>NC_133971.1:95770153-97043613 GCF_031877795.1 Strix aluco | reverse complement strand
TGTCGTCGTCGTCGTCGAACACGTCGTCGTCGTCGTCGAACACGTCGTCGTCGTCGTCGAACACGTCGTCGTCGTCGTCGAACACGTCGTCGTCGTCGTCGAACACGTCGTCGTCGTCGTCGAACACGTCGTCGTCGTCGTCGAACACGTCGTCGTCGTCGTCGTCGTCGTCGTCGTCGAACACGTCGTCGTCGTCGTCGTCGTCGTCGAACACGTCGTCGTCGTCGTCGTCGTCGTCGAACACGTCGTCGTCGTCGTCGAACACGTCGTCGAACACGTCGTCGAACACGTCGTCGAACACGTCGTCGTCGTCGTCGAACACGTCGTCGACCGTCGTCGAACACGTCGTCGTCGTCGTCGAACACGTCGTCGACACGTCGTCGAACACGTCGTCGAACACGTCGTCGTCGTCGTCGAACACGTCGTCGTCGTCGTCGTCGTCGAACACGTCGTCGTCGTCGTCGAACACGTCGTCGTCGAACACGTCGTCGTCGTCGTCGAACACGTCGTCGTCGTCGTCGTCGAACACGTCGTCGTCGTCGTCGTCGTCGTCGAACACGTCGTCGTCGTCGTCGTCGAACACGTCGTCGTCGTCGTCGTCGAACACGTCGTCGTCGTCGTCGTCGTCGAACACGTCGTCGTCGTCGTCGTCGTCGTCGAACACGTCGTCGTCGTCGTCGTCGTCGAACACGTCGTCGTCGTCGTCGTCGTCGTCGAACACGTCGTCGTCGTCGTCGTCGAACACGTCGTCGTCGTCGTCGTCGTCGAACACGTCGTCGTCGTCGTCGTCGTCGTCGAACACGTCGTCGTCGTCGTCGTCGTCGTCGAACACGTCGTCGTCGTCGTCGTCGTCGTCGAACACGTCGTCGTCGTCGTCGTCGTCGTCGAACACGTCGTCGTCGTCGTCGTCGTCGTCGAACACGTCGTCGTCGTCGTCGAACACGTCGTCGTCGTCGTCGTCGAACACGTCGTCGTCGTCGTCGTCGTCGAACACGTCGTCGTCGTCGTCGTCGAACACGTCGTCGTCGTCGTCGTCGAACACGTCGTCGTCGTCGTCGAACACGTCGTCGTCGTCGTCGTCGAACACGTCGTCGTCGTCGTCGTCGAACACGTCGTCGTCGTCGTCGTCGTCGTCGAACACGTCGTCGTCGTCGTCGTCGACGTCGTCGTCGTCGTCGTCGTCGTCGAACACGTCGTCGTCGTCGTCGTCGTCGTCGACGTCGTCGTCGTCGTCGTCGTCGTCGAACACGTCGTCGTCGTCGTCGTCGAACACGTCGTCGTCGTCGTCGTCGAACACGTCGTCGTCGTCGTCGTCGAACACGTCGTCGTCGTCGTCGTCGAACACGTCGTCGTCGTCGTCGTCGAACACGTCGTCGTCGTCGTCGTCGTCGTCGTCGTCGTCGTCGAACACGTCGTCGTCGTCGAACACGTCGTCGTCGTCGTCGTCGACACGTCGTCGTCGTCGTCGTCGTCGAACACGTCGTCGTCGTCGTCGTCGTCGAACACGTCGTCGTCGTCGTCGTCGTCGTCGTCGTCGTCGTCGAACACGTCGTCGTCGTCGTCGTCGTCGTCGAACACGTCGTCGTCGTCGAACACGTCGTCGTCGTCGTCGAACACGTCGTCGTCGTCGTCGTCGTCGTCGAACACGTCGTCGTCGTCGAACACGTCGTCGTCGTCGTCGTCGTCGTCGTCGTCGTCGTCGTCGTCGAACACGTCGTCGTCGTCGTCGTCGTCGTCGTCGTCGTCGTCGTCGTCGAACACGTCGTCGTCGTCGTCGTCGTCGTCGTCGTCGTCGTCGTCGTCGTCGAACACGTCGTCGTCGTCGACACGTCGTCGTCGTCGTCGTCGTCGTCGTCGAACACGTCGTCGTCGTCGTCGAACACGTCGTCGTCGTCGTCGTCGTCGTCGTCGAACACGTCGTCGTCGTCGTCGAACACGTCGTCGTCGTCGTCGAACACGTCGTCGTCGTCGTCGTCGTCGTCGTCGTCGACGTCGTCGTCGTCGAACACGTCGTCGTCGTCGAACACGTCGTCGTCGTCGTCGTCGAACACGTCGTCGTCGTCGTCGTCGTCGTCGTCGTCGTCGTCGTCGTCGTCGTCGTCGTACACGTCGTCGTCGTCGTCGTCGTCGTCGTCGTCGTCGTCGTCGTCGTCGTCGTCGTCGTCGTCGAACACGTCGTCGTCGTCGTCGTCGTCGTCGTCGTCGTCGTCGTCGTCGTCGTCGTCGTCGTCGTCGTCGTCGTCGTCGTCGTCGTCGTCGTCGTCGAACACGTCGTCGTCGTCGTCGTCGTCGTCGTCGTCGTCGTCGTCGTCGTCGTCGTCGTCGTCGTCGAACACGTCGTCGTCGTCGTCGAACACGTCGTCGTCGTCGTCGTCGTCGTCGTCGTCGTCGTCGAACACGTCGTCGTCGTCGTCGTCGTCGTCGTCGTCGTCGTCGAACACGTCGTCGTCGTCGTCGTCGTCGTCGTCGTCGTCGTCGTCGTCGTCGTCGTCGAACACGTCGTCGTCGTCGTCGTCGTCGTCGTCGTCGAACACGTCGTCGTCGTCGTCGTCGAACACGTCGTCGTCGTCGTCGTCGTCGTCGTCGTCGAACACGTCGTCGTCGTCGTCGAACACGTCGTCGTCGTCGTCGTCGTCGTCGTCGTCGTCGTCGTCGAACACGTCGTCGTCGTCGTCGAAACGTCGTCGTCGTCGTCGTCGTCGAACACGTCGTCGTCGTCGTCGAACACGTCGTCGTCGTCGTCGTCGTCGTCGTCGTCGTCGTCGAACACGTCGTCGTCGTCGTCGTCGTCCACGTCGTCGTCGTCGTCGTCGAACACGTCGTCGTCGTCGTCGTCGAACACGTCGTCGTCGTCGTCGTCGTCCACGTCGTCGTCACGTCGTCGTCGTCACGTCGTCGTCGTCGTCGAACACGTCGTCGTCGTCCACGTCGTCGTCGTCGTCGAACACGTCGTCGTCGAACACGTCGTCGTCGTCGTCGTCGAACACGTCGTCGTCGTCGTCGTCGAACACGTCGTCGTCGTCGTCGTCGAACACGTCGTCGTCGTCGTCGTCGAACACGTCGTCGTCGTCGTCGTCGAACACGTCGTCGTCGTCGTCGAACACGTCGTCGTCGTCGTCGAACACGTCGTCGTCGTCGTCGAACACGTCGTCGTCGTCGTCGAACACGTCGTCGTCGTCGTCGAACACGTCGTCGTCGTCGTCGAACACGTCGTCGTCGTCGTCGAACACGTCGTCGTCGTCGTCGAACACGTCGTCGTCGTCGTCGAACACGTCGTCGTCGTCGTCGAACACGTCGTCGTCGTCGTCGAACACGTCGTCGTCGTCGTCGAACACGTCGTCGTCGTCGTCGAACACGTCGTCGTCGTCGTCGTCGAACACGTCGTCGTCGTCGTCGAACACGTCGTCGTCGTCGTCGTCGAACACGTCGTCGTCGTCGTCGTCGAACACGTCGTCGTCGTCGTCGTCGAACACGTCGTCGTCGTCGAACACGTCGTCGTCGTCGTCGTCGTCGAACACGTCGTCGTCGTCGAACACGTCGTCGTCGTCGTCGTCGTCGTCGTCGAACACGTCGTCGTCGTCGTCGTCGTCGTCGAACACGTCGTCGTCGTCGTCGAACACGTCGTCGTCGTCGTCGAACACGTCGTCGTCGTCGTCGTCGTCGTCGAACACGTCGTCGTCGTCGAACACGTCGTCGTCGTCGTCGTCGAACACGTCGTCGTCGTCGAACACGTCGTCGTCGTCGTCGTCGTCGTCGTCGTCGTCGTCGAACACGTCGTCGTCGTCGTCGTCGAACACGTCGTCGTCGTCGTCGTCGAACACGTCGTCGTCGTCGTCGTCGTCGTCGAACACGTCGTCGTCGTCGAACACGTCGTCGTCGTCGTCGTCGAACACGTCGTCGTCGTCGAACACGTCGTCGTCGTCGTCGTCGAACACGTCGTCGTCGTCGAACACGTCGTCGTCGTCGTCGTCGTCGAACACGTCGTCGTCGTCGTCGTCGAACACGTCGTCGTCGTCGAACACGTCGTCGTCGTCGTCGTCGAACACGTCGTCGTCGTCGTCGAACACGTCGTCGTCGTCGTCGTCGAACACGTCGTCGTCGTCGTCGTCGTCGAACACGTCGTCGTCGTCGTCGTCGTCGAACACGTCGTCGTCGTCGTCGTCGAACACGTCGTCGTCGTCGTCGTCGAACACGTCGTCGTCGTCGTCGTCGAACACGTCGTCGTCGTCGTCGTCGAACACGTCGTCGTCGTCGTCGTCGTCGAACACGTCGTCGTCGTCGTCGTCGTCGTCGTCGACACGTCGTCGTCGTCGTCGTCGAACACGTCGTCGTCGTCGTCGTCGTCGCGACACGTCGTCGTCGTCGTCGTCGACACGTCGTCGTCGTCGTCGTCGACACGTCGTCGTCGTCGTCGACACGTCGTCGTCGTCGTCGTCGTCGAACACGTCGTCGTCGTCGTCGAACACGTCGTCGTCGTCGTCGTCGTCGAACACGTCGTCGAACACGTCGTCGTCGTCGTCGTCGTCGAACACGTCGTCGAACACGTCGTCGAACACGTCGTCGTCGTCGTCGTCGTCGTCGAACACGTCGTCGTCGTCGTCGTCGAACACGTCGTCGTCGTCGTCGTCGTCGAACACGTCGTCGTCGTCGTCGTCGTCGAACACGTCGTCGAACACGTCGTCGTCGTCGTCGTCGAACACGTCGTCGTCGTCGTCGTCGTCGGACACGTCGTCGTCGTCGTCGTCGTCGGACACGTCGTCGTCGTCGTCGTCGTCGGACACGTCGTCGTCGTCGTCGTCGTCGGACACGTCGTCGTCGTCGTCGTCGTCGAACACGTCGTCGTCGTCGTCGTCGTCGAACACGTCGTCGTCGTCGTCGTCGTCGAACACGTCGTCGTCGTCGTCGTCGTCGAACACGTCGTCGTCGTCGTCGTCGTCGAACACGTCGTCGTCGTCGTCGTCGTCGAACACGTCGTCGTCGTCGTCGTCGTCGAACACGTCGTCGTCGTCGTCGTCGTCGAACACGTCGTCGTCGTCGTCGTCGTCGAACACGTCGTCGTCGTCGTCGTCGTCGAACACGTCGTCGTCGTCGTCGTCGTCGAACACGTCGTCGTCGTCGTCGTCGTCGTCGTCGTCGTCGTCGTCGAACACGTCGTCGTCGTCCACGTCGTCGTCGTCCACGTCGTCGTCGTCGTCGAACACGTCGTCGTCGTCGTCCACGTCGTCGTCCACGTCGTCGTCGTCGTCGTCCACGTCGTCGTCCACGTCGTCGTCGTCGTCGAACACGTCGTCGAACACGTCGTCGTCGTCGTCGAACACGTCGTCGAACACGTCGTCGTCGTCGTCGAACACGTCGTCGTCGTCGTCGTCGAACACGTCGTCGTCGTCGTCGTCGAACACGTCGTCGTCGTCGTCGTCGAACACGTCGTCGTCGTCGTCGTCGAACACGTCGTCGTCGTCGTCGTCGAACACGTCGTCGTCGTCGAACACGTCGTCGTCGTCGAACACGTCGTCGTCGTCGTCGTCGAACACGTCGTCGTCGTCGAACACGTCGTCGTCGTCGAACACGTCGTCGTCGTCGAACACGTCGTCGTCGTCGAACACGTCGTCGTCGTCGAACACGTCGTCGTCGTCGAACACGTCGTCGTCGTCGAACACGTCGTCGTCGTCGAACACGTCGTCGTCGTCGAACACGTCGTCGTCGTCGAACACGTCGTCGTCGTCGAACACGTCGTCGTCGTCGAACACGTCGTCGTCGTCGAACACGTCGTCGTCGTCGAACACGTCGTCGTCGTCGAACACGTCGTCGTCGTCGAACACGTCGTCGTCGTCGAACACGTCGTCGTCGTCGAACACGTCGTCGTCGTCGAACACGTCGTCGTCGTCGAACACGTCGTCGTCGTCGAACACGTCGTCGTCGTCGAACACGTCGTCGTCGTCGAACACGTCGTCGTCGTCGTCGAACACGTCGTCGTCGTCGAACACGTCGTCGTCGTCGTCGAACACGTCGTCGTCGTCGTCGAACACGTCGTCGTCGTCGTCGAACACGTCGTCGTCGTCGTCGAACACGTCGTCGTCGTCGTCGAACACGTCGTCGTCGTCGAACACGTCGTCGTCGTCGAACACGTCGTCGTCGTCGAACACGTCGTCGTCGTCGTCGTCGAACACGTCGTCGTCGTCGAACACGTCGTCGTCGTCGTCGTCGAACACGTCGTCGTCGTCGTCTTCGTCGAACACGTCGTCGTCGTCGTCGTCGTCGTCTTCGTCGAACACGTCGTCGTCGTCGTCGTCTTCGTCGAACACGTCGTCGTCGTCGTCGTCTTCGTCGAACACGTCGTCGAACACGTCGAACACGTCGTCGTCGTCGAACACGTCGTCGTCGTCGAACACGTCGTCGTCGTCGAACACGTCGTCGTCGTCGTCGTCGAACACGTCGTCGTCGTCGTCGTCGAACACGTCGTCGTCGAACACGTCGTCGTCGAACACGTCGTCGTCGAACACGTCGTCGTCGTCGTCGTCGTCGAACACGTCGTCGTCGTCGTCGAACACGTCGTCGTCGTCGTCGTCGTCGAACACGTCGTCGTCGTCGTCGAACACGTCGTCGTCGTCGAACACGTCGTCGTCGTCGTCGAACACGTCGTCGTCGTCGAACACGTCGTCGTCGTCGAACACGTCGTCGTCGTCGAACACGTCGTCGAACACGTCGTCGTCGTCGAACACGTCGTCGTCGTCGTCGTCGAACACGTCGTCGTCGTCGTCGTCGAACACGTCGTCGTCGTCGTCGTCGAACACGTCGTCGTCGTCGAACACGTCGTCGTCGTCGAACACGTCGTCGTCGTCGAACACGTCGTCGTCGTCGAACACGTCGTCGTCGTCGTCGTCGAACACGTCGTCGTCGTCGTCGTCGAACACGTCGTCGTCGTCGTCGTCGAACACGTCGTCGTCGTCGTCGTCGTCGTCGTACACGTCGTCGAACACGTCGTCGTCGTCGTCGTCGTCGTCGTCGAACACGTCGTCGTCGTCGTCGTCGTCGTACACGTCGTCGAACACGTCGTCGTCGTCGTCGTCGTCGTCGTCGAACACGTCGTCGTCGTCGTCGTCGTCGTCGTACACGTCGTCGAACACGTCGTCGTCGTCGTCGTCGTCGTCGAACACGTCGTCGAACACGTCGTCGTCGTCGTCGTCGTCGAACACGTCGTCGTCGTCGAACACGTCGTCGTCGTCGAACACGTCGTCGTCGTCGAACACGTCGTCGTCGTCGAACACGTCGTCGTCGTCGTCGTCGTCGTCGAACACGTCGTCGTCGTCGAACACGTCGTCGTCGTCGTCGTCGTCGAACACGTCGTCGTCGTCGTCGAACACGTCGTCGTCGAACACGTCGTCGTCGTCGTCGTCGTCGAACACGTCGTCGTCGTCGTCGTCGTCGAACACGTCGTCGTCGTCGTCGAACACGTCGTCGTCGAACACGTCGTCGTCGTCGTCGTCGTCGAACACGTCGTCGTCGTCGTCGAACACGTCGTCGTCGTCGTCGAACACGTCGTCGTCGTCGTCGAACACGTCGTCGAACACGTCGTCGTCGTCGTCGTCGAACACGTCGTCGTCGTCGTCGTCGAACACGTCGTCGTCGTCGTCGTCGAACACGTCGTCGTCGTCGTCGTCGAACACGTCGTCGTCGTCGTCGTCGAACACGTCGTCGTCGTCGAACACGTCGTCGTCGTCGAACACGTCGTCGTCGTCGTCGTCGAACACGTCGTCGTCGTCGTCGTCGAACACGTCGTCGTCGTCGTCGTCGAACACGTCGTCGTCGTCGTCGTCGAACACGTCGTCGTCGTCGTCGTCGAACACGTCGTCGTCGTCGTCGTCGAACACGTCGTCGTCGTCGTCGTCGAACACGTCGTCGTCGTCGAACACGTCGTCGTCGTCGAACACGTCGTCGTCGTCGAACACGTCGTCGTCGTCGTCGTCGAACACGTCGTCGTCGAACACGTCGTCGTCGTCGTCGTCGAACACGTCGTCGTCGAACACGTCGTCGTCGTCGAACACGTCGTCGTCGTCGTCGTCGAACACGTCGTCGTCGAACACGTCGTCGTCGTCGTCGTCGTCGAACACGTCGTCGTCGAACACGTCGTCGTCGTCGTCGTCGAACACGTCGTCGTCGTCGAACACGTCGTCGTCGTCGTCGTCGTCGTCGTCGAACACGTCGTCGTCGTCGTCGTCGTCGTCGTCGTCGTCGTCGTCGAACACGTCGTCGTCGTCGTCGTCGTCGTACACGTCGTCGTCGTCGTCGTCGTCGAACACGTCGTCGTCGTCGTCGTCGTCGAACACGTCGTCGTCGTCGTCGTCGTCGTCGAACACGTCGTCGAACACGTCGAACACGTCGTCGTCGTCGAACACGTCGTCGTCGTCGAACACGTCGTCGAACACGTCGTCGAACACGTCGTCGTCGTCGAACACGTCGTCGTCGTCGAACACGTCGTCGTCGTCGAACACGTCGTCGTCGTCGTCGTCGTCGTCGAACACGTCGTCGTCGTCGTCGTCGTCGTCGAACACGTCGTCGTCGTCGTCGTCGTCGTCGAACACGTCGTCGTCGTCGTCGTCGTCGTCGAACACGTCGTCGTCGTCGTCGTCGAACACGTCGTCGTCGTCGTCGTCGTCGTCGAACACGTCGTCGTCGTCGTCGTCGTCGTCGAACACGTCGTCGTCGTCGTCGTCGTCGTCGAACACGTCGTCGTCGTCGTCGTCGTCGTCGAACACGTCGTCGTCGTCGTCGTCGAACACGTCGTCGTCGTCGTCGTCGTCGTCGAACACGTCGTCGTCGTCGTCGTCGTCGTCGAACACGTCGTCGTCGTCGTCGTCGTCGTCGTCGTCGTCGTCGTCGTCGAACACGTCGTCGTCGTCGAACACGTCGTCGTCGTCGAACACGTCGTCGTCGTCGAACACGTCGTCGTCGTCGTCGTCGAACACGTCGTCGTCGTCGAACACGTCGTCGTCGTCGAACACGTCGTCGTCGTCGTCGTCGAACACGTCGTCGTCGTCGAACACGTCGTCGTCGTCGAACACGTCGTCGTCGTCGAACACGTCGTCGTCGTCGAACACGTCGTCGTCGTCGTCGTCGAACACGTCGTCGTCGTCGAACACGTCGTCGTCGTCGTCGTCGAACACGTCGTCGTCGTCGAACACGTCGTCGTCGTCGAACACGTCGTCGTCCTCGAACACGTCGTCGTCCTCGAACACGTCGTCGTCCTCGAACACGTCGTCGTCCTCGAACACGTCGTCGTCCTCGAACACGTCGTCGTCCTCGAACACGTCGTCGTCCTCGAACACGTCGTCGTCCTCGAACACGTCGTCGTCCTCGAACACGTCGTCGTCCTCGAACACGTCGTCGTCCTCGAACACGTCGTCGTCCTCGAACACGTCGTCGTCCTCGAACACGTCGTCGTCCTCGAACACGTCGTCGTCGTCGTCGTCGTCCTCGAACACGTCGTCGTCGTCGTCGTCGTCGAACACGTCGTCGTCGTCGTCGTCGAACACGTCGTCGTCGTCGTCGTCGTCGAACACGTCGTCGTCGTCGTCGAACACGTCGTCGTCGTCGTCGAACACGTCGTCGTCGTCGTCGAACACGTCGTCGTCGTCGTCGAACACGTCGTCGTCGTCGTCGAACACGTCGTCGTCGAACACGTCGTCGTCGTCGAACACGTCGTCGTCGTCGAACACGTCGTCGTCGTCGTCGTCGAACACGTCGTCGTCGTCGTCGTCGTCGAACACGTCGTCGTCGTCGTCGAACACGTCGTCGTCGAACACGTCGTCGTCGTCGTCGTCGTCGAACACGTCGTCGTCGTCGTCGTCGTCGAACACGTCGTCGTCGTCGTCGAACACGTCGTCGTCGAACACGTCGTCGTCGTCGTCGAACACGTCGTCGTCGTCGTCGAACACGTCGTCGTCGAACACGTCGTCGTCGAACACGTCGTCGTCGTCGTCGTCGTCGAACACGTCGTCGAACACGTCGTCGTCGAACACGTCGTCGTCGTCGTCGAACACGTCGTCGTCGAACACGTCGTCGTCGTCGTCGAACACGTCGTCGTCGTCGTCGTCGTCGAACACGTCGTCGTCGTCGTCGAACACGTCGTCGTCGTCGTCGAACACGTCGTCGTCGTCGTCGAACACGTCGTCGTCGTCGTCGAACACGTCGTCGTCGTCGTCGAACACGTCGTCGTCGTCGTCGAACACGTCGTCGTCGAACACGTCGTCGTCGTCGTCGAACACGTCGTCGTCGTCGTCGTCGTCGAACACGTCGTCGTCGAACACGTCGTCGTCGTCGTCGTCGTCGTCGTCGTCGTCGTCGTCGTCGTCGTCGTCGTCGTCGTCGTCGAACACGTCGTCGTCGTCGTCGTCGTCGTCGTCGTCGTCGTCGTCGAACACGTCGTCGTCGTCGTCGTCGTCGAACACGTCGTCGTCGTCGTCGAACACGTCGTCGTCGTCGTCGAACACGTCGTCGTCGTCGTCGTCGTCGAACACGTCGTCGTCGTCGTCGAACACGTCGTCGTCGTCGTCGAACACGTCGTCGTCGTCGTCGAACACGTCGTCGTCGTCGTCGAACACGTCGTCGTCGTCGTCGAACACGTCGTCGTCGTCGTCGAACACGTCGTCGTCGTCGTCGAACACGTCGTCGTCGTCGTCGAACACGTCGTCGTCGTCGTCGAACACGTCGTCGTCGTCGTCGAACACGTCGTCGTCGTCGTCGAACACGTCGTCGTCGTCGTCGAACACGTCGTCGTCGTCGTCGAACACGTCGTCGTCGAACACGTCGTCGTCGAACACGTCGTCGTCGAACACGTCGTCGTCGAACACGTCGTCGTCGAACACGTCGTCGTCGTCGTCGAACACGTCGTCGTCGAACACGTCGTCGTCGTCGTCGAACACGTCGTCGTCGTCGTCGAACACGTCGTCGTCGAACACGTCGTCGTCGTCGTCGTCGTCGAACACGTCGTCGTCGTCGTCGAACACGTCGTCGTCGTCGTCGAACACGTCGTCGTCGTCGTCGTCGTCGAACACGTCGTCGTCGTCGTCGTCGTCGAACACGTCGTCGTCGTCGTCGAACACGTCGTCGTCGAACACGTCGTCGTCGTCGTCGAACACGTCGTCGTCGAACACGTCGTCGTCGTCGTCGTCGTCGAACACGTCGTCGTCGTCGTCGTCGTCGAACACGTCGTCGTCGTCGTCGTCGTCGAACACGTCGTCGTCGTCGTCGTCGTCGTCGTCGTCGAACACGTCGTCGTCGTCGTCGTCGTCGAACACGTCGTCGTCGTCGTCGTCGTCGAACACGTCGTCGTCGTCGTCGTCGTCGAACACGTCGTCGTCGTCGTCGTCGTCGTCGTCGTCGTCGTCGTCGAACACGTCGTCGTCGTCGTCGTCGTCGAACACGTCGTCGTCGTCGTCGTCGTCGTCGTCGTCGTCGTCGTCGAACACGTCGTCGTCGTCGTCGTCGTCGTCGTCGAACACGTCGTCGTCGTCGTCGTCGTCGTCGTCGAACACGTCGTCGTCGTCGTCGTCGTCGTCGTCGTCGTCGAACACGTCGTCGTCGTCGTCGTCGTCGAACACGTCGTCGTCGTCGTCGTCGTCGAACACGTCGTCGTCGTCGAACACGTCGTCGTCGTCGAACACGTCGTCGTCGTCGTCGTCGTCGAACACGTCGTCGTCGTCGTCGAACACGTCGTCGTCGTCGTCGAACACGTCGTCGTCGTCGTCGAACACGTCGTCGTCGTCGTCGAACACGTCGTCGTCGTCGTCGAACACGTCGTCGTCGTCGTCGAACACGTCGTCGTCGTCGAACACGTCGTCGTCGTCGAACACGTCGTCGTCGTCGAACACGTCGTCGTCGTCGTCGAACACGTCGTCGTCGTCGTCGAACACGTCGTCGTCGTCGTCGAACACGTCGTCGTCGTCGTCGAACACGTCGTCGTCGTCGTCGAACACGTCGTCGTCGTCGTCGAACACGTCGTCGTCGTCGTCGTCGTCGAACACGTCGTCGTCGTCGAACACGTCGTCGTCGTCTTTGACATAGTCTTCCATGTCCACGACGACAACATCCGCAACATGATCCCTTGGCCTTTGATGCAGGAACTCCGAAGGGGACACAGAATGCAGAAAAGAGTGGACACCAAAAGGGGGGTTAAGGCCAAACGGCAAGTAAAGAGCAGATACTTGTGCAGTGCCAAAACGCGTTGGACAGAAAAGGGCTGCGTGGGCTACAAACGGTCAGAAGTTCAAACAGCACATAAAGGCTCAGATAAAGAGAGGGAAATAGCAACCAACGGCGAGGCGGGGAAATAGCAACCAACGGCGAGGCGGGGAAAGGGAGCAGCAAAGGCAGGCACAGAGACAATAAAAACACCAGGGAACAGCCCAGAAAACCTGTGTGCAAAATGACACTGAAGCCTATCAGGACAAAAACAATTTTCTCCAGCCTCTACTTCCCTCCAGGCTCCCACCCCATTTTGGCCTCCAACCCTGGTTTAGCCCCCCTTTTTCCTGTCCTCTACTTCCCTGCAGCCTCCCAACATGTTTTGGCTCCACTTTTTTCTGGTCTCTACTTCTCTCTGGTCTCCTACCCCATTTCAGGGTCCTGCAAAAATAGTCCCCCCAAAAACACTCTCCCCTGAAATACTCCCCCCTAAAATAGTCGCGTGATATAGACCCCTTAAATACTCCCTCGCGAAATACTCCCCTGAAACAGCGCTCCCTGAAAGACTCTGCCCCAAAATCCTCCCCGCCAAATAGGCCACCCCTGAAACACCCCCCGCCAAGACGCCCGCCGCTTCCCCCGCCAAATAGGCCACCCCTGAAACACCCCCCGCCAAGACGCCCGCCGCTTCCCCCGCCAAAATACTCCCTCCCATAACTCCCCATTGAAATAGTCTCCCCTGAAATTACGCCTCCACTGAAATAATCCCCCCTGGAAATACTCCCCCCCAAAATAGATCTAGTGCCAGCTCCAGACAGCAGACACTCCATCTCATTCCAACTCCTGCTGGCTGCAGGACCGGCTCAATGAAGCTTCAGCTCTGCTCTGAAACTCCACTTGATTTCACCTCACAGGCTCCAGCTACCGGCAACAGCCTGGGCTTTTGACAAGGCTGTAAATCAATCACTGTCAGAGCTTGAGTATTAGGAGTAAACATCCTCCTTGTACATTCTCTAAGTATTCATTACTTTGTATTATTAATCAGTTAATAACTCTTCTAAGTAGCGTACAAAGAAGAGCTGAACTCGAAGACGGCACATAGGGTCCGAAAAGCGCGTTTCCCCCCAAAGGCCGTCGCCGACGTGGAGTTTGGCCTGGTGCACGCCGGCCTCCCAAGCTTCGGGGTCCCATGCCACCCTGACCCCCACCCCCTGCTTTCCCCCGCAGCCCCCAGGGCCCTCCCGCACCCCTCCGCCTCTCACCTGCCTGCAAAACCGGCCAAACCAGCCGCATTACTGCCTGTTTCTGACCCCAAAAACCTGGCTACTGAGCCTCTTCTCAAGTCCCAAAAATGCACGACTTGACCTCTGTTTCTGAGCCCAAAGCCACACAACTCCGTCTGTTTCTGAGCCCCAAAATCAGCCACAGGACTCTGTTCTCAAGCCCCAGGAACACAAAACATTGTCTCCATTTCTGGCCCACAACACAGCTCACCCCGTCTGCTCTCTGGCCCCCTCCGCAGTCCCCACGGGCGATGCCGAAGGGTGGGGGGGAATGTAGCCACCCCACAGCCCTGCAGCCCCAGAGCCCGACATGCAGCTTTGGGAAGCGCTTGGGAATTACAGAGGGCCCGGCCCCAGCTCTCTGCGGGGCAGCACCAGCACAGGCAGGGCACCACTTCATGACTGCCAGTTCAGCTTTTCTTTCTCCAGCACCGTCAGCGCCGCATCCCAAACCTCCCAGGCTGAAGGACCCCCCTGGGGAGCCGTGCCCGGCCACGTCCCCTCCGAGCCCAGCGCAGCCCGGACCCTCTCCGGGGCCATTTTCCCACGGGCTGACTCTCCCCTCGGTGCCCACTCACCCCCGTTTCCTGCACATTACAGCCCCCCGATGCGATCCCCAGGGGCAGAGGAGCCGCTTTCCCTGCCGAAGGAAACAAAGCTTTTCCTCTCGAGAGGCAGAAGTACCTTGGATCTTGTGTTCATCACCTTGGTGGATCAACATTGTCTCTTGTCTGTACCGCGGGCTCGCAGCCAGGGCAGCTCACCTGTAAAAGAAAAGAGGAGGGAAGCGTTACACGGCCCTTGTCTCCTACCGTCCACGGCATCGGGGACGCAGCCGGGGAAGGGGCTCTCCTGGAGGGGGGCGGTGGGGGCTCCCCGAGGGGTTGGCATAGTGCTGGCAAGGACCTGGGTCAGGGCGGAGCCGTGGGAAGGGGCAGGTCACCCGCGGGGGGAGGGTCTGGAGCGGCTCGGGACCCTGCCGGAGGCACGGGGCAGGGCCGGCGAGCTGCGGGGAAGGGGTGTCTGCGATAGAGGAGGAGCGGAACCGGGGTCGGTCGCAGGCAGCCACGGCGCACCCCCTTCCCCTTTTCACGGCTCCACGCTACCCCTCACCCCAGCGGTTCCTCACGCGCCCGGCGCGGCTCCCCGTGCCAGCGTGCAGCTCTCCCCCCCGGTTTGTTTCACGTTGCACAGGACGTTCCCAGGGGCAGGGACCCACCGGCCCCGAGCACGCGCCTCCAGTCCCGGCTCTCCCCCCTCTTGCGGTCGCGGACCCCGTCCCGGCAGGCGACCCTCGGCAGCGGCTCCGCCGTCCGAAACGGACCCTGCGCGGCCATCCCGAGCCACGCAGCCCCTGCTCGACTCCACTGCCTCGGATGGAGAGGAGCCATTGCTCTGACTGCCACAGCCTGCACCTGGGGCTTTCTATCCCCGGTCCACAGCTGTAGCTGCTCAGGAACAGGAACCATCACCATCAGCCCCACCTGCCACACCTGGGGCGGACTGGGCCCCACCTCCCGAGAGCAGCTTGCCCAAGGAAAAGGGGGAAGCCCTGAGGTGCACAAAAAGGAAAATGGGTGGGGTTTAAGGGGAAGAGAACACATTGACAGCTATGGGGAGCAACAAAAAGAATAAAACCACCGGAGGATTACAGCACCGAGCTCCCTGAACAGAGCTCTCTGGCTGAGCTGACCAGCTGATGTCCATTTGGCTCTTAAGTACTGAATCTCCCACAGCTCTGCAGGGCAGACAGGCCAATGCCGACTTGCCTCTTAACCATTTACCAGTAACACCTGGTTCAACTCTTAACATATTGAATCTCCCACAGCTGCGCAGAGCTGACACTCCCACAACTCCCCCCCAAAATACTCCCCCCCAAAATACTCCCCGAACACCCCTCCTTGCTTAAGACACCCCAGTACTTCCATTAAAAATTACTCTGCCTTTACTTACCCCTCCTTACTCACCACCCTTTACTTGAACCCCCTTTACTCGCTCCCTTTATTCACCCCACCTTACTCACCACTGTTTACTTGCAATGCCTTTACTTGGCCCCCTTTGCTCAGCCCCACTTACTCTCACTGTTTACTCACAATCCATTTACTCACCCAAAGGGTCTGAGAGTGGGTGAGGTGAACAGGGGGGAGGACGGGGACAGGGAGATACAGGAGACGGGGGGGGGGCATGAGTGAAATTATGGGATAGAGACGGAAGAGAAGGACGGAGGGAAATAGGAAGGCAGGGATACGGAGCGGCACGTGCACGCACGGAGAGGAAAAGGACACCAGAAAACAGGCCAGAGAAATTGTGGGCAAAAAGAGACCGATGCCGATCAGCACAAAGAACTGGAAAAGGAAAAAAACAGTGCTAGGTTAGAGGAGAGAGACAGAGGATGAAAAAAAGGAAGGAGAGGGAGCAAGACAAAGGCGTTTAGAAAAAAAAAAAAAAGGGGAGAGCTAGAAGACAGACCCTTCTTTCTCCTTCTCTCCTCCCTTCCTCTTCTGCAACTCCAGTCGCTTAGCTGTCCTCCCCCTAAAAGAATACGCGGGTGTCTCTCAGCTCTTACAAGACAGGGCTTCCTATATACATGGCCTCACTTGCTGGTGCACCGTGCAGCCGTACCACACTTGGGGTGATGCACACAGACCCTGGGTGCGCGTTGGCCGTCTGGCCTGCTACGGACTGTGAAGAGGGCTCCTTCCTCACCCAGAGAGGCAGGCTCACTCTTCCTGCAGTGGGAGGCAGCTGCTGCGCAAATGGCCTTGATTTTCTTCTTCTTTCCCTTTCTCGGGCCTCTCCAGCTTCAGCCGTGGCAGCTCCTCTCCAGACATTTGACCCCGGTTACCATTGAACCCTTGGCCTTTGATGCCAGGAGTCCCAAGGGGACACAGAGGGCAGAAAAGAGTGGAGAACGAAAAGGGGGGTGAGGCCAGAGGGCAAGTAAAGGGCAGCTACTTGTGGAGTGGCGGAAACTGGTGGAGTGCCAAAAGGGGTGGGAGACAGAAAAAGGCTGGGTGGGCGACAAAGGCTCAGAAGTTCAAAGAGCACATAAAGGCCCAGATAAAGGGGGGGCCAAAAAGGGAGGCTGGAAGGGAAATAGAGACCAGAAAAAAGTGGAGGCTGAAAGGGGGTGGGAGGCCGGAGAGAAGTAGAGGCCAGAAAAAAGTGGAGGCTGAAAAGGGGTGGGAGGCCAAAACGGGGTGGGAGGCCGGAGGGAAGTAGAGGCCAGAATAAAGTGGAGGCCGAAAAGGGGTGGGAGGCCAAAACGGGGTGGGAGGCCGGAGGGAAGTAGAGGCCAGAATAAAGTGGAGGCCGAAAAGGGGTGGGAGGCCAAAATGGGGTGGGAGGCCGGAGGGAAGTAGAGGCCAGAAAAAAGTGGAGGCCGAAAAGGGGTGGGAGGCCAAAACGGGGTGGGAGGCCGGAGGGAAGTAGAGGCCAGAAAAAAGTGGAGGCCGAAAAGGGGTGGGAGGCCAAAACGGGGTGGGAGGCCGGAGGGAAGTAGAGGCCAGAAAAAAAGTGGAGGCTGAACGGGGTGGGAGTCCAGAGGGAAGTAGAGGCCTAAAAGAGGTGGGAAGCCAGACGAAGTAGAGGCCAAAAAAAGTAGACACAAAAACAGGGTGGAAGGCCAAAAAGGGGTGGGAGGCAGCAGGGAAGTAGAGGTTAGAAGAAAGTGGAGTACTTCGGGGAGCGGGGGGAAGTGTTTCGGGGGGAATTATTTTGGGGGGGACTATTTTGGGGAGACTATTTCAGGGTGACAATGTTTCAGGGGGAAGTCTTTCGTAGGAGATTATTTCATGGGGAATATTTTGGAGGGATTATTTCAAAGGGAGTCTCTTGGGGGGAGTATTTCTGGAGGGACTATTTGGGGGGACTATTTTGGGGGGACTATTTTGGGGGAGAGCATTTTAGGGGAGTTATAATCACGCAAAGACAATTCTTATAAAAATATAATTTTGTTTGGGTTCAATCGCTTTAGGGTAGAAAGCAATAGGCAAAGCAGCGCTGGGTGCGTGGAGAGCCGTAACTCTGCCACACGCACCCCAAGTTCTAAAAAGCAGCGTCTTTTATACTCTTGTACCATCGTCCTTCTCCTTATTTGGTGTTGAGTTGTTGGGGTACGCGCCCTTCTCCTTATTTGGGTCTTTTGAAAGTCTCGAAGCCTCGGTCTCTTGGCGCGCTTTTCTCCTGTTGGATCTTTTGGAAGCCTCACGATCCCGTCTTTCCGCGGGCTTTTTCAAGCAGCGCTTACATGCGATCTCTGGGTGGGGCTTTCAAGCAGCAGTTACATATTAGCTCTAGGTGGGGTTTTTGAGAAACGATTACATTGTTCCAAGCGAATAGCACACTTTATATTTTACCTGTATATATTCAAACATTCATCATAATTATAATATAGGTTATAGTGATCACAAATCATTTCAGATCCATACAGGGTTCCATATTCTATTTTTACAATATTTCAGACAGCAGGATATTAGGGTTTGACATTTACAAATCATTCGAGCATAACGTACCCACCTTGTTTAACTTAGCAAATTGGTTACAATGGTTTATTACAGTCCCCCCCTTTTTCTTTTTATACCTCAATTTGCTGGTTAAGCTTAAAAATGTCTTCTTTAGCAGCCCCTAAAAAGGTGGCATCTTCTAGTTCAGTCTCTAATCGGTGTTCTTCTTGTTGGGTTAAGTCAGTATATTGTTGCCTCAATATCATGAGTTGGACAGTTTCAATCCTGTTCTTAACAAGGTTAATTAATTTGTTTAAGATACAAGGTCCAAAAGTGAGAATTAATAACAAAATAATCAGGGGTCCAGTTAAGGTTGTTATTAGGGTGGTCATCCAAGGGGATTGATTAAACCATGATTCAAACCAGTTTTGTTGAGCTTCTCTTTCTTTCTTTCTTTGTATAATGTCCTCACGCAGCTTGGTCATGGATTCCCGAACCACCCCAGAGTGGTCTGCATAATAGCAACACTCTTCTCCTAGAGCTACACAGAGCCCTCCTTGCTGTAAAAATAATAAGTCCAACCCCCTTCTATTCTGCAAAACAACCTCCGAAAGGGAAGTAAGGGACTTTTCTAATAATGATATTGATTTTTTTCAATTCTTTCTAAATCTTCATCAACTGCAGCCCTTTATGTTGTTGAACTAGAGAAGTAATTCCAGTCGCTGCCCCTGCAGTTCCTAGACCTATGAGGGTCGCAATTGTCAGGGTCAGATTTCTACAATTTCCAGCGTTGAGTACACCCCCAGAATAGTCGTAGGTTGGAGTTTCACAGTGTTCAGGACTCCACCCGACTTTTAGATATTTGTCCTTCTCTGACACATCCCAAGAAGCAGCTATAGTTTCACAATCCCAATAGGCACAATAAAAATAACCTGGTGAGTTGCAATAACTTCTTCCGGGATTCGAACTTGGACACCAATAAGTGGCTTTTAGGTTAGTCACCCCCCAGCTCCATTGATGTTCCAAGTTACAATGAGACCCCAAAGTAGGGTTCAATAAATCACAATTTGTGACACTGAACGTGGGAGCTCCGGACGTAATCACTTTTCAGATTATTGTTGAATCCTCAAAGCGGGCTAAAATCCATTCGAAAGGTTGGTATATCCAATCATTTGTTACACTTTTAATATAGATTAGGTATAACAACACTAGAATACCACTCATATTTTTGTGCATTGTCTTCAGTCGTAGGCTACTAGTGGATGTATTTTATCCAGATTTTATCTCCGCTGTTATACCCCTCTGTCTCCTTCGTCTACTCCTTTGCTTGGAGCAACGAGGTATGAATTCTTCTCGACAGCAGTGGTATTCTTCAGGAGCTATTCTTTTCAGCCATAAACCTTATTACCTGAAGACACACAATCTATTTTGAGTTTTATTCTAGGTTCATAATTACCAATCAAATTTCAAAATCTAAATTTGTTGATA
Source organism: Strix aluco (assembly GCF_031877795.1). Classification (NCBI taxonomy): domain Eukaryota; kingdom Metazoa; phylum Chordata; class Aves; order Strigiformes; family Strigidae; genus Strix; species Strix aluco. The sequence continues at coordinate 97,024,217 of NC_133971.1, read as the reverse complement.
TTTCCACCTATTTTGTTGTTGTGCCCGCTTCCAAGCAAATCTTGTGGCACACTGTCTTAAGACTTTGTGCCAACCTGCCTCATATCCTTCCCAAGTTGAAGGTATCAGCAGCTCCCATCCACAAAACAAAGTACAGATCTCTACTTGAGCAAATTGTTCTCTACTATTATATTATCTCGGCATTGCATACAATAAAGTTGCCTTCTAAATGAAATACAAGACCATTTTCTATTACAATTTGAATATTGACAAGTAACCCAACACGAGTGTCCAGAAGTGGGATGTTTTATGCATGGAATTTCCAATATATTTTCTGTTGCGGGCAGTTCAGGTATATCAGTTTCTGTTTCGCAGCAGAAAGGATGGACCTGTGGAGTTCCCGTTAGCTTATATAATCCCGCTCTCCCAGTTTGGTAAGGTATCCTTTCTCTTCTCCAAGGTGCAAAATATACTTCTCGTAAAGTATCCCCAGGGGCTATTTGGAGCCACTGGTATAGACTATTTCTTACTTCCCTTCTAGAGTGTGTCATTCAGTCGTCTTCTGGTCTTTCCTTATAGTCTTTTGGAGACTTCCTGGTTTAGATACCACGGTCCATTCCCTTGAAGGCTGCTTCACTGGTCCTTTAACTCGAGTGGCGTGAGTCCAACCCTTTTCAGCTGTCCGTACATCAGTCTCTGTAGTTAGAAGAACAAGAAATGGTCCCTCCCATCGAGGGGATAAACTACCTTCTTTCCAACTCTTAATTAATACCCAGTCGCCTGGTTGTATTTTATGTATTGAGAATTCAAGAGGGGTACTTTGTGCTATTAAGCCTTTAACCCTAAGTTCTTGCAGATTGCGATTCAAGACTGTAATATATTGTTGGATCATAATATCATCTATTATGGGATGAGCAAGGGGTAATCTGTGAGTATAGGGTATTCCATACAACATTTCAAAAAGTGAGAGGCCCGTCTCTGAATTTAACATAGTCCTAATATGAAGTAAGGCTAAGGGTAAGCATTTAATCCATGAGAATTTGGTTTCTATCATTAATTTAATTAACTGTTGTTTCAAGGTCTGATTCATTCGCTCTACCCATCTATAACTTTGTGGATGCCATGGAGTGTGATATTCCCAAGTGATGCCCAGAGCTTCTGTAATTAACTTTATACTTTTAGATGTAAAAGGAGTACCTTGATCAGAATCAAACACTTTCATCATTCCAAGTTGTGGTATAATTTGTTCCAATGATATTTTAGCTACTGACTCGGCAGTCGTTCTGGTGGTAGGAAAAGCTTCTACCCAGTGAGTTAATTGATCTAATATCACCAGTAAATATTTGCATCTCCTAACTTTTGGTAGTTCTGTGAAATCTATTTGGATCCTTTCATTCATTGCAGAAATTGTTTTGCTGGTAGAAATACATGACATACTTTCAGTTTTTGTCAAATATATTGATTTTAGGGTCACATTCATTAACATCTGTGTCACCAGGTAAAAGATCAGAGTGCCTGCTTTTTATCCATGATGTGCCATTAATGGTATGCACTGAACAGCTATCAAGATCTTCCTTATTGTTTGTGGCTTGAATACTTAACTGGTTTTCATTAATCTTTTTTACACTGTACCCATCACCCAAAAGTTTCATTTCAATTCTGGTCTGGTTTGCAGAGTCCTCTGCAATTCTCCTTGTATCCCTATTGTCTAGAAGGATCCATTTCCCATTCACCACAGTGGTCCCCAGTTTTTGAATCTCGGTTAACTTCTGAGGGTTATATATCTTTTTCCCATAATCTACTTCTTGTTCCATTACATATAAACAACCTTTTACCTTCAGATAATTCAGTTTGTTCTAGATCAGGTCTTATCTCTGTTTGTAATTCTATTACTTCAATGCAATTGTGACAATTCACCCCTAGGATCTTCATATAAAAATTGAGTAGGGTTTTGAGCACCGGTTACTCTCAGTTCTAATTCTGGTGCTCTCATTAAGATAGTCTCATACTTCAACAGTCGACTATCAGTGAGCCATTTCTCAGCCTTTTGCTGCAGTACCCCACGCACATCATGAGGTGAAAACACTGTGATAATCGCTCCAAAAGTCACCTTTCCTGCCTCTTCAATCAGTAAGGCTGCTGCCACTAAAGATTGTGAGCATGTTGGCCAGCCCCTGCTTACGGGATCTAACAATTTTGAAAAAATATGCAATTGGTCTCTTACTTCCAGCCCAATCTTGGGTTAGAACCCCATAAGCAGTTTGATTTGAGGTAGTTATAAATAATTGAAAAGGCTTTTTAACATCCAACAAACTTAACACTGGAGGCTCAGCCAGTGTTTCTTTTAGTTTCTGAAACCTGCTCTCATCCCTTCTAACACGCACCTCCTGCGCTTCTCTTAACAATTCCTGTAGACCCCGCTCTTGCCAATCACCGAATTTTTCTAACCTCTTTCTAATATCTCCCCATAATTTGGTCACGAATTAAGCTTTTAATAAAGCCTCCCCCACTGGGGATGCATGCAGGTTTACTCCCGAATACATTTGTAACTTTTTTTTTTTTTTTTTTTCGCTCGCCGCTTTGTTCCCCAGCCGGGCTCCTCCAGCAGCGTGGTCGGACCGGAGCGCTCGGCGCAGCCCCCGCGGGGGTGCAGCCACGGCCGGGCCCCCTCCCTGCGGCACTGCGGGGGGGCTGCGTTCTGGCGCAGGGTTGTGCCGCGGTCCTAGGGGCCGCCCGCCGCCGCCAACGCCTTCCCAAACCTCTGCCCCACTATTTTCTAATTGTTTCTGCTTTTCTCGATTATGGGTTCGGCTAGCTGGTGGAGGGGAAGGAGCGCTAGGTTTTGGTTCCCAGGGGACGGTCCTGGGCAATATCGGGTAAATTGCTCCATTTTTACCCTTTTTAATTTGGATTTTGCCCTCCTTTCAAATTTTGACTTGTTTTGGCCCATTTTTAGGAATTTTTGTGGCAACTCCTACCGGCCTTGTAGGGGGTTGGATCCAGGGAGTCAAATCCCTCACCCATCCACGTATTTCTTGGGAATTTTTTACAGCAATTCCTCTCGCCTTTGGTTACCGGTAAGAGTGTCTTGCGGGGGGGTTGAACCCTTCACCCTCCCACGTACCCCTAGGACCCGTGCTCCCTCCCACAAATCCTATAGGGTCCGCTTTCGTCCTTCACCGGCCAAATCCCTCACGGGAGTTTGGAACCGTGGTTAGAAGACCTCCACACTCCATTCGGAACTCAAATCCTGGCTCCGAAACTACTTTCGTCTCCAGAATAAGGTTCCGTCTCACTCACACACTCACGCACAAGCAACCGACTCCCACCCAACCGAACGGCTTCCCTTATACTCACAACTCTGTCGTCTTCGTTCGGATCTTCGTGCACCGGAATTACGGGTATTTTATACTGCAGTTTTTCCTTTGGAGCTCCAATTCCTTTGGCTATTGCTTCTCTTTTTGTCCGTTAATCTCTGGAGACTGACCCAGACTGCTACTCTCGAGCCACAATCTGTGGGGCACCCCTCGAGGAGCCACAGTCCAGGAAAGCACACCGAGATCATGTCGGGGTCATCAAATTGTTATAATCACACAAAGCCAATTCTTATAAAAATATAATTTTATTTGGGTTCAATCGCTTTAGGGTAGGAAGCAATAGGCAAAGCAGCACTGGGTGCGTGGAGAGCCGTAACTCTGCCACACGCACCCCAAGTTCTAAAAAGCAGCGTCTTTTATACTCTTGTACCATCGTCCTTCTCCTTATTTGGTGTTGAGTTGTTGGGGTACGCGCCCTTCTCCTTATTTGGGTCTTTTGAAAGTCTCGAAGCCTCGGTCTCTTGGCGCGCTTTTCTCCTGTTGGATCTTTTGGAAGCCTCACGATCCCGTCTTTCCGCGGGCTTTTTCAAGCAGCGCTTACATGCGATCTCTGGGTGGGGGTTTCTAGGAAACAGTTACATATTAGCTCTAGGTGGGGTTTTTGAGAAACGATTACATTGTTCCAAGCGAATAGCACACTTTATATTTTACCTGTATATATTCAAACATTCATCATAATTATAATATAGGTTATAGTGATCACAAATCATTTCAGATCCATACAGGGTACCATATTCTATTTTTACAATATGTCAGACAGCAGGATATTAGGGTTTGACATTTACAAATCATTCAAGCGTAACGTACCCGCCTTGTTTAACTTAGCAAATTGGTTATAATGGTTTATTACAAAGGGGGAGCAGGACAGAAGAATAGAAAGGAGAGGTAAAGGGAAGCAAACAAAAAAACCCCAAAAATCACAGAATGGGAAAGAGAGGGGCAGGAAGGGACTGGGACAGATAAGGGGGGCGACAGGGTCCCGGGGGCCTGGGACTCACCGCAGCTCTCGGCACTGCCGGGAGAATTGGACAGGCCAGACGCTGCTTTCTCCTTCCTCCCTCCTGCCCCTCCTCTTCTTCTAAAATTCCACCGCCCGCTGTGCTCCGCCTGAAGGAATAAATACGGGCACGAACGCGGCGGCGCCAGTGCGTGCGAGCGAGCTCCGGGCTGCAGTACCCGCGAGTGGCCACCGGGTGGCAGCAACGTGCAGGAACGCGGCGGGGCCAGTGCGCATGTGCAGTTGGGGGAGGGGCCAGACAACGTCGGGGCGGGGCCAGAAGGGACGTAACGTCAGGGGCGGGGCGAGGGCGGATGCAACGCCGGGGGCGGGGCGAGGGCGGACGCCACGCCGGGGGCGGGGCCAGGGCCGACGCCACGCCGGGGGCGGGGCCAGGGCCGACGCCACGCCGGGGGCGGGGCCAGAAGGGACGCCACGTCGGGGGCGGGGCCAGAAGGGACGCCACGTCGGGGGCGGGGCCAGAAGGGACGCCACGTCGGGGGCGGGGCCAGAAGGGACGCCACGTCGGGGGCGGGGCCAGAAGGGACGCCACGCCGGGGGCGGGGCCAACCACCGCGCACGGAGCGTGGGAGGATCTCGCCGGCCCCCCTAGAAGCGGCACCGAAACTCTCCCTGGAGCTGCGCTCCGGGGCCGTGTCTCAGCCAGGACCGGGCCGTGCTACGCACCCGTGAGCGAGGCAGCTGCCTGGCAGCCGAGTCCGCAGCCCCTGCAGCTCCCGGCAGGCGCTGGCACACACAGCATGGCCGCCTGCAGCCCAGCGCGGGCAGAGCGCCCATCCCAGCGTGCCCCAGGGAACCGACGGGGTGACCAGAGACCCCCCCACACCAGGACCGCAGCTCCTGCTGGGTGGGGACAGGCAGCTTTCCCTACTGTCTGACCCTGCGGGGACACCATGGTTCACCCCTCCCAACCCCGCCAACGCACCCCGCAGCCCCACCAGGCGCAGCCCTGCCCCACGGTATCCCCGCCACCGGCTCTGGGCAGCCCCTGACACCGGCTCCAACACCGAGCAGTGTCGCCCCGCCGCTCCGTGCCACCCCGCAGGCACCACCATCCTCCCCGCGAGCTCCTTCCCCAGGAGCTCCCGGTTGCTTGCACGGCTCCACTCACCTTCTCCCTCGGTGCAGCCACAGCCCAGCAACGCTCAGCCACTGCTCTGCTCCTCCCTGGGTTTACACCGACCCCTCCCAGGGCTTCCCTGCTTTCAACAGCAGCACCCGCCCCTCCACCTGGAGCAACCCCTTTACAGGGAGGGGCCATCAGCCTCATTGCCCACACCTGCGGCCCTCCAGCTCCAGCCCACAGCTGGAGGCCATCCCCTCACCCCCCCAAGAGAGATGGCGAAAGACAAAAAAGCTACAAAGAACAGGGCACAGAGGGAGGAAAAAGCAACAGCGATGGGGTGTCAGGACAGCAAACGACTGTCGTCTTCTGTCCGCACCGGGGGGGGACCACGGGCACGGCCGTGCGCGGGCGCGGTACCCGCGCTGCAGTACCCGCGTGCGGCCACACGGTGGCAGCACAGAGCCCGCTCCCCGGGCGGACAGGGCTCGCGTTCCCCGGCCCCGGCAGCGGACACTGCAGAGAGAATTTTCACCCCGGCGCAGCACAGCGGGTGCTGAAGGCAGGAAGGCACAGACGGAAAAGCTGCTTTGTGCCAGGGGGGCGGCCGCGATCACAGCGAACAGCACGGCCGAGCAGAGCCGGGGCCGGCGGCGGAGCTGCACAGCAGCGATGACACGCCGGGGACCCGCGGGCTCTGCGGGGCTGTTTGCACCTTTCCTCACCTCTGGGCTACCGGTGCTCTGCTCTCCTCCCTCGGCCTCCACACGAGGCTCCCTGGGCAGGGCCTGTCCCTTCGAGAGGAGACGCCGCACGAAGTTCCTCCCCAGCCTGCCCTCCAGCGCGCAGCGAGCCGTGCGGCAGGGAAAGCAGAGAGGCCCGTGGGGCTGGGAGATGTCCTCAGCAGGGACCGCAGAGCCCGGGAGGGTCCGTCTGTGCTCCGGGCAGCCGCGGAGCCCCGCGCTCCTTCCCGCTCCTGCCAGCGAGCACTTTGCTGCCTGCAACACGCGATGCTTGGTGGGCTGGAGGGGCTGTTCTGCCACTGGGTCAGGCGAGCAGCTCGGTGCCTTCGGCTGCCTGATTCACCTCCTTCAAACACGCACTTCAACTCTCGCCCCCGAGCAAGCGGCCGCCTGGAGCAGCGGCAGAACCGCTTCTGCCCAAAGGGGAGAGGAAGGACTTGGGCTAAAGCTCTCCAGGCTGCCTGTGTCCCACCCGCAGTCGATAGCCTCGGCAGCCCGGACACAGGGCAAAGCGACAGCCTAACAAGGAACCCCAGGGCGTGGAACAGCTTCTGCAACAACGTCCTTTCCCAGCCCAGCTGGGCAGAGGAAGGGGCAGGAGAAGGGCCGGCGGGTCCCTTCAGAGGCAGAACGGCTGCAGATTGTGCCGGGGCCGTTTCGCTCTTTCTCTGTGGCAGAGTTACGTCCCAGAGGTCGGCAGACGGGTCTGCGGGCACAGCGTGAGCGCTGCTGCTTACGGAACAACAGGCACTAGAAAGCAGCAGTGAAGAACGAGGACGGCCCATCGGGATGGTGGCAATAACAAGGAGAGCCTGAAGCATCGGCCGGGCAGGGCTGGCAACTAACCCTGTGTCGTGGTTTGAGCCCAGCTGGACACTGAGCACCACACAACCGCTCACTCACACCCCCCACCAGCGGGACGGGGAGAGAACGGGAAGGGGAAAGTGAGAAAACTCGTGGGTTGAGATAGAAATAGTTTAATAAAAGAAAAAAATCACCACCCACCCACCACACACCCACCTTGTGTAGGGGAGACAAACCTCACGTGGGGGGGAAACCTGGGGCGGACACGGCAGGGGGTCTGCGTGTGGGTAGAAGCGCGCGTGGGGGGACACGGGTGGGGATGACCCGCACCAGGGGGTCCACCCGGGATAACCCGCAGCAGATCACTCACCTGGGACAACCCCAAAGGATGATCCACTCCAGAGAACTGACCCGCACCTCTTTTGCTGATTAGGGATATCAATTAAACTCAGACACCAGAGTGAAAAGAGCAGGCGTATTTTACTAGAAATAACTAAATAATGTAACAGAATAATACAGAAAACATACAGTAAGAAAAGACAGAATAGTGCACTCAAACAAATAGGAAAATACAGCGTAATGCATCAAATCATTACTACCTGAGAGAGAGGGAATAGCGATTAAGAAAGACCCATCACCACTCGCACCCGTTCCCACCATCCCCACCCGCAGGCGCTGGGCAGCCCCGGTTACAGCGAGGATTTGCAGAGCCTGTCCCGGCGAGTGGGAAGTCCTACGCGGTGCGTCCACCCGTAGGGGAGGCTTCCAAAGTCGCTCTGAGCGGGTCCAGCCTTATATACCCAAAAATCAGCAAGCCAGAATAGCTGGCACCTTTGATTTGAGCGGAAATATCTGGTTTCCATCTCACATTAGGTTCCCCCAGAGCCTGGCCAGGGCTCAGGGGAGAAGCTCAGGGAGTTTCCCTGCTTATCTAGTTGATTCCTGAGCAAGGCCACAAGGCCAGACAACTGTTTCTGTCGCCCTGTTATCTTGCTCACACACAAAGAAAGATGAGAATACATTAAAGATAGACATGTTTTATGATGTTTAAGATACACCTTCTATGCATATTTCACTAATGATTACATACTGAGTTAGCAGGTTTGGTTCAGGGCCTGTTGCTCAGGCTTCAGTATTCCCACCTTTTACATCAGAATAGGTGATTCGCTATAACTCAGTGTAATAGCTATTAGCACAATGGTTTTCAGCTATAAAATGTACAGGATTGATCTATAGGTCAACTCTGACTTGGGCCTACTGTCCAAGCCTTAGCACTTCAGCATCGGATAATCCACACCAGAGAACCCCCAGCAATGCCCCTCAAACAGCTGGCATCTCACCCCAAATTTTCCCCAAATTGGGTCTCTGGGGTTTTTTTGCTTTTCTGTAATACAAAAATTGAGGTTTTTTCTTCTCCAAAATATTCCATTTTGGGTTTTTTCAGCACTTCTCCACATCATCAAAATTGGTGATTTTTGGTTTTGTGTATGAAAATGGGGGGTTTTCTGCTCTCCAGCTGCACCAATCCAGGCAGGTTTGGCTTTCCCAGGAGCCCCAAATTGAAGGGTTTTTTTCCCAAAAAACCTGGGTTTTTCTCCTCCCATTGCAGACCCAGAATCAGGGTGCTTGGGGTATTTTTGTGCCGTGGCAGCGACACAGGGCTGGCCCCGCTGTCAGGGGGTTAACGGCCACCAGGCAAACCTGGCCCGGGGGGACCTGTCGAGCCTCAGGAGATGCTGACAACACCACACCTGAAAAACAAAAACCCCAAATCCTATTCCGGCATCTTGAAAAACTAACACAGAAGAAAGTTCCATCAGAACAAGGGTCAGGACAGCAGTGGAGCTCGGGGAGGACTCTGTGTGAACAGGTCAGCTCCACATACAACACACCCTGGCAAGGCCGGAGCGATTTCAACTCCTCAAATCACCAGCAAGGCCGATCGATACGATCCCGAGCACATCCTGCCCATAAAAGCAAACGCTCTTGCTGGTGTTGGAATGTCTCATCCCGTCCTTACAGCAGGGCTGCAGGGAGGGAACCCTGCGAGGCTGCAGGACGAGGTCGTACCGTCATCACCACCTACGGCTGAGGGATCCACCGCGACCGCCGCGGCCCTTGTGCTGCCGCTGCTGCTGCCGCACATCCTGCTTGCTGGGTCAATAAAATCAGAAGTGTAAAACTTTAAAGACTAAAAAAATAAAGAATAAAGCTCAGTAAGTCACTCTATACTAAAAAGGCATGCATGTTCATACACATTCAATAAAAACACACTACAGAAGTATTTAATTTTCCTTTTGCGTTAATTGAACATGCGCAGCTGTGAATTGATGCCGTTCAATTTTCTATCTCCAAAACACACCGTTACAATTTGACTAGGGGGTGGGTTTTTTGGTGGTTACAGAACTAGGAGGGACCTCTGGCCAGCTGCACAGCCCAGGAGAGATGCTATTGAACTGCCAGGGAAACGCGCTATTGAAAGCGAGATAGAAATCAAGTAAATACTTCAGAGCACTCTGCCAAAACATCCAGGGAAAACACCTGTAACATTCAGTTCCCTCTCTTTTTAAACATCTAGAACAAATAGCTAACTGCTTCAGTACACCTAACAAACTGCATGCTATAGCTATTTGGCAGTTACCGCTTAAACAATAAAGTCAATTTGTCAACTACACAATTTTAACTTCTTTTTAAAAGTTTCATTTAGGATAAAAAAAAATCAGCAAGGCAGAAGATCCCTCCGATGGTTTTATCTGGGGGGGGAGGGGACTAAATGCTACCAAAAAGGACTGGCAGATTTACTAACGCTGTTGGCCGCGCTGAAGCATGCAGAGGAACATGTTTTTATGACATCTCAGCTGTTACAACTGAGAACCCAGACACCAGCGACGCCATCAACTTTAGGAAGACATGCTGTGCTGGGGTTTTTGGAAGGAGAGTGACTTTTTTTTTTTTTTTTTTTAAGGAGAGTGAAAAGTCCTCTTGCTGACAACTACTGTCCAGCACATCATCTCTGGAGATCCACTCTGATGGGAAGTTCATAAAATGCAACTTCTTTGAATGAGAAAGATTTCCATTTTGGAAGGTCTCTTTCCAGCTGAAGTGAAAACTACACACCATAGGTTAAGGAAAAAGGACATTACCGAAGCAATAACTCACCAAGAACGTATCCGGACTCACTGTCGCTAGTTACAAGGCTGCTAACGCTTCTTGGGAAAGCCTGGAAAACACGTGGAAGTGGCGCTGACTTGTCCTGTTCCATCCATGTCTCCTCTTTGACCTTGACTGCTTTTAGTACAGGTGCTAGGGTCTCAGTAAGGTTTTCAAGTGCTACTGCAAGATATTTTAAAAACTTATTTACTGAAAAAGCATACAGCTTTTACCATGACAACAAAGTCTGTTTCTTCTGAACATCTGAACGCTGAGGAACAGGTTCTTTCCTCTTTTACTAAAAAATTATTTTCACAGTATTATTTACTAGTAAGCCCACAGAAACACAAGATTATGCTTTTGGGAAGAAAAAAAATCAACAGAGGGAAGTCTTGCATAGGCGTAACAAACTCCAGAACAGACCTTACTTTTAGCATTTGTGTTAAAATGCTACATATAAAAAAAGATACAGAAGGAGCATTGGCACATTCTCAACGTTAACTTTAAAGTCCACACTACCAGTGCCTTGGGAAAAATGCAGACACATGTCCTAGACCTACCTTGTACTTGCAGACCGCTCTGGATTCCTTCCATCCCTCTTGTACTTTCATGGCACAAGAAAGGGCGACCACAGCGAAATGGTGGCAGTTGACATCCAGCTGACAGAGGAAAAAAACCTTTAGCATAAGGCTGGGTAGGAGTCTAAAGCTTCGTTTTTTGTGAAGGTTTGTGAAGGCAGTACAACTGAGCAGAGGAAAAAATATTTTGCATCATCTTTGGTACGGTTCTTGACTGAGGCCACTAGAGCTTTTGCAATTTTTCGACAACCGTGCATTTTTTTTGACTCACTGGCAGCTTTAGTTTCACTAGAACTCACCTTCCCAGATACCCGCAGGTGGCAGACACAGATATATCCACCTACCTGCTCTCAAGCCTTAGCCAAGACTTCCTCACCCTATACGCCCCAAGCTGAATATTTTTGTTAAAGACTGCAGCAACCCACCTGTCCCTGTGAACTGCCTCCCTGCAAAAAAGGGAATTATTTTTTCCATGCCCTTTCTCTAAACAGTCACGATCTTCTAAAACTGCAGCTGTGCCACCAAACCTGCTTAGGGCCCCTCCCAGCTTCCGACTGTCCTTAGATTTAACAGGCCCATGCTCTATACCATCTTCCGACAGCAGAAACACCTCACGCTCTCAGACCCGGAGCACAACCCCGCGGATGTCCGCACACACCTCACTGGTTTGATGAGGAGCCACCCAGCATCCCTGCGAGCACAGCTGCACGCGCCAGATTAATTTCACCTACACTGTGAGTTACTGATTGCAGTGAATGTCATTTCTGAAGCTTTAAACTGGAAACTCTACCTTGATACTTTGCCGCAGTAGAAGTGATCTGTAACTAGAACTCTATGAAGATGCAGTATTGCAAAATGCAAACCCACAGCAGCAACAGCTTCAGAAATATTTAGACCAGGAACAAGGGAGAAAACAAAACATCTCACACATAGGAAAGCAGCAGACAGTCTCTCCCAGGGGGAAAAAAATAAAATTGTGTTAGAGACTGAAAAAAATATGATTCATGAGGAGCGGTGGGGAAATTAACGGAAGCGAAGACCAACAGCAGCAACACGAAGTGAAATTTGGCTTTAATTCTGATCATGTACCCAAGCGACTTTCCAAGTCTGTACCTCAATCCTATGAATGACTAGTGCTGTTTTGGAAGGACAAACTTTTTTATGTAAAAGTCCTAGACTGAAGACTCCACTGAACAGAATGGGGATTGAGCCACACGGCAACATGCCAGCAACCACTCTAATTAAAAAAAAAAAAAGTCACCTTTAAATATCAGTTTCCATCACGTTTCATTCATTACATTCCAGCTGGCACCTAGATGCTCACAAGCTCACTACAACGATGCCATGTATTATTATCACAGATGCCAGTCCGTTCTCTCCCCTGAAAGGAAAACATTCGTAACTACCAAGGGACGAGTTCAGGAACAGTGCATGCTCCACTAACGGCAATTTTCCTTCAGCTTTTCTGCACTGGCAGCAAATTTGCCTTTTCTGTGGGTTTGATGTGAAGTATCTATCTGTAGTGCCCTTGAACTTGCCAATGTTTCTCCCTGCTCCCCCAGCCCCATACGTGTGATCACCTGAGCAGCGACTGCAATAACCCATCCAGGCTTTTCTTCACGTGACGCAGGAGGTGACACTGGGGAAAAAGGAGGCAAAAAATGAACCTGCTTGTCCCAGCCAGCCAGCGGTGAAAAGACAGGGGAGGACTCTGCCAGAGGAGCCGTGCGGGGCGGGGCTGGGCCGGGCGCCCGGGGAGCTCTGACCCCAGTTCCTCTCCCCTTTGCCAGGTACCGAGGAGACGCCGACACCTTGTGCTGCCGCCTCGCCCACGCCCCAGGAGAGCCGGGGGACCCCCACCTCCCTTCTGCCCTCGGGAACGAGACCGGCAGAGACCCTCCACGTGGGTTTGATCCCCGAGGGAAGAGGCCGGGCTCCCCGCTGGCAGCGGGACGACTCGGAGCTCCTTGCTGGGGACAGCCCTGCCTGCGCCTGGCCGCTCCTCAGCCGTGCCGGGGGGGGCCGTCGAGCCAAGGGGTGCTGCAGCCAGTCGACACCCCGGCTGAGCGCAGCTCCTGCTCCTCATAGCCACAGAGAATCGTGACTCTGGCTAATGCCGGCTCCAGACAGCGGACACCCCGTCTTGTTCCGGCTCCTACTGGCTACAGGTCTGGCTCGGTGACGCTTCAGCTCTGCTCTGAAACTCTGCTTGATTTCAGCTCTTTCTCCTCACAAGCTCCAGCTACCTACAACAACCTGGGCTTTGACAAGGCTGTAAATCAATCACTGTCAGAGCTTGAGTATTAGGAGTAAACATCCTCCTTGTACATTCTCTAAGTATTCATTACTTTGTATTATTAATCAGTTAATAACTCTTCTAAGCAGTGTACAAAGAAGAGCTGAACTCGAAGACGGCACGTAGGGTCTGAAAAGCCATTTCTCCCCAGAGATCCCCTCAGACGTGGAGTTTGGCCTGGTGCACGCCGGCCTCCCAAGCTTCGGGGTCCCATGCCACCCTGATCCCCACCCCCTGCTTTCCCCCGCAGCCCCCAGGGCCCTCCCACACCCCTCCGCCTCTCACCTGCCTGCAAAACCGGCCAAACCGGCTTCTGCTTTTGGCCCCCAAACCAGCCGTATTACTGCCTGTTTCTGACCCCAAAAACCTGGCTACTGAGCCTCTTCTCAAGTCCCAAAAATGCACGACTTGACCTCTGTTTCTGAGCCCAAAGTCACACAACTCCGTCTGTTTCTGAGCCCCAAAATCAGCCACAGGACTCTGTTCTCAAGCCCCAGGAACACAAAACATTGTCTCCATTTCTGGCCCACAACACAGCTCACCCCGTCTGCTCTCTGACCCCCTCCACAGTCCCCACGGGTGATGCCGAAGGGTGGGGGGGAATGTAGCCACCCCACAGCCCTGCAGCCCCAGAGCCCGACATGCAGCTTTGGGAAGCGCTTGGGAATTACAGAGGGCCCGGCCCCAGCTCTCTGCGGGGCAGCACCAGCACAGGCAGGGCACCACTTCATGACTGCCAGTTCAGCTTTTCTTTCTCCAGCACCATCAGCACCGCATCCCAAACCTCCGAGGCTGAAGGACCCCCCTGGGGAGCCGTGCCCGGCCACGTCCCCTCCGAGCCCAGCGCAGCCCGGACCCTCTCCGGGGCCATTTTCCCACGGCCACGTTTCCCATTTTTCCCCACGGGCTGACTCTCCCCTCAGTGCCCACTCACCCCCGTTTCCTGCACATTACAGCCCCCCGATGCGATCCCCAGGGGCAGAGGAGCCGCTTTCCCTGCCGAAGGAAACAAAGCTTTTCCTCTCGAGAGGCAGAAGTACCTTGGATCTTGTGTTCATCACCTTGGTGGATCAACACTGTCTCTTGTCTGTACCGCGGGCTCGCAGCCAGGGCAGCTCACCTGTAAAAGAAAAGAGGAGGGAAGCGTTACACGGCCCTTGTCTCCTACCGTCCCCGGCATCGGGGAAGCAGCCGGGGAAGGGGCTCTCCTGGAGGGGGACGGTGGGGGCTCCCCGAGGGGTTGGCATAGTGCTGGCAAGGACCTGGGTCAGGGCGGAGCCGTGGGAAGGGGCAGGTCACCCGCGAGGTGGGGAGGCACAGGGCAGGGCCGGTGAGCTGCGGGGAAGGGGTGTCTGCGATAGAGGAGCGGAACCTGGGTCGGCCGCAGGCAGCCACGGTGCGCCCCCTCCCCCTTTTCATGGCTCCAGCCTCCCAGTCCACAGCTGTAGCTGCTCAGGAACAGGAACCATCATCATCAGCCCCACCGGCAACAGCCGATGCTACCAGGGGAGCAGAGTGGGCTCCAGCTCCCCAGAGCAGCTTGCCCAAGGAAAAGGGAGAAGCCCTGGCGTGCACAAAAAGGAAAAATGGTGAGTTTTAGGGGGAAAAGGACAAATTGACATCTATGGGGAGCAATGAAAACTGAAAAAACACCGGAGGATGACAGCGCCAGTGGATGACCGGGAGGCACGGCCAGCCAAAAGCAGAAGGCCCGGTGGCACTCACAATCCCTGTCTCCCAGCACCACCCACACAAGCCCCAGCCCTCTGCCCCAGACACACCGCAGACACCTCAGGGTGCTGTAGGCAAGGTCAGGAGCAGCCCAGGGACCTCATGTAGCCCTGGGCGGGGGCCGACCACCTCCTGGGATAAGGGGAAATGCCACCAACAGCCCCGAGCATCCAGAAATCCACAGCAGCCCCATGAACAGCGCGGGACGTCTCTGGGACCTCCCAGGGACCCAGAAAGGGTCTAAGAGACCTCGGGACCAGCTCCCGCTCGCTCACAAGCAATAGGTAGCCCCCCTCCCTTGGGTACTGTCCTCAGGCCCTTCTCACTGAAGGTGAAGGGACTGCAGGACCCACAGCCACCAGGGTAAAGAAGAAAGCGGCTCTTTGTTAATTAATGCACCTAACACCTGGGAGCGAGTCTTCCACCGGGCTCGGTGCCGGGATGCTCACCCTTCCCCAGCGACCCCTCTAGAGCCATTACCGGAGCAGGGTTCGTCAGTCTGGTGGGGAAGGGTCGGCTCCTGCTGCAGCCCTTGGTGCTGCCAGGCAGTGAGCGGCCGTGAGCCTCCCGCCCTGCTTCTTCCTTTGGGGACAGGATTCGGCTCTGGTCTTTGAGAGGAAGACGCCCGATCTCACCCGTTTGTTCCTCTGCCCTATCCCTCGACTAGGACTCTGCAGGAAACTTGCCCGGCTCTCAGGTCACTCGCCACCTCAGCGGTCCAACTCGGGGCATCGTGCCGGCCCAATATCAAACCCGGACCTCAGGTCAGAGTGCAGAGCCGAACGCCGGGCGCTCGGAAGGTTATTGTGGGGAGCCTAACCAGAAGACCATCGTACGATCCACGAGCCAGTGATCCATAAAGCAGTTAACCTGAGAAGCTGCAGGCCCGAGCCGGGCTACGCTGCATGCAAAGCTTCTCCTTCCAGCCTGGGTTGTGCTGTGCACATCCCTCGCTGACAAAATGAACTCGGCCGACCGTCACAAAGGAGCCCGCACGCAGCTCCCACTTTGCACTGCTGATCACAGCATCTGCACGTCTTCATCATAAAGTGGAGCAGCAGGTCTTCCTGTGAACATCCTCTTGTCTGATGACAGAAATGATGAATAGAATTATTTTCTTCTAAGAAAATTCTGTAGAGCTCTAAAGACCAAGACGTCGGTGGAACCTCCCTACAGAGGGGATCTGCAGGGTACGCCACGCCTTCGCGGAAGGTCCCTCCGGTTCCGTGCAAATCAGAGTTCCCGGTGTCCAAAGGACACAGAACTATCCACACTAACCTCTTTTCCTTCTGCCACTCTGTTCAATCCATGGAATTTTAACCAATACCTCACGGAGTGTGAGCGCCTTTCTCTTTGGGATCAATAGCCCAAAGTTTATCAGCTCAGGATTTAGACCCGTCTATTTAACAATAAGCCGTAAACCCTGAACTCCAGCTGAAAAACTGCACATCTCAGGAACCAAGACGGTCGCCGGGGCTTTACAACTTACGGCCGAGCTTAGATTTTAAAACCTATGCCCTGAGCAGTAAACATGTAAACGGTAAATCCTGACTGAGAAACACCGAGTCCCACAAAATTAACAGGTAAACCAGGACACCTCAGTGAGAAACCCTCAACAAGCAATTCTAAACAAAAAACTGCCCAAGAAAACCTCCAAACCCTCAGTTTTATGCAAGAAAAAACAAAGCACATGTGAGCAGGGCAACAGTAAAGAGAAGCCCAGGAATTTCTGCCCACAGCTTAAAAACACTTCCCCTTCATTTGTGAATGCATTTGTGAATTTGTGAAAGCCCACCTCTGCTTCTTCACTGAGCACTGCCCTGGCCCTGCTCCCACAGAAGCAGCAGGCACACCATACCCATGGCACCTGTGTCTCCTCCAGACCATTCAGAAAGCAGCCTCTAAAACTCCAAGCCCTAGACAGACTAATGGCAAACAGACTGGAGCCAGGACAAGGATAGAAGCAAGGTTTCACTCCACTTTCATAGGCTGCCTCACGCACACAAGTGGCTCAAGTCGCACAGACCCTGCAGGAAAGCCCCGGGACTCAACAGCGTGCCGGAGGGCCGAGGGAAGCGCAAGCTGCTGCTGCAGAGAGGTGGGAGAGGAGCACAAGGAGGCTGATGCAAGGAAGAGACCTGTTTACATCAAGACAGATCCAACAGGCAATCGGCCTCTGTGCTGCTATCCCATTCACAAGTCAAGCCTCACCACGCGACAGCCCCGTCTGGGCACGGGCAGGCAAGAGGCACCGACAGCCTACGCAGAGGACGACCTGCGCACCGATGGGGAGCGCAGACAGGAACAGCGACTCCCGACTACCCTGCCACGGGTACCTGTCCTCACACCCAAGCCCTTGGAGACTCCGATCTCTATCTTCCTGACCCCTTCCCCACGAGCACCGTCACTACCAACCGTACCCTGCCCGTAGCATCTCAGCCCGTTGGTGCTCCCCCAGGGCACATCCACAGCCCCATGCCTCGGCACGAAAATCTCTGGAGAGCTGTCAGACTTAGTCTGAACGAGGCAGATCAACAGAACCTTCCATTCGCTGATGATCAACCCCACGGAGCACCCACCAGCTCTTGGCACCTCAAAGGCCTGACAAAACACAAAGGAATGCTGGGCCTTCACCTTGGCAGAAAAACAGGAATCCATGTAGGGGACTGGGAGAAAAGGAGAAGAGGAGAGGGACGGGGAGACAGGCAGGGGAATGGATAGAGGGATTTAGGGGGCCTGTGAGGAGTGTTTGGGGGCCAGTAGGAGCTTTGAGGAAGGGGTTGGGAGAGTCTGGGGGCTGCTGGCAGCTTTTGGGCAGCAGCTGGGCAGCCTGGGGCAGACTTCAGGGGTATTTGGGACCTGCAAGACCGCTGCAGATCCATTGCAAGAAGCAGGCAAAATGCCAGTACAGCGAGGCCTGTGCTGGTCTGAGAGACGCCCTCTCAGACTGTCCCTTCAAACCACCCAACCACGCAACCCTGTGCCAGCACGACCACTGAGCCCTAAAAGCCCTGACCAGTGCAAAATTACCTTCTCCTCTTCTTCAGGAGCGCTGCGGCCGGAGTAAAGCAGCAGGCACTCGGGATGGCCTTGAAGCCTGGGGCAACTTCCTCACGCCTATTGTAGCTCACAGCCCTGGATGTGACAGTTGTGACTCCAGCACTGCAGAACAGTTTGAGGTGGGAAGGGAACTCTTGCAGGTCATCTGGTCCAACCACGCCCTGGAACTAAAAAGTGGCAACAGCGAACAAAAGAGGGGACAATTTAAAAAGAGAGGGCATTAAGGAAGGAGAAGAACTCATTAAAAAGATATTGATGGGAAAAAGAACATTTTAAAAGCAACAGGCATTGGTGAAACAAAGGAAAAAATTATGACACAGGGACAGCAAACTAGAACGGAGATATAGAAAGAAAATTTTAAAAGTGACAGCACTAAGGAAACATGAAATAGGGACAGTGAACTAAAAGACGTAGAATGAAAATTTAAAAAGTGAGGGCACTAAGCGCAGTGATGGAAGATGAAAAAAGGAGGGAGAGGCAGGACAAAAGCGCAGAGAGAAATAAGAAAAGGGAGCAGTAGGACAGGAGAGAGAAAGTGAGAGAGGAAGGGGGAGCAGGACAGAAGAATAAAGGAGAGGAGAGGGAAGGGGGGGGGGCATGGGAAAGAGAGAGGTCCAGGAGAGGGGCAGGAAGGGACCGGGATGCACAAGACAGGTGACAGGGCCCCGAAGGCCCAGGACTCACCGCAGCTCTCACGCTCAGCACTGCCGGGAGAATTTGACAGGTCCGACGCTTCTTTCTCCTTCCTTCCTCCTGCCCCTCTTCTTCTGAAACTCCCATCGCTTAGCTGTCCTCCCCCTAAAAGAATACGCGGGTGTCTCTCAGCTCTTACAAGACCAGGCTCTGACACACGCAGCCTCGCTCGCTCGCGCGCTACGCGGCCGTACCGCGCTTGGGGTGACACACGCAGACCCTGAGTGCGCGCTGGCGGCCTGGCCCGCTGCGGGCTTGTGAAGAGAGCTCCTTCCTCACCCAGAGGGGCAGGCTCACTCACCCCGTGCCGTGAGCAGCGCAAGGCCAGGCACAGACACCCCACGCCAGCCCGAGGTGGGCGCAGTCAACGGCATCCCCAGGGCAGGGACGGGCCAGCATGGCCTCTGGAAGAGGGAAAGAGGCAGCACTGACCGGTATTGCCGTAGGTCACCCCCGGCCGGAGCCCCACCTTACACAGGGGCTTCTGCAGATGCCCCGAGGGCCAGCCTGCTGCCCTCACCACAGGGCTTGGCGGTGGCCTGGGGCTACGGGACAGGCGTCAGGGCAGGTGCTGCAGCTCGAGGCAGCTGCACCGGGCGAGCGGGGCCAGAGCCGGCTCAGGGGGAACTCTGGCGAATTGCGGAGGCGCCCGGCGACTGCCCCTCTTCCCCTCTACCAGCTCTCGGGGAACCGCCCGGGGCTGCCCGGGCCCGCCTCGCCTCCAGCGGAACGGGACCCTGCCGCAGCGGCGGGGTGAAGCTTCCCGTCCCGCCCCCGCCGGCGGGCAGCAGACCCCCCGCCCCGCCGCTGCCCTCGGTCCTCACCCGCCGCCAGCGATCTCGCCCCTCCAGCCGCCATATTGCAGCGGCAGCACCGGGCCGCCACCGCGCACGCGCTCCCGGGGCACGGGCACCCCGGTCCTCGGGGAGCCGCGGGCAGCCCGCGGGAAACCGCACGAACCCGCCACAAAACCGCCCCTCGCGCTGCGCCGCGGGGCCGCGCCGGTAGCGAGGACTGTGCCGTGCCGCGCGCGCCCGGGAGCGACGCAGCTGCCGGGCAGCCGAGTGCGCGAAAACTGCAGCTCCCGGCGTGCCCCGGGGAGACAACATGGCCGACCGGAAGCCCCGATCAGTGACTGCAGCGCCCGCCACGCGCCACAGGCGGCCGTGCCGCCCCCCCGACCCTGCGGGGCTTCTGCCGCCGGTCCCGCCGCACCGCGCCGCACCCACCGTCGCGGCTTTCCCCGGCAGCCGCCAGGCGACCGACCGCGCGGCCCCGCTCCCCTTCTCTCTGCTGCTCCCTCGGCTGCACCGGCTCCTCCTCCAGCACCGCCCCGGACAGGGAGGGGCCGCTGCCCGCAGCCTCACTGCCCGCCCCGGGGGCTCCTCCAGCCCGGCCCACGCTCCCCCGCCCCCGCGGTAACTATAGCGACCGGCACCGGCATTAACCGCGGCCGCGGGCAAGTGCAAAGCGCCCGGCAGCGATTCCCCCCGGGAGGCTCACCCTGCTGTACACACCGCGGGGCTCACACCGGGCTGCTCGGGGGTTCCGTCTCCAAAGCGGCACACGCGGAATTAAGCGACAAGTTCCAATCGCCAAGAACTGACGCTCAACACCGTCTAACGGAAGCGCTCATCAACTTCCCGAGACTTCCATCTCCAGCTCTAGTGTCTATCCTTAGCACAGGTCAAATTCTCTGTACAAACAGATCAATACGGCTCTTCCCCCCACAGCTGTAAGGACACAAACCAGAGATATTCCTTGTGTACAACCTGGATGAACCAAGGTTTCAGCAGCATTGCAGGTGCAATTCGTTAACTGCATCTTAAAGTGAATTCCTCAGGCACCGACGCCCCAGCCCAGGAGGTGTTTCCTTTACCCTCGTGTCAGGGACCCAGGGTTCCACTCCTCCCAGTTTCACAGCAGCGCTCGCGGTGAGCGACACTCGATGGGGTCCCTTCCGCTGTTCTTCACGGGGATCGTCCTTCCCCGTCCGTAGGCAGACCTGATCTCTGGCACACAAAGAGTGTGCCGGGAAATCAAGGGCTACGGGTGCTCTTAAAAGGGCGTATTTGTGGATGGAACCCAACACCTTACCCGGTTCATACCCTTTCCCCTACGAGATGCAAGTGTTGGGGCCTCCCTGTCAGACTGACATTAGAAGGTTTGCCGTGCAGACTTTCACACGGGCTTATCCTTCCTCTAGTTCTAGGAGTCACTCTAATCCTCAGCAGGGCAAGTGGCAAAGCTTCAACCCATTTTCCTTGGACTTCCTGGCATAATTTAGCAATTTGTCAGTTTAGTGTTTGATTCATTCTTTCTACCTGTCCACGGGATTGGGGCCCCCAGGGGGTGTGTCAGTACCACCCCATCCCTAGTATTTTGCTCATATTCTTGACAGCCTCAGCTATAAAATGCGGACCTCTGTCAGAGGACATGCCTAAAGGAACCCCAAACCCTGGAATAATTTCTTTTAGTAAACGCTTTGTTACCTCTTTTGCCTTGTTGGTTTGACATAGGAAAGCTTCGGGCCAACCAGAGAAGGCATCCACCAGTACCATCCGACCGCTGCTGCTGCTCCCACACGTGTTTCTTCACGGGTTTTAGTTGTTGACTTTTTCACGTTTTCAGGAGTCACTACGCATTGCCCGTGTGGGGTGGTCTACCACCCCCCACCGTGCTTTTGTGTTTTAGTAACTCAGCCAATTGATTTTCTTTCTCTTTAGACCTTGGGGGTTCTACTTGCATTTCCCTTGATGGAATTAGAACACCAGGAGCACTGAGCACCACTGGTTTTGCAGCTTCATCTGCCCTCCAACTTCCTTGGATTACATCCGCATTTCCTCTCTGATGTGCTTTACAATGTATCGCGGTGACTCCTTCGGCTTCTGTACTGCTTCCAGCAAGTTTAAAATCCCTGCTCCGTGCTTTATAGGTGTGCCGCTAGCAAATCAAAGTCCTCATTCTTTCCAAATTGCGCCATGGGCACGAACAACCCCAAAAGCACATTTAGAGTCTGTATAGACACTGACTCTTTTTCCTTTGGCTAATTCCAAAGCCCTGGTTGAGGCAATTATTTCAGCCTTTTGTGCAGAGGTATTTGGAGGCGATGCTTTAGCTTCCCAGTCCTCAGTGAGTGTCACCACAGCACAACCAGCCTTTCTTATCCCCTTCACAACGCAACTGCTTCCATCAGTATATACAGTCCCTCAGCTGGAGTTTGGAGGGGAGCATCTCTCGGGTCTGGTCTGCTGGCACACGCCTGTTCAATCACTTGTAAACAATCGCGGTTAGAGTCATTTTTCCTCTCTGTCGGCATTAAAGATGCAGGATTTAGTACCGTACTTTTTTCTAAGGTGATGTTGTCTTGCTCCAATAACAGGGCTTGATACTGTAACAAACGACTTGGCACAAGCCAATAACGTCCTCTGTGTTCCTGTGTAGTCAGTACGGCATGAGGGACGTGCATTGTTGTCTTCTGCACCAGAGTTAATTTTCTGGCTTCTTGCATAACGAGAACAGCAGCTGGGACTGCCCGCAGACAGCCCAGCCATCCTGAACTCACCTGAGCTAATTGTTTAGAGAAATAAGTCACAGGTCTTTGCCAATCTCCGAAGAGCTGAGTTAGAACTCCCAACGCTACGTGACCCTTTTCGTGAACAATGCAAAGAGTTTAGTCAGAGTGGGTAGTCCTAAAGCTGGAGCTTTCATTAAAGTCTGGTTAATACCATCAAAAATTTCCTGTGTTCTGGAGTCCATTCTAGTAGCTCCTCAGGACCCTTCGTTGCCTCATACAAGGTTTTGCTAAGAGGCCGAAATTCGGAATCCGCAGGCGACACTATCCGGCCATTCCTAGAAATCCTCTCAGCTCGCTTTTAGATTGAGGGGGCAGGGGGGGGGCATTCTGCAAACGGCTTCTTTTCTGTCATTGCCCAGTTTTCGTGGGAAAATCTCAAACCCAGGACAGGTTACAGTCTGTCTTGTGACTTGTACTTCCCTTCTGACTCTCGGTACCCAGCCATTCCCAGAAAATTCAGGAGGCTGATGGTCTTTTCTTTACAAGTCTCAACAGTACCTGCCCCCAATAAGACACCACCAACACGCTGAAGAAGGGTTGCTTGATTCTCCTTACCTGGTGCAGAAGATTTGTGCGGGAGTTAAACGCATGCAAACCATCACACAGTGATTAAGCAATGCCTCCTTTAATATGGTGGACAAGCCTTTTATAATGAAGGTGAGAATCACAAGATACAATCACATGGTACAATTCTTTCTGATTTGACAGGTAGCTTTGCACATGCTCCTTAGGCTCTCTTCTGGTTGGATGAGGACTGCCACATCGACATTCTACAAACTTCTTTTCTGCCAAGACCAACACCCTGAAGTTGTTTACCTTCCTGGGTTCTTCCTCATTCTTCCAGGGTCAGTCCCTCATCACATCCTTGCTCATACACAGGATTGCTCACACGTCCATTTTCTTGCAGGGACTCCTTCTGAATCCCCACAACCTGGCCCCTGCTCCAGCTTCTTAGCCAGGGTTGATCCAAAAATGGTCGGGCTGTTTTTAAATCCTTGGGGTAACACCATCCAGCAAAGTTGGGTTCTTTTTCCAGTCAACGGACCTTCCCATTCAAGAGCAAAAATCTGCTGACTGTTTTCTTCCAAAGGTATACAAAAGAAGACATCCTTTAAGTCTAAAACAGAAAAGTAGCCATTTGATTCTGTTATTGTTAACAACGGATACGGATTAGGAGCTGCCGGGTGGATGTCCACCACCAGTGATGGATTGCTTTCAAATCTTGAGCCAGTCTATATCCTGGATCATGCAGTTTTTTCACTGGAAGGATAGGGGTATTTTATTCAGACTGACACTCTCATAGAAGTCTATATTTAATAAAAATGATCACTATTGGCTCCAAGCCTCTCCTGGCTTCCATACTAATAGGATATTGTTTCTTTCTTACTGGCCAAACTCCTGGTTTTAATTCAGCTTTTACCGGTTCCACATTCTTTGCTTCTCCAGGTTTCTCAGATGCCCATACAAAGGGAGCAACTGCATTCTTCATTTCCTCAGGGACGTTCCCACATTCTTCTTCTTTATTGTTCAACTCTGTATGTAATGCCAAGCATTAGTTTTGAGAAAATGAACTTCTCTAAAACTTCACGCATTACTGGTCTTCCTCCACTTCCACATTTCAAAGATTTCAAAAAAGGTCTGACCCCTGTCTTTCCCGTGACCCCAACAACAGACACATTACATTTACTTTGAGGCTCCTTACAAGTATTTGTGACTGAATATTTTGCTCCTGTCTCTACTAGAAAACCAGAAGTTTTATTCCCCAGCTTTACTGGAACCGGGGGCTCAGCTGGGGAGTCCTCCTTCCCCGCCCCCCTCGGTCCCCATCACTCAGATTCGGTTCCCATCGTAAGCAACTCAGCTTCAGGAGTGGTTTCCGGGGCTGACCGGCTTTTATTTTTCAGACACTCATTTTTCCAGCGTCCTTGCTCCCTACAAAAGGCACACCGATTCATTCCTGGGGGTACTTGTCGCTGTAGAGTCGGACAAAGCGACACACACACACACTCACACGGGTGAACAAGCAGCTAGGTTTTTTATTACTAAAAGCATGCATTTTTATATATTTCAGGTACCAGAGTGTTACAGTATAACTGGTCAAAAAGTTGTTTTTAACATTCTTGTTGGATAACCTTTATCAGTTTCCTCCCTGCTTGCTTCATCCTGCTATGTAGTCAGCAGCTCCTTGAAAGCTATTTGCTTTAAGCAAAGCTTCCTTATCTCAAGGTCAAACTCTTCTTCAATCAGGTTATCGGCAGACCAGCTGCCTTCCCCGACAGTACTGACCGTCTGATCGCATTGCCACGTCCTACTCCTCTACCTACTGCCCTACCTCTTCTTCCTCGCCCCCTGGGATATCCTCTACCTCAAGTTGAAATTTGGGCATTAGCAAGGGCGGCTGCCAAAACTGCAGCTTTCTGGTTTCTGTCCTTTAATTTGTCCTTCCCCATTACCTTTTTCTCTTCCACTTCTCGACCGCTATCAGCTTGGTGTGCAATCTCCATTAGCTGAAAGAGAGTCGTTCCAGTAAGTCCATCCACCTTCTGTCACTTTTGCCTAATGTCTGAGGCTGATTGCCCTACAAACAAAGTAGCCAACACCACCGTGTCGCCCTCATTCTCTGGCTCCAAATTAGTCCCTTTGCTGGCCGCCTCGCATAGCCTTTTGCAGAAGGCTGAGGGGTCTTCTGATTTTCTTTGAATTACTTGAGTTAATTTGGCAAGGTTTGTTGGCCGAGTAATTCCATTTTTAATTCCACAGAATGTTAATTATCATCAGCTTTCCCTCATCTTTACTGGGGTCCCCATTAGGTTCCCGGGTGACCATAAAAGGTGCCCAACCATCCCTTGCATTTATCCTCCCATTCTCTGCCTCGGCTTTCGCTAATGCCCTTCTCTTCTCTTCCAGGGTTAACAAGCTATTCAATAAAATTTGCATGTCCAGCCAATCTGGATTGTGATTTTCAATAATCATTCTAAAAGAACAATACATTTTGTCTGGGTTTTCTCTACATGATCCAGCGGACTCCTTCCAGTTTATTACATCAGAAGTAGTAAAAGGTACCTTGACAAATACCAGTTTCCCCCTGTACTCACAGCCTGTCAAAGAGGAGCTAATAGTGGAGGGTTTCACTGTGTTCAGGTCCTCTCTGCTATAGGCCTAAAACTGTCACCTCCTCCACCATTATTTTCCCCACTCTCCGGAGCCACCAGCATTTGGACATCCTCCTGTTCATCACTCAATTTTAAACACCTTTTCCTAACGCCACCTGCAGAACAACAACAGGACTCTGTATCTATATCTTCCATCATCATCACGACATTAGAATCAGAATCCAAAAGTTTACATTTCTTTCAAGTTTCATGATCGTTTCTCAAAGTAAAGAAGAAATCAACAGAAGGTACCTCACCTCATTTGTCGTCGACAAACAACATTAATTGCAAAATAGTATTGTATTTCAATGACCCCTTCTTGGGCCATTTTTCCCATCTCCCAACTTAGCCAGTGGCCACCATTTAGTGCAATGTTCAATTAGCCATTCCCCTGTTAACGGATCTCCTCCATATTTTCCCCAATAGTTTACAACACCCCCGAGAGGAGAACAAGGAGACATTTTAAATGGCTGAGCTCCCATATTTTTACCCAAAAAGCCCACTCTGACGCACCACTTCACGTATCCTCCAGTCGTCACTGTCAAATGTAGATGAATTTACCTATTTTACCAACAATCCCCCCTTAAGAGCACGCGCAACCTTAAATCAAACAATATCTCTTTTACCGAGCGTGGCGGCGTCGCGTCACGTCCCCACTCTGCTCGGGGAGAGCACTCACGGGGTCCCCGATCAGGAGGTCGCCGCGTGCTGGCAGCCAGAGAGCGGGGTCTCCCCACCAAGAGTCAGCCAGTCGCTCCGGGCAGGGCGTTACAGCCGTCCCAGCTGGGTCGCCAAAAACCTGTTCTCCCAAAAGAGGATTCGTGCCCGGCGTGCAATGAACCCATCTGAACCCGCTCAGGAGACAGAGCGTATTTATTCAGGCCTGGCTGCTTGGGGGACTTTTCCACAAATCACGTACACCCACAGCAAATTCTCATGCTTCTTTTACACACAAAAAACAGAAGTTGGTGCTTTTCCAAACACGCCCATCAGATATTGATTGCGAGTGATTAACATGCATTGATAAGATGGCTCACGTAATGCTTCTGCGAATACACGTGCTCAGGGAAAGGGTCTTAACCTGGGCAGAGGTTTTAGTCTTATAAGGAAGGCAGTTCCCTGTCAGGACACTCAAAAGTTGTTTCATTGTCAAGTTAATTAATTGATTCGTCCGTTTGCCAGGTTGTCAAATAACTCATCCTCAAAAGTGCAGACAGAAAAAGAAAAGGGAGCAGCAGGACGAGAAAAAGTGAGAGACGAAGGGGGAGCAGGACAGAAGAATAGAAAGGAGAGGTAAAGGGAAGCAAACAAAAAAAAAATCACAGAATGGGGAAAGAGAGGGGCAGGAAGGGACTGGGACAGATAAGGGGGGCGACAGGGTCCCGGGGGCCTGGGACTCACCGCAGCTCTCGGCACTGCCGGGAGAATTGGACAGGTCAGACGCTGCCTTCTCCTTCCTCCCTCTTGCCCCTCCTCTTCTTCTGAAACTCCACCGCCCGCTGTGCTCCGCCTGAAGGAATAAATACGGGCACGAACGCGGCGGCGCCAGTGCGTGCGAGCGAGCTCCGGGCCGCAGTACCAGCAAGTGGCCACAGGGCGGCAGCAACGAGCAAGAACGCGGCGGGGCCAGGGCGGACGCAACGCCGGGGGGCGGGGCCAGGGCGGACGCAACGCCGGGGGGCGGGGCCAGGGCGGACGCAACGCCGGGGGGCGGGGCCAGGGCGGACGCAACGCCGGGGGGCGGGGCCAGGGCGGACGCAACGCCGGGGGGCGGGGCCAGGGCGGACGCAACGCCGGGGGGCGGGGCCAGGGCGGACGCAACGCCGGGGGGCGGGGCCAGGGCGGACGCAACGCCGGGGGGCGGGGCCAGGGCGGACGCAACGCCGGGGGGCGGGGCCAGGGCGGACGCAACGCCGGGGGGCGGGGCCAGGGCGGACGCAACGCCGGGGGGCGGGGCCAGGGCGGACGCAACGCCGGGGGGCGGGGCCAGGGCGGACGCAACGCCGGGGGGCGGGGCCAGGGCGGACGCAACGCCGGGGGGCGGGGCCAGGGCGGACGCAACGCCGGGGGGCGGGGCCAGGGCGGACGCAACGCCGGGGGGCGGGGCCAGGGCGGACGCAACGCCGGGGGGCGGGGCCAGGGCGGACGCAACGCCGGGGGGCGGGGCCAGGGCGGACGCAACGCCGGGGGGCGGGGCCAGGGCGGACGCAACGCCGGGGGGCGGGGCCAGGGCGGACGCAACGCCGGGGGGCGGGGCCAGGGCGGACGCAACGCCGGGGGGCGGGGCCAGGGCGGACGCAACGCCGGGGGGCGGGGCCAGGGCGGACGCAACGCCGGGGGGCGGGGCCAGGGCGGACGCAACGCCGGGGGGCGGGGCCAGGGCGGACGCAACGCCGGGGGGCGGGGCCAGGGCGGACGCAACGCCGGGGGGCGGGGCCAGGGCGGACGCAACGCCGGGGGGCGGGGCCAGGGCGGACGCAACGCCGGGGGGCGGGGCCAGGGCGGACGCAACGCCGGGGGGCGGGGCCAGGGCGGACGCAACGCCGGGGGGCGGGGCCAGGGCGGACGCAACGCCGGGGGGCGGGGCCAGGGCGGACGCAACGCCGGGGGGCGGGGCCAGGGCGGACGCAACGCCGGGGGGCGGGGCCAGGGCGGACGCAACGCCGGGGGGCGGGGCCAGGGCGGACGCAACGCCGGGGGGCGGGGCCAGGGCGGACGCAACGCCGGGGGGCGGGGCCAGGGCGGACGCAACGCCGGGGGGCGGGGCCAGGGCGGACGCAACGCCGGGGGGCGGGGCCAGGGCGGACGCAACGCCGGGGGGCGGGGCCAGGGCGGACGCAACGCCGGGGGGCGGGGCCAGGGCGGACGCAACGCCGGGGGGCGGGGCCAGGGCGGACGCAACGCCGGGGGGCGGGGCCAGGGCGGACGCAACGCCGGGGGGCGGGGCCAGGGCGGACGCAACGCCGGGGGGCGGGGCCAGGGCGGACGCAACGCCGGGGGGCGGGGCCAGGGCGGACGCAACGCCGGGGGGCGGGGCCAGGGCGGACGCAACGCCGGGGGGCGGGGCCAGGGCGGACGCAACGCCGGGGGGCGGGGCCAGGGCGGACGCAACGCCGGGGGGCGGGGCCAGGGCGGACGCAACGCCGGGGGGCGGGGCCAGGGCGGACGCAACGCCGGGGGGCGGGGCCAGGGCGGACGCAACGCCGGGGGGCGGGGCCAGGGCGGACGCAACGCCGGGGGGCGGGGCCAGGGCGGACGCAACGCCGGGGGGCGGGGCCAGGGCGGACGCAACGCCGGGGGGCGGGGCCAGGGCGGACGCAACGCCGGGGGGCGGGGCCAGGGCGGACGCAACGCCGGGGGGCGGGGCCAGGGCGGACGCAACGCCGGGGGGCGGGGCCAGGGCGGACGCAACGCCGGGGGGCGGGGCCAGGGCGGACGCAACGCCGGGGGGCGGGGCCAGGGCGGACGCAACGCCGGGGGGCGGGGCCAGGGCGGACGCAACGCCGGGGGGCGGGGCCAGGGCGGACGCAACGCCGGGGGGCGGGGCCAGGGCGGACGCAACGCCGGGGGGCGGGGCCAGGGCGGACGCAACGCCGGGGGGCGGGGCCAGGGCGGACGCAACGCCGGGGGGCGGGGCCAGGGCGGACGCAACGCCGGGGGGCGGGGCCAGGGCGGACGCAACGCCGGGGGGCGGGGCCAGGGCGGACGCAACGCCGGGGGGCGGGGCCAGGGCGGACGCAACGCCGGGGGGCGGGGCCAGGGCGGACGCAACGCCGGGGGGCGGGGCCAGGGCGGACGCAACGCCGGGGGGCGGGGCCAGGGCGGACGCAACGCCGGGGGGCGGGGCCAGGGCGGACGCAACGCCGGGGGGCGGGGCCAGGGCGGACGCAACGCCGGGGGGCGGGGCCAGGGCGGACGCAACGCCGGGGGGCGGGGCCAGGGCGGACGCAACGCCGGGGGGCGGGGCCAGGGCGGACGCAACGCCGGGGGGCGGGGCCAGGGCGGACGCAACGCCGGGGGGCGGGGCCAGGGCGGACGCAACGCCGGGGGGCGGGGCCAGGGCGGACGCAACGCCGGGGGGCGGGGCCAGGGCGGACGCAACGCCGGGGGGCGGGGCCAGGGCGGACGCAACGCCGGGGGGCGGGGCCAGGGCGGACGCAACGCCGGGGGGCGGGGCCAGGGCGGACGCAACGCCGGGGGGCGGGGCCAGGGCGGACGCAACGCCGGGGGGCGGGGCCAGGGCGGACGCAACGCCGGGGGGCGGGGCCAGGGCGGACGCAACGCCGGGGGGCGGGGCCAGGGCGGACGCAACGCCGGGGGGCGGGGCCAGGGCGGACGCAACGCCGGGGGGCGGGG
Organism: Strix aluco; assembly: GCF_031877795.1. Lineage (NCBI taxonomy): Eukaryota > Metazoa > Chordata > Aves > Strigiformes > Strigidae > Strix > Strix aluco. The sequence continues at coordinate 96,994,640 of NC_133971.1, read as the reverse complement.
CCAGGGCGGACGCAACGCCGGGGGGCGGGGCCAGGGCGGACGCAACGCCGGGGGGCGGGGCCAGGGCGGACGCAACGCCGGGGGGCGGGGCCAGGGCGGACGCAACGCCGGGGGGCGGGGCCAGGGCGGACGCAACGCCGGGGGGCGGGGCCAGGGCGGACGCAACGCCGGGGGGCGGGGCCAGGGCGGACGCAACGCCGGGGGGCGGGGCCAGGGCGGACGCAACGCCGGGGGGCGGGGCCAGGGCGGACGCAACGCCGGGGGGCGGGGCCAGGGCGGACGCAACGCCGGGGGGCGGGGCCAGGGCGGACGCAACGCCGGGGGGCGGGGCCAGGGCGGACGCAACGCCGGGGGGCGGGGCCAGGGCGGACGCAACGCCGGGGGGCGGGGCCAGGGCGGACGCAACGCCGGGGGGCGGGGCCAGGGCGGACGCAACGCCGGGGGGCGGGGCCAGGGCGGACGCAACGCCGGGGGGCGGGGCCAGGGCGGACGCAACGCCGGGGGGCGGGGCCAGGGCGGACGCAACGCCGGGGGGCGGGGCCAGGGCGGACGCAACGCCGGGGGGCGGGGCCAGGGCGGACGCAACGCCGGGGGGCGGGGCCAGGGCGGACGCAACGCCGGGGGGCGGGGCCAGGGCGGACGCAACGCCGGGGGGCGGGGCCAGGGCGGACGCAACGCCGGGGGGCGGGGCCAGGGCGGACGCAACGCCGGGGGGCGGGGCCAGGGCGGACGCAACGCCGGGGGGCGGGGCCAGGGCGGACGCAACGCCGGGGGGCGGGGCCAGGGCGGACGCAACGCCGGGGGGCGGGGCCAGGGCGGACGCAACGCCGGGGGGCGGGGCCAGGGCGGACGCAACGCCGGGGGGCGGGGCCAGGGCGGACGCAACGCCGGGGGGCGGGGCCAGGGCGGACGCAACGCCGGGGGGCGGGGCCAGGGCGGACGCAACGCCGGGGGGCGGGGCCAGGGCGGACGCAACGCCGGGGGGCGGGGCCAGGGCGGACGCAACGCCGGGGGGCGGGGCCAGGGCGGACGCAACGCCGGGGGGCGGGGCCTGCAGCTCCCTGCAGGCCCTGGCACACACAGCATGGCCGCCTGCAGCCCAGCGCGGGCAGAGCGCCCATCCCAGCGTGCCCCAGGGAACCGACGGGGTGACCAGAGACCCCCCCACACCAGGACCGCAGCTCCTGCTGGGTGGGGACAGGCAGCTTTCCCTACTGTCTGACCCTGCGGGGACACCATGGTTCACCCCTCCCAATCCCGCCAACTCACCCCGCAGCCCCACCAGGCGCAGCCCTGCCCCACGGTATCCCCGCCACCGGCTCTGGGCAGCCCCTGACACCGGCTCCAACACCGAGCAGTGTCGCCCCGCCGCTCCGTGCCACCCCGCAGGCACCACCATCCTCCCCGCGAGCTCCTTCCCCAGGAGCTCCCGGTTGCTTGCACGGCTCCACTCACCTTCTCCCTCGGTGCAGCCACAGCCCAGCAACGCTCAGCCACTGCTCTGCTCCTCCCTGGGTTTACACCGACCCCTCCCAGGGCTTCCCTGCTTTCAACAGCAGCACCCGCCCCTCCACCTGGAGCAACCCCTTTACAGGGAGGGGCCATCAGCCTCATTGCCCACACCTGCGGCCCTCCAGCTCCAGCCCACAGCTGGAGGCCATCCCCTCACCCCCCCAAGAGAGATGGCGAAAGACAAAAAAGCTACAAAGAACAGGGCACAGAGGGAGGAAAAAGCAACAGCGATGGGGTGTCAGGACAGCAAACGACTGTCGTCTTCTGTCCGCACCGGGGGGGGACCACGGGCACGGCCGTGCGCGGGCGCGGTACCCGCGCTGCAGTACCCGCGTGCGGCCACACGGTGGCAGCACAGAGCCCGCTCCCCGGGCGGACAGGGCTCGCGTTCCCCGGCCCCGGCAGCGGACACTGCAGAGAGAATTTTCACCCCGGCGCAGCACAGCGGGTGCTGAAGGCAGGAAGGCACAGACGGAAAAGCTGCTTTGTGCCAGGGGGGCGGCCGCGATCACAGCGAACAGCACGGCCGAGCAGAGCCGGGGCCGGCGGCGGAGCTGCACAGCAGCGATGACACGCCGGGGACCCGCGGGCTCTGCGGGGCTGTTTGCACCTTTCCTCACCTCTGGGCTACCGGTGCTCTGCTCTCCTCCCTCGGCCTCCACACGAGGCTCCCTGGGCAGGGCCTGTCCCTTCGAGAGGAGACGCCGCACGAAGTTCCTCCCCAGCCTGCCCTCCAGCGCGCAGCGAGCCGTGCGGCAGGGAAAGCAGAGAGGCCCGTGGGGCTGGGAGATGTCCTCAGCAGGGACCGCAGAGCCCGGGAGGGTCCGTCTGTGCTCCGGGCAGCCGCGGAGCCCCGCGCTCCTTCCCGCTCCTGCCAGCGAGCACTTTGCTGCCTGCAACACGCGATGCTTGGTGGGCTGGAGGGGCTGTTCTGCCACTGGGTCAGGCGAGCAGCTCGGTGCCTTCGGCTGCCTGATTCACCTCCTTCAAACACGCACTTCAACTCTCGCCCCCGAGCAAGCGGCCGCCTGGAGCAGCGGCAGAACCGCTTCTGCCCAAAGGGGAGAGGAAGGACTTGGGCTAAAGCTCTCCAGGCTGCCTGTGTCCCACCCGCAGTCGATAGCCTCGGCAGCCCGGACACAGGGCAAAGCGACAGCCTAACAAGGAACCCCAGGGCGTGGAACAGCTTCTGCAACAACGTCCTTTCCCAGCCCAGCTGGGCAGAGGAAGGGGCAGGAGAAGGGCCGGCGGGTCCCTTCAGAGGCAGAATGGCTGCAGATTGTGCCGGGGCCGTTTCGCTCTTTCTCTGTGGCAGAGTTACGTCCCAGAGGTCGGCAGACGGGTCTGCGGGCACAGCGTGAGCGCTGCTGCTTACGGAGCAACAGGCACTAGAAAGCAGCAGTGAAGAACGAGGACGGCCCATCGGGATGGTGGCAATAACAAGGAGAGCCTGAAGCATCGGCCGGGCAGGGCTGGCAACTAACCCTGTGTCGTGGTTTGAGCCCAGCTGGACACTGAGCACCACACAACCGCTCACTCACACCCCCCACCAGCGGGACGGGGAGAGAACGGGAAGGGGAAAGTGAGAAAACTCGTGGGTTGAGATAGAAATAGTTTAATAAAAGAAAAAAATCACCACCCACCCACCACACACCCACCTTGTGTAGGGGAGACAAACCTCACGTGGGGGGGAAACCTGGGGCGGACACGGCAGGGGGTCTGCGTGTGGGTAGAAGCGCGCGTGGGGGGACACGGGTGGGGATGACCCGCACCAGGGGGTCCACCCGGGATAACCCGCAGCAGATCACTCACCTGGGACAACCCCAAAGGATGATCCACTCCAGAGAACTGACCCGCACCTCTTTTGCTGATTAGGGATATCAATTAAACTCAGACACCAGAGTGAAAAGAGCAGGCGTATTTTACTAGAAATAACTAAATAATGTAACAGAATAATACAGAAAACATACAGTAAGAAAAGACAGAATAGTGCACTCAAACAAATAGGAAAATACAGCGTAATGCATCAAATCATTACTACCTGAGAGAGAGGGAATAGCGATTAAGAAAGACCCATCACCACTCGCACCCGTTCCCACCATCCCCACCCGCAGGCGCTGGGCAGCCCCGGTTACAGCGAGGATTTGCAGAGCCTGTCCCAGCGAGTGGGAAGTCCTACGTGGTGCGTCCACCCGTAGGGGAGGCTTCCCGCGGGGAGCAGGGCCCCACCGCCCCGGGAGCGAAGCCCGGCTCCAGCCAGGAGCAGCCGGAGGCGGAATGGACCTGTGCCTGCCCAGCCCCAAACCGCCCCGACGGCCCCGGGACAGCGCTTGGGCCAGGGCCGCTTCTGCCCCCACAGCCCCAGGGGAACAGTGCCCAGAGCCCCCGCAGAGGCGCCGGCTACACGGCCCCGCACCCAGGACCCGCCGCGCCCGCGACCCCGCACCTGCCCCGCAGAGGCACTTGGGCAGTTGGCGTTAGCCTTTGCGTGGCCAGAGTCCCTGGAGTGAGTCTGTGCGCATGTTGTATACCCAGGAAATAAAAAGAAGCCTGACCCAGAAGCCAAAGCACTGTCTGAAGACTCAGGAGACTTTGTGCAGACTCCAGGGGGGTGCTGAGCACAGGCAGCTACTGCTGTTGGCACCCTTGGCCTCCAGCGGTCGGGGGCTCTCCTCCAGAGACAGTGTCATATGTGCCAGGCACTTGTGGATGGCTCACGCCACCCGAAGGGGTCTCAAATGGCACTAGAGGCATGAGGCAACTCAGTCTGAACTTGGGTGAGTCATGCTTCTCTGTGCCTCAGTTTCTCTGCATGTAAAATGGGATTCCCCTGGCCCACAGAGGCAGCATCAAATAAACTGGAGCAGCATGTTTATGACCGGTTCATGGTGAACTATGAAGCCATGAACTGTAGGTTTGCCTGCCATACAAGCCGTCCTGGGTTTGTGTCACGCTGCAGCCAGTGGAGGCATTTGAACAAGAACAAGCTGCTGGTGAGCCAGGCTTCCCAAGGAGGCCTTTGTTTAAAGGCATTGCTTAAAACTAGCATCCCCTCATTGACAGAGGCCTGTCTTTTACTCCTGGCACCTGCCTCTTCACTGAGATGGAGTAGAAGGAGGCTTATATGACCTACCTGCGCTGGTCAGCAGCTGGAACACCATCCTCTTTGTTTACCCCAACACTCCCTTCTGTATCAGTGGCCAGAGCTTCAGCTCTTATCTCTTCTTGCCCCTACCCAAATTTCTGCTGCCTCCATTTAAACTCTCTCCCAAATGCCTTGCCTAGCTGACTTTAACCACATTTCTACACAGGACCAAAAGTTTCAGAGCTGATTCCACAGTTCTCAGTGGGGCAGAAATGTCATATGACGGAGGGATGACTGCCAAATGTCAGCCAATTTTCACATCATGCATTGGCAGAACACAGAGATGCTCAGAGAGAGGAGATGCAATATTCATTCTACCAGAAAAACTGTTATCAGAGTGACCAGCGTCCTGCTCTAACCAGCTTTTTGTTCTGCTCTCTTCTGTTTGTTTTATTCCACCATTTTCTCATATGATAGGATTTTGTAAATGGGTACGCCGTGGTTGACAAACTCCTGAAGGAAGCTGATAAAATCCCAAGGATGTAGCCAGGAGCTTTGAACAGATACTTGAGATTCTTCAGTAGTAAGTCACTAAATGTTCTTACTTGAAATCCCTCTCAGATGTGGCTGAGGCAGACGGAAAGAAGATCCTTCAACTCTCCATCTCGCCTGCAGACACTGACATGTCCTCAACAGAGGAAGGGAACAGTATTTCAACCCCAATAGCTCATAACAGAAATTTAAACTGTGACTGAGCTTTGTGCATTTTCACCTCACAGGGGCCGTGACCCATCAGGGCTGTGGAGCAGACACAACAGCCGGCCCACGGCTCAAGGGATGACAGCTTCTCCTGACCCCATCCAGCAGGGACTGAGGTCAGTCCTGGACAGAGAGCCAGTCTTGCTCCACTGGGAAGTGACTGAGCTGAGCTCCGTATCAAAACTCTCCTTGGCTTAAATAGGCCAGGTGTCTTCGCTAGTTTTCTTGAATACTGACAGGATTTTGAACAGGGGTGGGAAGGAAGAGAGATTAGAATACACTTTCTGCTGAGAAATGGTGCCATTAAGACCAAATTTCATGATGGCATTTTCCTCATAATTATTAATTCAGAGATCTTCAAAGCTCTTTACAGTAATTGTCTTCTGCATAGCTCCTGCTACTGACCTGTACAAAAGTTTACACTTCTGCATGTTAAGCCTGGGATTTCCGGGCTGGGCAAAGACAGCCAGGCCTAATGGAAGGACTTCTCATGAAAAATAGTCTACCTCTCTGCATTTCACATCTCAATGAGAATCACCCAGGATTAACCTCATTTACCAGTGGAGACGTTGCTACAGACGAAGCAGATGCAGAGACAGTGATTTGATTTTACTTTTCCAGAACTTTGAAGCAAATGCAAAGTGGACAATTTAATGGTCTGCATAATATAAAGAAATGTATATCCATTCATCCATCCTCTCCCTGAGAAAAGACAGGAAGCTCAGACTGGTCATGCAGGATTTACCTGGGAATGACCTAGGCTTTCCACACAGCTAGAGTCCCAGCTCAGCCTGTTCACACAGTGAAATACAGCAGAGAAGGAAAGGGGAAAGCGCTCCTCAGCTTCTGACACCGGCTGCCCTCCCCAAGGCCCGTTCGACCACGGTGGAGTCCAGTTTGATTGGTAGCAGACACAGCTTGTCTTGCCCCCCATCCCCAGCAAGGTTTGCGCCACCTCACTGGTCATTTGTCCTGTGTGGAGGTGCGGTACCCCCGGGAGCAGGGATCTGTGCCCACGGAAGGGCAGCAAGGATTCATCTCCGGGTCACAATCCCTCCCAGGAGTCTCCTGGGGCAGCCCTTGCTGACACTGACTGCCCCAGATTCAGGACACTGAGCAAAGACCAAGTTACTCCTGGGAAAACTCTTAAGAAGTATTTACAGCTTCACCCGCCAAAGCCTACACACTTCCGTAAGTAGCTGCGACCACTGACAAACCCTGTCCTACAAGTCCACCTCTGCTGCAAGGTGGCATGCCACGGTTAGCATAACAACATTCCCTGCCTGCAGCTGTCTCATTGCAAAGCAGCAAATTTCTTAATATATTCACTGACAGTCTTCTACTGGTATTATTCTTCCTTAGAATGTCAGATGTTCCAAAGAAGTCAAATACAGACACTAAAAATACTGTCTTGCTAATACAGTTTAAGGAAAAGAAGAAATAGACTACTCGGAAAGGGCCAGGCTAATAGCCTTAGCAAAGTTAGAGTAAAGAAGTGGTTAAGGATCTAGATGATTTAATCCAGTTTTAAGAAAAGGTTTTACAGTGAGCAATTAGATGCTGTTTAAGGAATTAATCACTAATGGGTCATTAACTCTGACTGCTATTGTACAGTTAACAAGCCGAGGCAGGATTATTAGACTCAGCACCCAATTAAGAAGGAGAAGATATTTACAACAAAATGAACAAATGAGCTTTTAAAATGGAATGGGACAATTTGAAAGAAAGTGTAGGAACACAGAAAACTAGACAGGGTACAAGAAAGCTATGAGTTTGCATATATGCCTCTGTCCCTTTATTTGTTTGAAAAATATTTACCTGTCTGTGCCCACTTGTGCTTAGCTGGTTATTTATTTTTAGCAATAAACTCATAGCTTTCCTTGAAGGACATGACTGCACAGTTTATCCATTACAGGGTTCACATGTACAACGTATAACAAAAGACCTTAATACGTCAATAAAAGAACAATCACCATAGCGTGACACAATCTTTCATTTTTTGCTGGCAGGTGTTGGATCAGGAGCTTAATAAAAGTGAACAGGGGTCTTCAGCTGCTATTTCTGCTCCCCTGACATTGTGTTTTTACCTACTCTTAGCCTTCGACTACCTCAAGCATTGGTGCTGGTTACAGCGCTGATCAAAACGTCAGGAGGCCCTTTCCAGTGGCTCTACAGGATACGGAAGGACTGGAGGCCACGGGGAGGGAGGGCTGTCGTGTCCAGCCGTGGAAGAGCACCGCTGAAATCCTGGGGCTTTGCTCGCTCGTCACGAGCAGTAAGCACAGGTAAGCGCTGTTGGACAACAGTTAGATGTGCTCACATGCAGGAGTGTTTTCAGCATCGCAGCCACAGCTGGACTGCAGCCAAGCAGTGACAAGTGGGATTGCTCCTGCCCCTGAGGAGGAAGAGTGTGCAGAGCCTGTGCAGCCATTTGTCAGCATGTGCCTGTTACTGACCCAGCCCAGGGTGTGCGGGCACCCCTCAAGCACATCGAGAAACCCTTCCCCCGCAGCCACCAGAGGAGACGTGTCTTCCTGCAAGACCAGCATCCTCGGTGATGCAAAACTCACCTCTGAAAGGGCCGCTGGAGTAAGACCTCAGAACTGCAGAAACACAGGTTTTGTTCTCCCCCTCTGCCCCAGAAGTTTACTCAGGTCTCCTTACTAGAAGTTAGCAAAATACCTCTCCGGTCCCGACAGTGACAGCACTTTCTTCTCCTGCCAGCACAGCACTTCCTTGCAGAGTGCCGGGGAGGCTGGGCACCGCCACGGACAGACACACAGAGGCACGGACAGGTCCAGAGCCCAGCCGGAGGGTCTGGCTCGAGCAGGGCTACATCCCCCCCGAATTCAGCAGGGCCCAATCCCTGGGCCTCCCTGCACCCCACTGAACCAGCACAGCTCAGGAGAAGGAAGCCTGGGGGCCAGGCACAGCGTCTGCTCTGGTCCAGAGAGGCAGGTTGGATCTGCAGGGAGGCTGGGGAGAGAGGAAAAGGCATTTCAAAATAGAGGGATTCCTCTTATTATCTGTAAAAGAAGCTCTCCAGACAATAGATGGGGGCTGCTGTGGAGAACGCTGTTAAGGGATGTTTAGAAACTGCTGCCTAAGGTTAAAAAGCTCTCTGAAGTGAAGCTGAACAAAGCTGACATACTTGTTTCTGACAGGACTCTTAAAAGATATGCACAGATTGTGAAAATATAATTAGATGCCAGCCTTTGTCTGGCCACAACGAGTGGGAAATGGTGAAAGGAGAGGTCTCCCAGTCTGCATTGAATCATCCCTGGGACACAATGAGGGCGCTTGTGCATCCTTCTCTCTTCCCTAATGAGAAACGTTAATTGCCACAACCTCCAGAGTGTGTAGAGCACCCCGTGCCCAGTGGAGGAGAAGGGGTGTTTCATTACAGCTTCTCAGCCCCATTACAGGCAGTAACGGAGATAATGGAAAATAAAGATGCCACAGTTTTAGTTTCGGCAGCTTGTGGATGGGCACTGGGTGGGCAGGGGAGCGAGGGCAGCCCAGCGCCGTGCCAGCATGCGGGGGCTGCACCGGGCAGGACACAGGCAGCGGGACCCTGCTGACAGCTCCGGACACCCAGCCGGGCGTCTCTGTCCTGCCACGGGCAGCTGGGCTGGGGGGCACAGGGCCCTGCAGCACCACCGGTCCCCTCCTCTGCGGGGGCAGTGAGGGCTGGGGGGCTGGCACCCACCCTGGCGCGCTGGGGCAGGGGCGGGCAGATCCCAGCTGAACCCGGGGCTGCCCCAGAAGGCGGCTGTGGGAGCGCTGCGCCTGGCCCCCCCTGGCCGAGCGGGGGGCTCTGCATGCTCCCCACCTTGGGGCTGCAGCCCCCAGCGCTCACAGCCGGCTCGGGCAGAGTCCTCCTGCTGGAGGGGGGCCCACAGCCAGGCCCGTCCCAGCCCTGGGCGCGTCACGGTCCGGCCCGCGCAGCCCGTTGGGGTGCAGACGCCGTGCACAGCCTTCAGGCAAGCTGTGCCATTTAACGGTGCAAAAGCAGAGAGCCCTCCCCAGGTAATGCAGGCCTCAGTTCTCAGCCACCTGACACAGCTCTTCGCCCTACTGCAGCTTTTATTGCAACTAAAGCGTCCAGCCAAGGAGGGAGAGCAAAAGAGATTTTTTTTTTTCCTAAGCTATGATCAGACCCCTAATTCTGCAGGGCACGTAGAAAAGGGAATTAAAAGGACCACAGAATACAAAGCAAGCCAAGGTGTGGGGGAAAGGCTGGCGCGAGGGACAGCTCTCCCGTGCCTGGCCGTCCAGGGAGCCAGCGCAGGGCGAGGGCGTCCCTTGGGCGTCCCAGGATCAGTCTTCCCCGTGGGGGGGTTCCTCCCAGGTGCTGAAGAGGGAGTTCAGATCGTCTGCCAGGGTTTGCCGATGGACTGGATGTGCTCCTTGGCCTTCAGCCGCAAGGCGGCAATGCTGGTGTTGCGCGGGTCTGCCTCGTCCAAGGGGAACTTGTCCACAAAGGTGGCCCCGCACTGGTAAGGCGGCGGCGGCCCCATGGCCCCCAGGGGCTGCAGCGTGTGGGTCACGGCCGGAGAGTTCAGGAAGGGCGGTGGCGTGTAGCTGCCGGGCAGGCTCTGCGGCGAGGCCACGAAGCCGGGCAGGCTCTGCAGGGCTGTGCTGCTGGGCACCGGCGGGCTGAGCCAGGTCTCCAGGGGCAGGTTGCTGCTGAGAGGGCCCATGGGCGCTGCCTGCGGTGAGCGGTTGAAGGAGAGGATGGGTGAGTCCTGCAGCTTCATGGAGGTCACCTCCAGCTTCTCCTGCCGCCTCCACTTGGCCCGTCTGTTCTGAAACCACACCTGCAAGCACAGCCACGTGAGCCGGGCCACGGGACGGCACGGAAGGCAGAGGCTCTCCCCTGGGTGCAGCGGCACACACGAAGTGGAGCGAGGGAGACACGACATTGCAGCCGATGGCGTGCCGTGCCGAGCCGGGGCAGGAGCAGGTTCAGCGGCGCTTCCCCGCGGGCTCGGCCCCCCGCAGCCCCGCGCTCGGCGGGGAGCAGCACCGCAGACGCAGCGCAGCAAAAGCCCCGTGGCCGAGCTGGCCTGCCCTGACTGCCCACCCGCCCGGCCCGGCCACCCGCTAGCCACCCGCTAGCCACCATGCTGGCGCACGGCGGCTTCGGCTGCCCCGGGCCGGGACACGCCAGACAAGGGGCAGTGGCCAGCGGCCAGCCTGGGCACAGGGGCCGCTCTGCGGCCACCAAAGGGAAGATGGCCCCGGGCTCTGTGGTGTCCCCGGGGCCGCTCAGCCACGCACCGGCCGGGGCCAGCGGTGCCGGGGCAGGGCTGGGCTCACGGGCCCGTGGGCGGGGGCAGCGGGGCCGTCCGCACACCGGGGCCAGGCTGCTCGGGCCACCGGGATCAAGGGTCCAGGCCGGGCCGTGCCGGGAGCTCCCGGCGCCGGGAACGCGGGGCTGCGCCGGGCTGTGCGGGGGCTCCCGGTGCCGGGAGCGCGGCACCGGGCCGAGGCGGGCGCTGCCGTCGGGCGTTACCTGGACGCGGACCTCGGGGAGGTTGACCTTCATGGCGAGCTCCTCGCGGCTGTACACGTCGGGGTAGTGGGACTTCTCGAAGGCGCGCTCCAGCTCGTGGAGCTGGTAGGTGGTGAAGGTGGTGCGGTTCCGCCGGTGCTTCTTCTTGGGCTGCTCCTCCTCGTCCGACGGCTTCCCCTCGCCGCTGCTGCCGGCGGGCAGCTCGGGGCTGGCGCTGCCGGGGCAGAACGGCTCTGGAGGGGAAGGCAGGCGGGTCACCGGCAGGGCGATCCCCGAGGGCCCACCCACCCGCTCGCCACCCGGCGCCTCTCGCCCGCCGCGCTCACCTTGGAAGCGCTCGGCGCGGCCCTGGGGCTCGGCCGGCGGCGGCTCTCCGGGCATCTTGGGGAGGCAGTGCCGGGGCCCCCGCCTGTCCCCCTCCTTGGCGCTGCCGTCGGGCGGGAAGGGGCCGAGCAGCCCGTCCTCTTTGGTGAACCCCAGGATGGCCTCGATACTGTGCAGCCTCGACGGGTTCCCCCCGGGGCTCCGCGCCGCCTGAGCCGACAGCGAGAACGCGCCCTCGGCCATGGCGAGCGGGGCGCCGGGGGGGTGCATGGGGGCCCCGGCACGGCGCTGCGCTCCCGGCCCCGGGGCGGGCAGCTCTGGCGCGGCGCGGCGCGGCCCGGCGGGCTGGGCTCCGCGGGGCGGGGGAGGAGTGCCGGGGGGCGGCGGGACAGAGGGAAGGCGAGGCCCCCGCGCCGCTCCGGCCCGGCGCGGGGGGGGGGGGGGGGCCGGGGGGGGGGGGGGCAGGGCATCCCCGGGGCCCCGCGGCCGCCCCGCCCCGCCGGGCCCGGCCCCGGACGGACGGCGCCGGGCGATGCCATCCGGGGCCCTCGAGGCGGGGCGGGCCGGCCTCCCCCACCCCGGGGCGGGGGGGGCGCTGGCCCCGGGGCGGGCGACCTGCCGAGCCGCGCAGCCGGAGCCTCGGGCCGTCGGAAATCGCCGTGGGGCGGGCGGCTGCCGGAGCGCCGGGCGCGAGGGGACTGACCGGACCGGCGGGAGCCGCTCGGGAAGCGGGGGGGTCCCTGGGGGGGCTGGGGAGGGCCGGGAGCCCCGGAGGCGGGGGCCGGGGCGGAGGGCAGTGGGTGCCCGGTTCGGTCCCCTGCGCTGGGGGCTCTCGGGGCCACTTCCTCTCGCTTGACAGCCCCAGCCCGCATCTGTCCCAGGCGGTTCTGAAGCGCATCGGGTTCACGGGCAGCATCACAAAAGAGGAGGTGGCCTCGCAAAAGGTGACGTGCAGGAGGACGCCGTGGCACCGTTCTGTGCCAGATGCATGGGGTAAAAAGTCGATGTTCTGGTCCCCTGTCCCGGCATCTGGCTGCCTTCAAAGCCGGGTTTACAGACCAGGTGAAAACGTGTGCGGGCTGTTGGCGAGAACAGGTGCTGGGGACGTGTGAAGGAGGTGGCTCTGCCTTCCGGCCTTCAGGAGTCAGGGACAGCGCTAGGCAAGAGTTCTGAGGAAATTTTCCGATGTGTTGGTATAAGACAGTCCCTGTGAGAAGAGTTCTGTGACGCTGTCATCCACGGCTTGCGTGGGGCCGCGAGGCCGGAGGGCAGGGCATGGTGGCGTGGGAGATCCACAAAACGCTTTGGGAAGTAAGGCAGAGAGCCAAATCCCACACCTTGCTTTGCACTTGGCCTGGGGAGGACATGGGCTCAGCACAGTACGAGCCAAGCAGTGGCACCACATCTCCTGCCTCCAGCACAGTCCTTCCTGCATCAGTATTTTTTCTGCTTTTCTCTTCCCGTCACTTGGTCAGTTTTTATGCTAGCACTCGCCGGGTGCTCTGAGACACCAGCCATCTTTTATCCCAGCTGGTTTCGGTGACAAACACAGTCACGTCCAGAGTGGGTTTCAGCCTGCAGTTAGCTTTGGTGATGCTTCTGTTTCAAGCCTGAGGAGAGTGTATGTGAATGAAAAACACCACTGCTGCTTCTTCTTCCAAATATATTAGCTAGTCTAACAAACGGTATGACCTGTCTCAACAAATCTTCATTTTTGTTTCTCCCCGCCCCGACAGGATGCATTTTGTGTAAATTTTTCCAGAGGAAAACAAAGATTGGCAGCGCTTGCCTCTGCCAGTGCCCACTCCTCTTTAAGGTTTACGGTCTGATGTCCCAAAGTTAATGCCTTTTAGAAGTGCTCAGCTTTTCCTGCTAGCTCCAGGTGAGGTTTGCCTTCACTGACTGCTTCTGGCGGGGGTGGGCTGCGGCCGAAAGAACTCAGCCATCCGTTGGCAAAGAGGGAAGAGGCCAACAGAAGAGACAAGAAAAGGTTAGTGTGGCTTTTGTGCACGATATGAAAAGCAAGTCAATACCATTGTAGGGGCATTGGAGGGTACTCAAAGCAATCAGCCAGGGTCCATTGTGTTCCTTTAATCTACATGTGTATTTCCCAAGAACTCTATTAGTGAAGATGAATGGACTGTGCAATGTCCCTAATTTCTTCTAATTTGGAGCTGGGGTTTTATGGCACTCACAACCAGCACAAAACATGCCTATCCCTCCAGAAGCCCTGGGCAAACTTGGGAATCATTTTTGCTTGTTGTAGCAAAAAAAGATATCAAGGTGAGAGGAAGGAGCAAAACCCATTTAGCCAGACTCTGGTCTGGCAGGAAGTGCCTCAAAGGGCACTGGGTCCTGGCACAGAGGCTGCTTTTAGGGCACCTGTCAAAATTGTCAAATACAGGGATAAGACTCAATTCTTTTTGCTGTTAATCACAGTGCTAATGTACGGCAAAAGATCTTCCACCCCCAGAGCAGGGTACGCATCCCAGAGTACACAAGAGACCTTCCTTCTTGGCTCCTCTCTTCTCAGCAGTAGATTATTACAGGTGCATTTGCTGTATGGAACTGCATTTGTCCTGCAGCATCCTTCTCGCACAGGAATGGACTTGACAAAAGAGGAATCAACTCCCTTGGTCACAGTCTGTAAAAACATGAAAAAACCCCACAAGCCTGTAGCAGAGCAGAGAGCAGCTCTGACTCTTCCAGCTCCAGATCTCTCTTGCCGTGCTTCAGGCACAGGCTGTGGTGCCCTGACACACACACACGAGGCATCACGCTGCGCTGGCGAGGGAGGAAGTCTAACGGTTCCTCTGATAATCAGAAACTAACACGGAGAGTTTAGGATGGCAAAGAAAGGTAACAGTCTGAACATTTCCTTTTGGGTCTAATGGACTGGCTGTTAGCTAAATCCCCTGCTGCCACAGAGTCACCGGGGGTGTATGTCCTACTCGTATGAACGATACTGTGGTACATCACAGCTTCGCAAAGACCATTTACCTTTGGAAAGTTACAGGGGCAATCAGGATCAAATTTGAGAATATTCATTAGGGAATGAAAAAGGTGGGATTTGTTACTTGCCTTCCCAAAAGAAAGACCCCATTCCATCGCTTTTTTTAGTTTTTTTCAATGCATTATTACAACAATTACTGCTGAAATTATGTTTGGAAGCTAACAAAAATTCTCAAGATGCACAACCTCTAGAGCACAGCTGCCTGCTCTGCCTCCTTCCCGAGCCTGCATAGCGAAGACTAAATGGGAATGGTTTTGATCCCACTGGTGCTGCAGAGACCTACGTATGGGACGTGCCTTCGCACCATGAAATCCACATCATAAAATGCCACAGATTCTTGCTTCCTTTCCTCCTGTCTTTTCTTTATGTCAAGCTGAAATAATTACTGCCTTGCAGAGCAGACATTTGAAGAAGTCACTCTGCATGCGGGACATCGCTCTCCAGACCAGTGATGTGCAGCAGGGAGCCCCTCCCTGAAAGATAAACAGGACTTGTGAGGGCAGACAGCAAATCGACAAGGGGAGGGGGCAAGGAAAAGGGGGAGTGAAGAAAAGGGCGAAATATTCGCCCAGTGGGAACCTGTGTCCTGCTGCAGTTTGCAAACTCTGTATCATCCAACGGATTGTTAAAAGCTGAAAAAACTGGCTTTGCTTTTTTTCTCCCCAGAAGTTCCTAAGGGTGCAGTTTAAGAACCTTCTTGAAAGCACGCTGTGTGAGGAGGCTGCTGCCTCCTCCGTCACGGCATCACACATGCCTTGACAGTCACCTCCTGCTTTTTTTCCGGTGAGATTTCTTTTTCTGCCCCTGGGAGAGTCGGGTGTGTTTGTCCACCTCTTACCAGGCACCCCGTAGCCCGCAGGAACACCGCAGAGCGCTGAGCCGGCCGCGCGCCCGAGCCCCCATGGACTGAGCTGCTGCCGGTGCTCAGCCCGGCCACGGGCTCGGCGTGAGCGGCGGCTGCTCCGGGAGCGGGACGGCCCTCGGCGGGGCGAGAGGCACGGGCCTGGGGCGAGGGCTCTGACACGGGGGCTCGCCGCGCTCAGCCACCCCTCCGGAGGGAAGGCGTGGACGTTCATGCTGTAGGGCTGCATTAATGCAATCCTTCTTTACTTGTTTTCCAATTAGCCTAATTGAATTCGGATTGCTTAAAAGCGGGCACTAGAGGCATTTATCTTGATGGGATGACAGCCGTGAGCTCCAGCGATCCTATTAACGATAAGAACCCAAATCCCAGGTGGGGTCCAGCCAGCGGTAGCTCCCATGTGACCTAACGCTTTAATCTGCTCCTCTGCTGTGCGGCGCACACACAGCACGCACACAGAGACACACACACACACACAGAGACATGCACACCTACATGTACACACAACACGCACACACAGACGCACACACAGACATGCACACCTACATGTACACACAACACGCACACACAGACGCACACACACACACACAGACATGCACACCTACATGTATACACAACACACACACATGCAGACATGCACACCTACATGTACACACAACACCCACACAGAGACGCACACACAGACATGCACACCTACATGTACACACAACACGCACACACGGACGCGCACACACAGACGCACACACACACACAGACATGCACACCTACATGTACACACAACACGCACACAGACACACACAGACATGCACACCTACATGTACACACAACACGCACACAGACACACACAGACATGCACACCTACATGTACACACAACACGCACACACACACAGACATGCACACCTACATGTACACACAACATGCACACACACACAGACATGCACACCTACATGTACACACAACACGCACACACAGACGCACACACAGACACACACACAGACATGCACACCTACATGTACACACAACACCCACACACACACACCTACACGTACACACAACATGCACAGACACACACACAGACATGCACACCTACATGTACACACAACACGCACACACAGACGCACACACACAGACATGCACACCTACATGTATACACAACACGCACACACACACATGCAGACATGCACACCTACATGTACACACAACACGCACACACACACAGACATGCACACCTACATGTACACACAACACGCACACACACACACGCACACCTACATGTACACACAACATGCACACAGACACACGCACACCTACATGTACACACAACATGCACACAGATGCACACACACAGACATGCACACCTACATGTACACACAACACGCACACACACACACACAGACATGCACAAGTGCACCCTTGTACACGCGTGCCAGCACACACGCACGTGCACACACGTGCACACACACGCTGTGCCCTGGCCATCGCGACACCCCGCGTGGGGGCTCTCGGGGGGGTCTGTGGGAAGGGCGCTGGCCCCCCACGCGGCCGCGACCCATGGGCCCCACCGCTCCTGTGCACAGTCTGATGCCAGCCCCAGGGCAGGGCCAGCCCTGGCCCCAGCGCCAGAGGGAAACTCAGGAGCTCAGAAAACAGCCCCTCCTGGGACGTGGCCCAGCTCTGCCGCTGCAGACAGAGGTTTTACGGCTCTGGCTCTAAGAGCGGAGCCCGAGGCAGCCGACTCCCCTCCCAGCAGCAGATGAGCACGGCTGCAGCCGCTGCCAGGGCTGGGGAGCATCCCGCACTGTGCATGGCAGGGCCCCCTCCCAGCCCCGCGTGCCTCTGCCGGCCCTGACATTTTTTTGGAATCGCATTAATCGCTTGTTTGGTGATTCTAACTGTACTTTCTTCTCTGACCCTTTAAACCATGAAAATGCTGATTCTATATGTGCTGACGAATTTAATTAGCTCCTTTAAACCACCAGCTGCTTTCAGTAAGATTTTCAGGATGTCCCAGGCACATTTTAATTCAAGGGTCAAAAGCCTTAGGCTTGTTTACTTTGGTATTTTATAGATAAGACAACTCAGTCTGTAAAGTAGCAGAACAGTATGGAGACACTTACCAGAGGGAAATGGATTGATCCTTACAAACCAAAGGCTGGTTGAGCTGAACTGGCGGCTATTTTAACTACTTTATGTAAAGGCCTCTTAAAAGAGCCCACTTGTCTTTCCGCATAGATAATTAAATTCTCTGGTGACATGCGAGAGAAGGAACCCAAGAGACAGAAATCGGATCAAAAGTCCTGGTGGTTTTAGGCGGAGTGTTTGAGATGGAGTGAGCACTGCCAGCTCCGATGCTTGATGAACGCGCTGCAGAGAGCGATTCTCCGCTAGAGAAATGACCTGTTACGATACAGAGCCACTGACCCCGCTCGGAACAGACCAGGGCATCCTCTGGAAAAAGCAAGGAAGGTAAACTCGACAACTTCTGTGGGTTTTAAGAAAGAAGTGAGGAAGAAGAAAAGGTGTATTTTCTTGGGACTGCCAGATAGGATGAACAGGTCCGGCTCTCTGAATGCGCCCAGGGAGTGACCAATGGAGGCAGTGAAGGTGTTTACAAGACCTGGTTTACGTTGCCAGGTACAAAGGCAGGCGTTTTTCCTGTACCTAGTACTGGGGACACCTGGCTGGCTGCTGCAACTCCCAGCGGATCGTCCCTGTTGGTGACGGGACCCTCCAGAAAGCTACTCCCTCGGATCACCCAGCTGCTCCCAGCAAGTCACGGTCAGTCACCGGGGTTGGCAGAGCCACCGCTGGAGGATGGAGGATGCAGCCCGGCCCAGGCAAAGGGGCTCAGTGGATTTCACATCTGGAGTGCATTGTAACTGTGCCTTTTGCACCTCACAGACCAAGACCTGATGCCAGGATCAAGGAAGAAACAGTGAGAGGGAGGAGGGGAGCAGAGCAGAGAAAAAGAGTGAAAATACAGGAAAAGGAAGGAAGGAAGGAAGGAAGGAAGGAAGGAAGGAAGGAAGGAAGGAAGGGAGGAAGGGAGGAAGGGAGGAAGGGAGGAAGGGAGGAAGGGAGGAAGGGAGGAAGGGAGGAAGGGAGGAAGGGAGGAAGGGAGGAAGGGAGGAAGGGAGGAAGGGAGGAAGGGAGGAAGGGAGGAAGGGAGGAAGGGAGGAAGGGAGGAAGGGAGGACAAACCATACTTAGTGCGTTTATTCATTTAAAATGAATATTTTTACTTGATTGGGTGGAATCAGAGAGAGAGAGAGAAAGAGACTTATAAACCTGTAGGAAGGTGCTACGTGTATTCATCTGCAAATTTTACTGACAGGGTAGCTTTTGGAGAACTTACCAAGTCCTTCATTTTACAGAGCATCTGAGCCCCTCGGGAGCAGCATTGTCTACACCATCCCTGTGCAAGGGCCGTACAGCTTTTGGGGGGTTATGGTGGTGATAACTGTTCTGGCTATGCAAGCGCAGAGACAGACTGATGCTTCTGTCTGCCCTAAGCACAGGGCTCTGCTCCCCGGGCCGGTGGCGATGACTGCTGTCGGCCCTTCACGGCTGCCCAGGCTGCGTGGGGCTCCCGGGCCGGCAGCGCTGCGGGCCGCAGCAGCCATCCCTCGACCAGCCAGCTGCTGGGTGTGGGGCCGCGCTCCTCCCACCGTCAGCCATCAGCAGCTCCGCTTTTGGTGAGTGGGAGGCAACCAGGCCAGCACCTACTGAGGTCTTCCCCAGAAAAAAACTCTGAACAACAGCAAAGAAAACCTTGCTTGGTCCTGAATCTACAACCACTGAACCGGGCCCTGCCTGTCCCACAGACTCATCAGATTTAGCACTAGAGAAAGCCAAGAGTTTTCTCAGGGTTCAGGTGCCCTACCCTGGCATCATCTTCCAGGTGGGCCAGATTTACATATAGCCTTGTACGGAGGTAACTCCTGGAATCAATGTGGTGAGCTCATTTTAGCCTATGCAATTATCTGCTCATACCCCAAGCCTCAGAATTTGGCACACGTAGCAGCCAAGCAGAGGGACACTGCTGTCACTTGCCATTCGAGCTGCAAGATCGAGAAGCTGTGAAATTAAAGCAGCCTGGAGAAGTCTGCATTGCTGACGGACCATGGTTCGCTGAGAGCTGCCAAGACTTGGTTTTCTACAAGTTCCCACTCAGTTCTATATACGGTGACATTTTTGTCCCAAGCTGTAGACTTATATGCTTCACTTTTTGCCTTTTGCAGTATTTAATACAGAGATGGTCAAAACCATTTTTTAAAAAAGTTTTTGCAGAAAATGTCAACATTTGAGTACTGGGTTTGTTTCAAAAGGTTTGGAACAGACATGTTTTGATTAGAAATCCATGTCTTGATTTCTGAAAGCAGTTTTAAATAACCTATATGTTATGCATCAGAAGCACAATTTTGCTAAAAAATACATATTTAATAGCATACTGATCACTTTTTGGAAAAAAATGGAAAAAGGCACATTTTTTCTCCAATATTAGCTTTTTTGAAGTAATTTTTTTTCCATGGGGAAAAATATTATGTTAAAAAGCAAGGACCAGTTCTAACTTCGCACTAAGCAGTCACAGCAGGTAAATTTTGACACCCCCCTCGGGGTTTTAAAGTCTCTCTCTCTCACTTTTCTATATGTACATTTAATGCTATAGAGCTAAGTGCATTCCTCTGCGTGACCTCACTCTGCAGCCCCTGCGAGACAAGACTGAATTCCCAGCCCTTGGACAGTGGTGTCTCTTCTACATCACAGAACATTTCTGCTCAGCAGCCTGTTTGATTTCGGTGAAGGTGGCTTGTGCCTTTTCTTTGATCGCATCCATGTCCATATTCTGGATGTTCTGCAGCTGTGCCAGGATAGAGTCCTTGTCCTCTTCCTCCTCCTGGTCTTCTTCCACCATCTTCTGAAGGTCTTCTGGCAACCCCACATCATCTCCAGCCATCTGTATTTGATTCTCATCCAGTTCACTCTGATACAAAAAGCAGAAAATAAAAACAGTACATAAGAGTACATACTGCTGCTATTCCAGGATCTACCAATGAGTCTCTTTTTGTTCGTTTGTTTTAGGGAGAACCGAAAACATATGCACAGGTTTTTCAAAGTGAATCCAGCATACAAGTGCTGAGATTTTTCAGACAACGTCAATTACATTTCTTTGAAGAGTTTCAGCAGTGTCAGAACTGAAGCCCTCAGCGTCACTTGCCATTTTAGAAATCTTTGCTGTATGTGTTAACTGTGGTAACTTGATGATACTGCAGGAAATCCACTACAAATTCGTTGTATCCAACAAATAATATGTGCTGCAATACACTGCCTAGACTGTCATCTGTTGTGCGATCTGGTCGATGAAGCAATAGCTTTAGAAAAACTGTGTGGGTACCGTTCCCCAAATCATTTGTTGGTGGGTAATTTTAGGTATCAGCACTAAACTTAAGCCTTCCTGAGGATGTATTAAACTTAGGGAAGAATTACTGGAAAAAAGGTCCCCATCTTCCCCAACCCACGCCTAAATTATATCTAGGTCTTTGGCTGGCCTCTGTGAGTCGTGATGAGGAGCAGGGGCTGCCTGGCACATAACCAGAGCAGCGCTGCAGAGCTGGTAAGTGGGGTAATAGGAGGACTTAGACAACAAAAGAGAGGATGGAAGTTTGGTGTGAGTCTGAGAAACCAGAAGGAGATGGGAGAAGGAACTGGTTAAGCAATTAAAAGGGTTGAGATGCAGTAAGTGCTGCACACACTTGCTTCCTGCCTGCCCGCTGAAATGCTCTAGCAGTGGGGCTATGTCAATTTTTCAAACAATGGCCATTTTGTTCACATTTTATGGTGGATTCTGATGGATCCAGAGCTCAGAAGAACAGGATATTTTGACACAGTTCACACATCAAAGATAAGCATTAATGCCTCATTACATCTTCAAAATGAAGCATGACAGCAGCAAAGGCCTGATATGAATAAGCAGCAATGCTGTCAGCAGGAGGTGTTTCTGCGAGTGAGAGGGGTCTTGGGTTTGCATGAATGAATGAATGCAAGAATGAATGGAGGGACATATATGAGCAATGTCTGTGTCATTTCAGGCCTTAGCAAGGACAGGCAGACGGGGATGCTTGACTGAATAGCCACTATTTACTGCTACATATAGCTGCACAGCTTTATGTTTGCAATAACCGTACTTCCCTTTAACCTGATTTCTCCCCATGATCATTACTACTATGTGGCTAAAATGGGCGAGGACGTCTCTTGACCCCTTTGGGTAAGGGTTGCTGCTCTCAGATCTGTGGGAGCTAGAAACAATATCCCAATTAGCCAAAGTGTTCTTTATTGATTGTGTAGCAGGAAAAGATGTGTTAAGCTTTTAATCAGCCAGTGCTAGCTAGTGGATGAGTTAGCTCTTTTGAAATTCTCCCAAGTAGCAGTAGATGATGATAAAAAAAGATACTGGGTTAATTACTGAGCAATAAAAGTACTAAGCAGACAATCCCACATGTTCTTTTCTTTAGAACTATTTGTAAGTGAAGGCTTCATCACTGCACACTACTGTGTATGGTGTGGAGAGAGGCCCATACAGCATACACAAAGGCCACTTTGGCCATGTGAACAATTGTTTGGCACATTCTTGCACCAAAGCCCCCTGTCCTACTGAAGTCTGAGATGTGATGCACACCACAGTTTGGGGGTTCAGAGAAGGACATATTCAGACATAGTCGAAAGCAGTACAATTCTGCCCAAGTCACCTGCCTCTACCCACTTGGCATTTAGCCTGCCTTGGAGCAGACCTAGTATGAGCTTCAGCAGGGCAGGGCTGCTCAACAACAAGCCAAGAAGCACATCAGATAGGTATGGCCTCTTATCTTCTAAAATTTGACAGATCTGATTCTGTTACTTTTATCTGAAATGGAAATGGAGGATTAAGTTTCTGATTTTACTTGTTGGGGTTTTTTTTAAAGTCTGGTGGAAATAAGGTAAAGCTTATTTTCTCACATGGAGAGACCAGAAGATTTTCCCACAGGATGTTCTTAAAGTCAGGCTAATGCTGCAAGTGTCCAAATATCCAGCAAGCCTGCAGGTCCAAGCACTCACTTCTGAAAGTCAAGACCAGAAGCATGGTGCTGGAAACGCACGGTGTCTGTTGGCTTCAGACAGCAGCTCACAATCAGAGTGTGAGCAGGGTGTGCAGACCCCTTCTGTCCCAGCATGCGCACACATGGGACTGTTACTCACCCAAGGCCAGACATGGCTCTGACAACGAGAGCAGCACTACCCTGCATCAGAACACGCCTGGGACCACAGAGAGCACCCAAGACAGGCAGATCTCATGGGCAGGACAGCTGGGGCCACGGGCTCGAACAAACACATACCGAAAGCCCCACTGGACCCTGGCAAACCTGCACTGCACTGGACAGCCTCTCTCCTGATGACTTTCATCTCCACAGTTTCCAGGTCTCTGCAAGTGTTCAGCCACCCTTTTAGGATCTCTGAGAACACAGAAGCAACTGATTTACTATCCTAGTAAATTAAATATGCCTGGCACTAGTCTCCTGCCCCAAGGCCAGCTGGCCTGAAACAACCCACTGCGATGCTATTGAACTCTCTCGCCCTACCAAACAGGGTGGTCCCATCTAACTGGCTCCTGGGAATGCCTGTCCTAACCCCCAGACTGGCCCTGGGAACTGCTTGGGAGAATGCCCAGGCCAAAACTGGGACAGGCACTACTCTGACAATTCAACAGCACAGGCAACAGAGTCCTAGTGCCCGGTAGTACTCTTTGACCCTGACGGTGCATCTGATGTAGTCAGTCAGATCCATTTGTTACAGGTGCAATATAATACAGAGTTCTTTACACATACATGATACACAGGTGTAAGCAGAAAACAGACAGTCTAAACATCTGTTTATATGAAGTCTGACTAAACAAAAGAGATCAAAGCTCACAGACTAATCCATAGGGGAGCCAAACTGTCTTCCAGCATCACTGCGTGATGTACTGCTTTCCTTATGTCTAACTTACCCTGTCATGAAATCTGTCTATGCCTATGGGCAGAGATCCTTTGGTAGGTGAATCCAGCCCTGACGTGGTGATTGATCACCTATAACGCACCAGTTACATACAAAATCAGAGTTCACCATGCCTTGATCACCTATAACGCACCAGTTACATACAAAATCAGAGTTCACCATGCCTTGATCACCTATAACGCACCAGTTACATACAAAATCAGAGTTCACCATGCCTTGATCACCTATAACGCAGCAGTTACATACAAAATCAGAGTTCACCATGCCTTGATCACCTATAACGCACCAGTTACATCCAAAATCAAAGTTCACCATGCCTTGATCACCTATAACGCACCAGTTACATCCAAAATCAAAGTTCACCATGCCTTGATCACCTATAACGCAGCAGTTACATCCAAAATCAAAGTTCACCATGCCTTGATCACCTATGACGCACCAGTTACATCCAAAATCAAAGTTCACCATGCCTTGATCACCTATAACGCAGCAGTTACATCCAAAATCAAAGTTCACCATGCCTTGATCACCTATAACGCAGCAGTTACATACAAAATCAGAGTTAATCATGCCTTGACCCAGGTGGGATTTGTGGTGAGCAACACGGCAGCCTCGTACTGACCTGTGCCACCCAACGGCTGCAGGTACCTCACAGGCAGGTTCAAGGAAGTTCGAGGTTGGAACCGCCAGCCTTCTCTCCTACAAACACAGTCTTGTGCCAGCCCTACACAGAGAGCACAGTCTAGAGCACAGGGAGGGTGTGTGGAGGCTGCATGACAGCCCAGCTCTCAGGGCCTTGCGGCACCGTCATGTCATTGCCCAAACTGGCCTCAGTGAGAACCCCCTTGCACCCGGGGCTCTGAAACCCCATTTTGGCTCATGCCAGGCCCCCCTTAGGGTCACAGCTGTGCCTGTGCCAAGCTGGTCCCCTGCTAAGCCTGGCTTGATGACTGGTTTCCCAGGATGGACCATGCTTTGCCTTCCTGGAGGATCCCTGGGCCATCCCTGGACCTGCCACCAGCCCCAGCTCCTCCCGCCTGCGGGACTTCGCCGGGGGCTGAGGGCTCTGCTTGTGCTGTGGTGCCCATTGCCCTGGCCTGCACCTTCTCAGGGAGCAATCCCGACATCCACACCATGATTCCATTTTTCCACAGTGGATCCACAGCTGTTTCACTCTGGCCTATCAAGAAAACATTTGGATCAGCAAAAGAATTCTTCAAGCTTAGCAAGTACTTGTTTTCACATACTTACATAAAGCCTGTACACACTGAAGAGCTTCTCCCAAGACAAGTTTCTCTTTCTGCCTGGTCAATATGCATCCCCCACAGCACAGCTAGAGCTTATGTAATGTTTTCACTGCATACAGTGAAAAATCCTTTAATTCTGGAACGGCACTATTCATTAAATCAAGTCTTAACAATATTGCCATCACAGCACAATAGAGCAAGAGCTGTTTGAGATTACATGACTACATGTCCCTTTCATGGCAAGAAGCGTTCCTTTTTAATGTCTTTAGCAGCACTTGTTATTGAAAAGACACCTGATTGCATCTGAATACTCCTTCCCTCTAAATATCAACGAACAAAAAACATCCTGCTATTCAGTAACTGAGAATCTTGTAGAGCAGACTAGGGGAAGGGATCCACCTGCTTGGAGCAGATGACACAGTCGTTTCCTGAGGTGCTATAAATTCTTCTATCACAACCCCCAACACTTGGACAGAAAAACGGCACTGATGTGACAATACCCTGAGAGAGAGCAGTGGCTTTAGAGGTGACACGGTGGACACATGTGCAGATCAGTGATGTGAAAGGGGTGGTGGGGCCCACGGGGGAGGCCGCCGTGCTGCAGCCTGTGTCTTTGGACAGGCTGGATGGGCCTGGGATCAGATGTTCCTCTCCTGCATCACAGGCACCATCACCTCAAGCCCCTGTGTTTAGACCTTGAAGTTAACTGGTTACTGGATCCCAGTTCAGGAAAAAGGCAGTAAGTGAATAAAAGAGTTTGGTGTGGGTTTTTTTAAATTAAAATATTTATGTATTTATATAATTTTTAAAGAAGGTTTTGTATGAAGGTGATGAATTGAATACTCTGAAAGATGAAAAAGTTGTCCATGGATCAAATGTCTCATGGCTAAAAACATCTTTCTGATGACAAGCCTAAGTTGACAATTGTGTTAATAGGATTAGGTTCATTAAGGGACTGCTTTCTCTTATAAATCTGGCTCAGATAGCATGGAGCTTTAGATTTTGCACTGAAAAGGGGGCCCTGCTTAGTCTTGAATTTCATGCTTTCATTTACAATGTGTGCTAGTGATTGATACTGGTAATATTCCAGGTTTCTATCCCATACTAGACTACCTGAAAATACTTTCATTTTAAAAAATAATTAATGCATTATCACAGGTTTGAGAGCATTTTGCTGCCATGACGTTGTATCTTAGAGTTGAATTTTTTCGGAGACATAAAGTGCGCATGTAATAATTTCATTCTCTTCCCAATAAAACATATATCAGCCCTTTTCATAAGGGCTGATGAAAAGAAAACAGACCTTCAACCAAGAAATGCTACATAGGTAGACACAAATGCAGAAAAGCATATCCTGCAAAATTTAACTGCAACCACTGCAAATCAGCAAAGCTAAGGATATGCTTAACTTCTTTGCTAGCTTAGAGCTCCTGACCTACCTTGGAGGCAAGCCTTCTACCATTATTACTGAAATTTGGCCCCAAAGACCGCTTAGTGTATACCAAAGCTGAGATCCTGCTGGGGAGGGGGCAGATGGCCACTGCACGCTCTCGGGTGCTATGAGGTGTCAGCGTGCTCGTCGGGGTCAGCCAGGGGCGACCGTGGGGACCTGAACACCATCTCACAACTGGAGGAAGCACCACGGATTGCAGATTTACAGACTCAGAGAGAGACACCCAGCTCTA
Organism: Strix aluco; assembly: GCF_031877795.1. NCBI lineage: Eukaryota > Metazoa > Chordata > Aves > Strigiformes > Strigidae > Strix > Strix aluco. The sequence continues at coordinate 96,968,607 of NC_133971.1, read as the reverse complement.
CTGACTTTTAATTGACAGCTGGGCATGTAAATGTCCTGAAGCCTTTGAAACTAGCCCTTCTTGTGATCTAAAGCTGGGGCCTGGCAGAATATGGGGCCTGGCAAATGCTGTTCAGTAGCTGGCTCAGCGTATGCCTCCGAAAGGAAAACAAAGACTAATGATATTTTACTACTCAGCTGCTAATTAAAATGCTGGTGTTTAGAGGTTTAGGCCTACAATCCAATCACCCACTTGAAATCTGGTACTTCATTTTTTGCATAATTAATCTTTCTGTAATTAAACTCACCCTCAGGATATGATCTTTCTCGTCACTATGCTGAACACCCCGAACAAAAGGTATATTGCAACTGATGAATACAGAAGAGCACAGTGGATAATATGCCCTTCTGCGCCTACACACAACACTGGTCATGCACTAACCTATATCTGTTTTTCCAGGCATACTCCTTTCTCTTCCGGATGGATATTCTGTCCAGAGGAATCTGAAGACGTGGTGCATCTCTCTAGTCTTTCTGCTGTCAGGCTATAGCTGTGGGTGAGTGCCAGCAGCTCCCCAACACACCTACTGCAGGAACAACGTCAGCCTCACACACATGGAGCGGATCCTGGGCTTCTACCCAGCCCGGCGACCGCACGGACCTCGTGCTGCGCGCAGGCAACGCGCCCGGTCTGCCTGCTTCACCAGGGACTGCTACGGCAAGCTGAAAGAGCTCAGCACCTTCACTTCATCCCAGACAAGCAGGATGCATCACAGACGATCCGTGCTGCTTGCAGCTTGATAATGCCTGGAAACTAAATTAGACTACACAGTGCAGACACGGGTGTCGCTACAGAGCGACCTGCAGCCATAACAGCAACACCTCCAGGGAAAGAAAGAGAGATCAAAGGTCAAGTACAAGTCAGTGCGTGACCTTGATAACCGTCTCCAAGGGACGCAGGAGCTAATCATACTTCCACTTAAAGGGGTCATTTGAATGGGAACTACAGGTGTAGCAATACGCCTTCATTTTTGAAGATGCCAAACTGTGCCTTCAGATAATTTTAAAAGTCAGATGTCCTTACCAAGAGTTTGCTGAACTGAAATGAGTTGCTATACAGAATTGTATTCACTTCAAATTTGTTTATGAAAGCTTTGTTCAACATTGACACACTGGAAAGGCAGGCAGAAGTAGCTTAATTGAGGTTTCTCCACAGCATTTCTTCCCCCCAGTACCTGTCTCAAAACATTCTGCCGTACTTTTTTAAGACAGAACTTCTCTTTCTTGGAAAGTCAGTTAGCAACGTTTTGGTTGCAAAAACCTTGTTTTCAAAGTTAGAGAAAAATACAATTTTTATCCTGACTATGAATGAGGCCTACCTGACTGGTTAAATACAAATAGTATAATTTTATCTAAGTCACAAGATTGATTCACTTTTGAGCCAAATTGTAATTTGCCTTTAGGGTTCAAGCAAACGCTTGTTTTAAGAGTGGTGCAATTTTATGAACATGGCACTAGAGGGCCTCTGGCGGCTCAGGGTTAGAAACAGCATCAAACGAACACTGTAGAAAAAAATAGATGATTTACAATTTGTGTTTACATGATATAATCACTTTCTAAGCCTAGGTAACTTTGTTAATTTTTAATCGCTTGACTGCTGGGTCCTTCTGGCATTTCTGATGCTTTAGTGGGCAGAGATGGTTGCAAATGTTTAAGTATTTAATTGTGCTTGCCACAGAAAATGCATAAACACTCAATTCTATTGCTTGCAGGTTCTAAGATAGGTTTTTAAACTCCTCAGTCATATTTGCCTTCGATCCCAAGTTATGCCAGGTAACGGAATCTAACGAAACTGTGTTAGGGACTGTCAAGTAGTTTAACGACAGGGGTGATGGCACTCCAGCACTGAAGAGCATGCCCCAGCACAGACTCATTTAGGAGGTTAGATTTAGCACTAGATTCACAGGGCACTGAGGAAACTGCACAAAAAACCCTTCGCTGGCAAATGGTAGACCTTCTTAAAATGCACCCTCCACAAGGAACCCTTCACATCTGGCTCCTCTTGCCAAGCTGAAAGATTCTACTAGCCCAGGGCCAGAAGCACCACCAAAAGCCCCCAACAGGAAAGGGAACACGTGGAACCATGAAGCCCTCTGCTTGCAGACAGCCAAACATCATCATCATCCCCACAGACCTGGATGTAGACAGAAGTGATTGAATGAACCCCCCCTATTAATTTATTAATTTGAGGAAAAGGAAAAGTAATTATTGGAGGAGCTATCTCAAAAGGTTCAGTGCTGTGGGAGAAGGTAGCAGAGACGATGTAGGTAGAGGTGGCTATAAAGTCAAAGATCAGTCCTTGAAGACAGTGGGAATATGTGATGGCTTTAAATAATCTGCTGGGAAAACCCAGCTTATTGGTGGACTCCTGAATTTGCTATCTGTGGACAAGACTCCAGAGAGATAGGTCAGGAAACCTCATAAATGTAATCTTGACCAACACTTGCACTCATCTTCTCAAATTCCTTCCAGATCAAGGATAAGAAAGGATGCAAATTATCTTTAATACCTTTGGACAGGTTAAATCCTTCCCACTCAGTTCAAGAAGGCAAGAACAAATCATTTGTGTGAGGAGGTCTAATATTGCTAGTTAGGTTTGATAGAAATTTTACACACAAAAACCTGTTTCTGTAGAAGAACATCAGTGTGATGTTTTACCACATCAAAATTTTGATATCAAAAATCTCCAACTATTTTAAAATAATAGCTTTTTTTTCCTTCACAGTCACAATTGGAAATTTTGTTTCCAGGAAAGAACACCTTTACAAAGAGGAAGTTTGGGGGTTTTTTGTTTTGGTTTTTTGGTTTTTTGGTTTGTGGGGTTTTTTGGTTTTGTTTTTGGTTTTTTTTAACAGACTTGTTATAAACTTTTCATTGAAAATATTACGAATAACTTGCCAAAAAAGTCCAAGAGAAAAAGTTGCTCCTTTTGAATCCTGCAAAATAGTACAATAAAAAGAAATGTTTGCAAAGATCTTTTCCTCATCTTCAACTACCCCATTGGTAACTCTGGGCCATGGACTGGCTTTTATAGCACAACTTACTTCATCCAACTAGAACCAGTATTCAGATGAACGCTGAGCAGATAAAAACTGCAGAAAGTTTTCAGGTAATGGATGGCCAGTGAAGAACACAGCCTAAATCAGCATAACATCCTCCAGATGACCCCCTCCAGGGCCTATCCGTGCAGCTGTGCAACCTTGCATTTTTCTTCCTCACTTAAGGATAATGTAGGTGCTAGACGGTGTGACAGGTATTTCAGACACAGACAATCCCTTCACAACGCTTGTGCTTTTACAAAGCTAAAAATCACAAGACTTGACGGCTCCGGGGAAAACTTTTCCCTCAGTGTTTGAGTTGGGTCCTAACAAGGTAGGCGCCTGCAGGCCTCAGTTGACTCTTGCTTCCCTGCTGTTAGGTAATTTCTGTGACAGTAACCCTGGGCAATTATGAATGAAGTACACCAGGGCATTATTAATTTGTTAGCTGAGCATATTTCAAATGTGTTGAACTCCCTGTTGATAGTTAATTTCATTACTGCTGCTTAATTAATATAGACTAAAAAGTGGCATGGATAGTTCTCAACCTTGACTGGGGCCATCATCCCAGGATAGAAGGGTCTGGGAAATGCGAGCCATATACTGCTAGAATATTTTAATTACATGTATAATAATCAGACCTCTGTCTTCCTGGGCTCACACTCACAGGACCCTATAGACTCTAATTTCCTTGAAATCCCTTGGAGTCCAGCACCTGAATACCTGTGTAATTAGTTCTGTGCCACAGAGCAGGGACCCAGGCCTTTAGTTAAACATATCTCAGTTCATCCTGTTTGGAAGCTGGATGATACAAAAAAGGTCACCAAAACACAAAGTCCGTATCTTCATGTGACCGATGAACCAGCAAGCCCCAGGCTCTGCTGACTGCAGGAGATGGAATGAAAAACACAGAGAGCACAGATCAGACAGTTGTAACGCTGTCTGCAGAGGGAAAAGCAACTGGACAACTCCAGATAACAGCCATTACTTCCAGGAGGCATTTGCTCAAATGACAAATTTTCAGCAAGTCACTGAAGTTGTATTTGACATGACTGTATCTGAAGGATATCTTAGTGAAGCTGGAAAAATAAATCTCTTTAGAAATCTTTTATAAGCAACGAAAGAGTGACCAGGATAAGAGCAGTTTAATAGCATACAAACCACCACTGGTCTAAGATTGGTTATTCCCAGGAGAACTCAACATGACCTTTTAACAACCTGTGAATAAGGAGCCTACGCAAACCTGAGTCTTCAAAGACTTTCCAGAAATAAGTTTTTTCACTGCCTACGTACAGACTCAAGTTCAGGGGTGGATACAACCCAGGTTCTAGCAGAGGGAAGGCTCTCACTGGTATCACAGGCCGTGGGAACACATGGTTTACTTGTCTGTGTCAGGGTGGAAGGAAGAAGCTCAAACTTTCCTCCTTTCCCAGTAAATCTACCAAGTCAACAACAGCCACTAGAGAGCCTGTGTCATGGTGCAAATAGTGCAGAGTAATGCAGCATATTAGGCTAAACCAAAGAAACATGAGAGATCAGAACAGGAAGCCAATAAATGTTAGGCACATGCATAGTAGAATAATTCAGCTCAAGAAACAAAGATCCTGCTCTCTTCTCAGAAGGGCCTGAACCATATTTCACAATCTCTGGAACTATATGGATCTCTGGGATCTCTGTATAACTCTGCTTAAGACAGCATTGATTCTAGCAAAGACAGCCCTCCAACCTGCAGTTTCTTGCTCTCCAGGAGACTTTAGTGCCTCCCGGTGCATGTTTCATAGGTGTAGGGCTCTACAGCGCCTGGTGAACCAGGTCCAAAGTTGTAAGGCCACCAGATTCCCTGTCTGTTCACTCTCCCGACAGTAAGACTGAGATCACACTCTGATCTCTCCTGTTCCTTTGTCCCTCACCTGCAGCTTCCTGCACATCTTCCTGCATTTCTCCAGTTGAAGGCATCCAGGTTCAATGACCAGGGACCCTACCCAGAAATCCAGGGCCCTCCATGGCCACACTAAGTTCAGATTCAAGCTCCAGTTTGTGAGCACGGAATCAAAGACTGGGTTATTCTGACAATTCCAGCTACAGCGTTGGAAGACCCAGGGTCTTCGGGGTGGAATACATCTCACCTGACTTCAGCTGTCTGGTCTAAGGTAGCAACCTGGCCTCCCTCTGTGAGAGGCACGCACTGCTGGAAGGTGACCCAACTTCACCTTAAACACTTATCTGAAAGTTTGGATAGATGAGGCTAGAAGTGCTGGTCTCTCTCCATCAATGACAGAGTCCTTAAACGACTTGCTTGGGCTAAGTACTAAATTTTTTAGCAGCTAAATTTAGATGAGATGGATTCTTTACCTTCCTCCATTTTAATTAATCACTCCACAACCATGTGTTGGAAAGCCATGGACAGACACAAAGCCTTTCAATTCCGTGGCCCAGAGCAGAATCTCAGATTTTAGGGACCCCCTAAATGCAAAGTAGTAAAAGCCCCAATACTAATTTGCACAAACAAGTATTCAGTGACTTCTTCAAAATGAACGGAAAATAATATTCAAGAGTTCACGGACCTTCCTTCACACCCTACCACAGTTTGTTTTCTTTAACAAGTTTTTTGGGAAATAATTTCTTCAACTTTTTGTTTTTAAAAAAACCCTAGAACTAATAATTTTCACCCTTATGATCAGTCATCCCTTCAGAGCATGCTAATAGATTTGAAAGGTTGGGCTGTCTGGTACAAGTCTTCTTTCTCTTCTCCCCATCAAATAATTTTTGGCCATATATCTGCTAGCTGTTTTCAGTAGTTTTTCTTCATTTCTATTACAGAAGTCAGTTACTGATTTGTTGTTCCCTGTATATCTCTGGGAGCCTCTTTTTGAAAATGTGTTCATATTTCCCATCTTCTGATGTTAAATGACAGACTACATGCCTCAGTAAGTCTGGCAATTCCTAATTTTAAATCCTTTAGAATACTCGGGTAAATAGCCGCTGGCCCTGGTGTACTGCACACCATTTAACAACCTTGTCCGACAACACTAAGCTGAGAAAATTCCCCTGATTCACCCCCATAAAAGAGATTGTCACAGGGAAACCTACCTAGGGACCTTCACAGCGATCCTGCAGTCAAAATGGATGCAAAGATCCTGCTGCGGGCTAATCTTCCCTGATTCTGTTGCAGAACCCTTCTCAGGCTCTCGCTCCCTCAGCTCCCTTCAATTCCTTTCAATTAGCTTTATTTTTAACTGTTGCATGTTGCCAAGTTAAGAACGTACAATGTGAGACACAGTCAGACCAGATACTCAACTTGCCTAGTCACCTTTTTCAGATCTGACAGTGCAAAGAGGAACTGCAACAATCTTTCTGTTGGATTCATCTACTGAACAGAGAAAAAAGGGTCTAAAAGGAGCAGTCACTAGGGAAAACCACGGTTCCAGCCTCCATTTCTGTACTGAGCTGCATGTGATGAAAATGAAGGCAATTTGCCATTTTCAGAATTTTGCACAGGTCGTCAGTTTGCTTTAAAACTGGCCACTGAACTAGATGAGATCAAGAACTACAGGCTTACCTGAGGGAGTCTGTACTTTTCTCTCAGATGAACCCTCAGACAGGCTCGCTCTGCTTTTTTCTGTGCAAATGCTGCATCTCTTTCTATCCTGGAAATCAGAAAAGATGTTTCTTCAAGATACTAATAAAATATGGTCTTTTACACTGAGCCAGTTGCTCAGCTGCAAACAGCCACACGCAGGAGTTATTCCCAAAGTTATGTAACTTGTCCACAAAAGGAGCAATATTGATACATGGATGCTAAGGGGCCATACTTCCTGCACCCCAAGCTTGTTCTCGGAACAGTTCCCTTGAGTCCTGTGAATAGTGAAGGATAAGCCAACACTACTTGTCTGGAGTTTGTACCTGTACTAGTTGTTACTGCTCACTATAACAATGAACAATTCCAATAGGCAGAACAGAAGAGTTAGGCTTATTCTTTGCTTACTCTGCTGGGGCACTTACCGAGATGCGGCTGCCTGCCAATGCTCCTGTTCTACAACCACGACATTCTCACAGAATAACACCACACACACAAGGGCAGAACAGTCTTTCTGCGTCAGACCAGAAGTTTACCTATCCTAGAGTCCCACCTCCAACAGCAGACAGTAGTGGATTCTCAGAGAAAGAATTTAAGAGGAGGATAAGCATCCTGTATCAAAACTGCCCAGCTTCCAAAAAATCAGTGGTGTAGAGTACTGGAGCTGCAAATTGGCTCTACGTCCTTGTCTCTAATAGCCCTGGATGGCCTCTGTCACCTGTGAATTTTCCTGGTCTTTTCTGCATCCATTTATTGTTTCAGAACATCCTACAGCAATGAAATCCACAGATTCCCTGTGTGGAACAGTACTTCTTTTATCTGTGATCTCATAAAACACTTTAATTAGATTTAAGAACTGTTCAGCACAATTTTTAGTTAGACTATTTATGTATTTATTTGCAAAATGTGTCTCCTCAAAGATGTTTGGTAACATTTGATAACATTCACCTTCCCTGTCTTTTTTTTTTCCCTAGAAGCATTATCATGGAAATTCTATGGCAAAATTGATTTTGTTCCAGTATAGGTATTTTGTCATATAAAAGCTACTTGCAAGATGAAATGTTATTTTTCCTGTGCTTCCACAAATGAGTTTTTTTGTTTCTCTCTCAAAAAGTTTCACATTAAATGGAAGCCATCTTAAACTACTTTCAGTCATTGATGGGAAGACTGGAAAGAGATTTTTTTGAGCCCTTCTGGCATATTTTCCTTCTCTTTCTCCACCTCCCTCTTCTGTTGCCCACTCCTCCTCCAGAGGAGCCGTTAGCCGTAGCCGGTATGGGGCTGTGTTCCCACTACGCATCCCTTCAGATGTCCTGTGAGGCTGCGGGGCAGGAGGGGATTTTCTGCTCAGGCAGGTTTGAGCTTTTCACTTGTCCTGGCACCATGGGAAGACCTGGCAAAACTCCCTCAGCCAACCTCCCAGCATTGTCTGGGCCCTAGTGTCTGGCCTAATTTACACCTTTTTGTTCTGGAGGATCTAATTAATTCCCTGGAACATGGAGCTTTGGGGGAACAGGAAACAGGTGTAAGAGTAGTTGCACAACAGTCTAATGCCTGTGACATGCAGCACAAACTGGTGGTCAACTCTTGCTTAAACTCTTGTGGTGCTGGAAGAAGATTCTATGTGACCGTGCTAGAGGTTGCCAGCACAAGCCACCTGTTTGTTCCTATTGCTGTTTCTCAGAAAAATGTGTAATCTGTGCATTTTTGTGTGTTTAGTCACCAAAAAAAACCCTCAAACCCGAGAAGAACCCAGAGCCAGGATGGTCACGCAAAGGCCAAACTCCACCTGAGTATGACTCCAGCAAGGCACTTCTCTGATCTGCACTCCCATACAGCTGAAAACTGGGTAAAATCCAGAGAGCCCTCAAACAGATGCTCTGCTTGTGACAAAAGGTTTCTGACACACATTTACATAACCACACCGGTGTGCACTGTCCTATTTTTTTTCTCTTTGAAAGTACTTCAAACATTCCTACTATAGTTCCAAACTGTACTTTCAGAAGTACTCCTGCACCGATTCCTCAATACAGTTCAGCATGTAACAGACACATGCCACGCTTGAAAACATTACAGGAAAAATGCTTGGAAAAAGAATTATTTCTATTTCAGCAATCCTGTTTTGCTTCTCAGTCTTGAAGCATCTTCCCGCCAGCAGGTGGTTATTTCTCTTTTAAATATTCCTTGACAAAATGCATAGCAGAACATTCTGTATTTTATTGCAAACTAAGGGATACCTATTCAAGGTTTTATGATCGAAATGGCTGCCACTAAATACAGACCCGGATATCTCAAATTCTGTCAGTCATTAACCTTTCACCTATAATCATCTTACGAGAAGGATTTACACAACCATTATGTAATTGACCATTAGAGGAACAGATGCATCTGAGATTTAAAAGTCAACCGTTTTATTTATAATTATGCATGATTTGAACTCCTATGTGTTAAGTCCTTTATTTTACTTGTTTTGATATTTAAACATAGCAAGTGGTGAAGATTATAATTAAAGACAAAATGAAATTGAAATTTAAATCAGAACTTTTCAGCTGAATACTATATTTTAGAAGAAATAACTGAAAATGCAACTACAAAAAATAACCATCTTAAAACTTTTCTCTAGATAAATGTCATCCAGTTTAACATGGCACTCATTACTTTTCCATGTCTGCCATAATAAATGTGGACAAAGAAAAGATCGTGTATTGAAAGTGTACTCCTCATGGACTTCTAGGAGAACAAATCATACACATTTTAGAATTAACTCCTGCACTACAAACAGCTTTGTACCTATGGAAAAATCTGACAGATAAAGTAACATCAGCTAGGAATGAATCCATCATATCAAGGTGTGGAGATAGCAGGGAACTGTAGGAGAGAGGTGCAGGATGAGGGGGAGGAAGGGGGGAACATAATATTTTATCATTTCCAGTTGGGAACTTTTATTTCAGAAAGTCTAGCAAAGATTTGTCTGCTTTAAAAAAAGGGAAGAGAGCTGAATGTTTGGCTTTGTCTTGGGTTATTTTTATCTGCACAGAGATACCAAGAATCAGCCCTATACTGGTAATAAGGGAACAGGTACTCACTTCTCCTCAACCATTTGCTTTTGATATTCCTCATATTCCTCTCTGGTCATTCCTGCAGCTGCTGCTGGATCAGAAGGAGTGCTTTCTTCTTTGTTTTCTTCCCCTCCACCTCCAAGTCCCAAGTTCTTTACCTGGTTGCTCAACATACTTTTCATTAGAAAGGCCATCTTCTCAAGAAAAAAGGAGCTATAAGCAAGCAGCTACAAGAAAGCCAAAGCAAACCAAAAATGTTCTCAATACCAACAATTGTAAGCAAGAGAGTTTCTACAGTCACATCAGCTCTTCAAGGGCACAATGATAGTGAAACGTGAATGCCAAAACCAGTTTGTCAGCCATAATCTGGATTAAAGAGTGAACTCCTTAATATCTAGAGGCAGATGGTTCAGATTACTCAAAAAAAAAATCATTAGACACAGCTACCTACTGTTTGTATTAATACCTTAAGCTAATTGTGTACACACACACACAAATCAATTATGGTGTGCAACAGCATTTTGACTTCTTCCGTCTTGAAACTGTCACTTTCAGAGATGGAACCATTCCCTGGAACACAACAGATCTGAATCAAAAACCTGGCTGACTAAATGACCACAGCAAAATTGTAAAATTTGGGCTACTGAGCAGAAAACCCTTTTACACAACCAAATGAGATTTGAAAACTGGAATTCTTTATTAAGTGAAAAACCCAATCCTTTTTATCCATTTACATTTTATCACATTGGACAGAAAGTACACTGATTATTCTTCATCCACTTTTCATATGGTTAGTTTGTCTCACAGATGAATGGGGCATTATGGCAATCATTGCCTTTTTTTTTTTTCCAAGAAAGTAATCACAAAAAAAGCAAATCACATCTTCCTACTTTTCATTCCTTAGGGTATATTTCAACTCTTCCCCAGGCTTTCTCCATCTAGATCACCACTTTGACTGGTGCTGCACAGAATATACCTAGTGGTTTTAATCTTAACCGTCAGTAAAGGAGAAATGAATCTGACAGATTCTGTATGCTCTAATAGAGCCTTGATATCTTTTGTTTGAGGGTTGCTTGTGTAAGTTTTCATCTTTCAAACTTTTATTCATATCATTAGTCTCACCAGGTATACTCAGGTGAAGATTTGCAGGATCTGCTATCTAGATCACAGACTATTTTGGGAAAGAAAATCATCTGCTAGGTCTCAAAACTTCATGATTTTGGGTTTTAAGCATTTATCCTACTATGACTGACTGCATGCCTTAGTGAAACATTCTGTAATTCTGATTATCGAAATGGTTCTCCCAGCACTCTCATAATTTCACTGAGAGAGGGGAGGATTCCAGTTTGCCTAATGCCTTAATCTGTATTTGAGCCTTTCTAATTAAAGGAGACCTGTTACTATTAAAAAAAAAAAAAAAAAGAGGCAGGACGTTCTGTAATCCTGGATTATTAGTGATTAAACAAGAAACTTTAAATTTCTTTTTGAAAGAGAGTACCACTCAGAAGCATGAATTCCAAATCACAACAAAACCACTCCGATATACTACAAATACCTAGAAAGCATTTTTCTTAAATCAAAATTGATTTTTATAATTATTGTGCCCTTTCAGAACTATGCCAAAGTTGTAAGAATTTGTGGGAAGAATCAACTTTTTACATCTGACCAACTCTGACCTCGATTACCAAAACTGTATTTTACTTGCCGAAACGGCTAACAGAACTGAGATCACAGACACTGAATAGCTAATCCCGATTTAAGCAGAGAATGCTAAACTTGAGCATGCATTAGTCTTAAGTTGAATGCATAAAATGAAATAAAGTTTGTTATCTGGCAAAATTTAAAACCTAAAAATCCAGCATTAAGTTTATACATAAGGTATCGCTGCTCCTACCTCAGGGAGTCACTTCAAAACGGGCCTGGCAGTCTGACTTTGTTACGCCCAACAACTGCCCTGGCTCCGTTCGCTGCCTTCGAGGCATTCGAAGGGCAGAAGGGCTGACGGCATCCCCATTCCCCATCCTTCTGCATTTCAGAGAAGGCTGCGTTTGTTCAAAAGAGCTGACAACTCGCCAGCACTGCGGGCCAGCCGTGGCCGCGCGGGCAGGCTAACTCCAGCAGAACACAGCACACCTACACCACTGCCCCACCAGTGTGAGCTGTGCCAAATGCAAGTGCTGGCTGACTGTGCAAGGGTACTTTTATACCATTTTCCCCAGCCTGGAGACAAGCAGGGATGGTTCTAACCTGAAACCTTTTGCCTTCTGCTAAAACCAAGAGCTCGCTCACTTTGCTGGTATTTGAGAAATCCTGCAAACAGGCCTAATCCTAGCATCTTTTTCAGGAGGAGAGTCTCTGGATGAGCACTCTGCTGAGAAGTAGCGGCCACCCCATGAGCCAGAACAAGACCACAAGAGCCCCTCTCTTTTATGCAGCCAACTTTAAAAGGAAGAAATGAAAATAAAGTGCTATTTCTAGAAAATGGAGTTAAATACTACTTTAAGAGCATGGCCCTGAAAAGCCAATCCCTAGCTCCTAGACTACAGCTGGACTCACGTAAGGGACTTGCGCCCCACTGCTCAGAACGCAGTGGCTCTCAAGAGCAGGAGACACAAAGTCCTCAGTGAGGGGAGAAGGTGCTTCATCAGTTCAGGCATCTCTAGAAACCACCTTCTGGCTAAAATAGATGCTTTTACAGAACTGACTGAGAAGGAAAGCAAGCTGCAAACTGGCTTGAGAAGGGGTTCCTAAGAACCTGAGAGATCTTGCCCTCCAGGTCTTCAGAGAGGTCTCATGAACCTTCCTAACAGCAAAAGGCTCTCCAGTGTTAGATTCAAAATCAAAGACAACAAAAAGTGCTTTAAAAGATATTGGCTCTACTGGCACTGTAAACTGCTGAGAAACACAACAGATAAGTGATGAAACTTTGGAAGACACTGCATAACTATCTAGCAAATTGCTCTCTTCATTGTGGGTTTAGATATCTATCACAAATCCCTGTACAGAAATAATGAATAAACAGTCAGACTGACAAGGAACCAATTGCTTACAGAGTACCTGAAGTATCGAGTTTTAAGCAGCTGCCTTGGCTGTCAACAAGGACCAGTACCTCCAGAATAATTCCCATTCCTGGCAGGTGCTTTCACTACTGCCTATATTGAAGTTACAAACCACTTACTGCTTTTTGTTGATTACAGGGATCACAAGCTTAATGAAAACATATGAACAGCTGCTAATTAAGTACTCATGTTGCCACTTCCTCTGCTTTAAAACAAGTCCTTTCCCTCTAGCTTAAGTAAAATCAAAACTAAACTAGTTCCTTTCTTATCTGATGGAACTGGGCGATACGAAAAAAGCCCATGTTCCACACCCAAGGAATGCAGGCATCTCCAGCCCCACAACAGAATTCAGTCTTGCAACAGGTAAATCACAAAGAGCAAAATCTAGAAGCCTCATAGGGAGGCCCGCACAGAAATGCCATAGACAGGCAAGCATCCCAACTCCCAGCCTTTTCCACATACTGTGTTCCCAAACACAGTCACAGCAGACAACTCCAACCATGTAATTCAGTAGTATCCAAGTGTTCTCTGAAAGGACCAAGACTCTCCCCCCACTTCATCCCTCTAAAAGGGGATGTCACCTTTTATGTAAGTTGGAACATCAGATCACTTGCAGAGAGAGAGAGAAATAAATATTCTAAGGTCTTCTCAGATTGAATAGATTCAATTAAAGATTCCTCTCCTCCACCTATTAGAGAAATTACTCCTGGCTGGGGGAAAATTATGGCCAATGAAGGAATTCTTACTCTTCCTGTGGGAGGTTACCAGAGACAAGCACAGTTTACTGAATAGAACAGTAAAAAAAAACAACCCCAAAACCAAGGAGACACAGACTGCCTTGTTTTGGGTAGGCATGTTGTTTCCCAACAAACAGGAGCAGAGCACCCAGCCTGGAGAATCTGAAGGAAGACCTTCAGAGATGTAAGCAATCTTCAACTCAGAAAAATGAGGTACTTTGTATACTCAAAGCAGCCAGCAAGCAACTTGATTTGCTGTTAAGAGACTTAGAAGTTGACATACTACTTCACATTTGACCCCAAATGTCTGATACTCAAGGCAAGTCTGATACTCTTAACACAAGCTTTTGAGCGAATCTTACTTTTAGGTTAGTCACTCCTGCATTAGACTGCAGCAGAGAGGAGATAATCCCCTCGCACAGAATGAACCAGGGCTGGATGCAGCACATCCTGCTAAGCAGGGGCAGCCATCTGTCCCAGCACAGGCCGAGCCTCGACCTCCGAGTGCCATTAACTCTCCAGGGTCAGGCAGGACTGAACACTTTGAGATCCGTGTGCAAACTCTCTGAACAACAGAGGGCAAAGAATGCTTCAAATACACTTATTTGGATTTCATGCACATGCACCAAATTAAAAGAAAAAAGTTTACTAAAAATATGCATCTTTATTCAAACAAGGTTATCTCTGAACTCCAAGTGTCAATTTACATTAGTCAGAAACAAACATGAAAATGTCAGCTGTTTGAGTTTAAAAAAAACAGTAGACAGTCTTCAGTATTACAGGAATTGATGCACTGATAAATGTCAGATTTTCTTCACATAGAAGTTAGGTAATTTACAAACCATATTGTGAATCTTACTTTTGAAGGATTCAGGTGTGACCATGTATTTGATATACTGACCAGTACGATGAGATTCTCTTGTCACTGCCAACTATTTGCTACTTATCATCCACACTCCAAATACAATTATTAAACTTGTTCTCCCCCGTATTGTCAAACTCGATTCCAAGGTATCTTCTCCTCCTAGTCCTGAAATCTTACTTAATAAGAATCAAACACAGTATCAGTGTTGAAAGAAACTTCTCGTAGCCAGCCATTACAGGAGGCTATATTGACTGACAAATATTTTTAAAGTCCAAATTTGTTGTTACCACCTCAAGAACAGACAGGACAAAATTTGAGCTGGGCAGCTGGGAGCTTTCCTTTGATCCATTGAGTGACGAGGCAATTATGGAAGTTCCAAGGAGAGATGACTGTGAAATGAAGCATGAAGTAAAGTTATCACTTTTCGGATGTTACGCTTTAGACCTTCTGCTCCCCAATACAAAAGTTTCCTAGTTGCACATGGGATGTGTCAGATCTATTAGCAGCATAAACACACAAGCTGAACCTCACACCGAAGACATAATTGTAGGTTCAAGTTTTCCCCTAGACACCATCCCCAGCCTTCTCTTCTTTCTAAGACAAGACACAAAAGTATGGTCTGCTCCAGCTTTAAAACAAAGTTATGGTTGGGTAAATTCACAGTAACAAAATATACAGACTTCCTCCAGCTGCTACGCTAAGAGCTGTCCCTCATTATGCCAGATACATGCACCTACTTATCAAAACACAATTGCTAGCCTTTCTCCATAAAGGGTCTTGCAAACCCTGCCGTGAGAGAGGGAGTTCTGTTTAGGTGTCGCACTGATGAAGGCAGGCTTGCAACTGAAAGGAACGTCACTGTACATTTTCAGAACAATTCAAGAAAATATATTAAGTTTAGTTTGAAGGTCAGGGTTGTAATAGCTTAGACTCAAGGCACCTGTACGTATTTGCTGGTGTTGAAAGAACTGAATGGATAAATTCCTATGTGTTATTCTGGCTTATGTGAAAAGGTTTTTTTTCATTGATTTACCCTATTTATCTAGCAAGGTTAGCTTGAGGCAGTAGTTTCTCCAACTAGTACAGCAAAATCTTCTCAAATTTAGAAATGAATCTACAAAGCTATATCACTTACAGTATACTACATACTGTAGCTATGTAAATAGGTGTGTAGGCAGTGTAATTTTATTGGTACAGCACAGGCATCCACTTTTTGGACACTGTATTTTAAGTAACAAAATATATTGCATAGATTTATCATTTCTCCAAACTGACAGGCACAATACTGAAGTGTTCTTCATTACAGTGAATTTGGCAGCATGTGTTGCACTCCAAGGGAGTAGATTGTAGGAATGCAGCAGTAGTACGCTAGATTCCAGATAATTTTGGCAGATTCAGACAAACAGATTAATAATTAAAAGTGAAATATCCTGATGCATTTGTGTATTTTATAGAATTTAAACAAAACAAACATAACTCCCTATTCTAACTCTACACACAACTCAAGGACAAAGTTACCACAGATATGTAAACAAGGCAAAATTAATTCATTTCACATTCCTAATTTGGGCTGCTTTGTTTCTTTTCTGAAACAAATGCTCACCTGATAAGCAGTATCAAAAACACATGTTCAGTCTCACGCTTTTGATATTAAAGCAGGAATTGACATACAATACTGGTTCTACAATAGCTGCTGGATTAACAAACACGTCTGAAGCAACAGCTTGTGAGAAACAGGTTAACACTCAATACCTGTAGTTTAGAATACTTGCCATGTCAAGATTTAAATCAAAGCATCTGTATTTGATACATGAAAGACAAGACAGCTTTATAAAAGTAAAGACATATTCATATGCTAAACACATCCCTAATAAAATCAGATTAAGAGGTATAAAGCAATGATATCTTTGCTGAAAGAGTTCCACAAATCTCCAAACAAAATTACAGACTCGAAACTACAAAAAAGAAATCAGTCCCGTGATATACTTGAAAACTACTTTATCACGTTTTCTCTCACTGCCTAAAACCAAAACCCAAAATAAGGAGATAAGCCTTTATTTGCTGGTTCTGTACAGTTTGTTTTCTATATCAGGTATCAACAGTCAGACTGTTAAAGGCCTGTCTTCATGTCCATATACTAAAAAGCATTTGTATTTCGTGAAGTTAGAATTAACTAAATAATTATTAAACAGTTAAATCCAAGTGGTAAAGAAATGAAACATTTATAGTAAGTTTTTACCCTTCTCCCAAAATAGAGAAGAACAGTTGTTTGGGGTGTGTAACTGGGCTTTGTTTGTTGGGGATTTTGTGTGGGGGTGGATTTTTTTGCTTGTTTTTTAAACTGGTATGTCAGGACACTTAGTGGCAAGCTTTCTGCACAAATCATCCATCTGCAATTCTCATTATGAACAACCACCAAACCTGGGTGTTTCAATTCCCTTCTCTGGAATATGAACAAAAGAGGAGGAATATGGCATTTGCCTTCCAGTATTTGAGAAAGTTAGCTGAGAACACAGACCTAGACAGGGGAAGACTGCAGACCCTATCTAGCATTTGCCTCACTGCTCCCCAGTCTGTTTTTAACTTTAACATTAACAGTTTAAATGAGAACTCATTTTCTTTAACAAAATTCAATAATTTACAATATTGAAGTATATCAAACACTAAAATTTCCCTCATTTACAGAAGTGTATCATTTTCTGTGCATACATACTGCTGTTATGTACGCACAAAAGGAACGGGTCATCAAAAGAACTTTTTGGCTGCTGCTTCTTGTTGACTCCTGAAAGAAAAAGCAGACAAGAATTCATTAAATACAGTATAAAGCTAGGTAACTGACTTAAATATTTCATTTATTTGGGGATTAAGAGATTCCACTCCTTGTCAATAGAGTCTTAGGGAAATCAAATGTAAGTCATATCACAAAAACAAGATATAATTTTTTCTATTTACAGACACTGGTAGCATCACTGTAGTTCCCATTTTGCATCAGACACAGAAAGAAACAAAGCCTTCTAGACAGAAGCCAGAAACCGTGAAAGAACATATGAACTGATTTTTAAAATGCTTTAAAATTTTCTAAAGCTTCTCAGTACCTGATTGGCCTAAAGATATCATAGAAAAGGAAACACATGCTACTAAGCAGTGAAAGAATTTACTTGAAATGGGATTTCCTTTTCCCTCGGGCACAGAACATATTTGTTTTCTTAGTGGATACAGATACTGTGGATCAACCACACACAGCTGCTAGAATTACAAGGGCACCAAAAAGAACTGGAGGGGACCAGCTCCTCATTTGTCTTGGAAGCCACCTTTCCAGTTGACGGCATAACATGACATACCTAAGAAACGCACTCTCTCCACTTCGCAGAAAAGCGGACACAATAAAAGTTAGTGCTATCAGCAGCACTGGTCTTACATTAATACCAGTTACCCTTCCACAGAGGTAGCAAACAGCATTTTTCCTTTGAAGGGCAATGCTATTTTGGTCCCTACTCCTTATCCTGATTAGTGCGTGTGAGAAGCAGGAGGGAGGACTACCAAGCAAGTCAGTCCTTACTCTCAGTACATTTTCCTTTCCGCCAATGCAAATTTAATTTGAACATTATGACATTACAAGAAGGAGGAAGAGAACCGAGAAAACATCCCAATTAGTGGGGCTGGGGACAGGAGGGTGGCAGGAAGCCTGTACATTATCAGTATCCTATGTCGGAGAGTGATGAAGGGATACATATCGTAAAAAAAGATTGGATGAGTAGCTTGTATGTACACACAGGGGAAAAAAAAAAAAAAAAAAAAAAAAATCACATCACATTTTGTTAAGATATTAATAAACCTTAGTTAGTCCAGCAAGGACCACAAGGATGGTGGTCAAGAGCTGAAGCACTTGGGTGGGAACTGGCCTTGTTCATCCTGGACAAAAGAATGCTTCAAGGCATCTAACAGCAGCTTTCTAATACCCACAGGATGTTATTGAGGAGACAGGGACAGTTTCTTCACAGAGACGCCCATTTTAAGACAGACACACAACAGTCAAATTGAAACAGGGCAGGTTCCCACTAAATGTACCGTGGGAGTGGGGGGAGAATAAAACAAACTTCATTATGATAATTAAGCATTTCCAATGGGGTCTATAACAGTGGTAAATTTTCCAGTCTTGGAGGATTTTAAGACATGACCGGTCTAAACACTAAGCACCCTGGTCTGAATTCAGTGTCAACCCTGCTTTGAGCCAGAGGTTGAACTGGAAACCTCCCAAGGCCTCGTCCAATCTGAACGATTGCTTGTTTTAAAGAAGATTAACACAATCATACCATTGCAGTTGCATTTCCAGTCAGAAGTTCTAAAACCATTTGCCCTATTGTTTTTAAACAAAAATATACTTACCTATACATGATATAACCAATGAATAACACTGTTTGCACTGCTACAAATATAAAGAAGTGCACTGTAGATAAGCACGATGGAAACGGTGGCAAGTCTGGACACTTCGATTTCTCACTAGATGGCTAAAAACCAAGAAAAACAGTATTTGAGAAGAGCAAACAAGACATGCCATCAAAAGACTGTTATATGTAAGAAACAAAACAAGGTCTTTGCAACATGACCTAAAAATCAGAACACAAGCAGAAAACAGACAGCAATGACACTACTCTGAAAAAATCATCATCTTAATCCCTTCCCTGTCTCTTTCCCCTTTCACTTTTATGTTTCTTAGATAAACTGACTGATGTTAATTTGAGGGTTACAGGGGAAAGAATAAATCTTCCGGTAAATTAACCCGGAAATCAAGAACCTTCTCTGGGACTATAAATTAATTCAGCTTGATTGCTACCTAGCCTATAGTACGGTGCTCCTGAACGTGAACACAGACATCTTTCACACTTAGAGACCTTAAGCGGAGCCTGCCCGAGTTTCCTCTGATTAAAGGTCTCCCTTCTGTGCAGAAGCAATCATCTCCTCTGTATAGAGCTGTTAGGTAGAGTGACAAATACAAAAAAAAAAGAACCCAGAAAACCTAATTGCTTGACCTTGTTTCAACAGGAAATTAGACTAAAAATCATGATCTTTGTTCAAAACTTCTCACCAAAACACAGATCATGCAGTCGGGTCAAGCCAGTGCAGTTTTAGCGAAGCAGCTTAATGAAGGATTAATTGCTCTGTAAATTGCATGCTGGCTCATCCTAGCTTTTCACTAACAGTCACATAAAGAAGTATTACAGTCATGCTTTACACTACCAGCACATAAGTTACCATATTTCGTTGTACTAAATGCTCAATGTCCCTCTTGACTACGTGAAGGTGCTCTTTGATGTCGTTGAAGTGCTGGGTTGTTTCATAGACTCCTGCAGCAGAGCCAGGATGTTGTGCTCCACTGATCAACCTCAGAGTATCAGCCATGGAATTTCTGAAACAAGACAAAGAACAAAACATCTTTCAGCACACAGCGGCTTTTCTATAAAAAGCAGTTATCCTGGACACCTTTTAGTCCATCATATTAGTTTGAAATACATAGTTGCCCCAAAAGGCAGAAAACATTTTTTCTAGCTTCCAATAATACCTATCAAGAAATAATTCCTTCAAACCACGATTTTTAATATTTAATTCTGCAGACAGTTTCAATTTGTACAGTGCACCATCTCCCAAAGTCATGCTGAAAACAAGATCTGGCAAATATTCTATTGCTAGACATCTGCTTTGCCTGACTAATGAAGTCTAAAACAAGTGTTTTATCAGAGGCTTTTGCCAAGGCTTTAGGATAAGCAGAGTTTAATGCAATCTTTGAAGAAAACCGAAAGTTGTTTGAAAAATAAATAAATAAGAGCAGTCATGTAAGAAATAAAAATAAAGCAGAGGCTTTAGGGATAAGAAAAGATTTAGATACATCCTTGTTTCATGATTATCATTTATACAAGAAACTCATTTCCCATATGCACTGTCATAATACTTAACATCATCTTCATGTGAATTAATTTTGCTTCTGTAGCAAATAAAATTAAATCCATAAAAAGTTGAGGTTCCATAACTAATTCTGTTTGAGGTAAACTAGTCAATGAGAGAAAAATACTTAATCTCTAATCAATATGTTTATATAATTTTCCCCTGCTGTGATGTCTCCTTCCAACTGCAAAGAGGATTATTCTACATCTAAAAAAAAATATTTACCATGTGAATGTTAATCTCTTCATTATTAACAGAATAAACAATCAAAATGTATGCATCTGGATTTCTTTTTAATTTACTTAAAACTTCACATTTTGTTCAGATGAGAGCTTACTTCGATGCCTTCCAGGTGCTGTCCTAACTCTTTGTACAGTGGTCAGCAATGTATCATAGAACGGCTGGGTTGGAAGGGACCTTTGGAGATCATCTGGTTCAACCCCCGGCTGTGGGCAGGGACACCTTTCACTACATCAGGTTGCCCAAAGCCCCGACCAACCTGGCCTTGAACACTTTCAATTTTAACTTCCACATAAGAAAAAACCAAAAACAAAACAAAAACCCTGGCTTGAATACTATTCCTTGAGTAAACTGGCAACAACAACATATAATCATATTTGTAAGTATTATACAAAATTATATGACTGATTTTAAATGGCTCATATTCATTGTGAAAATGGCAAGTTAAGCATCGAAACTTAAATGTTTACAAATAATCGTCACAAAGATGTTGCCCATCTTTTAGCTTTGCATCATTTGCTCTTCATGCCATTAAAATTCAGAAAACACAGAACTGAAAATAATATTAAAAAAACAAGAGAAAAAACCAGTAACGTACGTATCAATTCAAAGGCACTATGACAACTCTCCAGACGTAAAAATTGCAAGCATAGATTTTTTTGCTGCATTAGCGTTACAGCAGCTTTCGCTCCATTGTAAGAACTATGCATCATGTTTAAACTACTTGAAGTAGCTACAAAGTCAAAGCCACACATTAATCTACACAATTATATCAAGTTGCAGACACACCACTTTAACAGAGACATATATACTTTTCTTCAAACTGAAGGCTATCAGATTTTCTTAAAAATACCACTTTGACACACAAATAAACTTAACATACTAGACTGCCAGTATCCTGCATACTTCCCACAGAACCCAAAAAAATTTCTTCTCACTTTCAGTAACAAAAAGACAATTCACCCTTTTGTGTCATCTTTGTAAAAGCTCAATCCCACTTCCAGCACATGTTAGAAGATCAATTACTTTCTACAGTTACATTTCCAGTGATTCCAGATGATGTACTGCACTTTAGGCCAGATGGAGTTAGCCATGATTTCTGCGAAATTCTCAACCCTTACCTCAATAAGCTCATTTTTAATATTGCAAAGTTACCAAAAGTAATTACCAAAAACCAGCTGTTTGCTTCTGTAAGCCACTGCGAACAAAACCAATCAAAGCAGCTCTCGCTTCTCTCATTCTACAGTTCTGGTTTGGAATTCATACACACAAAATGATGCAAAAACCCCCTCATCTCTCCTAACTTAAATTAGCAAATACATTACCCAGAAATTATTTTATATTTTTGTATTGTCATTGTATAGATTATTTCAAGTAAATTGATTAATGTTTACCTGTACTTTGAATTAGTGTTATAATAACCTATTTTAGAAGGAAGTTTTTCAGTGGAAGATGTTTTTCTTAAATAACCTATGCAAACCCTTGCCACCACCACGACCACTGTCTAACAAACGCTGACAGTAATTCTAGCTATCCACATCCATCATTGCTGGTCTTGCCCCACTATTTTCAGTGCTAGAACACAAGTGTGACACTCATTTTGTCCCTCCTAATTCTACCATCCCTACGTAATTAACAAAAATCTGCACACCCACCTTCCCCCAGACTGATCCCCTGTTTGTTAAGCACAAAGTAACTTCCCTAAATCGACATGGTCTGTATCAAATTTAATTCACATTTACTTTTCCATGAACAATACCATGCTGATAGTTTCTATGAACATGCAAGATTCTTCTGTAAGCAGATGATTAAGAAATACATAAATCTTGACAAGAAAATTACTTAGACAGTAAGTCCTTTTCCTCTGGGATGACCAGCAATGCGGGCTGTTTATTTCTATCTATAAATAAAACATTTCTTTAATCTAAGAAAAATATTAAGATGATGTTACGCAAACTCATACCTAATAAGTAGTCACTGAAAGGGCAGACTGCCAATGTTAACAAGAAAATCTAATTTGCTTGCAAGGTATAAAGATTTGTCAAGAATATTAACATGAAAGCTTTTGTGGAATAACAAGTGCAAAAATGGAAGCTTTCTAATCTTCATTCTACAAAAACCTGACCTACTTAGGTAAATCACAAGAGCTGCCCTTGAACTAACACAGGAAAAAACCCACAACTGTAGGAATGGTTTTTCTCCTTTTTTTAAATTGGTAACACTAACAGACTACTATGTAGCAATAATCAATATATGAGCTTTAGGCAGTCATAGCAAAATTAGGGAAAAAACCCAAAACCAAAAGATATGTCTAAATTGAAGGAGGAAGTGAACTCAAAAATAATCATTAGAAGAATAAGCAATACATCTCAACAACCCTTATTACAGGCACAGACACTTTTAATTTGTACAGAACTACTCAGAATTACTTACGTGCCTTTACAGATGGTTTACACTAAACAAAACCTCAAATACAGCTCATATACTATTATATATTTTATTCATACTACTATATAATAAACTCATATAATCATTATATCAGAAGTAGACTGAGCATACTGACAAGATACTCCAACACACCCTTTTTTGGGAGTGCACTAGCTATAAAATCGAAGGCATTTATGCTCATGTTGTTATCAATACTCCAAAAACAGAGCAACAAGTTTCCATGAGGTAGCAGGTTATCACATTAGCAGAAATTGATTGTTTTTAGAGGGACTGGACTTTCCAGTTGAAGTGGAATCTCATGATTAAAAAAAGGCAAATTAGGAGGCTTAGTCACCCTAGGGATGTGAACTTACTTTATTATAGAAATTAACTGTATGCAGAGAGTCATCACTAAGGAACTGACCCAGAAATTTCAAGTTTGTCAATATTCTCCTACTGAAATAATAAACAGGATTTAAAAGGTGGAAAATAATATAGAAATCAAAACACAGCCTTAGTATTTAGAAAGCATTTACCTTATTTCATTTACTTGTCTAATGACTTCTTCTTGAGTTTTCACAACTGTCTCAATCTCTTGCTGGGAAAGCTGGCGGGGGAGAGGGTGAGTGGGGAAAAAAAAAGATCAACATATCTTAGAAAAAGCACATCAATTACGCTGCTGAAATTAGGCTGAGCTACCAATCACAGTGGTTTGGGGTTTTTTTTAATTTACCTGTCCTTGTTGACCTGGAAAACCAGCTCCTCTTTTAGCAATCTCATCTGTGACGGCGGAGACGTATCTCCTCTGCTCATCCAGAATCATGTCCAATTGCCTATTAAGCTGTTTGATTTCAAGGTGAATTCGATTCTGCCCCTCAAAAATTTGCCTCAGTTCACGATCACTTACAGTTTCAAAAAGATCATCCGCTGATAAGGAAAAAAGCACAGGTAGTTCTTACATATATGCATTCCTCATAAGTTGCATTGTATCCTTTTTCTTGCACCCTTAAAACTTTCCACATGGATATACTTCCTTACCATAATTTGACATATCTGGTGTTTATTTATCACCATTGCCATGGCAAAGGATACCCAAATGGGATCAGAACACTCAACAGAGATAACCACACATTCAAACCCAGAGTCCACCTTAAAAGTTCCTATTTCAATACTGGGGTAATGTGCAACATAAAATGGAAACAGGATGCTGTTATTCTGAGGAGGCAGATCTTTTTGCATAAGCTCATACTGTATTACCAAGTACCCTTTGGAAGAGATTTGCAAGTATTAAGTAACAGCTACTTTTTAGGAAAAGTAATATTTAAAGAGCAGCCTGAAATAGAGAAGTGACTGCACATTTTGAGTGAGTTTCTCTGCAGCCTCAATGTCAGAAAGAAGAAAGTCCAAAAGACTGTGGCAAAAAGATTACTATTTTTTATCAATGGAAGTCGGGACAATATTTCAAAAACACAGATGAAGAAAAAATGGCACAGGACCTTTAGAACTGTCATAACTTATCACTGCACAAAAAAATATGGCAACCTGAAATTTCAGGTCTAGATGCCCAAAGTACATTCCTGTTATGTGTGTGGTCAAATATAACTTATTCAATCCACAAAACTAAGAAGTAACCACTTCCATTATATATTCAAATAAGCAGATTATTTTCTGCCCAGCTCTAAAAAACAAAGAAACCTCCCACAACCCAACCCAAGCAAACAAACAAAACCCCCACCAATCAAAGCCAAAGATTTTGGCTAAATACTCAAAAAAAGTGAGCGAGAGTCATTATTATAATTTTCCTAAATTAAATATCATTTAAAAAAATCAGTGGAAAAATGCTGTTCAGTCTGAAATACCTTTAAACCAATGCTTGCTGAGAGCTGCAGACGTATGGTATCAATAGTGAAAAGGGCAATTCTCCCTTACCCAGCCAGTTTCTTATCAATAGCTTAAAATGCAAAATTTAAGGCCACGGTTTTTAAGAACATCAAGCTGGAAAGGTGGCTGTTAGCCAACCCAGACACCACCCCTGAATGCCAGCTAATGCTATGGCGCTGAACCTGACAGAACTCAAGATGTGTCTAATACCAGGCAAGCATGAAAAAGCTTTTCCGAGTACACACATGTTCCAGCACGTCCATGAGCCCATCTTTCATAACCATCCATAAAACAAGATGGGAAAAAAAGTTTGTTATGAATGTGCAGAAACAAACCAAGAAGATGACTTTTCATACACATTTTCAAATAACCAAAAAGGCCATGCTTCCTTAACCACCGCTTTACAGAGGGATGCGTGACCTCCTCTCCCTTCTACTGTTCCATACAGAGTATCATCGTTCCCATTATGTTTCCGTTTGTTTGTTTTGTTCTCAGTCCAGGCATGACAAAAGGGACTTTATATTTCAGAAAACACTTTACAAACAAAAGACCAAAGATTCTTAAATAAAGTAAATAACATCAGTAAGAGCTTAGTAAGATCAGTCAGAGTATCAGATCCTCGTTCTGAATATCCCAGAACGCAAATGTTTTCCTTGACAACTGGAAAAAAAAAAAACCCTCTCAAATAACTTGCCTGGCTGTCCTTGCACATCAGGATGGTCCTTTTGAAATTCTTCTTTCTTTTTATCCAATTCTTGTTGAAAGTGTTCAAACTCTTCTTGATACTTCTCTTTATCTTTTTGAGGAATTTCTGCATCTGGTATTGGCTTTAAAACATTATCAGAGAGGTGGGGGGAGAGATTTTTTCATGTTCTCCACCACTCCTATATAACTTTTTCTCCAGCAAGGCTGTTCAGATTTCAGATTTGAAGACATACCACAATTAGTGAAGCACATTAATATATGAAGTTGGAGTGAGAAACCACACATTCCTATGGAGACCCATAGCTTTTCCCCAATACATGCATACTTTCTGTGATTAAAAAGAAAGCAAGTTTTACAAGGATAGATGCTGTTTAGCAGTACAGAACTGTTCTAGAGATATGGGAAGTTGAAAGCAAGAACAGATTATTTGTCTACTTTCCAAACAAAGTGTACTACTTAGTTTGTTTTCTCTGCATGTTTTGATTTAACATCAGGATTTTTGTTGATTCAGTGTGCTTCAATTCTGGTCTTGAAAACATTAATTAAAGTATTACCAAAACATTACAGTATTAGTCTCATTTTTCTAAAACACATGACAGCACAGCTACATGCCAAAATCCTGAAACAGGGATGCCAAGAATGACTTCAGAGGAAATGCCATCATCTGGTGTTACACATAAAACATACACAGTAACATGTTTTACGAATTATGCATAAAGATGCTTACTACTTCCTTCCCAGGCTCCGTCAACTGGAAGGTCAGAAAAGACAGGACATCATGATCATCTGTATTCAACAAACAGAACAAAAAACCACTGTTAATTGCTACTGCTACACATGACAAATCTTGGCACTTCCCAAGTCAGTCTTGCACTTGCAAAGGATCTTGAGGCAACAGCGTCCACACAAAGTCCTCTCAAGAGTTTATGCAGTGGGGCATGAGACCGTGCAACATCTCTGTTGGGACAAACTGAAAGTCCTGCTCTAGCCAGGGAACACCTGAGCATATCAGTAATTTGGGAATGGGAGAGGATTAATTACATCATCATGGTCAGAAATTGGTATAACGGATCAACACTAGCAGTAAAAAAAACCCCACCTCTCTTGCAAGCCCTGCAAGTCCCCACATCATTTGTCACAATTTTTAACATTTGCTACCTGCAAGTCCTCCTGTTGCTGCAGATATTCCAAAATATCCTTGTGATGGCAATACCATATCTTCCACTTTTGCACAAAATTCATAGTCTTCTTTATCCGGAGTAAAGCCATTGTTAATTAAAACCTGAAAGGATGAACAGAATTTTTACCATATAAATCTATTTGTGTTAATTGCTTTTGTCAGTTTACGGTAATGGTCACAAATACAACTTATCAGGTAATTCAGCAGCTGATACTAGAAACCAAAACCTATTTATTTTCTGAAAGACATTTTTTACGAAGAAAATGCATAAGCTTTCTATTTTAAAAAGGAAAAAAAGGCCTGGAACGCTTGTACACCGACACACACGTACAAGGAACGGGACAGACTGGAAGCATTGGTCTGTTCCCAGAGCTATGATGCTACTGGCATCAGTGAGGCTTTGTGAAAGGAGTCCCACAGCTGGAGCGCTGGGATGGAGGACTACGGGCTGTTCAGGAGAGGCAGCGCAGGCAAGGTGGCAGTGGAGAGGTGTGACTGTACGGCCCTTACAGTTAGAGGTGATGTGGTGGAGAGCCTCTGGGTGACGATTAGGGGTATGGAAAACAAAGCAGATGTTCCTGTGGGCATCCACGACTGATCACTCATCCAGGATGAGAGCACCTATGAGCTATTCTGTAAGCAATTAGGAGAAATCTCTGGATCAGCAGTCCTTGTCTCTATGAGAGATTTCAACCTCCCAGACATCAACTGGGAATGCCATACTGCTGTGACAAGCAAGTCTGGGAAATCCCTGAAGATGAAGATAATTTCTCATCACAAGTACTCAGTGAGTCAACTAGGAAAGATGCCCCCCTAGACTTGTTTGTGAGTAGAGGCAGACTCATGGGAGGTGTGATGGTAGGTGGCTGCCTTGGCCACAGTGATCATGAGATGGTAGAGTTTAAAATATTCGGTGTAATGAGAAAAAAAGGTCAGCAGAGTTGCTACCCTGGATTTCAAGACAGCAAACTTTAAGATACCCAGAGCGCCAGTTAGCAGTGTCCCCTAAGAAACTGCTTTTGAGGGCTTGGGGTCCATGGAACCACCTTTTTTTTTTTCTTTTTTCTTTTTTTTCTTGTTAAGAACCATGCACAGGAGCAGGCAATCCCGCTGCATCAAAAGTCAGGCAAGTGGGGCAGGCAACCAGCTTGGCTGAACATGGAATCCTCTTGGAACTCAAGAGTAAAAAGAAATTGTATGATCTCTGGAAGCAAAGTCAGGCTTCGCAAGAAGATTACAGAGCCGTGGTTTGCATATGCAGGGAGAAGACACAAATGGCCAAAGCTCCACAAGGGTTGAAACCAGCCAGTGTTGTGTCAGACAACAAGAAAGGCTTTTTAAAGTATGTTAATAGCAAGAGGAGGTCCAAGGAAAACACTGGACCAATACTTGTTGAAGATGGCTACCTGACAAATAGGGATGAAGAAGAGATGGAGGCATTCAACTCTTTTTTTGCCTTAGTCTGTACTAATACTGATAGACCTTGGGCTGCCTGGTCCTCTGAGTTGGAGGACCATAGCTGGGGAAGCAGTGACTTTCCATTTGTGGACACAGAAACTGTAAGTGAGCAGCTGTATCAGCTGGATGTTTGTAAGTCCACAGAGCTGGATGGGATCCATCCCAGAGTACTGAAGGAGATGGCGGATGTTACAGCAGGAACCCTCTCAATCATCTACCAAAAGTCTTGGGAGTCTGGGGAGGTCCCCGCTGACTAGAAGCTAGCCAATGTTATTACAACTTACAAGGGCATGAGGAAAGATGTAGGAAACTACAGACCTGTTAGTCTAACCTCAGTGCCTGCAAAAATTATGGAGAAGATCATATTGAGTGCTATTGAAAGGCATCTAAGGAACAGTGCAATCATCAGGCACAGACAGGGCTCACGAAGGGAAAGGCCAGTCTAAGTAACCTGATATCCTACGACAAGGTCATCCACCTAGTGTAGGAATGGAAGGTGGTGGATAGAGTTCTTCTGGATTTCAGTAAGGCTTTTGATACTGTCCCTCACAGAATCATTCTGGACAAGCCGTCCAGCTGCGAGATGAACAGGTTCATGGTGCACTCGGTGAAGAACCAATGGACAGCAGGGCTCAACGTGCTGCAGTGAATGGGGCTACATCTGGCTGGCGACCCATCACCAGCAGTGCTCCTGAGGGCTCAACTCCAGGGCCAGGGCTGTTTGACATTTTTATCAACGATCTGGATGCAGGAGTTGAACGCACGCTTCGTAAGTTTACTGAAGATACTGAACTGGGAAGTGCTGTTGACTCAAGGGACAAGAGGCCTTGCAGACAGATATAGATAGACTGGAGCATTGAGAAAGCATCAATGGCATGAAATTTAACAAGAACAAACGCTGGATTCTGCACCTGGGAGAGAGTGACACTGGGCACAAGTATATTTTAAAAAGGATGTTAAGGTACTTGAATGTGTACTTAAATGCAGAGAAAGGCACAAATCTGGTGAGAGGGCTGGAAGGCATGTCCTGTGAGGAGTAGCTGAGGACTCTGGGTTTGTCTTGCTTGGAGAAAAGGAAGCTGAGGGGTGACCTTGTTGCTCTCCACAGCTTCCTGAGGAGGGCACGTGGAGAAGGAGGTGCTGAGCTCTCCTCCCTGGTATCCAGCGATAGGACGCATGGGAATAGTTCAAAGCTGTGCCTGGGTAGATTCAGACTGGACGAGAGGAAGCATTTCTTCACCCAGAGGTGGTCAAACCCTGGAACAGGCTTCCTGGAGAGGGGTCGCTGCCCCAGGCCTGTCGGTGTTCAAGAGGCGATTGGACAATGCCCTTAACAACAGGCTTTAACTTTTGGTCAGCCCTAGAGGGCTCAGGAGTTGGACCAGATGATTGTTGTAGGTCCCTTCCAAATTGAATTATTCTATTCTAAAACTGATCATGGCATAATAGCATCACCCCTGGTTCAAGAAACCCCTGACCAGTCTATCAAAAGTATACATCCCAATAACATTCTGGGTAACACAAATTTTTGGCCTGATTCCTTCCTGTTCTTAGGTTGATTCTAAGCTTAGAGAAATTCTCTCTTCCTCCACGGATGCATTTGCAGAACTGCTAAGGTTAGCAGCAACATTTGGGCCAAAGGAGTTCCTAGATAAGGCGTCAGGGATCAGGTACATTCAAGAAGAGAGAAGCCTTGGAGCCTGAAATTTGATTTTCGTTTAAGAGTAACATAGCTTTTACCATTACAACACAGTACAAGGTCCACCTTTTTAGGTGTATTCATGTTTACTTTTAGAGAAACTTTTACTACAAAATAACAGCTGTGTGTTTTATGGCTAATACCTATGAATAGCACCTTTTCAGAAGAAATCAGAAGCCAAGAAACACACACTTCATAGTTGCTGCAACCCAGCATCACAAGTATTTTTCTCTCCATATCTAGAAGGAATTCACAATCATCCGAATAGCATTTAAGTCTTGAAGACTCCCTTATACCAGGGATTTTCTATCTGCTTTAAAGCCCTACTATTTCTTGGAGGTGGGAAGCCTCAAGTAGCAAATTTAAATCTACTGTCAAAAAGCAAGCTTCAATTTTTTTAGTCACATTTCAAGAACCTCTTACAGTCGGCTACAAACCCCTCTGCAGCTCTCAGATCAGCTTGACAAATACCGTTCAAGTTAAGGAGCTGCTCAACCACTTGGAAGCTGAGGAACAGATGCTGGCTTTGGGACACCTCTACAGGCAAGTCAACAGCAACAGAAGGGTATGAGCACATGTGATGTCTTAGCATGACTGACTCCTCAGTAACATCAGAAAAACCAGCAATACTTGCCAAATTAGCTCAGAAAACTACAGATGCACTAATGTGGCTAAAAACTCGTCTAGCATTCGAACATACTGCACCTCTTTCCAACTTCTGCTACAGAGCTCAACATTTTCAAGAATACTGGAATTAACATATGGGGTCTTTGGGTTTTCACATAGTCGCAACAATCTCACACTTAAAAAGCTGAGAAACATGAGTAATTATTTCAGAGTACTTACAGTCAGTGTTTTTTGGTAGTACGTTATCTTTACTCGAACAGGATAGGGCTTGTTACGAAAGTCCCTCTGACAGGATGCCAATGCTTGCGTGGAACCATCACTATGCAAGAAGACAACTTGCATAAAACTATATCTTATGATTTATCAGCTAAGACAGAAAAGCATCAATGTATCACTAAGCAACATCATGGTAGTTTTTCAATATGCAAGTTTTTCAAAAGCTGTCCCACAACTGCACTGAGCTTCTCTGAAGTCTGGGATCAACAGTACTAGATGCTTTACACAGGACACAATATAGATAGAATGCAGTAATGGGGAGATCTGTTTGCTTCTAAGACATATTCCCACACCTGTGAACTAAGATGAAAATAAACTAGTAATAAACTAGTCTGGACTGCACCAACTAAGCTAGACACCTCTCTTCTCAGAGAATCCAAAATGTCAATTGTGGTGTTGACAATAAACAATCAGAAATCAAAATTAAACCAATTAATTTTAGTAACAGGTAATCAGCTTTCAGTTAGTCACTTCTGTCAGTTATTAGCTGTGTGTGGAAGATACCCATAAGCAATGAAATGTCTGTACCTCCATTTATCTGAGTTCACCCATCCCAAAGACATATGGCCATTTAAATATCCATCAGTTACCAATTTCTGTGCTGTTACTGCCAAAACAGTGTTTTAACAAATAGAAAAACTCAAATGTAAAGGAAACAAAAAAAGTTTCATATGAAAGAAACCTTTATAATGTTTATTAAAGAGTTTCATGTAACACCTCATCATTTAAAAGCAAACATTCATCATTAACACTGAAAATAAACTTACTTCTGATGGTCATACAGAAGTTTTCCGTTGTTGCCTACAACAATCACTCCAGGATTGTTTTTCTAGAAAAAGAAATCACAAACAAATGGGATAGTTTAATTCAAAATGAAGCATAAGTAACATCACTGATAGCCCTTCTGTGATAAAGCGCCTGAAGTCACTACACTACAGATACACCACAGATGTTTTTATTCTTTCTGCACTTCAGGACTACATAACCGAAACGGCTGAGTAGCACTGTGTTATGCTGTGTGTTTTGCAACAGACTGCTACATTCTTTGCACAGTTAGGGGTGAAAAAACCACATAAATTAAGTTCCTGGATATACTACCAATTACCATAATTACCAATTAACATAACCAATTACTCGCAGATAGGAGAAATTTATACATAGTGAAGATACAGATCTTGAAACTAATACATGACTTAATACATCCATCTTTGGCCGCATAACACTGGGAAAAACATCCAGACACTATGCTGCCAGCCTACTGACCTTGTCACACTCATTGGAAAAACCTCAGGACCTATCTGTCAGAGACTAAACAAAGTCTGTTAAACACATCCCCAGTTATTTAAATTGCTAGAGGATGAGTACAAACTAAAATGATAATGGCAGAACAGATTTACAGTGCTATTCTGGTTGCCTCCAGGAGTTTATGAAGTGAACTCCAGTTTTCACAACAGCACAAGTTACACCCTTCAACATTTCAATTCATCATCTCCTAAAGTGTACTGGTTTTGGCTAGGACAGAGTTAGGTTTCTTCACAGTATATTTTAGGGGGCTATGTTTTGGATTTATGATGAAAACAGTGTTGGTAACACAGTGACAGTTTTGGTCCACAAGGAGTTGTGAGGGGACAGCTGACCCCGACTGACCAAGGGATATCCCAGATCATATGGTGTCACGCTCAGCAATAGCAGCTGGGAGGAGGGGAGGAAGGAGGGGGACATTCAGAGTGATGGCATTTGTCTTCCCAAGTTATCATTATGAATGATGAAGCCGTGCTGTCCTGGAGACAGCTGAACACCTACCTGCCTGGCAATGGGAAGTAGTGTATTAATTCCTTGTTTTGTTTTGCTTGAGCGTGCAGCTTTTGCTTTACCTATTAAACTGTCCTTATCTCAACCCACGATTTTTCTCATTTACCCTTCTGATTTTCTCCCCCATGCTATTACAGGGGAGGGAGGAAGCAGCTGTGTGGTGCTTAGCTGCCTACCAGGGTTAAACCATGACATAAAGGAATACACTGACCCGCTACACAGGTTGCCAGCTCTTAAGAAAAGAAAACAAGACTCATACTTCAAAAATTCAACAAATAATGTCCTTCTCAATTCACAGTGGTGGGGTAGGGCGGTCCTTTATCTTCAGAAAAACACTACAACCAAACTACGTTTCTTTGCCTTCATCACAGATTGTGACAACAGAATGGTAAACTGTTACAGAGGAATACACCAGTGTTTCTACTTCTCAGCAAGGGATTTGGTTAGCTTAATTGCTTCAACATCAGTATTACCTGCTCAGTACCACTGGAATACTTTCGTGTCACCTTCTTACTGCTTATTTCAGTTTAACAACAGTAATATTGAAATAGTTCAGAGCACACTTGCATATATTCTGCACAAAGTGTGTACAAACAGTTCCATTTCAAAGCATTCATGAATGCAAACCAAGTCTAATCTACTTTAGAGTACAGTAGATAGGTACTAACGGAAGTATTCAATGCTAACGGTGGATGGGCGGCCCAATTTCTGCTGGGGAACATGTCTGGACACAAGCACATACAAGAACTTCAAAAGTAGCAGAGAACCCAACGTGCCAAGTAACGTCTGTTTTTTGCCTCCAAAGGTCACAGGAAAGATGTGCTATAAACTCTCGTGACATTTAGTGTGGTTCTTACAATTTCAGGTGTTCAGAGCTAGGAAACTGTATTTCTCTTTTTAAAAAGCTCTTGTCACTACTTCTACAGGGAAATAAAAATTCAACTCTAGTAGTGCCTAGAGCCTTAGAAGGAAGAGGAAAAAGGCTTTGCAGTTTTTAAACCAGCACCATACGCAGAGTGCTTTGAGTTGGCAGTACTAGATGGAGTCTACTTCTGGATGCCAACATACTAGGCTGAGGATCAGTTACAGCACCAACACACTGAAACAGCAACAAGAATTTCTCCATACTGGGACTGAAGAAAGTAACAGGTTGTCATTAAAAAAAGTCTTACAAACTCCAGTATTTTAAGACGTGTCAGACCAATACAGGCATGAGGAAGACTTCTGTTTTGACTAGAAGTGACACATCATCACTTTCTGAAAAAGGGTTTCACACCACACTGACTAAACTTATCATGATCAGCATCCCAGTGCTATCAAAGTTCTGGCAAACAGCGTTGTCCACATGCAATTTTTGGTAAATGGCATCTTCAGCCAGCTAAACTAACCAGTGTCCGTATTCATGCCAGAAGTCAGAAAAAAAAGGAAAAAAAAACCCTTAAAAATTGTTAGTAAGTTGAACAATACTCTAGTCTTGTCTTTGAAGATCAGAAACATAAATGTCACCTTCAGTCTTTCAATTTTTATATACGATTAAGTTTGCTGTACATCAAAAGCCATCTGTAGGAAAAAAGCTTTTACACCTACAAAAATATATCTAAAACATCTAAAAGCAAGCCAAAGTAGTGCAGGAAAAGCCAAAAAAGCAAAGCCAACCTACTATGTATTGTTAAAGTTTCCCAGGATCATTCTGGACTGGAAAACTGGAAATTCAAAACAGCAACTGTCACCTCCATCTGCTACAGAATTTTTGCTGCTGAACTAAAGGCAGATTTGTTCCAAGAAAAAGAGCATCTCTGAAGACAGACATAGAAATTTGTGTTTCCAGAGTGTCATATTTTGGTACAACATGCCTCTTCCAAAGCACCCATCTTCAGACATATCAACATTTCAAACTGTGCATGGGCATTCCAAATTTCAGCTTGTATGTACGTCCACGGTATTCTCCCTCCAAACTTAACACTTGAACCAATGTTCAGTGGAGATTCATTACGTGTTATGCTTCAACTTTCAAGCTTAAAAAAAAAAAGTGGGAGAAAGCAGTACAAATTCTATAAGGGAAACTTAACTATTTTAATTTATCCCTTTGAAGTGAAGGGGTAAGAGTAGGAAAATAACATTTTTTTTTCCCGAAGTTATATGTACAAAACAGGCAGGAAATTAATTTATAATCTTTCCTAGAAGAGTTTGCTTCCAACTAACCTTTCCATCATTGTCAAAGGAATCAAAGAAAATTCCAACACCGTTCCATTTATCAGCTGCCCCGAAAACAGGACCTTCCAAGCCTTGCTCTTCTGTAAACCAGATTGCCTATTACAGAAAGTAAGTAAGAGTGGTAAGTCAAGATTCACTTTTTAAAGCATGTCTATTTGTTTTCAGTTAGATAAAATTCTTCATACCAATCCATCAGCTCCAATGCGGCCTCTTCCTGTAACTCGGAAGGTCACTTCGACTTCCCAATATTCAAATATTGACTTGTTTTTTGTCCACACTGACCCTCTTTGGCTTTTCAAAGATGTTGTTATACGAATCTGATCTGCACTTGGTATGGCATCTAGAAAGGAAAGGAACCAACACTGAATATATGAAAAAAGTATTGCAAGTGCTTAACTAGCCAATTAACAGATCTTCTAAACCCACAAAATTTTCTGGCCTACTCAACTAGAGAACAGTTTTCAAAATAAATTTTTAATGGAGTACTCAACCACTTGAGAGGGAGGAAAAAACCCCCAAACCCCCACGCTTTTACTTTCAACAACTCAATTACTACCGCTTTACACAAGACTTAATCCCCTTTCTTTTGGGACCACAATGTACAACTTAAATAGAACACTGGTCTTGCTGTTAAGATACGTATTAAATGATAATTTTTTTAAAAATCAGGATTGGCTTTTTGCTGTATCCCACATAACTTTTCACAAATCACAGATTTCTGTTCTGCTTTTTAAAAACAGATGTTTTAATCTTCTATTTAATAGTTTAAAAGGAGAGAGATTCATTCACTTGTTGCTAAGTAACATTTATTTTTGTGATTATCTGCTTCAAAAGGCAGGAAAAAAGCTCATCTATAGACAGCTTCCTTCATGTCACGTGTAGCATAATGTCAAGAATCAAAAATTATCACTCACGAATTAACCAATATAAACTAAACACTGTCAAAAAAAAAAATCCCCACAGCAGAATTTACTACAGAGAAACTATACTAAGGTAGAACCTCATGTACAGTAAATATCAGTAAGGGGGGGGCCTTACAGAAGACTATACACCTTTTTGAGTACAATCAAATTCTTAACCCATACTGCAGAGGATACATAAATTGCATAAACTACGCTCAATAAAGCCATATTTGCCAAGGTAAAGTTTCCATTTCAAGCTTCTATATTATGAAATTCCCTAGGATTTCTAGCCATAGAGAGCACCCGCAGCCTGTCTCTGGCACACCACAGGCTCGAGGCCGACTTTCGCGCTGACCGAGTGACACATCATCACTCCACAAAGCGGGGTTTCGGACCTGAGCCACCTCCTCACAGCACGGAGCTACCACACCGTGAGAAAGGTCACAGGTAGCTCCGCACCGCACGTCGGAGGCGCCGGGGGGGCCGTGTTTCCATTTTACCTCTACCACAGGGTCTCCTCCGGGCCGCGGGAGCTACCTGGAAATCCGCAGGACACGGCCCCGCGGGCGCGGAGGACGCCGGGCCCTCCGGAGGGGGC
This sequence comes from Strix aluco, assembly GCF_031877795.1. Classification (NCBI taxonomy): domain Eukaryota; kingdom Metazoa; phylum Chordata; class Aves; order Strigiformes; family Strigidae; genus Strix; species Strix aluco. Next base: position 96,932,275 of record NC_133971.1, on the reverse strand, counting down.
GGGAGGCGCGGGGCCGAGTCCGGCTCCTCTCCCTCTCGGCTCCCACAAGGGCCTCGGTGGCCCCCCCGCCGCCTCGGCGGGCCCCGGAACCAGACGAGGCCGGGTGGTCCCGCCGACCGCGGCCGCCTCCACCGCGCCCCTCAGCCCCACGGCCGGCGGCCGCTCCCTCCCGCGCCTTTTCCTCAGGTAACGAGGGGGGCAGGAAAATGGCGCGACCCGACCCCGCTCGCGCTCCGCCGCCCGGCACTTACTGCCCGTGTGCACCCAGAACGGTACCGTCCCATCCGCCTGCACCAGGTGCGGCCCCTTGAAGCTGTACTTGTACTCGAAGCGGCGGTGCGGCTGGGCTGCCGCCGCGCCCTCCGCCGCCGCCTGCCCGAGGGCCAGCGGCCAGCAGCCGGAGGCGAGCAGGACGCCGGTGAGGAGGGCCGCCGCCAGGCCGCCCCGCTGCGCGCGCGCCGCCATCTTGGCCCGTGCTGCGGGACGCCGGGCACAGCCAACAGGGCGCCGCCCGATTGGCCGAGCGCGGGGGCCGGGCAAAGGGCAGGGCGGCGGGGCTGGGCCGGGCCTAGGGCTGGGCCCGGGCCTGGGCTCGCCCCCAGCCCGTGGCCCAAGGGGGCGGTAGCACCCCCCCCCGCCCCGCCGGCGGGGGCCCCGGGCCGGAGGGGCGGGCCGGGGGGCGGTGGGAGGGGCCGCGTGTGGGTGGAGCGGGCCGGGCCGCGGCTCCGCCCCCTCCCGCGCGCCGCTCGGCGCTGTGGGGGCGCGCTGCGGGGCCCCGGGGTGGCGGGGCCCTGACACCGGGGGGGCCCGGGGGTCCCGCAGAGCCCGCGGCTGGGCCGCCGGGAGGCAGCGGGCCGGTGGCGGTTCCGGTAGCGGTTCCGAGCAGCCGCGGGTGCGCGGTGTGCCGCCGGGGCAGCGGCGCTGCCGAGGCCGTTCTCTGCCCCCTCAGGGGTGCCCGCCAGACCCCGCCGTGCCGCGGCTGTGGCGGTGCGCAGCGGGCCGGGGCCTTCCTCTCCGCTGGCAGCGGGGCCCGGCGACCCTCCGGCGGCCCTCGCGCTCCTCACTGCGGCCTCGTGCACGCTGCAGGCCAGTAACAGTCTGCAGAGTGTTTGAAGGGTAAATAACCTGTTCTTTTCCCTCAGTATTATTTCCTGAGCAAAGATTCCACTTACACGGGCTCTGTCTGTTCAGTTTTAGAGTAGTCGAAGTCCTGCGCAAAATAACACCACCAACCTTCTTCCATGGAAGTCAGCAAAGGCAACGTTTGGTGACACCCTCGATTATGCGAGCTGACAGTGGTGAGAGTCGGTTAGTGATCCGGACACTGCTGCAGAGAGGGTCAGATTTATAAAGGTGAGAAATACAGATGTTTTTTTGTCAGTGTGCAGCATCACAGAGCAGGGGCAGGTGTCAGCTTTGTATGACTGGAGCAGCAGTCCACTGACCAGAGTGTGCCCTTGTTAAATCCGTGACTGAACCAACAGAACTTACTTTTTCATTCTTAAATACTGTCTATCACTCTGTCTTACAGCTTCATTCCAGAAGAAAATAATTATCAGGAGTGGGTTTTTTCAGTTTCTTTCCACCCTTGTGTTTTGTTCTACCTTTTTCGTGTCCATTTGTTTCTGACATCCCTTCTGTTTCTCTTACCTAATCTGTGAGTATGAGCAATTTAAGAGTAAGTAGGTTCAGAGCCTGCTAAAGAGGAGGATGATCCTGAAGTCATTCAGGAGAGATTAAGTTTTTTTTTTTAAAATGGCACATATCTACTTCAGCATGGATGAAAATAAAACCTTACATATTCACTGGGAAAGGTACATTATCCTCCTCAGTTACACAAAGGATTAAGCAAATATATTGATCAGATGAGACGTGCAAGCAAAATATTTCTGAGATAAATTTTAGAAGAACTTATATAAGTATCTTGAGTATTCTTGGTAAGTTAATACTTGTTAATGTAGAGAAAGAAGTACTTGATGTTCATGTGTAGTGTCTTCCATCCAACTATATTCTAAACCTCTAAATAAGAATATATTTTGGCTTTTTAGAGTACATCTGTGGGAGATGTTAAGGGAATTGGGAGTCTCTTGGCAGCTAACTAGACACAGCAAACTCAGCTGTTTTTCTGTTCCTTAAAGATCTAGAAAATATTTTTTCAGGTAGAATTCTACAACAGTGGAGCAATATAGTATGCTGCAATTACTTCAGGAGGATAAAATGATGTAGGCATCAGAGATCCAAACAGAACAGCATGAAGCCCTATCCTGTCTACTTCATACATTTGGCAGTAATCTTGGAACTTACCATGCCAATAAAGTAACTGAACCACACCAAAAGAGACTAGAAAACCAAAAGCACTAGCCTTGAAACAAATCTCTCTCTTACGCACTCACCCACACATGTAAGCAGGTCTGAAATTCTGCCACGTAGAGGCACTAGCATAGAAGCAATACATGATTTACGAAAACAGACGCTGTACCGCGTAACTTTATGATGTTATAGTAAATTGTCTCAACTTATTAGTTGGTAAAATAGAACATTATGCAGTTATTTTTGCCTATATCACTCTTGCGATCATCTCGTCTGTCATTTGACTGGTTGTGCCCCTTTGTTTTATGTAATATTTCATGGTTGTTTCATAACTGTCACAGAGCTTACAGAACTCCAGAGTAAGTTGACAGCAGTCCACAGTGAAGGAGCAGGATTTCCTACATCCTCATACAGTTATTTCTTAATTACCTTAGTGTCAAAAAGGAGAACTCCACTCAGTTTGTATAACACTCTGTACTGAATGGCTCCTCTTCACCGCAGTAACTCTCAGTTCAGCTACTCGTTTCCCTCAGTTGAAGAAGAAAATGAAGTAATCAAACTGCATGAGCATATGTATATGTGCACATACAAACTCGCACATGTGTAAATATATATTTTAAACATACTTCAAAATACTTGATTTAAAAAGAGAGCAAATGACCAGTTTTCTTCATCTCTTCCCTTTGTGGCCCTTGCACTTACACGGATAAACTCTCGTCCCTCTTGGTGCCAGGGAGGTTTGGCCTGCACACGTGAACATGCGTGTAACTGTGTAACCATTCTGAGAAGCCCCGCAGCAGTGCAAACTGCATGAAGAGTCTTCATGAAAGCACATGTTGGTTGCAGCACCTGCTGTCAAGATCGCTGTGGTCTCACCGAGGTAACTCCATCTCAGAGGATGCAGTCTCTGCCAGAGGTACCTCTTGGCAGGCCAGTTCTGCAGGCGTGCGTTGCAGTTTGTACGATGGTCTGTTAACGTGGACCTGTTTATCATCGTACCGTCTGCAAAGGTACTGCACTCCCGATTTTTCTATAGAATGCACAATACCGTGCACAATTCATACCAGCACAAAGGGCTCCTACTAATGCATGAAAGCCATCTTTAGCAGCATAAATTATCAGTAAACTTACCAAAAGAGGTTTTTGCAGGTTAAAGTTGCACATACATGTGAAGCTGGGCCAGTGTAACCGTTAGCTGAGGTTAGTTGGGGTCTAATTTCTTGTGGTAGTCATGAGGTTCCCGCAATGAATGTGAAGGTCAGGCCCACGTTTCTGAACTGACCCTTCTCCAAAGGAAGAAGGAAGATGATTTCCTCGTTCCTAGTGTTATAGGGGGCTGGAAGGGAGGGGGCAGGTGAATGAACATCAATAATCCAGTTTTCCATCTCTGTAATTCCCCATACCTTGAATGTAGAGACTGAAGTAAGGGAAGGGTGGATATCTGAGGTTGATGTCTTGAAATGCTCCCTATGTTCTCAGGGAAATCAAAAGAGTTGGAAAAAAATATTCAAAATGCTTGGAAAGCCTCCTCCCACCCCCAAATGTCATAGGGCTCCCCAGTCCTGATAATAAGGTGTTTTTTTTCAGTGAAGATGAAATGTATGAAGTCTAACACTCTGAGGGAGGGAGAAAGGGTGTGTGCGTATTTGTGTGTGTGTGTGCTCACATGAAAACCTAGGTGGCTTTCAAGAATCTGGATGGCATCCAAAGATTTTATCATGGTTACAAGGCTGGATTGGCAATTGTGCATGAGGATTTTTAAAACCTCCTTTGAAAATGGAAACTCACTCCTTTAAAAGTCTTCTTTCCAGGCATGGAAAGCTGCCCTGCAATCCACTGTGACACACAGGAAAACATCCAGAGACTCCCAAATTATAGAAATTAGCAGCTGAGACAAGTTGTTTTGACTATATGAGCTCACTATAGGAAACAAAAAATGTTTCCTATTTGTAAGAACTCTCTTGAATTCTGTCCTGAAGATTACACTTGAGTTCAAATACAGTAACAGGGAGGTGATGGTTCAGCAAAGAGAGAACAGAAAATGGCTTACTGGCCTGAAACCTATTTGGCTTAGCAGGGACTGACAGCTTTCTCTGTTTGAGAAGATATTTGCCACCCTCAGTCCAGTTACCAATGGATGGATGCTCACTCAGAAAAGCATATTCGTATTTGCTGGAAGTTTCAGCAGAAACACCAAAGAACACGTGAATATCTTCTTGCTTAGCTCTTGCTAATCTCTCACACATCTAGAATGCATCTTCATAGGATACTTCCTTGGGCAGGGATCCACTGGCAGGATGATACATTCTGTATAATCATAATGAATTAAATACTTTAACTGTCTCAGATCCTGCCAAGCAATAGATGGTATTGTTCCTCTGTCATTATTTTTAGAAGAATGCCATCATATTTTCCAAAGGCCTCAGCAGGGAAGTCAAAGACCTTGTGGATATACAGTACCTATGAATCTGTCTCCAAGCCTCCAATGTGAGCATTTGGAAACACTAACAAGACCACGTTGGAAGGGGGCAGAGGAAAGAAAAGGGAGAAAACAAATGAGGCCACAGTGAAGTCTTTCTAAAAAGCATTGGGGGAACCGTTGCTTATCATGCTAATAAAATTCTGAGGTATCTTGTGTTGAATTTAGGAATTCTGAGCAGAAATGTGGGTGACAGTATCTGTGAAGTGTAAAATACAAATATGTCTTACACCAAATTCGCAGTACAACTGGTAGACTGCACTTACCTGACTAGTCTCTTCCCATCTTAATGGTTAGTCCGTGAGTTTTACGTATATCCATGAAGGCAAGCATTCGTATACAGACCCAAACTGGTGTATGTTTCACAATAGCTAGGGGCATGTGGAAACAGACTGTGGGCTTTGCATTGGCTGTGCTTAAATTTATGTGTAGTGAATTAAATGCTGTGTGGAAAGAAACTGTGACCAGCTAGGAGAAACCTGTAATTGCTAAACCGGACGTTAGACTCCTGGTGAAAACGCTACATCGGTAATGATCTAGATGTTGACATCTCCAGAACAGAGAACCCAGGGATTCTTACCACGGACAGTAATGTTCAGAAGCATGAGCTTTTGGAGGGCCTAAAGATGACAGCTGCTTGCTCCAGGACTGGTGTTTTTGCCAACCTCAAGCTGCCTTTCTCCTCCTTTTCTGTGACATCTGTATGGGAAAATGGATCTGCAAGGCCACAAGTGTGCTGCTGCTCAGTGGAGAGGCAGTATGCGTGTGAGATGGAAAAGAACCACTAAATCATGTTGTTCCAGTGAGCTCTGTGAAACTGAGGCATTCCAGTAGCTTACTGACACAGAGTGCTGCTCCCTGGAGACCTGCAAAAGAAAAGGTATTTCCGCAAGGCAATTGTGGCAAACAGCTGACCTGGCACATTCACCCAGATGCACAGCGTGAAGAGGAACCACAAAGATAGGCACAGATAGACAGCACAGACAGCATTTGTCCGAAGAGTACATGTCTATTATCGTCAGATGGTGATTAAGGATCCTTCTCTGTTGGGGTTTTGCCTGCAGGACCGATGAGATTTCCTAGACAGGTTGCAAGCTTAACACAGACTATCTTAAAGGCAGCAAAGTAAACAGTACTGCATCCTCAGAGCAGCCTGAGATCCAGAGCATTTCCCAGAGCACATTGAGAGCTGAGAGATAAAGTACTCACACATCCATAGACTTATTTCCAGAAATATGACAGTGCCCCACATGTAAGGTAATAAGACAGTAATTATGGATTTAGATAACAGTATAAAACCAATGCAAAATTTACCTCATGTGTTACGTCAAAAAAAGATGGAGGACATGCAAGCAACTTGTAAGTGCTGCTTGTGAACGAGTCGGTGCTGGTCTGCCAAGGTAGATGTATGCCCTGTCAACAGGGTACACAAGACAAGAGTGCCTCCCCTGGGAAAGTCGCCCTCAGAGCAGCTCTACAAATGAGATCGCGTGGCTAAGTCAAGCTTGGACTGAGGCAGAAGCGCTGAGGGCTGGGCCAGCCGCAGACAGTGAGGAGAGGTAAATGGCACTAGGGCACTAGTCCCATTTTTGGCTCTACTGAGGAGATACTTGAGCCTTGCCTGTGTTCTCCAACAGGGACACGAGGGGTTTTGGTTTTGGTTTTCTCTGACTCCATGCGATACCATTTTAGCCTTAGCACAGCTTTATAAAGCTCTTCACGTAAGCAAAAGACTCTCCTTTAAGTAATGGGCCACTGGAAACCATGGAGAGGAAAATCACTGGGCATTCTAGAGAGCATCACCTTTTCTTACAATTCCCATTTATCAAATCGGTGAAGGAAAGGTGTATTTTCAGAAATTGTAAGCAATATTTTGACAAACCAACCCGATTTCATCTCTACTGTGAGACATCTGGAAGGAATAATTTTTCTTTTTGACTGAAGAGTTTCTTAAAATGTGCCACAATTTTAAAGAGAAAATTAGTATTTTGACTCCTGTTATTATTTTCTTAATTTTCCCTCTTGCAACCTTGAGGATTCTCCCTTCCTCCTCCTAGTCCAGAAATCTGTATATAAAGTATATTACTTAATTTCAATTACAATGTTAATTACAGAAGACAAGTGGTTACTGAATCTTGCACCATAATTAATCAACCTGATATTTACTTACTACATTGTTCATACTGGATTAAGCTGTAGCTGGACAAGCAGGGCAAGGAAAGTGAGTGACAGGAGCATTATCATGGCACACTGCCTCCCATTGGGAAAGTTCATCTTCCTTCTGAAAGAGACGCCTTCAGGGATCATGTAATTTGAATTCCCTGTGAATTTAGTGTCATCTTAGCTTGACCAGCTCTGGAAGAACATATTAACCTCCTCTTGTGATTTTCAGAAAACCATTCTAATTTAGCAAGTAATTAAGGGTCACATGTAGGATAAAGAGCTAGATAAGCTTGGATTACGCACAGGAAGCTTTGTTTCCAAGGCAACCGTAGCAGAGGGGGTGTTAATGCTGAGGTCAGTCAGTTAATGAACTGGGAATGGTTACTGGCTGCAAAATGTATTAGAACTGGGGAAATGAAACTAACAATTGCATTACCATTTAATGATTTGATGATAGAAAACAAATGCCTACAAAGCTAGTTATCGCTGAAAATACTGGAGACAAAGGTTACAGGCAGTGGCACCATTCTGCTAAGTGAGGTCACAAGAAGTCCAAAACAATGACGCTTGACAAACCTCATTCTTTTTTTAAGCTAAAATTACTTTAGTCATCATTCATGGATTTTATGGCTTCTCAGTGTGAAGCTGTCAGTGTTTGCGTAAGCTGCCGTTGCTAACACGTGCACTCCGTGCTAGACGTTCGTTTCTTCCTGAGGTTAGTCCTGACAGAGGTTACTACCTGTGTAACACTATCAGGATGAAATCAGCCTGATGGATTTAGCACTCTGAAAAGCAAGACACTAGGCTTCCAGGAGCTCAGGATGTAACACAGTAGGCTCTGGGAAATAATCTTCGTGGAAGATTTGACAGAGCAAACACACAAACATCATGGACACGGCTAAAATGTCCAAGCAGCTCATACGTAGCAAACATAAGCAGATTTATTAAAACATGTTCATATTTTAAAAATTAAATCTTGCAGGGGGTTTGCTTTTGCTGCAAATCTCATAACCTTAATTTTGACGCTTTACAGACAGTGCGTAGGCTCGGTCTCCATCCACTCTCCCTGATAATCAGCAGGCTTTGACAAATAAAGGCTGTGCTCCCATAACTCCGTGACGACATGTTGCTGGCACCAGGAAGAGCTTCTTTGCTTTTCTTCCTGCTCTGTTTAAAAACTCCCAGATGCACACCTCCAAACTGGGGCTCTACAATAGCAACTTTCAGAGCTAATCAAGGGAGGTGCAGCCCCCACCGACTCATCCAGAAGCCATACCTGATTTTTCAGGGACTTGAATTTATCTCTAAGATGTCTGACTAACCTGTAAGCCTGTGCAGCTTGCAGAGTTGGATGGAATTTTTTTATTTGTTTTCAATACTTACGACTAATCTGTCTCTGAAGGAAGCAATGACCCTATGTACAAACATGGCAGTAGACTCAGGGGAAGCAAGATATTTTTCACCTGGAGGTAATCAAAGCATTTCAAAACAGGATTTATGTGGAAAAAAAACATTGTATTGTCAAAACAGTATTTTTTTCAAGGTAATTTATTTCAGCTAGAGTTTGAATGATGGGAAGAATAATCTGACTTACTTCACTAGATGGCAAAACATCTTTTAGTGCTGTAACATTTCAAAATAGGATATTTTGACTTTTATGTCTTTCATTTTGATACAATATTATCCATATGTATAGGATTTTAATGTAATTTATTAACCAAAAGAACACTATAGAGATTCCGTATTTTTAGCTTTATAAAAACAAAGCAATTTTTTCTTTTCAATTTCAGAGTAATTTTCAGATTTCTGTCTTATTTAAAATGAATCCCCCTAATTTCAGAAATTTCTTTTCTCACCTGCTTTTATTCCTATGAAAATATACAAAGTTTCCAGTGGAAGAGGCTTTTTTAACAAGCAAATAAGTTAACATTCTCTCATGCAGGCATTGCATAATGTAAAAAAAAATTTGGGAATCCGATTATTGTGATATAAAGCAGCAGAACAGAAATATTATAGAGTACAAAGAGTAGGAATGACCCATTAGCTATTAAATGCTTTCTCAGTTCAGTTGTACCATACCTATCCCTTGTGATCTGTGAAAGAAAGAATTGCACAGGTGTTTTTCAAAGCTTTCTTTAAACCAGACATGCGCCTCTACTTTCTGCTACAACCAGATGACATCATGGGTTTTTTATGTACAGCTTTGGCATAAAAGCAGGCCATTTTGCATTAGACCACCTCTGCTTGCCCTGGGGGAATTTAGACCCTGTGCTCTCTCAAACATGCACTGTAGAACTTTCGACAGTGAAGTGAAGGTGAGCTGACAAGCTGTGATGACAGCTGTTTGGGACAGTTTGAGTCTGCAGTGAGTGTTACGTGTACTGTTGCTCACAGAAAAGTGTGACCAAAGGATAGCACCGGAATGAGGGAAGATCTGGAAAACAGTCAGGAAAGGCAGACTTCTTATATCAGCAGAGATCAGGTGGAAGAAAGGACAGCACAGCCATTCAAGCCTAAAACTTCTTGTTAAAACCCTCCAAAAAACCACTAACAACAAAAAACAGAAGGGAATTTACCTTCTGTGTCCACAGGCAGCTGGAAAAAAATGTAATGGCCTTAAATAATTAACGGGTTAAACAGCGGCAAGGAGAATTTATGCAAGATATTAGTGGACATTTTGCATTTGTTCCAACTGTCCCTGGAGAGAGTGCCGACAAGGCCAAAGCATCTCTGCACAAGCCATTTTAGGAGCAGCTTCTGTGCTGCCTGGTGCTGGGCAGGACAGATAATCTCTCAGAATTTCTTCTTTCCTTCCCACCTGCTTCCTGTGATAGCCGTTGCTCTGCTTTATTCTTCATATTTCACACTTCCAGGCTAAAGAACTCACAACAGTATTTAATTCCTCAAGTGTTTTTACCACTACAGTTAAAGGACTTGAGCAGTGTTGGAAGTAATAATTTGACTGCTTGTGAAAACACTGTACAGACCGGGACAAAGAACATAATTTTTCAGGTTATTTTGATTGCAAAGAATCAAAGGTAACTGTAAAAGTCTTAAGTAAATCAACAAAAAGTTCATCCAGAGCTTGGAAAACCCAACAGTCATGCTAGGTCCGTGGTTCCCCCAGTCTGGACTAACACCAGAGTTTCTAGAATGAAGTATCCTGATTCAAACAGTACAATGAGGCTGTTTTGTTTCAGGAAATACTCTGTGGCCCACCTCTGGGCTGTGAATCCTCTCCCACACATTGTTGTGGTGTGTGTTACTCTATTGCAGATGACTGCTGAGCAAGCCCAAGTAAAGCTTTCAGCTGTGCCAAAGATCGCTTGGAGGTTCTCTGCTATGAATTTATCTTGGTACGGAACAAATGAAAATAACCTGCCTGACTTAACAGAGCTTGGGCTGGAAAGTAATTTTGGTACCTGTCTTCTCTAAGTCATATTAGTGTACTGAGGCTGTCTTAGAATCTCAACACCACCAGAAAATTTAGGTATAAAGAAAACAGTTAGCTTAACCTGATTCAGTTCAGCATTTGATCTGGCAGATGTACCAGCCAAAATTTTACCAAGGGTAACAAATGAACCTTGGGATTAATTCAGACACTCCACAAATCAAGTGGTGGGAAATGCACAAACAGGTTATGGTGAGGCCTTGTAGCTTTCATGTAGGTATCAGTTATTATTCAGCAAGCTCTTGATTCTTAAATGATTGCAGCCTTCTTTTTTTCACTTTTCTTAAGGAAATACTGCTGATGCTGGCACTCCATAGTAAAGGAAGTAAATGCTTTTCACTGTGCAGACAGCTTTATGTTCATATTTGCTCCAGTTCCCAAAATAAGTATCAGATTAGTTAACCAAATGACATGAGTATGAAATAAAGGCAAGGCACCTCCTTCTCAGCCACCAATTCGCGGATGCTGTCACAGATAAATTTTTTTCAGGAGACACAATTTGCTAATTATTATTCCCAGATCAAGTCTAAACCTTAGAAATAATGCATAGTCATCAATTAATGAAAGGCATTAGTCCTTTTACAGCGCACTTAGTTAAGAGGCTAGATTTCAAAAGGATGCATAAATTGGGTGTCTGAATCCACAAACATGAATAAATGAACTGCGGAGAGCTTAACATGTTTGGAAAATCAAATGACTTAATCTAAATTTGGCCTGTAGAAGCCCCACAGTAGCAAGTACTATTTTGATAGTTTTAGCTTTCATAAATGTCCACTGGAAATTGGTGAGAATATCTCACCATGCAAGAATTCTTTTTGATCCCCAAGGGGCAAGCAGAGTGGGACAGCAGCTCATGGGATTCATCCCAGGGTACTGAAAGAGCTGTCCAATATCATCATGGGACCTCTCTCCATTGTTTTTCAATGGTCTTGGGACTCTGGAGAGGTCCCAGTCAACTGGAAGCTGGCAAATGTTGTCCCAGTTTTCAAGAAAGGAAAGAAGGAAAACCTTGGTAGTTACAGGCCTGTCAGTCTCACTTCAGTGCCTGGTAAAATTATGGAGAAGGTTATTCTGGAAGTTATGGAAAAACACTTGAAAGACAATGCAGTCATTGGTTGTAGCCAGCACAGGGTCACAAGGGGAAAGTCCTGCTTAACCAACTTAATTTCCTTTTATGACAAGGTCATCCATCTAGTTGACTAAGGGAAGCCAGTAGGTGTGTCGAGGGAGGTGATTGTCCCACTCTACACTGCACTGGTGCAGCCTCACCTCAAATACTGTGTGCAGTTTGGGGCACCTCAGTATAAGAAGGACATCAGACTAGCAGAGTGTGTCCAGAGGAGAGCGACCAAGATGGTGAAAAGTCTCGAGGGCCTTGAGATGAGAAGTGGCTGAGGTCACTTGGTTTGTTCAGCCTGGAGAGGAGAAGGCTGAGGGGTGCCCTCATCACAGCCTACAAGGGGGGCCACAGAGGGGGAGCTGCTGATCTCTCTCTGGTGCCAGCGATAGGATACAAGGGAATGGAATGAAGCTACGTCAAGGGATGTTCAGATTGGACATTGGGAAAAGGTTCTTCGCTGAGAGGGTGGTCACTGGAATAAGTTCCCCAGGGAAGTGGTCATGGCACCAAGCCTATCAGAGCTCAAGGAGCATCTGGATGATGCTCTTAGTCATATGGTTCTAGGTAGTCCTGCAAGGAGCAGGGAGTTGGACTCGATGATCCTCATGGGTCCCTTCCAACTTGAGATATTCTATGATTCATCCTCTGTCTCATACTTACCTCCTTTTATGCTTTACTCAGCTCTAGGGTTGCAGAGTGACAACGTTCAGCCAGATCTTCCCTAATTTTATTGAGCATTTTAAAAACAGAACATCCTCACTTTCCTGTTCAGTGAGAGACCCCCTTCCTAGCACACCCTTCTGTGTCTCTGAATGGCTGTTTTTGAGTCAAACTTTATTAAAATGAACAATTGACCCATTCATGTTTACCTCAAGCAGGGATGAACTGAACGGATTTAAAAACATCTGAACCTCTTTGAACATTAGAAGTTGTCAAATTTAGAATCTTTTAAATCAAATGACCTGGAAGTGAACCATGAAAAACATGGAAGCATCCCTAGCTTTGAACTTTGGCTTCTCGAGTGCAGCCTGTGGGGGAACTGCTCATGTGATCCTCAGCACAGCGCAGCTTCAACTGCCCAGTTTTCTCGCTGCTACCTCTCTTCTGGCTAAGTGATGAATCCCTTTCACTTTTCAGATGTCTACCCCAGACTTTGAGCCTCGCCTCTGCTGCGCTTCTGTTCTCTCATTTGTTTTACCTCCACACCCTCTTTTTTGTTGTTTGCTTTCTCCCGGTATATTTATCTGCCTCCTGACAGTAGGCCCTCCCTCAGCTGCTGGACATGTTTTCAGATATTTCTCTAATGCAATACAAGTGCCAGTCTCAGTGGGGAGGACAATATAAGGAATGATCCTTAAAGCGTCAGCTGATGAGTGGAGAACCATCCAGATTGTTTTCAACACAAGCATGCACACTGCACACTTTTCCCCTTTGATTTCTACATGTGAGCAGGAAGGAGTTCCCAGTGACTTTGTTGCCTAAAGGCATAACTAGTCAGATGAAAGCCCCGTTCAATTTGGTTTTATCGAGAATAGATCTCTGAAATGGAAGAAATGTGCAGAATTCAGGGGAAAACAGACACTCACACACAGAGACACACTCACACCATCCTGGTCAACTGACTGGCCAGGTCCCAGGACCTAGGATGTCAGGGCTGCCACCACCAGAAAGCGCACAGCACAGCTGACTGGGCTGCCCCAGCCTCCCCTGTTACTGCACTGGGTCGCCACATGAGTCCCCACGAGAGGATTCGAGAGCCCCTTCCCAACTGTCCTTGGTCAGCCACACTGCTACACCCTGCCCCTGCTCAGGGCAGCCCGCTTGGACTCCAATTGCATTCAAAGCCCACATCTTCCATTTGCAGCTGATTCCCAGTGACCTTGGCTGTGTCTCCCTCATCTTTCTTCAGTCACATTGAAAGCTACAAAGCTTGTTTCAGCCTAGATGGCAATTATTTCAGTGTGCGTTCACACAGTTCATATTTTTAGCATCCAGTATTACCTGAAGGATGGAGAGATTTCTTAGTTCTTTTGGCATTAAAAGAGGTCATGTGCCTTTCCTAACATTGCACTTTGTTAGCTAGAATCATCTTAGTGAAGATAATGGTGCTTGCATCACAGGAGCCACTTCTCACCTTTCTGGTGAGATACTGCTTGGGTTTTCTGGAGTGCTGAGCTTGTGACTAGTGGTGCATGCAGTATCCCAGAGAATCAGATCCCTGAGCTGTCAAGTGCATTCCTCATGACTAGTATGCATGTTAGTTTCCAGTCATCACAAACCAAAGGCGTAGGCTCTAACAGCAGCGCCCTGCCTGATGCTGTGCTTTGGAAAAGGTAGTAGTGTACATGGGAGCACTTCATCTGCCTGAGATACAGCCCCAGTGGGCAGAGCCAGCAAGTACAAACAGCAGATAGAGCCTGCAAAGCGGGTGTCTTTTGCTTTGTGCACTTTACTCACAGTATGCCATTTCTTTTGCTCTCATCCGTTTCAGACAACCCAATTCATATGCCTTCCTTCCAAGCCAGTGAGTCTGGCTCACAGTATTACCGTTGCCATCAGTCCAGTAGCTTTTCCAGCTGCTCACTGTGCCTGTGGTGTCTGAGGCCACAGCACACTGCAGGCAGCTCGCAGGCCTGGCTCACCAACGGCCTCTGTCCTGCTCAACCTACACAGAGGAGGGGTTTGAAAGGACAGGAGTAAAAACCTGCCCACCCTTCCCTAGGAAGGATTCTTTCCAACCTTTGTGCCTCTTTGTTTCTTAAGAATAGGATCACCTTCACCTTCAGAAAATGAAGGTCATTCCTATTTGAATTGGTGCACAATTGGCCATGCTCATTAGGAAGGGAGGGGGCCTGGGAAGCATCTTTCCCCACAGCAGCAAGGCAAAAAGTAAACTGAGGAGGAAGTGGAAAGAGGGTATAACATGTTTAAGGATTACATCTTGGCATGCACAGCATGCAATTTCACAACTCATGTCACACTAGCTTGTGGTAAACCAGAAGCTATTAATCCCATGGGAAACAAAGGAAACCCGAGGGACTACCTCCTGCAAGCATTCTGTGAGAACACAGGAGGCCGCAGTGACGAGAGCACAGATCTCTGCGGGCACAGTCATACCTGCCTTGGAAAGCACATGAAGATTTTTCAAGTGCATGAATTGCAAAAGAAAAAAAGAATAAAAGATATTTGCTCAATTAGCCTTAAGGGATCCAACTTTTTTGTCAGCTCTGCATCTTTTGGGACTTCTTAAAGCAAGGAGCTTTGCTTTGTTGCCTATTTTATAGATGGATGGCTCTAGGAACACATGTTTAGAGGAATTAATTGTAACTTTGTTCACTAGGAAGTTTCTTTCTACCAGCCAGCAAGAAATCCCTCGTTTTCATGACAACCAAAAGAAAAGCAAGTGACCATGCATTAGAGTGAAAAGAATCCGGTTTAGAATGTGAATAGGGGTACAAATTACCAAGCATAAACACATACCCAAGTAACCGCTGTTTGCAAACTAATTAGTTTTTCTAACTGCATTACACACAGGCAAAAAAAGAAAAAAACAGAAGTGAGGAAAGGGGGGGCCCTGACTGCTTATCTCTCTTCAGCATAAATAGATCATCTGAGTTGTCTTAATAAAAGGTGCATTGTCTTCCTGAGATGACTGTAGGTTTTCTAGTTTCAGCTTCACTTTCCTCTTTTTGTCCAATATGAAACTGCTCAGCAGAGGACTTTTGAAGGATTTAGAGAATCACCTGGCGGTACTGAGCCCATGACAGAGAGGACAAACTTGTCATCATTGGGCAACCTCTCCCTGGAGTCCCAGAGGTATTACTTGTAAGAAATGCAGCCCTGCAGCTACTGAAAAACCATTCTGTGCCCACATGTCTGTGTAGACTATATATAAACATATTGAGAAAGGGCAGAAGACTGTGTTTAACATAGGCATTTGCAGTGTCCTTTTCAAAAAGCTTGCAGAATTATTTTTGTGTATTGCCAGGCAACATCAGCAATAGACCAGGTACTTTTTGTACTCTCCTTTAGGACTCAGAATACTTTAAGTAGCAGGGAACTTCAGAATTGGTCTAGAAATGTGGGAGGCAATATCAACCCACCTACAGAATATGCGTAAAATGCAGAGTACCTAATGGTACTCGAAACCTTTTTTTAGGAAATACGTACAGGTATGGCAAAGCTGGATCCAGTTGTAATGGCAACAGGTTTAACACTATATACCCTAATCACAGTACTTTGCATAAAGCTGGCAAAAAAAAAAGGTAAAACCACACAAAGCATTTAAAAAAAAATCTTTTTCTTTTCTCCATGGGGTTCAAATTATTGAGAGTATTCCTGTATCCGAGTTGTTATTGAAAACGTTGTCAAAGTTATTAATTACATACCCAAATTATATTAAGAATATTTTCAAAAGAAAAAAATTACCAGTTGCTCCTGTTCTCACAAAACTCAAATCCTCACAGCCACTCACCTAAGTTCAGTCATTTCCCTTCACATCTCTGTTTATGCCACCAGGAAGGCATGCCTACATATGTGTTCCTGTACACATTCGTATGGGGGGTTGGCTTAGGTTTGGTTGGGGTTTGGTTTTTCGAGGTTGGTTGGTTTTTTGGTTGTTTTTTTTTTTTTTTTTTTCCCTAAGCCCTCATTAACTCCACTCACGCTGTCTTACTCTGTTTGCCAGTGCTTAAGTAGTGCTTTTTTAAAAAAGCAACCAATTAGCACCTCATCAGCTTCAATTAGAGGAGACAAAAGCAGTGTAAAGATAACTCAATGAGAGGGGGTGGCACAACATCATGTAATCACTTAAGACAGCGGTGAGCATTCACTGTGCTGGCTGTGCCGGGCCTATTCACCTTTTTTTCTTCTCTCTGGATGCATTTAAGACCTTTTTTTTTTTTTTTTTCCCCTTCTGCTGGGAAGCCGGGCCTCCCAGGAGTCTCAGAGTCTCTCATTCAGAGCTACCTGTTTACAGCTCACCGAACAGAAGGACCTAAACAATCCTATATTGTACGCCTAGTGCTTCCTTAAACTTAGGCCTCCACAATGGCATGTTTTCAGAAGCTGGGCAGAATAACTTAAAGGCTGGCTTTATACTCATTAAGTGTTCTGCTTGTACTGTCTTCTAATTACATGGCAGGGCAACAATGTATTTTTTTTTTTCAATGGAGTTCTTTGGAGCAGTTAATTTGGTGCCTGTACTAAATGCCCCAAAACATTAATTAGTGTGGAAGGAACCCTAATTTCCTCAGCGGCTTTCCTCTCCATTTACTTCCCTTGTTTTCACATAGGCTTGGATGAGCCTCTATAATGAAATTACCTCATTAATGCCTTTATTCTTGCAGAGTAACTCATTCAAGATCTACCATTTAGTTTTAATTTAATGCTGTCAAAAGCAAAAGGTGCATTCATGTCTTTGATTAGTGCATTTTTTTCTCTCTAAAGAGTGGACAGATTTAAATTATTAAGATGGCAAGTAGTGAGTTATAATTGGATACAAGCAGCACTTCAGTGAATATTAAATGCTTTCAAAGCCTGGCCTATGTGGTCTGCTGACTATTAACTGTGTCCAATAAGTTATTTTGTGGGGTTTGAATTAACAGCACCTTAGCTACTGTGAAGCAAATTAAGTTTAATTTTGTTTATAAAAAACAGTGAAGTTGCGTTTATCAACATGACATTTAGTTGTAGCAGAGTTCAGTTTTCCCCATTATCCTATACTGACCTCATTGCTTGGTTAGTAATGCTAACACAGGGGCTCATCCTGTACTTCAGTCATGCAAAGTCTAGCTGGAGACTTGCCTACGTATGGCCAGTAGGATAAGGCCTTTTATATCCAAGAACTACTGAGTTGTAAATATTGTCAAACAGAAACCACCTTAGCCACGTTTAACCATACTGGTGATTTTCTTGCAGAGTACAGTGGCACAAAGTATGTCTGCTATTAATGGTGAAGGCACAGTTACATGCTGGTTTGATACCTGCAACTGAGCAGGAAGGATTTAACATCTGATCCTTGATCTTTAATGCTCTCTCTTCTCCCTCCTTTCATTTACAACTCAGGTCACAAAATATCTGAGATGCATTGGAGAAACATGCAGGTCAGAAGACTTAAGCAACCTCTAGACTGCTTGGTATGTGTATATTATTGTTTATTGTGTGGCTGCAGTGCTACCAGAGGTCAAAAATCAGTCACATACATGGGGACAGGACTGCTGGAGGGTCTAGTGTAACCCTCAGCTCAAAGCAGGCGTAGTCACATCAGCTTGCTCACAGCCTTGCCCAGTTGTCCAGGGCCTTTAAGTTTTGAATGTCTCCAAGGATGGAGATCTGACGACCTCTCCGGGCTCCTGTTCCAGTGTGTAGCCACCTCCATAGCGGCGTTTTCCTTACATCATTATAAGGAAATTATTATGTTTTCAATGCAAGCATTAAATATCATATGACAATGTTTTTTCTCTCTAAAGAGTGGACAGATTTAACTTATAACTCTATTATAATGTATTACATATTATAAATATTTGATACACTCATTGCATATATTATACAATATAGAATTATATTAGTTACATTATTTAAATCATACACTATAATCGTATAAATTTATAAGAGTAAGCAGGTTACCTTTCTCTGGTTACCTTTCCCTACAGAGTACGTATATTCAGGTCTCGCCCTGCGTGGAGTGAGGATGTAGCTGGGATGGCTGTTGGTGGCTGAGGAAAGACAGAAGGGAAGTGACAGGTATGACCCTTGCACTGCCATGCAAGAATTTCCTTCTGCTGCCACCCTTTGCAGCACTTTGGGACCAGCTTGTTTGGCCTTTTGCTTCAGATGGTGCATCGACTACATCTGTACTCCAAACGAAACAGTGCCAGGACCTGCTTCTGCCCTGAGTCCGTGCAGTGCAGAATATCCCCATTACCTGGCTTCTAACTCCGGGTTTCCACTGGGTTTCATGGGAGGACTGTCTAGCCCTAAAACATGGAAGACGCAAAAAAAAACCCCACATGTGTGCTTCTCCAGTTCTGTGTGCCTGAGACAGAGCAAGCACTGTAAGCTTAAAGAGTGTGCATTGCTTTCTGTGCATTGTGGCCTTAGGGTGTATAATGTGGTTTGAAGCATAAAGCCTGCAGAAGGCGGCTGCAAAAGGGTTCAGAGAACTGGTTTTGATACCGTCTCACCTGTCCTGTCCATTGTCAATGATCCTCCGCCTGTGCTATTGCTCTGTGGTGCACCAAAGCCCTCTCATAAATTGCTACTTATTGGGGCCAAAACTGTGCTAGCAGTTAGGCAGTGAGAGGGACTGGGGTTCAAAAGCTGAGCTAGCTCTCTGGCTTTGGCTTATTTTGCAGTGAGACCATGCCGTAAAGTCCTGTTCCTGTTCTAGGTCAGCTAAGAATATTGTGGGTAGCTTATGAAGAACTAGCTTAAGTCCAATCATTCTGCAGATACTAAGTGTTTCTCTATGCCACATGAAGGCCCCTATCCAGGGAGTTTTTCAGTGTAATGTATATTGTCAAACCTGGGCTTCTCCTGACACCCATCAGCATTCTCCCCCAGCTCCCTATTAGTCCAGTGACTGAAACATATGATCAAGGAGCGATATAGCCAATGCAATTCTCTGCTCATCCCCAGGAAGCATGCGCCTTTCAAATCACCACACCATGTCTTTTCAGGAGAAAGGGGAAGGAATGGTTCTTGCTATCCACTTATTTCCCTCTGAAACATGACATTATGCAGAAGAAGTCAGAGAGCAGACAAGACCCTCAGTCTGGGAGCTAGAGCTGCGTTTGGTCTCTGCTCCAAGAACTGTCCCTGTATTTTATGCTTGTATGATTATTTAATAATACAGTGCTAGAAACAGAGACAAGGAACCAGGAATCCTCTCTCCAAGGTAGAGTGTCCTTGCTGCAGGATACCATGATCATAGGAGTCACCTAAAGAGCTCAGCCTCTGCTCCTTCTACACTGGGGAGTATCAGATATGGAGAGCAGCGAGGGAGCCTGTTCACCAAAAGAGCAAGCTGTACGTGGTGAGCTACAGATAGTGGCTCAGTGAAAAACTGGGCTTAGTCTGAGTGCTGATGGCAAGCCTTATTTGCCTCAGCCTGAAGACACTGCAGGACACGTAGATGTAACCTCTGATGAGTGCCTGCACCTATGCTCAGGAAGAAGGCTTAGGCAGATGGGAGGAAGCACTAAGTACAAGCAGCAAGAATGACAACCAAAAAACCACAAGGATCAACTGAAGTAACAGTTCAAACACATTTTTGTTCCTCAGTGAGTATGGAGTAAGAAGAAACAGGAGAATCTGGGTATATGGGACAGACATAAGGAGAGAAGCAAGGAGAAGGTGTAGGTAGGGTAAAAGGCCAGCAGAGCTCTTGGGCAGTGCGCTGGGCACAGGGGTCTCAGGGAAAGCTTGTGCTGCCCGAGAGAGGTGACAGCCAGCGGGGTCAGCCTGGCTCTGTCCTTGGTGGCCCAGAGCACCCTGTAGTGGCCCTCCCCACCTTGAGGGGACAGTGCAGGCAGAGCTCCACTGCCATGTTCAGCAGCAGTGACACACTCCTTGACAGCTGCTGCTTGCTCCCACCTTTGGGCATTAAACTGGTTGTGGGACTAGGCAATGAGTTAGGTTAAAAATGGCGGCCCCACCCACCCCTTTGTTGACAGGTTAATTTTAAGTTCCCTGTTGGAGTTCATTGTGCTGTCCTCCCCATCCATCTGCTGGCACTGCTGGGCAGGAGGAAGCAGAAAGAGCAGCAGAGATGAATGAGACAGGCTGAACGAACGTGTCAGCCATTGATGGAAATGCCAGTCTCTCCTTGAGTAGGGGACAGTTTAAAGCAACTTTAAGGAAGAACACACACCTGAGGAGCATGACTTTGCCATCCATTTATCAAGAAGGATTCTTAACAGAGGTGGTCAGTTGCAAACCGGAGAATTAACTACCCACTGATGAACGGTGACTGGTCAGAGCTCTTACACTGCAGCCTGAGCATTTGTTAAACGAGCTCGTACAGATGAGACCGCAGTGCGAGAGTGCCCCCTTTTGCTCTCATGAGACTTTGAGATCTGTAAAGGGATCACACATAGAAGAAAGGCTTCACAGCATTGAAAGCTGACTTTCACAGTGGGAAAAGCAGCATTTAACAGGGGAGGCTGACGAAGTCCGGAGGGTGAGTTACAAAGCACTGATCCTGGAAGAACAGCGCAAGGATAATCAGGAGACCCATGCAACCATAGGGCAGAAGGGTAAGCAGGCAGAATCTCTTTCTGCATTACTCTGACCAGAAAAATGCCCGAAGTATATCAGCAGGCTCTAGGGTAATGCATCACTCGGGCATAGCAGAGTCAGAGATGAAAGATCTCTGTCACATCACATAAGAACACACAAAATAACCACCGGGTCTAAATGAAGCTAGGGACTGTGTCTGGTGGGACAACGGGCAGTGCTGCCTGTGGGAGCACACAGGCCTGGCCGCTCCCTACAGCCACATCCCCCCGTCTTCACCGTCCTCCCCATCCTCCAGATTAAGGTGTCAGGGAGTGGAGAGGGCTGGCTGCTCCTTGGGGGAAGGCAGCAAGGAGCTGTAGGGAGTGAAGTGTAGGACAGTGGGGGTCTCATCACTGAGACATCCCATCACTGAGGTGGGTAATGGGAGTTAAATACAACACCAAATTTCTCTACAGTCCTCAGGAAAGAGGACAAAAATCAAACACTCAGAATGAATGAGTAATGTGTTTGTGTGCAGCCTGCGCTTCACTCTCGATCACAAGAATCATCTTACTTGGATACAATTACCTACCGCTTCTCTGCCTTCCACTTAGGCAATGCTCTTAAAGGCTTCAAAAGTCAGATTGAGTCCTACCCTGGCAGAACATTTCCCTCTGTCTGCTGGACCCCTGGACGTGATCTACGCTGCATACTGCATGTGGCCCCTGCACTGGTGAATTCCTTTGTATGACCTGGGGCTATGCAGAATACCTGGTCAAGTCTTTTACTCAGTTTGATCAAAAGATCCCTGACACAGCCAAGCATTTAGCTGAACAAGCATTTCACTATGAATAGCATAAATATTTGAATTCAAGTGTATGTCAACAGCAATCGATTGAAGCCTTCATAATGAAGGCCTGTGGGAACTAAGGGTGGATGAAAGAAGAAGGAAGAGATTCTTTGTAGGGCTCAGTTAGGGTATTAAGACAACACCGCTTCTTGTAAGCGGGTCAGTCATGTTCTGCACAGAACCAGCAGTGTGCAGACACTAGTATTCTGCTTAGCCCCTGCATCACAGTAACAGCAAGGTGGTTATGGTGAAAGCAGGCTGAAAATTCACACCACCTACTAAGAGGTGGTCACATAAAAGAAAGTGGTCAGAACTGGTGGGCTGAGTGACTGCAGGAGAAGAAAGCTAGTGATTATTGCAATGCTTTGGTGGAAGGGGTTTCTGTTCCACTCAGGTCTGTGATTTATGTATTTGCATGTGAAATACAAGGGGGTTAATAGAAGCAGCAAGTAAAATCAGTCATTTGCCTAACAGACAGCAGCAATGACTTTAGGGGAAACTAGTAAGCTATAGGGTGATAGTTCCTGTTTTGAAAATACTCAGTGCAGATTGTTTTTGAAGGTGTTCATCAGGGAGCCAGAGCAACATCAGTAAAGAAAAGAAAATGAGCATAGAAAAGGTACCTGATTAAGCTGTCACATGGGCTTATCACTTTGTGGTAAAAGAACTAAAAGGAACAAGGGATAAACAGTGTGAGAAAGGATCTTAACTGTAAAGTAAAAAAGGTAAATATATTTGTAGGAAGAGTACCTATCCCTCATGCATGCATAAGTTAAGCTTCAGTGATGGAAGAAGGCACATTTTTAACAAATTGTCTGCATAAATGTATCTCTCACTTAAGATGCCATTAGACAGCCGTCTGTTGGTGGTAGGAGATGAAGGTGTCCATTGCACTTCTGTTCCTGATACTGTTAGTTGAAACAATGAGAGACACTGAAAAGGGCAAGATACAAGATCTACCTAACTGACAGCAGTTGCAGCCACCAAAGTTGTATTCAGCACTTTAACATGAGGGTGGCCCTCGTGCCCCAGAGCAGCGTGTTGAAGCAAGGCACAGTCAGCTGTCCCTAACAGGGTGGTGGACCCCTCAGCCAAAGCTTATGGACAAAGACCTCTCAGAAATAGCAAGTGCTTATCTATGCTTAGAAACTTAACCATGTTCACATATCTGTCCCTCAGTGACCAGGCCTGCCTTTCTGATCCCCAGCATTACTGACATTTTAGGACTGTAGCAAACACCCACAAGCATACATTTAAGTGGTTTAGCCAGTACAACAGCCTCAAATTTTCTCTCCTCCTCTGCTCATTTATCTTGGAAACACCACATGTAAGTCCCCACTTGTCTGCTTTCACCAGCACAACACTGGGTAAAAAGCCTCTGGGCAAAATGATAGTCCCAGAGAGGCCAGTGCCTTTTGTGGCTTCAGGGCTGTGCCCAGCAGCACCAATCTCTAGCCTGGTTAAAGGCCTGGCAGTCCTTTCCACCCCTGGCTACAGGGTGGGGTGCAAATGGCAAACCTTCTGGGGGAGTCACAAACACATAGGTTAGTTCCCTGGTGTCAGTTGAACTGCTGCAGCTCCATGCCCCTGGGTCCAGCTAGTGATGGGGCTGGGCATCTGTTCCCAGGCACACACAAACACACAAATGCAACATACATATAAACATATATATGTGCCAGCCACACAGATCAACATGGGCAGCAACATCCAGCACTCATCAAAATGTAAATGGCACTAACAGCCTCATCCTGTTCCTCTCTCTGGCTGATCAGGATGATGGCTCATTAGTAGGAAATATACCACATAAGAAGGAGGTGAGTCCCTCCAGTAGCTGGGCAGACACTTATCCTGTCCTGTAGCTCAGCCCTGGGTCTCCAGGCTCCCCTCACTCACACACTGTCAGTCCGCCAGCAGCTGGCCTCAGTTTGCCCCGTGGCTGGTCTCTAGGTCTCAGGTCTCCCCAGCACCTGGGCACACAAGCCCCTGCGGCTCGCAGTCCTGCTCTGTGGCAACTGAGGCACAGACTCCCCACTGAAGTGCAGAAGGGGAGACGCTTTATTATTACAATGCTACATAATTATGCTCTCGCTACCTTAGCTCTTACTTCATGATAAGCAAGTCAGCAACTAGACAGTCATCAATCCTCTCTCCCAGAAACAGTTCCATACTTTCCCCATGTTGACTTATCTTTCTTCCAAGGCCTGCTTCTCCTGGCCGGTGCAGAGCAGAGTTGGCACTTCTCCAAGCCAGCACAGGACAGAACTCCTGTCTGGCTCACCAAGCAGAGGTTCCCCAAGCAGAACTCTCCACCTTATCAGCACTTCCCTGAGTAGAGCTCTCCACCTTCACCCAGCTCCCCAGACAGAGCTCTCTGGCCAATGTCGATTTGGCTCTTAAATATTGAATCTCCCACAGCTGTGCAGGGCAGACAGGCCAATGCCGACTTGCCTCTTAATCATTTACCATTAACACATGATTTGACTCTTAACATATTGAATGTCCCACAGCTGCACAGAGCTGACACTCCCACACCGCTCCAGTGGCTGACACAGGTGCTGCTCTCACTGTGGATCTCTTGGGCAACAGCGCTCGGACACACAGGCTGTCCAGCAGCTGGCACTGGATTCTTGCTCTCCCTGCTTTCTTCCCACACAGAGACACAAACCCAGTGGACAAGTGTCTCGGTCCCTGTGATAGCCAGCTCCTTCAGGTCCCACACACATGTACCTGGCTCCCAAGCACTCGACCTACCCTGTCTGGCTTTGTATTTGTTAGTGACCACACACTGGCACACACACTCTCACTTGCTGCAGCTGTTGGCACAAGGTCCTTATGACCTGTGCTCTGACTCTGGTTGCTCTTTCAGGTCTCTCCAGTTGCTGGCACCACAGACACATGGGCCCCTGTGACCTGCAATATGACTTCAGCTGTGGGCACTCAAACCTACACACACAAAACCAGAGAACCTTTCATTCATGAAAATACCTAGAGGTGGAGTTTAATGAGAAGACAGGACAGCCTGTGCTGATCAGGTGCAGGGCATGGCCAGACAATCCTACTGACCAGCAACCTATTTGCATGCCACCAGCCCTTTTTATCCCCTTGTCCTATTTTCCCGTCCTTGATCTGCCCCAAACTGCTCTGACACCTCCCCACCTTTGTTTCTTCCGGTAAACATACCAGGGTACATCCTGTGCAGTCCCCAAATGCCTTTCCCTCACATCCATAGCAGGTCCCATATCCTTCGGCAGTACCCTTCCTCATTCTGCACAGTGACCCAGAAGCCTCTCACGGCTGCTCATTGTGGTGACATCGCACACCAGGGCTGGTGACTCTGGCAGGAGCCAGGGCAGGGGCTCTGTTTCTCTGACTGGGTCACTGGGCTCCTCACCTGCCATAGTGCCTCTGTGTGACTCTGCGTTTATGGAGACAAGCTTTTTATAACATAACCTAGCAGGGAACCACAGTTAAAGCTTTGGAAAAATGCTCTAAAACTAGAATTGTTCAGCGACCTTAGTAGTTCGATTCATTTGTGTGATAATCCTCTCAGAACCACCAACTTGAAGAGCGGCTGCTTGACCCATTTTGTTGGTTTCAGTCATGTTATTTTAAGGAAGAATGTACAGAAAGGGCCAAGTTTTGAGAGGGGAAAAACCTAAGTGCTACAAGTGACTGAAGTTGCTAAGGACTAAGCAATTTTTGGGTTAGGTATGCACAGATGAAGTTTTGGGTGGGAACAGAGCACAAACAATAGTAAAATACAAAAATGGAACCCAAGATTGCTCCCCATTCTGGGCCTGTGCACATGCTCCTGCTCTCGCAGGTGCAGCACTCTGGGGCTGTGGGGAGACAGGCGCGCAAGCCTGACTGGAAGCAGGCTTTGGGTACAGGGTCCCTGGGCTGAGTTGGTGCAAGTTAGTGGGGAGAGAAGGCTGTGTGTTGGGCAGGGGTGGGGTGAGTGAGGCCGGAGCACGGCGAGGGCTGGTCTGGGCTGTCTGGGCTGGGGCAAGCATGGACCGAGGGGATAGTAAGGAAGATCTGAAGGAGTACAGGTTGTGAGCTCTTCATCCCCATCGAGGTCACTGCAGCCTCCTCTTCCAGGGTCCCCGAAGGGGCAACCATATACAGTACCCAAGATGCTGGTGAAGGGCTGGGGCCAGCGCAAGCGATGCCGGGAGAGGGCGTTTCCATAGAGTCTGGTGGTGGCTGAAGGCCACTTCTGATCAGCCACGCTGAGCCCCATGGCATGCTGCACGGCCCCTTTGTTGTGCACCAGTTTGTATTTGGCTGTGCCCTGGAGCCTTCTGAACTCCTGAATTCATATTTTAGGTTCCTCCCAAGTCCTTCTGCGTGCCCTAAGGCCCCGTGTTTGTCATACAGTATGCTACAATGCTTCCTCTTTAGCTTTCCTCCCATCCCAGAGTTTCACCAGTGCTTCTTTGGTGTGCCCTATGGTCATCCATTTTCCCTTCTGTGTGGCCGGGGGGTCCCTGGTGCATGGGGCCGGGGGGGGGGTCCCTGCCACCAGGGATATCCCAGGGAAGGTGACACGGAGGGGTCGGGGGGCCTGGGGCACACAGCGACCAGCCCAGGAAGACCCACGCTAGGGCCAGGGAGGGGAGGGTGCGGTGCTGCAGTCGTGGGTGGCAGGAAGCTGGTGCACTGGCACCACGGGGCTGCCTGAGCGCTGGGGGTCCCTGTGGGGCAGCAGTGCCAGGGCAGCACCGGGGGGGAGGTCAGGGCCCTGCAAAAGGGCGACCCCAAGGAAAGTCCCGATGGGGGTCCCAGTGGGGGTGGGGGTGTGTGTAGCTGGAGCCGTGCAGCTGCCTCGAGCTGCAGCACCTGCCCTCAAGCCTGTCCCGTAGCTCCAGGCCACCGCCAAGCCGTGTGGTGAGGGCAGCAGGCTGGCCCTCGGGGCGTCTGCAGAAGCCCCTGTGGAAGGTGGGGCTCTGGCCAGGGGTGACCTACGGCAATAACGGTCAGTGCTGCCTCTTTCCCTCTTCCAGAGGCCGTGCTGAGGCTGCGCTGGTCCATCCCTGCCCTGGGGATGCCGCTGACTGTGCCCGCCTCGGGCTGGCATGGGGTGTCTGTGCCTGGCCTTGCGCTGCTCATGGCACGGGGGCAAAAAGGGACAGGCAGAGCCCTTCTCGGCTGTGGACCGTGAACAGGAGCTGCCGCGGCTGGAGCTGGAGAGGGCAATATCTCAGCATGGGTCTTGTGCTTTGGTTCTTCCCGGGGCTGCACGTAGCCTCGGAGGGGAAGGCATGTGCCAGCGAGCAGCTGAGAGGGTGAAGTGATGGTCGTTCAGGTCGGCATCTAACAGAGAAGTGTTACACGGCAATTTCCGTCCAGCATTTGCCTCTTGGTTTTGCAGGTGCTGTGGCTCCACCTTTGGGTTTGGAGGAGCAGTTAGTTGAAGGTGAGCTGGGGTGGTAGCGAGGAGGTTGGTGGGGCCGGTGACTTCTCGGAAGTGTGATGGTAATTTGTCTCTCGGTCTCTTTGGTACCAGAAGCCGCGATGGCTGTGACGTCCAGGCGTGAAACGAGCAGGTGAGCGGGACCCGCTGGAGCTTCTGCGGAGGGGCTGCAGGGAAGGTCAGCCCCGCGCCGGGCACTGCCGCCTGAGGGTATGCGGCGCTGGCTGAGCTGCTGCACACTTTGGGTGAGGTGGGCAATCTGCACGGCGCGGGACCTGAGAGCCTACCCTCCTCTCCGCCCCAGGAAGAGCTGCTTCTCCTGCTCTTCTGGGGATTCCTGCTTGTCCTTCTGAGCAGCTTCCTTCTGGGTGTCCTGGCAGAGCATTTAGGTACAGCTGTCCCCATCTGGCCTTGTGCTGAGCCAAAATCAAATCCCTTGACGGCAGAACCCAGACTGCACATGAGCTGTCTGACATGGCCTTTCCTCCGGGAGGGAAGAGGGCCTTGGAGGGAAGGGAGGGAGACTGGCACACCGCATGAGCAGGCGGATTTCTCCCAAGTGCTAAACCTAACTCCTGGCAAGGCTTCGCATTGTCTTTGGGCAAGGTGACAAACGGGGACAAAAAGAGAGAGACAAAATTGAAAAAGGTAAGCGTTTTTAAGTTATAAAAATCCTGGGACTGCAATTAAATACACTGGGTATTCCCTTTGACTGGCACAGGCTGGGATGTCCCCTGAGATAAATGAGATTTACCCAAATGAAGCGTGCAGGTCGTCCCTAGCAGGCCAGTCGACACTGCAGAGCCTTTTTCCCCACAGTTTTGTCTGAGGACGTGCGGGGTTGGGTGCGAGGGCTGCAGAGCGCTCCTCGGGGCGTTAATTAGTCCCGCCGCGGTTCAGTGGGAGGGAACCAGCACCGATCCCCACGGGAGGCCGTGAAACGTGGAATCGGAGCTGCGTACCGGCGCGGGCGAGGGGTTAACGCGACACGACGTGCCGGTGCCGGGCCCGCTCGGCCCGACGGGCACCCAAGGGAGACGCGGGGTGAAGTTTGAACCCCGCCCCGCCCGGCCCCGCCCCTCGGCCCGCGCGCCCGTCCCTGGGCCGAGGGCGCCGCCTGCTGGCGCTGGGTCCGGCCCAGCCCCGCGGGGGTTTAAGCCGGGACGGAGGTTTATGGCCCCTGCGACGAGCCGGGTGTTCGACAGATGATTCGCGTTTGTGCGAAACCAGGCGTTTGACTGATTCATCTCTCCGCCCGCTCTGCGCCCCGGAGAACGGCCGAGGGCGGGAGGGGCCCCGAGGTCGCCTCGTCCAACGCCCTGCTCGCCCAGGAGCCTCCTCCACCTGCCCAGGACCGTCCCCAGGCTTCCGAATGTCTCCACGGATGGAGACTCCACCACCCCCCGGGCAGCCCGTGCCGGTGCTGGTCACCCTCGCAGTGACAACGCGCTCCCTGGTGTCCAGGGGCACCCGCCGGTCCTGCCGCGGGGTACCACTGGGGAGATGGGCTCCCCCTCGTCGGGCCGGGTCAGCTCCCCTCGGCTGGAAACAGGCACAGGCCAAGGGGCACTTCAAGAGCAGTCTTGGTGGAAAAGAAATCATTCTGTTGTTTCTTTGTTGCTAGCTGTGGCACAGTCAATTTCCATTTTATTAACTCAAAAGTATAAACTCAGCCTTTTTATTAGTACTATTTATTGCGAATGTTGAAATGTCATGTAGTTTCGAACTAAGAGATGAACTGATTAGATAGGTAAGTCATATAATTAATTGGAAGACCCTTCCATGACAATTATATATATCAAAGCCATTCAAGTGAGAAAAATGCAACCTTGAAAATGAATGAAGTAGAGAGTTTAGTCATTGCTGAAACATACAAGAATATGTGTATTTAGATATTTTACACAAAGGAAATTTGTTTACAGAAAAGAGACCTTGTTGATTATCTGATACAATCAAGTGCTTGTGAAATATAGTCTCTTACGGAAAGTATTCCATTTCTTCGCTATTGAGAAGCCTTCCTTCAGCTCGGAGTGCTCTCTTTCATATTCACAACTTGAAGCAGATAGTCCATCATCTAATAAAAAGAGAAAATATTATTTATAGACCAGTCCTGAGAAAAATAATTCACTAAGTTAATAAGCCTAATACACATCTGCTCTGTGTATTCACCTAACACACACGTTCCTAATAATCTTTCCAAAACAGACCTAATTTGTCTTGGTTAGCATAATAACCAGCTGCCAAAGAATGAGGAAAGTCGTTCTCCCACATAATTCTGTCTGCCATCTCATTTATATAGTGTCTCATTAAGCGTTAAAAAGCCAAGTCATAGAAACAATTTGAAGCTCATTTTCCAACTTACTTTTACACTTAGGCCAACTTGCAGGAGAGATTTCCCTTCTGACCTTTAAATACTTTAACAGTAATTTATTCACAGAATAAAGAGCAGCCAAGATCTTCATTTGCCTGGTATTAACTGAAAACAGAAGAAAGTAACTCAGGTGCACCACCCTAAACCTAATTCCCAGAACTATTATGCTCATCTCTTTGGCTTTTTTGACTATTTGTGTATTACAGCACTTTCTCTGCTCTGGATGAGTCTTTCAAACAGAATTTTTTTATTCTTGAGAAATGTACAGCACAGTCTGCGCATTAGTGGTGAACAGTGCACCGCATGAATCGGAGCTAATAAGCAAGACCCTGAATGGAGTTACCCGAAGTACGCATCTGTATTTACTTCTGCAGCCTCCAGCTTTGGGGATTTCTGATCTTAAACTTAAAATTAAAAATTTAAATTAAATCAGCTAAATTTGAAAGAGTCCATGAAACAAATTCCTCCTAGTACCTATCCTCACAATGCAGCCTGTCTTCGCAACCCTGTGGGCACATAGAGACAGACTTTGCAAGTGCACGCTCAGCCTCGGAGAGTTGTAGCCCCCTCGCCGGCGATAGGGTCTTGGGACAGCTATTCCACCACCTGACAGTAGGGTTCACGATTTACCTTTTTTTGGTGACATTTCAGTACCCCAATCCAACAGCCCATTCCACAGTGAACAGTAACCCACTGTAAATACGGTGTCTGGTTCCTCCTAGAATTAGTTTCTGTTTCAAACTCAAACACAATATGGCTGGAAAAGTATTTAATGCCGAGGACAAACTTCTCATAGGCACTGCACTGTCATGGTCAGTTTACTCTACCCGGCCACCTTCCACCGGGGCAGGCAGCTCCATTCATCACTCCTGCACAGGGACACCTTCACGAGCTGTGACACAGTGGCACCTTAAACAAAGCTGTTGTCCACCCAAAGTTTGTGCAACGTGGAACCCCTCACATCCAGAAAAACCTACAGAATCAAAATTCAAAGGCCATTTGTGCTCCTGTATCACTGCATACATGTATGACTGAATTTCATATGTATACCAGAATTCCACCTTTATAAATAAACCAGGCCTCCTTTACTAAAAATAATGATTCTAATTCTTTAAATGTTTAGGAAACTATTACAACCCTGAAAAAAGTAAAGCACATTCCTTTTGATCTTCAGGTTGTCTTCATCTGGAAGGCAGATCTCAAGAAGATACATAGCTTAACTTCCAGGTGCTGGGTTTTTACTTTCTGAAGCCAAAGGAAAAATAATACATCGTATCTTACCCAGACCGCATATAATCAGGTACTTGTGGCCAACAGTAGGAAAGCACAGGTTACGGACTACCTTCATGATTATGTTTTACTTCAAGATGGAGACAAAGTAACTGCTGAATGCTGGAAATCAAAGGTTCTATGGCAAAATGAGGTTCTGCAAGTTGTCCTATATTTTAGTCACATGAAAGACATGATTTTTTAACTAATCATTGGAGCAATCTGGATATTTAAGGCAATAATCTCATTATTCCACATATATGTTCAATGTCTGACCACAAAAATGTAGGTATTAATTTAGCATAAATGTATATACATATGGATATGATTCAACTTACCGGAGGCAACTTTCAGCCTTCATAAATCTGATTTATTACCAGATACTTTTAGACACACTTTTAGACCTCTTTACATAGCATAATGGAATTTGTTCATCTGATCTGATTACAAAGCTGCACACTGCAGAGCTGAAGATGAAATAGTTTCTTTTTTAGATAGTATTAATCACACTTATTATAAGTATCATTGTCATAAAGCCATAGCCAGAAAGAAACCTAGGGACAGCATTCATACCAGTGGTGTAGGAGACTTAAATCACAGCTTAATTTAAGGGGTAAATTTTTACCCATATTCAAGTCAAAAACAAAGTACTCACTGACTTTGCACCAGAATTTCATGAGGGAGACTGGGCTGAAGTTAGCCCAGGAATATTAATTACATCATATTACAGTAGAATATGGGAAGGAAAAAATCTTCACATTAATGTCTTTAAGGGGGTGTATTAATCTTTTTATTCTATTTCAATGTCACCCAAAAGAATTCTGCAGCTATATCACCATTACTGTACCTGGAACATTACAAAGAAAGGGATTTTCTAGTGAATTCTGCAATTTACATTATGTCCTTTAGACCCTGATTACTTTCTGTAAAACCTGACTGATATCCTTCCAAGGGTATTTTGTAGGATTTTCCAAAAGAATTGGGGTGAACCTGTTCCAAAGTCTTGTGCTAATAAGTACAAGGGAAGAGGAGGTGGGTCCCAGGCACACATTACAGCTTATCAGTAGCCACATACTCATTTTGCAAGACCCCGGATGACCACAGTAATGGCCAGCACCATCAGCCGGGGGACAAGACTTGCACGGGACAAAGACAAAGATGGGAGCAGAAGAACCTCTGGGCCCCAACTGCTCTCTCCACGGACGGGCAGCACCTCACAGCCAGACAGGTACGGGCAGCGGCACAGCAGCCAAGGGACACAGTTGGTGTCATGTGGCCTGATACACACCACACTTCACCTGCCTCCTGCCCTCTACATCCACACCCGTTTTTCACACTGGCTTGGTTTTGCTGCGTTAATACAGAACTTGGTGCTGACGTGGTCATCTGAGCATGAAGAGCTAGAAACGAGAAGAATGAAACAACCGAGCAAACCTAACGGGAATACAGACTTAGTGCTTGCTAGGCTTATGCCCAGTAGCAAATTAATTCATAAAAAATACAATCTGTGGGTGGCAATCCATAATCAAGAGTCTTACTTTACTGAATGACCAGTGCACAAGATGCATTTCTGCTACTTTTCTGGACAATCCACAAGCTAGAGGAAGCTGTAAAACGCAATTTGAACATACGGAGTGCTTTTACAGGTTTTATCTTACTTACATCTTTCCAACTGCTATTGTCATCTGTCTCCCAGGTGTTCCTGGTGTACCAGGGAAGCCCGCCTTTTAAAAAGTGAGCACTTTTATTTTCATTCCCTTCCAGCAGCCGTAGCAAATATTTTGAGATTTCTTCCCACTGCAGATAGTCTTCCAGCTGCTTGATATTTTCAGGTAATGCCGAAAATGGTGTCTTGTTTTCTTCTTCATAAACATAGGGAAAATCTCCAGTGCTCTTTTTCCCCATTAAATGTCCTGTAACAACAATGACAGTAGCATGAACTTAACCAAAACAGGTATAGGTTTGATTGTTCAAACATCAGCTGAAGTTGTTACTGACTGTGTGGAGGGAAGGGAAGGGGTCAGATGATGTCAAAGTTGAAACACAACTGGGACTGGAGATTTTGTCACAGTGTCCCACACAATTACTGCCTCTGTCTCTCATGCTACGTTGTCAGAGAAAACGTTGCTGAGAGGGGGGCAGAGATGACCAAGCATTTTGCCTGGAGCTTGGGCGAGGGACCTGGTCAGATTTGCTGGAATAAGAAGCAGGTGGAGAAGCTGCAGGTTTTAGACTTCCCCTGCCTTGACACGGGATGTGGGAACCCGAGTTCCAGTGCCCTTCTGGGAGCTAAACTGGACGCACTTTTGACACTTCACTGTCACCGAAATGAAATCACAGTCGGCTTTTGGCTGCAAAGGAGGGAAGGGGAGAAGCCTCCTGCGGGCTGAGTGCCCCGGGCCCGGCGGGGGCCAGGGCTCCCCGAGGTGCGGCTGTGCCCTGGGGTGCCGGGGGCTGCTGGGTTCCCGCACCCCCGAGGGAAGGCAGGAGCACCATCAGCGAACAAACACGTCCAAGGTGGCGGAGAAAGCGGGGTTACCCCGCGCCCTCTGCCCCGCACAACCGCGGGGCGCAGCGGCGGAGGCCGGGGCTGGCCGGGACGCCGATGGCCTCCGCGGCAGCGCTGCTCCGCGCCCGCGGCTCCTCGGGGCAGCGCCGCCCGGTACCGGCGAGCGCCCGTCGGGGCGGGGGCGACGTTGCGGACAGCGCAGGCGGCCCGGGAAGCCCTCCCGGACGCCGGACTGTCGTGTGTGTCTCCCCCGCTCCCGGCCGCGGCAGCCGAGCCGCTGTCCCCGGGGGCACGGGGAGCCGTCGGGGCGGCGCGGCGCCGGGCGGGGCGAGGCGCGGGCGGAGGGAGGGAGGGAGGGTCGGTCCGGGCGGGCTGCCGGGCGGAACGGAGACTTACCCACAGCCCAGTGGCTGCCGCGGGGGTAGATCTTGGTGAGCGCGGGGGAGCCGCCGGGCTGCAGCGGGGCCGCGCCGCCCTGAGCCGCCAGCAGCGCCAGCGCCAGCAGCGGCAGAGCGCCGGGCCGCCGCGGGCCGCCGCCGCCCATCGTGCCGGGGCCGGTGCCGCCGCCGCTGCCGGTGCCGGTGCCACCGACGGTGCCGCCGCCGCCGGTGTCGCCGAGCCGCCCTCCGCTGCGGGCCGGCTCCGGCTCCGTCTGGGCGAAGCGCTGCCGCCGCCGCCGCCGCCGCCCCCCATTTATACGACGCCGGGTCCGGGCGCGAGTGGAGCTCCCGCGCCTGACGCCTCCTCACGGGGCCGGGGCTGCGGCCGCCCCCGGCCCCCCGTGCCTCCGGCCTGCCTCCGGCGGGGGCGGGGGCCGCTGCCGGCAGCCCTGGCCCCCTCCCCCGCCCCCCCCCCCCCCCCCCGCCCGCCTCCGTGCCCCGGCAAGGCTCCCGGCGGGGGGAGGCGAGCGGGTGCCGGCCGTGGGGCTCAGCCCCCGCCCCAGCCGCCGCCGCGGGAGCCCCGGGGCCGGCACCCCCTCGACGGGCTTCCCCGGGGGCCGCTGCCCCGCCGCTGCCCGCCCCGCTCGTCCCGTCCTGGCCCCCCGCGCGGAGCCTGCGCGGGCCGATCCCGCCTTCACCCGTTTCTGTGCTGCCGCAGCCGGTCGGTCCCTGGGCGCTCCCTTTCGGCGAGGCCGGCCGGCGCTCCCTTGGGGTTATTTTCTCGGTTACATCCGAAAAACAGAAACTTCTGAGAAGTTTGTTTTCCCCTCCCTTCGATGGGGCGGCCCGCGCGGCTGTGAGGGACCTCGGGACGGGGGGGTGGGATGCTGCTGGGGGTACCCGGCGTGACCCGCCAGCCCCGGGCAGGCACCGCCCGGGGGGTGATGGAACGGGACGGCCCCATGCGGGAGCGGGGGGACACGGGGGGACACGGGGGGCTCCGGCAGAGGCAGAGGAGAGGCCGTGCGGGACGGTGTGTCCCTGGGTTCAGCTCCTCTGGGGGAGCGGGTTTCAGGCGGCCGTCACAGCCCACCCCAGCTGCATCTCTGCTACAGGAACTATTCTTCTGAAGAACTTTCTGTGAAAAAGAATCTATCTTCTTTACCTGAAATTTTTCACGGAAGTGGTTTGCTGCTCTAGACTAAAATGATGAAACAGGTTAAAAATTTTTACAAGAGCTTATGGGGGGGGGGGGAAAGAAGCTCCAGCAGTTTTTAAGCAGGAGGAATGGCTGTAAAACGACCGAACTCAAAGGACCACATCACGTGAAGCTCATTGAAATAGAAGATCTTGTGCAAAGAGTTTCTTTTAATTCCCAGTATCACATACATTTACTGTCACAGGTGACAGCAGTGTGACTCACAGATTTACAGGACTTTCTCCTTTGCTTGCACAGAGACCCTGTGAACTTTCCAGCACCTGGAACTGACCAACTCTCTGATAGTAGTTAATGGATGAAAAGATTTCCATCCTGAAGAGGCAGTGCAGAGGAAAGGATGGATGAATCACTGAAGGAGACAACAGACGACGGTAAAGGCCATGAAGAAGTGAAAGGCTTAAATTCATGCTCAACCTCAGGCATGTAAGTAGTTTCACTGAAGTGCAGGTGGATGAGTAGCAGGGGGATATCGAGTCCTGACGCGCTGTTTGTCCCAGAGGAGAACAACAGAGACAGGGATGAAGTCATGTGGAACTGGCACAGTTTATGTGATGATTTTGCTGTCTAGAGGACTATGTCAGGAAGTGGGATATGCACTTAACAAAGCTGACTGTAAGGAACTTGCCAGATCCTTC
Source organism: Strix aluco (assembly GCF_031877795.1). Taxonomy (NCBI): domain Eukaryota; kingdom Metazoa; phylum Chordata; class Aves; order Strigiformes; family Strigidae; genus Strix; species Strix aluco. Next base: position 96,896,884 of record NC_133971.1, on the reverse strand, counting down.
AGCAAACCCTGCATGACTGGAACTGAACTATACTCCCTGGAAACTACCGTGGATGTGAATTAACATAATTACTGGGCAAACGATCGAGTAGAATCACTTTTGAAGTCAATTGTGTATCCTACTGTATGAGCTAAATTGTTCCCTTGTTTAGTCTTGGTTTAGTGCATCCTCTTTTACTGGTTAATGTGATTCATTCTTTTATTTTGGTTATTAATTATGCATTCTTGTTTAATTTACAATAGTATTCTCATGCCTCAATCATGGGTTTCACTGTGCCGCCTGCAGTACAGCTACAGACCACATGTGCTCTGTGCTGACTGACAGCAGATCACATACAATATTGCCATCCGTGGGAAATTCTAACTGTTCATCACAATTCAGGACAGGAAATTGAAAATTCAGGAAACTCTCCATTTTCAGAGAAAAAAAACCCAACAAAGCAAAATCTTTGGCTTTCCGAAGCCGCAGCAGCTGTACTGAGAGGCCCCTGGCTGCCCTCGCCTCCCCAGGCTGGACCTACCCTTGTGCTGGGCCTCAGGCCTGGGCTGCGGCCACCTGCCCTCCCGGTGGCCTCCGGGACGGTGGTGCCCGAGCTCCGCACAGCGCCGCTCCCCGGCCCCTTGTTTCAGTCCCGGTAGCTCCAGAAGCCGCCGACATGGGTTCTGTCAGACCCGGCTCCACGGCGGCTGAGCGGGGGAAGCCGTCAGCAGGTCCCTGGCATCGCCGCGCTCGTCGGACTAACTCAGGATGCAGCTGTTCCCCAGTGCGACGTTCCACACAGTGCTTTTGTTACTTTCAGCTGTTTCTGTTGGGTTTGCTCCTGCTGCTTTATGTGGGGCTTGTTGGGGGTTGACAACAAGGCAGTGCTGGAACCTTCTGGTCAGTAAGTTGTATACAGCTGCACCTAACACCTGTGCTGTTCGCAAGCTTCCCCTGGCAATGCCAAACATGAATTCTTACTCAGTTCCTTGTTGCCCAAGTCGTCCTCAGTCTCTTTCATCACAAACACTATGCAAACAAATAAACCTTTCTCATATTTTGTATATATACTCCATCCTCATGCATTTCGTGTGCTAAAGGCTGTGCCTTCACGTTAAATCTCATTTTGCACCGTCACGAGCTACATTAAGATCGTTCCTTACACACTCCCACTTTCATACCTTGTGTTAGGGACTTAGTGAAAGTTTGAATTAGTTTGCCCTTTAGGGGATTAAAGTTACAGTGGAAAGTACTGATTTAGAGAGTTGATCAAATCTGGGTTTGAATTTTTTTTTTATTTAGGATTAACTTTTTGAGTGGAGGGATATTTTTGCCAAGAAAAACACATTTTCAGGGTTTTGTCATAAAACACATACAAAGATCCATTTAACTCCTCCAAACAATCAAACTGGGTTATTTGAAGCGAACTGCCAACAAAAACTCAGTTTGAGGATTTTCCATTATTCTGGAAAAGAAAAACAATAATTTTCCCAAACTAAAGCAACACCACAGGCCTATTTATCTCTTTTAGCTTTACCTTTGCTTTTATATTGACAGCCTTTATGACAGCCCTCTTCTCTCTTCATTGAGTATGTTCAGTGGGAGTTTATTCTGTTTTCAAAAGAAACAGACCCTAGTAAGATCTTTAATCCCGTAATTTGCACATGTGCCTTGATTCATGCATATACAGAACTGACATCCACGGTAATGGATCTGAAATACTGAGCCCTCAGTGGGCTCCCAAACGTGTCTGGAGGAAGCGTTAGAGGCAGGCTTTATTTTTTCAAAGCAGCCTAGGCTGCACGACTTACGCTTTCCCCAAAATATATTGCATTATTTGTAATACGTGCTGGACACATCACAAGCTCTGCTTCACTTATTTGTAAGATACAGCTGGGGCTTTCTTCTGCCTGGTGAAATGCTTGCGTGGCTTTTGGGAACACAATGCCTATCAGCACATTCTTAGGACCTTCCTCACCCTCAGTTAATATGACTGGCAATCAGTTTTGCAACCAAAATTCATCACTGGGGTGAACTGACCCGCTCTTCCCCATCCTGCAGTGACAGAGCACGTGTGCAGTGGCCTGAAGAGAAGAATGTGATGCTGGACCGGTTGTACCCAAACTGCAGTGGAGACCCTGAGGGTTGGCAGGCAGCAAAGAAATCAGCATTTCTTATTCACTTGTTCATAAGGATAAAAAAGGTGATATGGATTGATTCTAATTCTTTTTTTTATTAACTTTCTCAGAAAAATGATAATTTGATATTATACAGAAATAATATACTGGACCCCCCACAACAGAAAAGGATCCAGGTACAATAAACACGTTATCAACTGTGAGTGACCGTGGAGACCTTTTTTTCTTAAAGAAGAAACCTGATAATGTAAATTTGTGTTTGAACATCAAGAAACAGCTCTCTTCATTTTAAAATACCTATTTTTCATATATCCCATGGCAAAGTGAACTATTGTTGTGCTCCATGGCAGGAAAACATTAAGGGGTTTTAAATGCTATTACCACAATAACACTCCTTAATTTGCTTTCTTTACATTTTAGACAACTATGATTGTTCTATCAGCAAGGCAGATTTTATGGACATAAAAAGGGATAAAAGAAAAATGGTGTGCCTTTCATCATTTTCTTTGTACTGATCCTGACGTTAGAGACAGCTATAATGTATGTACAGAGCAAACAGTGGTTTAAGCATATCACCAATGTAATAACAGGGCACGGTCACTGAGGAATACTTTGTAAATGTTGAAGATGCTGAACAGACTAATCTCCAGCACTTCAAACCTGTAGTCAGGGCAGGCATTCTGCAAATAGCCTGAAAATTGACTCTCTGCAGTAACAGTTCCCCGAAGAACTGAAGACATTTTTCAGGAAAGAGCTCCGTAACTTTATTTCATATTGTTCAGCCTCTGTAATGTAAATTTATTTAATAAGGCACAGTTTAAGGTATCTGATACTGTTTGTGCTGCATTTTAGGAAGTCCTAGACCTAGCCCATTGAAGGAATTGCTTATTGCACATTTAGTGTATGTCAGTGTGCTGCATTAGCCATCACAATTTTTTTGTGATTTTTGTAGTGGAGGCGTTCAATATTTTGAGAATTCAAGTGGGAAGCGTTTATGTTTCTGAATTCTCAGGAACTATTGCTGGCCAGACAGACAGTCCCAGCTGAGCCTTCCCAGAGAAGACAAAAGGATTCAAGCAACACTGCTGCGCTTGTGGTCCCGGGGAGCACGGAGCGACGGGGATGCGAAGTGCAGGCACCGAGCCTGTGCCCTGCTGCCGGCACTGCAGGGCGGGGAGAGGTCACCTCAGAGAGCCATGGACTCACGGAAAGGTTTGGGTGGGAAGGGACCTTCAAAGGTCCAGCCCCCCTGCAATGAGCAGGGACATCTCCAGCTAGATCTGGTTGCTCAAAGCCCCATCCAACCTGACCTTGAACCTTTACAGGAGTGGAGCATCTATGACTTCTCCAGGCAACCTGTTCCAGTGTCTCGCCACCTTCTTCGTAAAATATTTCTTCCTCTAAACCTGCTCTCCTTCAGTTTAAAACCATTGACCCTTGTCCTGTCTCCACAGACCCTGGTAAAAAAAATATCTCTAAATCTTTCTTATAAGCCCCCTTGAAATACTGAAAGGCCACAAGAAGTTCCCCCCAGAGCCTTCTCTTCTCCATCTGAACACCCCCATCTCCCTCACCCTTTCTCCACAGCAGAGCTGTTCCACCTCTCAGATCATTTTTGTGACTCTCCTCTGGACCCGCTCCAACAGGTCCACGTCTGCTTGCACTGGGGACCCCAGAGCCGGACACACGAGAGTGGAGCAGAGGGGGAGAATCCCCTCCCTGGAGCTGCTGGCCCCGCTGCTGCTGATGCAGCCCAGCCCACGCTGCAGACCGCTGGCCCACAGCGTATCTCCAGCGCCCCGGTGCAGAACGTGCCTTGGGCTCGCTCAACCCATCAGACAACGTGCCCCAGGCTTGGGCCAGGGGTGTGAGCTCTTGAGGCTGCCAGGAGGGTTGGCACAGCTATGTGTGATACTTACACCTTCTCCCTTTCTTCTTCTCCAATTCTGAGCACTCACTGGAGGTGAGCTCTGTCCGGCTTTTGTGGGAGTGCAGCATGGCAGGGGCTGCTCCTCACCTGGGGTGAGAAGATCTGCCAATGTGTTAGTTTGCAACTAAATCTACAGAAAATAATCACCAAGGAAATTTGAAACTACAAGTTTTGTTTCCCAAATGTCAACTTTGCTGCTGATGCTGGATTTATAAACACCATGTGTTGGAGAAAAGAGAGCTGAGGAACTTGCATGACACAAGTCCAGAGAGCAAACAAACAGCAGGACAAGCGCAGGTGACAGAAAGGACAGGCATTAGCAAACCACAAAGCCCCAGACTCCCCCCACAAGAAGTGAAGCAGGAAAACAGGCCTGCACACGGCAGTGGGCAGAGAGGTCACTGTCCTTGAGGCAGGGAGGCACCGGGGCCAGCCCCGAGCCCCTGGGCCACCGTCAGTGCCCAGCACAGCCCCAGCCGAGCCGCAACCACAGGAAGGCAAGCCAAGGCTTCAGGCACCCCTGGGGCAGGGCCACACCGTGCCTCATTCCCAGAGAACAACAAAAACCACCTCCTCCTCCTCGTTAGCACCCCTGGACACAGGGGAAATGCAGCCCCCCTGCCCCCGGGGCTGGCACACCAGCATCCCAGTGCCCAGGCCCTCTGCAGTCGGGTTTTTCACACACACCTCCGATTCCAGTTCTAGCAAAGGTGGGCATCAGCACTAGAAACCAATGTCCTCATGTGATCACCAAAGAAACAAAGCTTTGTCCACAGCTGCTTTATTTGTAAAGCTCAAATCCAGAGATTCATATTTCAATCAGCTTCAACATTCAGGTGGTGATCATGCCCACGTCAGATTTCCATACACCTACATACACATACAGACTATATATAGCACATGTATATATAGTTTCTGCTGATAACATATTTACACACAAATGATAGAGAAGCAGAGTTGGTTCTCTATACAAAAGCAGCGTACTGGAGCATAAATGATGACAGAAGAGAGAGAATATACTTATTTAAGCCAAACTGTGTAGCAAAGAAACATACTAAATTTTTGCCATGTGGGTGGCTTACGTTTTGTTTCCCTTTGGCCCCCAAGATGTTCAAAGAAACACTGATAAAATCCAGGCACGCAGAGCAAAATGTCCTTTTCATCACTGTTGCCTGCTATCTTGATTAAATAGAGAGAGAAATTACTTGCCAAACAAGGCTTAATTGGAGTTACCTCTCCAGTTACTGCATGTACTCATCTTATCTCTACCAGCGCAGGCAGCTCCGCTGAACACCCGGCGGCCAGGGCTGACACCCCCAGCGAGCGGTGCTGGGGCTCCCCGCACCCCCCAGCCCCTGTGACCCCCCCAAACACCAGCGTGCCGAGGAGAGAGCAGTGGAGGAGACTGAACACGGGAAGTCCCCCACTCAGCCCCTTCCTGCGGGCACAAGCGTTGGCGCCGTCACGCCGAGGGTCCGTGCCGGTGGCCAGCCCTCGGTCACGGCTCCTGCACCCCACGACGCCTGCGGCCCCCCCGGCACACGCTGCGGCTTGCACCGCTCCGGGTGCACGGTGTGAAAAGGCAGCTGGCCCCAAGGGAAAAACGGACAGCTTCAACCAGTCTGAGCAGCTCCTACTCCCAACTGCTCAGGTAAAAATGTACTGCTTGTGCCTGATTTTCCTCAAAGAAAAAAAAAAAAAAAATCACCCAGAGGCCTTGCTAGGATGGAGGCACTTGCTTTAAAATGCTCTTGTTTTTTCCAGTGACACAAGGCACAGTACTGCGCACCCGTAGCCAAGCTAGCTGTCCTTCCCAGGGGTTACCAATGTCTACGCAGCACGTGAGCTGAGGTGAACCAGTTACCACAGCCTCAAGGATCTAGGGAGCACTCTGTCTCCAGTTAATAAGTCAGTAGATGCACCAATTATATCCTTGATCTGTCCTGACTTCAAAGGGAAGCTGCAGCCTAGAAGCAGAGCAGACAATTAAGAAGTTATAGTTGTAGAAAAGGGAAAGCACCTTGATGCATCAAATACGTAGGATCTTAACTCTCTTCTTTTTATTAGTCAGCCCCATCTGTAACCTGCCGAAACACACGCGCAAGCAGTTTGCCCCTTATCTCTGAAGAGTCTGTGTAAAATTCTGCTTGAAGCACAAAGAGCAGCAATAGACATAAATTTAATTTGGGACTGGCTTGTGCCCTTGCTGCAAATTATTTGAGAGGTGATAAACAGATGAATGGACTAGAACAGCGTAGTTCAGCTGGAAGGGACCTACAACAACCATCTGGTCCAACTCCTGAGCCCTCCGGGGCTGACCTAAAGTTAAAGCCTGTTGTTAAGGGCATTGTCCAATTGCCTCCTAAACACCGACAGGCCTGGGGCAGCGACCCCCTCTCCAGGAAGCCTGTTCCAGGGTTTGACCACCTCTGGGTGAAGAAATGCTTCCTCTCGTCCAGTCTGAACCTCCCCAGCGCAGCTCTGAGCCCTTCCCAGGCGTCCTGTCCCTGGATCCCGGGGAGCAGAGCTCAGCACCCCCCTCTCCCCATCCCCTCCCCAGGGAGCTGCAGAGAGCCCTGAGCTCAGCCTCAGCCCCTTCTCTCAGGCGAGACAAGCCCGGAGCCCTCAGCTGCTCCCCACACCAGATTTGTTCCCTTCACATTTGGACATTCACATCCTTAAATTTGAAACACAAAGGTACATGTTATAGTTGTGACAACCTAAGTCACTGTTCCCAAAGGCTAAACCCGTTCCTCCTCCTTTGCCTCCATCATTTCTGTTTTTTTTTTTTTCCTCACGTGCTTTGCTGAGCCTGCCCAACCCACAAACCCAGCAGAGAACTAACTTCTCCCTGGGTTCACAAGTCACACTGGCTCCACCGAACATGAGAGCTTACACAAAAAGAGATACATGACCACCTTGTCTGCAGCAGGAGGATCATCTGGTCTCAGCAACCCAAGCTGATAGCTAAGCTCAGCCACAACATGTAGGGTCACCACCTTCAAGTTGCTTCAGCAAGACTAGGAGGAAAATCGCGTAACATTCGGTTACAAAATCTATCAGCAAACTGCATTCTCTCCACTGCAAACTCCAGTAATATTTAGCAGACATTAAATCATTCAAGTATTGTACAGTGCAATTTACAGCAGAAAGAAAACATTCTCCAGATACGCATTTCACCACCAAAGGTCATTTATCAGCCTAAGAACTAAAACATTCTGTGCTGTTATCTAGCAGAAGGGTTTATACCAGGTATTTAGATTCTGGGCAAAACTTTTGGCACTCCTTCCCTCCCTGACTTCTACTCTAAGGAAATTAATAAGCAGCACTAACTAGTTCATCAGAAATGGAAATTGTTGGCTTAAATATCTCAGACAATTATGGGAATGAAATTCAAGAACAGAACCAAGAGCAACCCAATCCAGTTGTGGGTGAGTGGTCTCTAAGCATTCACAGGCAGCCGACCAAACCCTGAACAGAGCAGCCACCAGTCAGCAAACTCATGTATTTCTCCACAGAAAAGGTAGGCTTGCCAGTGATCAACAGAAGTACTATGAGACTTCTTTTAGAAATTATTATTAGATTCCTAAATCTGGAAAAAAAAAAAAGAAGTCTTACCCTACATAAGAATAGCTGTACCATATTTTAGTACCATGTTTTCAGCCCGTTTCTGGTCCTACTAGCTGAAAAAACCCTATTGTCTGTCACAAAGGAGAAGTCAGATTACCGATGTGGCTGGCCAAAGTCGCTCTGGTGGACGCAGTCAGCAGACTTCCACATGTCCAGCTAAAACCAGGAAGATAAACCAGGCCTGCGCTGACATCCCACATTTCACTAAATAGGCAACACTGACAACCGTATGTCGCTCCCCTGCGCGAGTCAATTCTGCAGGTTAAGATTTATCAAGAAGAGTTAGAACAAGACACAGGATATAATACCCAAGAAATACAACCTTTTTTTCTGAGCATGAACCCACATATTTAGATGTTATCCTTGCATCCTTTATTAACACATGTTTCCTCAACATAAGAATAAATTCTAATAATAATGGTCAAACTTGTCTTTTGGGTTATGCCCCAAACCCCCCTCTCAAAGTTAGAGCTGACTGATTGCATTGTGGTAGGTGGGCAGGAATAAATTCTGATTTGAGCAATACTGGAGGGGAAAAAAAAAATATTAAAAACCAAAATCTTACTACACACACTGTCTCCAAAATTTTATTTTAACTCTGATGGCACACTGACAGGAAGACTGCATTAAGGATACCTAAATTATTCTGACATGCCATTTGTTACACTCAATTTTATTTCTACACAATTTGACACAAAATAAGTCAATTTTATAATTTTATAATCCAGTTTGTCAGGAAAACTGCTTAGTGGGACACAAAAGAAGTAATATGACTTGGAAAAATTCAGCAGTTGTCTGCCTTTCAGCGCTAGCTGTTACAACAGAAGAGGTGCCATTATTGGATAATAGTGTATTTTTGTAGTGGTAAGGGATTACTGAAGAAACAAAACTCCATTGGAAAAAAGCATCATGCTGTTCCTTATCAAAGCTACAAAACCAAAGCAAGCGAGGAAAACAAGTTCTGCTTTGTTGACATTTGAAGCCAAGAAGAGAAAAATCCAGAATTTCATAAAAGACAGTTATCAGGTAAGTTTTAAAATGAAAAATCAATTTTATGTTTCACACTATTCAGGTATCATATGATAGAAGAGAACAACACATTCTCAAAACCAGAATATGAGTTACGTCTTACCCTTCTTTGTAGTATTATTTTTACTACTGTGCTATTCATTCAGTAATTTACAAGTGTAAATAAAGTCCCATAAAATCTTTTTGCTGGGTTTGTTTTATAGCTAGGAACATAAAGGCAGAACGGTTAACAGTCTGAATTCTAGAAACATACACAGTCCCTAAAAATCAGGCCTTCAGGTTTTTTGTCCCTACACCACAAAGGAGCAAGTTTCAAATTCAGGGAAAAAGCTCCAAGTTTCCATTTCTCTGTTCTTAATCAGAATGAAAGACCATTTCTTGTCTATTTTTGTCAGCCATATCTAGACAACTTTCTTTAGGTCTAAGTCTGACTAAAATCCTACAACTAACTACCTGTTCCAACTCATGTGTTGCATTCTTACAAATATGGATAAAACCAGTTTGTATGGTCATGAGAGGGCACTGGCAGACATCAGAAATAATCAAGCAAAAAACAAAGTAACAACACACAGGAAGAAGTGGGCTCAGATGCAGTATCAGTGAAGAAAAAACAACGCAGCATCTCAAGGAGTGCCGTAAGCTGCTTTAGCACATGACAGTCAGTGTCTTCCAAACAGGCAAAAGGCTAACTGAAAGCAGCATCCATTTGAGACAGTGAATACGCCATTACGTAATTAACCAACAGCCAAAAGCTTTACTCATTAATTGTACAGTTTATTTAGACGAGACAAAAGCTTACAGTTTTGTAACTGTACCCAGAAATGAAAACATCTGAAATATATTAGTTTTTTTCCCCCTGTATATTTAACTTTGCTCTTGGAAAAGTGACTTTTTTTTTTTAGGATTCACGTTTCAGCAGTACATATGCCCCCATTACTGCCAGAAGAGCATACTGCAAAAGAAAATAGAGAATAAAGACTGATTACAATTTCTCTTCACAGAAGCTCTGAAATTACAAATTGTTCAAAGTGTGCCCTCTCCAACATTACATCTTCTAGAGGAGTACACAATTACAGAGTTGCGTTCCTACAAAATTACAGGAATATTTTAATGTGATCATATTCATCATAAACAGGCATCACAACTGTATACACTTAACTTACAAAATTCCTATAAATTAAATGTTTCAAATTATTACAAATACTAAGTTCTACCGGAGAACAGACAAGCTAAAATAAACACGAAAGCAGCTCTTCTTACGTTAGGAACCAAACCACAGAAACAAAATTAACATGTATTCTTATATACAACATTCTTACTATCTTTACTTGCTATTTTACAGTTTTAAATTCAAGTATTCAAAATGTCTGTATACGTACCTTAAATTTTGGATAGTCATTCATTATTATCGTTACCATACCAACGTAAGGCAAAAATCTGGAATTGACAAAACAGATGAACGTAAAATTAACCCTCAAATATTACATGGAAATGTTTCAGTGTTACTCAGTCTTGAATATTTTCGTGTAAAACAATAATTTATGCCTGTCACTAACGCATATCTGAATGGGAAATATTTTTTTTTTCCTTAGATAAAAATTTAATCAAGTTATTTGAGAAAAATCTTATGAGATTTCATCTCAGCTGGGGAAGGGGACAAAGTCAAAAGCTCAAACCTTGCATAAAATTCCTGGGGAATGTGGAAATAATTTCCTAGTAATTTCTAGCAATTCAAAGGTTAAGTTGGTTATTTTTGTATTTACTGGTGTATTATTTATTAAATATGCCATTTAAAAAAAAAAAAAAATTTCTACTCTCCACATCTGTGAGAGGACTACGAAAGCAACTTTTTCAGGTAAAGCAGGTTTTTTATTTACTATTTAAGAAATTTTAAAAATACCATACCAGATCTAGTTCATACCAACAAACTACAGTTCTGGTATTAAGTTCTGAACTGATTTAAGTTCTAAATTTTCTTTATTTAATTACAAAGAACATGGAAATGCTGCATTACTTACCCTCTTGCTCTTCCAACAACATCTTTCTTCTCTAACCAGTTCTGACCTTCTTTGTACAAGCCTCTGTCATCAACTTCATTATTATCACCTTTCGTCAGAAATTTAATGTTCCCATTTTCTCTAGAAGGCAACAAGGTGATAAACTAAACACCACTTAATTTAAAAACCTCAATTAACATCTACGAAGCACAATGAAGATGAAAAGTGCTACAAGATTAGATAACAATGTTTACTTCCAGTCCTGCTTATCTAACAAGCACCATTAAATCATTAACATTACAGACTTTACTGACAGAGTCAATAGATTTTAACAAAAAATGTTTTTTAAAACACTCCTAGATTGTCATTTGATGTAAGCAATTACACAGTGGGCATGAAAGGGATATCGTCCACCCAGAACAGGCACTAAACTTCCTCAACAAAAGCAGTATGTGCCTATCTGGGAAAAAACCATCCCAACCCTCTGCATTTTCAACAGAACAGAAATTTAACTCTGAAATACTGTATAATACTCCACTAAGAGGTCTTTTTTTCTTGTTTTTCCCCTTTTTTTACAACTTGTGAAATAAGATCCTGTGAAGTCATCACACAATTAGAGAATGAATTTAAATCACAAATTTCAGATGAGGTAGACCCTAAAAACCTTCCCTTAGGAAAGAAATTGGTATAATAATACAATGCTTCAGGCAATTTTCTTCTAAGTTCTATACACTTGCTTAACCCTTAGCAATCACATTTATGTCAAAACAAAGCTTTGTCCTTCTTTTGATGGAAATAAATAAAAACCCTCTAAAGTAGCTGCAAATCTGCATCAAACTCAGTATTTTGTCACTAACACTGCAAAACAGTTTGAGGTCACTCATTAGTTGTTAAATATAGGGAGTTCCAGGCAAAACCTTACTTATGTTTGGTATTTATTAATGTGGCAAATAAAAAACCAAACACATGTAACCAGTCTTGAAATAACATAATGCAGACAAAACATTATGTGGAGTTTTTAGGGGACTGTATGGAGAAATCCAGGCAGCAGCAGCACTTTGGCAGGCAGCACTGCCCGGCAGCCCGGCTGCTCCCCGGCGCCGGCGCCCAGGTCCTCACCTCGCCCGGCCACTGAGCAGGCTCAGTCCTTTTTGGAGGGACAGAGGTTTAAAACCCTGAACACACCCAAATCATAACCTTTCCCTGCTGTTTCCAATGAACAAAGTATCTCACTCTACCTTGTGAACATGGTATAATTTAGCCACTGCTGTTAGAAAACCTGCCACGTTTTGCTCCCTTTCCAGCGTTAGGCGTATGTGCAGGTGATACATGCAAGACTTCGGTTCAACACTACCATTTAAATAAAGTTATTAAATTTACAGTCTCCGAAATTATTTTTCTCAAGAAGCTGCTAATTACAAAGAATGATATCAAGAAAAGTTTTTATAAAGACAAATTAGGTGGTTTTTTTTTAAAAAAAGAGGTAATTCTTGGATATACATATTCGTTTCAAAAAAGCACTGCAAACCAGATATTACTCAGAAGATGCACACATAACATTCATGGCCAGGACTTCCTGAGGTGCAAATATGTCAGTGCTTGCCACCTTCAGGTTAGCTTTTCATTGCACAGAATTAGAAACAGAATTGCCTCTCTTTTGTTTGAGAAGGAACTGTTTATCATACCAGGCATACGCAATAAAGGTAAGAACAAGTAATCTACCTGTCGCTTTTCAGCATGAATTGTTGTTGGCATTGTGACTAATAGACACAGAAAGATTAAGAATCTCTTCTTTCATTCTGAGTCAAATCTCTTTTCTGGAAAACTTCAGTTAGCAAAGATCACATACTTGTCAGACTTCGTCTATAGTTCTGATTCTGAATCTTCACCTTCCTTCAGAGATTTGCTTTTAGAAGTAGCTATTTCTCATAACCAAAATCCCAATCTACAACAGTCAGTACAGGAGTGGACTCTGCTCCCATAACATATTGCTACTGCTGGCAAAAATAACGTGTGTAGCCTGTGTTACGGGACTCCTCTTTGGCACAGGTTTACCTACTTCAAACCCGAGCAACTCTGCTGAGGGATGGGAGTCAGGGTCTCAAGAAGTGTGCCACAGAACTGGGGACAAAAGCGGGGTCACATCCTAGAGATGAGTTTTATCTTACAGCATATCCTCACTTGCCTTTTTCATAGAATACTAGCAAATTAAAATGTAATCGAAAGTCATGGTGAAGGAAACTATATTTAGAAACAAGGAAAATGCCAAGCTGCATTACTTTTCATGTATTTTGATTACTCTGTGAACTATTGGAATGTCTCTGCCTTCAACTTTAAAAACAACTATTTCACCAGCTCTGATTGGGTCATCGTGGAAATTTGTTAAGAACAACAGGTCTCCCCTGTGAAAAGCTGGTTCCATGCTGCCACTAGAAACAAAAAGAAAGAGAGAGTTTATTAGCATTATGGTAAATGAAAGAAAACCATGACAACAACATTTAATTCTTACCGATAAACTCACAATTTTAACCGAAATAAGTATCTTTGCCCATTCAGTTACACTACACAGACATTTAACACAACCCAAACCTCCCAAGTCCCGAGCTGAGCCAGCCTGTAGAACATTCCCTTACTGCCCCAGTGAAAGAAAAAAGGAAGCTGTATAGAAAAGGAACAGTATTGTAGCTATGATAGAACAAAACGACCCATTCTGGTTAAGCAAACCAATCCATTAGTGACAAGCCAAAAAACGCTTCCCAGCACAACAGGAAATACTCATCTGCATAAAAAGACTTTAATTAACATGAGCAAGAGTTATGTTTACATCAGCAATTACTACTAGTGATCAGAAAATCCATGCCTTTTTTCAAAGCCCACCATAGTATCTTTTGGTAACAACCTTTAAGGTAGGATTCCAGACCCCATAACTAGTAACACAAACAGAGAATTCCCATTAAAATACTGTTATTTACTGCATACATTCCTTGCAGACGCACATTCAATTTCTGTAAGGCTGAATGTTCCATGAACTTCATGTATTTGGTCAGCACTCAGGGGCCTGCAGGACTGGCTCTTTATATACCAGAAGTAAGATACCACTGAGAGAAGCGACACACGTGTTTAATTCACTCACAAAAGGAGCTCTGCTATAATACAAATTTAAAATAAACATAGATATGGTAAAAAAAAGAAATTAACAAACTTTAACACTGACTTACCTGAGCACCACAACAATTGGGCTTTCACTTCCAGTAATGACGATCAGCCCTTTCCATATCATAAGGGCAGAAGACACTATCATCGCAAAATTTAAGACTTGGTAATACAGCTATACGAAACAAGAAAATTGTTTTTAAAAGTTACTGTGTTGTATTTAGAAGCACAACATAGAATTTCAACCCCTACACACCACTGAATCCTGATCCGGGCATGTGGACTTCCATGCTAAAATCATATTCCAACAGAAGCCTCATGGAGCAGATTGCTGTCTCACAAACCCTAAAGCAGCCTCAAGTTTTAACGCATCGTGTGCCTCAATCTTGGCTTATTACGCCTGGGCAATACTCCTACTTGTTGGTGCTAGAAGCTAGTGAACTCGCTAGCAAAGGCTTCTCAGGTATAGGAAGCTATATGGCAAATGATCAAGCCTATCTTGATCAGACGTCCCTGACACCTGCCTGAGCGCCTGAGTATTTAAAACACACGTAAGAAACACTGTAAGATCAGTAACACCACACTTCAAACAGTTATTTTTGTTTAAAAAGAGGAGCTGTGCAAGTAGAAGAGAGACGACATTTCCTGCTATTGTCAGACAGAAACTTATGTAGAAAACCTTCTATTGATTTAACTAACTTTCTGCCCCAAATTCTACTGCTCTGCCAGCCCTTACAGCAGTACATATGCTTTCTTCACACTACTTCCTTTTTTTTTTTTTTTCTTGAAAACATACGGACATACTCTGGTGGAAAACGACCCTGCCCATCTCTATTTATCATGGGACTCACTGACGTAAAATATGGAACCAGAAATTCCCAGACCATCATTCTAGTTTGAAAACACATATGCCAGGATTTTCACGTATATGGCCCACTTAACTGAGCACTGGTCAAGCTCCAAAGTGTGCCCTGCAGTCTTTTTTTTAAAAGTGATTGATAGATACTAAACCTCCCCCCCCCAACTAAGGAATTTCACAGTCTGGAAATCGTAAGGTTTGTCACCAGCCTTACATTCTCCCAACCAGTTATTGGCATAATCACACAGTGAAGATGCAGACACCGATTTTGAACGACAAGAGTTGAAAAACGCCCACTCGCTCCTCGCGCTGCCCCTCCAGAGGCACCCGGTTACCGACAGCACACGGTTTCTTCGCTTTCAACCCAAAACGTGAGGCCGGCCCAGGCGGCCTCCGCCTCCCGCCCCCCGGCTGCCTCTAGGCCCCGGGCCGCGCGGGGCAGGAGGGGAGCGCGGCGGCACCACCCGCTCCCGACGGGGCAGGGCCCGGCCGCTGGCGGACGCCCGGCTCTCCCCCGGGCGGCCCCCGCACCCCGGCCCCGGCCGCCACCGGGCGGCTCTGGCAACCCCCGGCCACTACCTGCCGCTTGTTCATGCGCCGCAGGTCCCCGAAGAGGTCCATGATGGCGCCGCCGGGAAGGGCCGCCCCAGCCGGCGGCGGGAAGCTACCGGCGCCCTCCCGGGCGGCTCCTGGGAGCGGCGGAAGAGGCTCACGGCCCGAACCTCAGCGCTGGCCGCAACTACCGCCGGCCCGGGGAGCGGGGGCGCGGCAGAGGCTCTCCTCCCCGGGAGTTGTAGTCTCCCGCCTCCCGCCGCGCCGCCCACAGCCGCGCACCTCGGCGGTCACCCGGACTACAACTCCCGGCATGCACCGCGGCAAAGGGCCCTGAGGGCGAGGCCCCTCGCCTCCTGCCCCTGGGGGTGCCTGATCAATTTGCCGCCCGAGGGGGCGCTCGGTGGGCGCTGAGACCCCGCGATACGGCAGAACGAGCCGAACTGGTCCGCGGCGCGGCGGCACCGGCCTCCTGAGCCGCGTCCTTTGGGTCAGGCGGCAGCCGGGCAGCTCTCCCCGCGCGCGCGCTGCGTGTGCGCAGCTCATTGGCTGGTCGAGATCGGGCGGGAAGGGGCCGGGGCGGGGCCGCCGCGCTGAGGGCTGTGGCTGAGGGAGCGGCTTGGCCGCCGCGGCGGGGGTGAGCTCGTGGCTTCCCCGTCAGGGCCGGCTCACGTACCTGGGGTGGGATCTCCCTCAGAAGGCACCCAGAAAGCACCGGGAACGGCCTCCTGCCGCGCTAACGGTGGGAGGCATCAAGATCATCGTAATTGCAGCCCCTAACGTTCACCTCAGGATTTGTTCAGGGGCCGCTACACAGGCCTTGAAAAGAGAAAACCACAAAGTCCTAGAAAAAGTTATACTTTTATGTGACAGCAGCTCAGGCCTCGGTAAGATCCTTCATCTTCTCACCTAGTTATTCTTTCAGTGACACCAGTATTCCTTTACTTACTACACAGGAGTTCCTCTGAGTTTACAGTGTTTCAGGTTAGTTTTCTCCAATACCCTTTAAATACTCAAAAGTCTTATTGAAGTTGATTTTCTGTGTTAACCATACCCCTAAGGGTTGTGTGAGGAATTCTGACATACAAGGAGAGGCTGAGAGAGGTGAGGTTGTTCATCCTGGGGAAGAGAAGGCTCCAGCAGGATCTTACCAATGTATATAAATACCTGGTGGGACAGAGTGAACAAAGACTCATCTTGCTGGTACCCAGTGACAGGATGAGAGGCAATGGGCACAAATTGAAACACGGGAAATTCCATTTAAACATACAAAAAAAACTTATTTACTGTGAGGGTGGTCCAACACTGGAACAGGTTGCTCAGAGAGTTTGTGGCGTCACCCTGGTGAGACTCAAAACGTGCGTGGACAAGGCCCTGGTTGTGGGGTGTGGGGAGAGCCCTCAGCAGCAGCACTGGAAAGGGTGCGTCAGGGCAGCTGTACCCTGCACTCCTGCGTCAGAAGGCCCAGATGGCCTTTGTCTGCCTCAGCTTCGGCAGTATGCTGCAGCCGGAGCATGCTGCTTGGGACGGTTCTGTAGCTGGTTGTACACCTGGCTGCCTTGTGGGCTCAGCCCGAGTCATGCAGCTGTCCCTTCACACTGGAGGCTTCACCCCACAGCGTGGCTGATGTACATCCCTGGAGCCACAACAAAAGACCTTACACAATTTGTCATTATTCCTCCTCGAGCAGGTGTAGTATTCAGAAGTAATTACTAAGACAGACATGGAGAAGGAAAATACACAAGAGCAAACTCAAAGGTGGCTAAAAGATTTCTGAATTTTCTGTGTGTAATTAAGAGTCTAATTAAAAAGATGTGGAACAAAGGTATCTATTCTTTAAGAGTGAGATCTGCCCACTGAAATATTTGATAGATTTTTGCCCAGCAGAAGGTTTTCTGCAATGCCCCTGCAGTAGGTTTTCATACCATGCTACTTCGATTATTTTTTTAAAATAGAGGTTTTTCTCCTTTGTGTACAAATCTGCTTGCCAGGGTGGTTTGTGTTTTTTTTTAAATGACAAAGATTAAAATGGTGATTGGGACAAAATATTCAGGAAGTAGAATCAATGTAAGGGAGACTAACAAATCACAGTCTCTTGTGGGTGACTGTAGTCCACAAAATCTGGAGCCACATCCTGGTTTTCGTGCATCTTCTATGACGTATTGCAGAGTTTACAGAGGTGTCCATAGATGATAGGGAAAAGGAACGATAAAGGTAATAGTTCAGTGAAGCTTTAGGAAAAATCCAAGTACCTGTCGGTTACCCTCTGCCCAGATACAAGTGTAAGCGTTGTAATTACAATAACAAGAGATCTTTGATTCTTCATTTGCTCCTGAGAGTAGCTAATTGCTGATTCTCTTAAAAGAACTGAGTGTCTCACATGTTCTGTTTCAAATGAGTCTCGTCCTGATAAAAAAACTGTCAATTGCTTCTGCATTGTTGTTAGATGCTACTGTGATGATGATGATTTAGAACCGTATCTGCAAACCTTTTCAGTGCTAGCTAAATCCTGCTTTTCCGTGGCTGACTGCTCCCATAAATGCATTTCCCACATGTTTGATATTTATACAACTGGGAAATGATGATCACAAAACTACTGATTAAAATATGTAACACATAAGCTGCCCATTGTCTAATTACATTTCTCTCCCAGAAGATTGTGTCTTTCAAGTAAAAAAAGGCCAAATTCTCATTTACATCAGAAATAATCGTACCTGGAGTAAATCTAAAAACCTCACTTAATATACCACTAACTTACACTAGGGTAGCAGAACCGAGTTTAGACCAGTAACTCATAGACAATTATAAACAATCTGGCAATTAAATCTTTGTTAAATTTACTTTGCCATTGGAATTAAATCTTTATGTTATTTCTTGTGGTTATGGATGCTTTTCACTTTAGCTATTAAAAGATTTCATATTAATGCAGAGTATCATATTTGCCTTACCATAAAAAGAAATCACAACAAACCAGCTTTTGTTCTAAAATACTGTGTACCACACCCAAATTCCTAGTAAAGTAGAACAGATTTACTTTGCATTTATTTTTGTGTTTACATTTAACGGTAAATATTTGACACTTTTCTATATCCAGTTCTTCTAAGCAAGTTTATAACCTTGTGTGCAAAGTTATTTTATGCTGGTTGTGTTGTTTGAAGTAGTTCGGGTTGGTTAGCAGTATCTCCTCCAATAAACTGTTTCAGAATGTTTTTCCTGGTTCAACAACTGAACAGTGCAGTACTGTGATGCGTGATTGTGACCTAGCTCTCCGTAAACGCACTCAGCAATGCTCAGATATTGCTACAACAGTATGAAAAATGTGCTGGACAGGTACAAGGGGGAATGGTGGGTGAGCCCTGGGCTGGCTGAGGCCTTGCTGTGTGCTCTTGTGGCTGCTGCAACCCAGAAGAGCTCACGGGACTTCTGAGGCTGTTGCAGGATTTCACTGATGCAAAGGAAACAGGAAGGCTTAGGATGCTATTGTGCTTCTCCATCTTCCTGCAAACATCCCTGCGTACAGTCTGGCTCTGGTTAAGAAGTCATGAAATGAATGGCTGAAAATAAATGGGTGAGTTTGCATCCTAGACTAGAGTGTCAACGCTGCAACACACAGAATGAAGGCAAGTGGCTGTGATAGGAGAATGATCCCTGAGTATTACTTGTAGGTAGTGCTTTAATTCTCAAAACATGCAGAAAATCATTCTTGCCTATTGTGAAGTAGGAATACATTCGTTCTGGAGCTGGAAGACAAGCCATTTAGCAGGGAAATGGCAGTATCTGAGAGAAAGTAAATGACAAAGACTGGGCAGTGTTAGAACAGGTCCTTGCAGTCATTCCTGATGGAGAGAATTAAAAGTGGAAGTTCAGATGATAAAATCTGATTTTGTAACAAGTAGAGAGAGAAAGCGGAGCTAGTGTATGGAGAATTTAGAAAAGCAAGAAGGCAGCTTTGTGTTGAGACCCAATAGGATTGTAGCTGCTTAGTTTTTTGTTCACAGAGATGCTACATTCTTTTGTCCAGGGCACAGACCCACACTTAATTCTGAGACCGTAGTATCTTTGCCTGTCAGTTTGCTATTGATCAGAGTTCCAAAGCTCAGAAAACACTTTTACTCACCCACTGTTCATGGTGAGTCAAGGGAAACATATTAGGCACATGCTTTCCTTCCTTTTCCACAGATGCTAGGAATTCACAGATGCTAGGTGGCTTTGTTATTTTACCATCTGAATGATTTAGATTATTAAAGGTTACATGTATTTTGAAATCTTCCCGTAGTCTGGATGTTTGACTTAAGTATTTGTACAGTAGATCTTTTGGAGCTCTGCAGCTAGAAAAATATGCTAATTTTTTAGTACACAGAAGAATGTAGCTCTTGACATTCTGGCTGATTTGCCAGATCTTTGCAAACATCCAGGCATTAGTGCTACCTGTATATATAATATTTGGATTGCATCTCTTTGTTTTCAAAGAGATTGGTCATGGGCAAATAACTAGCACCTTGCACCTGAGCTGAAAAATGTAGGTTAATAGGGAAAGCCATAGAAGTCCATTTGCAGCCTCTCAGAGTAAAGCACGGCAGAAATGCAGTAACTGACCTCCCCAGTGAGCAGGCTTTTTTTCCAAATACATTTGGAACTATTCTGCTTCCCATTCCTGTTGCTCAACAGGCTGTTAGAGCAGCCAGTAATGCACACTGTGCTGTCCAGAAGCAACAGGATGCCACTTACACCAACACCACACTCTCTTCTGCATTCTCTTGTCCTTGGAGCACTATGCTGCCCATACGAGGAGTTGCACCTGAGTGCAAGCAAGCGGGAAGCAGCCTCCTTTGCTCCAAAAGAAGTTTCTGCTGTATCTGCCAAGCAGTAGTGCTGAAAGGGAAAAGATGTGCCAGAGAAGGGAAGTATTTCAGAGGAAAGGGACTTGGGTGTTATAGATTAAAAGTAATTTAGTGGGAAATAACCACTTCTCAATTTTTAGTGATCAATAATAAATTTATTAGCAAGCGGCGAGTGAGCAAAACAGCGCTGGGTGTGCCGGGAGTCTCTGCTCTACCAGGACACACACCTGACCCGGCAGAACCGAGTCCCTTTATAGTGTCGGCTTCATCCATATTCATGATGGGCGTACCCTGAGGGGTCTGCAAAGTTGTAAACAAGTTTTCCCGGGCTTTTCTCAGGTTTTCGCGGGCTTTTCTCAGGTTTCGGCGGGCTTTTTTCAGGTTTCCTTCACAGAAGGGGGGATGACTCAGCACAAGTGTTTTTGTAGTGGCTTGAAGATGGGGGCCATTTTAGCTCCCTTCTAATAACTGATTTTAACAATAGAAACTATACACATATATCTTATTTCTTATTTACATAAGAGAATTACAAAACTTTTCGGCCACAACATAGTTTAGGTACAACGCAATTTGGTATTAACAGAACGTGGTTACAAGTATGAGCGGGTTAGAAGGGGGGGGGGCTCGGCACAGAGCCCCCTCGAGACAGTTTACTGCCACCTGTCTCTGAGCAGAAACCTAAACGCTAATTTGGGGCCGCTCCGTGCCCCCTGCCCCAGCCCCAACCCCCCTGGGGCAGCTGGGTGCTCGGGACGGGCCCTCATGGCTGGGGAGGGGGCAGCTCTGCCCCCCCCTCCTCATGCTGGGCCAGGCTCCGCGACACTGCTCCAGGGCTCGGCTTGGGCACGCTGCTCAGGTCGGGCTGATGGCGCCCCGGGAACAAGCCCTCTCCCAGCTGGAGCCAGCAGCAGGAGTTCAGCTGCCCCCACCCCGAAGGCAACGGTGCTCCAGGGAGTTGGGGGGGTGGAGGTGGATGTCCTGACTACAACTTCTTTTTCCCTTTGAGATTTGAACAACAAATACCATATATGTTTTATTACATTGGGTATTCACTCAACACATCTCTTGGAACCTGTTGCTTTGGAAGCAACACTGGCCCATGCGCACGCAGTAGATGACACTGTTCTTCACCTTCCTGCCACCCCCTGTTTGATTTTCTTTTGCCATGTCCATAAGCAGGATCATGACCCCAGTACTTCCTCCCATTACTTGTCCTTTGTTGCCAGAGGAACTATGCAGGACCAGGCGTCTCTGTCTTCAGATCGCATTACTCCACGTTTTCACCCACCGTTACACACCAGAGCAAAGCTGCAGGGGACTCCACACTAGACCCAGTGACTACTTCTCTTCAGTTTCTCAGAAAAATCAGTCTCTGAACTTTATACCATTCTCTGAGGCGCAGAGCTGAGCTGACAGTATGGGCTGGGATGCCCAGGTTACCCGGAGTGTAACCCTGACTCAGTTGCCTCCTTCTGCATGAAATCGTGTTTCTGACAAGCACAGGAACGCTAACAGCTCTCCCGAGCAGCCGGCAGGGAGTCTTACGTACCTCTTTCCTCCTTGTGTGGTTCACGTGTAGCTTCATTATCTTCAACACGTCAGCCTCATTCATTTTCACATGCATAATATCCACTGACGTGTTCTTCTGTGTGTGAAAAACAGTACAGGGGAATATGGCCCCAGGTACACACCTTTGCTTTTAAAAGTGATTTCTGAAGAAAGTTCAGTTGCTTCGGTTAGACCACACAGTGAGTAGTCTCAGGCAATACTGCACATCTTGCCTTTGAAATCCCATTAAGGTTCCTTAAAATTGGGCCCCCAACAGGCAGGACTCTCAGAATGACCTGTCACCGTGGAAATGCAGGCCTTCATGTTTGGGGTTATTAATGGGCCTTTCTGGCTTAAGTCTCACTCTTCTGAGAGGCTTTTTTTTAAGCCACTGAAAAATTTAAGTGCAGAGTTTCCCTGGAGCTTGGTGAAGGCTCTGATTTATCTATTGTTTTCAGTGCATGCCACCAAGGGGCATTCTTATTTTATCATTGTGTCTTGGTTTTGTATTACGTTCAAGTTTATCTGCCCTTTATCTCAATAAAATTCCTTTCTTTGCTTTAAGGGTGTTAGGTGGACAGCAGGAGTTTTATAATTTAAACCATCTCAGCAAGGATTTCTTTGTTAATAGCCTTTGAGAACTCCTCTCCTCCCTCTTTTGGGGCGGGTTATGGAAAATGGCAACCCTCCCTGCAGAAGTGGCTCAGGAAGGGGCTGCCTACGGCTGCTCTGTCTGCAGCCCAGGAAGGGGTCTCCATGTTCTCGAAGCACCCTCAAAAGTGCTGTTTCCTCACCCAGAATCTGTTGAGAGCAGTGCAAATATCGAACGCCTTCTGGGGGTGATTCCCAGAGGGGTGTCTGGTGCCTGGCCTGGGGCTGAGATGGGTTTTGCCCTCAGCACGGTCGGACAGTGTTCCTGGTGCCCCCCTGACCCGCTGGCAGCAGCCCCTAACCTACAAGTATTTTCTGCAAGAGCAGGCCTGCCATTGTCCACAAGAAAGGGTTTTTTGTTTCATGTGGTCTCCAAACTTTTCTGATCACACACCCCTATCAGTAAAAATCTTTTGATCATGCACCCCCAATATCTGTATATTTATTTATAAATTACATAAATGTACTACCGTACTAATATGTACATTATAAAACATACACAAAAAAAGATGATAAAGGTGAAATAAACATTATTTTTTAAAAAATATTTTATTTCATTTAATTTAATTTCATTTTTTAAATTTAATTTTTTATTTAATTTTATTTTTTAATGGTACAAGACATGTTTTCTTCCTGCATCCCAGTGGGTGCGCACACCCCACTTTGGAGACTGCTGCTTGAGCGCATGCATGGCTTTTGTCTTGTGTGACTTCTCTCATTAATCTTACTGTCTGTCTTGGTAGCTGGCAAGGATCTATTCATAGGCAGTTTTCAGCGAGAATGTCACTTTGCATGGCTGTATTTCTAAATGTATGAGTCCACATTTTTAGTCTGCTCTGTAACCCAAAATCTGGATAGCTAATCAGATTACAGCTGAGTAGATTTGTTTCAGGTAATAGTTTATTTGTGAAAATAATTGCTTTTTCTGGGGGAAAAGGGGAAGGAGAGGGAGGGATCAAACTATCTGAACACTCAATTGAGTTTAGCAAATAATGTTCTCTTTTCCTTCCCCTTCCCCAAGGAACAGGAAAAAAAATCAGAAAAACTTGAAAAGATGTTTAGGCTTTTCCCAGTGAAAAAAAAGGTTAACTTTCAAAATTGCCCAACAATACACAAGGGGAAGGTAAAAACGTTTTTAACAAATTCTAACAAAAGGAAATATTTAATCCTTATCCAAGAACAATCTCTTGGTGAACTAAAAATGTGTGTAATGTGTTAGGTTTGACTTTGTGCTCAGGGAGGGGAGAACACTGAGATGGCTTATGGGACTTTTTGTTTCTTTTTCCTATGAAAACTGCTACAGTTTTTGCATAAAACCAGCTTTGCTTGAATCTGAAATGCTCTCTGCATTTGTGAGTGGGGAGTGTCCATAAAGTTCAGCAGCCTCATCAGGAAGGTTTCACCCAGCCTTCCCTCCCAAAGATCTCAGCTCTAGTGACAGGCTTAATTGTCACTTAGGTGGTTCTCTGGCCTTGTCATGCTCTGTCTCAGCCCACAGGCACGGTCTCATGTGCATAATCAGGTTCTCAAAGCTGCATTACATCAACTGACAGTGCAGAAGCGATGCCCCAGCAGCAATACCGCTGTCTGCACCAGTAGCCGTCCTGCAGAACGCTTCTGCAAAATCTGCCTGTCCCTTCCACTGTCCCCGCGTCCCCAGCCGGACGCCCTCCCCGCCAGCGGCCAGCGGGCAGAGGCACCGCGTGGTGCCGGAGCTGTGGCTGCCAGAGCTCCAGTTCCGCCATCCTGTCCCCTCCCAGCACGGTATTTACAGGGGCCCCGATGCTGAGCCAAGAGGGGGTCTTCCAACAGCTGCAGGGCTCTGCGGTGCTCTCACGCGGTGCTCTTTGGGGCGGGAGGGGTGTTATAGGAGGCTGCTTGCTGATGGCCTTGGGCACTGTGTGCTTTTGCTGTGCGATGCAGTGCTTCTGTGTCGTGGCTGATGGGCTTATGGTCACAGCAAAACCGCATCCTGTTGACAATACCTGACACAGCTCTTCCTAAAGCTGCCTCATTTGTATCATTCAAGTTCATGACTTCTCTTTCTGTGGATCTGCCCTCCTTTGTAAGTGGGGAGCGACCCGTCTCCTCCTCTTAAGCCCTCTGAGCAGCCCCACAGCACCTGGGGTACGTACAGGACAACCCCACCGCTGTGCGGGAGCTGACCAGGAGGCACCGCTGCCGCCTCCTGCCTCTGCACTTCTGCTGCTGGCCTGGTGTTACCCCCGGGCTCTGGTGCTGGCCGTCTTTGGGGTTTACACCCCTTTGCTGCTTCGTCTTGCCCTGCACGTGGTTGATGTTCTTCAGAAGGGCCAAGGGCAGCGACTGCCGGGATGGGACCCAAACGTCCCTGCCACCGGCCTGGCCTCCGTTTTGCCTCCCAGTGCCCACAGGCTGCTGCCAGGCAGCAGTCGGGGTGGGGGTGAGGGCAGGTATTTTGGGGACAACAGTAGTTTTCAGCAGTATTCTGTGCCCCCCATCTTCCAGCGGCAGCAACTGTCATGCCAGTGCTCTCCTTCGTGCTCCTGCAGCTCCCACCTTTCCTGTGGCAGCTCACCTGCCCGGCGGCTCAGCCGGGAAGCAGTGCTGAGCTCTGCCTGTGCTGCTAGCCAGCCCACAGCCCCCCTGCCCTGTCCCCCCGGGCTGCAGCTCATGGTGAGGCATGACCATGTCTGCCCAAAGCACCCGCGCAGGTACAGCTCCAGGGGGTCCCTGCTGCTGCCTCTGACACGAGGAGGGACACTGAGAGGAGCACTGAATAACACATCAGTCATTTATTCGAGTGCAGGCTCAGATTACCACTTTTTATTAATCACAATAGTGATATCAATACCTGATGAATCTCCTGTGAAGCAGGAAAATGGATTGTCTTGGGGGTTTGTAGTAAGCATTACCAGTAAAGGTTAATGTTTCTTGGATGTTTTTGGCCATGCACACAGGCACTGATGTCGTTTGTGTAACAGGGATGTGGTGCGTGTCTGCTGTGAGGTGTTTGCTGCCGTCTCCCCCAGATCCCCGGGGTAACAGTAGGGATGCAAGGAGACAGACCTGATCTGTGGTTAAATCAAGAGCTCTTCTACTGCTTTCTTGGCCTGTGGTCGGTTCACTTTTAGCACAACTGAACCTAACATGTTTAGAAAATGTCCTGACCTAAGTGAAACTGCTTCTGGAAGGGTCTGGGAGCTCTCATAAAGCCAGCTCCGTCAGCCTGAGATCAGGTGAGGTGAACACGGAAAGGCAGGGGTGAAGATGATAAGGGAGAGCAGGAACACCTTAAAAAACCTCTGTCTGCTTCCAGATTGAGGTATGACTGTTCCGAGAGCCACAGCTGGAGAGTTTAGAGGCTGACAGTAACTTCTCTACAGAGGAAAGGTCATGTCTCTTCTGCATTTTACCAATACACTTTGATTCCTAAACAGTTCTGATTGCTTTTTTTTCCTCAAACTTTATCTGCATCTCTTAATTTCTTGTCACCTCAGTGTCTTAACTGTTTATGGCTTTTCCATGATCCCTTCTCTCTTCTGTATTACCTGCGAAGATCAGCAGTGTTGCACCAGCAACTGAGCTGGCTGACAATGATACTCATTAACTATTTGCTATTTGCTTAACCTGCACTGAAGAACTGAGGCTAAAATGTTGCCTGTGAAAACAAAAAAGAAATTATATATGTGATGGCACTTGAAGGCCTCAATCATAGCACCGTATAAGACAATCTGGCCCCCGATCACTGAGTTCAGTGGAGATGAATTTGGCCTCTGGCCACAGTCTGCTATTTGATGCTCATGCCTTGACTTTATGAGCATTTGGGAAGTGTTTGACATTACTTGAGCAGAGCACATCATGTGTGGGAAACGTCTCCGTGAGGTAAACTGTCCGGAGCAACGCTGGTGCTGCTTGATGAGGAGACGTTTCTCTGCGTATAAAGGGCTCTGCTCATTTTGCTAACAGCAACAGTATGTAAATGTAATGGCCAAGTGATATTCTGAGACAGTAACTCCTCCAATTACAGCCTGATTGCATTCATCAGGAACTGCTCTGCATTTTAACTGAGAAAGTGACAGTCACTTAAACCAGGAAATATTGTTGTACTTGACCTTCAATCTCAATCTGGCACGCAGAGCTATGGCAATGTTAGCCAAGTGGTGGAGGGACTCAGGGCGAGCAATACTTATAACGCAGTGCATCCATATCCCCACCATCATATTAGAGTCACTGAATACAAAATAGCAGAATTTGAGAATATGAAATAAATGAACTGGATAAAGGCTTCTGCCAAATCACATTAGGGGACATCTCTGTGAAGGATACAATGCTCAGATTATTTTGCTAATAGTCACATTACTGCTCCAAATACATTTTTTCCTTCAAAGTAGAAACCTGGCGGTCAGAGAAGAAGATTGTGGTGCCTCCTGTTCATTTTCCAGATGAATCTGGGTCATTTCCAGTGCCTTGCTTTACCAGGTCTTTTCAAAACACCCTACAGCAGTGGAGGAGAGCACGGTGCCTCAGCGCGTGGCTCTGCTCTCACCCCTGGCTGCCATCAGTCCTCCCGGCTGGTGTTTTCATGGAGTTGGGGGTCTCTGCACGTGTCAAGTTCTGCCAGGACTCAGCTGCCGACTCCAGTGACTGCACGGGCTGCAGCCACTGGCGTCGAGGCAGCGCAGGGCTCAGGGACAGGGTGGGCATCGCCCGGTCCCTGCTGCGCTGTGCAGTGCCCAGGCACACCCGCAGGCTGTGGGGGCTGCTGCAAACAGTGTCCTCTGCCCGCCGAGCCACGGGCAGCCCGGGCGAAGCGCCAGCTGGGGCTCTGCAGGGTGGCGTTCTGCCCAGCAGTGATGGTGAGGGCTGCGCTCGGCCTGCGCTCGGCGTGTGCACGGCTCACTGGAGGGCTTCCCGCGGCCTGGCATCTTCCGCAGTGCAGGGTGTCCCATCGCGACAAGGTCACCCTGCCCTGTTGGCAGCCCACACGGTTCTCTCCTCACCGCTGAGCCGCATGGCAGGGTGTCTCACTGCGATGCCCTCAGACGGACTGTTTGGCCCCCAGGGAGGAAAGCTATCTTTTTTCCAGCTATGAAAGAAATAACATTAAAACCAGTTTTTGTACAGTCACTGTTGAGGAGAAAATACCATTTTTTTCCAAGGGAAGAAGTGCTTCTTCTTTCTTGCTCCTTCTGCATCCACCTCTGGCTACAGAGCCCAGTTTGTTTGCGAAGCCCAGGGATGTAGGTCGGGTACGCTTGTGTCTTCTGTGTTTGCCATGTTCTGTATTTATTTCTCTTTTCACTCCATTACCCACCCTTCATCCTTCCGGGAGCCTAGACAGATAACCTTTTAGTAATAATCTGAAATTCAAATACAAAGAATTGACTCCTGAACTGCCCTAATATTTGAGAAAGGTTTTAAAACAAAATAGGTTTTTCTGTGTCCCATTATTGGCCTGGCAGCTGCGTGTGCATGCTAGGTGTACTGAGAAAGGTAATATTAACAGAATGAAAAGGTCAGAGTTATATAAAAATCCCTTTAAAACTAAATAGGCCTGCCGTGATGAATCCCCCACAGATACACAGAGGTGAAGAACTGAGAACATTTGGGCCTTTGGCAGGTCAGGTTGTGCATCTGTAAATGTCCTCCAGAAATAAAAAAACCAGACAAGTCCAGAAGTACAGCGATTGTGGTCAGCCAGATTCAACATCTGCTGTGCCTACTCCGCAAGAGGGCCAGCTGGCCAAGACAGGGCTAAATACCTCCCTCGGCAAGTCAGGACCAGCCCTATGAATACCAGGGGTACCACGGAGCCAAGTACTGTGGGCAGGGTGCAGGGACAGGCGGTACGTAACCCATAAACAAAGAGGCAGATACACGTGGAGGTGTTCAAGGGGCTGCGCACTGGAAAATACGTATGCATGCATTGAATTAGACATATTTCTAGCTGAAGTTAGTGGTACATCAAGGTGCATAGCCCCTGCCTGTACTGTTATCCTGTGGGGGCATGGAGTGCTAGACTGAAACAGTTGAGAACCTGTCCTGCACGGGACTGGTGAGGGTCTGGCATGGCTGTGGGGGGGGAGAGAGGACAGACAGCCCAGGAGCGCAGGACAGGCACCTCCTTGCCGTTGGGTCAGGGCCATAGGGGCTGCAGAGGACCTCACGATGGGAAAATGACTTGCGGATCTCTGCTTGCAAGAAAAAGCTGCAGCTTGGGTAGGAAAGAATCTAAAGCCATCCTGCCCAGACCAGACCTGTCTAGTTTAAGCCCTGTCTCTAACACAGCCAAAACCACTAGATGCCTGGAAGAGGCTGTAAGGACAGGGAGCTCCCTAGCCAGAGGAGCGGTTTTTGTCTTTAAAGAGCCCTGAGTGGATCTTTCTTCCATGAATTTGTCTAATTACTTTTTGATTCATGTAAGCTTTTAGGATCTGTAACATCCCATTGCAGAGAGTTCCCCATTTAACTACATATTTAATGAAGAAGCACTTCTGAACCCTCTATTTCATTTGGATGCTCCCATTTCTCAACCCTGTTCCTCATCACCGTGGCTTTAGTAACCTCTGGCATACCTGCTTGGGCCAGCCCTTACTCAGGCTGATGAGCCATACCCTGTTTTGACAGCACCCCTGCAGAAGTCCTTGTGGTATCTGTCCTTCCATGTGCCTATTCCGGGTCTGATCTGTCTTTGAGGTGCTGGTGGGGAATTCAAGCTGCATAAGCTACATTTCCTGTTTGTTTTCATATTCCTGTCTTGCTAATCTGTTTGCTTTTTAAATCGCTACTATGTGTCAGACTGACAACTTCATAGCACTAGCAATTGTGACTCTAAGTCTTCTTCCTGATTAGTATGGCTGGTTTGGGGTCTGTCATTTGGTATGTAAACTCAGTCTCCTTTGATCACTTCTGAATCATGTTGCATTTTTCTGCATTGACTCTTCTCTGCCATTTTTTCACCTTTTTCAGTACTGCGATGTCCTTTTGCAGTGCTTTGCAGTCATTTTTCCTGCCTTGCATAGCTTAGTGTCATGAGCAACCTTGTGACTTGTGCCTCCCTTTTTCAGGCTGTTTATGAACAAGTACAGCCCTCGATCCAGACACCTCTGGCATTTATTCAAGACTGCCCTCCACAAACAAAAGTATCATCTCTTCAAGGTGTATGCAGACACAGCCCTTGTCACTGAGTGCTTTGCTTGCTTCTTGTATTCTTATGTCTAAATCAAGCCCTATTTCAGTTGAATGACAAAGCAGTGCCAACAGCCCAACCAAACCTCCTTTGAGACCCTGTAGCTAAATTACACTTTGTGACACTGTATGTGTGAGGTTGAAAAGCAGGTTTCCACCTGCATGGAAGTCAAAGGCCTCTGACTTTAGACTAGTTACTAGTCTAAATTAGTAGACTAGTTACCCCCCATACGGTAAGTGCTGCCAGACCCAATCCATCTCAAGATCGTGTTATCCCAGGTTCTTGCAGTGTGAACAGGGCAGACATCAGGTAATCTGGATTCTTGCACAGGTATTACTCTATCAAAATAAGAGATGAAGGAAGCCTTCCAAAATGTTTGTATTTCCTACAAATACATTTCTTAGCTTTGCTGAAACCTTTATATTCATCAATTTCTGTGGCAGAATAAGTTGCACTGTTTAACTGTGTGACAGAGTTAAAAAATAGGTCTTTTGTTAGTTTTGAATGTTCTGCTCCCTGTGGGACCTGGTTCCCCTTGTCACCTCGTGCTGAGTCCTCTGCCCCACCCACCACAGCTGTGCTTCAGCCTCTTACCGCCCTTTCCCCTGGGCTGCAGCCTTACCCATTGCTGTCTGCAGGCTGGTCCCTCTGGGCGCAGGCCCCGGGCAAGCTGGGCAACCAGAGAGAGAAACCCCCGCCCACCTGAATGTGCCATCCCCATTGCCTCTGCGCCATTCCACGGCACCGCGTGACGCAGAGGCCCAGCTAGAGCCACGGGGCCTGGGCGCTCCTCTCGGCAGCGGGCAGCCATCGCTGTGCCTCGCTCCCGCGGTCTGAATGCCCAGCGTCAGGCCCGGCAGGAGAGCTGCGCCGCGCTCGCCCCTCCGCCGAGCCCCACGGCCGCCGAGCCCCACAGCTGCTGCGCCAGCTTGCTGTCCCCACAGCAGAGCATTTAGCTTCCTGTGGGGTTGATTGCAGGGAACGAGGTGGCTCTGGCTGACCCGCTGTCCCACTTCCCCTTGCTCATTGTTCCTTCCCACCGTTCTCACAGCCTTTCTCAAGCGCATTTTTGTTGCTGGTAAATTGAACGTTTTGGAAAGTGTCTCAGTATGGCCCCGTGCACAATGTGGAGGGCTGGCTCCATGCTGTCATTTTCTGTTACTTCCCCACTGATAAGCGAGTGCGTGTCCCCAGGAAGACGCATTCAAAACTTGCCCAAGTGGTTTGTGTTTTTGTTTTCCACGCGTACTACAGCCTCACTGCCTTGTTTCCGTGCTGTTTCCCAGAGACCCCACGTCTGCAGAGCCCTGCTGACAGGCGGCGTGACAGCCAGGCACTGCCCGCCTGCCCCGCCGCACCGGCCCAACCGCGCACATGCCCCAGCATGGCACCTGGCCCCCGCCACGCCACAGCCAGCCCTCCCAACCCTCTTGGCAAAATGCCGTGTGCTCACAGGTGCGTCCAAGCCTTGTCGTGCAGGGTCTGTGCTGACGGCTGTTTCTCTGGGACCGCACTGGGTGCCCACGCTCCAGGCAGCTGCATCTGACCAGGAGAGGTGGGACTGGCTGTGCTGCTGAGGAGCATGGCTCTGGTCACAGTCGCTCTTCCCCAACGGGTGGTTGCAGTCCTGATCAGGCAGTTTCTCTGTAGCTGGAGACTTGGGAAGAGGTCTCAGTGAGCTCCCTACCCTGCTGAAGAGCAGAAGGGATCGAATGGAAAGGCACACAACAGGAGAAGATGTCTATACATACACACACACATATATACCTGTCAGGCATTGCCTCCAGGGTCAGAAATCCCTGCCTTTGCACAGGGTGAATGCTACACATTAACCCCAGACCTGACACTAATGCTATGTTCTGCCTGCCTAAATGTTCCCTGAAGCCTTAATTAGTACTTCTGTTCTAATCTATGGGCAACATTATGTACCTCTGTGTTCAACCAAAAGAGTGGCTGAAAAACAGTGGAGGGTAAATGATCCCTTTCCGACCTCACAGAGAGGTTTTATGAGGTTTAATCCATTACTGTTAAATCCTCAGAGGAAGGAAGGTGTAGAAAGAGGGGTATTAATGTCATCAATGTAATTGACCATCAGTGTCACAACATTAATTAAAAGTAAACAATTCAAATGTCAGATCTCAGGTAAAAATATGTTTAAATATTTTCTTTATGGTTTACAAGAGGAGATAATTCCCCTAGTCATGCTGAGACTTTTGCCTTTTCACTGGTGTCTCACGTTGCTTTACAACGTGCTGTTCACTTCCCGGTCTCCAGGAAACCAGATTCCTGTTAGGAAGCCCTGACAGACTTGTAGCTCCACACGCAGAGCGCCGATTGGGGGGTGCCCTGTCTTCCAGGGGTCCCCAGGCTGTTTGCAATGGCAAAGGAGGCTCAGTGCCTCCCTCGAGTGTGCTTGGGACTGGGAGGCTACGGCAGCGGTGGCCGCTGCATCGGCGATGGCGTCCCGGCTGGCCCAGCCCTGTTTGCTGCTTGGCTCTGACTGGTTTCCGTGGCAGAGCCTGGCAGCAGCTGGGGCTGGTGGTTTGGTTGCTGCAGAGGACCAGGTATGGCGAGGTGCCCTTGATGGGGGTCCTGCTGCATGCTCTGAAGGGGGTTTGCCTTCCTCTCGCTCCTGTCCTTCCTCCCATCCCCACATTTTGGGAGCCTCTCCAGAGAATTCCTAATTCAGGGCTTGCTCCCTGCTCCTGAGGGGAACACCCTGAACTCACAGCAAACCCACACCGAGCTGAACTTGCTTTAATTTGAACAGCAACTGTGAATGTCATGGCTCAGGCTGTGCCCCAGCAGAAGCCTTGGAAGCTTTTCAGGCTGTAGCTACTCCCTTTTCAGCCTGCACAGCCGAACAGCGGGATGGAAGAGGAGGGGAGGCTGCAGCTTCATTTCTTTTCATTCCCTTTACCGTGGCTCTCCAGCAGCATTCCTTGGGTTTCCAGTGTGCTGAAACCGTGCCCAGCTGCTTGCTGCTGCTTCTTTGGTATGCAAATGCACAGGAAACTTCTCTTACACTTTCCCTTCTCCGTGCTGGCCTCGTTGGCTATATTACACCATGCTGTCCCTTAAAATCCCTTCTGCTTGAAACACAAGCCTGCTGGCATTACTCCCTGCTCAGCCTCTCCTCCAGCAAACCAAAACCATCACTGACCCCACTGGCAGCAGAGAGAGCGGGTGACTGGCCAGCCCCCGAATCAGTACAAAGTTAGTTCATTAATAAGGCACTACACTTCCAACATGCCTGTGTTGCATTTGGGGCCACCACTTGCTTTTGCTTTTCTGTCTGATAAGGACGCGTGTCCCCCGAGAGCTGGGTTTATGGGGAGATGAGGCCAGCACACTTAGGACCACGACAAACTTACACCGAGGCGTTGAGCAGCAAAGGAGCCACGATTTCTGAAAGGGTCAGCCAAATGAAATGTGAAACTGTCTTTTGCCCAAGATCAAGTAAAATAGCAATAAACAAACAGGTTGGTCATTACCAGGTAATCTCTGCTTGGAGGAGACCAGCTTCCATGCAGAAGAATCTCAAAAGGGAACCGGCGGAAGTACCACTCCTGGAATAATGCTTGGACACTGGAAAGCTCCCCTGGAAAGAGAAAACTACCCAACAGGCCTTTTTTATTACTAGTACCTAGGAATCTTGAGTTACTCAGAAGATACAGAAGCCCCAGTGTCTGGAGGAGCTGGAGGACTAGGCAAGAAATACTATGTGAGAGACATTGTAGTATTAATTGTCCCACTAAGTATCTTTTTTTTCCCACCCCAAGTCTGGTACTTGGAAAAAGCCAGAGTCCTCAGCAGAGCTCCTCCCTCCTTCACCCAGCTGAGTGCAGTTCTGTCTGCTAAAAGGAACCATTTACCTGGAGAAGTTACGCTGTCCTGCCGTACCCAAGCGTGCATAAGCTCCAACACAGAAATGTGTCTCGAGACCATGGGGCAGTTCAAGACCCACTATCCCTTAAACCTTTCAAGAGAGTTCCCCAATTAAAACTGAATAGAGCCTACTGCTGAGTAGCTGCGCTCCGCTCAAGCGAAAGGGACTCGGTGGAGTGCCGGGGGTGAAGGCAGCGTGGAGCCTGCACTGCACACGTCAGACCTGGGCAGTGGGCTGGGGCACCGAGGGCTTCACACCGTGCCCAACAGCTTTCAGATGACTTGTCAGTAACGTTTAGTGTTTTGCCTCTTGACAGCACCAACAACAACCTAAGTTACTGCTCTGCAGCATCCCTTGCAGGTGCAAGACAGTGAAAGGGGAAAATAAACAAAAGTATTAATAATGGCTGTGAAAATTTAACTTTTATTATCTGTTCACTGTATACAAAACACCATTCTGCATAGTGATAACTCATTTGTTGTACAGTTGACAGTGCACATCAACAAACAAGTGTTCAAGAGGTATACACTTAATGAAAGGGCAGTGATGGCCAGTGTACATTACGCACTAAGATCCTGCGACGCCAGCTGTATGTTTTAGGATGGAGAAGTACCTCATAACCACTCAGTAGGTGAGTAATATAAATGGGATAACAAGCATTTACCAACGAACCAAATTAAGAATGAGGATGGAGAGAGAAAGCCGAACTGATGTATCCGATACACAATTTCCAGAGTGATTAAGAAGTTTTACAGAGGTGGCTGAGAAGGATCCCTATTTTTTCAAACACTTCAATTTTTCAAACTTTTAAAATTTAATGATAAATAACAGAATCTCACAAATCTTTAGGGGCAAAATGCTCCACATTTATTTACATATGAAATGTGTTTAATACAGTTGTAATGGACATAGTGTATAGTAACATCTGACAGCAGCAAGACTTGTAAGGAACCAAACAACTACTACTGTGTATCATGCACCTATCTATATATACACAATTTGTTTTAAAAAAAAGTACAAAATTTTTTTTAAGGGATACATACAAGGTATAAAATGCAAAACCAAACCAAAAATATAACTCTCACAGAGAACTATATATGAAAGGGACAGTATGGTACCTTTTTGTACTTTGTGAAAGCGTAACTAGTGATATTAGATACATGTTTGAAATGGCTGAACTAGCTTCGTACGGTCTGTGCTAAAGCTGAAAGCCCCCGTTATACGTACACAGGCTGGTGTGTTAGCTCCTCGACAGCTGGATGTAACACTGAGCACCAAGTACATTTGGCATTAGCATACAGAGCTGGGAAATACCAACCCCTGTAGCAAGGGTTAACTATTTTCTTTCAATAACCAGAAATTAAGGAAAATACATAATGCTGTGTACTCGCTTCTATATAATGTTTAATAAATTACATGACAAAAAACATCATCATTATAAACCTATTCCTCTAATTACATCTTATTTGTTAAATCCAGAGCAGCCCAGCCCTTTTGTAACAATTTGACCTTTGATCACAAGCACCTGATGGCCTAAAAAAATCACTTCATGATACATAGAGTTGTGCAATTATACTTTTCAAAAGTACTTTATCATTCTAGGGGGTCTGCACCTGTTCTGGTGTTGCCACCTAAAACCAGCCCTGCATTTTACATATGCAGTGGTACTTTTTCTTCTTTTTTTTTTTTTTTTTTTTTAAATTTTGTATATATTTATAAAGAGAAAGTTTAAAAGCTTCCTTAGACATTTAGAAGCATGAGTTCTTAGAATTTAAAATCTCTTAAGCTTGCTTCCCCTCCCTACTCCCCTCCAAGCACTGCCTTCTGATGCACTTCCATTCACTAAACTCTCTTTCAGAAGCATTCAAATAAGAAACAGTTTAAGAGAACCCAAAGGAACTGCCCCAGCATTCAGAACTCTGTTTTAAAGCAACTTACTAGAAAAAAACAGAACAAAACAGAAAAACCCAAATTTTCCACTAGATACTGATACAAACACATAACAAAGAGTACAAAAGTTATTAGTTTAAATATATACAAACTCTTTTCAACTCAAATACTGCTTCAATGGTTTTGAGGGTATAGACAATGAGGTGAAGGGCACGCTTTTATGCAGAATATATTGCAACAGCCTGAACAGTACTGTTAACACTATTATACCTTGAACTTTCTGTAGCAAAAATGTCATTAGTATTCCAATGTGGAGAGAGATTTCTGCATCCCGAATAATCTGATCACTTTTCAGCTGAACTCATTCTTTTTGACTTAATGAAGGCCATGCCATGTGTTCTCATGTGAGTGTTTAAGGCCGCTTCAGTTTCAAAAGTCTTTGCACACACTTTGCATCTTCTGTCTGATGCCGTACTGTCAGAAGATTCATCCTCATGATTGGGTTTATTTTCTTGCTGATTATCCTCCCCAGACCCATTTTGTTTTGATACTGGCTGAGGCTCCTTCAGCTTATGTACAATGAAGAGGTGTCTGGAGAGCGACACGTGAGATGTGTAACAGAGTCCACATTCCCTGCACTGGTACGAAGAGCCATCAGATTTATGCTGAGGAATATGTTCATGAAACTGGAGGAGATTTTCTGTTGTGAAGCCACAAACAGCACACTTGTGAACTTTAAAAACATTTATCTTTAGCTTCTTCAATGGCTGAGTGATTGCACCTCGTGGAGGCCGGAACTCCAGTACAGGTTCTTCCAATTTACGCTTTGGACTAGGAACCTAAAAAAAGCCAGAAATGGTATATCACGTGAGGTGAATACATGGTGCTTTTCATAACTATTGGTGACTTGCAAACTTCAAAAACCTTCCCTTGGTAGATTCCAGTACAACTTTGATAAATACAGTATTTGAAATAACACTAGCAAATATATATTGTACATGTTGGAAAACCAGGGGTTTTCTTTATTACAAATTGCACACAAAATCTGTCAGATCAGATAGAGCTACAGTATCTAATACACCGGATAAACTTGAATAAATATTTGCCAGTGTAACTGCATCCGAGTACACACACCAATGAGACCTCTGCTGCGTACAGGGTGTAGAGTATCAGTCTAGGAACTTTTCAAGTACTACCTTCTGGAACTCCATTTTAATTACTTAGTATTATTTCATGCCTGAAATTTGACTTGACAGATTATCTCCTGATCACTAGTAACCAAACTAACCTATTGCACATTTTTTAAAACTAATTAAACTGATTATTGTTTATATTCTCCTTGTCATTCTTCTGACATGAATATTCCTCAAGAATCCTCTGCATCCTATGTGGCTCAGATATGCTGCATGGTGTTTACGAGACAATGTACATAGCTGACATATTTTCAACACTTAAATAAGCTAAACATATAAAGGAAAACAGTACACTTTAAAAACCAGATGTCTGTGTCTCTGCTGTCAGCAGTGAAATTCTTTATCATATAGAGCCCCAAACATTTAAAAAATGCTGTTAATGTCTGCATGTAACAAGTCTTTGGACAGAGCTGTCACCTTATTTTTGCTTTCCTTCTAACACTCATCAATAGAAAAGTAGCGTAGTTCAGCTGGAAGGGACCTACAACAACCATCTGGTCCAACTCCTGAGCCCTCCGGGGCTGACCTAAAGTTAAAGCCTGTTGTTAAGGGCATCGTCCAATCGCCTCTTAAACACCGACAGGCCTGGGGCAGCGACCCCCTCTCCAGGAAGCCTGTTCCAGGGTTTGACCACCTCTGGGTGAAGAAATACTTCCTCTCGTCCAGTCTGAACCTCCCCAGCGCAGCTCTGAGCCCTTCCCAGGCGTCCTGTCCCTGGATCCCGGGGAGCAGAGCTCAGCACCCCCCTCTCCCCATCCCCTTCCCAGGGAGCTGCAGAGAGCCCTGAGCTCGGCCTCAGCCCCTTCTCCCAGGCGAGACAGGCCCGGAGCCCTCAGCCGCTCCCCACAGCACCTGCCCTCCAGCCCCTCACCAGATTTGTTCCCTCCTCTGGACACACTCTAGGACCTTCACATCCTTTTTAAAATTGTGGGGCCCAGAACTGCACATAGTGCTCCAGGTGAAGCCACACCAATGCTGAACACAGTGGGAGATCCTCCTGCATTTTCATCATCAGATTGAAAGCAGTTTCACTGTAAAATTTGTATTGAATAAGCTCAAGGCTGGGTAGTTGAAAGAAGGACACACTGCTTCTACGTAACCTGTAGCTTTTCTACAGCTATGAGAAGACTTGGTTGCAGAGGATTTGAAAGGTGCTTTTAAAGCAAATCACTAAGGAGTAAGTTATATTCTGCATCATTCAGTGATCAAACCAAACAGAAAGTCTTTCCAAAAACATGTTCTAGTTCAAGCATGACAGAATTTGTTGCAGGAAACTTTAAGACATTTTTTGGGCTCAGACTTGTACAAAGATCAGACTTGTACAAAAATACCTGTGTCTATTTAAAGATCCTAAATGTATACCCACAAAAAATTCACTCTGAGTGACTGAATGAATCTTCTAAGTGATTACCTTCGTGTCTTCTTTCACTTCCCTTTCTTCCATATTGGTTGATTCAGTCATTTCTTTCACATCAGGGTCTTTAATGCCATGCATCAACTGAATATGTTTTTCCAACATCAACCGCTTGGTAAAAGTACGTCTTGAGTCTGGGCAGTGCCTACATAAACACAAAGCAGACGTGCACAGATTCAAGTGTCACACTTATCAAAAGTAGTACTCTGAGGAATACAAATAGGACTGGTAAATAAATCCAGACTAGAGTACAACCTATTGATGATAGCAACAACGCCTTTCCAACCATTATAAGAAAATGAGCATAATTACAAAATAAAACTAGAAATGTTTGAGCGATTTATATTCAGAGAAAACAAGAAGCTCTCTGAAGATAATATCCAAAATGGTACGAAGTGTGAGTCAGAATAAAACCTGGGAGCATCTGAGTTTTGTTTCTTAGACCTCCACTAACATCACCAAACTGTATATTCTATTAGACACTTTCCAAAGCTCTCCTTAATTTAAATTTCACAGGGAAAGCAATCACCTTCCACGCAGGATGAATGCTAGCTCCAGACAACACTTAATTCTGCATTCAAATCCAAATACTTTATCTCCTTGAACTAGTAATTCCTTCTCAGCTCTCTTTCCAAACCTCAAACTAACCAGCAGCACCACCTTGTCCTTCACAGTCTGCGCTCTGTTCTCCCGACAGAACCAGCTGCAGCACTGCTGAACCTCTCCTGTGCTTGTGGAAAGTGTCTTCCCCCTGAGCTCCGACCGTGTAACGTATCGTACAGGTGTCTGGGGAGGGATGGCCAAACAAG
The DNA here is from genome assembly GCF_031877795.1 of Strix aluco. Classification (NCBI taxonomy): domain Eukaryota; kingdom Metazoa; phylum Chordata; class Aves; order Strigiformes; family Strigidae; genus Strix; species Strix aluco. The sequence goes on along the minus strand of NC_133971.1, from coordinate 96,858,211 downwards.
AACCGCAGGGGAGGAGTTTAACTGTAATACTCTCTGAGTCTTTCTCCTGAGGTTTTAATTTTTAAAATGCCGTTTCATTTAATTTTATTTTAAAAAAAGGAAAAAAGACAGTACTGTAGGCATTCTGAAACGAAAACAGAGAAATATGATAAGTTCTGCTCAAAGGGTGTGCAGAAAGAAACCTGGCATTTGCTACTTGTCATACCCCCAGAGAAATAGTGTCCAGGCTCACCAGCTCACCTAGGCTCAAGTACAAATTAAGGGTACACGAGGAACAATCTGATGTGTGGGTTGTGTCAGGCAACCAGGGCACAGGGAGCCGGGAGGTTATAAAGCACTTGTTGGAACGCCGTGCTGTGCCCAGCCGTCTCACGTGCCCACAGCAGGGCCCTCGTGCTTTCCGTAAGAAAGCCGAGATCACTCAGGGCAGGGCAGGATCTCAGCCAGAGAACGGCTGCTGCTGGCAGCTGCCTCTTCAGTACTGCCACCTCAGGTCCACAGCACACACACACATATGCATCTACCAGTGAAGAGATGCCACAGAAATGGTATTATGGATCCTCTCTGATTGACATGGCTTCTTCTTTTAAATAATGTATCGTCTCTCCAGCCTCTTAAACATCACGGAGGATTTTTAGACATTACACACTGTTTTCTGTAAGAGAAAGAATACTACAAATACTGACTTTTGTAGATTGGCACAGTGGGTTGTGTACATGAGACTCTATTTAAAACCAGGTTCACCTCTGTAAAACTATCAGCCACGCCAACTCTCAGCTCAGCTCAGTTCCGGATTTGCTTCCCAAAGCCCCCGAAAGCCAGCAGACTTTATGTCCGTGCATTCTCAGCAGCCTGCTGTGTTTCAGGCATGCAGGACAGCCCAAACAGTTTAGCCTGTCTATGTATCTAAATAACTGATTCATTTGAATGAACGGGACATTGGCTTTTATACAGTCTAGAAGATAAATTCAACTAACAAGGTTTTTTGTTGGTTTATATTCTGTTTCTAAATAAATAAAAGTAGAACTTACGAGCACGTATAAACCTTCCTAATGCCTTTGTGCTTGATACGATTGTGACGACATAAACTATGGGATGAACTGAAAGATTTGTCACATTGTCGACATGGATGTTTCTTCATTTGCTTTAAAAAAAGAAGAAAAATACATTAGTTAAAAAAGCTCTGTAAAAATAATGCGTGTGTCAAACCTTTCGGTAACAGGAAAGAAACATCACTTACCATGTCTGGTACTCTACCTCCAAGTACACACCACTCCTACAGCAATGCTGCAGAAGTCAAGAGGACCTGGGCCTCTTTCACAACAGTGTGGCCAGCATGAGTTACACACACATCTACCACCAGTTGTAAACTGGTGTCAGACTGTGGGTGAAGAGAATTTCTTCCTCCAGAGAAGCAAGGAAGATCAGTGAATTATTTCTGGATCAGTAAAGGCAGTACGGTGAGAGATTCACTTTCACCATAAAGTAACCTCTCCCTTCCCTTCCCCAAACTGAGTCTGCAGTTGATCAGTCACCTGCCAGGAGGGGCGAAGGGCACCTAACAAGGGCCAAAGCCACAGACACCGACACCTAACGGTCAGAAAAGAGATGAAGAAACGAGAGGTGCGGCCCGATGCCAACCTGAGGGACATCTGTTTGGGGAATCCTGTGGGGTTTATATTACAGTTTAAGTGGACAGAGAAAGAAAAGGAAGGAAGCTGAGAAGGATGGAGTGGTCTCCATCTGTGTCACTCCAGCTGAACATGGCCACAGGAGCTGCAGTGTCTGAAGAAATATCTCCAGAACGAATGCACAATAACCCACATGGACATTTTAACATGACATAAGTCATTCTCTAGTGCCTAACATTAATCAACAATAATAATAAAAAGAATTCTCATTCCTAAATACTAAGAAGCTCAAGCTATACAGAAATGCTTAAGGAACTGAAGAACATCCTTCTTACGTTTGTGCTGAACTTCACGTTACATTCTCCCTAATGGCTACATTGTTCAGGAACAGCTACAGACGAGCCAGTGGGGATCTGCAGAGGTGATTTCATTACTGAAAATTATAATTTACTGCAAAGTTTGGAGTGAGTGGTGGAAGGTTTGTACACAGGAAAAAGCGATCTCTGGAACGGCTAAAGGAGTAAGAGCTGTTACAGTGAGATGCGACCTTTTGCTATCGAGACCAAAATCACATGGAGTGTGGGGGAAGGAAAGAAAAGCAGTTTTGAAAGGTCGTTCATGCAAATGTGAAGCAGCCCATTAGGAAACATGATATGGTAATTTTATTTGGGCTAGTCAACATAATGCTGTTAGAGATGCAATACTGTTCAACCTAGACTTCCTTTTCACGTTTAAAGGCCAATTAAAATAAAAGGAAATCAACATATTTTGCTCTTAAATTGTTAAAGGTGAAAACCTGACAGTGTGTACACACAGTATGTGCTCATTAATGCTAATGCACTAATCAATACATTTTGCAGTATGCTCATGACTGCAATGCTCTGGGAAGAATTTATAAAATAAACAAAATGTGAAGTTGTATTAGGGCTTCTGTGAAGAGCCGGCCCTGCCCCGTGCTGCACCACCACAGGCGCTCAGCCAAGGCAGCCCACGTGTCTCTGCCGAGGCCACTGCCCAGCGCAGCTGCAGCGAGCCCTTGGTCAGGGCAGCAGCAGCAGGACTGCACTCAGCAGGGCCCTGTCCCTCCCGCGGCGCCGGGCGCTGCCTGCGGTGACCACCCCTGACACCACGCTCGCTCTACACTCCTTGGGAAGATTCTGGATAGAGACCTGGAGAGGATTTTGGATGCATTAGTTTCTGTAATGGCAGCCAAAACCAACAGAACTAACACATTAGTTCTGTAATTAGGTGCAGCAGGACCTGCTATACAGCATCTCGTCTTTACAGGGAGAAAGAGGATGTTCAATTAGATGCACAGCACGTCGGAATTGGTAAAGCAATTCCTGCTTAGAAAACATCTGTCCTTTCACAGAAACACACCGGAGTCCTAGGAAGCTCCGCGCACGCCTACCCGGCCGAGTGCAGACATACGGGATCCAGTTTCCAGACAGCAGTTGTACAGACTTGTTAGAACCACCCTTTGGGCTAGTAACATATAATTTTTTTTTTAAAACAGCACTTTTAAGGTCAGACAGAGTGTCACACCAAGGTGGCTACAAGTTTTCCTACCCTACAGCTGGCTTACCTTCAACCAGCTCAGGAAGAGGATACAGAAAATGTGAATCTGTCTGCCTGTGTAGACACTGCCCAGTAAGGTCTGGGAACTCCAGAATCTGTCCAGAGAGGATACACATGGCAGCACCTCTCCTATGAATACCTCTGAATAATCCAGCCTGGGATCAGCTAAGAAGGCTTACAGCTCCAGACTTTCACTCTGATCCTGCAAAAGCAGCAATTAGAAGTTTGAAACTAATTATCTTCAAATACCTTACATGACAATGGGCTTTGTGAATAGCTCATGAATTGCTTAATTAAAGTTTTTAACAAACATTCTGCATAGAACATTTTAGAGCATTTAACCCACACCTATCATTCTTAAGAAACACAGACTGTAAATTAACTCCATTATCTATTAGACCCAGATCACATGCTTGGTTATTTAATGCTCATTTCTAGTCTCTCTACAATAAGATGTATCCGTAAAAGTTTTGGTTTTGAGTATAGTCATTTTCATGGTAACAATTACTGAAAATTTCGAGAGATCTGGAAGGAACGTAGCAACTGGTCTTTATCACCCATTTCTGAAAGACATGGAGTTGTATCTCTATTCATTTAGGTATATATAGATGCGCCTCCTGTGTTATTCCAGGAACCACTTGGATAGGGATAAAAACCAGCACATAAATGTAAGCAGTGAACAGGTGTTTAGGCCAGTACTTGAGTGCAACAATTATCTAATATTTCATAACAAGGGCTGCTCTTGAGGTAACACTGCACGTTCTTATTAAAATCAGATCAAGATATATATTTAAAGCTAATATTGAGAAAGCATTATCAGTGTGTGATGAACCTTATTTGAGATGCCTGCTGCCCCTGCTGTGGATGTGATCAGACTGGGTACTGTTCTCTAGCTCACTCTGGAGTGACAGTTCCATAGGGAGGTTGCGTTGTTTTGCTTTAAGAATTGTATCAGCGTAAAATGCCTCTGGTCTTAAACTTATTTCTGTTTGCTGGTACAGCACTGATGAGTTAGTATTTGGGCTAACAGGCAAAACGGAGTGCACCAGCAGTTTACATGCTGCTGAAGAGACTGATTTTGACAGAAAATTAAGCTATGATTGAGTGAGTGTCACAGGATCAGAATCAAGCATTCAGGGCACAGGCTTGCCACAGTAACACATTTATGGAGTTTCCTTACATACGCTGCCTAGCAGAAGTGTCAGGCATACACCTGCTAGGCTTGAAGCTGAAGCAATTAACAGTTCCTTAGTGACTTCCATGGACAGAAATGCAAAAAGGGGCTTTTAAAGGAACTGGAGAAATCAAATGGAGACGGTGCGATTTCAGCTGCTTGTCTCCTTTGCATGCCCTCAAGCTGTAAAAGGAGAGCCAGGTAAAAGAAAATGTAGTTCTGTGAATCACAATCCTTTGATGGGGTGTGTCTCATTCCAAGGGGGACTGGCAATGCAGCTACAGGACTCTGTACAGCAGGGAGGCTGAAAGAACGGAGTGGGAGTTACGGAAGACAAGGAGAAACATGGAAATAGTCTCCTGTCAGTCAGGCTCGGGTGCTATTTGCTTGAAGCTGTCATAAGAAAATTAGAGATGACACTCAGTAGTCTGGCATTTTCAGCTTTTCCATAAAATGTTTATAAACAGAATAAAATAATTTGCGCAACAGCTTTAGAGAAGCACGCGATCTGAATTCTCACACATAGACTTTCATGATTCTATGAAGGGACACAGAAACCTCTGGAAATGTGCTATCATTTATTATAGCCTATTAGCATCCTGAAAACTACAGATTTTCACTCAAGATGATTCTTCTCCACTTAGACAGAGGAAGCCTGTCACCCCTTCCAGCTGGCTCTCTCTGCAGGCAGCGCAGTGCTTCAGTTCAGTTCCCTGCCTCCCACTGAGGGAAGCTCCAGGCAGTTTCCAGGAGCACAGGGGCAGGGCAGGACTGGAGCGCGGGCGAGTGCTGCCGGAGCTCGCTGCGGCTTGTCTCACACACAGCACTGAGGGTCCCGCTGAGCACCGCTTCACTGCGGAGCGACGCTCAGCCTCACGGGGTGTCTGCCTTGACCACGCGGTGCCCTTTGGCACTCGCTGCACCCACAGAACGAGACTCCTCCCTGAGCCTAACAGTTAATGAACTGGCAAGAGAGGGAACTGCGAAAGCACAAAGGAGGAACGAAGAACCTGGATCAGATTAGATGACTTGGACGAAATACTGGAACATCTCTCACTCTTTCCATCTTGAAGAAATTCTGGTACTGGATAAACAAGCCTACAATTAAGAGTGTGTGGACTTCCTCAGCAGAACTACATAGAGAATGACAAAAACTAAGCAGCCAAAGAGAGAAAGATGAAATACAAGAACAGAGGAGAATAACAATGGAACTTAAAGGAGTTATTTGCAAAAACACAACTGAATTTGGAAAAAAATTGCTTCACATTTCAGGTTTAAGTCACTTTTTTGTAATTGAATATTATTCATTTACCTTTCCGTGTTCTTTCCTCATGTGAGAGATGTAAACGTCTCTCTGAGTGAAGAGCCTATCACACTCCCAACACGTCCAGCCAGGATTAGCGACTTTTTTAGGCTCCGCTTTCTTTATGGGAGAAGGAGATTTCTTCTCCAACTTTTCTGTTCCGTTGACAGACTTTGCGTCCTCTTTGTTGTGACCGGCTGAGTTCTGAGTTGTAGGTTTAGTACTGAGAGGCAGATTTATCCCCAGGTTTGGTGGCCCCTCAACACTTTTCAAAGTTCCATGCATAGACTACAATAAAAGAGAAAAGAGGGTACAAAACTAACACAGACATATACAGCTGTATCGACAAAATGCAAAGACCTTCTGAACCAAGTCTTCATTTACTTCTTTGTCATACTATTATCAGATCACATTCTTAACTTAAAGAAACATGATTAAGTAAAGGCAAGGCCTAGCATAAAGAGAAACTGGCCAACAACACTAACGGACACCATCCATAGCTAAAGAGAAGTTTTCTTCAGTGTCTAGATAATTGCATAAAAAAAAAAGAAAAAAATAGACTGTAGGTTAAGTTTAAATTGCTGTTTAATAGAGAGGAAAAAAGCGCTCAAGAAGTACATTACATTAAGTGTAATTTCTCACTTTACTTACCTATTAGTCGAGGATCCTCATTTCAAACTACATGATTAAATACGTCCCAGAAGGAAAGGTTTTTACTGACAAATTTTGACTTGGCACATTGGTAAACAAGACAAGAAAAGGCAACTCTGGAAGGATCAGGAAACTATATAGTTTAGGATATGTTACTATTTTATGCTGAGGCCGAGTTAAGCCCTGTCTCGCTCCAGGCTCAGGTCATGAGCACCCTAACCTAGGGGTGCAGTGCCAACAGCCCTCAGAATCCGAGGTGTGCAGGCTGATGGGGTCCCCCAGAGCAGGGGCAGCTGAGCTGTCTGATGAGCTGTTCTCAAGCACCCTGGAGCTCCCAGGCAGTGATCCTTCCTCACATTTATTTCTAGACTTTAAGTAAACAATCAGTAGGAAGGGAACAACTCTTCCACCTCCTCCTTCCCCAGTTTCTGGAGCCAGTGTTGTACGCTGGTGCGAGACCTGAGCCTTCCAAGAAGACGACCAGTTCCGAAGTCCTGGGCATCAGCTGCGTGTCTGAGTTTCACACATGAAGACGGACACAGCAGGAGGGAGTCAGCCAGGTTGTGGGCCAACAGAGATGACTGCAGCCCAGACTGAACGTACCATTGCACATGGATCCACTGTCGAGGTCTCTCACATCTAAGACTTGCCCTTTACAATGACAGTGTCCTAATCATCTCATCTACTGACCTGTATTCTAACTCTCCTGGGCGTTATGTCCATCCCAATTGTAATTATTTGCCTACAGGTAACCTCAGAAACAAAAAAACATTCAATACGTTCTTGATTCGGAGAATTTAAGAATACAAATCTGATACTCCAGTATAAGACTTCAGTATCAAGTTCTTTTGTAAATCATGTGGCTCTTGGGACTACCTGCTGGCTCTGCAGCAAATATCAACCTGATCAGTAGAACACGTTCTTCAAAAGAAGAGCCAGTAATTAAAAAACCTAAAATGTTATGAAATAGCAAAGCGCACAGGACCAACTGTCTGTCTCTAAGAATGAAGTTGTGTAGTAAAGGAGGTGGCTGCCTTTAGTATCCCATTAGTGCACCAGGACAAGGCGAAAGAAGCACAGGGTAGGGAGATGGAGGCTCCTACACTTTCAGGCAACTGAAGACTGACCTGGAAATTCTATCCTGGCTTAACTTGTCAGCATGTAAAATGTTAGTTCTCAACTTTCTAAATGTCCTTTAAATACAGTACTTGAAATTTAATTTCTTATTTGAAAATAAACACAAAGCACTGAAGCATAACATGGAGCCCCAGTGACCACAGCACATATCACCAGCAGAACTGGGAGTGTTGCACCTCCAGTCCAGACCTTCACCCCTGTTAGAAATTCTCTTGTAGCGAGCCGTCACAGGAAAACGAGACATGCCTTTGCCAACAAGAAACATTCACATCTGCAGGAATTACTCTAGGTTATTTTTTGTAGCTTTGAATAACCTCCTCCTGAGCTCCCTTCTGTCCCTTTCTGTTCTGTTTTCATCCAGGTCTTCTCTGTCCTGATGGTTTATGTCTAGCCATACCAAACAATTACATTTTGTGCAGCTGGGCTGAGCTCTGCCCCTGTCTGGCACTCGCCCTCTCCCCTTCTGTTTTCATCTATACCTTGTTACTGTTTTTTTTTCATTCTCCCTTAACTGAAGCCCAATTTATACTTTTCTGCTGCTGTCCCTACTACTATACACATGTCCTAAACGTAAAAGCACTAGTAGTTCTGATTAAAAGCAGCAATACTGTTACTGCACATGTATGTTCTAATCCTCTAATTTTATTCTCAAAATGATTGAATCATTTATAGTGAAACATGCTGAAAAAACCACTGGTTAAAGCATAAATACTGGCATGGAACACTATAAAGCCAAAAGAGATAAATAGTGCCCAAACAGTAAATAACTGAGAATAACTTTATAATGAGAGATGCTGAGCAACCCTGATTTATGTAAGAATAGCTTCTGGCCCTAACTACAGTTAGACCATGCTCCTAAAATAGTTGTCTTCAGGTCTTAAAGAAAAAGTTACATACAGATGTAACAATACTTTTACAATAATACCTGTGTACAAGAAAAACTAATTACATAGATAAGACATACACTGCAATATATGGAATTTGCCTATTTAGTTAAAAAAAAGCAGCAATATGGGTAGATCAAAGGATATAGAAAATAGGACTTTGCATTGCTGGGTGAGAAGACCATTAGGATATCTGACATAAATGTGAGACAATTCTTACAGTAAACATGAACCAGGTCAGAAACAAAGAAAATATCCAGTCCTTGTATTTCTGAATGTCTTAGGTCAGCCCTTCCCTATCTGCTCCTCAAGTTTAAGACTGGCTTTAAGACCAGCTGTGTTTTTCAAGACTTGTGACCTTGTTTTCAACACAACTTCAGAGGTTACTAATTCTGAGGTTACAAGTGCCACAGTTTAGACTAAAATGCAAAACAATGGTTTTAGCAGACAAGAAAGATGTCTGGTTTCCACTATTCTGTATACAAATTTGACTTAAGTCTTATGTGTCACTGCAAGAGAAACCCACTGAATTAAGTGCTACCATTCTGGACTGTAAATAACTTCAACTGTTACCAGGCACCAGATGTTAACAAGGTACAAGAAATCCAGCACTGCTAACAGATTTGGTACATATAAAACAAGGTAACACAGTATATTTAAAATACACAGCTAACAAATTATAGCCAGGGGACTGCTGATTCTTAAAAATATGATTTGCAAGGATGACACTAAATCTTCTTCAATTACAGAACTTCAAGTTTTTTTTCAAAGCGTGCACGTGTTCATGTTTGTATGTAAACACACACACAAATAACCTCTACATCTATTCAAGAAACATACTGGTCCCTCCAGGTGAGTTCTGAACATCAAAGGTTTGATTTTATAACGTACTCAGCATTCTCAGACCTAACAACTGGAATAATACTTAGAATGCTGTAAATAAGGCTCAATACTTACTAGGATCGGACTAATTTACTTCACGATACCCATTGTTATTCTGATAAAATGACCTCTTGAATGCAGTGCACTGAGATATTCCTGGTATACCCAAATCAACATTCATAGAGAAAAACTGAGTTAGTGATTACACCACAGATACGCTGAAGACCATCAGAAATGTAACATTTTAACATTTGAGAACATCATTCACAGATTACTGTCTTGAAATTATTAACATCTCTCCTTTCAGCAGTCTTCTTGTTATTCTGTGCCTTTTTACAGTATTTTCTCACAGCATATATTGCATGACAAATGGTATCTATGAACGAAACAAGAGAAGATGCCTACACACCTTGATATGATCCATCATAAGCTGTTTCTGTGCATATAGAAGAGAACAGTCTGGACACTTGAAAACAGACACCTTCTGGTTTTCAATGTGCTGATCAAAGTGGCGATAGAGCAAAGGTTGTAGAGTAAACACAGTGTCACACATAGAGCATTTATATATTATTCTAAAAACAGAAGTACAATAAACAATGTCAGTCATGTTGATGATCTGTTTGCAAGAATCATGATGTTAACTTTTTTTCTCAGCAGAGATAAGATCTGACATGTTTAAGCAATCATTTCACACTGCCTGAAAAAAGTTAAATTCAAAACACCCTCCAATTTCAAAATATGGGAGCAGCAGAAAAAACAGAAAAAAAAATCATTAAAAAGTGCAAGCAAGAAGCCAGAGAACAACAGCATATGCCAGTTACATACATAACACCAACATCTGCTTAGGATACTCTGAAAGTTAAATGACTTTGGTCTCTGAACCCACATGGTAACTAAAGGACAATACACCTGTTCCAGGCTGTGAAAGCAGTACGGTTTAAGGGAGCGACTGAGTCAATCATAACTGGTAATATACTTCAAGATAAATTTACTTTTGGCCATGTATATGGCTTCGAATCTCCGGAATGCCAAGCCTAGGCTCTGTTACTGCTCGGAAGCTGAAACTTCACAGGATGGCATTTCCCAGTTTTGCAATGACAAGCCGTTAAGAATCTGTCTGTGGAAGCAGAGACGGCCCGAAAACCACAACTTCCTCTCTCAGAGCATCCACGACTTTTGAAATTAGCTACCTGCAGCTCCCACTCTGACAGAATTGTAACATTATGGTGCAGTAGCTGTGTGACTGGTGAAGCAATGCATCGATTCATATAATTTCAAAAGTGCTTTAGAAATAGATATACTAATTAACAAAGAACGAGATAAGTACCAGACACTAAAAGCACAGTCCCTGAAAATGAGTATGATAGGATTTTGTGATCCAGAATTTTGACTAAGAACATTATTAAGTAATCTGAAAATAGTTATATTTTTAGCAGATCCTTGTCAGCTGTCTGTCCAACAGACAAAAACCATAGGGAAACCAGAAACATAATCCTCTGGTCTAAATGCTGCAACAACTACTACGTGACAACAGTTTGAAGCTGGTTTCACTTTGCTGATGATTTTATAATGAAAACTATAGTTTAAATTGCATTCTAGGTAACTACTTACTTGATACTTTGCTGCTTGTTTTTGCTCTGTATGTGCGATTGTATTAAGAATGATTTCCCTGGCAACTAAAGGTGAGTAACAAGATCAGGCACTCAAACTGCAAGCCTGTAACGCACCTGTTTATAAATAGTAACTAGCTCTATTCTTTCAGAAACATCACACTTTTTCTCAACTTCGAAAATGAATGAAAAGAAATGACACATTAAATAAAAGTAACAAATAAATTCACCGTAGATCACCAGATGAGAGAGAACTCTAATCCATCAGCCATCAGCAGTGGTGGCACTTCAGACAAAGTTCAGCTAAACTAAAAGAAACCCAACCACAGGCACTTCCTCTGCGAAAGCAGCCTTCCTAATCCCATCAATTAGAGGTTGATCTCTGTCCTGCAGAAAGACTTTCCATTAACAAAACCCAAACCAACAAACCCTGCTTGCTAGAAGGCTGAATTTTCTCATTATTCACCTAAAAGTTCCAAGTCCTTTCAGCAACAGTACATTGTTCAAGAGCAATAAAGATCACTCTGCGCTGTGTTTTGTGGTGACGAGGACAGGGACGTTGCTTCAATGTCCAAGCCATTCAGCGAGTCCAAATAGTTGAAATAATGAAAAACAGTACACTCAATTAACATGCTAACTGTGAAAAATATTATTTTTGTGGTATATCAAGTAGTCCCAGTTTCTTACATATGCTAAGATGAATTTATTACTTACACAGCATCCTGAGGACCTACACTATTGTCCTGCTTTCTGTGGTGAACCCTCTGCAGCGGCACACCCGACAGCTTCACCTGGTGAGGATGGAGCGTGGGGAAAGGGAAGTCCCTCCGCATCCTCTGACACTCCCCCCCCCCACTACTGTCCATAAAAGTTTCTTAAACATTATTCAAAACGAGTATCTTAGTTCATCATGTTATTACTGATCTACACTCCTTCAGAATCCTAACTTCTTGGGTAATTCCCATACGAGAGGTGTTCAAGAGATGCCAGAAACAGAAAATGCTTGATAATAATAGGTAAGAAAGAAATCCCAGGTTCCTAAAATGCAGTTTCGCCTCATGTACCTCAGATCAACATAAACCCATGGATCTCGCTCACAGTTTTAACGTGAGACAAGCCCGTGGCTGACCCCCGCCGCAGGTCAGCTGAACTGAGCACGGACAGGAACAAGGGAACGAGACCCTTCTGCAGGCCCACGCTCTGCGGGACGCGCTGCTGCAGCTGGGAGGGTGGGAAGAGCCAAAGGATTCCCCGTGCAGGGGATGATTTCCCCTGGCCGCAGCACGCAGGGCTGCCGAGCGCCTACGTACGCTCCATGTCTGGGTCCCATCTCAGCAGCGCAGCTAGAGACAACGTACAGCAGTGATTTATGTCAGCCCCCTTCACTCCACCCAAGGAAAAAACCAATTTCCTCAGAAAAGTACTTGCTGCAGTTCTGCAGCGAATCTGCTCGTAACGCGGCAAGCTGGTATAACCACACACATTCCCTAATCCTGGGGCACCAAATATCCCTTCTGTCCCTTAGAACACTCACTGCCTTACATCTCTAGCAGCAGCTCTGCCCAGAAGCCCAGGACGCATCAAGCCTGATGACTAACTAAGCAGGCAAACAAGCAGAGGCACAGGCCTAGAGCAGCCTGGTCCCTGGCAGGGTGATTCTCACCCCTCTGGGCTCTGCTCACAGACCACGGCCGCATCCAGGATCCCGCATTTTGGTGCCTGTTGCTGAGCAGCTGCCCCGATGGCTCGGTGTTAGAGATGTGAGTAAAGTCACATCATTCCAGGTTAGCAAGATGTAAACAAAGACTGGCGGAATTAAAAATAATTCTCTGATTATTTCATGATGTATACGTCTATTAGAACTGTATCTTGCAAATAAAATTAGACATGAGAAATTAGAAAACCTGCTTTATCATCTCTGGTGGAACTAGATAGCGATCTCATCTGGAATGATCTCAGGTCTGTACGATATACATTTATCATCACATGGTTACATAATGTAATCAAATAAACTATGATCTACTACATGCTTCAGATTCTTACTGTATCTAAAGTAAGGGACAGAAGGCCACAGAACCGCTGAGGCTGGAAGGGAGCTCTTGAGGTCACCTTGTCCAGCCCCTGCTCACGCAGGTTGCCCTCGCAGGCTGCCCAGACCATCTCCAGCCAGGTTCTAAACAGCTCCACAGCCTCCGGGCAGCCTGCTCCAGCGTCTGGCCGCCCTCGCAGGGAAGAAGTGACTCCTTGTGTTCAGGTGGAATTTCACATGTTTCAGTGTGTGCCCATTGCCTCTTGTCTTGTCTCTGGGCACCACTGAGCAGAGTCTGGCTGCCTCTCCTTTGTGCCTTCCCATCTGGTATTTATACACAACGACAAGGTCCCCCTGAGCTCCCTCCTCTCCAGGAGAACAGTCCCAGCTCCCTCAGCCTCTCTTCACATGAGAGACGCTCCAGTCCCCTCTTCATCTCAGGGTCCCTTTGCTGGACTTGTCCCTTCCCCAGCCCTAATGACCACGTTCCTGGGTACTGTGGCACACTCCTGTGAGCACTGACAGGAGAAACTGAATCTGCTACAAAAATCCCTGACGTCCCTCTGAATTTATCACATACAAAAATTATATTTCTCTAAAAACACTAAGAGCTGAATATATGTATTTTCTATGTAAGCTAAAAGACTTTACTCTGTTTTCACAGAAGCACAAGAACTATCTCATAGAGACCCAAACTTCAGGCAGGTCTCTGGGAAAGACTGTACTTGGTTAAATTCATACCAACATACCTAACAGTAGGAGCTGTGACTATACACCCTGCCAGGATTTCTTTTAGTCATATCAAAAGCATGATTTTCAATCCTCAACACATGCAGCTGAGCATGGTTTGTTTGATAACAGAAGTAGTCAGCATTTAACATGTAACAGCTGAAAACCCTGTCCCAAGCTTACAGGCAGTCAGGCTTAGTCAGGACGTGTTTACAACCACCTCAATTCGAGGAGACACTTGTGTAAGGGAGGCAGCTCCACTGCAGTCACGCCACCCAGTGACTGCTCCTGCCCCCGGCACACACCAGGCACGGTGCACACACCTTCACTTTTCAAAAACCCGACTAACAAATTCACGTATTGTCTTAAAATAAATACAGATTATCTCACAGGAAAATATTTTCATATCACATAAAAGATGTTTAGCGTTTTGAAAGCTTCTGCACCTGAGTACGGTATTTCTCCTTCCTGTAATTTTTTTCTCTTAAAAAATGGCACTTGTGGGATAATATACTTTGTACCAATAGTACAGTATATATCAATAATCTGTCTTGATAAACAAGAATTTCTCCAATATCCAAACAGAGATCAGCCATGAAAAAAATCTTAGTGCCGCTCCTATGAAGTTACACTGTTTACTGAAAAAAAACCCCCATATAAGCTCTGGTTTCCCATAAAAACCATGTAGCATCCTAGGTACACTCCAGGAGAGAGCTTCACAAAGCCTAAAGACAAGACAGCCATCCATTTCCCTGTATTAAAATAATCCGATTTCATCCCACTGAGAACCACTGCACACAGACTTCATTTTTCATACACCAAACAGTTTGCTGTATCTGCTCTCAAACAACCATTTGTAATGTAATTGTACATGCCACGGTTCCAGTAACTGCCAGGGGCACAGAGTGAGCCCAGTTCCTGTAACCAGTAACGGGTCCCTCAGGACCAGCCTGCCCTCAGCCCATACAGGACCCTGCCACCCCCGCGTGCTGACACGCTGGGCCCCTCCTTCAGCTGCACCTCTGCGATGCCCAGAGGGACCCCGGACGGCAGCTCGACATCATCGGCCTCCCAGGGGAGGGCTGAAACTCATGTTCAGGGGTCAAGACACCTTTTACACACTCAAGGAAAACTCCAAGGCTTCACATGTCTGAACACAGAAGGCTATCATATCCTTCTTTTCATGTGTTTTAAATTTTTACTTCAGAAGAACAAAAATGTAACTGAGCTAGCGTAGCCATCTCTATAGTGTTATGCAACTACATTACATTCCTTTTTTTTGATAATGAACTTGATAGCTTTCCCAACGTACAGCAGTCACACGCAACAGAGATGCCAGGTAAAATGATACAGATAAACCAGCAGCAGTAAATTGGTCAAATGCGAATGTATTTCCTCAAACACAACAGCACTTCTCAGCTGCACCCAGCGCTGGGCAGGCCACTCCTGGACCACTCTGTGGGGTTCTGCTCCTCACAACTGAAGACGTGGACAGACTGGAGAGGGCCCAAAGGAGGCCACGAAGGTGATCAGGGGGCTGGAGAACCTGCCCTACGGGAAAGGCTGAAGGAGTTGGGTCTCTTCTCCCTGGAGAAGGCTCGGGGAGCTCACCACAGCGCTCTGGTGCTCACAGGGCGGCTACAAAGGGGACGGAGGGTCCCTCCTCACAAGGAGCCAAGCGCTGAAGACAAGAGGCAACGGGTACAAGTTGTACCAGGAGAGGTTTCATCTTGATACAAGAAGGAAATTTTTTACAGTGAGAACAACCAGTCACTGGAACAACCTCCCCAGGGACATGGTGAGTCCCCGTCGCTGGGGGCTTTCAAGATGCCGTTGGACAGGGTGGGAGATAATCCCACCTTGGCTCCCTTTCCCACGAAAGGCTGGACCCGAAGATCTTTTGAGGTCCCGTCCAACCTGGGCGGGGCTGTGATTTTAACACAGATAAACCAGAATGTGAGTAATGTCACAAACATCTGATATCAACTTGACCAAGATATGTGAAATATCCTCAGAAACCAACTAACTTAAACAACAAAACCATTTCCAAAACCACTGCTGCTGAGTAGCAGAAATACACGTAGCTAATTCTGACAAAACCCACAGGTAATGATAGCTTGAAACAGACCTTATTAAATGGTGAAACAGCAGACAATGTGAGCATCTTGAGTGTTGGTGGCAACACCGTTCTACCTACAGATGCTTGCGAAATGGAAGCAAAGAACTCCAAACACTGCGAAGCCTGGGAAAATCCTACTAGTCGCTCTGCATGCATTTAAGACAGCATCTTGATCAAAGCTGGCAAATTTAAAGAAAACACCACTTCTTAAGAGGAGCACTGAACTATGGTTTCTATGATTTATTACAATACAACAGTACTTCACAAAATATTATTTTAGTCTTCTTATAATCAAAATAAATGAATAAAAGAATACAGTTATTAGCACATCTATATGGAAAGAAAACTAATGCAAAATACTAAATTCACGAAGCTGATCAGAAACAGTTCAGCAGATCCAAGCACAATTCAAGAAATCTGCACTTTTCATATGTGAAGTATCTTACACAAACGGTGATCTCAATCTTTTGATTAATGAAAATTATCGGAATCTGAAACAAGTTTTAGATTAAATGTTGGTATTTCAAAGCCTCTCACTGAAGATACCATCCTGAATTAAAACAAGGTATCATTTGTCACTGGGTGGAAATGTCTTAATTTGGTATCACACATAGTAAGTTTGTTGCCATTTTGCTTTAATGTAAGTTTAAACACCCTAAAGAATAAATCTCCTGTTAGTAAATTAGAAGAAACAGTGATAAACCAAATTTGCCTGAAATCTGGTTATTACATTACATGGTATTTTGTTTCTCTCATCTACCTTCTATTTTCTTGAGTCTGCAAGTTGTTAAAAAGTCCTAGTGTTCTCTGTGCACTCCAGCGAAACAACACGGAGTTAAATACTTGAGTATTTACTCTCAGTTCTGCACTGGTACCAGCAGAGGAGGAAGGCGGCACAAGAAAAAGGTCTGCAACGAGAAGGCATCAGGCACCTGCAGCTCTCACTGGCTTCAGCGGAGGCCTGGAACGTTCAGCCCCGAAGCCAAGTTCCTAATCGCACCCTGTGTTTATGCACAACTTCCCCAGCCACAGAACGGAATCAGTTCTGCATTAATCCAGAAAAAAGAGATTACGTATCGGAAAAAAGCCTATAAACAGCTCTATGATGCATCTATTTTGATTTGGAGAGGCAAGGCTGGCACGTCTCACTTAATAACACACTGGAATTGCTCTGCTTGAGACACGACCAGCTTAGGGAAGCAAAAACCTAGCTCACCACTCCCAAAACCTACGGCTTTCATGAAGAAAAATCCAGCAGACAGAAAGAGGAGCACAGATCCTGCAGGAAGAACAGTGCCCGAGGAGCAAGCAGACGCCTGACCAGAACAGGGTACCACAGGCAGCTGTAGCCCACAACAATGGCCCAAGGTCAGCCCAGAGACAACTGCCACTTGTAAAACCAGCTCTCACAAGTACACACCCTGACCCCTGCCAACGGGTGACACCCAAAGAACCAACTTCCCAAATTCACCCAGGTGACCATCTGTGAGCATGTAACAGAAAAAAAAAAAAAAGAAATTTCACATTTTCCCACCTTTTCAACCAGATGTTATGAAAATCACTGCATAAGCCCTGCTGAGTCTTTGCAGTTCTTTCTGGAATCACATTATCTTAATTCACATAAAAATGCAGATGAGCTAAGCAGATTAAAAAAGAACTAGCTGCCCGTCCCAATCACTCCTGTAATTACTGTATTACTCTCCTGTAGTGCGCAGTGTTTAAAGAACTGCTATTGCTGTGTTCATGGAAATTTAATCTTTGCCAAATCAACTGCCAGCTGAACTCATGGAAACATCGCATGAACTCCACAGGTCACCCCCAGGACGAGGAACTGCTGGTGGCACAGCACGCGACTTTTCAGGTT
Organism: Strix aluco; assembly: GCF_031877795.1. Taxonomy (NCBI): domain Eukaryota; kingdom Metazoa; phylum Chordata; class Aves; order Strigiformes; family Strigidae; genus Strix; species Strix aluco. The sequence continues at coordinate 96,840,620 of NC_133971.1, read as the reverse complement.
ACAAGCAGAGGACAGAATGCAATTTCACAAGTTATTAAAACGCAGGCAAGTGCAGTAGAAGATTATTTTGCTTACTTTGGTTCGCCTATCTTGATACCCGGGTGTTGTGTATAGGCATGGGAGTGTGTGCTGGGAGCAGATTTAAATGCCATGGGACAGATAGGACACTTGTAAAAGACTTCACAGTGACAACCTTGAATATGAGACTTGAGTGCCGCCACATCAGAGTATACAACATTGCAATGCACGCAGCTGCAAAAAGAGTGGAAAAGAGTCAGTTCAGCCTAGCCCAAAGCAGTACTGAACGAAATGGAATCAACACTGATTTTCAAGCAAGTGAGAGAGATAAACACATATATACAACGGAATAAAACTACGTTATTCTGTCAGTTTAAACAACCCAGTAAGAATCATAACAGAGATTTGCGCATCAGAAAGTAAGAAAAAAGAAATTTCCCAAATTTAATTTGAAAATCTAAGAGATACGAAGTCAGAACATGTTTTTATGGCATTACAACAAAACAGATAGGAGGGTCAACAGAGGAATGTTCTACTGATTGTAAAAAGAATGCTTAAGTCCTCTGCAACTTTGTAAAGAGATTTTACAAAATGCATTTTTATCACATGCAGTGGATTGTATAAGGTATGCCACAGCAATTTAGAACCTACCACCAAAATGGAAAACCAGTAAGGAAAACGTTGTCACCATTTCCCTTGTTTAGATTTAATGAAGACATACTGGTAACGATTTTTTGTGCACGTAATCAAATCAGCACTTGGATTTAAAAAAAAAAAAAAAAAAAAAAGAGTAATTTAAACTCAGAACAACTAAACCAAATCTCTACAATCAGATCAATTTATCAGATTGGAATTCTGAAAATATTTTTCAAAAACATACTTCTGCTGTGTCGAAAATTTGTGACCTTTCCGCATCTATTCTAAAATGAAATGATTAAAAAATGGAATATTAGTACATAAGAATTTCTAGACACAACAGTCCCTTTCAGTGCCATACACCTTCAGTACTAAATGCTACCAAGTCAGCCCAAGAACATACTGCAATAAGCAATCACAAAATAACCTGTCAAATGAACACATTTCTTATTGACCAGTATTTTGCAGTAAGTTTTACAATTTAAACACAGAAGGCCTCTACCTTTCCAAAATGTTAATTTCGGCTTCTTTCACGGTATTATTATTGTTGTCATATAAATGTCAAACCGTTTTTGATACTGTTTTAATGCCCTGATGATAGCAATAAAGCAGAAAATTACATTGCTTTCAAGAATCCTGTTTTCCTTTTAAAATTTATCACCTTTGAATTTTATGAGATGTCATCCTTTCTATTCTGAGCACTTAGTTTACATTCTTAATACTATTAATCAAGTTTGTATCTATCTAGTCTCTGCTTACCAAAGCATTTTCTAAAATAAATGGTCCTTGTCTTTTCTGGGTCTGGTATGATGTTCTCTGCTCATGCAGAGATCAACACTTGTTCATAGCGGTGCCAAGCAGGATCCCCTCATTATCAGATCTACTCCGACGGTGTCACCTCAAGAAAGCTGGGACACTTTTCTCGCCTGCCCATCCCATCCTGTCTGGACTCTGTTCCCCAGTGATGTGACAAACTAAATAATCCTCAGCATCCACCGTTGTATATTAAAACAGTTCTTAAGGAGCAAGCCTTCCTGTCTCAGACTGCTCTAACAGTTTTCCTGTTTCCAACTTGGAAGGATGTAGTTAAACTTAAGGTTGAAATTTTCAGCTGATTTAGTTCAGACAACTCGACTAAACTGCTGAAATCAAACTGACCTCCCTCACAGAGGTCCTGTGGAAAGGCAAGACAGGTTATGCTGTTCCTCAAGCCAATGCACCACAGGGATAAGGAGATGCTGAGGGGCCTGAGATTAACTTTCCCAGACACTGCTTTTCTTTGCCCAGGTATTTTTGGTTGAGTCTCACCATATACAGAAATTCTGACTTAGTGTGACATGTTTATGATACATCTTGAAAAGTTTTTAGTTTAGATTCAGAGTGAAGGATTTATGAGTCTTCTGGTGTTGCTGGTGCAGGCCAGGAATCCCTGAAGATGATGCTGTGTCCAAACCCAAGCGACACAGACTAGAGGGGAGGGAAGTAGAGTGGAGGTAGCAGATGGAAGAAATGCAGGACGAGCCAGACTACTGCTTGGGAGAGAAGGATGAAAAAGAACCTAAAGAAACACAAAGAGCTGGGAATTGTGTCAGGCTGTGGATTCAAGCTGAAAACAGACTGCCAGAGCAGCTGGCTTGATGCAGTACAAATGCTTTCCTCCCTTAGTGGAAGATTTCACAGCCATCCTCATAAATGAACTCGTGGCACCTAAGGGGGAAGAAGCTGCCTATCGGTAAGAGTTTAAATCACCCTTCTCCAGTCAGACAGGCTGAAGCAGAAATGTTTTAGGAGTGCTGAGCAAAGCTCAGCTGTATGGGTTGCTCTTCTGATCTCTTGCTGTGCTGCCTGCCATCCAGTGTGAGTAAAATTCTAAGACAAAACAATTTTCAAGCCTTTCAAAACTTAACATTTCCATGAAATACCTCTGATCCCCATTTTCTCAGTGAGTTGCCATTACAGGGAAACATAAGAATAAAAGGGAAGCTGAAGAGTAACAAAGAAGAACCAAAAGACCAGGCTGTTTGAATGGGAAAGGTAATTTTCAAGTGATGTAAAGCCGAGGAATCTTGACTTCCCACAGAAAAGAGAGCAACCAGAAAGGTGCGGTACGCCTCTCAGCATCTCAACAGTAAATTCTGGCAGTAAATACTGAAAACGACTGTTCTACCAGACAGAATTCAAAAGTTTTTTTTAGACCTTATAAACTGTGAAGTCCCGAGTCTGACATTTTATGGCTGGATGAGACTAGCTAATATTTTGATTTAATAACATACAAAAGTGGATGCCCAAAACAAAGCAGAATCCTAATGTGGTATTTATTCCAAAATTTGTAGTACTAATAGCATTGTTGCCATGACAACCTTAAACCCATGAAGCTGTATTCTACAAACAATGCTTATGAAAATGGAAAATTACTTTTAAAAGCATAAATTATACATAAATTGACAACAAAAGTAATCATTATACTGACCGAAAACCAACTCTTCGGGTATAATGCAGGCAGTTCTTAGTGACATGAGTCTGGAAGTGGACAGATCTGCAGATTGCTCCACATTCAGGACACGTGTATGGAGATTTATGCTGATGAATTCTCTGGTGTGATGCAAAACTGCACTGGTTAGGAAGCAGCATCTGGCAGATATTGCATGTCTTCTAAACGATAAACCAAAATAGATGAAACAAAAGGTTTGGTTCAGCTATACAAAACGTCTTGTGTCAAACACTGTAATATATCAAATAAAAGGTTAAATGTTATGACTGTGATGTGAACCAAAACGAGCAGGCAAGTACTAACTGCAGGCCCTGCTGACAAATCTTGTAGGACAGAGCTGGCAGATACTGGCAACCAGACATACTGGTGTTCTGGGCCATTCTGACACAACAAAGCTCTTCCATGTATCACTGACCACGGGAGATGCACGTTGGTTTGTATAAATTTTACTTAGGTGCCTCACAAGATTACTTTGATAGTGCAAGGGGCCTAAGTACAGCTCGAGAATCAAACCTTATGGCTTTAATTCAGTGCACCACATAAAGTAGAAAAACCCAAACCCACCAAACACACTATCCTCACTTTCTTTGATCCTTGCTCCTGATAAATTCCTATGGTAATATCCATAATATCAATAAAATGGAGTATTATCAGGCAGAAAGGGCACGGATAATTTCAATATATTTCTGAGGCTAGAACAGAACACCTGCATTGTATCAACATATTGTGCACCTGAGTAAAAACTAGGGATATGTAAAATATTTACAGAGCTTTTCTTTGCAGGGCAATCTTTCCACATGCAGGGGTAACTTACTAAACTATATGCCAAATCAGAAACACTGACATTCTTTGGGTGCTTTGTGCCATTTTTGAGATGACACAACCCAGCTGTAAACAGGCTTCACTTTTGCTCACAGTTGCTTTCCATCACTGGAGGGCACAAAGAGCCAAACCTGCAAAAGCAGTTACAGTCATACATCTCTAAAAACCTCCGAGCAGACAGCTCCTGTACGGAGCTGTGCGTGTTCAACTTTCATCATGGGAGCTGCTTCACCCACTTCAACAGAAACACTCATGGGCGCAAAGTCAAGCACAAATACAAGTCTTTGCAGAACAGGACTTTAACTCAACTTCTTAAGACTTTGCTTTGTAAGGCTTTTCAAATTATTATTTCTTATTACTTGGGACTTACGAATCTCACCAGTGACTTATGAAGATTTAAAAACAAAACCAAGACTCCTTCATGACACGGGTATTTTTTTAACATGAGATTTGCATATTTTTAAAAACGTTATCCCTTGCAAATGTAGTACGTGTACATTTTGCAAGAATATAGAACAAAACAAGATCTCCAGAGCTGCACTACAAATTATTTACTAACCTATAAGAAATAATGAAATAAATAATTAATAAATAATCCCTTTCCTCGCGGTACAGTTTCTTAGTAAAAAACAAGCGCTTCACAAAAAGTCTCTCCTTCTTCCAATTTAGGTGACTCTCCTTTTAAAAAACAGTAAGATCCAGATCACATAATAGCAGAATCAAAGCTACCATTGTAGAAGAAATAGTACAGTGTTACAAATAACCTTCACAGGAGTCTGACTTACTAGTATTAGCAACTATGCCAGTAAAAAAATAACCTGTTCCCATTTAATCAACAGGAGACAGACACTAACTCCAATGATGGAAGGAAAAAGCCTTCACAGTCACAGCAAAAAAGGATTTTTTTTTCTAATAGAACACTGTTTAATAGCAAGGTCTAAAGCAACTTCTTAATTGCCTTAGCATTTTTACAGTAGTACTGATATTCTAAGAACAAGTATATTTTTGTAGTTTTACATTCCATTTTCATTCTTTTTCCAAACCAGCTTAATCTAAATGCCTTTTTTGAGGGTGCATGCAAATACTCTGTTTCTTTTTTTCAAAACAGTAATTTTAGGTAGAAATGTTAACATGAAACATCTCGTGGTCACACACACAGAAGCAAGAGGTGTATTTTCATACAGTTCACTTTTAATGTTTACTCTGTGAACAAGGTGGCCTGATATGTTTGAACACAGTCTCCATCCAAACACAGTTCCCAAATGTCCTGACGACATCAAGATGGCAAAATGCAAAACATTAAAATAGAGGAAGTTAAGCAAAGAAAACCTACTGTTACTCAAATTCAGGTTCAGTATTAGCACTACTGCCAGCCTAAAATATCAGTAGATAGCACAGACACATTAGCTACCCTCGTGGAAGGCTTTCCTGGGGTTAACTGTCTGCAGGGATTCTGAACTACCACCCTGACTGCAGCCTTTGTGACACAGCAAGACTGAAACTGTGTTCAGACACATACAAATATTCACTTTGAAATGCCAAATATTTGTCCTCAATTGACCACACAGCTATGGCTGGGCCTCCAAACTGCACAGAACTGGTTTGGGATGTTAACTTTGTCTTCAGCTCAGGCTTAAAGGCAAAATCCTGACTAACCGTAACTCTACTTAAAATGTGCTTGCTACATTTACTTGGCTTCAGTACCATCCCTAAAATCTATCTTTTGCCTCTTATGTATTAATGAGCAGCCATATAAAACTGGAGATTCTGGAGTATTGTTTGATTACATAAGAAAACAGCAACAGAACTTCCTACTCCAGTAACAGAAACACAGGGAGTTCTCACAGTCCTTCCGAAGCCTTTCATCTGCAGCCCTACAAAGGCAAACCGGGGTGCCGTGCCACGAAGAGCTCTCCAACATTCCAACCCCAGGTAAGCACATCTCCCCCAGTTTGCAACAAGCAGCCTGCAAGATTCATCTGTAATGCCAGGCTGACTCAAAATGCTAATAATGCTGTCTGTTAAGACCACTGGTTTGCTGTTTTGATGAGTACAGTAAAATGTTTAACTGTAACTGATTACAGTAGAACAAGAAGAATCTACTGTGAAATTCTGAAATTCAGCGTGTTTGCTTACCATTTTATTTTGGGCTTAAGGTGGTATTAACTTCCAGTTCTCTCATTCCAACCCATACCAAAATAAAACACAGTTTGTGAAAATCATCACCTGCCTGCATTTAAAGTCAAAGTTTCAGAAAAAAAAGGGTTAGAAGAAAAAATGGTGGAGGTGGAAAATAAAGATACACAAGAACTATGAGTATGAAGGGAAATGAGCTATGTAGTTTCCATGGGAGCTATACACTTACATCTGTAAATAAGACAAATATTAACATTAATAAGCACAGGTTTGCTACTTCCCCCCCACACCCCCCCAGTAAGTAGATGAAGGTTTCATTCAGCCAGGAAACTTGTCAGTGAGTGGTCCCTTTCCCTTTAACAGGAATATTAATGAAAGTAAAATATTACAGAAAGGTTAACAACTTTATAGGGAACATCTTTAATTGCTAGGGCTCTTTTTCTGTTCTTTATTTTAAAAGAAACATTCTAACTTCATAACAGGAGTTTAAGAAGAACAAGAAGTAACAGCTAGTTACTGCTTAGACTCATTGAGAACACAGAACAGTACACAATTTCCATTTCAAGAGCAATTAGGTGGGCACTAGAAAGAATAGTAAGCTGCAAATAATAACTTTTTTCCTACTATTTGTTTGCAAAAAACAAATGTTTATTTTTATTCTTGCTTCCTTCCTTCCAAAGTTAAAGTATCAATTTCATCTAACTTTCCTGTCTTCTTCCTCCCATAAAAATAGGTTTTACAACAAAAAGCCAGTGCTGACCACTAAAAAGGAAAACAGAAGTCAGAGAATTTCTCATCCAAGCTTTTCAAGGGGTAACATATAATGAAAAAGTACCAAAATGTTTATTAATAAATGCCTATACAGAGTCTTTCTTCAGAAAACACTACCCTTGCAACAATGCTTGGGACAAAAAAAAACGGACAAAAAGATAACTTATCAAGAAAACAGGATGTATTGCTCTCACTAAAGCAACTATTCAGTTAAACAGTTTCTATGCCGGGCATTTCAGAAAAGCTGCAACACTGCAGTATGCAATAAAATGCAATGTGAAAAAAAACCAGCACAGAATTGAAAACTGCTGCTCGATATTTGAAAAGGACTAAGAAAAATATTTAATTAATTTTTAAGAGGATATTTCAACAAAGATTTAAAAGTATGCTTATTAAGACTGTTTTTTAAAAATGAACATGAAAATAGCTTCTTCTCCTCCAGTGCTTTGCAGCAAAAAGATTTTGTTTTTTGGTTTTGTTTTTTTTTTTTTTTTAAACCCTGGAAATCCATGGCCTAATAAAGCAGGTATTAAGGCCTTGTTCATACATCAGCTCTTAAGAGAGCAAGTTTCCACCAAGAGACACGAACACACTGACTGGCAGCGGGCAAGGCCGGCTGCTTCCTGCACTTTCCTCATCAGCTCTCCTCCCTGAGGAGCAGCAGCTGCGTACCCACACTGATCTTTCCACCTAACTGCAGTTATATATTGACATTCTAGGAGTATCTCTGTTGCTTCCCCATAGTAAATCACCAGCATAGCCAGTATCTAATGGGACATGCAGGGAGAACAAACTCGGCAGCAACAGGGCAGAAGTGCCAGACAGAGGTGGCAGGAAAGGGCAAAAGGAGTTTCCACAAATCTGTTCAGTTTATCCGTCCATACAAAAAAAGGCCCCCACAGAAAGCGAGCACATCACTTTGTCTTTGTTCTTCTCCACTTGTCTCATTTTATCCTTACCTCATCCTCCCAACCTATTCTCAGTACATCTGTCTGTCTCTCATCCACTTGCTTTATCTTGGTGCCTTCTTAATTGCTTGATTTTATAGTACCAAGAACAACAGGGTTTTCACAAGGACTACTCGATCTTAGCATACCAAATGATACCTAATGGACCTATTACGGAAAAAAAGATAAATCTAACACCAATAAGCACCGGCAAAGCAGTTAGCTAAAAACAATTACCAAGTATTAAGTAACGAGCTGGTGCAGAATACACTCATGGTCAGCCATTAGATACCATTCAAAACTGCAGCAAGATCTAAGGATGAAATACGTTCTGCTAACTTCTGACAAAAAGCTTAAACTCACTTCAGGTAGACACGTCTGTAGTATCTTCTTGCAAACAAATTCACTCACATGGTATTTCACTGAATCCAGGCAATTTCAGCCTAGGTCTGCTAGCCAGTTAGCGAAGTAGGATCTGAGGCAGAGCCACGTGATCCACATCGTCAGGATGATCTCCACATTCAAATCTCTCCACATTACTATCTGTAGTGGTGGGCGCGGAGCAGCTGCTTCACGGCCACAGAAAAAGGTCTTAAGTTTCGCAGATTCTGACACGAACCTGTCTGCCCTTCTGTGACTAGTGGGCTTTTTCCTAACTGCAGGACTTAAAAACCTTTATCCTGTACACTGCTGTGCGACTCCCAGGAATATTCCTGGGGCATTCCTGTCTTGATCAGTCTGAGTGTGTTTGCAGGTTTTCAGCTTCCCACATAGCAAGAAGCTGGAACACCAAGCTCAACTGAATGCTTTGAAACACACCAGAATCCCTTTTAATTGGCACGCCCCAACAGAAATCTAACTGTATCATTTAATTAACTATCTTAACTCTTATAAGATTATAAAATACATCGCACACTGATTAATGTTAACTTTTATTGAATGACGTGTTTCTTTCAGATTAGGCCACATACATTAGTGAAGAATTTCAAAATGGTTTGTAAGTTTAACTCATTAGCAACCCTAAGAGGAAAGGAAAACCAACACAAATAAACAAATGGTCACACAGAAATGCATGCTAGTGAGCACCACTTTGCACTTGTTAAAGAGACCTGAAGAGAACAGCATGCATCTCCTTCCAGCAGGATCAGTGTGCCATTTATTCACTGCCTAGAGTCCCTGCAGGTAAGAGGAACGCCTAGCTTACTTATGGTGCTGTATGAAATTAATAAAAACTGAAGACAAACCAAGAATGAATCACTTAAAACCACCATTCAGATTGAATAGGCGGGCTGTTAATGAGGGTGCCAATTAAGTGGATTCCATAGGCTATTCAAATTCCAAAGCACAGAGAGAATCATTAAAAATTCTTAGTAAAGACCGTTATTAATTTCAGTATTATAATGTTCAGCTGTAAAAAAAGCTAACGCTAAATTTTAGCAAAAATAGCGTAAATTTCAGACTTCTGGGCTAAAAAATTCTAAGAAAACCCTTATTTTAAAAATGTTGACATTCACTATGTAAGTGCTTGCAAGGTTTTTTTGCTGTTTTTGTTTATGCTTTTAATCACGGAGGTTGAGGTAATTAACAGCTAAATGAAAGTAAACGCATATCCAAAGTCTCCTAGGCTTATAGGTGAAACATTGGAATTTAAACATATGATACTCTACTTGTCCACTTGTGTCTGCAGCCTGCTGGAAATGAGTTGCAAGAGATGTCTCATCTTGGAAAACTTCATTACACTCCAGACACTTTAGACTATGCCTACAGAGTTTCGACGGGTCTTCGTCCAGCGGCATAGCTGGGATGACGGGCGTGCTTGCCGGGGCCGATATTACTGTCCCAGTTAGGCCAGACTGGATCTTCGTCACAGCATGCGTGCCAGCTCCCGCGGGGCTCTGAAGCACCGGCGCAGCAGTATTGCTTGAAGGAGATGCTATCATTTGATCTGCTGGGACTGGTTTTAAAATCAGGTGTGAACACTGCATTACAACTCCCTTCTCCTTGTGTCCACGAGCGTGGGAAAGAAGGCTGCATTTATTGTAGAAAACTAAATTCTTTGTGCAATGATTACACGTCACTTCAATTCGCACGCTTCTCCTGTCATAATGCTGGGTCAGGCTCTTCTCGAGAGCAAACGAGTCGCCACACTCCAGACACTTGTAACCTCGTGTTGGCAACGTTATTCCGGCATTGGCAGGGGGACTAAGGTTTGGGATGTAAACTGGTACGGGATTGACGCTGCTCAGCACCTTATTGAATGCTTCCACTACAGAACTTTGTAGAGATGACACCACCTGGACTCGAGACACTTTTTTCGAAGGCTGTGAGGCTGCTGCAGAAATTATTGCCTGCTTTATTTGTTGCTGAGGTTTCGTTAGCACTTGGCGGAGTTCAGAGGTGGTTTGAGCACCTTGAGGCAGAAGATTAAGGTTGGCAAGATGGACTGTCTTTGGCACGAGTTTAGCACTGGCAAGGCTCGATGCTGGCACCACAACAGTCTGCTGTTGTATGGCGTTGGCAGCTTTGATGATGGCGCTGCTGGCACTCTGCACCGAAGCAGCAGATATTACAGTGGCTTTCACTGTAGTATTGTTAGCGAGCTTCAAATTAATAACCTGTGAACCTGCTGTTTTAACCGCTGAAACAGGGAGAAAGGCAGTAGCCACGGGTTTGATAGTGACCTGCTTTGGCGCAAGTTCTGCAGATCCAACTGCGTTGGTGACAACGGTGGACTGGAGAGGAGCTCTGGGAGGAGAGGAAAGGACAGCCGCAGAAGTTGGTGAGGACAGGAGAGATGTCATGGAAGTCACCATGGAAGCAGTCTGCTCCGGCTTCTTACCAGAGTCCAAGTCGACTTCTGGCAACACTCTAGTAACAGTTCTCTTGATCTCTCCGGAAGAAGTCTTGATGGTTTTTATGCGAACTTTAGGAATTGCTGGTGTCGACCCTGCAGGAGAAGACGGAGACCCTTTGCTACTGTTTTCGCTCGATACACTTCTGGGACTATCAGGTGGTTTGATAGATGGTTTTTTAGCACCATCAATGAGACTCTGAGATTCAGGTGATTTTTCTACAGCCCGGGGACTTTCACTCATGTCTTTTGGTAATGGAGAAGATTCTGCTGAATTAGACTGTAGATCTTTACTGGTATCCGTAGCTGCCTTCTTAGCACTCAGTGCTGCAATTGCCGCAATGCATGAAGAAAGCTTTGCTGATGACTTTGCTTTGGACTGTGTAATGCTGGCAAGATTTGTTTCGCTTTTTTCAGTACTCAGTTTTCCATCAAGTACCCTGTTTTCAAGAAGCTTCTCAGAATTGTCTTTTAGCAATTTGTCCTCTGTTTTTCGAGCTTTAAAAGGCTCATAGACACTTAAATTCATGGAGTTTGTCTCTGTCTCTCGTTTAGCAACTTTATTTTTATCTATACTACTTGAAACTGGGATTCCAGATTTAATTAAGTTCTCCCCTCCAAGTGCCTTTAGTTTGTCATATTCCTGCTGAGATACAGATCCTGCCAAGACATTTGCTCTGAAATTTGCACGTATCTCCTCTTTATCCGGCGGGTCATCTACCTCAATTTTCTCATCGTCATCAAATTCTTCAGCACTTGATATTGGGCTAAACTGGTTGAAAGCTGAATCCTTCAGTGTCGTCTCAGAAGCTGACCCATCATCTTTAAGTGACTTCCCTTCATCTTTACTGTAGCTATCCAGAGCTGATGACGTTAGAAAGCCATTATGCAAGCCATTGCCTGTGGAATGGTGGCCATCCTTGTCTACTCCTTCAGAAGAATCAATAGTACGCACGTTTTTCACAATGACACTCACACCAACATCAGATGATGACGGGGCGTGAGAGTCTTCATCTGCGTGAGCATTTTGTTTGATGTGGCTTTCATGGTCATCATGTCCAGATTCAATAGCTGCTTTTGGATCAACCATGTCTGGTATGTCAAAGGCTGCAAGAAGGTCATCAAAATCTGGGGTCTTCATATCCCCCATGGTCATCTATTTGATTGCAAGCAAATCTGTAAAATAAACAGAAAGTCATCCTCTCAGAATTTTAAGCTCCAACAGCACAGTCTTACACAACATAAGCGTATGTTCATATATGCCATGCAGAAAGGTGTTCCTTCACTTCTGAAGTAATACTTGCAGATACTATACATTACAGAACAGTGTTCCAGTGCAAGTGTGCAGTCAAACCATGACACCAAGAGCTACAGAAATCAACTTCACAGACTGTAACCTAGAGATTTCATTCTACACACAAATTTCTCTTCAGTGACTTTCTTCCTGCCCCCTCTCCTACACTCCCTCCTACCCTCTCCCACATACACTGTGATTACAGCAAGATACTTCAGACTTCCATAAAAACAACATGAGGCACTTGCAATTCCTCCTAACTCTAGATTTTCCTTGATGTTTGCATTATGAACCCAAGGAGCCTTCTCGAAGATGGTAACAAATGTGTTTCTACCAACAGTTTGAGACTGTTGCACTGTTTTCTATAAATTAAACTGCTTTATAAGAATTACGGGGTAAGTGTCCCAATGTTCACAATGCTGTCTTTCAGCAACTCTAAAGAAGGATCTGCTGTATCTACACTAATCCTGACAGGTGTCTCACCTACTTTAAAGACCTTCCTTAACAGAGATTCTACAGCCTCCAATGTAATTTATTCTAGTCATTCACAGTTTTCACTCTTACACACTTCCTACTGCATAATCTGAATCTTTCTTGATGCAATCTGAATGAACTGCATGTGGTTCTGTTCACCTCTCCTCTCTGCAACAGCACTTTACTCTGAGACCATCGTCTCCCTTCAAACTTACCCTTTCTAGGCTAACCAACACCAGATCTTTAGGATTTTCTTTCGACTAACAGATAACATTTTCCAGATACTGCTCTTTTTGTTTGCCATTGGCCTCTGCTGTTGGGTTTTCTTCTTCCAACTCCCCAACATAACAGGTAACTCAAAACTGAAACTTTACAAACGCCATGGAAAAAGAAAAACTAACTTTGGGTGTGCTTTTACATTTAAATCCCACTGTGACATTTGCCTTTTTCCACAAAGGTTTCAATAATATGCAGAGGTGTGCAGGGGAATCACTTGTAGAGATCTACAAAAATCAGTTAAAGAAAGCACAGACAGACATTTTTTCATTCTCTTTCATTACCACGCACAGGTATGATTTGTGTTGTTGTGACAGAGCTGTTTTTAACGTAATTATCAGGCCCAAGTGAGTATTCAGCGTTAAAAGGTGTTACTGTCAGAAAGCACCCATTTAGGAAGCATCCTGTCTGCCCTTCTGCTTTATATCAGCACTTAAAGGACTGGAAAACATTCTCATTTTATCACTCAACGTTCTGTCTCCAGTCTCAGCTAACACCGGCCACCAGAGCAACACAGTGTGACTGACCACACCAGTGCTCTCCGAGCTCCTGTTAGCTCAGGCGAGCAAGAAGCTGCACACCCCACGGCAGAAGGTCTGCTGGAAGCCACCTGCCAATGGAGACGCATCCAACAACTTCAGGAGCTCACTTCCTCCTCCTCTTAGCTCATTATCTTGAGCTCTGGAGGGAAACTACTTTCTGACTGTTGAATTCAGCTGTAATAATGCTAAGAAAAACTAATCAAAATGCATACATGTCTAAATACATATTTTTTATGCATATCATTATCAACACACGCAGCACTAACCGTTCCTCAGAAAGATGCAGTTTATTAAAATGGCATAATCCCTTTGCTTGACAAAAATCTGCAAGACTTATGTATTCACGAACACTGGCTACCTGAAGTTATTATGGACTCTAAGAAAGGCAACTGAGGAAAATTTCCATTATCAAGGATAATGGAATACACACAGACATTTCATGTATTTTCAAACAAATATATAACAGTTTTGAAAATTGTTTACATGGTCCACTTCATGGTTTTGTGGCTTTGTCTAACTTATTAACTCCTTTTCATTGCACCAAGTCCTTCTGCAGAGCTGAACCCAGCATGTCATTCTCTATAAAATAGGAATATACCATTGCAACTGATGAATTTGCTCTCTTAATTAATTCCTTTACTTAATGGAGACTATATAATAGCCTATCATGGTAAATGCTCATCATCAAGACTTCACTAGTTTTGTAAAGCATATGGTTATAATCTCTACTTATCAGACATAAGATTGTTTCATAATGCTGGTAATACTGGTTTTACTTCATTATAAGATTTTAAAATCCCTTTATTCAAAAGCAAGTTTTTATTCAAAACCAAGAAAGACTAGACAAGTCACCAGTACAGCTCAACTCTCCTTCCTGTACCTAAGGAAGATGATTGCCACACTTACGCAGTGCTGCAGACCTGGACCTCAGTCTACCCTCTGCCTGAGGGATTTCAAGATCCTGTGAAGGGGCCACAATGGCAAAGGCAGTTATCTAATAAACGCAACAATACATACACACATAATACCAAAATTACAAAGAAAGTTTCTGTAAGATTTAAATGGAAAAGATTCCAGAGACCAAAGCGTATTGAATCCATGTAAAACCACACAAATAAAGCCTTAATTGACATGTTTTTTCACGAATCAAGATACTAATTATTTGTACTCTGATTGTACATGTCCATAGGTGTCTTTTTACAGTTGTTACATGCACTCAATAAGAACTAGAAAGTCTTCCTAGTATAAAACTTCCTCTAATTACATACACTGGATTTTAATTAACGTTTAGCAATAGTGTCATGGTTTAACACCAGCCAGCAACTAAGCACCAACAGCCGCTCGCTAATTCCCCGCCTTGGTGGGATGGGGGACGAAATCGGAAGAGTAGAAGTGAACAACCTCACGGGTCGAGATAAAGACAGTTTAACAGGTAAAGCAACAGCAGATCCAAACAAGGAATTCATTCCCCCCTTCCCACGGCAGGCAGGTGCTCAGCCACCTCTGGGACAGCCGGGCTCCGTCACGTGTAGGGTGACTCGGGAAGACAAACGCCATCACTCCGGGCATCCCCCAGCTCTCTATGCTGAGCACGATGCCAGATGCCATACAGTCTGGGACATCCCCTGGGTTGGTCGGGGTCAGCTGTCCCAGCCATGTCCCCCCCCAGCTCCTTGTGCACCCCCAGCCCTCCGCTGGTGGGGTGGGTGAGGAGCAGAAAAGGCCCTGACACTGTGCAAGCACTGCTCAGCAGTGACAAAAACATCTCTGTATTACCAACACCGTTTTCAGCAGAAATCCAAAACACAGCCCCATACTAGCTCCTATGAAGAAAATTCACTCTATCCCAGCCAAAACCAGCACAAACAGCAAGGAATTAAGTAAAGACCCACTTACTCAGTATTTCATCCAAGTATGTTTAAGAGCAAAACTGCATAGCAGAGGAGATACATTTGTCATTCCTGACAAACTCAGTTCGGCTAACTCCAAAATGGGAAAACATCTCAACAGAATTCAGAGGTCTGGAGAGCTGCAACCATAAATTTACCCACTGACAGCACACTGTGTGAAGTTGCAACTGTCTTTCAAACGCATGCAGAAGGAACAACTCCCATGCCCTACCAGAGCACGAGAACCAAACGGTTTCTTCTTACATGGGGGACCCAGAATTGCTGCTGCCCTTACGAAGAATCTCCCCCACTCTTCAAACCATTAAAGCAATCTAAGTTAAACAAAAAGGGACAGAAGATGACATGACCAGTCTTGATAAACAAGCAAGCTGGAACCTGGACATCTTATTCATCTCTTCCCCACTATCCTACTACATCTTTTTAAGATTCCATATATAAACTATGTTTCTGCCACAACTGCCAGGGCTCTGAAGCCACAGTCTTCCCTTTTTTTCCTCCAAAAACCTTTCAGTAACTCCTTCCCTTTATCCAAGATCAAAATCAACTAACACCCTGGCTGCCAGACAAGCTGTTAGTATATTCCTTCTCTGGGCCAACATGATGCCTGCAAATACTTCAGGAAATGAGGCAAGTTCCTGGTTCCCTAGGAAATCGCCATTTTCCAGGAACTAGAATTTCTTTAATAACTGCTTTTAAACTGCTGAGAGCAAAGCTCAGTGTCTCCAAAGAGAGACACAAAGGTGTGAAAGCCCAGCATCAGAGGGCTGCCATTAAGATGATCTTCAGAACTGAACTGTGTCCACAAGGTATGTAATCAAGGATACATTCCTCAGACAGAACAAACAAAATCATATTTAAAGAAACAACCTGCAAGACCCTCACCTCCTCAAACATCTTTGTCCAAAGTAGAATTTTTTAAAAATTTTAGTTTCTAAATAGCAGAAACAAAATTCACCTCAAAACAGAGAAATGCTAACTTGAAGTATACATTATGAACAATGGATAGATAAATTAAACACCCCTAATTACGTGGATACTCGTATAAAGAGTCAGTTCCTAGATTTACTGACTCTGTCCAAAGTACTACTTCATTTCCAGCTGACAGTCTCCCTTTGTAACACTGCTTTTCCTTCCCATGGTCTAGTTCCATTTCCTGTCTCTCCACCTGGCTGTCCACTGACCCATACCAGGAGAACGCCAGGAAAAGCCTATCACTTCTGTTGTAAGATGGGCAACCTTTAGGGTGATTGAACTGCTTGAGAAAAATTATTAAAGAAAATTAGTTTCTTTAAAAATTCTAGTGTTACTTTGCTTACCTGTTATTCAGTGATAAAAGTAAGTAAAAAGGAAAGAATTCTGGATATGGCCAATGGGAATTACACAGCCAGAGAGCCACAGAGCAGTGAGGTGCAATGCTTCTGGGTTCTGCCTTTTTGATGGTGGGCGACAGGGCTTCTGGGAAGATACCATGGGTTTTAGAAACTGAAGACAGCAGGCTCTGAATATGCTTACTTCACCATTTCCATTCATCTCCTCGGTGACAACATCCACCCTTATTTGTACATCAGTATCTTGCTGAAATGCAAGGTGTGAATTAAGCTCTGGAGGATAAACCCAGACTGTCCGTGTTCATGCTTTGTTCAAAGCATGTGTGCATGACTTCCTACATTCTTCTTCCTTTGGAAACGCATCTCCTGAAGTAAGTGCTTTCTATGAACAGCGTGAAGAAAACAGCACAGGTTTTAGCCAAAGGAAGATACCCCTTGACCGTTCCACTGTCTCACTTTTCCCAGTTAGCCTTTTCACTCCAGTTCATCTGGTAACACATTACAGTGAAGCACTCGCTTGGGTAATTATGTCAAAACAAGAACGAGTCCGTGACAACTCTCTACTGACAGTGGAAGAAACAAGCAGGACAAGAATTTGATGCTACACCCAGGAGAAACAGTTAAATTCTTGTAAAAGTTTTTGGGCCTTCAAATCCTGGCTGTTAAGATGGAAAGCCCAAGGATGTATTCAAAGATTTTAAAAGGCTGATCCCCAGAAAAAGGGGGAAACATCTGCAAGATGCAGTGCGTCCCGGAGCTTCTGCCCTGTTATCAGGGACTCCCGAGACCACCCTGAAGTACTGCTTTCTCACAGCAACTACTCGTGTTGATGTGAGGAAGGCTCAGGTACGCAGTGACAGAAATATCAACCGAAGAAATACCAGGGCTTAGAAGGAAATAGCTGCTTCTGATGGATTAATAAAGGCAGTTTTGTTTTATTACATGGAATTTTTGTCACTCCTCCTCAAGCACTGTATCCACACCCATGCCAGGTGGAGGGACTCTAGCCCTGTGAGGAAAACCAAACCAAACTACCCTTTCACGTACTCTGCCAAGACAGGGGTGGAGCAGAGAAACACACAGCAGAAAACATTTTTTCTCGCTTTCTAAACATTATTTATCTTGTAGCTTGGGCTCTAGGACAGCTGCAGATGGGGCACAGTATTCTCTAAAAGAAAGGCCAAGCTGCCTATAAACTGCTGGTGAAATTAAAAGGTACTTTTTGGTGTAAAGCCAAGCAACTGTAAACACTCAAACCAGACTCATTTCGGGGAAGTTCAACAGCCTAATAAAGACAAAACAGAATCACCTGACAGCTCCCAGACAGGTCATATCTCCAAACTGCTCAAAACTCTGATTTTTGTCTGCCAGGTACAAGAACAACTTCAAGCTTTCCAGGCCTAGCAATGACAAATAATCCTCCTCCCTTTCCAATACTTTTCCAGTTCACATTCTCTACACATGAAAGCTTCTAACTATCCTTTCTGGACCACAAGCACCATCTTAAATGATCAATTTTTATTCTTTTATTTCATCATTAACCTTTAAAGAACTGACCAACTTTTCCTCCTTGATACTCACCCTCCTGCTCATCCAAATCTTCACTGCTCAACCAAAAGTCTAGTGACTCTGTGCAAACTGCTGTAATGGTCTGTACTAGCCCCCTCTTTTCTACCGTATTAAATTCCTACCCTTTGCCTTCAAATCCCACATAACTGTCTACACTTACAATATGTAACTCCATGTTTTTGTTCAAACAACTACTCAGTTCAAGCTTCCCTCAGCAGCAAGTCTGTTCATTATTTAAGGAAACAGGAAAAAACGCGACTTTATTTTTCATCTACTTAAGGAATTCAAGTTCTTGTGACTACATTCCTTTACCTTCCCTAAACTCTTCCTACAGCTTTTACCTCCACTCGCACTACGTACAGTTGTGGACTGTTCACTCTTTAGGGCAGAGACCTTTTCTTTTGTATGTTCTTCAAAGACAATCAGCACTCTTTTCAGTACTGTGAAAACAAGAAGGTTGAGTCACCACTTTTCAGTGACTAGCACGTGCTAATGTCTTGATCCTGGAAGAATACTTCTGGTATAACCATATATAACAATTATTCTGTTATAGTTAGACTGGTATAAATTACCAGTTAGACACACTATTCCAGAACAAAATTCTGATAATCTGGTGTAATTACTCCACTTCAAACACGAGTAATGATGCCTAAATAACACCATGCTCATTCTGGAACAAAATGCCTGAACAGGGAGTAGTACAAGCCTAACCAGCATAAAAGATTTTTTTTTTTTTTAAAAAAGTTTCTGTATTGTTATGCCAAGAAATTTCATCAGGGAGAGAAGATTTAAGTGATTCAATCAGAATTACAGTAATACATATCCTAACATTAGGCAAACATCAGCCTAACACACAGGTTATGAGCAGTTCATTGGTTATTCAATATGTATCAGTAATTATGACTGACTAACACTTCTGATTATTTACTTTGAAAGTTGAGTATCTGAAAGAAAGACATAAGCAATATGCTAATACAACCACCAAACCTTCTTCAGGAAACGAGAACCACATCTCAAATCACAACTCGGTGTGGTTTGAAACACGCAGCAGGCAAGTAGGATACGCAAGAGGCCACTTTAACCACAATCAGCAATGTCTATCACATTCACATAAAATACAGGTTCCTTTTTCCTTATCAAGGTCCCATGACTTGTTACTGTTGCAAAACTCAGACAGATTCCTGCTTCCAGAAATACAACTTTCATAATAGGCACCATTTTGATTTCTTAGGATAATGGTCCTGTTTATCATCCATACTATCAACAGGGTCATGCCAGTCCTTATGTAAACATCTTTGTGAAGTATGGGGTGTTTTACAGTTAAAATTTATACCAAGCAATCTGCTATTTCAACTCTATACACTGTATCTATTTGCCTTTTTTTTTTTTAAAAAAAAAGAGAAAAATCCAATTTGTCTCCATGCATGAGCCTCAAAGAGTAAGAGAAATCTGAATCTGCACTTCTGGTTTTCTAAGAGCATATTCTACCAATTTTCCTCCTCCCTCCTACCCCTCAAAAAAGCTTTGGAGGGTAAGTATTAGCCCAGTATTTCAAGTATTAAAATTTTTAGCTTTTTTTTTTTTTCCCCTCAATGCAGTAACCTTGCTGTTGACAGTTTCAGAAAAATGTTAAGATTTATTCTTTACTAGCCCAAAAAAGTTTTCAACAGGCATTTCACAGAATCTCAGAATAGCTGAGGCTGAAAGGGACCTCGGGAACTCCAACTCCTCTGCCCAAAGCAGGCTCGGCTACAGCAGGACCCTCAGGACACTGTCCAGACAGGTTTTGAGTACTTCTCGAGATGGAGATCCCAAAACCTCTCAAGGCAGCAGGTTCCAGCATTTCACCACCCTCACAGTAAAAAAGATTTAAATCACTAACTAGCATCCAGACCTACTCACACTCACTTGCCTTGCCACCCACTTACGACAGTATCTAAATGCATTTTCAGAGCGCACCACCAACCAGAAGCCAGCTAGAGAGCATTATCAGATAGATCACTGCCCACCGGCTGCTGATCCAGAGCACCATCCCAGCTCACGCCATGGTCGGGTGGAGCATTTTGGGATCGGGACAGGGAGTGAAGCTACCCAAAGCTCTGCTAGCGGCTGTGATTTATAAGGCTGTCCCTGCGGCCTCCTTCCACAGCGGACAACACCGGCTGACATTTGACTTTGATCTACTTCCACGTGAGCTGTACAACTAAGATGCTATAAACAAATTGGGATGCCGTAAGGAGGAAAAAAAATTGAATGCCAACCTTTCTCAACTATTAATCCAAAACATTGTTCAGTATCATACACAAAAGACAGTATTATTTTAGAAGAATTACTAAAGTATTTACCAAACGGTAAAAAAAATATTTAACAAACCCATTCCTCCACTCAGTCTTTCATTCATCTAGTTCTAGAATACCACAGAAGCCTGTTAATCCACACACTGGCTGCAGGCGTTGTTTTAAACTACCAAATGCTGAAAACAAACAAGCAATAAAACTACCAAAGTCAATGAATTACCAAGTGTATTCTGTTGATTTGAATAAAAGTGCAGTTTGTTTGTAATTGTTTACAATGTTTTTAACTTTTCAATTCAGGAGTGTCTTCCATACAAATTTTGGAGATCCAAAATCACATCCGCCAGGAATGAAAGCAATGGCAGCAAATCACATTTAGGATGGCAGAAGATGGAAGTGATGGAAAAGATCACAGAGATACCGAATGGCACTTGGACCACGTTCGTGGGGCGTTGCTATAACCTGGCGCAGCTACAGACCTACCCTGCGTGTGCACACACATTGTCTTCTCCTGGTAAACAAAATCATCTGGGAGTCCCAGAAGCCACGAGAATGATCCTTGTCTCCACGCACAGAAGGCAGATGCAGTTGCAGCCAGATTAAAGCTTAAGAACTTTTGTTGCCTTGTTCGCTGTTAATTCATACAGGCACAACTTTGTCCAATGGATCCAGGTTTAGAGCCTTAGGAATGCAAGATCCCTGCAGAGGAGTCTCTTATTCAGTCTTTAATGCAAGGTAGGACAAAATGCTCTCCGTGCTTATGGCTCAGCTGAGTTTTGCAATTATGTTACCAAGCCATCTCAAACCCACAAGACAGCCCCAAAAGCAGCCCGAGTTGTTTTACAACCATAAGCATGTTACCGTTGTTTTCAAAACATATCCAACCCTGTAGCTGATTACAAAAGAGCAGGCAATTGCCTTTGTCCTCTTTCCTACTATATCCTGCATCTGATTATGGATCCTTCTTATCTGACCTGTTAAAAGATGAGCCCTTTTCCCCTGCAATAGGGGAAAGTAAAAACAGTTCTTGAGAATTTTTGTCTTCTCCAGCAAATTTCCACAAGGTTTTTTTAACAGCCAAGATAGAATTACTTGTAGTTTATGACTCCTCAAAAGCCTTATCTTGTAGTCCGACTCCTCCATTTTTGAACCTTCTTATTTTTTTGCAAAATGGGTATCTCAGGTTCTCTTTGGGAAGGAAGAGAGGGGTTATCTTCTGAAGCCTGTCCACTTCCTCATCTCACACTACCACTGAACCACCTCCAACCACATGCGCGACTGGTTCAAAGTTCACCACTATCAGCCTTTGGCTGGCAAAAAGAACAGGGATATTTCAGCACACGAGCAAGGTATCTCCTCTCCCACGCCATATGGAGCTCAGTGGACCATCTCTAGCTACAGCTGGCCAAATGAAAACTACCTGTATTCATCAAGAGATTCAGTTCAGGTTTTGAGCCTAGCAACTTCCCAAATTCCTCCTAAAATGGAGATGAATTCACAAAAAGCAGGTAAATCCCCATATCATTCTTTGCACTCTACTTAAAAATGAATTATAAAAATGGCTTAATTTTGTACTTCTACATGTCAAATGGGCTGGGGCAGTAACATGTGAATAATTCCAATGTACAACAATCATGAATAAAATTTTGAGATTCCCAGTTTAATGTAAATTTGAATCACGTTCTAAATGACACTTGCTTCCTGCCTATGTCCTTTAACGTACTTTAAAGTGGATAGCAATTCTTGCTCAGAAACGGCATGAAGCACAGTCTCGGTGAGAGCACTCCAAGTTGGGCAGGGCCCGCCTGTGCAACACCAGCAACAAACAGGCCCTAAATCAAGTTTTGGGGTTTTTTAAAACATACATTCTCAGCCATCTGTATGCATATTTGTATTTTAACACACATTGACATTTCTAAGAAAACCAAAGTTATTTAATTCATTCAGAAGAGGCTTCTTGGAACTTGATAAATCATTACCCCTGTTCTCAAGATCAAATACCTGAGACAAGCCTCAATGTAAAATGAGATCACAACTGCTGATACAGAGGACCAGCCCTCCAACATTAAGCAGTGTTTTCTGCTGGAAAGCCGGCCTACATGCAAAATCAGAATCATCTGGTGAAGAGCATTTACAAATATTATTAGACTAAAAGAAATAAAACTCACCAAGAACACTGCAGACTCCAGCATCTATTCAGGTTTCTCATCTTACAGCCTACAAAAATCCCTGCAAATTCAAAACCTCCTTTGCTAAAAATAAAAATTCATAGTACAGATCGTGTTCAAAAATCCAAACAAAACAGATACATCGGATTTTGTGACAATTCAAGAACTTGCAATTTTAAAACTTCTTACTATTCTGGTCTAAAGAAAAAAAAATCTAAAAGGTGCTCTCTTGTAACATATGAATTTTAGCTGACACTTGGAAAAGAACATGCATCAGCATCAGCAATAGCTACTATTCCTATCATGCAACAAGAATTCATGTTTGCAAGCATAATTTTCCTACAGATGTCTATAGTCAAATATAGAACCTCTGCATCCAACTTACGAAAAATAGGAACAGAAATCAGCACAGTGATCTGTCAGGCATTTTGCTCCACCAAACAAGCTATTTACTGCCCTATCAAATCTGAGAAACCACACATTGTAGCTACATTAAAACCCACAAAACCGTCATTTCAGGCTAAACATTAGCATGATATTTTCACTTTTCTACAATTAATATCTAAATACCTTACGTAATCTACTGCAGTCAGAAACAGAGGTTCTCTTGTATTGTCACTCTCTGATGCAGGCACCCTGCCTACCATCAGCCACCATACAACTTACCCAATATCCACAACCTCTCAAGGTTTTTAAGACTGTCTATTCTGCTGAGCACAGAGGAAAAAACACCCTAATTTCACACTAGAACAGAACATTTTCAATGTTTTGCCTCCATATTTATCTTGATTGTAGACTACCAAACCAGGTAACACAGCCAGGACTGGTCAGATTTTTTAAAAAAAAATCATACTGGTTAAGATGCTAGGGTTGCTGATTTCCTGTTATAGGAAGTAACAGTTCTAGCACAAGAATCCCCAAGGCAAAATGTTTAGTGTTCCAATGTGTAAGCTCTAACAGCCTTTGTTCTTCCCTTTGCTATATTCATTACTGCTTTCTTATCTCTCCCCCTCTCCCGCTCTCTGAATCCTTCGGCTTTCCCTGTAAGAATCAAATGCCAGCTCAAACCTAAGTACACATTTATTTTTTAGATGAGAGGGGGGAAAAAAAAAATCCTATCCATTATCCCTTGCTTTGAGTTAAAAGTAGTCATCCCTCAGGAGCTGATGCACTGCCCATCCGGTTTCCTATTCTTATTTCATTACTGCACAATATTATAATTCATGCCACTAATAACCCACTGGAGCTCCATCAAACCCCTAAAATACATCTTTCCACTTGGCTGCTGCAAAATCCTCCCTGGGTTACAACAGTTTAAGAAACACCAGCCATACTATTTATTCTATATGTTTTTTTCTGTGTAGGCTACATTAAGTACATGTTTAACACTGAAGACCTTAATTCAGAAGCAAGTATCCGGTTACTCGGATATGGCCAAACAAGCAACCTTTAAATATTTAGGCAGCAAATTCTGAATGTGTAATGCTGTAATACAACACAGAACAGTTCACTGCCATGTGGTCCACAATTTACGACTGTCACTCAGAGGCCTATTCCGTATCTCTACGCTGTGAAAAAATGTATATCTGGATAGAAGATATTTCAGTGAAAATACTGTATTTAGCCAAGGTATCAGTAAGTCTTTGCAAGTAATAGCTTTAATCCTATTAAAACTGGAGGACGTTAATAGCATTTCCCCAGTAACACTTAAACAATTGTCTCCTTACTAACGTGCCAAGTGTGCAGTCAGGAGCCAGATTTACTTTTCACATACAGGTACCTTCATGCTATTGTTATATTCACACCCCAAACACCACATCTCACCTTGTGAACCTTGACCTTTGAAAGATTTTTTTAGCCAATGCTCAGTTACTGCCACAGATGCATTACCTCTGCAAATATGAAAGGGTTAAAGGCAGCCCCAATCAATAGGCCTACAAGGAGAAAAAAAAAAAAAAAAAAAGGAAAACGAGTATGCCTTACAGCATCTTTGCAATGCTTTTATGCACAATTCTACAACAACATTGTTTCCTTTTGGCCTTACAGAAAGGCACAGCCTCCCCCCCACCCCCCCCCCTTTAACATCTCCTAAAGAAGAAAACCACAAGACAGCACCCTGTAAATAAAACAGCATGCAAAGCAGCATTCTTCAGTCGCAAGCATAACTACAATTACAAATCATTCAATCAATTTTATTCAGTTTAGTTTTAAAATAGACTGCATAACCAGTGTCCCACCCTTGCAAAACAAAAATATTTTAATAAGGGTCATAAATCTCAGCTCTTGCCCATTCCTTAAGCATAAAAAGGCACGAAAAGCCAAAGTAATCTCAGTTACTGCAAATATGTACATTTACATACAGAATCCTTTATGACTATATTAGCCACATACCAGTGCTGTGTGTCTAAAGTGTGCATTCACATACTGTTTTGGGATGGTATCTTTCTGCAAGCTCCTCTGCTTTTGGCTGCCATGAAGGGAGGAAGCTATCCCACTGTAGTAGCTCAGTGACTGCATTGTGTTCAGGAGCTGATCTGCCTCAAACCAGTTCCAGCCGGTTCTGGTCACCCTACATAAAAAGCTATGGCAACCCTCGCTGAGTTGCCAACAAGTCCCTGAAAATCGCAGAGGCCGTTTCTGCTGGGGCGGCGGGGCCGGCGGCAGGGCTGCCCCCCGGCTCCCCTCGAGCCCGGCCCGCGCACCCCCGTGCTCCCCAGAGCCGCCCCACACGCTCCCTTCCTCTCCTCCCCCACTTACCTCCCACAACCTGGCTGAAAGCTGTGAGTGTGTGCGTGCCTGTCTGTAGCTAACAAAGAGACCGCAATAAAAATCCTCACAGGATCTCTCTTGCAGCACCAGGCAGGCTCGGCCACAGGCGGGGAGCCAGGCTGCTGACCCGGGGCGCTCCCCCCTCCGCTCCCCACGGCGGCCGCGGATCGGCGTCACCGCGGCCCCCTCATGCCCACGGCCCTGGGGCGGCCGCTGCGGGTCCCCTCCCGCCCGCCCTCCCCGCTCCCCGCTGCATCTGGGGCCGCGCGAGCGGCATTTTCTCTCCCCTGCACAGCGCTGCTACAAAGATCCCCACGCACGCACCTCCCTCCCCTCAAGAAATCCATTTCCGCAGCAGCGAGATGCCTGCAAAATAGTTCCTTTGCCCCCTCCTCGCAACACCCGACTTGGCTGCTGAGCTGTTTTTTTTTTTTTTTTTTTAGCTATTCCGCTCTCCTGGAGGCACCGAAAGAAGAGAAGCCGCAGCCCCACGCCCGGCCGCCCCCCCACGCCCAGGGCTGCGGGGGAGGCCGGGGCGCAGCCTGCGAAGATGGCTGCTGGGCGCAGCCGCCTGCTCGGCCCCGCGGCTCCCGCCGGGGCGGCTCCTCGCCAAGGTCACGGCTCCCCGTGGGGCCGCAGCCCCTCCGGGGGAGGGCCGGCGCCCCCCCGCCCCGCGGCAGCGCAGCGCCTCGCCCGCTCCCCCGCTCTCCTCGGCCGCCCGGGGCCTGCGGGGCCGACGCTCGCCCCGCGCCCCGACGGTGCTCGCCCCGCTGCTGTCGTGGCTACTCACCCTCGCACTGGGACCACCAACAGCCTCCTATGTGCCGAGCCCCGTCCTCGCCGGGGTCTGCCGTGAGACGGGGGCTCCCCGGCCAGGCTGTGCCCCGAGCGAGGCCCCGCGGCTCTCCGGGCTGCACCTGTAACTGTTAGCAAAGGTCTCGGGCACAACCCTTCGCCCCCCCTTCCCCTGCGGAGAGAGCGCGGCTCTGGCACTCTCTCCCCAGCCCTCACCCCCACCCCGTGCTGGGGGAGAACCACCATCTTCTGCCGCTGCCTGCGCGCCGCCGGCCGCCCCGGCGCTCCCTCAGCCCGGGCTGCTCCCGCCTCGCCGGGCCGCCGCGGGCATCTCGCTGACGGGCCGCGGCCCCCTCCCCTCAGCGCCCCCCCGCCACCGCCCCGGGCCCGAGGTCGGCCCTACCCGAGCGGGCCCGGCCGAACCCGGCCCGGCGGGGGCCTCCTGGGGAGGGGAGGCCGCGGCGGGGAGGAGGCGGCGGGACGGCGACGTCCGAGCGACCCCCCTCTCCCCCCCCCCCCCCCCCCCCCCCCCATACACACACACACACACCCCGCCGAGCCGCCCGCGGGGCTCCGGGCAGCGGCCCGCGCCGAGCCGAGCCGAGCAGGCCCCGCAGGCCGCTGCTGTGGCGGGGCCTGCGCGCGGCGAGGCGGGAGCCGGGCCGGGAGGACGGCGACCCCCCACCGCACGCCGAGTCAGCGCCCCCATGCAAACACACCTGCTGCGGGCCGGGCCGGCCCGGCTGCGGCTCCGGCCCCGGGCGGGCGGGCTAAGGGCGGCGCGGCCTGGCCGGGAGATGGTGGAACATAATGGCGGG
This sequence comes from Strix aluco, assembly GCF_031877795.1. Taxonomy (NCBI): domain Eukaryota; kingdom Metazoa; phylum Chordata; class Aves; order Strigiformes; family Strigidae; genus Strix; species Strix aluco. Next base: position 96,813,711 of record NC_133971.1, on the reverse strand, counting down.
GAGGCTCAGCCGGGACTGAGGAGAAGGTGGGGGTGGGGGTGCCTCGGCTTGCACAGATGGGGGAGACGCTCCCGTGTGATTCCGTGTGAAACGGCTCCCTGGAGTGTGCCGGGGGCGGGGAGGGCTGCGGGGCTGCCGCTGCCTCACAGCGCGGCGCGGGCAGGCGCCGGGGCCGGGCAGGTCGCGGCCTCCCGCAGCCCGGGGCGGGGGGGGGTGTGTGTGTGTGTGTGCGGGGGGGCGATGGCTCCCGGCGCTGCCGCCCAGCCCAGCCGCCCGAGGAGGCCCGGCCCGGAGCGGGGCCGTTCCGATCCCTGACCCCGGGCTGCGCCGCGGCCCCGCCGAAGGGCGCGGGGCTGGCCCGGAGCCGCGGTGCCCTACGCGGGGGGGGGGGCGCGCCGGGCCGGGCCGATTCCCCCGGGCCAGGAAGGGTTCTCCCTTCTCCCGTCCCTCCCGGCGCACCGGGCCGCGCAGCGCCCCGGGGGCAGCGCCCTGGGAGAGGCCAAGGCGGGTCAGCGGGTGTGGGGGTGTGTACCTCCCGCCGCGCTCCATCACCCGTCCTTCGGTTCTGAGTCAACAAAGCACGGGAGCAATGACCGCTTACCGGCTCGGACGGGTCGTGTGCTTCCCCAGCGTGGCCCCGCAGCATGGATCCTCGCGACGCCAGGCCAGGCCGCTGCTCCGGCCGCTGGTGCAGGTGTGATGGTGTGGCCACGGCGAGGGACACGGCACAGCTCCGCAGCGAGGGATGAGGGACACGGCCTGGTGAGGGACGCGGCACAGCTCCACGGCGAGAGATGAGGGACACGGCACGGTGAGGGACACGGCACAGCTCCATGGCGAGGGATGCCACACAGCTTCGTGGCCTGGCCCTCAGCAGGGCCACGCTGGCTGTCGCCTCCCTGGCCACACGCTTCGGGGACCTGAGCCATCTTAGCACGTGGCAACACTTAAAAAAGTCACAGCCTAGAACTTTGTCTTGTATCGATGCTGACGTACCTCACAGAAAAAGATTAATGTGAAATGATTAGGTCCTTCCTGGAGATAGAGTGGAGGTTTTGGCTATCACCTCTTGTGACAAGTTGCGTTTGGTAATAGGCTTTTGTTTGCTGTGAAGCAACCTGGCGTTAATGTCCCTGTTACACCTTTTAATATGAAATTTCCTCCATTTCTGTCACAGAATAGCATATTGTACAAGCATCCAGCATGTTTTCTAGAATTTAAAGTTTCACATGTGAATCACTTTGCTGGATCATATTAATGGCTTTAAACATGTAACACCGATCTCAAGTTCATGCTTGTAAGCTTGGTTTTTACAGACTATATAGATGATGGCTACACATTCTGGTTGCAATCATGGTGTTTTATCAACATCTCTGTTGGTAGGCAGCAAAGCCCCCAAGGCCACCTGCATTCGTACTGTGTGTGAAGACGCTGCTGAGGGGAGGCTGCGCCCACAGGGGCGATAGGGCAGGTCTGGCCCCGGCTGCTCGCACCCAGCAACGGGACTGCACCAGGTACGAACTCATACGTGTTCGGAGACAGCACCAACTGCTCCATGGCCATCTGTGGGAACTGGTGAGTCTGACAAGTCTATAGAATTTGAATATATTGATTTGGTAATTTATATGACAAATAAATGGATTTGTGTTCTGCACTAGTTTTAACGTTCAAGAAGGGCCGTGGAATTCAGCTCGCACCAGCCTAGGGCACATCCTGCAAGTGACTTGTAGAACAAGGCTGTAATATTTGTAACACCCTGTTTCTTCCCCATTAACTACTAAACTGATTTGATAAAGTGAAAACTACAGTCTGTTTTCTTACACTGCATTTCTGTGGTCGGCTTGCGTAATAGTATAAAGATGGCAGCTGCTACTACGGCTTTTGTATTAATATCTGAAATGTTAATTGATTTCACAGTTTATACATGGCATAAAGGTCCTGGTGCATGCTGTCTTTCAGACAGATTTACTTGTTTTCCTTCCAGCCAGGTGTCCGTGACATCCCCATAGCAGAAAAAGTCTGTCACCCTAAGTATCTGACTTTCAGAAAATAAAATGAAGAGAATTCTAAGTATCATTTACAAGCGGTGCCAGACTGAGAGCTCTTCTGCAATGGCTTTTTAGTTCAGACACAGGCAACTGCAATGCAAGTGTCCCTGCAGTGTCGCTTCTGCTCTGTGAGGCTTCGGTGGGTGTTTCAGCATGTTGACCTTACACCTTAGATCTCAGATTTAGGCCTCAAGTCACCTCAGGAGCACCGTGACTCTGCCGGTAAAGCTGTTTCGGTGAGCTGCTGCGGAGGCAACGGGTGGTTTGAAGTTACTCCAGCCCTTCCAGAGGTGGGAACTGGCATCCCTTGCTTTATCCTGTCACAGCAGCTGGGGCTGTGCCAGGACGTAACGTGAATTAGGAGAGTTTTGGTTCCCAACAGCTGCTGAATCTTAACCCTCAAAGTTTCCATCTGAAAATACTTCCTTACTGCGTTGCAGCCAGCCAGAAGCACCACGCCGTGGCCCCTGGCTGTGCGGGGAAGGAGGAGAGCCCGAGGGCAGCTGCAGAGGGACAGCGGGCTGGAAGGGCCCGTGCTGCCAGCAGCGGGGTGCTCCGGCCGCACCCGAGAACCCGGATCACACCAGGACTGTGAGTGACCACAACAGGTCCCGTTGGCTCCCCCCAGACGCTGCCATACACCCCTCAGAACCAGGGGCGGGAGAAATTCCTCTTTTGTAAGAAGATTCTGTTTTCTCCGCTGGCTTTGCAGTGGCTGGGACCAAAGCCCCTGACGCTGCCCTCGCGGTGCAGAGTCTCAGTCAGGACAAATGAAACCACCAGCGCATTCCTTCCGCTTTGACCCCAGAACGGTGCCGAGACGGGATCTCCCGGGATCTCCCGGCCACCTGCGCAGACAGAGCAGCGAGCTTTGCCGTGGGGCCGCACACTACCGATTTCCTTCTCCAGGAACGGAATCTTTAACCCCACCTCTCCTTTTCCCTGACAAAAGGCCTCCAGTACATCCCGCTATTACTTCTCAGCAGTCAGCAAGGAGTGCTGCCAAGTCAAAACATTTTCCCTTTGATGCTGCAGTGAATGCTGAACTTGTGTGCAATAATAACTTAATTATTTAACTTCTGAAGTATTTTAAGGCTCTTGAAATCCAGAACTCTAAAATGTGGTGTATCCATCCCACACTTTCTGTACAGGAATCAGTTTTAACTGTATCGAATATAAATAGCGACAAACATGGCTTTTGCACATTAAAAGTGTGCTGGGGCCAAAAATGATTTTGCAGGTGGACTGATACAATAAAAAATAAGGTCAATTTACAATTAATTTTTTTATGTCAGAATAAACAATGCCCTTTTTGTCCTCTCCCAGATTTGTTTGTTGTTTTTACTGAATAACAAAACTTTTCCTTCCTGGGTAGCGAAACATTCTTAGCTTAAGCAAGAAGGGTAAGACACAGATTACATATTTTCAATCCTAAATTTCTTTTTTAGACTAAAAGCTTTACAACTTCTGACAAAAAACTTAATACTATCTGTTACTTCAGTTGCTTTTTTAGGTTTTCACCTTAAAATTTCCTGTATCATATTATCCACGAGAGCAGAGCAGAAGCCTGCATTTCTTGTTTTAGAATAATTGTGTATTTCTTATTATCACTCTCTACAATGCAACAGTACTTTTCTTTAACCACTATATTTAAACATTCAGTATTGAAAAAAACCTAGCTTACAACTAAACTTCCCCTTTTTGAGATCCTCCTATTACTATTCGCTGGATATTTTCTTGGCAGAAAAAAATTCAATTTCCTTTCCTGCTTATTTAAATAAGTCTCCTACCATATTTTGGACTAAAAGCTCTAGGATTGCTTTTAGAAAGATGAGATTTATTATAGGAAAGGGATTTCATACGAGATAAGATGAAGGGCTTCATCTTATCTCGTATGAGATCTTATATTCTCTTAGGGAGAAATCTGTAACCAGACTCAAAATACATCTTAACTACTACTGAGGTCAAGGAAAATTAAAATCTAGGATGATTTTGAATGGAAAATGCCTCTCATTCTAGTAAACGGACAAACATATGACAGACACACACAAACCTGCATCCACATCCACAGACTCTGAATTACAGATTTCTCTGTTAAGATAGCTTCTGGCCCAACAGCACGCTAAACCCTACATTTGTCACGCAACATGTTTATCGGAGCGCTGTAGCGCTGTGGCACCTGGCCATCTGGTAGACTCCAGAGCTCTGATTTATAGCCAAGACTCGACCCACAGGCAGTCGGGGGTGTTAAAATTCACCTCATATCTCACACTGGGTGCCTGGATCTAATCTGCAGCTCACCAGACTCCACACACCCACCAGCTCGCCCTTGGGGGCTGCGTTACGCCCTGTCTCGTGCCTGCGCCGTGGCACTGGTCCGCATCCGGGCCGGCTCTCACGTGGCCAGGGCGACAGCAGCATCGGAGCAGACCTCCTCCCCACTGCTCCGTGGTTATGTCATTCCTGGGATTTTGGGGAGTCAGGTTTGCTCCTCTGCAACCTCCACACCTTCATTTCCTACCTCCTACGACATGCTTGGCTGGAGGGATATTCTGGTAGATGGTGCTTTGCTTCTGTGCTTGGGATCCTGTGGGGAACAGAGCAAGGAGAGAAAGACACCAGATGCCACCACCAGCAGCGCGAGCGAGGCGCCAGTCAGGGTCCCTCCTGCCAAGCGCATGAGACCTATGGTGAAACCAGTTAATCCAGGCCAGGCGTCAGGAGCGAGTGACCCCGCTGCTGCAAGGAAAGGTTTGCTGCGCCATGGAGGGCAAGTATAACCCATAAATATAAACAGATATGTTTATATATGCCCATGTATAGCATATACATATTTGAAAATGATGCTGAATTAGATTTATGGTCAGAAAGTGAGAAATCTGTTGAAACCCATTCTTAACTATAGATTTTTTTCTTCAAAGTTGAGCTGTCTTCCTTGGCCTTTTCTCCCTGTTATAACTGGCTCTGAAGACCATCCGTGTTTCAGAGCAACAAGAGGAAGAGGAGGAAGAGAAAAGGCGTAAGAAGTAGCTACAACCCAAGATAAATGGCCGTAGTCTCAGGGCAGGAAGAAATGTAAGAATATAACGTTAAGGCAGTGTCCGTGGGGCAGGCAGCGCTCAGATAATACCTGCTGCAGGACCAGTGCTTGTGCCCCCAGCAAACACTGCCCACAGCTACGGAACAACATCTCCATAACAGGCAATCTCCCCCGGATTTAAAGAATGTATTGGACAAAGGCTAATGGCTACCCAGAGAAGTTGCTAACTCTTGTTATCCATTTGCAGAAGAGAATCTCTAACTATGAAGTGAACGTTTGCAATGTCCAAAGAGCACAAGGAGTCAGAAACCCTAATAACTCTCAGGATGTTAAATGCTGGAAAAAACAGAATACAGTAATGTCTTGAACAATAAGAGACTGAGACTTTTAATCATCTGTAGAAGAGATGCTGAGTTTAGATATAATACAAAGCCAGGAGGATTTGACAAGGCTTAATAATTCTTTTTTTCTGTCTGTTAACAAACCAGAGCAAACTAATCATTATCCAAAGAAATCACAGTTAGTTAGCAAGGATTGTGGGCTTAAAATGGTTCTGTAAGTAAGGGAGTTACAGTCAAGACCTCAGCTCTTCCACACACACCAAGAGGTGTAAGCGTAACGCTGCACCGGAGAGTCGTGGCTCCCGTGCAGAGTGTCCCTGAACCGCCGCAGCCCTGGCAGCCGTGCAGGGCTTCCTGCCCCCGTGCAGAGGCAGTTAAACCTCCCAACGCCGCGGCCGGCCAACACGGCGCCAGCCCTCGTCCCGAGGCCTCGGCAAGGGCAGGGGCTGTGGCGGGCGTGCTGCCGTGCCAGCGGCAGCAGCTCTGTCCCCGCTGCAGGGAGCCGCAGCTCTGGGCTGCAGCTGCTGCACATATCCCAGAGCTGGTACACAGGCCATGTGCCTGCGACACTCGCTGGCTGGTTATTCCCAAGCTACCAAGAGGTGGAACTGGTATTCGTGGCAGATGTGATTTGGCTGGCATTCTGGCTTGCATTATCCCTGCTTTCTGCACACCCCCAGCCTATTCTTAGAACCACAGAATCACAGGATGGTTTGGGTTGGAAGGGACCTTTAAAGATCACCTAGTTCCAACCTGGCCTTGAACCCTTCCAGGGAGGGGGCAGACACAGCTTCTCTGCGCAACCTGTGCCAGGGCCTCACCACCCTCACAGGGAAGAACTTCTTCCTTAGATCTAACCCAAACCTGCTCTCCTTCAGTTTAAAACCATTGACCCTAGTCCTGTCTCCACAGGCCCTGGTAAAAAAATCTCTCTAAATCTTTCTTATAAGCCCCCTTGAAATTCTTCTCCATCTGAACACCCCCATCTCCCTCACCCTTTCTCCACAGCAGAGCTGTTCCACCTCTCAGATCATTTTTGTGACTCTCCTCTGGACCCGCTCCAACAGGTCCACGTCTGCTTGCACTGGGGACCCCAGAGCTGGACACACGAGAGTGGAGCAGAGGGGGAGAATCCCCTCCCTGGAGCTGCTGGCCACGCTGCTGCTGATGCAGCCCAGCACACAGCTAGCTTTCTGGGCTGCAAACGCACAGTGCCAGTCTTGTTTTGTTCTGCACTAAGATACCTTTAAACAAAGGAAATTGTTTATAGCATCTATACTAGCCACATAGAGGCCCCACTGAACTATTATTTGGTATATATGGGAATGCAACACACCATGTACTGCAGCAAAAGGAGCAGCGTAAGGGTGAAGTGGAAGGCGTGTGGGTGTGCGGGCAGGAGCTGCACGAGGGACAGCACACACCACATCAGAGCCATCTGCCCAGCAGGACGGAGGAGCACTGCAGGCAGCCAGACCTGGACCTGGGCTTTCCCAGCCATCACGGCACAAACTCAACCCTCCACCTGCGTCACCAGCAAGTTACACAACAGCACCACATGCACACTGCAAAATGTAAGGCTAATGGGTTTTCCCATGAGCACTACGGTCTTTTCCGCTTACTAACACCTTCCGAATGCTGGGCCAGAAACCCCTCCGTCAGCTTTCTCTTCAAGCATTAGCCACCTGCGTGATTAACATCCAGTATAACACAGCTCATCAGCCTAGGACATTGAAAAATGTCTGGTTTGTTCCCTTAACGTGCCATATGCATGGGGTTTGTTCCTTCCTTCTCCTGATATTTATTCAAGTATACGAGGATTATTTCTGAATTATTCATCATACAGTATCTGATTAGACTGTGGCTGTGCTGGCTCCCACTGCTTAATGAATGAGCCATTAGCCTTTTGCAGATGGTGCTATCAACAGCTACTTGAATGCTGTATGTTCACCTGCATTTACACAGCCCTGTGAGCACAAGGGTAGAGCTGAACCTAAACACTGGCCCGGGAGATGATTTTTTTACTCTAACATCCGTTAAGTGTCATGTCATGTACACACTCCCTGGCTCACCCGCCGTGGGATGGCCTCATTAGGCAGGAGCAGCACCTCATTAGGCACCTGTAGGAGCTATAGGTGGAGTTTCCACAGGGCACCTTCTGATGCAGGATGCCTCTTCTCTCAAGGCTGGAATCCTACAAACCAGACAAGGAGAGGAAGTATTTTTCCAACACTTAAATTTTGTTTTAGGCAGTATCTAATACAATTTTCTTGGAATAGAAAATCTTTGTGTAGTTGAGTATATATCCTACCAAACTAGCCATTACATCACTCCAAGCAGTGAAGTAAAAGTAGATAAAAAGAAATTGCTAGCAGTTATGATCATTTATGTATACAGTGTCTTTCTACACCAACGTGTCCTGCGAGGTTTGGTCACTGCTGCCATCTCAGAGCCACGGCTCACCCGCGAGAGCACACAGACACCGTCTGGGCGCTCCAGATGGTTTCTAACTTCAGGAGAAAGAAGTGAAAGAAGACACAGCACTAGATAACCCAAGCAGTGGGCTGAGAGAGGTGTAACGGGCACAGCGCACTGTTGCTTTGGGAAGGTCTTGGACAGATGTTGAAGACTTTATCTATTGAGCTGGGGAACGCTGCACAGCTCATGGCGCCAATGAGCCTGGGAAATTCAACCCAGAACACAGAGCGCGCCCATGTACACCTGCTCGGTGGGGTTCCTGCTGGCATCCTCAGGGCCGGCTAGGCAGCCTGGCACGAAGGAATGGGGCACCAGGAGACGATTCCTTGTGGCGTGCAGCCACCCCCCATCACCGGCAGCGAGGAGAGTCTGCCTCTCCAGGAGAGTTCAGCCAGGCACCGGCACTGCTTCTACCTCTGCCCTTCCACAGCCCACCCAGTAAAACAGAATAAACACATCATAAAATAAGGATAAAGGGGAATCCAAAACATCCAGAGCTGGACTGGAGCAAGTCATCAGAAGAACTAAGCTTAAGCTGCTAGCAGCCAATTAAGAAACCTTTGCAGCTGGAAGAAGCTCAATTAGGTGTAGCATTGTTTCCAGCAACAGCAATATTTCTGCTACTTTTCTTCTGTTTACCTCAGGAAACGCTTAGGGATGAGGATGTCGGCAGCAGTTTATGGATGAGGATGTCGGCAGCAGCTTAGCCTGTCTGTGGTTGCTGATTTCAAGCTGCCTGTGATGTTCTTCCTACAATTGAAGCAAAAATAAAAATAAAGGCAGCTTGCTGATTTGCAGCCAGCACAGCCTGGGAGTCTTTCAAGCAATCTCCGACTTTCAGTGCTGTTACTTGGTATCTCCTGCTGGAGGAAGGACATCTGATTCATCACCACCAAAGGCTACAGAAGATGAGTCAGAATTATAAAAATTCCATTTAGTTTGTGCAACAACACTGCTTTCTATACTGAAAACTTCCTTTTCTGCTGCCATAAAGATCCCTCCTGAACAAACCCCTAAATATGCAGAGATCAGCGAACTGTCACCCAAACTGGGGCTGGTTGCTCGTGCGACCTGTTTTTCAGTATTTGTGGGGTCTCAGCTGTGAGAGCTGCAGGGCTGCGAAAAGCTTCTTGGCAGAGAAGCGTATCAGGTTGTGTGGAAAACCTCCCAAGAGCACTGACAGACACCCAAACCCTGTGATGAGTCGAATCAAAAGCAGAAATAACTTTGATCAAAACTTTTTATAAGATACGGGAGACATGCATGCACAGTTTGCATTTGAGTATCAAACTCCGTGTATATTGATTTAAAACCCTGGATTAAATCCAGAATACTTAAAATGTTGGCAAGCTCATATTTATGTTAAACAGTTAATAATAATAAAAAAATAATCCCCCAAGCCCCTTACAAGCTTTGTTCTTGTAGACATCATTTTTCCTAGTGATCCTTTTAAGAAAATGTGATTTTACAAATGGCTAGGAGACATCTAAATTCCTCAAAATGCTGTACTGACTGTCGAGAGCTCCACTTAATTTACCACCTGTGGCACAGGTGCTATTATAACCATTTCCATTTTTTTTCAAATTGCAAATATTGCTGCCTCTACAGTGATTCTCCCACTGAACAGCATTTAATAACAACTGAGCTGGCTCCTGTGATAAGAGTTGTCCAGGAAATAAGTCAGGAACAAATGGAGGCCAGAGAGTTTAAGCAACATCTACTTTTGTCCTGAGAATTACTGACAGCAGATTACAATGAAAAACTGACAGTCTCCCCACACAGTTGCCAGTTATGTCAATGGTGAACTCGCTATTGAAAATAATTCACAGGTGCTGGTGTTACACATCGTTTAGTGGTTCTGTTGCAGCCATTGAGCAGCCAGGCCAGCTCTGAGGGGGGCCCAGGGGTGTCCCCCGCCTCGAACGCCAGCAGCAGGGAGCCAGAGCAACCACCACTTCTGCCCTGCCCCAGCCTCGCCTGAAGAGTTTGCTGCAGCAGGAAGACGGGCCAGGGATCAGCCCTGTCCCCACACACGGTCCTGCCAAGCACTTTAGACTGTGTCAGAGTTCAGCGGACAATTACAAATAGAACAAGGCAAGTTTCTTTTTGTAAAAATTTCTGAGGAAAGTGAAATGTCTGTAGCCATCATCCAGAGGCACTTTAAGGAAAGTTGCAGGTTTGCAGAGCTAAACAACAGGAACCAATAGCACTAATAGCTTGTTGGCTTGTGTTCTTCCAGCACCAGCTCGAGCCCAAGGTCTACTGCGAACAGTCCTCTAGCTCAAGCTGCATCTCCTGTCCTTACCAGTTAACTTAAACCGTTACTGGGCTTTGGCATTACCCACACATGCACACTCTATCCTAGATAACTGCATGGATTAGCATGGTGATACAGAGGGAAGCCCTTCTGTACTGGAAACACCTGCTCCCTGCCTGGTGAGCGCTCTACTACCCTACAAAAGTCTTAAAAATACCCAGCAACCTAAAACACCGAAACTGTTTTAAACCACATCCGGGTTAGGAAACACTTCTGCTCGCATAACGCATCACCCTGCAGCGTACCACAGTGCTCATCGGATGTGCCCAGCACTGGAAACACCTCACTGCCCTTTGACAACGGGCAGCAGGAGCCGCAGGAGGATCAAGGGCGACAGAAGAGGGAGGGGACGAACCTGGGGAGCATCCAGCCCAAGCACAGGCCCACCCCGAGGGTCTCCATGTTCAGCAGCAGCCCATGCTCAGTTTTATAAGCCTTCTCTGAGACAGACTGCCAGCCTCTGGTGGCTTTCCCCTCTTTCGTACAACAGGGCAGGTGGTGAGGATCTTTTGGTTTGTGTCACATAAAAGAACAGATACAGGACGGTTATCTCGCTGGAGGGGTCTCCCAGTGACAGAGCATTATTCCCTGTGGGACACAAGGTGGCTGGCAGCACACCTCCACCCCCAGCTGCTCGGGCCTGGTCACCTTCCCATAAAATTAGCATTTTTTTTCCATGCACGTGATGGCTAACCGTTATCCACCAGGAGGACATCCGTTGCTGTCACCGGTGACAATATGGGGGTCTGACTGCATCTGCTGCAGCCCTGATTAGATTGTGTTTAATGGCAGGCTGCTGCCGGAGATTACAAGCAGGTCGTGGGCACTGGCTCCTCCAGCATCTGCACGCATTGTCTGCGGGGCTAATCCACCATTTCAGACCTGGGGTATCTTGCCTCTTTGTCCCTTCACCTCTCAGAAACCTCTTGTCTCAGAAATCATGCTCCCACGCACCCGCTGCTCTCCCACCACCCGCCGCCTGCCTACACCACGGGCTCAGCACCTGCGGCTCTGTCCCACCCTGGGCCTTGTCGTGGGGCTACCGGCCTCTGCATTGCCTCCTTCCCCCCTGCCAGCACGTCCCGAGGTGGCGGGGGGCAGGCGGGGGATGCTGCCACCCTTGGGGCAGCAACCCTGAGGAAACTCTCAGAGGTTCTGGCTGCACAGAAAGACCTCATTTTCACAGTATTTTAGTAGAACTGAAGTTCCCAGAAACAGCGCTTACACAGCATAACCTTACTAGCCCAGTACTGGAAATCTGTGCCGCTACCCAGACTCCTGCCAGGAATGAGCCCCTTGCCCCACTCCCAGCCCTCCACGTCAGAGCAGTTCCAGTGGTGGAACTGAGCAACTGGAGAAAGAATTACAGCTTTACTGGTGTTAACCATGTGTTATCCTGTATGTGTGTGTGTGTGCTTAGAGGAACACCAGAACCAGAGTATCTGTTACTGAATCTTGACGGAGCTGTCCCCAGCCTCAACAGGAACAACGGGCTCCCCAAACACGCATGCACATTGGAGGTCAGTCCTAAAAAGCCTCCTCTAGGACTAACTAACTACTAGAAATACTACCGTCAGGGAGAAGGGAAAAGTGGCATCAGGCTACAGCAACTTCTCTAGAGCGTCGTGGTGGAATTTGCGGCAGAGGATGGAGCTTCCTCCGGCACAGCCCTCACTGCAGGTCCCACTCTTGCAGCTGGTGGCACATGGCAGTCGCTGGGAGCCTGGTGAATACTCTGAAGGAAGTATGAAGCCAAAAAAAAAACCCTGTTGAAATCATACTGAAAATTAAATAGTTGAATAAAAATGTAAGTGTGATATGAAAGCACACGGTATGAGGTAGCCTACTGAATTCCCACCCTAAAGGTTCAACTGTTTGTTATGCATCCAGTGTTTATTCTCACAGTAAAGGAAAGTTTTAAAAAAAATCAGGAGGAGTGTTTAGAGGTAGCTGTCAGGGTGCAGCAGGGTCAGGGCTGGCCACACCGGGGGTCTGAGCCAGGGAGGAGCTGCGGGGGGCCCCAGTGTGGGCAGTGCCCTCACCCACAGGCACAGTCCCACTGCTGACCCTGCCAGGCAGAGCCGGGGCTGGCAGCAGGGTCCGCTTCAGAGCCCCTTACAATTTTGGAAGATAATAACCTCAAAGTCTTATTTTTAGCATCATGTCCATTAAAGATGGGTAAAAATTATTCACTGAGTGAGTTACGGACTTGTGATAACAACAGAATGGTAAACAGCAAAGCTTGATCTAACCCCCTGCTTAGTCTGCCACACCTACAAGCCAGGCCCAAATGCCATGACACAATTTTTGCAGGCAGAGAACCTGCACTGGCCCATTCTGAAAGCCCTTCAACGCCCCTCTGCAGGAACAATACAAACAGCTACACAAGCCCAACATGCAGGAAACGGCTTGGCTTCAGGTAAGGCAAAAATTTACATTTTGCACTGCACGCGCACAAATAATAATCTAGGTAGCAAAGTCAACTGCTGAGCATCATCTCTCTGCTCACTACATTTTTTTATTACTTCTTCTCAGAGCTGTCCAAAAATGTCCATCTTACATAATTAAAACCAACTCCAGTGTGTGATGCATCAAAATTCTAATTATACCTTTTGTACCTTATATATACCAGAGTTTGAACATGTTCAGATCTGGCAGGCAGATGGAGTTTAACAGGAAATATTACATCAACAGATGCTACTACCTAGTTATCTTTGCTCAGTCTGGGAATAAATGGAGGGGTAAGGCAAGAAAACATGTTTTCTTATAGAGCCACCATCTGCTAATTTGAGAAGCTGCTGTCATTGATGACTCAGTATCACTTGTAAATGTAAAAATATTACTAATATCATTTCAAGACAGCTATTACAAGATATTAACTTCATTATAACTATTGACTGGCACCAAGACAATAGCAATAAGAAAATACTGTAACTAATGAGTCTAAAATGAAAATAACTTTAAATAGAATTAGTTGAGAAAGGGCAGTTATTTCTCTTGGGAACCTTTAGGTAACAGACATGGTTTTTATCCTGCTTTTCTATCATATTCTGTTAAGAAAGGGAAATGTTTGTGCTTGACATCAGACAGAGCTTTTCCAGTTGGGGAAACTTAAGAGTCTTCACACACACACACAAAAAGAGAAAAGGCTTTTGTTTATCAGAGTTGATGAAGAACTGATTATTAGCTTGCCAGCAGCAGAGATGAAGAGTTACAGTTATTTGTTTTATAAAACCAAGATGATGGGAGACCACAAGTTATAAAGGTGTCCCAGCACACACGGGGCACCAGGGGCCTGCTGAGCATGTGGTTCACCTCATCAGGATTAGAAAAGGGAAAAAGAAGCTGATGACAACAACTGAGTGGAGGGTCAAAACCCCTCAGTCTTCACAGCCACTAAACAAGAGAAGATGACTCCACAGACCAGAAGGCTTGCACGATTTGAATTCTGTAGTTAATATACATATAAGCCACCAGTCAAAGATTTTGGCCTGGCAGCCAGAACATGAATTAGCTTTAAACAACTTTTCCTTCCCCTCACCCAGTGCACACTGAATACATGCACTGGTCTCCCCATCTCATGGGCTGGATTTGATCTTGTTCCCTTGTTCAAGCAAAGTACCAGAAGACTGTTGCCGCTTTACAACCAAAGCAAAGATAAATTTATGTCCCAGGCAGTCACTACTCTACCAGCCACAAAGAACCAGGTGCACTTAAACAGCATGCTTGTGCATCTTTCAACTTCCCCAAAGAATGAGTATTGTCATATATATGAAAATCAGAGGCAGCCCTTAGACCCCTCAGAAGTTGTCAGATCAGTCTCTGCTGTCAAGCTGCACCAGCCAGTATGAAGAGAGATGGCCAAGCCCTCACTCTTCAGACTTTTTCAGCTCGGCGGTTTCTCTCAAGCACGCTTCATCTGCTGAGAGTACCTGCTGCCGTGCCTCCCCTCACTCCTCACCAACGGGATCTCCTGCATTCCAAGTGGCATGTCTACCAGCAGCATTAGGCCCAGCATTTCTTTTTTTTTTAGCTTTTTTTTCTATTTTTACCTTTTCTGTTCACATCCCACTCTGTCATCTCCCTCTTGTGCCCTTGGCCCTGCTCCCCACTGAGCCGCAGGCAGGGTCAGCTAGTCCAGCCTGGCTCATAAATGTACCTTGTAGAGAACGGGCAGTTTTTGGAAGGGACTGAGTCCCCCTGCAGCCTGCTGGGGGCAATGGGTGCTGAAAAACGTGGATTTAGCATCACAGCTGGCGAAGGGAAGGCCCTCACAGGACTGCAGTCCCGATCAGCAGCTGTACACTTCTGTTCACCCACTAGAGAGCGTGTGACTGCACAAAACCAACACGGCAACGAATTCAGTCTAATAAAAGACCGTATTTTTCCAGAGACATATTAACACTGTATGTCCTCCGAAAAGAAAGGGACTGTTACAACCTTGTACCCCAGAAACACCTCTTGTTTTGGAGGACGCCACGATCATCGGGGACATCTGGCCCTGTCTCGAGGGGACGCAGGGACCCTGACTCCCAGCCCTGGGCTCTTCCACCAGGACCTTGCTGACATTCTTACAGACGGTGGCGGAACACAGACCTCTGCTCAACGGCACTTACACCAGCAAACCTGGATGGAAAATTCTTGCTTTTTGATGTACATGTACGCTATCAGAATCATGTCACAATTGGCTCTATGAGGTAAATTCTATTACATGACTCAATTTTGGGGATCAAAATTTGGAGGCGTAGTTTTGCAATACAGTGAAAGAGAGACTGGTATTTTAAGCTAACATGTAGCAGCATTTGCTTTATATACCATGTAGGGTACCTCTACCTGTTTGCATTTGTTTTGTAGACACATTTAAATGTCAAATACTCCTAAGAATGATGGGCTATTAAATTATACAGACACAGCATAAAACAAGTCTCTTTAAAAGCTTATTTAAAAGAAGTGTGTAAGGCAAAAGGAAAAGCATTTGGGTTAATTTCTCTGCAAAGTGGTTGCAGCGGCATTAATTGCCACGTGTGGGCCGCTTCCAGTGCTTCTGGTCTCTGAGCCCCAGGGTTGAGGGAGCGGGGCAGATGCTTCTTGATGCTGTTCTGTATTCTATCCTGCCTGCTGGAACGCTGCTTGTGGACTCTGAGCTGTACAAACAGGTCAGTTCGGATTAATAGTCACTTCATATGACTAAGAGCAACGTGAAGTGGCAATGCAGAAGCAAGCAGCTCTCCAAAGACCGTTTCCTGGCCTCTGCCTTGCAAGCTGTAGGAGAGAGCAGAGCTGCAGGCCACAGTCCAAAAGCTTTCTTTTGTAAAGTGCTGCAGTTTCAAAATATTTGTTAAGGGAACAAAAGCATCTCCTTACTTTACATCTCCAGACAGAGAGGACACTGTAGCACACCGTACCATTACTTAACACAGCAGTAAGCAAGTCAAACGCCCATTCCTGTCCCTTCCACAGCCCAGGCACCCTGGGCACTGAGCTAAACCCAGCACAGCAACTCACTGCCGAGTACAACCTCAGTGGGCAGCTCCTCAGGCCCCAGCTGCACCAGCCTCCTTGCAGGCAGGGGGTCTTCTCAGAGAACTGGAATCAGACTTTTTGTTCAACCTGAACTATTCTCTCCCTCTCCAGAAATTTGCTTTTGGGTTGAAGATATTAATGACTATTTTTCATCATGAGCTGTATGGTTTTTGGCAGAACATAGCTGTAGGCAGAAACATCTTTTTGATAGAAAAGCTTCTTGCTAAATGTTTTTTTTATACTAGCTCTTGTCTTCATCATAAATAACTTCAGAACCAGCAAAGTAACCAGTCTCAACCTCAGTAATACGTTCTGAATCTGACCGATTTATGGGTATTGCTTCAGGGAGTGTTTTAATAGTAATAACTTTCTCGCATGAGACCCGAAATAAAAACTGTGCATGCCAAGTAGAATTTACACTCTAGAAATATCTTTTTGAGAATGAATAAGCTCACAAACAGTTGTAAAGTTGAATGGAAGCCAAAACCTCAAGAAATTCAGCTTAGAAACACCAGTCCAAAGCTAGAAGCCAAGCTTGGAGGGCCACCACTGAAGGGAAACTTACAGATCCACAGAAATTTCAGACCTTAATTTACTGTAGATTATCTAGTGCTGAAGATATGAGCTGAATATGTCCAAATCAAAAGCAATGGACATCTGATTATCTATTATCTTTACATAAAGCAGCACTACAGTTGAGAGAGGACACCAAAGTATAAGGTGCAGATGAGCTGCAACCTCCTCCATCCATCCGTGAGCCAAAGTTTAGTGAATATACCTACTTCAGTCAAGGAAGACCATAAGCCAACCAACTTCTTCAGCCAAAGCTTATACAAGCAAGTCTTGTGGAAAAAGGAGCACTCTAAGTGCCATTTACTGTGAAACTGAATGGCAGAGTTTAATGTTAACATTAGACACCAAACAGAGTAGGAAGGTTTGTAACTATTCATTAACTGCAGAGTAGCGTAGATAAAACTCTGTCTCCAAGTCACCGTAGAAGAAGGGGTGGCACTGCCAAACGTTCACCCATCCACCAGAAGCAGAAGATGACATACAGACTCTCAAGCAGGTACCTGGATGTAGTCCCTGCAACGCGAGCCCGGTGTGCTGGACTCAAAGAGTTATGGCTGGAGAAAGAACGTCCAAAAGAACTTGGAAACTCGCTGGATAAACAGATCACCTAAAGATGTCCTGGGGCTTCTCAAAAGAAACGGTGCCGGTGCTTGCTAAATGGATGAACGCTCAGGCAGCAGTAACCAACGTAGGTGTACAGACGTGGACTGGAAAAGGGTATCAACTGAAAACCAGTCCACGATGGAAAGGAGGATATGAGTTCCGTATTTGTTTGCAGTACGCTTCTGATACTCTACAACTCATATTACATTCTCCATGCTTTAAGAGAAAATATTGCACTGTGTTAAGGACCACTTAAAACAATGAAAATCATATATATATGTCCACATATATATCTCTCCCATATACATACGTGCACATAAACTTCATATTTTTAAATAAACACGGTATGCAGTAACTAAGTTATAATGAAAAAAAATTTCTTAGTTTTAAAATCAAACTTATTAACAGAGTTCTTCAGAAAGCATCCTTAGAATTTATGGCTTTAGGTGGCACTAGGAGATTTAATTTATCACTTTGGCTCATCAGGTAAAAGAGTTCATGGCTTAATTAGCTCTGTGCACTCGAACAAGTATCTATTTCACTCATGTTCCTCTGTTAATCGTGCAATTCTGCAGGCATTTTTCTCCCGCTGTGTTTGACAAAGCTAGCTGCCAGCAAGGGGGCGAGTTCTAGCACTTGCAATTTTTGTGCCTCTGAAGTCCTTTATTACCTGACAGTATTTACAGTGGGAAAGTATTAAGTACCTGTTTCTCCACCACTCCGAAAGCCGCCTCTGGAAAGGCCCGGGGGGGCACGGGGGGCTGGCTGGGACTTGCTGATCTCAGCCTAAGGTCAGAGCAGCTTCCAGAGGAGAGGCAGGAGCAGAGATGTCAAGGAGCGGCTGCTGGCGCAGGTCCGAGTTCGTCACCAGCTTTATGCCAGCTGCGTGTTGCCACCGTTTCTGAAGGGCTACAGAAACACAGAGTTTTTGCTGTCTTTTCCATACTTTATACAGTACAAAATAGTTTAACGTGGGTTTCACTGACATTTATAAACTACTTCTGTTGGGCCCACAGTTGTCTCATCTGACCTCACAGGAACAAGAAACACTCCTCAGAAAAGAAGAACCAAACAAAATATATTGCACACAGCTAGCAAATGGTTTGCTTCCATATATCCCACCAGAGGAGAGCGTGTTTTAACACGAGGGGGCTGCGGTGTTATAACCAGGATTATGCCAGTGAAGACAGCATGACAGAAATAAGCAGGGAGTTTCCCACTGTAATGTGTAACAAGTCCTACCTCCAATTTATGTGCTGCAAAACCCACTCCACCTTTCACCAGCAAATCACTTCTGTGATTACAATGTCATCAAACAGCAGCAGTTCTCCACCTGCCAGGACAGGTAAATGGCTTGGCATGAAACTCTCCTATTTTCTGATTAAAACGAACCCATTATTTCCACTAAAAGCAGAGCTGATGATCTAATGGGTGTTTCAAATAAAATGTTTTCTTGGCAGCTGCAACATTGAAACAGTCTGCAGCAGTTTTCTGCGTATCACTAAGGCATAAAGCAAAACCTACAAAACTGAGGATCAGCAGGTCTGTATTTTATAGCTACTCTGTATTCCTTGAAAGACTTACAGACCAAAAAAATATCCAATTTAGTACATTCTGACAATCTCAAAGCAGTCCTTAAATATTTCTGGCCCAATCCTCAGTTGGTCCTGCGAGGCAGGTATCATGGGTACTACCAGCATTCAGCGGAAGGGAAAAGAAAGGAAAAAACTGACAGGCATGAAGAAGACAGGACGTGAACAGAGAAGAGTCCTGGGAGCACTTTAAATAAGCCCAGCACTGAAAACCAGCCCATTCCAAGGGGAATGAACCTGAGCAGTGCCAGCTCTGCCGCAGCAGGGCAGACAGGCTGCTCTGGTCTCCAGGCTGCCCACCTCCACAGGGTAAGCTGTGCTTGTCCTACCATGCATGCCCAGCAGACAGCCTCTTACAGGGTGTCAGAAAGCAGAGCTGCTCCACCTTGAGAAAGGTGAAATAAATCCTAACCACCACATTAAGTCATACAAGAGCCCAGGAAACATCTGAGAACTGTTTGATCTTATGTATAGGGAAATCATTTGCATAACAGGTCAAAGTCTTTTCATACTAATTTCAATTGACTTTGAAAAATGAAAGCAGGGTGCTTGCACATGACTGAAATGGTTCTATGTAAAGAACGGATGGGGAAGTCCTAGTTACCTCCTCCTGCATCCGCTGCAGATGCAGGTGCGGAGGCCGGTCGCTGTGGTAACACCCACCCCCACAGATCCTGGCCTCGTGCTTGCTCTGCGTGGCAACAACAAGGATGGGAGACAGCATTTTTTCTATTAGCTATTAAAATAAGCCTGGTATGACTAAATTGCAGTAGTGGTACCTTAGATATCAAATAACTGCTTAATTTCCACAATATGGAGCTGTTCTTACTCCATTCCTAGACTACTGCAATTACTAAACTGAAAGGATGATCAAACTTTAAAAAAAAAAAACCCACAACAACCCAACCCCCAAAATTCTCAACCCCTCTTCCCACACCTGACAGCCTAAACCTATCTCCAATTCACAGCAAACACCTTGGACCTCAAAATGCCATGCTCCAAAAAGTGAGGAGACCTTACTCTGCCCGAATTAAAATTCTGTGCAAGGAGTAATACTGAAATGTAACACTGAAGTGTAATGACACTTACCGTAATCAGGAATATATGTCAAATAAACATACCCCTGAAGCCTAACATATGTGAGAGCTGCCAAAGCTATTAATTAGCTGTCAGAATGAGGAAAAGTGGTTGATGCATGAACAAAAGTAATAACTACAGAGACAGCAAAACCAGCCTTGAAAACTCTTAGTGAAAACTTACAGAGTGCAGATGGTCTTCTGCAGCCAAAGAGACCATGTAAGGACTCTCAAGATCACAGGCTGTTTTACTGAGGAGGTAGCTGCAGAGCTTTATGTAGATATGGAAGCTAAATTCACTCCTGCCATTTCTGTGGAAGATACTTCTCCAGTCCAGTATGAACAGTGACTGAACTGCAAGAGGAAATGGCTCGAGCAAGTCAAAAGCCAGTGCCATTCAAATACCCCCTGCTGTTCAAATATCTGCATTTTGAGAGAAATAACAATGTCTCATCCTGGGCACAGAAAACATGAAAAACTCCACAGGTCAATGCACTACATGAACTAGACTGAGCATGAAAATTCTACCCATGAGTATCTGGCTATCCTCTTCTTACAATCTCAACATTAGGTACAAAGTTCACTGGTTTCCATAACCTCTGGTGTTAAATAGTGCAATCCAGCAACACCACCTCTACCACAAGAAGGTTTCAAATCTCAGCTGCGCCAAAAATCACATCAGAGAATGACGCCAGTTAATGCTTCTTACTCAGGGTCAACCTGACTTCCAAAACGATATTCTGGCTCTTGATGCTTTCACGATGTAACAGCTGTTCTGACGTTCCCCCAGGGTGTGACAAATGGTTAACAGTGCACTGGGACAGACTCACACAGAACCGTGAAATCCCTCCTCCTAAACCTACTGACAGCATCACGATTTTAGAGCGGTATTCAGGAAACACCTCAAGAGAGAAATCGTCTGCCCTATGGAACTTGTACAAAGCGGAGAAGACAGAAAACAACGAGGACTGGCAGAGAAGGATGCTCATACAGGACAACACGAACGTCTTACTGCTTGTAAGGGGGTGGATCTCCCTTGGTGGTTTGCCACAGTGCAGAAACACACAAGGATGCTCATCCAACGCCTGCAGCAGTTGGTGCCATGTTACGTCCCAGATCGGAAGAGAGCACAGCCAGCCCAGTCAAATGCCAAGGTCATGAAATTCAAAATGCCAACCAACCATCAATTTTGGAGAGCTCTTTCTTTACAAGCCTCTCACGCTCCTCTATTCCTGTCACTTGCTAGAAATAAGATCACACTCAGAAGTTTAATGCTGCATTAACAATAGCTTCTTGTATTTCAATTACCCCACCTTACTGCAGTGTGGGAGGGAAAATGGAAGACGTGTATTGGCCTTTCTGAAGCATACGAAATCTTCCTTTGCCAGAGAAGCCTGACCTTACTTAATTACCTTAAAACCCTTCTTCCAAACCTATTCAACATCCAAAACCAAATAACAAACACGTAAGTTACACAAAACCCTACAGCTATAAAGCAGAACAGCAGAGTAACTTAGCCTAGCAGATACTTCAAGCAAAGAATAAATATTATCCCCAAACAATTGCACTTCAGGAAAAAAAAAACCCAAGGCTTCAGTTTAGAAAGGGCATCACGAGCCAAAGAGAGCTTTAACAAACGCCTAGGTTTAGTCACATATTTTAATCCCAGTGATTTCACTGGGATTTAAGTGTTGGCTTAATTTATGCATGCTGAACTTTTAAAGTGCTTTACTGGATATGGGCCAAAGGAAATGGATGCTTCTTGCAGCCTGCCCTTAAGAACCAGAATATTTCACCATTAACACCAATGACTAAAACAGTTAAAGCAGTTCCTAAAGGCAGCGATGCAGTAAGAAAATGCCTCTCCATCACCATTCCCTTTTTAAGGGGGGCTTGAATGATAAAAGTTTTCCTCCACAGACCCTACTGCCAGAGGTAGAGTTCTGTCAGACAATTGGCACAGGTCCTTCTCCAATCCCTACAGTTCTGCGATGTTCTCTGCCATGTCCATGTAAAGTTACATTTCAAGCATCTTGGGTATAGATTCTCAAAGGTTCATCAGTTCCTACCTAGGCTGACAAAATCTGCGTACCATCGGGCCACGTACTAAACCTGAGAACTAATGAATGTGTTGGAGCTCTCTAGTAGCAGAAAATTCAGGGAGCACTGACCCGGTATTCCACTGTAAGGCACCAGCAGGCTGCCCATGGTTAGTTTTAAATCACACCAGGAAACAGCTACTCTCACACCAGCACTGCTGCTCCTGGCAGCCCTTCCCGTGCCATGGAGGAGTGCACCTGCAAACAGACAAGCAAATACAGTCAGTGAGGCCCCTGCCTGTCTCTGGACAACTTCTATGGTTTAATAATTGAGTTCTTTCTCCATCCACATTTCCCAGGGTAACTGACAACCTACCACTGAAACTTGTTTGGGTATCTTTGTGAGGCAATAGAGAAGGACCACTTGGGTTTAGCCAGCAGTACCACTGGGATATCAGAAGGTAGAAGGCATACAAACTTACAAAAAAAAAATCTTTGAAGAAACCTGTACAGGTCCAGGATGCAGATATATGTTTAACTTGAGCTCGTGATTTAGATCTCCCCTTCTCTTTTGTTAAGGATTTTTTTTATTATATGCTTTGTTTTAATAAAGTTTTGGGCTTTCTAAACTGTGAGGAGCAGAACAATATAGCAACCACATATGCATAGATACAGCGTTTTGTGGAGAACAATAAAGAACACTTTATTACACAGTAAGAAACAGAAAAAGCTTTTATACAAATTAAGGAAACTGTAACAAAGTATTAGCTAAATATTACAGTACTAGACCATGTCTCAAGCTGTAATTTTTGATTTATAAGTCAATTGCACAGGATAGTTAATGCATGGGTACATCTCATTCATCAATAAATATTTCATTATTTAATACCCTCCAGGAGAAAGGAGAAAATCAGAACTCAAGCTCATTTGCAGATTACTTCAAGCATGGCTGTCATTCTGGAAATAACTACATTAATAGCCATGTACATACATCCACCTTTCAGCACAGATGAATTTGAAGATCAACAGATCTAGTCAATGATGCATTAACATTCCCATCTGAAACTTGTTATGACCACGTACAGCACCTCCCTCAGCGTCCAGCCGACATGTTGTAAGACTACCAGACCCCACCAGAAGGCAGCATTCTCAATGAAGATTTAAACCGGTTAGTCCACCACATCAGTGAGATTCAGTTATTTTATTTTTTGCTACCTCCTCAATTAAAAGCGCTACGGTAATTTCTTTAAAGTAAAACACTATTTCATGATGGGGATCTTTATTAAAGTAATACTGATTATCAGTATTGCCAGGGCAGGAGAGGCTACTACCCATATCTGAAAACTCCTTTGAATTTTAATTACCTCACACCCCAATACTTTCATGCTTTCAAAGCAGCAATACTGTTAAAGAGCTAATAAAACATCAGTGTTCTCACACTCGCCTGCAGATACACACTGGCAAGTCACAGATTCTTCAGTATTTTGAAACAAACCCAAACATTAAAAAAACCTAATGTGTCTTTTTTGACCAAACTATTCAACCTGAATATGCCAAACAGTTTGGTGAGCAAAACCACAGACCAATACATTCCGCATCATGTAAAAATCCTGGCAGCTAGCCCAAGCTAGGTCTATCCGTTCCCTTTGTCCAACGAAGCAATGAAGCACCAGCTGAACATAGCTCATTTGCCTTTCAGCAGAGGATCAACGTGTCTTCTGAAGGTGCCTGTGCCTCTCTCCATCCGTGAGGTTCTGGGGTTCGGAGGCTGAAGGGCTTGGAGCACTACCTTGCTTCTGGCATCTCGTCTGCCGAGAGGTGAGCTCCACGGCTGAGCCCCAGACCAAACACACAGGCGTCGGGCTAGATAGCAAGTGCCAGGGCGTGATGTGAAGCAAGTGTCCCTCACCTTTGGCAGGCTGCGTTTAAAGTTGCTTTATCTTTTATAAGCTTGTGGATGCTGGAAGCTTTATCTTGGATTTTCAGAGTTTTAGGGTAGACTTTTAGAATTTTTATGTGAATGAATATTCAGCCTGGAAAACAACTGAGTAGGGTTTGTTTTGTTTTTTAAAATCACCACAGAAAAGCAACGGCTGGTGTCCAGGAGCACCATCCTTGTACTTCAGCCTGAAGAACCCCAAAATTTTCACTCATCTTGCCCATTCATTTTTAGTCTTCTGCAGGTCTTACTGCGTGACTACCTATACAATACTTTGCTTGCTATGAACAGGCACTTTTTCCTCATGTTTCCATTTAGTGTTCTTCCAGAACACGAAGAGACCATCTTTCCAGAATCAGATCAGCAAAAATCTTAAGTGTGTTACAGCAGAGAAAGATTTCCTTAGGAACAGTCCACCACAGTATGAATCTGTGACTCTGCTCCCTCTGATGATTTGCAGCTCTCTTAAAAAAACCAATAAAGAATAATAAAAGCAATAATATTAAGTTTACTAGCTCAGTTCAGGTTTTGTTTTCCTTGCACAGCTCTTCATCCACCTGTCAGTTGCTGCCAGACACTAGACATCTGATCATGAGAGGAGAATGTGGTCAAAACTGGCTGTTAGCTACATCCAAGGGACTGGAATGTTAGTAACTGAGCCCAATACATACGTGGGGAAGGAAAGAAACTGAAGCTTGAAGGAGACATATTCTTAACACTGGAATACCAACACAGTATCTTCACTTCTGTAAAAGCTCCCTCTTTACTCAGTTCGTTTAGGTTATGTGTCATCTTATAGGAGGCTGTTACAATGTATATAAACACACAAAACCTCATTTTAATGCAGTATGTAAAAAGAAATCCCTGGATATTGAATAACTGAAATTGAAAGACGGAAGACAGAAAGGTGTATTCATCACTTTGGGGCTAACAGATTTTTAAATATCATGTTAAATCATAGAGGACATGGAAATTCATTTTTCTGCTTAATTCTGTCAACATTTTTTCCTCTGACAGCTATATATGTTTATCTTGGTTTTGTGAAGGATGAACAATTCCTCTCTGAAAACAGAAGATTTATGAAAAATACATTTACAGTAGATCTTATAACTCCAGTAGGTGCTGGAGAAGCAGCTGGGAAGATCAAAGACTTTGCTGTCTCAAGAGAAACTTCGACACCAGAGCCAGGTTTTTATGCATTCATCCCCTAACAGAGACTGGCAGCTTCCTCCCAGAAACACAGCATTGCCTCTGTTCGTTGGCTGCTTGACTGCCAGAGAATGGAATAAGAAACTCTGAGGATTTTAGGTTTTTCCCTGTATCAAATGTCAAACGGTAGGAGAAAAAAAAAAATCATGCCTTTTTCATTCCTAAATCTATCAGTTCAGTTTCACCTCTTTGGATCTGAAAAATTTTCATCATAACCTCATACCCCATACCACCTCTAGACTCTCCAATCCCTTTGTCCTGAAGGCTCCAAACTCCTGAAGATGGAAAAGCAGTGTGGGAGGTCCCCTCTACCAGAGATGGTACTCTGCTCTGTTCTGAATAAATCACAGCTACTGCTGCTCAGAGAATCTGAGGTGGTCCGAGAGAAGGAATTCCAGTTCAACAGTATCATCAGTGGTCTCCACTGGTATATTACTCTTTTCCACTGGGAATGAGTAATTCCGTACTTCATGTCGTGAAGCTAATATTCTTGAAGTCCCATTGCAGGAACACGCCTCTGGTTGTCTGATCCTGTTTGAGCAAACGTGGTTTGGATGGTAAACATCCGGACAGGAATTTGGTGGGCAATGACTAGGGACGTAGTATTTATTTGCCACGGGACTTGATTCTATTTGATTATGAAAAGGATTATCAGTCATGCAACAAGTCTGGAGACAGCTGTTATTTTTGAATCCATGATGAAGGCCTAATTTGGCAATAAGGGGCTTCCCAACATTGACTTCCTTCCTTTCATCCATTGTATCTTCTATTCCTGGATACTCATAGTGCAAGCAAACAGTGAAGATTAAGTGTTCCTGCAAAAGAGAGGGGGGAAGAAGAAGAAAAGTTACACTTCCTCCCCAAATAAACAATACATGAAACAAAAAGGCACAGTCTACTGGAGAAGGAGACTAACCTTTTCAGGAGCTAAAGACATATATCAGGCAAGACTTGGTTACTGAGGACCTCTTTGGTTAACACTTGCTCACCTAACAGTCTTTACTTCTAGAAGCACTTGTATGACACCAGCTGACAAAGCACTGAAGAAGAGACACCAAGTGATGTCCAGCACAGATGTTCATGACACAAAGACTGAGATGGACTGAACAGAGCCACAGTATGGTGACGTGAGAACCTTTCAAAAACTGCATGCCTGAGAGCACAGGTCGGAATGGAAGGAGATGATACACCACATTTTCATCTCCTGCTAATGACTTTGCAACATGCAGCTGTGCTTCAGGTCAATTCTTCTTGTACTAGAGCATAGGAACATCACCACAGCATGCAATAAATGACCTTCACAAAAATAATCATCTTGTTAAAGTTCAGTAGTGGCTTAGAAAATACAAAGTGCCTTGCATGACGGTATCAGGATTGCATATGCATTGATTTCCTGGCTTTTATTTTTCAGCTAAAAACCTAAAGTCACTAAATTGTGCTATTAGCCATTTTTTCCCTCCAAAGAACGTGTTACTTATTATGCAGACAATACACAGCTACCTCAACAGAACTGCAAAGCAACCTGATTAATTTAAATTATCCGAACAAACTTGTGAGGAATAATATATATTAACCCTTAGTTTTTGCAGTGAGCTGAGCCTGGTGTAGAGGCAGTGTTTGGGAAGGTCCTTTGATACTAAATAGCTTCCGGTTTCCTCAGGAGTTCCTTTATTGGCCTCTTTAGGATCCACATCCAGGTCCTGTTGCAAGAAAGAAATGAGAACTTAATCGAAGGTACAGAATTTGTAGATCATAAAATAGTTAGCAGTATTTCTTTTTATAAAGTTAGCATTTTCTTCTTAAAAGGAAAGAAAACACCAACCTTGGACTACTTGCAAAAGCTGCTGAAACCACTGTTAATCACAGGCAGAAGGGGTTACATTTGAACAGGTTACCCTCTTTTGCTGACAGTTCCTGTCAAACTTGCTCTGCTTGCTTCAGGGTTGCTTTTTTTTAACCTAACTTCTACTATGAAGTACAGCACTATAACACTAATTCTGTGGGCTAAAAATACATCTATTTATTATGCACATTAACGCAAATATTTTATTCATGAAGCATCAGAAGTGTCCTGTTTGTTCTGTCTACAAAGGTTTTCTGCCCCATGTCCTCTTTCATAGACATCAAAAAAGAAGTTTTTTTGCCCCAAGGGGCTTTCTGTTTTACTCTTATCCTTCACTTTACTGTGATCAGCCAAGTAACATCAATGAAACTGGACAGGATCACCCAGGTGCAAAGAACTGTACAACTAAAGCCTAAAGAAACCTTGTCCTGCAAGGTGGATGTCCTGTATGAGCTGAGGTGTCCTCAGCTCACATAGGACCTACTGACATTTAACTTCTTTAATTAAATATAACAAATACTTGATATTAGACAATGAAAAACAAAGGAGACTTTGAAAAAGATGACCTGAGATTAATTTTAATGGTTTTTAATACATATTAAAAAAATGCATTAAAAAAAATTGAGCACCTGATTTCAACAGATTAGAGCCATTTTATTACAAAAGATGCAGTCTGACATGGACAGAACAGACAATTTTCAACTTCAGTGGAGGGGAATCACCAAGACACCAACAGGAAGCACTTACGAGTGCGAAGTCTGTAACGTAGGCTCTGCAAACTACTATTTCAGGTGGCTTCTTTACTATTCGCGTGTAGATTATCATGACGTTGGAAAACTCAGCTGCAAACCCCAACTGAATCTGAACACCACATTTGAATTCAAGATACATACTTTCTGGAAGCTCTGCAAATAAATAATACATCATTACATTCCAAATAAAACTTAGCATATGTATTTTCTATTTTTTTTAAATCTTGTTTTTAAATCCGGAAGTTTTAAAAGGTACAGACCTCTTCCTCCTACCCTCCTCCTATCTATCACGTACAGATTTACAGTGAAGCAAACCAGGTCAGAAGCTAACCAGGCAGCAATACTACTAGTATCACACGTAACTGGCAGACACTGACAAGAGAGCTGACTCAACCTCTGCTTCACAGGTTTTGTTCCACTGTGTGCAACCAGCAAGGCAACATTTATTGTAACCAGGATATAGCTTCCTAACCCAAGAATCTGTTTACATATCTGTAATCAAACCAGTGAGTTTAATATGGTCTATATCCAATATAGACACACAGCTGTAGCATTATAAGAACCTTTGAATGAGACAGCAGAACAAGTTTCAGGTTCATTGTTTTCCTTTCACATTCACAAAGCCCAGCACATAGCTTTTTTCTTCTGTATATTTTGGTTCTTTCTCAGTCCATAGGAATATATCTGAAAGTGCTCAAGGGTCAGTGACATCAATCTGTGCCTGTACACTTTGTATTGATTTTTCTACTCCCACTGGAAGTGGATTATTTAACATTTATCATAGACATACCTTTATACAAATATAAAGGTTATTCTCTTCCCAAATTCCAAACACATTCTCTTCTATGCATGGCTTAAAACAAATAAACCATAAAATAACATTATGTCTTTATAATTTTTGTTTTGCATTTCAATCATTTAACAAACAAGAATTAAGGGCTTGATTCCACAAATAAAAATCTACACCTGTGAAAAGAGTCTGCCTACATGACTAGTTGTCTTAAAAATGCCACCCCTGACTCTCTGCCCAATCTGACAAAGAAATTTTAAGATGTACTCCAACACGTTTAGGTGAAAAAGATAAAAAGGTCTTAAACACCACTGCCCTTCTTAAAATAAGTCTAGAAAGCCTGGCAGTGACCTCACCCTTATTTTAGTTTTCTCAGCTGCATACATTGAAAACTCCTTTTCATCATGCGCTTCTACCATACAGTTCACCTGGCCACCTCAGGTGATGACTTTAGACTGACATTAATGATGTCTTAGAAGTGTCATTGTTAGACACAGACTACTGGGAGATTTTCGCAGAAGACAGACATCATATAAGCCTCCCCCTACAGTGTCTGAGTGGTCTTAAACATACTTACTCATCCTGAGTTCTGCACATCACCTTGTTCATTACAATCTCACGTAAACTCCAACACTAAAATTTCCAAGATCTGAACATACTAATGAAAACGCAGACATGAATTTGAATTTCTTCCATTTCCATTCAATATCACAACTCACAGACTAGATATTATTAAGGAAGTACATCCTCTGATTTTTGCCATCGCGCCGGTAGGATCATCTAAAAGTAGTCTGTACTGTACCGTGAGCTTTGGCCCACTGCAGGTTCCGTGCCAGAGACTCTGCAGAAGATACGGTTTGTTGAACGGGATCAGTTAATGCCCTTTTCTCAGACAAACTGCTGCGGATCTCCAGAGCTTGCTTGCCTTTGGTAAGGTGACACTTGCCCATATCTAAAAATAAGATGCATAGAGTTTCTTTCAAAATCAATGCTGCTGAAATTCTAACTAAATTAAGTACATCACTGCAATGCTGTGCGGTTGCCATGGTTATGTCAGTGTCAGCATACCCATAAAAACTTGTAGTTTTAGAAGTATTCATTGCTCAGCTATTCATTCACTTAAGGCTAAAACAGCACGCCAGAGGCCTGCAGAGAATCTTGTTGGCAGCAGAACTTTACTGTGCATTTAGGATCCTCTTGGATTTTTTTTCTGCTTTTTGGATCCCTGTCAAAAAACAGACTGGGCAAAATTCTGAGACCTGTAGTTGCACCAAGTACACTGGAAACCACAGCAGAACTTGGCTGATTACTTATTTTACCTATCAATAACAGTCTTACACAGACAGCTCTTTGTTAATGGCTGTATCTATTCTGTATTTTGAGCAAACGCTTGCACAGAAGCAATACATTTTCCCTCAACAATTTTCACTTTAGCACTTCTCCCATGAATTATAAAAGACAATTACTAAATCAGGCATATTGCAACAGTGGATTGCCCTTTATAAGGCACTTACACCCTTTGATAGAGAGCAAATAATTATCATCACTATAGCACTCTGAGGTAGGTAGGACTCAGTTAATTGTTTAAATGGACGTGGGAATGACTGGACTACCACTAGCAGCTGACACAAGAGTAATTTTTGTGGATCGACAACTCAAAGCTCCATGCAGAAACACACAGAATGAATAAGGTTCACTAAAAAGGAAAGTATTAAATTGATCATTATTAAAGAAGCTCAAATTCCTTTAGAATATCATGTCCTTTGTTAATGTGCTGCCCAGTAGCACCTGCCTCTTGATGAAAGCTGCTATTTTAACAAAATGCAACAAGAAAGAGCTTAAAGTTGTGTAACACATTCACCATAAGAACAATGTTCAAGCAAAGAAGTTTTTAGCAATGCAGGCTGAGAAGACTGCTAGTGCAGTAAGCTGGAGTTCACCTTCTGCAACCTCATCAAGCAGAACAGTAATCTTCTTGTCTTCTAACAAACGGTCCTTCAAGAACTTCATGAAGATTCCATTGGCCAATCCCGACTGCTGAATCTCAAAAGCTTCTGCTCCTTGGCACCTATGAGATCACCAATATCAGACAAGGAAAAAACACTGAAACATCTGCATGATTAAGATCCACATGAGGACAAAAGGAGTAAAGTTATGCTGGTATGGGGGAAAGAAACCCTACAATTTGAAAACCAGGTTGTGTCTAAAGCCAAGCTGCTCTTCATGTTCGTTTGCAAGCAACTCATCCCGGCAAGATTTCACTTACAATCAAGCCACAGACCAGGGCTCATGTCAAACTGTTTATATGAGGAGCTTAAATTTCTCATAGAAGGTGTCATTAAAGCTCTTGACTACTTCAACAGCTTTTGCACTTGACTTGAAAACTGACAGAGAGAGGTTATTTAGCTTTCTGCTTAAGTAACCTCTTCAAACAGTTTCAATTGCAGTGGTAACTTTATTCTTTACACCTAGAATAAGAAACACAGGGGCCAATCTATATGTTACTCCTCCAATAATTCATTCATTTATATTTCTAACATTTTTTTTTCTAGAAATTTAACTTGCATTACCAGAGGAGACACATGACTGAAGAGAGTGCAGCACATAAGTTATAGTTCATCAACTGCTCCACAGCACGTGACCTTCTGTACAAGCTCACAGTGCAGTAATTATTTAGGAACACAGGACATAACTCTCCTTTCCCCATCAGCACAAAGAAACAGAACATTATGGGTCCGAGGGTAAAATCTGCTTTTTTCATCTTTTTTTTTTCATCTCTAAAATAATACTTAGATGAGTAGAGCACTCCTACAAGTAACCACTGGAAAGAGATCAGGAACACTGTCCAGCAGTTTCTGGTTTGCTGAATGCAGTCCCCTCACTGCCGTTACCCTGTACCTGACTGCGAACATTAAATACTGGGATTCATCACATATGCACAACCACAGTCAATTAGACTGTGGAATGATTCAAATAGCAAAGTAGAAAAGATAGTTTGAGGACACAGATATGGATATAAACTGCTGGTCCTTTAACACCACAGGTAGTATTTTTCTGTAAAAGGTTAGCTATACAGTCTCAGTGGTCACTTCTGGCTTCAAAACCTCTGTGGCACAGCAGGTGAAAAATTTCCTTACGTTGCATATCCAAAAACAATGTTGGCTGTAACCTTCAGAGCATCCAAGATAAGAATTGTGTCATCATATTCATTTCTGCAATAAATGGAAACACAAAAAAGTTCAACAATAACTTGAGGACTAATAACTGTAACAAACTTTACAGCTGTTCAAAACATCAAAACAGAATAGTTCAGAAACAGTAACTTTTTTCTCTTGTACAATTCTGGAATGAACCCTGACTGCTAAAAGACAAAAATCAGCATCACCAACAGTCTTCATGAGGACACTGTAAAGACACAGTCAGGTATCATGCATTACCCAGATGAGGGGATGCTATATTAACCAATATAGAGCCTGGCTACAATCGCTTCAAAAATAATTTCTGATAACTAGCCATTTTAGATTATAACAAAAATGATATGGGTTTTGGTTTTTTCTTCCAAAACATGGTGTCTGCATAGTTAACATGAGGCTTATGTAGCCGTATTTTCTATTTGGACAGCAGATTGTGAAGCTGAATTGGGTCACTGGCATTTCATTAACAGTGAAGTTCAGAGGCTCTACAAACACTAAAGCACTAGCAATTTTCTATTATGAAACATTCCTCAGAGACCAATTTTCAGAAGTGCTGACTGAAGAGCTGATTTCAAGTGCAAGTTCAGTCGGGCATAGTAGTGTCTTAACATGGAAATAAAACAGTACTTTGTTTAGAAAAATCCGATATACCAGTTGATTTTTAAGCTCTAAATAAAGATACAACACCCTCAGCATAAAAGCAGTCCACAAAATCCATGCCTCTGAAGGGTTCTAAAATGAGCCCTTCAGTCAAATTAACATGTCTTTGATCATATGGATTCTGCTTCCCCCCCGTAATGATGAAGATGGTTAATGATGCAAGGGGAAAGGGTAATTTTTCTTCTTTAAGATGCATAATTTCACTTTTATCTAGTAAGACTGATGTTTTATAACTTTTAAACAACCACCAAAAAAAAAAAAAAAAAGGTCATTGAAATCAAGAGGCAAATATCTACCCATGGAAACAGAAAGTCTGATCACCAGCTTCACATTTCCATCCAAGGCCGAAGGCAAAGTAAGTCTATGAATGAATCTTACTGACTTTAAAAGCACTCGGGTGCAGGCTGTGAATTCTCAGAACCACAAACTTTCAAGTACAGTGAATTCTCAGCCTAGACTAAAGATTTCTCCTCAGCATGAAGTCTGG
Source organism: Strix aluco (assembly GCF_031877795.1). Classification (NCBI taxonomy): domain Eukaryota; kingdom Metazoa; phylum Chordata; class Aves; order Strigiformes; family Strigidae; genus Strix; species Strix aluco. The sequence continues at coordinate 96,781,207 of NC_133971.1, read as the reverse complement.
CTTTCCTCAAGATCCCTTGCTATTCTCTCAAAGTGGCTGTTGAGTTCTATTTGTTCATTTTTAAAATAGGCTCAGTTTTAATCTGTTGCTGTAGTGAATAAGCTGAACTTCACAGTTGATTCCCAAAACTACACTCATTATACCCTCTCCCTCTATCGTGAAGCAAAAACATCCCTCTACCATCTAATGTCAGTTCTCACTGTTCATGAATTATGAGATTATACCTTTTCCGACACATATCCAGTAGGAATACATTAAGTCCTGTCTCTTTTTCCTGCATTAGTTTGAGGATGTTCTGCACACACAGACAGTTTGCAGACCGGTAGGGATTTGGAGCATCAATAGGAACCATGAAACTGTTTCCATAGTTTTCGTAGCCATGGCCAGCGTAGTACAACAAACCTGAGAGTTCAAAACACATGTGACTGAAAACACAGTTCAAGAGCACAGTGGAACATTTCTACAAATTTTAGCATGGTCAAAACCCTCATGTGCTATGTCCACTCTACATGTCTGTGGGAGATTAAGATCATTCAAGCTACTCCAAGCAGGTTTTTTAATATCAATATGCCTCTGTTAATACAGGAAGGAAGGGTAGCTAGGGGGAACCACATTAACGTCAACTTCCCACCACACAGGCACAACAATAAAAAAATCACCCATGCAATAGAATCAATTAGATATTTGCATCAAACACACAAAGTTAAATACTCTTAAAATGCTTTGAGTTAAGACCTCTAACAGAAATAATCTGTTATGTATGATATAACACTCACAGACACGAGCAAGGAAATGTGCCAGCTGTAAAACATCTTCTCCACATGTGCAATTACAAAGCTTTGAGTAGCAGTGAGTCACTGCAGATTTTAGAGATAGAAAAAAATAACGCTGAACAGTTTGGATGGATTTTTTTTTTAAATGAGATTCTGTCATCCTTGAAATTATTCTCCTTCAATTTTTGTTTTTTTTTTTTACTTATCATTAATCATTGGCAATTTTAAAAGTACTTTAACTAAAGAAAAAAATAGAGAAAAACCTTGCTTGCACTATGAGAGCATTTTGCAAGCTTTTAGTTTTGCTGTTTCTTCTGTACAGTCAGTTTCTCCATTTGATGTTGTCATTTTTGTAGGGAAGGATAATAAATATTTTAACAGAGGGGGAAAAAAAAAAAAAGATTATTCCGTGATCATGTTTGGTACGACACCAGAGCACATTCCCATTACCAAAGTACCAACAAATCCTTTGTAGTTGATTGCATCTACATCTCTTTACAGTTACAGGCTCACATCTCTTGTGGGTCTACTACGCAAACAAATTCTTTGCATGCTTACCTAGACACAAAAGATTATCCTACAATCATCTCCCTCATGTGTAGACACAAGTGTCTACATTATTTTAAGATTTAAAATCTTCAATAAAGCACGCAATAGTTTTGTATAAAGAACACATATAATGGAATTAAAAAAAGCTTTTCTTAATCCTGAAAAATGAACTGCAACCTAGGGCTTAGATTTTACTTATATGAATAAAAAACATCAAATACTGGAGTCATACCAATTTGCAGTAAGAGTGGATGATCTTGGCATTAATAACCTCCACTGCCATAAAATGCAGTTACCAGAAGTTTGTATGATTAAATGGAGTTTTCCTATTGTCTGTTCCCAGCACTGGTTTTCCTTATCTATGGCAAGTTCCATCTTTTAAAAATAATTTTTATTTATCTATACAAAGTAGTCTATGGGTCACATCTTCAATTAGTCTCTATAGCGCTGCAGCTGAATAAAAGTGAACAGAAATATGACAATTTATGCCAACTGGAGATATGTTCTTCTGTCATATTCTTACTAAAAAGTAGCTGTGAAATTTGTGTCACTACAAAACTTGAATTTTCAGAAAAGACAAAGTAAGCCTTACCCTAACATACTAAAATGCTCTACACTGAAATCAGCTTGTGTAGGTAGGTATGCTAGATGTTTTTACCTTTTCAGTACAGATAGCTACAACAAATGAAAATACTTCCCTCGCACAGCCCTGCACTTTTTGTAAAGGAATACCAAGATGTAACTATAGCCCTTCAAATCAAGCCTTCTATTTTACTTGTAAGCTCTCAAGTCATTAACAACTATGCCAAGACCTTGCAAACTGCTCCATTCAATCAACAGTGCTTAATTTCTTTTTATGGGAAACACGCACAGTCTAGATAAGCAGCCAGCAAGTGCATACAAGGTAAACTCCAGGATGCAAGGTTTCACTTAAACAGAGCCTGATGGTAATTCATCTGCCAGAGTCTTGGAAAATGGCAACAACTTTATTAAATTAGAAGTTAGATCTCTAAAGGGCACCGAATTTAAAGGGTATGATTAAAAACCTAAACAAGTAAAGGTACTATTTGGGTATTTATAAGATGCCAATGGTTACCTGAGACCAGGTAGTTTCAAGAGAGATAAAAATTAAATGCCAAGTGCATGACTCCATGTCAGGACCTAAGTTAAAAGGAAATTCGTAAATTTGATTTCCAGAGTTTGGATCTGGACCTAAATCAAGGCTATATTTGAGATTTTATATATATACATCTATCTATATATATCTGAGTGTATGTTAGATAAGTAACTGGACTAAAGGAAACAAGCCTCTAATGTAAAGCACAGTTTATCAGAGTATTTCCTCAATGAATAGAAATCTCAGAAATGCCCACTACATTTCTTTTATATCTTTGGCAGTTGACTGTGCTATGCTTATTTGATGTGTACCTGCAACAGTTAATAGGTTGAGCTAAAGATCAGAAATAAATCTCTGCCTTCCCAGCGTAAGCAGAGTAAACATGTTTGGAGAGCCTCATTAGACACTTTGACACAACAATTTTAAGTAGGCTCAAGTTCCTCACAGACGTCAGCATTTAAGTGATATCTGCCTCTCTCTCTTGCCTTCTCTCTCTCTCTCTTTTTTTTAAAAAGAAAACAGCCTAACTACTTTTAGCCTTTAAAACATATGGGTCTATGCTTTTACCCTTTGTGGAATACAGTGTTAACGGCACCCCACATTTAGAACAACATGAACTAAGATATTAGAGGAGACCATCATCATCAGTTTTTTGCTCTTAAGGAACAGTATCTGAATGCCACTTTCCTGGCAGCGAGCAAGAATTACACAATGTCGTATTAAGCATCACGGATGTGTGTAACAAGGACTAAACAGAAGTAGCCACTCTGCCTCTTCTATTTGGAGCTACGCCCAGTAAAAATGCAACAAATCATTATCTATTTGTGTACTGACAGCATCTTTTACATGCTTTAAGCCATTAATAGCCACTATCCAGAAAGAACACCATTTAAACTGAAGTAGTTATTGCCAAACACTACTGAAAGAATGCTCTGCTTACCTTTCAGAAAATACAACTGCAAAAATATGCTTTCTAAGAGCTTTCATATGGTGCTGGTGAGAATCTCATTAAAGCCTCTGAGTACTTTACTTTCTAAATTCGTGTCAACAATTACAGAAAAAAATTGTGAAGGTGCAAGAATATAAAAGCTCACTCAAATGCATAAGCATGTCTATTTCCCAGGGAACAAAAAAAGAAAACTGCTATCAGAACTCTGCTAAACTTTACTGCCATAATTAGTCTTCATGTCATGCAAGTTTTGGCTCTGACATAAATGCCCAAATGTCAGATCAGCCAGTTCTGCACAGACAGAGCATCAGGTAACACACCATTAGAAAAAGTCATGCTAAGAAATAATCTGACCTTGTGTTCCAAAAGAGAATCAATGTTTTCTCAGGTGGGCATCACTATAGAAATTCTGCAATTTAAATAGGACAACAGGCAGAACTTTTTGGTCTCTGTCCTAAATAATTTCTGGAGTTGTTTATGCAATCTTAGCTTTTAGAAAAATGACAAAAATAGTGGCAGTCAGCAGCAAACTCCTCAAAGCCCACAGAATAACTTGTCTTACATGCCAAGCCAGGTCATTCTAGGCCTTTTCCATGCAAGACATGAAGGTTTTTGCTCTGTGCATCATTTCCACCATGCTCTCCCCCCTCCAGCTAGCAGAGCCACCAGTTCTGCCTTGTGCTTCGTCCCTCAAAATCAAGTTTATGCAAGACAAGGAATCCCGGTACATGAGTAATCATCTAAGAATCAATGCACATCAGTAGTAGCAACGCATACCAACCAGACCCCATTGGTTAGTTGTTATCCCAGGAAAAGACACCTCCTGTGCAGCATGTGGAGGAAAGCTTAAAATTATTATTAATATTCTATTACAGGTATCTTATAAATGGATATGTGACTCAAATAACAAAAACTTAGAGGAAAATAAAAAAGAGAACTGTGTTAAACACACATCTTCTAGTATGCATACTTTGCTTAAGTTGTCCTCTGATCACTGAGACACTGCAGTACAGTCATTAAAGTGTTGCTGCAACTGAGGTGAAAGCCCTGGATTTTTTGTAGGGCGTTATTTTTAAGTCTGAAGAGTTTAAGGAAAAAAAAAAAAGATTGCTGCCCAAGACTCCATGTAGTCTTGTATACTGCAGTTACAGTTTTCAACTACTCCGCTACTAGCTCGTTTCCATCATGCACCAATACAGGCAACACAACAGACTATTCTTGCTCTCTCTTAAAAGGCTACTACAAACTACTACTAATGACTTCTTCGTACAAATGTGCATCTTCTGTGGAGCGTGTTCTCAAATGTGCTGTACAGATGCAGCAGCTTTTAGCAAACACATCAGTACTATCAAACAAAAATCTGCACTGTAGTTTTCGGTGCAGTTAAAGAAAAAAGTTGAAACATTTTATCTGCTCTAAGAATAAAGAAACAATAACTTTTTAACCGAAGTCATAGGATATGCTGCTGGGTGTTTTTAACTTACTTTTCCCATTCTACATACATGCTATTTACCATGAAGTTTGTTTTGCTGTCACATATAGTGCACTGGCAGAGGTATATACCAGATGTTTGTGTCCTCGATACATCACAAAACTTACCTACTTCAGAAGGGATATCACATGTTCTTACCATATACTCCTTTGTCCAGGAGAAGTAAAAATTCATCCACAGCATTTCGCATCTCGGACTCAGTAAGATCCAGCAAAGAAACAACTTTGAAATCCATCTGTCTTAGCAAATTTGTCAATTCATAGACATCTACCATCGGAGCCTTGAGTTGGGGGTGATTCCAGTAGCTCATATTTCCTATTAACAGAGCCACCTTGTCTGTTGCTGCAAAGACAGAGGAAAAAAAACCCATCATGTTCGTACATTTCATGAGTTCGATACCTTTAAATTTAATTTCTTCCAAAGTGAAAATAGCATCCAATCTCACTTCAGGCACAATATTTTACATGATTTTCAAAGTCATCCTACATCAACAATACAGCTCAACTCTCTTCTCATCCAAAAAACCGTTTCAGCAGGGTCTGACAGTCAAGATACCTGAGCTCTGATGCATCTCAGACTGGATAATCAGTCAAGAAGTGAGTCACTAACACCATCTCCCATTTCTTTCATTTTTCAGAAAGTACAGACAACTATGAAATTCCCCCATGCAAGAGGAAATTTAATAAACATGAAAATTCTTATGCCAAGTTGCCAAAGATATGGCCAGTATACTTCCCCAAAACCCTCAAATTTTCTTATGCTTCTTAAAAAGCAAACAAAACTCCATCACACACAAAAGACCACTTTCACATCTCCATCTCCCATGTCCCATCTCTCTAAAAACCACAGTACATTTAGGGGGAAACTTTTATGGGTCAGAAGTAAAGTCTTTTTTCTGTTCATTGAGGTTTCTTTTTACTATTGCTCTGCTTAAAAACAATTATACAAAGATATGACAAATTTACAAAATTCAGAGAGAAGTCTACTGATATTCTCATAGTTTGAGATATGTTCATTTTGATTTTAATAAAGCCCAAAGTAATTCTGTCATAGGTAAACAAAGCAGCAACAAAAGCGGAAAAAAGTCACATTAACAGAAACACTTTAGAGACCACTAGCCAGATTTTTACCCCAAAACTGCACACTAAATTACAGAAAGGCATTTACTCAAATCAAGGCATTTCCTCCCTGGTTTGTTACTTCTCTCCAACAGGAATTATTGTGCCACAGCTCTGATGGCAAATGAGGTCACGTGAACACCCCAAACCTGCTTCAGAGTTAGTAACCCCACACTGCTAGACCCAGAAGAGAATCTCTGTTCGTAGCCTCGATGTCTAACATTTCACTTCCTTCAGACAAGAGGTTTTCAACATTTTTGCAGCTGGAAGACCTCCAAAGTCTTGAACAGTGTAAACTATTTCGAACAGCAGAGACTGAGCACAGTAGCATACTGTTACTGAAAAACACTTTTCAGGACTGAGGAGCACTTACACTCCCTCTCACACTGATGAACCTGAAAGAGTGGTAGAATTTTGATAGAGGCCAGCAAAACAAGACAACATGCCTGACCACAGCCAAGTCTACCAGGCAAATTTAAGAACATGATTAAAAAGCCCCAGCAACAATTCTTCATAGCACACATATGCCATCCATCTATCTTTGTGAGCTTCAGCTCAGGCCCAAAGCATCCGCAGACTGTGCACAGGAAGAACTGAGCTTGCAGGGGCAGCACACCCTTAGCAGACAGACTACCAATCCTTTTTATCACATCATCGCAATACCGCTATCCCTGACTGTCAAAGTATTCAAAGTAATGGAGTAACACACTGGCGAAGGCTGTGGCCAGAGGAATCTGAAACAGTAAACTGAAACAGATGAGACGTTGTAGATGCTCCACTGAGTCACTAAAAATACTGGTGCCCTCACCACAGTTTACTGAAAGGGCATGCAAGCATTATAAAGGACTATAAAAATACACAGAAGTCTCCCTCCCTGCAGTGATTTGATGCAGTACGGTTATTTCCCTAGCAGTGGCAGAAGAAGCAATATTCAGAAGCAGCAAAATCTATTTCCTAGATATGAAATACATATGTTCTTTACAGCTACAGAACTACTTACCAACAGGTCTATGATTTGATTGTTCTTGTAGGTCTGCTTGAAACAGATGAAAAGAGCAGGTCGTCAGTAACTACAGCCACAGCTGCCAGTGTCAGAACATGAACTGCGTGTCCCATACAGCCATAGTCTACCGGTACTGCTTTGCCTAATACGTTACTAGTTCAAGACAAAAAAAAGTGTTCTCTTTTTGGTTTGGTGGGGTTTTGGGGTGTTCTGCTGTTGTTTACCCAGTTTCCTTCATCCTCTTCCAGCAAACATAGCCTAATAGGATATGAATAGCTAGTTCTATAAGTTAAGAAATAATAGATGCCCCCAGTATAATTTTGAATCTCACAAACTGCACATCTGCATTTTCAGAAACATCCAGAACAGTTCATCGTCTCCAAATGAAATGCAGACATGCAAGACGGGGAATGTTTGCAGGAATGACCATCTGTATGTGAAAATTCTTTTATTTTGTACTTCACTGAGGGATGGTAGAGCCAAGAGGAACGGGTAAGCAACACGTCAGCGGTACGCTTTGGGTAACGTTACATCTCATGACAGTACCACTTCAGTGACTAAAACTAAGTCTTGGCAAAAGAAACATATCTTTGGGGTCTAAGCCGGGAAATTATATTACCTTTGTGAACTGAGATTTTGGGAACACTATATCAGGGATAATCCCTTATGGAGCACTACTCCAGATCTACGTTTCTATAACAGACATCAATCAGGCCTCAAATCACATCAGCTCACTCCAACATAAATTTAAGAAATATACCATTCAACATATCATGGGTGACAGCCAGACACCTTACATCTTTTTCACCTTAATCATCTAAAAAGCAGCAACATACTAAAACTTAAGAGTCCAAAGAAGCCACAAACAAGAAAACAGAAGACAATTCCTTCTGTATTTGTATATGTGAGGTACTAGAGACCAGCTTTGTGGGACTTTACAAAGATAATAACAACTCTATGATTTACTATATTCAAGTTAATTTATTGGAACCAGAAAGCTGTGCTGCTCTTAACATGGTATCTGCCCCTATTAAATCCCCACTTATAAACACATCCAAATAATGTAAACTATATATTGTAACCTAACTGGACCTCAGTGATTTGCAACACAAAATGAACATGTGAAACTAAAGTTTTTCAAAATTTATCACTTACCTGATTTTTGAAGATCACTTAAATCTTCTGTGAAGAAATACACCAATAAAATCATAGTTTAAACAAGAAGCAAAAATATTTTTTATTAATAAAAATATAATTGTCATACCATTACTAATAGAAGTAGAACGTTAGAAAACAAATGACCTTTCTAAAATACTTTTGGCTTTGCATTTCTGTAAATCTAACCTTTCGTATGTTTATTCCACATGCAAAGAAGAGAAAATCCTACATCAATATGCTAAGCTATGCTAGACACAGCATTATAGCAGAGTAGATCTCAAAACTAAGAGAGAAACACATACTATGCCTCAATCCCCCAGGCATGCAAGCAGCTTGAACGAATAAGGAACCAGATATCAGAATCACCCATTTGAAAAACAGATGTTCAAAGGACTGCTGAAAAAGCAACATCCTGAGCAAGAGATCTTACTACGTAAAGCCGTGTGAATTCAGAAGGACTTCAGATACAATTTTCAAACATTCTAAAGCTACCGCAGGTTTCACCTATTTATTCTGAGAATACTGGAAACTATGGAAAAGAAAAATAATAATCTGAAGCCCCAGAGGCCTGGTAGAGCAGGCCTGCTCCACACAGTGAAGCCACAAAAGCAGGGTCACCTGCCCACGTGGGAGAGTGCAGTGCCCCGGGGCGACGCTGCTGTGGGCGTTTGTGTGGCTCAGCAGCAGAACAGTGCTGCAGCCGAGCAAACTGCGGGCTGGGGGTAGACCCCCTCCTGCTCCAGAGGGCAGCTGGATTACAGGTAGGTAGGCCGTTTCTGCAGAGCACTGCATCAGGCAATGCAAACACCCCCAGCCCAGGAAAGACATGAAGGCTCAGAGAGCCGATCGGTCTTGGCAGCTGTGCCATGGAAGCAGCTGGCACCAAAACGTGTGTCACTTGTACGTTCCAGGGAGTGACAGCACACGGTCCCCTCATTGTTAAGCCTTTAATAAAAGGGCTAAAGGGGAACATCAGCTCTGGTTGAACTCTGAACAAGAAATGATGCAGAGCAGTTTAATTCCAAGAAAATTCTATGATTCTGTGAAAAAACAGGGTAGAGCACCATTTATTGGTCTTGGCAAATGCCTTTTCTTTTTTTCTATTGTAGGTAGGTAAGCTGGGGTGGGGCACTGCTGTAAGCAGCCTTACATCTCTACATTTGATCCCCTATGATGTAAATATTACAGACTTCGAGATGCTCAATAACCAAGGGATGGTATCAACATTAAAGGTCACAATACACTTCTTCCTCCTCATTGCAGCACTGCAAAGGAGAGCAGAAATCGTCCTAATAAGGCTGCTGGAAACAGCTCCTGCAGACACAGGGCTGACAGTGGAACCAGCTCCACTCGGCTCTCCAAGGTCACCCAGGTTCCTAAACACCTGCAGCTTTTCTTGAAAGGATGTTGCCTCCTCAGCTCAGCCAAAGAAATCTCGAGATCTCTACATTTCACCAGAAACTGTGAGCACAGGACACAAAAACAGTGCAAAAATCAAACAACTTTGAACACTATAGAAGAAGAAAGCAGCTCAGTTTTTCTCCCATGTGCTCTAGATCATGGTATCATGGCAAAGAATAGAGAAGCACATGCAGAAGGAACGCTGCACCACACACCGGTGTTTTAAAACAGACTGAAGCTCTTAACCCACACATGCTTTTCAGCAACACACTTAGCAATCCGTCATGCCAGTCATTAATTTTTAAAAATTGATTCACAACTAAAGATTTACTTTACCTTCTGTGCACTCCACTGCCATAGCTTTCCTTCCTTGTGTTTTAAGGGGGGGAAAAAAATTGGAAGACAATTGCTCTCAGTTATGAGAGTTAGCACACAAAGCGGAAGACAAAGGTCACTTCCAAGCTTCTCAGCAATCTGGCTCATTTTACAGCAGTATAAATCAGCACTGACCACAGCACTGTATAGTAATTATTACTAAAACTCAGGAGTACTAAACTAGAATATTTCTTAGGATAGGAAAGAATTTTTTATATGAATTACACAATAGTATTCCCAGATCGATCTGGAAGCTACACAAACAGATCTTCTCCTCTTTAGTCTACTGCAAATACATGCACACACACTAAACTGTTATATTAATTTATTCTCCTTGTTATGAATAATCCCACCTGTCCCGATTGCTGAAGGACTCAGTGTAACACAGTTCATACCACCAACAAGGGTTAAACTGGTTTTTATTTGTCAAAAACCAAAGAAATCAGCTTGCAACCTGCTGACAAGCCGTGTATATGTTAGCAATGCCAAAAAGTGGTAGCATTTCTATGCTGGTTACCATAAAAACCCAAAGCACTTTATAACTGACAAAGCTCTAAAATTCCATTTGCTGCAAGCGAGCACAATTATTTTAACACATGAATAAACTAAATATATAGAAGGCATATGCTTGGCTTAATACTGAAAGCTTCAAAAATAAATTCTAATGATAGAGAAGAAACTGATAAATCAGCTGACCTGTACCAAACAGGAAAACTCCTTACCTATAACGACTTCTATCTTCTTGCTGTCTTGATCTTCCCAGTCATTGAACACGTGACACCAGTATGTTCCTTGATGTTCCACATCCACATAGGTTACCTACACAAGCATCATCACCGTCATCCCCCAGACCCCAACACAATACTTCTATCAGTTTCATTTAAGCCCACACACAAGAAAGAGTAAAAACTAAAAGCAAAGCCTAAACAAACCCAAAAGCTGCTGATACTCTCATTCTTCAGTAAGCTGGACAGCACGTGTGTTCTAGAAACGCTTTCAAGAATTGAAGAATGCAAATCCACCTCGCAGGCTCAAGGTGCATTAAGCAGTGAATGCAACAGCTTGCACAAATCAGAGCGCTTTGCAGTGCAAGATAGAGAAACCATCACTTTTACTGATACTTAATCTTTGTTATGTCAATGTGTCACACCAATCCAAAATATACTACAGCTTTACCTCCCGTGACTACCACCTGAAACATGTTCAGGATTAAAATTATGCACCTGGGAGTCTCAGAACAGTATGGGCAAGCGAGTAACACAACAGGAGAACAACTTAGAGGGAGCACTTCCATAAGGGGTTATCAAGGCTGTGAAGAAGTTATTTTCCTCAAGGAAGCTTTATGTGTTAAATTAAAGGTGGTTGCACATTAGTCCCCCAAGGTTGGCACTTTGCAGTAACTTACCATGTAGATATTTTTGCTCCCATTTGCCAAGGGAAATCCATTTCTGAACCACTGGTAATGAGGAACTGGGTTTCCAACAGCTCCACATTCTAGTACCAAAGCATCCCCCACTGTCAGGTTTTGTGGCTGAGGCTGAACACAAATGCGCAACTTGTTTTCAGGCAAACCAGCGAAGCTCCCTTAAAAAAAAAACAAAAGGGTGAAGAAAAAAAAAAGGAAGGGTGAGACAATCTAACTGCATATAGACTAGTAAGAATTGACAACATATGGCTACATCTTCCTGTAACTACAACAGACTGTTTTAATAGCAATGACATTAAGTTATTTGTCCTTTAAGACCATGCTAGCAACAGCTTTCCAGTTCTTTGGTTGAAAAGTAAAAAGGAATGCACATTAAATATACCCCCGAAGTAACAACAAAGAAAAACAAAGCAAAGCCCTCTTTGCATTATTTATTCCTACCTGTAGGATTATAAAGGCTCCAGAGAAATGAGCAAGTACAAAGAAGGGTGGCTATTGAAGGATGGACTGAAGATCCAACTTGTGTGCAAGTGTGTACACAGGAAGAATTTAAAACTTAGAATCTTAGTTTTAGCATATCCTCATTGCTCTCATTCTAAACTGAGCATCAAACCTTACAGTAAATATACTAAAAAAAGCCCAAAGCTAAAAATGCTTAAGAAGCATCAGCCACTGACACATAGAAATGTTTTTGGGAAAGAGACCTATTCAGAAAACCCTAAATGCAGTAAAGACTTGTCCAGCTGATGTAATGTAAGTTTCTACATACGATAAAATATATTGAAACAAAGTGTTGGAATTCATTTTTGAAACATCTACTACATGCACACACACGAGTGCTCCACTGGCAAGGTTTCTGACCTCTGCGTACTGAGCAGTTTGATGAACTGACACACACTACCGCAAGCCCAGACCTACCAGTAAAGGCCACACCAGTGACCTTTCATCTCTGCTGGCAGGTCACTCGTAGGCACCATACACACTCTTAGACTAAGAGTAAGATGGAAAGGAGCTGCTGCTGTAGTCCAATTAAACAGGCTTAGTCTTTAAGACAAGGAACACAAAAGTTGCAGATAGTGAAAGAGAACATGAGATTGAAAGGTAAGATGGTTCCTCTCTCCAGTGGGACCCCTGACCTGCCATCTCATTTCCAGGCCCTTGCCAGTGCACCCTGTTGTACCGCTCACAGAATACACTAATAAGCCTGTACCAGTATCTTCTGAAATTGTGCCTGGCTGCCTCACTGATCACAAGCTCACAAGACAGCTATGAAAGACAGCTTTTACAGAGTGGAGGATGGTTGAGCTCTCATCAAACAGAAAGCAATGAAAAGAGACGAAGCAGGAAATATCTGAAAAAAGAAAGCAACCAAGGGAGCTGGTAAAGGAAAAGAAAACAAAAAAAGACAGCAGTTGAAATGGAAGATTTCATACCTAGTCAACATTTGCAGAAATGGTACTGTCAGTGTCATCTAGTTCAACTGAAACACCAGTAATCCCAGGCCAAACGTTAGAGGAGGTGGAGGGTTCATTCAGTGCATACACCACACACCCCTTTTAGGTTTCTTTGTAAGGACCCTAAGAGGGAAAGTTACAGGAAGGAGCAATCCATTCTGCCCCTCAACCTTTTACCCTTCACCAAGACCTAAACACACTAAAATGCACTTCTGTTATGGTTCCTGGTTGGTCAAGAGTCATGGAACATAAAGGAAGTCACTATTCTGTGGATACCCACTGCCCTTCAGCCACCAAAACTTCTGCCACAAGTGTGAAACAATATACTGCTGTTTTTGTCAGACTTTTTTTTTTTTAGTCATTACAAGGTTATTCATCTCAGCTTCCTGATGCAACCAGCGAGATCTGAAACTTCACATTTATAACTCAATCGAACTTGAAGCAGAAGCAAAGGAAAAGCAGAAGAAATCATTGCTTAGACAAGGGACTGAGAATATGATTGAGATTAAGATGTAAAAAGGTCACTTCAAATGACACTGCAATAGCTTTTGATCTTTTACTGGAAGATTGGTTCTCTCTTTTCCTGACATGAATAATTGTTCTACGTGGGATGCAAGTGGAAAACACCTTTGACTCGTGACATAAGACAAAATAACTACTCTTCACAGTCTGAAGAAAGTGCAGTTGACTTCTATCTCACTCATCTTTGGGCCGATAGCAAGCAAGTCCAGGATATTTAGTTAGAAAGTTTATAAAGGGTAGACTCAGTGCATGAGTCAATGCCTATTTAATGCAACTGACTGTTCTGGAAAAAAAACCCAACAAAAACCAACAAAAAACCCTATACACACCAGAAAACAAAGACACCACTCTAGCAACCTCAGGAAGTTGGAAATAAATGCACAGTATTAACAAACTAGATCCAAGAAGTAAATTTCCAAGATTTTCTTTACGTTCTACTAACAAATCCCAGTACCAGCTGGACACTCTTGAGCAGACAGCTATTTACTCTTATTTGCTTTCTGCTGTTATTTCATCCTCCTTGTGCTTCTTCCACATCCATACTTTCATTACATATGCTGCAGCTGGAGATCAGCCCATCGCTGCAGCTGAGGTATCTTCAAGCCAGTGCCACAAGTTCCTACGGCCCTACAGTGGCACAGCGGAATGACTACGCCTTTTCTTATGCAGGTAACACACTTGACTGTTCACTGACCATTTAGAAAACCCATGAAGATGCAACTCACACCAAAGAGACTCAGTTTAACTCATGTGTTTCTTCCTCTCATAGGTTTATTTCTTTAAATGTTGGCATGCCTTCACTATTATTTGGGTTGGTTATATGAAGTTGAAAAGATGGCATTAGCAAACATATGTTCTGCCACAGACACATCCACAGAGCCCTAGCCTCCCTCTCTTTTCCCCAGGTGTTCTGGCAAAGAAAGAATGTGCTGGGCTTTGACCAGTTTATGTTTCCTGACAGGTACACACCTAAGATTGTGATAGCCTACTGTGATCTGAAAGAGTGACTGGCAGGGAGATCTATCACTTCGGTACCTGCCAGACCTTATTCCAGCCCTCAGACCCATTTCCTCAGAGTGCAGTGAACCCTCTTTCCATTCCACAGTATCGAGGTTTTCTAAAGTGTCCAGGCCTCCAGCACGCATGCACTCTTTTGTAGTTTACTGTTTTGACCTTCTGGGTAAGGCATGACTTCTTTCTAGGAAGGCAGAGAACCTCATAAGATTCTCCTCTACCCAAATACCTTTCTTCTCAGATGGGCAGCACACAGATGAAGGGGAAACAAACAGTCCTGAATATAAGGCCAGAGCCCACGGGGATGTGGAGCAGTTTGCTAACAACTGGCTACGTGAGAAAGGGCACAGCACCGAGGAACTGCTGACAACGGCGACGTGATGGGAGAATACCGAAAAGTATCAAAGAAGAACAAAGAACAGAAGCAGGACTATGTAGAAGGCCTTGCAGAAATCATAAGGGGAGAGATTGGTATCTAACCTTAGCAACCTATAAGGAGCTTGCTTTTTGCAATATGTATGAACTAATTATTGTGGATATAAAAGAAGTGTGAGTACTAATAAAGTTGAGCCTTTGTGCATTAAATGATGGCTGGGCTCCCACTGCGTTCTTTCAACAAATGGTGACCCCGACGTGATCCGTGCCAAAGGACGTGATCTGCTAACGACGTGATACGTGCCAAAGGACGTATAGGGCACCACAAAGGATAAAGACCAGAGAAGGTTGTTCAGGTCCTTAAGCAGCGAGGACGGCGAAAGGCGACTAAAAAGGCCCGCGCCCTGGGTGTCATAAGAGGTGAACCCTGCTGATACGTGCTGCCGAGACCTGGAAAGGCTGCAACGGAAAAATTCAGGTATGGACAGGCAAGCAGCATATGATTTATTTGCATCCTGGCTGACACAACGCCGGGTTGAGGGAATAGATGTAAAAAAGGATCTTCAGGGGCTTTTAGCTTATGGGGTAGAGCAAGGTTGTTTTATTAATCCACATACAGTTCATGAGTTATCGGAATGGTGAAAATTTGGAGATAAATTATGGGAATTAACATTGAATGATGATAAGACAGCAAAAAAGTTGGGAAAGTTATGGAGGATGGTTCATAATGAATTGCTCAGATATCAGGCGGAAAAAAGAGCTGCACAGGGCGCAGTTGCGGCAAAAGAGAAAAACACCAGATATGGGGAGGAGGAAACTAGGTGGCCATTACCGCCTACGTTTCGTGAGCTTGTTTTACCACCTTTACGTTCCGAAGAGACGGGACAGGAAAGCTCAGAACGAGTTCTCCCTACCGCTCCCCCCGCTTCTGCCCTGAGTAGCCCTGACGCATCCAGCCACACTGTGACGCCGGAAAGCGAGAATTCTACTCCTGGCTCAGAAGATGGGCTGGGGATAGAGATCGCTAAAGAAAGGTGTCGGGCTTGGAATGCATTGGCACGAGAGGGGTTAGAAAAAGGGGATGAGGAGATGACTCAGATGGCGACAGCAATGGCTTTTCCAGTTCAGTTTCAGCCGAACCCAGCTGGTGGAATAAATGCTACTGTTACGGCATTAGATTGGAAGCTTTTATCACAATTGCGCTCTACAGTGAGTTCTTATGGTGTTACTGGTGAACCGACTCGTCAAATGTTAGATTATCTCTGGAGCACTCAACTTCTTTTGCCTGCAGATTGTCGGGGTATAGCAAAGTTAATTTTCTCTCCTAGTCAGTGGTTGTTGTTTAATGCGCATTGGCAAGCGAGAGTGTTAGAATCGATAGCGGTACAGCGGCAAGCAGGAGATCCATTACAAGGGATTACAATGGATGAATTAATGGGGTTAGGACCTTATGCTAGAGTAGAAGTTCAAGCACTGCTTGGTCCGGATAAGGTGAGAGAGGCAATGAGGTTAGTGAGAGAAGCCATAGAGCAAGTGAAAGAGCCAGGCGGAGTTCCAATGTATATGGGAATTAAGCAAGGGAGAGAAGAAACTTTGGGCAGTTTTGTAGATAAGTTGGTAAATGCAATTGAAAAAGCAAGAGTACCTAATTTCATGCAGGGTGCTCTCTTAAAACAATGTATTTCACAAAATGGCAATCCTGCTACAAAGAGTTTATTGAATACATTAAGGGCAAATTGGACTGTAGAGGAGGCACTTGAAAAAGCGTCATCAATACCCACTGGACCTCAGGCTTTTCTTGTAGAGGCAATAAAGAAATTAGGGGAAGGAATGAAAGAACAGGCTCAGGCTACTCAAAGTCAGGTTATGGCAGCCCTTGCGCCTCTCCAGACTTCAGCAGCAACAGCAGTTAAAGTGCAAACACCTCAAAAGGGGCAGCTGCGGTGTTACCGATGCGGAGCTCCAGGGCATGTACGAAAGAGTTGTACAGCCAGAAATGTATGGTGTCAAACTTGTCGATCCAACTCCCATAATGAGGGGGCTTGCCGCAGACGGTCGGGAAACTCCACACGGAGCGCGTTCGCCGGCCGCCGCGCAACGACGAAAATTGCAGCCGCAGCGCAGTCCTTCAACCCGCCACCCGGGGAAGTCTCGGGTTGGACCTGGCAGCAGCAGTAGATGTTATCCTGTTAACAAATAATCCTCAAACAATATCTACGAATGTACGAGGACCTATCATTATTAATGGGAGAGCCATGGGAGCTTTATTATTAGGAAGATCATCAGCATCACAATGTGGACTATTTGTTTTACCGGGAGTTATTGATGCAGATTATGAAGGTGAAATCTATATTATGGCATATACACTGAATCCACCAGTAAAGATTGCATGGGGACAACGGATTGCACAGCTGGTACCTCTGCCACAAGTGACTCAAACAATACGACCAGTGACTGAGAAGAGTCGCGGAAACAAAGGCTTCGGATCTACAGGAAGCCTGACCCTGCTAACACTGAATCTGAGTACGAGACCCAGGAAGACTGTTCATCTGTCATTTCAAGGTAACACAATAACTGTGGAAGGGTTGTTAGACACAGGCGCAGATTCCAGCATACTGTCGCCTTCTTCTTGGCCACAAGGCTGGCCGTTACAAGAGCATACCACCACCATTACTGGCGTGGGTGGTTTAACTTTAGCTAATCGAACGCCGCCCCTACAATTAACAATTGAAGGACAAACAGTCACAGCGGTGCTTGCTGTAGTGCAATTACCTCCAGGGGTAAACTGTTTAATTGGAAGAGATGTGTTAGCACAAATGGGAATAGTTTTGACAAACGATCACCATTTATTCTAATGGCCATTGCTTGGACTTTCCCGATCCCTATAACTTGGACATCTGACGATCCAATATGGGTAAAGCAGTGGCCACTAAAAAAGGAAAGTCTTGAGCAAGCACACTTGCTAGTACAAGAACAATATCAGCAAGGACATTTAAGATTATCTACTAGTCCTTGGAATACTCCGATATTTGTCATAAAAAAGAAATCAGGCAAATATCGACTTTTGCATGACCTTAGGGAAGTAAACAAACAAATGGAACCAATGGGGGCTTTACAACCAGGTATGCCGAATCCAGCTATGTTACCTTATGAATGGCCTATATTGATTGTGGACTTAAAAGATTGTTTCTTTACGATTCCGCTTCATGAAAAGGACATGCGCCGATTTGCTTTCACTTTACCAACAATAAATAGAGAAGGGCCAGATCAACGGTTTGAATGGACAGTTTTACCACAAGGAATGAGAAATAGTCCAACTTTATGTCAGATTTTTGTAGATGCAGCCTTACAGCCATTACGTCAAAAATGGACTAATGTTATAATTTATCACTATATGGATGATATATTATTTGCACAGAAAGAACCATTTACAGAAACACAGATAAAAGAAATTGTAAACACCCTCGCAAAGCAAAGATTGGTAATTGCACCAGAAAAGATACAAAAAACAGCTCCATGGAAGTATTTGGGATTGTCTTTGATGAAACAAATAGTAACACCACAAAAATTGACAATTAAGCCTGAAATCTCAACACTGCATGATGCTCAGAAGCTATTAGGAGATTTACAATGGCTAAAACCTATAGTGGGCATCCCAAACGAACTTTTACAGCAATTACGACCACTGTTAAAAGGAAATGACCCTGCACAGGTGGTGTCTTTATCAGCAGACCAGAGACGAGTGCTACAACAGATTATGGATCGTATTACTTCTGGACAAGTGCGTCGGAGAGACGCTGAGCTCCCCCTGGACATACTTGTGTGGATGGGTTCACAGCATTTGCTCGGAGCTATCACGCAGTCTAAAAAGAAAACGGGGGAGACATGGGTGCTAGAATGGATCACGCCAGCATTACAACAATCAAAATCTTTACTTCAAAAAATTGAGGCACTAGCAAATTTAGTAAAGAAAGGTCGTGTGCGAGTTATTCAAATAAGTGGAAGAGAACCTCAATTCATATACTGTCCAATGCAGAAGGAAACCATGCAGTGGTACCTGGCAAATAGCACAGCATTGCAGGAAGCAATGTTAAATGGGCCAATGATGTTGTCAACTGATCAATTATCTATGGAACCTTTGAGATGGTTAGGACAATTACATTGGATTGAACAGCCAAAAAGACAACAGGCGCCGATTCCGAATGCCATCACAGTTTATACAGATGCAGGAAAGAAATCTCAGACAGCAGCTATAACGTGGCAAGAAGATAATACATGGAAACACGAGATATTAAAAGCCACAGCACAAGACACACTACAAACTTTGGAACTGTTGGCAGTAGTTTGGGCGATGGTTAAGTTTAATGAACCATTGAATATTGTAACTGATTCTATGTATGTAGCAGGAATAGTAGCAAGGATAGAAGATGCAGAAGTCAGGGAAGTACAAAATAAGCGTCTCTATGAGTTGTTTTTACAATTACAGAGGGCTATAAAAATAAGGGAACAACCGTATGCTGTAATTCATGTTAGGAGTCATAAATGGGATATAGGACTTGGGGAAGGTAATGCTCGAGCGGACAAGTTGGTATCCACTGTTGTACATGTTCCCATGCCGAAAGACAAATTAGCAAAAGAAGCACATGACATATTCCACCAGAATGCAAAAGGGCTAAAACCACAATTTGGCATCACGATGGCGGAGGCCACGGCCATAGTAAAAACATGCCCTGTTTGTAGTTTTCACAATAAAGGGGTTGGTATTGGAATAGGAGTCAATCCTAGAGGGACGAAATCTAATGAAGTATGGCAAATGGATGTGACTCACATACAAAGTTTTGGTAGACTTAAATATGTACATGTTACTATAGATACTTATAGCAAATATATATGGGCCTCTGCACAGAGTGGGGAAAAGGCCATACAGGTAATCAGACATTTAACATGTTGTTTTGCAATAATGGGAGTTCCGAATACTATAAAGACAGACAATGGACCAGCATATGTCGGAAGTCGAATGCAAAGATTTTTAAACAAGTGGGGAGTGAAGCATGTAACAGGGATACCGCATTCTCCCACAGGACAGGCCATAGTTGAGAGAGCAAATGGTACCTTGAAACGTTATGTAACAAAATATCAGGAAATACAGGATGTACAAGAAAGATTAGCAAAAACATTATTTGTAATGAATCACTTGTGTATATTTGGAGACGCAGAACAACCACCAGCTATGTTACATTATGAAAAGGCAAAAGTAAGTGAGGAAAGGAAAGAGATATGGGTAAATTATAAGGATCCAAAAGATGGATTGTGGAAAGGACCAGCTAAAGTAGTAATATGGGGAAGGGGATATCTTTGTGTTTCTACACCAACAGGCACCGTATGGGTTCCAGCGAGATGGGCGAAACCTGCCGCACCTCCCAATGACACCGGAGGAGAGACAAGCTCATCGACAGCGGCTGAAGATCCAGCCCGTTTTGACCCAACTTGAGGGTCTACTCGGACATTCACTTTACTGGGCAACATTGTCAGATGTATGGAGAATTATAGAGGGGTTAAATGGGAATGTAATAAGAAGTGGGCAAAATTGTTTAAACTGCAACAATCCGGATCATCAAGCGTGGGTAAAGGTGTTTTGTGGAGGATGTGAAAAAAGATATTGGATACACCAATCACAGCTATATTTTGGGTTAAGATGTATTAACTGTCGTAACACATGGATTAATGACAACCCACAGAGGGCATTAGCAAGGTTTGCAGGGCAGCCAATTCAAGAGTGTTTCGGTTTGTGGGAAAATCGAGAGTCGTTATCCCTGGCAGCGGCTGTTTGGTGGCTGCAGCATCATAAGCAACGGTTAGAGCAGGAATCAAAATCTGCATGTTTACAGACTGAGTGTTTCATACATAGTGCTATTCCTACGTGGATACAGATTGCTCCTCGTAGGTGGGGACAGATGAAAAGGCGTTACGTAGCAATAAAAGATAGAAGTACAAAGAACAATTGATTAATCAGGATTAGGAATTTACTTGTGTCTCCACAGATGGCAACCTTCATTAAGATCCTACCCAGCGTGATTGGCCTGTTTTGGACAATATATCAAGCTGAAGGCTGGATGGTTTCACAACCTAAACAAAATGTCTGGGTAACTTTGGCAAATATGACACATCAAGAAACCTTGTGCCTTTCTACTGCGAATCCGGAAAATCCATTCTCCACCTGTTTGGTGGGAGTGCCAGTAGACACATGGCCAATCCCACAAACCCTTCAGATTTTCTCTCTTTGCAACTCTCCAAAAAATTGTACAGATAATTGGGATGGTGTATACAGTCACCTTCCACAGGTTACGCAAGAACCCCAAGAGCTAGAGTTGCTAGGCTCTGTTATAATGGATGCTTGTGTGTTTTTTAATTACTCCTATAACACCACACGGAGAGGGCAAAATGTGAATGCAACTAATGCTGCTTATCATAATTCAACTGCTTGGTGCAATTATACTTCGACTAACATCTCACGATCTTTTGCTGTTCCTCTTGCATTACCTCCTGGTGTGTTTCTAATCTGTGGAGATCGTGCCTGGGGAGGCGTCCCATCTAAACTGAATGGAGGCCCGTGTAGCCTCGGACGTCTCACGTTATTAACACCAAATGTGTCAATGATTCTGAATATGACTCGAAAACATAAGCGAGTCCCAAGGACCGTTCATCAGTTTGAAAGTTCTTGTCGAGATAACGTTGAATTCTGGAATCCAGGCCAAATCATAACGGCCTCCATATTGGCACCAGGAGTTGGTGTTGCAAATGCCTTAACTACTTTGAATAAGTTGGGATGTTGGCTTAGCAAACAGACTAACGCTACTTCTTTAGCTTTAAGTGGTCTTTTAACTGATGTTGATAGTGTTAGACATGCTACTTTACAGAACAGAGCTGCAATTGATTTTTTGCTTTTAGCACAAGGCCATGGATGTGAGGAATTTGAAGGAATGTGTTGCATGAATTTGTCTGACCACTCAGAATCTATTTTTAAAAGCATACAGCAGCTAAAGGATGGTGTCAAACATTTAACAGAAGATGATGGATTAGATTGGTTAACAAGGATGTTTAAAGGTTGGGGACTTTTAGGATGGTTAATATCTCTGATCAAGTCTGTGGGGGTCATGATCTTGGTAATTGTGACTGTGCTTTTGATGTTGCCATGTATTGTCAATCTTCTGCAAAGGGCCCTGCAGAAGACTGCCTCTGCAATATTTTTAGCACAAGTGCAAAAAGAAAACGGGGGAGATGTGGAGCAGTTTGCTAACAACTGGCTACGTGAGAAAGGGCACAGCACCGAGGAACTGCTGACAACGGCGACGTGATGGGAGAATACCGAAAAGTATCAAAGAAGAACAAAGAACAGAAGCAGGACTATGTAGAAGGCCTTGCAGAAATCATAAGGGGAGAGATTGGTATTTAACCTTAGCAACCAATGTATCTAACCTTAGCAACCTATAAGGAGCTTGCTTTTTGCAATATGTATGAACTAATTATTGTGGATATAAAAGAAGTGTGAGTACTAATAAAGTTGAGCCTTTGTGCATTAAATGATGGCTGGGCTCCCACTGCGTTCTTTCAACACGGGGCAGATATTCAGAATAGACTGTGTGTGCCCAGTCACTAGCAAGTTACCACAAGAGGTAAACAGATAAACAAGGGAGTTAAAGAACTGCTTTTCTGGTCCAAGAATCCTCTAAGAATTAAAAGGAGCTGACACTGTGTATGTTTTCCATCTATCTATATTTACCCACCACTGTGGAACTTCATTCCTCCTCTCCTTTTGTGACCAGCACAAGAGCCCAAAAATTGGAAGCTGCATTTTCAATCAGCCCTCTTTCACAGCTGTGCAAGACAGCAACGGGGACCCAAGTTCCTCTCACAAGTGGAAAGACAGACTTTCAAAAGACAACGTTTTTGCCACTCACCATGAGACGTACCCTGGAGATCGCAAACTTCAAGTCGTGCCCACCGACTGAACACGAATGAAGATTCACTGTTCACTCGACAGATGTAAAAGCCAGAATCGTTTACACTCACTGGATTCAAAACCAGCTCTGGAGAATTACCATGGGGAACCTGAATTACAGGTGAGCCAAGAAATACTTAAATTTAGATTGATTTAATCTAAACCAGCACCAAATATTAGAATATTTATTTCCATGTCTGTAACACTATCCTCAATTCCGTCACTTATTGAAACTTTTGGATGAGAAAGTCTTGTTCTACATATTTAGTAGCTCAGAGACAGGCTTTCTTCCAAGAATAATTCATATGCCTCTATTTAAGACAACTCTGAGCTTTTAAGCCAGTTGAAAAACTCTTCTTGAAATTAATAATTTCTACCTTTCTCCACAAATAACTCTGAATAATTTCTTAAGCACTACTCCAACCAGCATGTGTGTTACATTCAGCTCTAGTCTTAAAATATATTCAACTACAACCAGGAAACTGTAACATTCTTTCACAGAAAAATAATTTTTTACTACATCTATATTTTAACTGTAATGAGCAGGACATGACTATAATCATATTTTTTAAGCCATGTTTTGGATGATCTAGATAAACTTTTAGAAAGGTGTAGGAAATTAGTTAAAAATTTCAGTCCCAACAGCAATTTAAAATACCATGAACTTACCGCATTTCTAAAAATAGTACCTACGATAAAATAACATTAAGAAAAAAATGCATTCATCTTGTAGAAAGATAACCAGGACCAGAAATCTGGGCCTACGTGCTGCCATTCAGACTCCAGAGATACCAGCTCACAGGCATTCCAGTATTTTACTGGAGACGTCTGTGCCACCACTGAGTTCAGGCCTTCAACCCTTCATTCTTAGGAAACCAGTTTCCATCCGTCTGAGACCAACAGCGACTGGCATTTGTCCCAGTGTGGCAGTTTCTCCGTGGCTTGGGTCAAAACTTCTTGGTAGGCTGAGAGACAACTAAACCTACCGTTTCCCTACTGCCGTGTTCCAAGATTAGCCTCCAAGGGTAAAGTGGTCTGAACATAAGGAACCACCTTATTGTTTCAGCACATTGATAGGGTCATTATGCAGCATTTTTTAAACTTCTAGTTTTATTATATAGTAATCTTCTCTCATGTAAAGAAGAGCAACAGTCTTAAAAAAAAAAAGTATCATCCAAAATCACTACCTATTATTTCACCATTTAAAAAAACCTATATTCTGTATCAACTATTACCTCTTTTTCCTGCTTGAACCACTGGTAATGCACAAATGGGTGTCCTGTTGCCCAACAACACAGCTTGACGACCTGACCAGAGAGCACTGCTTGAGAGTCTGGCTGTACAACGATCTTTATACCTTTAAAAAGGAATTTACACATAGGAAAGTTATTAAGAAATACAATTCTACAACTTAAATTGTCTTTTGAGAAAAGAAAGTTTGTCATTATATATACCTGAAACTAATTTGTTTGTACTGTGTATACACGCAGTTCCAATTAGTTATATGACTTCAAGACATCCGAAATTGTCTTCCATTACACAAAATCCATGCTCAAACTGATCAGTACTCTACAGAGTTTATTGAGGATTTAAAGGAGATCATTCAGGTATTTTTATTTTAGGATATTTCCATCCCTCTTGCTCTCTACTCACTAAAGCAAGTATTTCCAATGGCATCACAGATTCCTTTTGGGAAAAGTATTGACAGTTTTAAGAGTTTGTTCACTCCCACCAATTTATCTGAGTTATTAATCTTCAGATTAAGATTAGGCACAGCCTGAGGGATGGATCAAAACAGTAAGGGTTAGTTTAACTACAATATAGTGCATTTTTCTACTATTTCTCATGCAACCTTATTAGCTGAAACACTGGTTACAGCTTTATGCCTTCACCTCCTGTAGAACACAGGGCTGGGGTTGTCTTTTGCCAATATGCAAGGTAAAATTTTCCACTTCAAATTTTAACTGCCAGAAAATAGCATGAGTGAAATTCTGACACCGGTCTGGTATGATCCAGTTATTTTCTTAACCTAGACCATTCCAGAGATCCTGTTACAGCATGACCCCAAAACCAGATCCACTGGTATAACCAAGGTCATCAGAAGAAGAGGGGTGTGTGTGGGAAGCCAACCGCAGAACAGAAAGTTTAACCTCACGCTGCTGTCAAAAAACAGACGGACCTACGACCAAGGTGTTCAGCAACACTGACCTGATAAGCCATCAAAAAAATAATTCATTTGAAGCATTATTTACTATGGATGGTAAAATGCATTTGACAGCCCCAGTGGGACCACAAGCAATACTACTAATGACTACTTGGTACGATACTGGTGCTGTGGGTGACCACAAGCAATACTACACATTAATGACTAGTTGGTACAATATGAGTGTTGTGGGTTAACCCTGGTGGGCAGATGAGCACCACACAGTCCCCTACCCCCAGTGGGATGGGGGAAGAGGGAATGGAAGAGTAAAAACAATAAACTTGGAGGTAAAAATAAAACGAACCAAAAAATAATAATAATTAATAGGTGAAGGATGAGTGGAAGAATAGGGAAGAAAACAAAACAAGTGACACAAAGGCAATCACTCACCACCTCCCATGGATGGACCAAAGCCCAGCCAGTTCCTAAGCAACAGATGGCGAGGCCCTTCAAAACTCCCCCTTTTCCCTTTTATTTCCGAGCATCAGGTTATATGGAATATCTCTTTGGTTAGTTCAGGTCATCTGCCCGACTGTGTCCCCTCCCAGTCTACTGCACACCCCCGAAATATGCACTGGGTGGGGGCAGAGCAAGAAACAGAGAAAGGTCTGATGCTGTGCAAACGCTGCTCGGCAAAAGCTAGAACACTGCTGTGTTATCAGTACTGATTCGGCCCAAAAGCTAAAGTAGAGCATGATATGAGCTGCTACGAAGAAATTCATTCTATTCTAGCTAGGCCCAGTAAAACTAGTTACAGAAAAAGCACAGAAATAGTGAACGGTATAGAAGCACTTCATCACCATGTCATTACTCTCAGAAATGAACAATCAGATTAAAAAAATATAAATTTTTAGTATTTTGTGAGTCAGTCTAATTTCTCTGTTATGGGACAAAGTATTTCCTCCTTTATAGTTTAATGAAAACATGTTGCAGAAGCTGGAAGTGCAGTCTGGTACAGAAGCACTATTCCAGATTGCTGGGGGAATAATCTTACAGAATAGTATGGAGTAAATGAGAAGCTGTGCAAAAAAATAGCTGCAAAGAGATTGCAAATATCCTGGTATAAGACTCAAGATTATCAATTGCTCCAAGCCTTCTTATTACACTCTGTCAGAGTTTTCTTTTTGTCTGCTTTCTTTCCCCTCATGTTTAACAAGTTTAGCTGCACATCAGAGCATTTTCCTAACAGAGAATGTTTGAGGAAAGAAACCAGAACAATTTGATCAACAGGCTGAAACCTCAGCAGAAACCCACGTGGTCAACAGACTGAAATAGCGATTATATGACATTTGGAAATCACATTAATCTGTCCAGCAGGGACGTGGGCTATATTAACTTCCTCCACACACAACCTTATAGTTGATCACGCAGGCAACTACTCCAGAGTAGCTACTGGACTTGAAAATTCCCTGCCTTCCTTTCTCTAAAACAACTTCCCTCTGTTCCCTAGCCCTGAAGATCACTACCTCAGTTCCTCATTTAACACTTCCTCCCCTGTTTTTCATAGTTAAAGGAAGTGTATTAAGTACAGTTTTCAAGAATCACAATCATCTAACATTAACCGAGACAAACAGGAATTATATTATTTCAGTTTAAAGAACAAAAAAATTAAGACTTGCTCTTTCCAAAGACCTTCACTTTTTTTTTTAAATCTCTCCTGATTCGCATCACTAACATCTCTTAAGAAAGTAGTTGAGAAAAACAAATTCTCTGAAAGATTAGTATTTTGCACTCCTTGGAAGCATTACAAACACAACATCTGATTCATAATTTCTTCAGTTTCATTTATTTTCCGGAAATTCATTCAGCACTATACAGTTACTTCCTGCAAGCATCACAGAATTTAATGGTTCAAAAAGAAAATCTTCTGGCTCAATTTTCTGAATGATTACAAAGATACACAAATGCTTCTTCAAATTTCATTGGAAAACGCAAAGCTTGAGTTTTACCACTGAGGATGGCAAACCGACACTTAGGGTTACCAGACTTTGAAACACGCAGCGCAAACTAAGTACTCATGATCTTAACTATAATCCAACTGTTACATTCTTAGCTTACACACTGGCAAACATTTTCAGTAATTTCTGGAAACCCGGCCTCAATTACTCACATTCAGACTGAAGTGCCTAAACTGCTGCAGTAAGAGACCTGTCTGCAGAGGAAAACCACCTCTTCACTCCCGTTTCAATCACCACAACTCAGTGAGGTTGCACAAGGACTAGACTGTAAGACCACAAATTGCATCTTAAGCCTTGTTTCCTTCTTAGCCTGGGAGAAAGCTCTTCGAGTTTCATTCATTTCCAGCAAGTTCACAACATGACCATATAAAAAAAGGGAAGGGACAGAGAGGTGACCCAAGGAACAAGATGCCTAGGATTTCTCACTACCGAAAAGGAGATGTTTTAAAGTTATTATTACTACCAATTTGTGTCTTTATAGGAAGATCTATGGAGTTAATCCAATGTGACAGGCAAGTCTCTCAGCACAAACAAGCCTATGATCCTCAGAGGGATCCTTTGTGTTGCTGCAAACAAAGCGATGTCCCACCTCATAACAACACATCTCTGCCGTAAAGGTAGGTGGTATCACTGCCAAAATAGACCACGAAGCAGCATGGAAACTGTACACTCACTAACAGGCTCACAAAGGTTCGTGTCTTTTTAACTGCATCATCTAAGCTGGTAGAAAACGGTCTAACAAACCAGTGTGACAGCTACAGAGGTCCTACATTAAACAATCCCATTCCTAAAGGAACTTGTGCAACGCTTAAGCCTTTTTTGGTGTATTAGAACAAATGGGCAGTTACAAATTTGTACTTTTGACTTCAAACATCAACCACCTCTGAACATTTAAATAAACTCACCGCAAATATCAAAGCCTACTGCTTCTTTTTAAATGGTTTAAAATTCTTATTGACCTAAGCTTTCTTCAAATACCCTTTGCTTTGGTTTCTCAGTTTCTGCAGGGGTACCCAGTCCTCCTTAGAGGAGGCTGAATCCATTCTATCACAGATCATACTGTTCTGCAAGAGATTCATTCACAACAAGACCACCTCTGCAGTTCCAAGGGGTCTTGACAAAAGTCTACTTATTGGCTTGCTCCCCTCAACACATTCCCCGATACCACTATCTCACAATTCTGCTATGTAGCAAGTTCCTGTTTTATCCAGGATTTAGTCTTCGTTACATTTTCCGAATGTAACTTGACTGACAGCCACACAAAAATCCTCAATCCAACGGTGGTAATACTTGAGATGATCACAGACCAAGCAAGCGCAACATTTTGGCTCAGTGCAGGCACTCTGTGGTACCAATGTGAACCAGGACCACTCTTGTTTTCATTATTCCCTCAGCAACCACCGTATGGAGAATAATAAAAAGGAGTAATAGTGCAGGAGAGCGTAGTACTGCCTGTGCCTCCATCCCAACTCTTGCCCCATGAGTGCAAGCCACTCTCACTGATGTAACACCAACACCCCTCTCCCCACCAAGCCTACAGTGCCACACTTCAGCTGGACTAAACTACCATGTACCTCAATCACACCTCATTCAACATGCTACGGGAAGCAACAGCCTTAACTAGATGAAACAGCTGCAAAGCATTACTATAATTTACTTGAAAAATTCCAAGGTTATCTTAACAATGGTTCTCAGCCCACAGCTTCTTTTCTCATACCATCCAAAGAACAGGACAGCTGTCAGTATGGAAAGGGGCTCACTAGCCTCATTTCCACTTCCTACTCTTGAGGAGAAGCTTTTGTAACTTCCTAGTAGGCTGAACTTCATCACATCTTTCAGGAGGAGGACATAAAAAAGAGCCCTGGTTTTATACTACAGCAAGAAGTACTGGGTCTACATGGTTTTACCTATGCATTCCCTTGTGTTGCCCTACTTCCTAGGCTTTTTGTGAAGAAGCAAGCTGAATGGGTTAGTAGAGAATAATCTAGTTATATCTTAAGGTAGTCTGTTTTTCTGTCCAATTAGCAAGTTGGACTGCATCCCATATGCACCAGAACCGGCACTAATTGGACCCTTTCCCTTCAATTAGGGTAAACTGTGAAATGCAGTTAATGAAACCTGCAGCCCGAACAGATGGCTGGCAACACTACTTGTCGTTCTAACTCAACCATTTCGGTTCTATAAGCACCTCCCGAAGGCACAGTCTGACACGGAACCCAAGTCAGCAGAGAAATGACAGCACCTGCCATATCCATGCAGCCAAGTCTACAACACTGCGTTCAGCCAGTTTATCTACTTGCCTTACTTTTAATCTCAGAATACATGAATACCAATTACTAGAATTGAAACACTAAAGATGTTTTTACTTACTGCAGAACACAAATACTTCAGTGTTTCCAGTGTAAAACAGACAGTCGCAGTGAAAGCACAAACCAGAACTGACCTGAATGGCTGAGACACTGGAGAGCCTCTGTGTGCTCCAGGGCCTGCAAGAACTCCACGAGCTCCACCACGGTGCAGCCACGATCCCCCAGCAGCTTCAGAAGACTCCAGCTGGGACTTCCCTCTGGCTCCAGCACTTTGAGGGAACACTGTTCTAAATCCAGAGGGCTACAAAATAATGAGAAACACATGGCACAGACCTTCTTAGTGCTTGAGGGTCCTCAGAAAGGAGCAGAGTTAAAAATCACTTGTAGACAAACAAAAAGATTAAAAAAAGAGAGATGGGATTTGGGCATATCTGCAGTATTTCCTTCAAGTTTCAGGGGTTCAGATGTTACACAGCGACACCTCCACATGTAGAAAGTGGTATTAGCAAGTTGCATGCTACCAAATAAGAAATGTTTGTACCTAACAATTCTGGCCAAATACATCAAGAAATCTTCTCATTTTCACTTTCTAAAGTCTCAGCAGAACAACAAGTCCAGCACCTTTCATTTTCTTGTGCCTAATTCAGCAGCGGTAAAGAGTGAGTCAGACTAACTTGAAAGTCCAGGAAGACTTTGATTTTCAGTGTAGTTGTTGAAACAAGTGACTGCTGGAGCTTAACCAATACACACATCTACTGCCACAATGCAGTTAACTGCTCCAGTAAGTTCATCTCCAGCTATAACCATGCAGAGTTTTAAGTTCTGGTGTGAAGCCTTCAAGCACTTTCAATCACAACAGATTATTGTCTGTGTTATTTTAAGGAAATTAATACATCTACAGAAAGGGAATTCAAGTTTATGTATTCCCACTGAAAAGATTCATCACTATTTCTTTCATTAAATCACACTGCCATGCAACCTGGACGTGAGGTATTTTCACTTATCACGTAGACTTTCATAGTATTTTACTGGATAATACAGAGAAACAAACCTAGCAACAGGCCCTACAGAGACGTGATGTTCTGGTCCTCATTCTCTATCTCCCTATCTTAATAAATACAGTCATAATAGAGCAAGGACACAGCTTCATAATGTACTGCAAGTGCTGCACTTCGAAGGCCTCATTTTTTTGAGATACTACCCTCTAACCAAAATCTTGAAAAGCCACAGGAAGTAAAATGATCAGGAAGCGATCTAGAGAGCGTGACCTAGGCAGAAAGAGTTGAAGAAAATGAATGTGTTTACCCTAATATAGACAAGAGGAGCTACAGGGAAGGGCCACCAAACATTCCCCGCGCTCCCGGCCCCGGGCGAGCAGCGGGCTGCGCTCCCGCCGAGGTGCAAGGGGCCGCCTTCCACCCCCACAGCCGGCAAAGCAAAACCCACGCTACTCGCACCCTGCTGCTTCTTGCTGGAAGTCCTCGGTGGGACTAAGCCAACCTCCCCGAGAGACGGGCTGCGCGTTCCCAGCGCGGGGCTGCGGCCGGGGAATGCTCCCTCCTCCGCACCAACGCGGTGGGGGTTCGCGGGGAGGGACGGCCCGGCCGCGCCGGTGGGAAGCTCCGGAGCCCGGCAGAAGCGGCAGCAGAACAGCTGCAGCTCTCGGCCGCTGCCCTTCGCCCGAGCGCGAACTCGTGAAGGGGCTGGTCACCCACGGCGAACCCACACCGGCTCCATCCCCGCCGCCGACTGCGGGACCGACACCCCTCGCCGCCGCGTCCCTCACCGTGCCGGGGGCTTCCAGCAGCGGGTGCGACCCTGGGGCCGGCGCGTCCCCCTCCCTCCACCTCGCGGTGGCACCACGGCCTCGGCCATTGCTCGCCCCACAGGCCGCCGTCACTCACCTCAGCCGGACCCTGCCGCGGCTCCCCGCCCGCTGCGCCAGGTCCCGCCAGCCCTTGCCGGGCGCCGCCCGGTCCAGCAGCTCGCTGAGCCTGCGGAGCAGCGGCTCAGCCACCCGGCTGAGGGGCAGCCCCCCCGGCGCGCTCCGCACCGGCTCCGACATCGCCCCTCTCCTGCCCGCCCGGCGGCTGCCAGCCGCGGCCCGACCGGGGCGGTGCTCCCGCCCGGAAGGACGCGCCGGGCGCAGCCGCACGGTGTGGCGGGGCACGGTGCAGCGCGGCCCGGTGCGGCGGAGCTCGCCTGCGGCGCAGCTTCCCGCCCTTCCCCTGAGGGGACCTTCGCCCGCGCGCACCTTCCCGCCCTTTCCCTGAGGGGACCCTCGCCCGCGCGCACCTTCCCGCCCTTGCCCTGAGGGGACCCTCGCCCGCGCGCACCTTCCCGCCCTTGCCCTGAGGGGACCCTCGCCCGCGCGCACCTTCCCGCCCTTGCCCTGAGGGGCCTCTCGCCATGTCCGCGCCTGGGAGGCCCGTGGTCCTTCAGGAGGGGCGGGTGCTCCTTCCCCCTCGGCCCTGGAGCAAGTGCTGCTGATGGTGTGAGGGAACCGCTCAGGGGTTTGTTCCTCCCGCTCGGACGCGGAGAAGTTGAGTGCCGGGCTTTGAGGGCGAGAGCTGCTGCCAGGGTGGGCAGCTGGCACTGCCAAGGCCAGACACGGCCAGGGAGCCCGGAGCGAGTCTGCAGGCGGTGGTCTCACATTGAGGAGAAACAGCTTTATCTGACACATACTTACCCCCGCAGTCTGCTGCCAGTTCCCAGACGAGTGCGTGCCCAGCTTAAGGGTGAGATGCCTTACTTGTCTTAGCAAGGGAGAGGGGGTAGGCTCGGGGAGAGTCTCCCAAAGAGAAACACCTCCATGACTGCTGCTGAGGGACAGGTGAGTGTGGCCATGATCTAAGGGAAAGTCTCATCTCTCTGGAAGTACACTTGCTCAAAGTGGACTGAAAGTGCCTTAGAAAGTAGCTTTGCTAACACCCTAAATCAGTGTTCAAGCATTCAAATGTAGATGCCCGTATTTCTGAGGTCTTTTTGACTGCAAGCTTGCCTTGCTTTCCCAGCGAGCAAGCTGGAAATCAAGCGATTGCAGTAACACAGCATCAAGACCAAACTAGTAAGCACTGCTGTTTGGTAGCATCTGCCGTTTGTGGGCTGCATTACACGAGTCAAAACAGGCCTTACACCCCTACCTGCAGAGCAGATGACAACATAGCATCTCTCCTGACTTCTGCAGAGTTCAGACTCTCTGACAAACAAGCCATTTAGTTAAACTTAAAGAAATTGCGTGGAGTGGCTTTTTCCTGTGTCATTAACCAATAGTTTATTTCTCCTAATTTAGGTGCAAAACCAATCTGCATGGCAAAATGGATACAGGTGAGGCAGTGAATTTGAATTCCTGACGACTTAGTTATCCACAGCTGTGTATGACTGAGCTGCTGGAAAATCAGGCAGGTGCCTTTTATGGCCTGTGCTTGCTGGCTGTCTGCCTACAATGTTAAACAATTAAATTACCTCAGGTTGAATATGGTTTTAAATCCTGGGCTCTTATTTCTTTGGGGATTGACTATTGGCGGTTATATAAAACATGTATCCCCCTGCTGCTGTTCCTGAGTGAGGGTGGTGGTAGGTGCTATATTTATGTGGAACACACCTGTTTCCTATTTCAGCCTAGTTAGAACTGGGAGCAAGAAGTACTTAGTATGGCAGTATCTCATAACCAGTTTTAGCTGTGCTTTCTGCAAAATGCTTAAGAAAAAACTTGGCTCAGAGCTTGCTTTTCAGCCTTTTCTAGATCCCTTGAGCCTGTAGCAGTTTGTGCAATTTATTCAAGTTCCTCTTGTGTGAGACTTGGCTTCTTAGGTAATAGGAGTGGAAATACTTTCTTACTTCAGGATTCATTTGTTTGCCTTTGAGGAATGTGAACCCTTAGGTTAATTTTTATGTAGTGATTGTTAAAAGCTCACTGTTTGCTGTTGTTTCCTCAACCTACTTGTTAAGGATTTCAGATTTTCTCATGTTGAACAGAACTTTTGTGTGCTTGACTTTCAAACAAGTAAGAAATTGCCAACATGCCTAGCGAAGCAGTTAAGCAGCCTTAAGCATGTGCTTTAAAAAATAACCCGGTGCTTTATTATGAAAAGCTAAGGCCAACACTTCCTCTCTCTCAGGGCCTGAGGAAATTCCTATGGACTTCTATGGAAGTAGGATGTACCCTCTCACCACTGCCAACTGCCTCTCGCTCTGTCTGGCTGAGGTTTTCCCAGGAAGAGCCATCTGCTGCATGTAATGAAATAGTCTCTCTTAAAAGTCAAACTGTTCTGTGATCAGACTTGCTATACTAAGGTCACACTAGCAAAACAACACTGAAGCTTTCAGCTAGCTTCTCAGCTTTGAAACAACATGCACAAATTAAATGTCTTTTGTTTTGCAACACAGAGTCAAACCACAGGCCTGACCCCTTCTAGAACTTGAAGAAAGAGCACATGAGGTAAGTGCGCATTTATGGTTTGAAAGTCAAATTGTTTATACTTTTAAAATTACTTGTCTACTTCTTTCTTCTGTGTGCAAATAGAATGCGTATCATAAAAGTTAAATAAACAAAGAAGAGCAAGTTATTCTTAATGCACTACATGAATATAGTGGTTTATACTGTTACTGAATAGGAAATACGATTTGTGATTTGCTTCTGCTAGTACTTTTTGCTCATCTTCATAGATTTTTTTTTTTAAACATGTTGCATTTAGAATTCTGCTAAATGTTTCTGAAATTACACTTCGGTACTATTTCCACTGAGTTTTAGCAAGACAACCAAAATTGCAAAAATCGTATGAAAGCAAGCTTCCTTCTCTAAAGAATATGTAAGTGGTACTAGGTATCCTGAAATACGCGTTTTAGTCTGTCTAAATATATATTGCATGGCCTAATACTCGTTAGGTAAAAATTTCCTCCATTCCTGAGAAAAAATCTGGTCGCTTGGTAGCATGTAGATGATTATAAGGCTGCATGAATTGCTGTGTCAGATGCTTGACAAATGTTAAAAATAGATTAAGACATACCAGTGTGAAGAGTTGTGCTGTGATTACTTATTTTAATTAGTCTATATTAAGGTCTTTGTTAGAGACACACAGAACCAGTCATTTATTCTTTCTGCATTTAGCCAGTGAGTTATAGCTGTGGTGTTTTCTCTAGATTGCAGTGCTGTTTACAACGGGTAGTACACTAATATAAAAGTTGTTAAAAAGCCTTGGATGCTGGAAGCTGAAGAAACACAATGTATTACAGTGTATTTGGCAAGGACATATTTTTCAGACCACTGCTTTTTGAACAGCTAAAACTTCACTGATGTTTTCCTTATGCAAACCTTGTTAATATAATAGGCATATAGTAATTGGTTTAGATAATACAGTATTTTGCTAGCTTGATTTCTGACATTACACGCTCTTTGACAAGAATGCTGCTTTAAATGTTTGATTTGATTGCAGTGTCTTGAAGGATTTACAGAAGAATAGTATGGTTATAGTTATTGTTTGTGTTCCAGCATTAGGGATTTCAGGCAGAACTACTGAGAGATACAGAAACAAATAGGAAATTCAGTCACTGTAAATCCTTGCATGCATGGGTTCTCACTGCTCTTACTCCATCAAATGGTAGACTCTGTAGTGAGCAAACGGCTGTATAAATGCTTTAGCCCTGCTGTGAATAGAGTTCACAAAGTTATAACTGAATTCTAGAATTCCAGTTTCTGTTGTCTTGGAGACTGTAACTTTTACAAGGAAACAACATTTAAGAATGTAGGCATGATCACAACGCTTCAGGAAAATGTGTTATGGCTGTCTGGCACTATCACTTTGGAAAGCTTGTATAGACTAGGAGTAAAGTGGATCAGAAATTTCATGTGGAGATTGGTTCTATCAGTACTGATGGATGCATGGAAGAAAAAAGATTCACAGAAACATGCAACTTCCAAAAGAAATTTTTTATTAAAAGCTTTGATTTGTGTTCAAGTGTAAAAAGAAAACATGAAAATAACCATTTAAATATGGCAAAACACTCATGGCAACCTTTTTGAAAAAAAAGTTGTGTGTTTCTATTCGTAAATATAAATTGTGTGTATTTCCATACAGGGAATATAGTACCTCGTTTAAGAAATCAATTGTTTGTAATGTCCATCATTGCATAACAGGAAAAGCCTATGCTTTGTTTTGTTTTGAAAGAAGAAAAATGCTAAACTTACAGAATTTGCTACAAAAGAAAAAATTTCTGTTGAGAAATGCCCTGTATGAGGAAATGAAAAAATGTGTGTATTCCCAAACCAGGTGTCAGGCTGGGAAGGGGAGTGGGCTGGTGATTTCTTAGAGGAACATTGCAGCTATACAAACCACATGCAGACTCTTTGTAAGAAAGATAAGACGTATTTGAGAAACGTTTCTGGGGATAATGGAAGGGGAATTAGCATTAACCTTGGAACATAACTGCATTTAAGCAGGACACTAAGGTTTCAGGGATGGCTGGATGACAGGACGTGTGTTATACGTACGGTGCCATAGTGGGTCATTCTGGAAAGGATCTGTGAGGTTATTTGAGTGATTAGGCCTATGACGGCTTTGCATCTCTGCAAACCAAGAGTCAGAGTCATAAAAATGCAAGCTTTTTAGCAGGAATATTTCATTTTAAGCTACATTTGCTGCTGCAAGTTATTTGCTATGCAAGCCATTGCAGTAAATGTTATTCTTTCAGTTCCATATACGTATGCTGGGAATTGCTGGGGCTTTCTGTCTGTGGTATGTGGCTTTTCATGCGTAACCATAAACAGTACAGTCATATTTATTGACAGAAATGCATATGAAGTCCTGTTTTCCTGAGCACTGTAGAAGTCAATAATCACCTACACAAGCCTTCTTGTGGCCAGCACTTCACCCCAAACTTTCCCCTTTGTGTCTAGACAAAATCACCTTTGTGTTCCTCAGTGCAGCCTCAGTATTTGATGGTGCAGAGCGAGGCTGCAGCAGGACTCTGGGATCTCCCCCGACCTTGGGTTTCCTGTCTGTGCCGAAGGCAGCGTAAGGGAGGAGTAGTGTGTGTGCAGCGGTCAGTCCAGTGTGGTGGCACCGCGAGGCCAGGGCACGGACACAGACCCAGGCGGTGGCAAGTTCTGCCTGGTCCCACCTTTTAGACACTGCCCCTTTTAGCTTTTTCTTGGCATCGTGTGGTTAGTGGAGATTTCTTTCTGCTTTTTTTGTTGTTTCTGTTCTGCTTTTGCTCCTTTCTGTCCCTTTAATCAGTACAATATTTATAACATCCTGCTGTCCATACCAGCTAGCTTTCTGGTTGGATCTGCACAGTATATGATCATTTATGTTCATCATAAAGAAAAGCTTTGTGGTTATTAGTGTTTTGGAGATAGATTTTTCATCTTAAATGAAGTCTGATTATATCCACCAGCTTTCTTTGTGGTTAAGCTACCTGCCAATATAACATCTCTATAAAGGGATGCATGCAAATGTATACAGTATGCCCAGGCAAGTGGAGAGGAGAAGGAGCTCTTGATAAATCTAAAGTTTAGTAGGATAGTCTAGGGGTTAAGAATTGTTTTTCAAAAGGGCAAATCCAGATCCCAGTGTTTGACCTATGGAGTGGAAGCAATAGTAGGAAATTCTGCTGGCATTTGGGGATGTTGTTGTCTCAGACCAAGTATCTCCAAATAAACAACAAAGCACGTAAGGGAATTACTCCACTGACTTTCTGAACAAGATCAGTCTGATGGAGAAGTGTTAACAGGATAGGTGAGCAGACTGCATTATGCATGCAGCCGCATCCTCCTCATATACGTATACACACGTACAAAGGAGAAGGATTGTGCTTTTTCTATGTAGATTTGTGCGTAGAAGTTCCATGAAAGTTAATCCTTGACCAGTTAAGCAAGAGGGATCTGTTTTGTGTGATTTTGCGTGGCCCCCAAAGTGTGGACAGTGGCAGATAAGTTACTGAAGACATGGTCTGTGTGACTGAAGGCTATTACAAACGCGCTATTTATGTAGCTACCCATTTTTCTTGTTTTTTCAGGTATCCCGGACCCAGTGTCAACTTGGTCTAAAGAGACCAAAATATCAGTTGATGGAAGGGTATTTCTTAATATGAAACACAGGGGGATTATCAGTTCCATTCCTCCTGTGTGTGTAGTTAAGATAACCCTTTGTGTGGGCTGATGCAGGTTCTTCTTTCCCACTCCTCTGCACCACTGTGGGTGTAAAGTGGGTCATTTGCAGAAGGTGTACAGCCATACAGGGGTGTTTATGCACTGGTGTGGAGCTTTTAACAACATACCTAGACAATGCTTTGGTTGTCAAAGCTGTTTCCATACAGTAATTGTGCTGCAGTACTGTACCAGGTTTAGGCACAGATGCGGTGCCCATTGTGCCAGGCAGCATGTGAATACACAGGATGGTCCCTGATGCAAAGGCTTGTGTGGTGCTGATAAGGAGAGAGACAATACCTGGGCGTAGACTGGCAGGTCCTGTGAGAGGCGGGAGGAGCAAGTGCCCCCGAAAGATAGGAGGAGTAAATCCTGTGAGTAAGGGCGTGGGCTGAGCAGGACTGTACAGAGAACCGAGATTACGTGACGAACAGATAGTAAATAGAGAAAAAAGCTTCAGAGAGGTAGGAAACGGAATTTTTTCCGCTGACTCTACAGGACATGAACCTCACAGAAAGACACAAATTCCCTCCTGGACTTGTAAAATACATAAACTTTCTGTAGAAATAACTTCTTTTGTAAGCAATTTTACATTCACAGAAGACTTCCATTTTGGCTATAGCTAAATAAAGTAGAGGAAAAATGTGAGGCAAGAGAGCAAAAGGCCGCTTTGTAAGCTTAATTAAATTTGTTAAAAATTTTTTTTACTGACACTAGGATTAAGTCTACAGTTCCTTCTGAAATCATTAGAAGTGGCTTTGGGTCCAAAACGACCTGCAAAATGGCTATTACTAAAAATTAAACATAATTTAAACATTGTTCCTTCCATGTTAAAGTGTAATTTTTAAAAAATGTTTTGGTCTCAGTTGGAATAAATGATCAAATATTGAACATTTTTGATATTAAAAACCAAGGTTCAGATTGGGAAAGATGTTGGCATTTTAATGAAAATAAGTTTGAACAATCAAAATTTTTATTTAGAATTGGAATTTCAGACAAGTTTTTCACTATGAATAAGTTTCTCAAAACCACTATGGAATGACAAACTATGAATTTTAACTAAAAAAGCTTTTCTTTTCCTGAAAATTTACTTGAATTTGTTTTATTATATATTTTGCTTAGAGAAATGTTGAGTGATTATTTTAGCTATTTTGATGCTTTTTCCAGCCATTATTTTACATAATATTATTTGAAACTGATCATTTTTCATGAATAGTTTGATTATTTCCTGCCATAAAAGGATTTTGGTGAGGCATCTAAAAATGTCTTTCCTGCTATTGCTGCCTTGTTAATCTGACTGCTCCAGGTTTTCATCAATTCTATATTTCTCCTAAATAGTATCCACCACAGTTCTCAGGTTGCCGTTTCCATGCTGCTGCCAGCTTTGTTTCCCTTATCCTTAGTTTGTAGGGCACTGAGCTTCAGCAACATCCGACCCTGGGGTGTGCGTGCGGTTTTCTTCATGGGAGTAGAGACAGACCTGGGAGGCGGGTGGAGGAAGGAGAAAGGGGAAGCCAGCGTGTCCAGGGATAGCGAAGGGGGAATTCAAATTGTACCTGCTCAGCAGTGGTGGTTTGTGACCGAGGAGTGATCTGGCATGGAGGGCAAGAAGGCCCAACTGCTGAAGGGGTGAAGCTGGCTGGAAGCAGGAATGGCAGAGCCCAGACTGCTCCCTGGAAGGGGTTGGAGTTTCCCTGGGTGGTGAGATAACCAACAGCCGCAGGGTTGTCCTGTAGCCCTCCCGTGGTGCGTGCTGGGAGCCCCCTCTGGGCAGCAGAGCGGGACTGGAGCTGGACCCGGACCCACGGCTGGGTGAAGGTGCCCAGACAGCCGCTGGAGAGATCGCTGCGGGTGCAGGGTACATCAGCAATGGGCTTGTCATGATCTCTGCAGGCTCCTTGCAGAGCCGCTTATGGCGGTAGGACTCTGCCTAATGCATTGTTCATTCATTTTAATTTTTTTTTATTTAAGCACAAACATGTTTTATTCGCCTTAAGGGTTACCATAAAAATTCCCCAACAATTTCTACGGTTCTGATCAGTAAGAGATGGAAAATACATTTACAGATCCTTAGAGAACCAAACTAGGCATCTTTCTTACATTTCCTGCTAAAACCTGCTGGTGTTCATTTCTCCTCCATGGCTCTGCTCCACTGTCCTCCTGTCATTAGCTAGAACCTGATTCAGCCAGGAGCATTGTTGGTTTCCAGAGCAAGACTTGAGACAAGCAGCGAGAACACCCTTATACGTTTAAATGTTCTCTTGTCATCTTTTCACCAAATGTTCAAAACCCAGTTTATTAGGAATTGAACTTATTTTCAGGTTACTAGTCAACAGCTGATGGTAAATTGTCATGATCCCATTCATCTTTCTTCAGTGAACTTCATCATGCATCTTCTGTCACAAGTTTTCTCAAGGGGCTGAGAGGGTGTTATACTAACAGTTCTCTTCTGAATTTCTATCTAAATTCAATAAGTTAAATTATGGTTTTATCTAATATCTTCTATTTTCTCCCCAGATTTTAAAATAATAATGTCTCTTTATCTTGGGTGAAAACCAGCATTTATTGCAGTTTTCCTCATGGGACATTATTTTGCTTTAATTTCTATTGTTGGATCTGACAGAATGCACGGCAATCTAATCTAATTTTCATATTGAGAAATCTGACAGTTCTTTTCCCCTCGATGTCAAAATGCAGCTGAACGAAGATAATGATAACTGTATAGTACAATTGCTTTAGTAAAGAGTATTCATGAGTTCAATCTGCATTAAAAAAATGTTGCCAAGGCTCTTTTGAGCTGGGAAAATTACCATGCTTTTAAAATAACTTATACCCTCCAAAAAAAGAGGAAAGAGGCATCTGGTCTTCTGAAAAGCAAAGATTAAAGTAGATTTGAAAGAATGCAACAGGGAACATTAGGCAAATACATATTTAAGAGGAGATGGGTGAATGCTGGGGGGTAATTCCATGGCACTGTAATAAAATGGATGAGGAAAAGATTAATCTCTACTGCCTTTTTTTTTTCTGTTAAATATTTATGTTTCTTAGAGTTGAAATGGAAAGCAAAACGTGATCAGCAATCTGAAAGGCTGAAGATAATGGGATATGGTGTCGTCTTTCTCCAGGCTCTTGCTGCACACAGGGTCTAGATTGTAGTTCAAAGTCCTGCACGAAGCAAGTGTGGAGTATTGGCCCAGGGCCGGTTGACAGGTGTCTGCATTATTTAAAACCACTATAATAGGCAGTAATTGTCCTCCTCTTGTCCTCTTCAGCAGGGAAGCCCATATTGTGATGGGTTTGAACTAGACTGCTTCTCGTGCTCAGAGGTGGTAGTCTGAGGAAGCCTGCACAGCAGCCTCCTGCCCTGTACCTCCAGTGTGGATGATCACAGAATGGTTTGGGTGGGAAGGGACCTTTAAAGGTCCTCTAGTCCAACCCCTGCCATGAGCAGGGACACTTTCAACTAGACCAGGTTGCTCAGAGCCCCGTCCAACCTGACCTTGAATGTTTCCAGGGAGGGGGCATCTACCACCTCTCTGGGCAACCTGTGCCAGTGTTTCACCACCTACATCGTAAAAAAAAATGCCTTTCTTATATCAGTCTAAATCTACCCTCTTTTAGTTTAAAACCATTACCCCTTGTCCTATTGCAACAGGCCCTACTAAAAAGTAACCTGAAAGCTTCTGTCCGTCAGCAACACTGTATGCAGCAGCGCGTGCTTCCCCCTCTTCGCTTCATGCTGCAGAGCATCTCTAGCCAAGCCACTGCGACCAGGCTGCTTTGCACTACTTGTTTTGTCATCTTCTGTGTCCCCTCTCCTGTCCTCTGCCCTCTCCTCTCCTGGCCCAGTGCTGACCCATGTTGCCCAGGTTGCCTGTTAGGTGGTGCCAGAGCCAGCAGCCTCACAGCAAGGTTGCTGCAGCTCCATGCCCGCACGTCCAACCAGTGTGGCTGAGCACATGTGCTCACTAGGCACATACATGCACGTATACAGCACACGTATATGTTGTATGCTGGGAGCAGGTGCTGGTCTGGCTGCCCCATCTGCTGTTGTTCGTCTGCGTTCCTTTGTGTGCGTGGAGTCCAACTGCTTGTTGTGACACTTAACGTTGTCCCTGCTAGCGTTCTTCCTGTTAACCACCTTCTCTTCCTGCTTTTTTGTCTCCCAGGTAGCGCTCTGGAAAAGGTGCCAGTGGCAGGGTTTGCCCGAAGGAAATGAAAATACACCTAGCTGCTTTGTGCTCCTTATGTGGGAGGCAGATTCCAAGCAAGCCACGGAAGCCCCTTGCTATTTAGCCATTAAGCTCTAATCTAGCTCCCACATATTCTCTTACTGATTTTGATCAGTGCCTGCGGTGGACTGTGACAGGAAGCTGGGTGCTGACAGGTCCAGTGGCTGCTCTGCTGGTGGCCCTGCAGAGAGCAGATGGAGTGCTGTAAAGTGCTTGAAAGGGCGTCAGGAAAGGCTGCTGTGCCGGGGTGCTAGGGCTGGTGGCCTTGCAGCCAGGAGAGAGAGACATTAGCTAAAAAGGTCACGATGGGAGAAGCAGAGAGGAGGAGACGAATGAATAGAGGTGTCTTTAAATTGCCTCATCGGGGTAGCAGGATGGCAAGAGAGTTCTTCCTGCTGTTCTTCATGTCATAGCAGTTCTGTGAATAAGAATAGGTCACTGTTTTTCAGAGCTTTTAGTCTGGCATCCTCCATGAGATCAAATTTACCTGATGCCCGGTTCTGTTACACTGCTTTCGCTGATGATGGGTCCCTGGGTCGCGGGCGAGTCCTGCCGTGATCACTGTGGGTACCCTGTGGTGAAGAATGACCTAGAGTGCCTCTAGTAGTATACAAAAACATCTCGGGTATCTAAAATCCTAAGATTTGGGAATGCTTAGGAAAATTTTTTTACAAGGAGAGAGAGATGATTCCATATTTCTTTGGATTCAGCTAATGGAAGGCTTTTTGTTGTATTTCACTTTGTTTTTATGTAAATTCTGCGTTACCACAGCATGTTGCTGCTTTACAGTTGTTTCAAAGTAAGACTCAACATGAACAGGAGGTTGAAGCTAACCAGCCTTGGTTCATTGTTCTCTCACCACAGAAATTACAAACATAAAGCCAAAGTACAATAGAATTGCTTTAAACAGAATAAGCACTATAAAATCTAGCTAGACATCGTTCCAGGTATTTCCACAAACAGATTTGGGAATTTATGTCCCTATGATACTAGTTCAAGGAATAGGCTGCTCTTGTGCCATGTGACTACTAAAACAGCAGATACGTGGTACCTGGGGAAGTCATGCACATGTGAAAATTTACATTGTCTGCAGATTACTGTTTGCATTTGGAAATATCTACATGATGTGTGCTAAAGCCTCTGTTGTGCAGCTACATGTACGTGCAGGCATGCTTAAGAATTTGGTTTTGTAGCACAGATCACTGGACAGTTATGGTGGGCTGCAGTTAAGTGTCATTGCACAGATAACTGGGTTATAGTTGCTGCTTTAATGTTTGATCTAGATTTTTAAATAATGAATTTTTTTTAAAAAAAATGCTTGCAACTATGTGTCAATTGACCACCTTTTAGAAAATATATATACCCATTTTAGCAGTAATTTAAAACAGGTTTCTTTTATTTGCAGGTGCGCAGAGCAAGATCTGCACTTTATTGAGCAGTACCTGGAAACAGTTTGACAGCTAGAATGACCTGCTGTTCAACTTTTGTTGAACTGGAATCATATGCGAAACTCAAAATTTCCCCAGAATTCCTTCTTGACCTAAATGACAACATGGGAGACTTCAGGGTAAAATGAGCAGAACAAGGAACATTTTGCACAACACAGGAGTTAGCCCTGTAAGTGTGGCCCCATGTTGATTTCACCAGATTCTGACTCTTCAGAAATCAGTGGTTTACTGCTTGAGAAGCTCAGAAAAGCAGAAGTATTGTCCCCATTTGAGAAACCCCACAGACACTTGCCTAACACGGAAGACAACATGGATGTAACAAATGTATTTAAAACCCAGGAGATTTCCTGCCTCAGGGATTTGTCAGAGCATGGTGATCGCCTAATTAATTTTAACAGTATGGTGAGCGTCGCTGCTGGAAAAGCAGAGGAGTGCTGCAGCAGACAGATGCATTCCCGCCCTACAAATGCACTCACTCATCACACCGACAACTGTTGCCTTAACACGGAAGACTCTGTATCTGGCCAGTCTCTGGCTGACGTCCAGGCATGTAAAAAGACTGGGCTTGGTAGACCTCTTACCATGGACACCCTGTTCAGTGAGCAGGCAGATACTCCCATAGTAAATCACAGTTATTTTGTGAAAGATGATTCTGAAAATTCTGCCGCTATTCCTGAGATTTATGCAGACAAAATTCCAAGTGTAAGTGATGACTTTTCTGATGATGACCTAGAGTATTTTCAGTGTTCAGATGTGCTGACAGTGCATGAAAATGAAATCTGGCAAAAGAAATTACAGTTTTTATTAGAAAGTGATGATGAAGATGATTTAAAACTGAGTAAGGATTGTGATGGGTGTGCTTACTTCCTCACTGAAATGCCTTGTCTGTTCCAAGTGTCAGATAACACTATGCCTATGGATACCACCATTGGCTTCTGTGGTCATCACTCAAAATTCAAAGGAGTAAATGTAAGGAGAGACCCCTCTACGTACAGCCAGTCAACTCTGCAGACGGAGATGACTCTCACTGTTGGACACCACCGGGGTAAAAGTACCAGTCTGAGAGACAAAGAAAAGTATAAAGTGCTTGTTGCATCTGCAGCCATTGAAAATGACCATCCCAGAACTGAGGAAGAAAATAATGGAAGTGGCCACTCAGCTGCAGGTTTCTCAACTGACACATCAAAGAACAAGAATAATCTGCATGCCAAGGCGGACCCCTCTACTCGTGGCATAGGTGCTCCTTTGACAAATCAGGCTTCAGAAACAATGACAGAAAACAGCACGGACAAGGACTCGCTGGGTGAAAGCTCATTGCTGCTAGAGGAGGAGGGAAGAAATTTGCCGGAGGAAAATGCAAGGCATGCTGTCTGTACCTTAACAGAAAGTCTAAGAAGAAACCTTTTAAAGTTCTTAAACCCTAAAGAGCTTTGCAGATATGTAAGTAATATAGGACAATCTTTTCAGACTGCAGCAGAGGTTAAGGAATCCAGTGCTCCTTTTCCCAGTCAGGAAGGTGTCATTTCAGCACAAATCCCCGAGGAGCCAGGAAGCCTGCAAATGCAGGCTGGTTTGTGTCATACAGAAGAGGCAGAGAAAGACTGTCACTGGGAAAAGAAAAGGGCTTGGGGCCTGCCTGAGCAATATCAGATGCCAAATGAAAATGTCTCGCCCAGGGTAAGTAAAGTGTTTATCATTTAATAGAAAGAACTGCTCTACTGATTTTATTCCTGTTTGTCAAAAAATAATGTAAAATTGAAATTACTCTGA
This sequence comes from Strix aluco, assembly GCF_031877795.1. NCBI lineage: Eukaryota > Metazoa > Chordata > Aves > Strigiformes > Strigidae > Strix > Strix aluco. The sequence continues at coordinate 96,736,416 of NC_133971.1, read as the reverse complement.
CATACTATTCATGTACTTCTGAATGACAGCTACGGCTGGGAAGGAAATCTGGTTTTGAAAAAGGCCCAGATAAACCAGAAGCTGTTCTAATTATAGAGTGAGACTGATAATACTAAGAGGCACTAATGGGACTCTGGACAGCTGGATAGGGAAATCTGATATGTAGGCTATTGCACAGGTCTTATCAAAGTAATGTTTCTTTCAACCCAGAAAGTTTCTCAAATACCTACTGTGAGAAGAGAATGTTTTGATTTACTTTCTTTTCAGTTTATACTCAACAAAATTGTCATCCACTTATGGTGCTGGAAATCTAAAACAAATCAACAGGGATTTGCTCTGAATTTATAACAAGGAGGGAAACTTAATCCAGAGAGTTCATGTTACAGAGGTGAATGGAGCTTTTATTTTTAAAAATAAAACAATAAAAGTGTCAGATATTCCAGTTGAAATATAAAAAAACAGTTAAAGATAAAAACCCCAAAGTGACACTCTCCGTGTACTCGCATGTTTTATGTTGTTGGTAGGGGAAGTCAGCATAGTTGTACAGATTGATATGATGCTCCACTGGTTTTCGTAACTGGGAGAATTGGATCGTATTTTTTGTTTTGCACAGTAAAGACTCAAGATGTATAAATACATATGTATGAGTATTAAATCATGAATAATCTTATCACCGACTTTACTGATTTGAAGGTGTGCAGCTAATTGCACAGAAAAAAACCCATTTATGACAAACACAAGCTTTTTCCAGTTCCGCATGCTTTTCTTCATCTATATTATTTAGGCAAAAATGTCTCCCAGTTCTGGGTAGTAGACTGTCTTTAATCTCACCACCAGGGTGTCTTAAGCAGTCAAAAATCACTGAATTCTTCTGCCTGAAAAACATCCATAGGTTTCTCTGTTTTTATAGTACATAAAATTCCAATTACATTGTAGCAGCACATAATGTTCTTATGATGGGGAATGCCACCCCATTGAAATTAATCTGCAATGGATTGCAAGACGTTGTTTCATTCTTTCCAAGTGCAGCACAATAGTTTAAATCCCAGAAGCCTCTTAGCAAAGAGCAGCTGTTCTGCTCCTGTAAGTGCCAGGGCCAAATTTCAGGTTGGCTAGTCAGACTCTACCTGTAGTCAGTGAGCATTTCTTCTGTTCGTGTGTCCATGACCAAAGCTTTACATTGGATGAAAGTTAAGTAGGAAAGAAGTATTGGTGTATACAAAAGAGCTAGAGATGAGCACAAACCAAACCCCTGGTTTTAAACACGCATGAATGAAGATGAAATTTAGATGTAGGTTCAAAATTATGTGGTCTTGAAAATGAGCCAAACAAAAGCATCCTATCTGGAAACTATAGCACAAGGAGAACGTGGGCAGCTTCTCACAGCTCTCCTACAGTAAAGCCAGAGTCTCCTCAGCAATCCGCTTGTGTAACCTAAGGAAGGCAAGAAAGAATCAACCTCCTGTGGCTGCACCCAGGTTTATGTGAAGTGCACTGTGGTATGAGCTGGAGCCCAGCGTTTGAGACAACTCTGCCTGGAGCAAGGCAGGGGGTTGGAAAAAAACCACAGCTGACCGCTTTGGAAGAGTGTTGCATTTTCCCTCTCCATGTGGTGAATCAGGCGTGCTGAGAGGTACGTAGCAGCCACAGAACCGCAGCACTAATTACCGAAGGATTTACACTTCCCCTTAGTGCCAAGTTGCCTCTAACTGGAACAACCTCTGCAGGCTGTCTTGTATGGCAGCTGCTGTGCTGGGTGACTTCTCCTGCTGTGGGATGGTCAAGGTGGGAGGCTCCTGGCTCCTCTCATGACCCCATGGTTTAGCCCCAGGTGAAATTCTTTATGTAATGCTTCAAAGCAGCTTAATTAGTAATAGGTGCTGAGAGCCAACTGTGCCAGCTGTATGATATTACAGCTGGGAGGCTTCCAGTTTGCAGCGTGTCATTCCAGTGCTGGTCTCTGTTCAGCGTGCAGCCAGCAGCCTCAGCACAGGGTGTGGCGTCGCTCCTGAGTTGCAGAGCCTGTGTCTCTGGCCTGCTGAATGCCAGCAGTACTGGTGAGTCCTGCTGGAACTGGCTGGTTCAGGGGGATTCCAGGGCATAAAGGAAATACTTTGTTTATGCTGATACCCCAGAAAGAGTGGCCTGTGGTGTTTGTGTATTTCTAAAGCATTTTTTTTCCTGCTGATTAGGTCTACTGTTCATCCTGCCATTATTTTCTTTTCACTCATATCAGAACAGCCTGTTCTCATAAAATTTGAGATACTTGGTTTGACCTTCCTGACAAAGTTACGTCACTTCTAGATAATTTAAAATTTTACTGTACTAAAAGGAGAGAAGGAGAACTGACAGAGAACTTCCAAGTAATCGGGTAATCTGGTTGTGCACAAGAAGTATTTTGTCTAGCACATAATACCTTGGCTTTGTTAGGTTCCAGGTTAGCCAACATGGCGAGGACTGCACAGGGCCACGAAGCTGTTCATCTGCTGGGCTACTGGCCCTGTTCAGCCTGTGAGGGTGGTGGCTCCCTGCTGTTGTGTGTGGTGTGCTAGAAGTTGCCACAGGTGACAGAGAGCTGTGATTTAGAGCATTCCCCTAGTCGTGTGCACTGCACTCCAGCGCTGTCACGAAGGAGAGGGTGTGTGCTGGGAGCAATGTGCAGAAAGAGGTGGGAAAGGGTGGAAAGGTGTGAGGGGAGGGAGGAGCTGGGTTACACAACAAAGGAAGAGCCAACGGAAACCTTTGAAAGGGTGTCAGAACAGTTATGTCAGGTTAACTCTGCCCATGAGGAGTTAGATTGAAACCCAGCAAATGGTTTCACATAGGCCAGTAAACAGCTGTTGGATGGGAGCTGGTTTCATGGCTGGCTCTGAATGCAAAGTGGGTGAGGACTTCTGTTCAAAACCAGTAATGGGTAAGAATTGTTGTGCATGCCCAACACATCCTTTTCAATCAGCTTATAGTTGTTTCATGTTTCATTCAGATGTTTTTGAAGTATACCTTTGCATCTTGTCTCATTTGAGTGAATAGTTGCTGGAAAAAAGGAAGACTTTCTGGCTATCTGAGCTCAAAACCTAGTCAGTTATGGGTTTTTTTGAGATCTGTATTCTTGCTCCCTCTTGGTGCAATTTGTCACCACTCACAGTTCTTTTGCTGAAATTTTGAAAAAAGGGTTTGCCTGAATCTGTTTCCTATGACGGAGGAAGCTGAGATCCAAACCTCCTCCAGCTTTGGACCTTAGCAGAAATTAGGACTCTAATTTCTCAAAGTTGTTCACTTCATTGGAAAGTTTTGCACTCTGTAAAATACTGAAGTAGTCCTTGTGTGCAGAATAACTCTCTGTCAAGCGGTTAGTATGCTTTGTTTAAGAGTATTATATTCATACTGTGTGCCACTGACCCACCGGGAGAGACTGAGAGGCTACACTTCATCTTTCTAACAGGCTAGAGTGGTTGGTGCATTCTCTTGAAAAGGTGGTCTTGCCTCATCAGACTTTTGCTCTGCGTCTGGCTGAGACGGGAGCTGCACATTCCCAGGGCATGGTGCGGGCCTGAGCAGTGTGCAAGGGGCAGGAGCTCTGCATCGGCGCAGGGAGAGGAGGCCTAGTCTGAGAGGCTCGGGCTCACGCAGGCTGTGGCACCAACCCTTCTCATTCAGTAGGATCCACGCTGGGGTTGGCAGGTAACATCCCGTTTTGTCACCTGTGTTGTAGTTAGCTCTAGTCTTTCCTGGGGGACCTGCAGAAAACCATCCCTTGGAAAATCCTTACGACTTCAGAGCACGGACCCATGACAGCTGTGCACGGTCAGCCTGTTGCTCTGTGTCGTCAAAGGCAGAGAACTCGCTTTCTGTCCTTTGAAATACTCTAGTGCTTAACTTCCTCTTCTTCTGCCTCTTCAGCAGGAGTAGCAGGATGTGCCTGTCAGTAAACATCTGCAGGATAAAATATAGCTCATGTCTTGTTTCACCTGTCTAAAGCAGTTGAAATAACTACAGGTACTGAGTTATTTTAGCTAATACAAGGCAGGTGTGCCATTTAAAGCAGAGTGTTATTTCAGGAAAGAGGTGTTTGAGTGGCATTGCACAAAACAGGGAAGGAGAAAGACCCACTAAAGTATTGCTGGAGAACAGTGTAAATTAAAAGCAGTTCCAACCATGGTGGATTTGAAAGAGCTCTGATCCAGAGGCAGTGATACGCTTACTGTCTGTATTCTAGGGATGGTTTGTTACACTCCCATTTGTACAGAGGGATAGAAAAGTAACATGGAGGCTTTATTTACAGGGGAGAATTACCTTGCTAAACTACTTCCTCTTAAAAAACAGTGAGAAACCATGAGATAGAATTAATCATCTCATTTCAGAGATTAACTTCTTTTAATAACAGAGGTGGTTCACCTACGGAGGGAGTTTATTTGCATGTGAATGTGACAATTTGTCACTCGGTTCAGAAACAAACTTTGTCACGTTGGGTGAAGATGGTCCATTTCTCAGGTATGGCAAAGGGAGCAGAGAACAGCAGCTCACTCAGATTATACTGCGAAGATTCTTGTGATGCTCCGAGGTGCCTTTAAAAAAATCACGTGGAAAAGGGTCATTTTAACTCCAGTTTATACCTTTTTATCACACAGCAGTAAGGTGATTTAGCTGCCTGTTCTTTGCTTTATCACAGCCTCATGTATTTGGCTTTCTTTAATGTTTTGTCATGTTCTGAAGATCCCAGCTTTACATTTATTTAGGAGATAGTTATGATGTGTCAGTTTTGTTGTCAAGAAATACTTGTAAGTAAAGACAGTGCCAATATCATTATTGACTCTAGCTAATAACATAGAGTTTCTGCAGAGAAGAAGTAGACTTTTTAAAATTTAGCCTTAATTCTAAATCAAAGCACTTGTACTGGTGTTTCTGTTTAACCTTCACTCTATCAAAATATTTTGTCTGGAATTTAATCATTTATTCTTTTAGTAAGTTTTTATATTACTTTTATATAACAAGTAACTGCTGTCTTTGACTTTGGGTCACTTTCAACCCAGGCACAAGTCTGGAACCAGAGTACCTGTAGGATTGTGTCCTGTTGATGCAGTTCTATACGTTGAAGCACAGCTGATCTATACATTTCTTAGAATGCCCCCCAAGTATTTGCTATTGCTTGTTAATTCAGTGTTATTTAAAGCCAGTCACTGAACAGCACACAGCCTGCCAAGCTTAAGAGCCAGTCAGATCCAGAAAGGATCTCTTACCTTCAGAGAAGCTGTCATTCCTACCAGAGGGGATCCACTGCAACTCAGAAAAAACAAGAGTGAATATGGGATACTGAGTGCAAATACCAAACCAAGAGGTAGGGTGCAAGGCAACTAGACAATGTAAATGGATCTCTCTTTATTGCTACAAGACAGTCAGTGGCTTTCAGAGCCAGAGCTTTGTTTTCAGAAAATCATATTTTTGATCTACTGCTGATTTAAACTTCTGCATAGCTTGCATAGTTACTCAGCACTCTACAAGCACAGTATGGCAGTAAAGCCATTAAAAGAAACCATAAAAAATGTAACAGGTTGGCCACTAAGTTGGATGATATAGTGGATTGAATAGGGGACCTCCAGATCTGAAGATGAACCAGCCCAGCTTGGGCTGAAGGGACAGATCAGTTTTACTGTAACATTTGAGGCCACAGATTGAGTGCTGTTCCTTGATTCCTGGTGACGTGGAGACTTAAAACATTCAAGAGGTGTTTCAAGAGGTGACTTGAAACATTCTGGGGGAAGCTCACTTCACCTGTAAAATGTTTTGCAGGCTTGTAGGTCACCAGTTTGGTCATCTGTGTCTCTAGATATGCAGAGACTGTCAGAGGAAAATGACCTGCTATCAGATTGCCATGAAGAAGTAGAATCCTTTTAAATTTCTTCTTTTTCTCCATGTTCTCCCCAATTTCCTTCTGTAACTCAGAGGTGACAGAAGTGGTTGCTTTACTCCCTGTGGTCCTTCTTTGCTTTTTATTTAATTGTTCCAGTCAGGCTTTGGAACACAATGGTTCTTGTTAGCAGAGCAAAAAAAACCAAGGAAGGGTCCTCCTTAGATTGCGATTTTACAATAGATTAAAAAGCAAACTCTGGTTTTGAAGTGGCTGCTTCCATTTTCCTTTTACATAGCTCTTATGTAGCTGACTTACCTGCTTATCCCTGCTTTATTCACAATAACCATGGCTTTATAACGAAAGCATATGGACTGTGTATTTCATGTATGAGCTTAAATACAGAACCATGATTTCATCCTTCTGTCGTCAAGCACCAGGCAGTTTGTTACACACGCACAAATTAAAATCGCTTGTTCTACTGCATTCACATAATTAAATTCTCTAGTTTGTTACAATTCTTTTGTCACCCTTGAAGTCAAGCAGACCGTCAGGTAATTGAAGCAGTTGTTAAAACGTGTGGCATTAAACCCTAGCAATCTTCTGTGAGAACAGGGATCAAAAAACAAATCGAGTTGAATAGTTCTAGGACTGTGTTAGCTGAAATAAATCTAATCTAAGAAAATACCAAAGTTAAAGCCAGCAAGGTTTCCTAAAACATATTTACAGTGTTTGGATATAAATACTTTCAAACAAAAATAACGTGGAGCTGATTATCACATACCCTGGGAGCACGTATCCCTGTTAAATATCAATTAAAAAAATTAATAAATGTGCCACTGTGAGGCTTCAAATTGCATTCTGCTTTCAGACCTACTTTTGTCAAACGAAAGGCAAGGCACTCCATTACAAGCCCTCTTTTATCATTGTATTTATTTTCCAGCCATCCAAATGTGTGTCTAGACAGTGCTGCATGTCTGTAAATGCTTGAGACAGACAGATGCCAACATGGACAGACACACAGATTAGATAGATAAAAGGGTTCTTGAAATAATCAGCCCACTTTCCAGTGGGCATGAGAGCTGTCTGTTTTCAGGTTCATACCAACAGCAGGTAGGGACTGATTGATCATGTGTCTAACACACTGAGCAAGAATTCCACAGGTTTTAGTAAAAGCTGTGATTGAGGCTGCTGTGGCTGTAAGGAATAGGAAACTGAACTCTGCTTTCCAGATGTTTGGGGGGAAAGTGGAAGTGGCAGGAGGAGCGCTAGGCTCAGAGCAAATGCTCAGAACCGACTGAGAACTGGAAGAACTGACTGTAGAGACACATCCGGGCTCACATCCCCCTGGGCGAGGGAGAAGGCGTGTGTCTGAACTCAGACCTGCAGAGCAGACTTGGGCAGGAGAGCGAGGCACTGGGAAGCAGAGGGGACTGCAGTGGTGGAGTTGTGGCTCCTAGGCTCAGGGTTTCTGGGTAAGTATGCACTGGCCAAGGGGTTTTGAAGACAGAGTAGTGGCAACTGCATGGTCCTTGGGGTGCGAACAGCAGTTAAAGTCACTGACAGAAAATTTCTATATCTCTTCCTTCCCCATTGTCCACAGCATGTAGTCAGCTCCACATCCTACTCAAGCTGAATGGAGAAACAGAAAGGATGAAAGGAGTTACAGCTGAAGTGGGTGGCTTTTGCAGCAAAGGAAAGCATTATTTACTACAGCCGGTAATCCTTTACCACGAACTTACGGAAACTAAGAACCTAGTGTCTGAGCAGCCCCTGCCTCTACTGAGCACACAGCAACTCATGGGAAATCCTTCATTACATATCCTTCACCAAGTAACAACACCTGCTGCTTTTCAGAATTGCTTCTCTGAATTGTGCCTGCCAGCAGTCACTGCACATTTCCAGCTCTGCTGTAACCCAGAGCACTTGCCCGTTATGTGTCATAGTTGTTAACTTCAGCCATCCAGCACAGCACTGCAAGTTTACAAATAACTATGGATGGAACTGGCACTCATGAGGGGAAAAAAGCCAACCCCAGACAGTTATGAAGTTGAGTTTGTGGCTGGATAAAAGCGAAAAAATGAAAAATGTCTGGAAATATTGGTGGATTTTAAACTCGGTCTGATGTTTTTTAACATTGCTTTATTTCTGCTGGGAGTCAGTGCAAAGCTTCAGACAACCACTAGAAAGATATATGGTCAAATATACAAACTAGTTCATGAGGTCCATGTTGGTATATCCTGTTAAGGGCTATTGAAAAGTATTTTTTTTTTTTCCCCCAAAGGTTGACTGTTAAACTGCTCTCTACTTTTACAGATTGTTCTGGAAAGTGAATGGTAACCAGAAGCATAAAGCATAGGTTGTTTGGGAAACAATGTATTTTTGTCTAGTAAAAAATTGTAGGCTTCTCCATATATGATTTGCTATGGGTGAAACATGCTCACCAGCTCCATGGAACTGATTTAGAGCTGAAGAGAACTAGAGAAAATCCTGGAGAACAAAAGCTTAGCAGGGACTCTGGAACAAGAATTTAAGAGTGAAAGTTCAGTTTTGAGGGGAATGGTGAACAGTTTAACACATTTTGTATGCCAGGCAGGTGGCAGCACTTTTTTCATCCCATGCAAGCCCAAACATCAGTCAGTTGTTCTCTTTAATAAGGTCTGCACTCTTTGCATAAATTAAGTTCAGTTTGGCTTAGTTTAATTGAGGAATGGATTGTTTCTACATAAAGTGACAATTTGGAATATTTTGATATAGAAGAATAAAGGACATGCAGGAGGAATATGGATTATTATTTCCCACCTCAGTATTCCCAGTGGTACCCTGAGGTTGCAATGCATGTCCCATCAGTAGAGGAGGGCTGAACATGCCTTAATGTTGAGCAATTCATTACCCCCTGGACAGAGGCAAGATCTGGGATGATCTCTGACACTCTCTTGAAGCAGGACTTGTCACCTCAAGGGGTCAGAGGTAATCAAAGACAAATTTTGAAGATGGCTTAAAACTGACCCAGAGGTGTTAATTTCTTGGTAGGAGCCTTGTTCTGAAGTACGTAGCACAGCAGACTTGGGGTTCAGTCTCTGAAACTTTTCAAGACTGATACATAGTAAGAAAGCATCTTTGTGAAACTTCAGATACCAATGCCCATGATAGAAGCAAAGGGGGAGGCAAGCTCCTAAAAAACTGGTCTGGGTAGTTCCAGAAACTCATCAGTTTGCATTATGTAATAATTACCTAAGTATGGTGGGACACTCTGCTCTGACTGTTAGCAAATGGCATAGATAGATCTTTTATTTTGGTTTGGTTTATTTTATCTGTTTTTATCTAGCTGGACTGTATCAGTCATTGATCTTCATCTTGATTATGTTTTATATTTCTCAGCATTTGGATCCTGATCTGAAACTCACCAGGGTTCAAGGCTGTTAAGACCCAGGAGTTTGGTTTCAGTCCATTAGGTTGATAGCTACAAGTCAGAAACCTGACTCTTGACAAACATTAAAAATAATTTTTTTTTTAAAAATTAGGTACATTTCAAGCCAGGACTCTAGTTCAGGCCTGTGTCAAGCAGCTCTTCTAATTTTTAATGACATTTCTCTTTTTTTCTTCTTTGTAGAATCAAGGTGCTAATCTTAAAATCTTTACCCAGAATTGTGAGAGACTATGTGTGGAGCCCAATATAGAAAAGAAAGGCATCTTCGTGACTTGTGAGAGTGCACAAACCATCCATCCCACTTCAGAAATGCTCTGTACTGAAAAGACATTACAAGCAAAAAATGCACATTCGCAGATCTATTCTCAACACCATGTGCCTTGTGACAAGAGAGAAAGTTGTCACCAACAAGTCTTCTGTGAACAAGGTATTAGTAATGGCAACAAAGCAAAGAATGATGTTTCACCTTCTCCTTTATGGCACACAGACTCTGTTCCTGATAAACAAGAATGTTTATGTGCTGTTCTCTCTTCTGCAAAGCTATGTGACGAGCCAAGGGAGGGAGAGCAGAGGTACAGTTTTGACTCACACGATAGCAGCAGCACAGATGCTCTCTGCAGTCTGTCATGTGATGAATCTCTGTTTGAAGCTAATCCCAAGTCAGTCCTGGAATCTGGAGAACCTGGGTGCAAAGGAGATGCTGGTATATCTGCAGTGCATGACAAGCTGTGGAAACTTCTTCATGAAGATGACTCAGACTATCAAATCCCATTTGAAAACCGGGGGGTCACAAGCCTAGAAATCAGGCCAACAGATATCAAAGTCACAGAACTGAATGTTGTACAGGAGACCTGTTCTGATCATCTTTTGCCAATAAATGTGATGAAAGAGCAGGAACCTATTACACAGCCAGCTAGTGGACAAAGAACAGAGAAAGAAAACTGCCGTGTCTCTAATATCCTAATTAAAACAGATGAAGTGTGTAGCAGTGCATCCGTAGGAAACATTCATCTTCCACAAGTGGTAGAAACAGATGGTATATGTCTAGATTCTAGCACTGGAAATAAAACGGAAGCACCATCCATTCATGTTTCAGCAAATAGTATCATCTTAAATACAGGGGAGTGCTTGGAGCAGAAGCCAAATCAAGCGTTAACTGACAGTAATGGATCCATTCAAAGGACTGTGGCTTGGGCAGGAAAGCTAACCATTAATAATGCTTCCCACACACATGAGGCAGATTCTCCACGAAGATTGAAAAATGCTCACAGTGGTAATTTAGCACATGACAAAGAAAACCCAGCTTATGTGTCATATAAGTCGCATGGGACAATTGGACAATTACTTCATGCTGGGCACAACCTATCCTTGATAAATGACTCTGTAACTGGTAAAGGGTGTCATTTTAGAGACCCAGCAAGCAAAGAGCTGGCTTATTTCCCTGAAGAGAAGGATATCTTCCCCAGTGAAAATACCAACCAGCTTACACATGAAGAACAGTCTTCTGTTAACACCATACATAAAAGTTCTGAAGAGAATTTACATGAAAAAGGAAATCACTCAGACTTGAACGAACAAAATTACACTAATTCTGACAGTTATCATCTTTCAAAAAATAATGACTGTCAAGATTTTCAAGTTGCTTCTAATGCACAAAAATACAGTTATGTCATGCGATTGCCTAATTTGATTAAGACTCCTGAAACCATCACACATAAGAATCTACCCCGAAATGTAGACCGACTGACAGGAAAAGAAAAACAAGAAGTGGCATTCACTGTCTCTTCTGGGGATCCATTTTTAAGAGATTTTTATATAGAAGTGCCCAGATATGAACCATGTAAAACAGGAGAAGAACAGAGAGAGATTTGCATTGGTGATGAACAAAGGGCTGAAACTTCCTGTGACTCAGGAGTTAGTCATGTTTCAGAGAGTCAGACTGCAGTTTCCCCTCATAATACATCAGAACAACATGTATTTTTTGTAGACAGCACCTTCAAGTCTGATGAAGAGTTAAAAACTGAGTCTTCAAAAAATCACACTTACGCACCTGGAAGTGTAACATCAGTTAGCACCCTGCTGCTTAGAAAAGCTCAGAATGAGTACCGCAGCGTAGCAGATGAGGATTATAGAAAGATCAGTGATCAGTTAGGTATCCAACAATTGTCTGTAAGAGGAACAAAGTTACCGGTAAGCCAGACAGAGGGCCTTCGTACCAGGATATCGGCAGTGGAGCGTTCTGGCCCAGGAAGTCAAGTAAAAACTCAGTCCATGCAAACTGCAGTCAAAGTAGATGAAAACTTGAGTGCGCTGGAAACTTTCTGCAAAGCATTGCAGGATCAGTCCCATAGGATACCTGAAGAAAACAAGGAGAAAGCAGTCTTGTGTGAAAGTAAACAAGAGATTCAAAGAGCTGTTGAATGTAACCCGGGTGAAGCTGAAACAAAGTCTCCTTTGCACACTTTAATTAGCTCCAGGGCTCGGGGACAGTTCATGAATATTGGCACTAAGCAGTCCTGTCCTGGCTTGATCTCTTCCAGCAAGCTAACCCAGGTTGCTAATTCAGTTAAGTCTACTGAGTATGATAAAGATGGAGAAGTCATGACATCAGAGGATGTAGTAAGTGGTTTAGTTAATTTGCCACCAGCTGATTCAGGGAACAACCAGTATTTTCAAGAGCACCCACCCTGCAGCAGAACTCGGCCATTCTCCTCAGCATTGACCACGTATGATCCACTCCCAGTCAATGCGGAAGGGCTAAGAAATCAAGAAGGGTCAAAACCCTACCAGGCATCCCCAACTGTTGCTGAGCCTGAGCCCATCAAATGTAAACAAGACATAGCAAAGAGTGGGCATCTAGCTGCTGGAGCTAAGAAGAAATTGCCACCAGCAACACTGTCAAAAAAACCCCGACTAGAGGAGAGAGGAAATGTCAGCAAGGATCCTAGCTCTGTTAAAAAGTGTGTGAAGAGTGAGGCAGGCATGATTCATAAAGAAGATAGAAAAGAGCAAAGGAAACTAATTTTGAAAAAGGATAGCAAAGGTAAGAGAAAACTGAGTTTCATTTATGTCCTTTCCCATCGTTCTGGCTACAGTATGAAATTAAAATTCGTTGAACACAGTGCAAGCCTCCTTTAGTCTAAACCACATCAGCTAAAGGTGTTCTGCCCTCACTGATTTTAATTTCCAGTTCTGTGAACTTAGTAACTAGTGCTGTGCCCATGTCACAGAACTAAACCCTCCCTAACATCCTTTTGCTAGCTGGAAAAATATATTAAATTTATGAACTTTTTAACCTGTTTGAAATAGTTACTTCTTCATTTGTCCCTTTGAGTAACTTTTCAGGGATGTATAGCATAATGGTACTACCTAACTGCACACAGTATAGCAACTGCAAGCCCAGTACTTGCATGTCGTTATGTTCCCACAGGGCTGTGGTCCCAGTTACGCTTCTACACTGTGGCTCCCAAGTGCAATTACCCTCTCTTGGTTGCCAAATGGTTTTATGACTAGCCAAGTATTACTGTTAGTCGTAGGGTGCCACTGATAGACATAATGTTTTGCAGTCTTCTCTGATGACTGATGGCTGGTCCTGCATTCCTTTATACCACTGTAGGCCATAAATGACACTGCTGAAATTAGCAGTATTAAACTGACAGAGAGAACATATACTTAAAATGAGATTCAGGTTGCTTGCCAGAGTCTCCAGGGGGTTGCTAACAGGTAAAACAAAATGCAGACAGGAGCAGCAATAGTGTAACAGCTAGACAGGTGAGGTATTTGTGGTTTCTATGGATACTTTGCAAACACCAAAGTCATATTTTTACGTTTTGACATTGCATTTCATGTTCACATCAGAAAATAATTTCATAGATCAGAGCAAGACTGAACAGGTAAGCTACACAACTATGAAGGTCTGCAGAGATTCTAATTACAGTGTGGTCTGGTGAAGTTGTACTTTTCCAATCATATCTTAAAAAACCCCAAACTTTTCTCTGTTCAAAGATGTGTCCTTTGCCAGAAAACCAAGTGTGTGGGAGGAGAGACACGTTCTTTCAGAGCAGAGCAAGCAAACTGCAATTACTGAGAAATGCCTGATCTTTTTCCATGTACCGGAGACTGTGCTTGAAGAATGTTTTATAGGCTTGCATCAGATAAGACTGAATTTTCTTAACCCACTTCTGATCTGCTTCAGTCTAGACTGAAATGAATGTCTGTTTGTACTTGAGAGACTTGTGTGCACCTTTGCCCAGCATTATGGGGAGGGTGGTATGGTTAGTCTGGAATATACTCAGTGTTCTCTTTCGTATCATTTTTCACCTGCAGGAGGGATGACTTTGTGGTTAGGGCAGGGAATCTGGAGCTGTTAGTTCTATTTACAGTTCTGTCACATACTGTCTGTGTCACTTTAGCCCTGATTCAGCAAGGTTCTTAGGCCTAAGGACTTAAGTGACTGCAAGTTAAACATAGCAGTGAATTCCAGGTGCCTGACCCTTCGAGTTGGATCCAGCATTCCTTTGGTGTTAGGTGGGGAAAGTTAAGACTGCAGGAACGGGATCCCCGAGGGAGATGTGTCATGCCAGCTCATTCAGAGTGCAGCAGCTCAGAATTAACACAGTAGGACACATAATATCTTGCATTTTACATCCCCTACATCAAGCAGGGATGTCTCACTTGAGTGCAGGGATGTGTCATGATCCCAAAACCTTTCCCTACGTCTGTGCTGATTCCCTTTCTTTCCAAGTACCCCCCATCCTCCCACTCACACCATGCCCACGTGCAAAGATGCTGGGGCGTTCTGTGAGCCAACAGCGAGTCTTAGCAGAGAACCAGCTTATCAGGGCCTTCCCCAGACTGGGCAGAGGGCTCTCCTTCTGTAAGCTGAGATGGTCAGTGTTTAGCAAAAGAACCATGCCCTATGGCTGGAAAGGTAGGGACTTTCTTTAGAGGTGGGAAATTAAACCAGTGAAACTGAAGAGGGAAGCAAAAGCCACTGACATTACCAGATGCAAATATCTAACCACTGGTGTGGGTTCCTCTCTCCAGCTGTGTTTTAAAGGAAATGGTGCCACCACTGCACCTTGCAAAGCGTCTCATCCTGGCAGTGTGTGTTTGGTACGTTCCAGGCACACCTTGGAGACTGAGATCTCTGGGACTTAAAAGTCTTTTCTCTCAAAGGCTGTGATCAGTTAAAAAATCTACTAGTTACAAATATTCAGTTAATACGCATTCTCATTGTGTAACCATATGGTGTGCTCTACCTTTGTGTTGTCTTTCTGCTGATAAAACCAGCTGGTCCTTTAGTCACAGAGAACGTGTTTTGATTGAGAAATTATTTTATGTCGATGCCTTTTCAGGCTAGAAGTTCCCTTGGGTCCTAGTCCATAAATTCAAAATGTTTTTGCATTGAAAATATTTCCATTGACTCTGTGGGGCACTGAATCAGTCTTTTGAAACCTCTGTATTTTAAAGCCTTGGCTTCTACATCAGAAGAAGTCATAATTATTTACCAGTGTTGTCAGATTCATATTCTTAACATCTGCAGATCATTCTGGGATTCCTTTAAAATGCCAAACCAATATAATTATCTTCTAATCTTGAACTGTGGCTCTTCTGTTTCAAGCTCCCAAGCTGCTGAAGGAAATCCAAGCAGAGTTGTTCCCTGACTGCTCTGGAAATATTAAGCTGTGCTGTCAGTTCGGTGACATTCATGGTGACTCCACCATTACATGGACTAAAGATTCCAAGTTACTAGCTCGACTGCAGAGAAGGTGAGTGGATATTTCTGAAGGACTGGTAGTTTCTGCGTAGCTTTTGGGAAGATATGCCAGTACATACTCTTGTACCTGTTAAGAGGTTTAGTATGATAGGTGCAAAAATTACGTTCAAGCAGGGTAATTAAGAAGCATATCTTCATGCAGTGCATTGATACTGGTCGTAGCTTGCATTCCATCACCAGTAATTCCTCTCAGCCTGTTCATAACCAGTCTCATCCAACTTTCAAGTACTGTAAAAGATCAAATGAAGTTTGAACCTCAGCACCCAGCCAAGCAGCATAAACATGCTTGGTTAGTATGTGAGAAGCTGTCTGTCCTTGCGTGGTGGAAGTGAATTGCTGAAACCACTAACATGCAATGTAGAGCTCGACATGATTATTCTGCGGTATCGATACAGGCTGGGGGTTGAGAGCAGGCCTGCAGAGAAAGACTGGGGGTACTGGTGGACAAAAAACCGGATGTGAGCTGGCACTGTGCGCTTGCAGCCCAGAAAGCCAACCGTGTGCTGGGCTGCATCAGCAGCAGCGTGGCCAGCAGCTCCAGGGAGGGGATTCTCCCCCTCTGCTCCACTCTCGTGTGTCCGGCTCTGGGGTCCCCAGTGCAAGCAGACGTGGACCTGTTGGAGTGGGTCCAGAGGAGAGTCACAAAAATGATCTGAGAGGTGGAACAGCTCTGCTGTGGAGAAAGGGTGAGGGAGATGGGGGTGTTCAGATGGAGAAGAGAAGGCTCTGGGGGGAACTTCTTGTGGCCTTTCAGTATTTCAAGGGGGCTTATAAGAAAGATTTAGAGATATTTTTTTTTTACCAGGGTCTGTGGAGACAGGACAAGGGTCAATGGTTTTAAACTGAAGGAGAGCAGGTTTAGGTTAGATCTAAGGAAGAAATTCTTCCCTGTGAGGGTGGTGAGGCCCTGGCACAGGTTGCCCAGAGAAGCTGTGGCTGCCCCCTCCCTGGAAGGGGTACAAGGCCAGGTTGGACGGGGCTTTGGGCAACCTGGGCTAGTGGAAGGTGTCCTTGCCCAGGGCAGGGGGTGGGACTGGATGGGCTTTGAAGGTTCCTTACAACCCAAACCAGTCTGTGAGTCTGTGATTCTACTTTGAACTTCATATTTGGTATTGAATGGAACTTGAAGCTGATAGGATTAAACAATGGGAATTGTATTTAATGAAGAATGATCTCTCCCCTCAACCCAGCCCATTAACCTGGCTCAGGGTGACTCGAGGCGGTGCAATGAGAAGGGTGGGAGTAAAAGCTTTTTAAGGCCTTTATCAGGATCTTTTCCAGCTTTTCTTAAAACTCCATTTTTATTAAAGGAGTTATTTTCTTCCATGGAGTAATGACATTCTTATCACGTGGCTCTTAAAAGCTGTTTACAATGTTTCAAAAATACAAAATGAACATTACCCAACACAAAAAAAGAAAAGATGTTTCCATCAGAATGCATAATTCTGCGAAAACAAAGTTTTGTAGGAATGCATCTCCTCAGATGTTCTTTTAAGTGGAGAGAATAGGTTGCACGGGTTGGTTAAACTTCCTATGTTCTGATTCTTGTTGTTTTTACTATACAGATTTTGATTATTGTATTACAGTGTCCATTTTAATATTATTACATATCCTTATCTGCTAAATAATTTTGCAGTGTTTTAACAAATAAACAGTGCAGACATATCAAATTTATCAGTTTTTGCAGTGATATCAAGTAAAATATGATGACATAAAATATTTGAATTTTATCTTCATGGGATAAATATATTTCAAAATGTTGACAATAAAGTGAGATATGTAACATGGATTTAGAGTAGGAGAGATTCCTGGTTAGTTTTACTTCAAAAATGTTCAGTGGAAATCTTCCTTCCCTTCCATCACAATCAAAATCTAATTGTTTCGTGTGTACCCAAGCACTGTTACTTCTTTTGGAAATATACATCAATCTACAGAAATACATAATCTGGGCTGTTCAGTACTTTTTAGATTTTACTTTCAGTAGGGGGTGATTACAGGAAATTAGGCAACAAATTGTTGCATTTTTATTACCTGTTTAGACATGGAAACATGCGTATTGAAAAATACTCTAGTAATAATAATATATGCTAAGTAATTTAATTTTAAAACTGTTGTGGGATAAAATCCATTCTCCAGTGTGCCAAAGCGCCATGACACTTCATGCTGCCAGCAAAGCTGTGCACACCTTTGCTGATTCACTTCACAAAAGCTTTAAAGCACAATAGGCAGGTCTCTAAATCCTGCATAGGTTATCTGGTTTGCTGAGAAATACTTCCATGGACATCCACTGTGGTACCTGTGGAAACCTTCATAGCCCAAGAGGACTTCTCACCCAGGCACAGCACTGTTTCAGTGGGGTTTTATTGCTTCCAGAGCCAGCTGGGCTCTGCCAGTGCTGGGACTGCACTCACGTGTCACTGTGCCCCTGCTGATGGCGCCCGTGATCTGCCGGTGAAGTTGTGTCCGCAGACATCAGGGGGCAAATATCGAGCTTGGGAGAGGAACGGAGAAGGCTGAGTGAGGGGTCAATACTGAGGAACAGCATACAACGTTTGGGCTTTCATACTTTATAATTTGGCTATAATACTGATAGGAATATTAGAATGCCTTTTGGTGTGATTTAATTATTTTTGGATTTGATTGTTCTCAGAATGGAGTAGGATCATCTATTGTGAAACACATAATAGGCTGAATTCATCTAAGCAGGGTGAAATAAAATATGTTGTCTACTTGCATCATATTTGAATCAGTCTTTCAGTGAGGGACAGAAATTCCAGGGACAGGAGGAGAGATATATGGAATAATCAGGAAAGATCTTCTAAAAACATTAATGTGGAAAATTAACCTATTCTGTTCCAGTGCTCAGGATGACTCTCCCGTCTCTTTGGCAATAGCTAAAGCCAGTAACAAAGACCAGGGAATGTACTATTGCTGCTTGAATAATACGTATGGAAAGGTGACTGCAGAGTTTAATCTGACTTCTGAAGGTAAAACCCAGTTTATAATTTCGATTAATAATAATGGCAGTTTCCATTGATCCAACACCGCCCCCCCCCCCCCCCCCCTACAAAATCTGTTTCTTTGTTCCCTTGTAGTATTGGAACATCTCTCAAGTTTTCAGAATTGTGAAGGTAAGTACACAGGTCTGCTTGAATGTGTGCTCAAATGTTTGTTCTGTCTGATTTCCAAATAGAACAAAGGATGGAAAAATATAACCAGACTGAGCCATTTTGACAGTTATCCCATGGGAAACTCTGGGAATCCACTGAAGCCGTTGAATCAGTACTGCATTTTCGCTAGCTGCCTTTCCCTTTTTGCACTCACCTTTGCTGTACCATCAAAGATAAAATTTGCGGGAGTTTTGTAGGTGAAATTCCCTCCTGTAGGAGGAATGGTTTGTGCAGGGGGTGGAGTACCCACCATGACAAACTATTGGTTTGCAGTGGACCGTGTGGCTTCTCGTTAGCACGATGCAGTAGCAGTTCACAGCCAGAGCAGCGAGGAGTAGCACCGCGTCGCGTCACGCGGAGGCACAGGCACGCGCACCGCACTGGAGGCGCTTTTGGCAGAGAACCTTGCAGTGGGGGTTGAACACGTGGTCTTTGCGAGTCACCTGCTATGTAACTTTACTCCAAGAGAAGGACAGGCATGAGGATTTGGAATGCTTTCCCCGTATGTTAACTTGTGTTTATTCACACTCGGCCTATGTCTTGCTGTGCTGCAGCTAAAGATAGACAGTGCGCTGCAAATTAGTTTATCATTTCTGAACACACTACTAATAGAGTTCTTCATTTGGCCAATTGATTTTTCTTTCTAGAAGAATAAAATGAAACATTTAGTTCCTTGTTAAAATAAAGACAGGACTTTTCATTTAACAGCATTGTATAACTTCTGATCAACAAAGAGAGAATTTTAGTGGCATTAAGGAGCCTTCTAATTCTAGCTTTATATGTGCACTGTTCCCTCTGTGCTTCCACGAGAGGCGATAGCGTACTGAATCTAAACCAGAGGTAACTGCAAAGGGGAGCCTGAAGGCCTTTGTTCCTGTGAACTATACACCTTTTGTTCTCCTATTTATCTTTTTCACTGATGTTCCTTGAAATGTTATGATTAGAGAGACTTGAAGTGCAGTTAGATTTTTTTTTTTTTTTTTTTTAGTTTCAGTGCTTAACCGTAACCACTTTTTTTTCCTTATATTTTTTTCCCCATTTTTATTTCAGTGATCACTTAAAAGGGTGAAATCCATAATCCTCTTTGATTTCAGCCATAACAAACTTAGGCCCACATTCTTATGCTACTAATACCTTCAAAATCCACAGGTGGGGGGATAAGAGAAATACGATTGTAGCAATTTCTCCTGAATATAAAGATCACTAAAACTGATGTATTTGCTTTTTGATTGAAACTGATACGGTCATTTATAGAAATATGCTTCTTATTCAAAATCCGTGGTGAAATATAAATCATGTTATTTTCTTCTACCTTTGCCAATAAACCTGTTTTTAAGCTGGTGCTTGCCAGATGGAAAAGAAACACTCTACCATGCCTGTCTGCAGCACTGGAGCTGACGCAGTGAATGTGGTTGGTAGGAAAGGCATGTTTCCACAATGGTCATATTGGATAAGGACCGAGACCTCTTTCAGCCAGGTGCCCCTATGAATATGTTGGCGGAATCTTTCCCTGAAAGCATTCCTAGCTGAAAGCTAAAACAAGCTCTGGTTGTACCAGCAACTTCTGGCTTTTCTGAAAAGACCGGCTAGTTTCAGAAGAACGTGCTCTCAACACACTGGGCACAGAACTGTGGTCTACTTTTAAATTCATATCTCCATACACTGCTGCACTTCAGCTTTATTACTGTCTCTGCCTTCCCAAAAAAGTAGGGTTGGCAGGATCTCTGTATCCCCTTAGTGCCTCTTTAGTTCTCGGTCAGCTTGACTGACTTGACGTTCATTTGAAGCTCCAGTTTACATCTTCCCTAATAGTTTTAAAACTGGCTTTTGTGATCTTTACTTATATTTTTTGTTTGCTATGTTCTGTTTTCTTTCCTTATGAACCTGAACCGCCACCCTTCTCCATGCTGGCTTTAGATGGTACAGGCAACAAGCTACATTTAGAGGAGCAGGGTCCCAACCCCGTATTAACACAAGTTAGGCCATGTATTCTGCTTCCACTGAGCATTTTCTTTAATACTCTCTATTATAGAGAGATGTGTTTGTTCTCCTGTGTCCGTCCTCTCCCCTGTGACTGCAGAAGGATGTTGTATAGAACAAAGTGGTGTTGTGTTTTAGGTGTGGAAGAAATTGAGTTCATGCAGCTCATGTTCAGAGAAGATTTCATCAGTGACAGCTATTTTGGTGGGAACCTGCACGGAATAATAGCTACGGAAGAGCTCCACTTTGGAGAGGGCATGCACCGGAAAGCCTTCCGAAGTAAAGTGATGCGAGGCCTCGTGCCGGTGTTCAGCCCCGGCCACCCCTGTGTTCTCAAAGTGCACAACGCTATCACCTATGGGACCAAGAGTAAGGACGATCTCATTCAGAAGAACTACAAACTAGCCCTGCAGGTGAGCTGCCCCTGTCCTTTGTCAGCAAGAATTGTAGGGAAAAGCTGTCTTGCAAATATTCAAACAGGTGATCTGTTAAATGTTTTGAGTAATATTCTATAGGCATATCTGTTTGTAATATAGGAATGCTATGTCCAAAATACTGCAAGAGAGTATGCGAAGATATATGCAGCTGAAGCTGAACCCTTGGAAGGCTTTGGGGAAGTACCAGAGTGAGTATATCTATATATATCTATCTATCTATATCTATGTGCACATACACCTGTCTGTATATATGTATTGTCCTGTGCCACAGCTGCCCACTGGCTGTTGTTAACTGTAATGACTAAAGAAGAAAGAGGAATCCCAAGAACAGTGTTACAGCTGGAGTCATTACCTAAATTGTACTGAGTACCCAGGTGGTGAGAGAGATTCCATTCCCATTAGAGAAGGATAATGAATAAAGATAGTAAATAGCAGGCAAAAGGCATGATTTTGATATAAATTTAGAGGAAATTATTCATGTTAGTGAAATAACACCAGTAGGTGATACTACTAGTATCATCTGGCAACAGCAGTAGGGGATAAGTCAGGCCTTCCAATTTCCCATTAAAAATGATTTCTTGAGAGAAATCCTGATCATCCTGAAGTTGGTATGAAGTCACTCTTTAGGCAGGTTTTCTATGTATAGAGAGTCTTAAGCCAGAAAGCTCAACTCTGATTCTAGGTTTTCCCAAAGACTGCTCTACTTAATTTCAGAAGTTTTCCATTTCCCAAATATATGTACATCAGACTAATAGCTAAATAAAGGTTTGCCTCTGCCTCTGAGGCTGGAAAGTGGCACCTTGAGGATTTGGTAATGGATCTTTTTCAAAGGACTTGCTGTTCCAGTGTCAGGCTACTGCAGAGTTGAATTTGCAATGGATATTTGAAATTCCATCTGCCTTGCTTCAAGGCTAAGACCTACGTGCCTGACAACAGGTTAAATCTCCATCTCCAGTCAGGTGACACAAGATCTGCTCATCTGCACTGATTCCCTGGAGAAAAGGACCACTTAAAACACAGCCTCTGGAATGATTCCTTAAAGCCATCTTTTCAGGATTAGAAACGGTGATGGAGATGGCTGTGAAATCTTTTAGGGAAAATATTTGTGCAAGTCAGCTTCTTTTCTGGAAATATATTGCTCTTGGCAAAATTAGTGCGTGAGAGATTTCTCTAGGCATGGGATATAACCTCTAGCTTTGATATGAGAGACCGAGCATGTACCCTATCAAAACTGAAGTCTGGTGCAAATAATAGGCACATGGAAGGTTCAGATCTGGTGCTTTATTCTAAATAATTGGCTGGAAGACAGCAGATAGGAGCAAAAAGAGATCATGTGCATATGCTTTTGGTTTGCTTTTTAATTTGAAAATTTTAAGGCTAGATTCCTTTTTTCTAGCCAGCCCTTGTCAGACCATACTTGTATTTAAAAGAGCGTATATTCCTTGCAACATTTTAGAAGATAAATAGAGAAATGTTGTCCGCCTGTCACCAAAACGGGATAAAAGAACTTATCAACACCAATGGGATGTAGATAAGCAGACGCTCCTTTATTAACAGTCGGGTGCGCAGGGGAGTGTCTCACCAACAGTGCACACCTAACTGGTGTAGCGTGCTGATTATATAGGATACAGTCATACATATTAATCAAGTTCTCATACATAAACATGTTAACTCCCATAACTCATTTTCTTATTCCCACCTCTTTCCGGTCACGCGCGCTTGAGTCCTGGAATGAGTTGGGGGGCTGCTTTTGCGACCACCACGGACTACTGACCTAAAAGAAAGACCGTCCAATGCCCTTGACCCAAGGATTTTTGGCTCACATTGCAATTTTAACATGCTTTGAGGCCCTTTCACAATGTAACTTCTAGAACACCTGGTCTACAGGGCAATAAATCTTCCTTACTGAACAGTCTAACAATGGCACCTCATCAGGAGTCTTATTCTTTGTATAGAAATCTGGTTAATGATTATCTCTAGTCTACATGGTCTCAGCCTGGGACTTTAAAAAAGAACTTTGTAGCAGCATAACTGGTTATATAGTTACTCTAAATCATTCCAAATCATTAAAAATCATTAAAATCAGCTCCAATTAATAACACATCAGTAACTCAGGTTCTCCAGAGTTAGCTCTAAAGCTACAGCCTTAGCCTGTCTGTGCATGTCTGACTGTAAGAGCAAGCTGAGGAAATGACAGAGGAAGCACTGCCCTGTAACAGTCAGTGGCCTGGCAGCTGGACAGTTATAAAAGGGCAGGAGGGGGATAGAGAGAGACTTGGTGCTCTTGAGGTTACTTACGATAATTCCACAATGAAGTAGTACTAACATTTCTATTAACCAGTGACTCATTTATTTTCCTTTGTGTGCAGTGATAGGAAACTATGGAGCCTTCTATACTAACAAAAGCTGTTCACCTTAATGATACTGGTAGAGTTCAGCTGATATCATACCTTGAGCGAGTAGGTTAGAACTAGACAAGTGCCTAGAGTTGCAGTGATTGTTCCTTAGAAAGAAATGAACTACTGGTATAAAGGCCATTTGTACCAGTTTAACTGCATGTGCTTGTAACGATAAGGATAAAATATCACAACAACCCATAAATTAATGATGTCAGTAAAGCTTGATCGTGGACTAGGACTGGAAGACTTACACAGAAGTGCTCTGGTTATATGTGGTTCTCCGTCCCATGACTAATTCTTCTAGACCTCCTTTCAGTGTCTATAGAGCACGTGCGTAGGTTCACAGTTCTGCCATTTCCAGAATGCAGTACAAATAATGTCTGGAAGGAACTATACCCCCCTCTGGCAGTGTTGCTCTAAGAGATAAGACTGTTGATAAGAAAGCAAGTAACTAGAAACCTGTTCTGTGGTGACAGTCATTTCTCCCATTTGTTCACTCTTTCTCTCTGGGAAGACCATGAAACCCCAAGTGAAATTTTATTCGATATTGGATGTGAGGTTTTGGCATGGTGCATCTTTAGACATAAATGGACCTAGCCTGGATTCCTACAGAACTTTGTAAATCTTTCTGGCTAAACTAGCTCAATTTCTAAATGAATAAAATAAGACAAATGTTTTCAAGTTTACAATTTCCTGAAAACTTTATACAGAAGTAGCTGAAGTTTTCTGACCTGGATCCAAACTTTGTCAAAGTCCCAGAATCTTCAGATTCTAGATTTTCACTCTAGCCAAGTTGTCTTGAGCATCTGATGATCTTTCCAGAGACTTTCTTGTTTCCTCTTACTTCTTGGTAAAGTAGTTGCTTTGTATTTTCATTCTCAAAAGTGTTTGCCAATTCTGGATGTGTCAGGTTTTAGAAGTCTAGTCTGAGAAATCCTCCCTTTAGGCTGGTCTTGGGCAAAGCTGTTTCTGGAGTGGATCAAATTTGCAGGTGCTTAACACCCCACAAAGACTGAATTATGCATCAGTCAGCCCCAGCATCTAAAGCAGTGATACTGCCAAATAAGCAAGCACCCTGTATTGTGCAGAGTTTAGGTATGTAGTAGGACAACATTAGAAAGCATGCTGTGAAAAAAATTACATGTGTGTAAATAATACAAAGAAATAAGCACATAAAGGATGATGCGATTATGTTCTCTACCTAGAAGATCCCAGTCTTATCCAGATGTCTCCTGGCTTGGTTTAGACTTGGTAGCTGTTCATTCTCTCTCTGAGTTCACTGGCCACTTTGACTGTTTCTTGCTCCTCCATTGACAGAACTCTCTGGATTTTATTATCTTTTATCCCTTGATTTCAGGATCATTCCTATTTTTCTTGTTCATCGCCCTGCTAATAACATCCCCTATGCAACAGTGGAGGAGGAGCTGGTTGGGGAATTTGTGAAGTACTCTGTCAAGGATGGCAAGGAAGTAAATTTCCTGCGAAGAGACTCAGAGGCTGGCCAGAAGTGTTGCACCTTCCAGCACTGGGTGTATGAGAAGACCAACGGGAGCTTGCTTGTCACTGATCTGCAAGGTGAGTTATCTGAGTGGGGGCATTAAAATGGTTTTCCCATGGTACAGGCTGGTGACTGCTCAGAGTCAATCCCCATAACTGCAGAACTCCCAGACAGTTATTTCTGAGCAATGTTATTCTTGGCTTTCTGTGCCCTGTTGGCAACGCTGAATGTGCTCCTTCCATAACCTTGTAACGGGCAGAGTCTCCAGATGCTGACACTACCCTGGCCCTGTGCCTGTCTTATACAGCACCTCGTGTAGATCAGAATAAAAAAGAGTTAGGATATTTTATTTTCTAGCCTCTCTTAAGTGCACTGTATTCATTTGTGTGTGTGTTATCCTAGGGAACAGAAAGACATTAATTGCCTACTGTGGCAGCAGGGGCTAACATCTATTAACCTATGCTTTATTATGATGTTTATCTAATCAGCAGAGAAAGTGAATTTT
Organism: Strix aluco; assembly: GCF_031877795.1. Taxonomy (NCBI): domain Eukaryota; kingdom Metazoa; phylum Chordata; class Aves; order Strigiformes; family Strigidae; genus Strix; species Strix aluco. The sequence goes on along the minus strand of NC_133971.1, from coordinate 96,711,373 downwards.
TGCCTCACCTATGTCCTTTTAAGAAGACAGTTTGGAAAGAAAAAACAAATCTTACACTCCTAATGGAGACTAGTTCTTCCACATGTCCCGTTAATAAATCAGGACACTCCATATGAGTCAAGACTGGCTTACTGTCTCACCTCCCAGAGGTTAATGAAATATCTTCTGAGTTAAAGACTTCAGTTGTTAATAACATCCTAGTACTCCACTTTTTCTTGTATTTAACTATTTACCAACAATCTCTCAACAGTAAGAGTGCTCCACAGTCAGGTCCTGTCTAGGTTTGAAGAAACATGTTCCTTCAAAAAAAGAATAATTGTGAAGAAATGCCCTCCTTGCATTTATGAAATGCTGCCCTTAGGCTGCTATGGGTGTGACAGCTCCTGACTGCTGAAATGCTGGGCCTGTACCCAACACAGTACTCACAGATGTGTTTGAAACAGAGACAGACAGACCCTTCTTAAAGAAAACCAAAAAGAGTGGAATCTTAGAAAATATCCCATATTCTTTAACAAGAGAAGGCAGGAAAATTGGCAACAAGACATCTAAATGAGACCCCTGAAGTAATTTAAAGGGAGAAAAATGAATGAGGTCCTAGCCTGAGGGGAGCACAACAGCAGAAACGGTATCTGAGCCTCTATCATGATTGCTGCCACAAAGGACAACATACCTGCTGCTGTGGAAGAGAAACATCCTTCCTCTCTGATCATCTTCTCATTTGAGTACCTAGGCTGCATTTTCCAGGCATAACAGTTGAGATTTTGGGGGTATTCTCCAAGGAAAATGGCCCTGAGACTCTCACTTTCCTGAACAGAAAAAATTGCATGCTGCAGGACTGGATTTTGCCTATAAACAAGTCAACAAAGGGACAGGTTAAAAAACCCAGGTTTTTTAACTTTGGATCTCTCACTCAAAAAGTAGCAATAAGGCTGACTGACCTATTGCTATTTGATTAGCAAAGCAAATCTACAATTCCTACTGATAAACATTGTAGTCCAGGTCTGCAAAGCATCAAAACCACAAAACCTGTAAATAAATATACACATATGCAGGTGCATAAGCAAAGATTTTGTATGTTCCTTAAAATGCAGATATCAAAGTGTAGCCCCTCCTTTCCCCACTGGCTGTCTAGCACAGGAAACAAGTTATGCTCTGTTTATCCCCTTGCTGTCTGTAAAATGCTGGTGTGAGACTGGCTTCTAGAAACTGCTAGTGACACAGAGCACAAACATCCTATTTTTAATTGGGTTACTTTAAAATGTTTTGAAAAAATGGTGACAAATAATTAAAATTAAAACCATGAATCAATAAGATTTAACGCCTCTATGTATGGTGCTTTTGAATCTGAAGATACTCCTAGAAACTCTAGTGTAACATAAGCTTTCTGTTTCCTTGATGCCTTGTAGGTGTAGGAATGAAGTTAACTGACGTTGGCATAGCAACACTGGCCAAAGGGTGAGTAAAAAATTATTTCTCAACAGCATGGTTTTGCTTTACACATCAGTCTCTTCACAGTGTAAATATGTTGGGGGAGAGTGCACTGGAAATTTATTCTTGCTTTAACTTTGGAAAAAACCAATCCTTATCTGACTCTTTTAACTTCTTTTTGTCCATATTTATGGGAACCTGCCTGTAAAGGAAACACATTTATTTTGCTCTGAAAGGATGAGGCTACACTGTAGATTGGGCTTTGCTTTTGCTTCATGCCTCCCTTAGAACAGGCTTATTCAGAGGACATTTCATGAGTGAAATCAAGGTCTCCAGTGACTTACAAGTAAGCAAGGCCCTTTGCATGGCGCTGTGTCAGCTAGCAGAAGGTAGGGCTGAGGATGCAGGGCCGGCACTGGCTCCAGCCTGGGGTGCAGTGGAAGACCTGGTGTTGTGCTGTCCCGAGGGTCTGACCACAGAGGAGGCGCCTCGAAGCCAGCCTGCTGTTGGGGCTGGAACTGCTGCTGGGCTCGCGCTCACCAGCACATGCCCCAGCAAATGCCCGTACGGGCCCTTACCCCTACCCAGCCCCGCTGCTGGGCCCTGCTGCCAGCGCCCGGGCAAGCCTGCTCCGCTCTCCACAGCTCTGTGGGCACTGCGGAAGGAGAAGCCCTGAAAGGGGCCAGAGGTTGCGTTGCCCTTTTTGAAAGGAATTTGAGGGGATGGTGCAGGGACTGCATGAGAGAACGCAGCTGAAATCCCTCCTGCAGCCAGCAAAAGTGCCAAAGCTTTAGAAATATGCATTTGACACAAGCTTTTATAAAGACTGTTTTCTTAGTTTAGAACTCTGTGAGTTTTTCTTCCTATAGCAGGCAGTGACCATAATAAGCTTTTCTTGAGCCCCTGTTCTTGTCAGCTGCATGGCTGGAGGGAAAATGTCTGTTCAGCTTTGTATAGGCCACTTACCTGATAAAAAAGGAAATGTGGTAAGAGATTTGATGGTATCTCTTTCTCTTCTCCTCTCAGAAGCAGTTATTCTGACCTATAACAAAAGATCTGTTCAGAATATTTAAAGAGGCCTGTTTCCTAGTAGTATTGCAATGGTTTCAGGTCTTTTGGGGAGACTTAAACATGTGTGTAAAGATATAGGCCTTTAATGTTCTAACTTTATTCCACTTCTCTTAAGTTTCTCTTAATTAAAGCTTCTAATTATACCACAGGCCAAAAGAGCCATTGATAGGAATAGCAGTGCAGGCAGCCATTCAAATCAGCTGGCTGCTGGGCAGGGAAAGGGGCTGGGGGTACCTGCCTGGGACCACTGCTTTAAATTCATATCTGCTGTGAGAAACTGGCAGGAAAAAGCAGATCCGATTGTATGTATTCAGTCTTTATACTAAACTGGAGCTTGTCTATCTACCTGTGGTACAGGGAAAAAACCTCACTGTATCTTTTAAATTATTAAAAAATTTGACCTCAGGATATTCTGGGAAGATCCTGAACATTTGCAGGTTGGCATCCATTCAGAATTTACACTGATTTATTCTTTTAGCTGTGGATCCAAAGTTAAATCAATTGAAATGAAGTTGCATCATCCTGTTATAAAACAAAGAAGTCATAAAAATTTTATTTAGGTGACACTGTTCTCTGGCATCAGAAGATTTATAGAAATGCTTTAAGGGATGCTGTTGTCCAGCTCACTATGGGAAATTACTCCTATAGAAGCACACGTTGGACTAGGGAAGAGGAAGGTGAAGTGACAAAAATGAATATGCAATGTAAGCTGTAGTAAGGATCACCTCAGTCATATATAAGGGAATATCATTTCCCTTCATGAACAACCTCCCAAGAATGTTGAGTATCATTTTGTTTGCCATTTAGCTAATGATGTTGCTACAGGAGAACAGATTTTTCCTCATCCTGTATTTTTCTTTTGTGCTGCTTTCCCAGAAGGGACACCTCTGCATCAGTAGCTGCTGTTTGATTTTTTTAATTCTCTGAGCAGAAATGCATGGGGAAAGCAAACAAGTACACAGAATTCATCTGTACTGCTGGCTATTGCCGCTTTTGGTAGCGTGCAGCCGTGCTGGTGAGAGGTTGTCTGTCTCACGTGTTGGGGAGAATGTACATAGTCCTACTTAACTAAAAAAATATAGTATGCTACTGGTAGGATTTTAACTGTATTGTTAGAGAAGATACAAAGCAGATTTTTTGGTATAATTGCCTATAAGAATTGTTAGTTTCCTCAACCACTCCTTGCAGAGGTAATGACCTCACTGACCACAGACAGGTCCTCTGCTTCCAATTCTTCTAAGCCTGGGACAATCACATCAAGGCAAACCAAAAATACCCTTGGGAAGTGCTTCTGTGATCCTTGATGAATGGATGAACATTCGTGTTGTTTGTGATTGGAATGTAAATTAAATACAATTGTAATTTCACTCTAAGATTAAACTTGTGATCGTGGTTAAAAAAAAAAAAACTGAAAAAAAATCCATCTCCGCCACCCCTGCCATGCTCATGGTACAGTCAAGCTTTCAAATAATCTAATGTCATAGTGCAAACTGTTAGTGATGAATTTGCAAAAGCCAATATAGCAACAGTTATGAATTATTCATGGACATTATTTATCCCCCAGTGTTTCTTGTAAACTAAGCAGAATAAACAGCATATATTAAACTTTTGTACCTATATTCAGCATCGCTCATTGCTGTTAATGATTTTTTGGGAGGCCCAGACTCATGTTCCAAGTCTGAAAAAATATTTCTGGATGAGCACTTATGTATCCTTTTACCTTCATCTTTGCCCTCCTTTCTGTAGAGGCTGTGGAGAGATTGATGTCTTCAACAATTAACACTCTTCAAAGTAATTCTGATCTTTTATCCTTCCTGCATCTGGTTTACCTGTGGATTGGAAACCAGACGAACCCAAAGCAAAGGGTCGTTTATTCAATGTGCTGAAGTAGCTGCAATACAGTTTCTGTCAGCAGAGGGCGAAGCCCAACTAGAAACTGAAAAGCCTGGAAAGTATTTTTAATGTAGCCACTGGGGTGCACCAGAGTCAGGAGATCAATCCTTTAAATAAGATAATTCGTAGAGTCTTTGGCGAACGTAAACAAATGCAACACAGTGGCTGGTTTCTAAGTGCAAACAGCGAGCCCGTTGAGAAGCTGTGCACAAGTGCCCAGGTATTTATCCAACAATGGTAAACGCAAAGATGAAGGAATCAGGAACACAGTGACCCATGGTCATGATGATTAATAGGAGTGGTGTTTGCCAAATGTGGATCTGAAAGTCTGTCTGGTTTCAGGGCAGTGATAAATTTAGTTTTACTCAACGTGGCAATAAGAGGCATTGGGGAGTTTAAGCCTGGGGACAAATCCAACATTCCCCCTTCAGATTTAAGGAAGACTTGGTTTGGGTCAACCCCCAGCTGTCAAGTTGGGGAGATGGAATTCTGTCCAGGTTTTATTTATCAGTCATCTAGTCAGTGAATTAATAGCTCATGCTGAGCAAAATAAAATTTTTAAAGGCTGATGGCCAGTTTGGTGTTGCCGAACACAAAACCTGTGAGAACAATACGGACTGTGCAGATTAGAAGCCATTGGGTAATGGAGCCCTTCCCCTTGTTACACGGACAGCGAGCTGTAACAGCGCGGAAGGGTTGGAGTGAAGCTCGTAGGCCCTGCCAGGTTACAGCAGGGCTGTGGCCGTTAGGTCTGTCCAGAAGAAAGGCTGCAGCCTGGGAGCACAGAGCGGGGCTGGGTGGGAGCAGTGTCTAACAAACAGCCAACAGCTGGGAGCGCTCCGATGTGAAACTTCAGTCCCACAGCTGTAGATGAGTTTTCCTATGGCCCGCTGTAAGTCCAGGGCTGTCTGCACACTGTGGAGCCAAACTAGGCTCACTCGTGCCTCTCAGCTTCCAGAATGGACACGGAGTATTCCCATAGCCACAAGATCAGCTGCAAACCTGTTATTTAAGAGAAGGGAAATGAGGATGGCTTGATTTAGGGGCAAAGCTAGTAAAACTAAAATAATCACGTTTTTAATATAAATGTTCTGTCTCTTGTTCACAAGATATTTATGCTCTTTTACTGCAAATATTTCTGGCGTATGTTGAATTCCAAAGCTAAAGTTAGTTAGCAGATCATTCAATTGTCATTTAAAGTGTCTCTTACTCATGGTATCATCTGAGCAAATGCTACTGTTTCTGGTCTTTGTTTAGATGTTCCCTCAAAGACATACAGGAAGTGACAAATACCAAATACAGATAGGAAAGCCATTTAGACTTCTATTTACTTCATGAGAAAAGTGGATTTTTGAAGAAATTTTCTTTAGCTGTAACAAAATGGCTACCTAGGAAAAAAAGAGAGCAAGAGAAAGAGTGTGTGGTCATTTTGCAGCCACAAATTGAAATAGTCAGCACTCAGTGCAGTGAAACTTATCACCTAATTGATAGCCCTGGAGGTTACTTATCCTTAATGTTTCTGCCAGAACACACCTACACAAAGTGCAGGAGAAACGAAGTCTCTCAGTCAGTCCTGCAGCAGCAGTGGAGAATTTCAGATACCAGAGGAAGCAGATGCTACCCAGAGGCTGCTGGCCCAGAGCCTCTTCACCTCCTCTTGCACAGCTGCTGCAGCACCCAGCAGTGACACCCCAGGACACCAGAAGGTGCTCGAACAGCAGCTGCTCTTGCCACTGGCACTCACTAGAAAGACCCAACAGTTAATTGGATATTCACGATAATAAAAACATTTTGGTCGAAGTTATTGCTGGCAGTGCATTGCTCTGCTTTAACTAGTCTCTAGAGTCAGGATCAGTGCTTGATACAAAGAGATTTTCTTGCTGAGCGCAGGCACGTTTGCCTGTGGAACTCACGTTCTGCTGATGTGTCTGGAGTAGACACCACTTGGCTATACTAAAGGAGCTCAAGTACAAAGTCTCAAGTCTGTTTTTAATCCAGAGGATCGCGAGAGCAGTTCATTATCTTGCTGAGCTCCAGGGTGTAGTCCTGGAGTAACAATGGCACTCCTCTTAAACTTCCTTTGGGTAAACAAGCACAGAGCTTGAGAGGAGAGGAAAAAAATTCTTAGCCCTTTGAGGTTCATCTGGCTGTGTGGCTTCTCTCGAGCAGGGCAGGCTTACTACCTGTTTAACTTAGAGGGTAGACTTCTCTGGTGTGAACAGCTTCACATGACAAGTAATAGTAAAATACATTCAGAGCTTTATTTCATTGAAATATGTATTTAACATTCAAAAACTCTGACTTCAGAGAAGAACCTGAAAATAAAATATTGTTATGAGAAGACAAAAGGACTCCTAAACACTTATGATGAGAAAGTTGAACTCCAAAATAGTTTTTCTTATTGAAGTTAACCACCAGCAATAACTTAATTCCCTAGAAGATTAAGGTCTGCTGTTCACCTTACAATTATCAGCAAAGTCTTTATCATCATGGCTGGCACAGCTTGTCTGAAATCTTTTGGGATCCATCCTCCATGGGTAGGCAATTGTGACAGCGTTTAAAAGCAGCAGCAAAATGTATAGATGATTCTTTTGGCTGTAAGGGGCACTGCCAATGTACATTACCATTTTGGCATGTGCCAGAATATGCAATAAATATTACTAGAGAAACTTTCAGATTTGCCTTACCTACCACAGAGATTTCTTTCCCCCTAGAGCAGAATTACTGATGCTAGGAAAGCAGTTAGCCTGAGGTTTCTGCTTTTCTGTTTCTTCTCTGTAGAGGAACACTAGAGATGCAAAACAGGACAGTTAGATATAAGTGGGGGCAGATGGGTATGTGTTTTGCCTTCTCCCCGGCTTTACTAGCCCGCTGAAGAAGGGCAGGTAGCAGTGGGAGCTGTGGTGGTGGCTCGGGAACTGCGAAGGCTGGGTGAGATGGGATGCTCAGGAACGCTCCTGACCTCCCTCTTCCCCGAGAGCCTTGGCTCCTTCAGAGCCTGCAGTCAAGCCTGGGGGAGGGAGGAGCGTAGCACAGAGGTTACATACGTGTTTGGAGGAAAACAGCTTCTGGTTCTGACAGCACCTCTTGCAGCACGCTTGTCTCTTCATGGTGGTCAAAAGGACTATTTATGGAGAACGTTGTACAGTGGATTTCATTCATATATTACTGAGACAAAGTTAGCCAGCAGGTAATTATATTCCCAACTGAATGAAATGAAAAATAGTAGCCAGGACACAGACCACAGAACTATCCCTCTTTAACCCGTTTCCTGCTTCTGTCACTACGGGTTTCCTTTGCTTCTCAATGGCTCAGTTTGATTTGCTGTGACTGAGTTAGTGCTTCTCAAAACAGCATGGTGGAAGAGACTTGCTTAATGTTTTCAAGCTGCTTATGAGTCGACAGTCATACTCTGCCTCCCTGTGCTGAAAATGAATCTTGAAATTCCATTTGGCTCTTTTTTTTTTCTTTGTTACTACAGATACAAAGGTTTTAAAGGCAACTGCTCGATTTCCTTCATTGAGCAGTTCAGAGCCCTCCACCAGTGCAATAAGTACTGTGAGATGCTGGGGCTGAAATCTCTGCGAACCACTCATCAAAAACAGAGGAAAGCAACATCCATGAAAAGCAAAAATCTACCAAACTCATCGACTATAAAGAAAACAGTGCCTAAGAAAGCGAGAGAACCTAGAGACGTCATTTCTTCGGAGCACTGAGTGGCCCTGTCCCATCTTGTGGAAACTCCTCTGGAGGATGTGTAGCAGTGACAGGCACCAGTGACCTGGCGGGGGATAACTTGAGTCTTTTGCCTTGTGATGTTATTTTGAAGTCATCGATTCTGTGGTCTTGGTACCTGACATTTAACACCAGGGCAAGGTTTTGAAGACAAACTAAGCCATCTGCCTGGATTATTTTACAACCCTTCTATATATTGGTATCTGCACATTTTGAGTCTTGGACGTTGAGCATGCCACAGGTCACTGGAGAACATCTCCCCTTCTACGTGCCTGTGACCCCGTGGGTTCAGCTGCTACATAAACATCAATATATTTAAGATGCCACTTAGTAGAAGTTTTGCACAGTATTATTGCTCAGGCTGCTATAGAAAAAATTGTTTTCTTTCCCAGATTTTTGCATATTGTAATCCTACTATAATCCTATTCTTGTATCTTTTTTCTCCCACTTACATGTCTTTTAATACAAGACAAAGCCATTCATGATCGGACATATCTGTTTTCTGCCCCCCCCCCCCCCCCCCATTAACTAGTACCTTTAAGGTCCTCACAAAGTGATGTCATCAGCTTAAAGATGGGGAACTTGTGTGATTCTCCACAGAATTCCTTGCTTTCCATGCAAGCTTCCTTGAATCTATGGTTAACCCCATGGCACGGCACTGTTGTGCTCGCACTGATCGTCTTGTAGGGTAGTTTGGAGCCTTCTACCATCTGAAATAAACCCTTACACACAGAGAGTATTTCAGTACCTTGCAGCATTTTCCACTAGAATGAGTACGATGACTTTTCTGGGTAGCACGGAGTTGTTTTTTGAAGGAACGTGACCAGTACCCTGGGCCCATACCTGTCAGCTAAAGAGTCACGATTTATCCAAAATGCCTAGGCAGGGCCAGAGTCGAAAAAAGATACTGCGCTGCATTAAACTTAAGTGTAGCTTACGCGGAGATTTAGAGCCGGAGGAGGGAATGATGCATGTCGGAGGACTGCAACAAGTTTGCTGTAGGTGGCAGTTGAAAACCCAGCCTGCAGTGCCTCACACAGGATAGAGACACTGAACATTGTCAGGCTTCTTACCCTGTGTGATTACTAAAGAACAGGTGGTGCCAGAAACCAGCACCTGTGGGTAAGAGTCCCATCAGTGCTGAGGAAGAGAAAAGTGATTTCAGGTAGTTTCTGCTTTGTATTGATAAGCAGCGGATGCCAAATAAGAGATAAACTGTTGGGGACTGGCTGGCACGAAGGACAGAAACTCATCTGGCTGCAATGTAGATGTAACATCTAGGCTTGTCATCCTGGGCTCCCTTGATGGTTAATGGAGGTCTTCTCAATGGAATTCAGAGCAAAGTGCAGGTCATCTGAAAAACAAACATTTGAAATAGGTCAGATTAACTGTGTCAAAAAAGTGCCTGTGTCTCTCTGTTGAGGAAAAAGGAAGCAGTGTCAGACAGAAACCTGCATTTAAATTTCTACTGTTACATGAGATTAAGTTTTCCAGAGTTCTGAAGCATTTGAGTTTTTGATAGTTTTCTGCTAACTTCGGTGGAGGAGACCAATTGCAAAGTGATACTGCAGAAATTAAGATGGTATTGTAGTCCACGTAAAATTAAATGTATGAAAGACTATTTGAAAGATGAGTTTTTAAATGGAAAATGCCAAAAAGATGAAAACACTAAGTATGACTGAAATCTGAGTCAAAACATTGAGAATGACGCCTTGACAAAACAATTACAACTTACTGAGGATGGGAAGCCATTCATTTCAAAATAAAGGTGAATGACAGTGCTGTGCTGCTGCTGAGAATCTGAAGTATCACAAGAGGATGGAGGCAGAAAAGTACCCAGAGCAGGTGTTTTGAAGGAAAGGGAGATGTGGCAGATGGTCTTACTGATACCAGCTGTGCCGCAGGGAAGAGCCCCACTGTCCTGGTGTCTCAGGAACCAGGAACCAGTCTGAGTTTACCCACCTCTCTCTCAGGTAGCAGAAGTTGGTCTGTGTGAGCGCAGGACAGCGCGCGGGGCCGGGCAGCGCACCTTGTGCTGGGGATGGCAGCGAGCTGCTTTCCTCCGCCGCCGCCCGGCAGTCACTAGCACCTTGTTTATCTGAGCCTGGAATTCTGTGCTCTCTCAGTGCTTGTTGCGGCTCACGGTTCTGGCTAGCTGTGGCGGGGAGGAGAAGGTGGTGGGGATGGGGTGTATCGGGCGCTCTGTCGCGTTGCAGCTGGAGCTGTTGGGTCTGTCGGAGCGTGAACGTCCGTGCCAGGCGGTTTGCATGAAGCTGTGCTGCGAGGCCAGCACCGTGCCTCACTGGGCCCAGCTCCGTCACCCTTTCCCCTCCTGTGGGGATGGGGAGGGTCTCCATGGCAGCTCTGCTCCTGACAGCTTCCCATCAGGGGAGAGGGAACGTTTACCACAGGTCTCTCCAGTTCTTCCGTAGCCGTGTGTGTCAGCAGAGCGCTGGACCATGTAACGCACCCCAGTTGCGAGGCTGCTGGCTCATCAGAGCCGAGGGACAGTGTAAGAAACCTGCACAAAAAAAAGCGGGGCCTGGTGTAGCCATTGAACATGACCTCCCTCACGCGCTGCTGTAAGTAACGGTGGACTAGATGATCTTCAAGGTCTTTTCCAACCTAGATGATTCTGTGATTCTAAATAGAGAGGGTTCCCTCGGGGGTTACTGCCTGACCCAGACACTGCCCGTGTGCCCGGGTATGCTTGCAGCCCGCCCTCGCTTTACCGCAGGTTCTCCCTAGCTGTGCCCTGCCTTTCTGAAGTGGACACTGCTGGTTGCTCAAGAAACACTGAGTATGACAGTGGTGTGTAGCATCTTTGCGAAGGAAATTTGCTCCTGTTTCCCTTCTCAAGCGTTCTGCTTCCTGATATTTCTGATCTCTAAGAGCGTATTGGGAAACCAATGCTCCCCCCCACCAACATCAGAGAACCAGTTTTGTTGGTATTTCATCACCTTACTGCATTTTCCTGGTGTGTTCAGTACTGATGACAATACTGTTGTTGTCTGGAAAGATAGAGGTCTTGATCCTGCAAGTGACTAAGCTTAGATGTTCTTGGAGCACCCATCTGTGACCACAGTCCCACTGCTGCAGTTGTTTGCAGAACTGAGTGATAACTTTCTTCCTTATTCATTAATCAAAAACTTGGAGAAAATGTTGTTTGCACCTGTTGGCCAAAATAAGCACAGAAGAAACCGTAGGTCTGAATGAGGATGTTTGTGCTCCATGTGTCCGTGGAACGCAATACAGCGAGCAATACAGGAGGCTCTGTGTTGCCTCCTAAAGAAAAGGTGATGACATCCTTGTCCTCTGGCAGTGAGCATAAGTGAATCTTTTAGAATGTTCTCCTCTCCGGGGAACTGTCCTCCAAGCCCACTGATGGAGCATTAATTAAGAACTCAGGCCACATTCTGGTTTTATTTCTGTTTTGATGGATTATATATTTTTCATTCATCTTTCAACTAGACTTGACATCTGTACTCAAAAGCTAATTTTCATCTTCTTATTATTGATCTCACAGGGTAAATGTGTACACTGAGCATTTTATAATAACAAACCATCATATTTGGATTAAATAGACATACACCCCACTAAAATGGATGCTTTTCCACTGCTCAGGAGTTTATGGAACGTATTTTGTTTGTTAATAGATATATTAGATTGCTGATGTATTACAACACTGTGTGAGTCACAATTGCTGAATTTCTGTCAGTGGAAAGTCTAACTGATATAATAGGAAAACCTGGCAACACAGTGGTTTAAAGCAGTTATTTTTCTGTAATAGAACAAAAGCTTCAATTATAATAATGTCACGTGATCCTGTTAAAATTCAGTCATTGCCCTTGAGTTCAGCTACATGTGCAATTACATTGAAATAATTATACATTAATAGCTACCAAAAGTAGAAAATGCTTGACTGATTACCTCCGGTTAAAGCCATTTTGACAAGTTTTAAAACCTTGCTCTGTCGTGGTACTCAGATGATTGCTCTTCACCGTATCTAAGGGAAGTAGAGAATTGAGTCTTTGCCTTTTATTTGTTTCCTTGTTGCCCCGTCCTCTTTCACACTTGCTGAGCTCCGTTCCGCCCTCCCGTCTGTCTCGTTTGACAGGCAGGCACTCCGTGGCAGGAATACCTTGTCTATGCAGGCCCCCTCAATTCCTTACTGACGTTTCTGGGTCACAATATAGAGTTTAAAATTTAGATAGTCTGACGGTGATGCAGAGAAAGCTCCAGAGTGCGTAACAAAAAATGATGGGAAATGATGATTAACAGACTGTTTGTCTGCCCATGTCTAAATTTTCATGTCAGATTTTTAAAAAAAGTATTCTGCTAATAATTGCTGTTCTTTGAAGACTGATAACTAGCCATCTTAGTCTTGCTGTTACAGAAAATACATACCCTGTATCAGGAAGTATTTCCTGGCTATCTGAAAAAGAATGAAAGCTGAGTGCATCTAAACTCAACTTTTACAAAGGTCTACACCAAGAAGTCAGGCAGGGAAAGGAAAGTTTGGTCCTGTTTATGTCCACTGGCTTCAATGGCAGAAGAAGAGTCACCTAGTGTAGAACTGTGGTTTTACCTTGGTGTGCCTGTGTTAGCAATGTGCATCAGCTGGATGTCTGCCAAATCAGAAGCAGTGAAGTAGTAATTATCAGTAGGGTAAACAGTGTTCTCATTGGGCTCTAGATTTAATGGGCCACTGAGATGAATGGGAGAAACAGCTCCCTGTTTTACAGGCAGTGTTTTAATCTGAGCCAAAGTCTGCTTTTTGCCTTTCACGTAAGGCAACCAAAGCATGGGTTTTGTGAGCAGGTCAAATAAACATGTATTCTAATCTCAGCAGAGACGTCAGCAAAGCAGAAACTGGAACCGATTTTTTAAAGGAGCAGCTAGAGGTTAATTCTTGCTGTTAGCAGTTGTGTTATTATATTAATAAATATTCCTAAGCACACACAGAACGAATGAATTGCACTGTGTCCTGAGAGCAATTTTAAAATGTTACGCTTTTCAGAGGGCACTGCTGTAGTTTAGGCTGAAGCACCTAATGCATTGTGGTTTAAATTCTATTACACAGACTAACAAGGATAAAACACTCAAGAATGGAGTCAATAAAGCTTCTACAGGATGTTTCTTCTTGTTCAGAAGTAATTAATCACATGAATGGCCTATAGGTATTGGGGTTTTAGATGTATGTGTCCCTGAGATAAACTGATCTTTTTACCCAGTCTCTCACAGTGTTTAAGTGCTTTAAAACACATCTGAGCTCCAGTGGTAACGTTTTTCAAAAACACCCAAGGCATTTCAGTGTCTAAGTCCAAATCCACAAAATACTAGACACATAACTCTTAAGTTGATCTTTTTTCCAAAAAGTAATCCTTAGAAACTTCTTGCTCAGTGGAAACTGGCCTCCTCAGTTGCTGTTGAAATGGAGCCTGGAGTACATTTGAAAATGTCACCTGAATGTTCAGAAGTGTTCAGTGGTAGCAGCGAGTGAACCGGAGTAGACTGTCCTCCACGGATTCAGGAAGACAGCTTGCACTTCTGAAAACCAGTGTGCAGGTGCTGGGGATCAGCTGTAGACTCTGGTTCCAGCTTTAGATCTTAAATAGCAATCTCACCCACAGGAGAAAGTCAGCGTGCATAGACAACAGTCAGCCTGGTCCTGAAATATGGGGAGAGATGTCTGGAGTGCAGAAGAAGTTGCTCTAAAACTGGGAAATTGAGAAACTTTTAAGCAAAACATCTGCAGCATTTTTTACCTGTGCGGGAAGATTGATTCTTGCCACAGAAGTTAGATTATTCTTCATTTCAAGTTTCCAAATGAAAAAAGCCAGAGTGCTGCGTTTCAGGATTTGAGTCTACGCCTGCCTAGCCCCGGATGCAGGGCCGATGGCAGCGCTGTGATACGTGCTCCCCGTCCTCGTGCATACACCTGCTTCACAAGCTGCTCAGCCCCAGCTCTCCAGAGGATGCACCTTCACAAGGCAGCTGGTGTATTTCAGATGCTGTGCCTTGAATATTTACCACTTCAAGGAGATGGAAGATGGAGGAGCCCATCAGGAAACAGGCAGTATGTTTCCCAATCCATTCCTTATACCACACAGCAAGAGAAAATTTTATGCAATTCTTATTGGAGGAACTTTTCAGTATAACTCCTGCAGCTTAACCTCACATAGCCTAACAGTGAACTGCAGGGATGCACCTCCATTATGCCTTAATTTCTTCTTTTTTTTTTTTTCTCTTCAAGAAACTTTAGCATATCTAATACTTGTGTGGGTGTTGTAAAGGTCATGTTGCTCTACAATAAAAGCCTCAGGAAATAACGATTAATTTTTAAGTTTTAAGAGCACAGCAGTAAGAAAGTAATAGGGACAGAGAATTAATCTACACTGCTGTCCTACCACAGAGTGCCAAGGGAAGGCTAGGAACTGTTTGCCTACATGGATGTTTGAGTATTTTAAATGGGTTTCCTTTAATAACATGAGAAGTGGAAGCTGGGGAGCCTGTACTGCCACTCCACCACTGGAGTGCCAGCAGTGGTGATTCATGCTTTGCATCTCTGAAAGAATGGATGATGTGGAATAAGCTGTGATGACACTGCAGATTGTAGAGCTAGTCCGAAATGACAGATGAAATCTCCAGCTCTTTCTGTCCATCTGGTACAGATACTGTGCTTGGGCAAGCAGCACATGAGGCTTACTGAGTGGGAGGAGAGAAACGGCGTAAGATGTTCCTTGAATAAGAAAAATCGCAGTGCCAGTAATCAGGAGAAGGCCAAGCAGGACTGGTGTGGGCTCCCTAGAAAGCACTGCAGGCATGGTGAGGGAGGGAAGGGACCTAATTTCTTTCTCAATCAAAGGTTGAGAAGAAAAGTAGCTGCTGCAAAAACATTACACAGAGTGCCTTGCAGACAAGGTTGCTTTTGCTTTCCTCCTGCAAAGCCAGAGAAAAGAGAAAGGAATTCCAGCTCTCTTGCCCACCCCCGCCCCCCAACTCACCTGCACAAAGATTCCCACAGCCAGAAGCTTGTTCTTAGCAAAGACCTTTTGAAAAATGAGCCATAATTATCTGCTGCTCTGCTGATTTCACTGTGAGTCTGCCATAAAATACTGTGGGTGTGAAATTACCGTGATTTGCTGAGCCTTGGACAGCGGGAGCATTTTGGCTTTGGGAGCCTTTCTGTTGCTGCTGGGTTCTGGCTGTGTTTATGGATGGCTGAGGTTGCTTGTTCTGCAGCGGCAGCAGAGCAGTGTCCCTCGTTACTGTTAACGCTGAAGTGGTCTTACAGGTGGTCTGTGCCAGACGTTTTGGATCTGGTCCACAACATCAGTCTTTCCAATTCATTTATCTGCTCCTTTCAGACAAAGGATAGGGCCCAACCTTATGCTTCTGGGCAGCCCAGCCCGCACCTTTCCCTTTCCACCCTTTTCACAAAGAACCTGCAGTCCTTTTAATACAGCTAAAAGCTCACCCCCTGAGTCGTGCTGATGTTCCCCCAAACACACACTAGATATGCATTTGGTCTGGTGGTAGGGCAGCACGGGGGATCAGGTGATGGGAGCTGCTGGTTTGCTGTGGCTAATTTGTGTCAGGTGCATGGCAGCATGGTGTCACAGCTGCAGCTGGGTGATGGGACAGGTCCCTATCGAGTGACCTAACAGGGGTGGGCTTGTCAGCAGGACCCAGCAGAGAGCCTTCGCGGCACACACCAAAAGGCTGGTACTGCTGCCACAGAAATGGGTTTGAATGAGCTCTCTGTGTGCTGTAGGACACATCCGAAGAGAGGAATCCGTTCATGCTTTATCTGGTAGCTGAGATTAAGATTTATTGTTCCTGAAAGCAAAACTGGACCAGGGAAGAGGAGGCCAAGGGGTGCAATATATACTGGAAGGATGCTGTCAGGGAAGTGGGACAGCAGTGGGTAAGCATCTGGCACAAGTCTTTCAAAAGAGACTTTATGTCCCTCGGAACGATGTCAAAGGGGCCAGAACACAGGCGGTGTTCTCCTCTATCCTCCCGGATGGAGACGGGGGCTCGAGAAAAAGGAGGCGGATTGACCAGGTGAAGGAGCGGCTGCGGAGCTGGGGCCGTGCCCAAGGTCTTGGCTTCCCGGGCCACGTGCTTTGTCCCTGCGTTCACATGTCCGCTGTCGTGCTCCTGCCTCTCCTCCACCTCCTTTAGCATTGCCCCTGCGCCCTCCCATTCCCCATCACTGTGCCTGATGTTTATTTGGGACAGCAGGGTTGGAAGAGGGAAAAAAAGCAACAAAAAGTCTTTCTTACTCCCGTAGGTAGTAAGCTTTATCTTCCTTTTGCAAGAGTTGTTCTGCACTAATTTATCAGGAGGCTACTGGATTTCTCTCCATTCAGTCACCTGTTATTGCTGTATCAGATACCTGCACAGAGGGGCAGTGCAGGTTTTCAGAACAGATGGTCACAAAAGAAAATTGTGAATGCAAAGAGTGATTAGGATATGGAGAGGGTTTAGGAAACCTATTCTGGGTTCCTCTGCGAAGGCCTGTTGTGTTACTAGAATTTCACGTGCTGAGAATTCTTTTAAAAATATCTAGACTGGAACTCGGTTTTAATATTCAACATTGTAGTTCTTCCATTAATGTCCAGCAGTACATATTGCTAATGACTGTTCCATGGCAATAACTCATGGAACAAAAGGTTTAGGGAATAAAATTAAGTAACTCATTCAAGCTGTTCTGTTGGGAAATCGGTTGCAAATGGAAACACACAGTATAATCTATAAATGATAAATTTCACATATTCACCTCTGCTCTCTTCCAGCAGCACTCTACACATCACAGCCCTAGGAAGCTTCCTGTTCATTATGTGTGCCTGGTTACTGAGCGCTAGAAGTCAGAGGAAAAGTGGAGTTTGGAACATGCTGATGAATATTAACGTTACCACTCCCATTGCAAACCAGAGCACAACATTCTGTGAGCCTAAATCTTGGATTATTCAATGGGATTTAGGCTTCTCAGTGCAGTGTTGGTGCCTGACTTTCGTTAAGCCCTTTGAAAGTTCCCACAGATGATTCCTATTCTTTACAATATTTTTCAGAGAATTCCTATGAGGAAACTGTGACCATTCCCAAACCAGTAGGTTTAGAATATGTCAATGGACTTGAGCGTGGTGCTCAAATTGTACATACAGTTGTGATGTGGAAGGGAACACAGCTGAAAGCATTTGAATAAATAAAGGTTAGAGGTAATAGCTTTTTATCAAAATTTTGGAAAGTGTCCTGTTTGAAAAATGTCATGAACATCTCAGTCAGTTAATGTTCCAAACGTATGTTTTAATTTGGTGCCAAAATAAGAGCCAGCAGTTTCACTACGTCAGCTAATTGGCTTCACTATTCTATTGTCCTGGTCAATTCAACAGGAAAAAGAAAATCCCAAGCTGGTCTTTTTTTTCAGAGGTAATCACCACCCCATTGATTGCAATGAAATCCACATTCCTCATGATGACATCGTAACAGTGATTCCTAAAGGGGACTCGTGTGCTTTGCAATGGGAATGTGGAAGTGCATGTAGCAGAGTGTGTATTGCCCACGTGTGATGGTGCTTTTGCTTAGAGAAGAAAGAGCAGAGTCATTGTGACATACACGTAGAAAGGTTATTTATTCCTCAGCATGGCGGGAAAACATACTGCTACAGTTCTGAATTGATGTCTTGTCTACCAGTAGCTATTTAGTGTGATAATGGCGTTTGATAGACTGGACACAAACACCATTGTCACACTCCACAGCTCTGGCAGGAGCAGATCATTAGTCCACGGAAGGAGTAATATATACACGTTGCAGGCTGCAGCACGGGGGCTTCAGAGACCTGCAAAACACAGAGAAAAGACCATGTTTACACCTATTTATACATGGTACATCAGGATTCTCACCAAGGAAGTGGGAGACAGTGGGGTTCCATATTTCTCTGAGGTATTTTGTCTAAGCTAGCTGTAGTAATCTAAAACCTAGGTAGCTTTAAGCGTGTTTTACAGGTGAAGGAGATGGACAGGCACCTTGAGAAAGTAATTGGTCCTGTCTTAAGAGACAAATTAATGAAGGGAGGGATGAAGCATTCTCTGCAAGGACTTGTTTCTTCCTCTTATGGATGGTGACAGCTCAGAGTAAGCATCTGACTTTTATAAAGCCATGTTAGATCTGAGGAATCACGATGCTAAAGATTATATTTGTTTTCCATATACTTGTTTTTACCAGCATTTTAGAGCCAGCCTACTTAGAATACACCGGGTTGGTCTGTACTCATAGTCCCACTTCAGCTATTTTATTCAATGCCGGTTCTTGTATGGTGTGTTAACACCCACGCGACAGTGAATTAAGCAGTGAACTAACATGCACGTGACTGTGGTGGTTCATTTCTTCCCAGGACAGTTTTTTTGGTTTAATAGGACAGAGAGTGTTTCTGTATTTGTTTAGCCTGCAAGTCTAATAACACTTCTGCACATCCTCAGTGAGTATAAAAAGTCCTGTAAAACATCCTGTTTGTCAGGAGTGGAGTAAGAGCACAGAAACAGTGACTGAGGGTCACATGAGGCATGGTGATTTGTAAAGCCATGGAAATTCATTTATGTGTCATCATCCCATCTGAATACTGCAGAGAAGCAGAGAAAACAGAGAAGGAGGAGCACAGGGAAGGGAGGAGATTAGAAACCAGAGCTTGGGTGAATAGTAGTGCCTTTGTATCTTACTCTTCCATGTATCTACTTTTTCCTCAGTCTATAAAGACTGTCAACTAGCGTGATCATCTGTGCAAGATCACGTTGGATATTAACTGGAAGAAACACTGACCTGTGCAGGTAGAGTGTAGCTCTGTGAAAGTGCAAGCCAGCTAGTCAATGTTCATTAGCAGGAATAACAAAATAATAACTAATAAATCATTGTAATGAAGTCTGCTAACTTAAAGAAGGGGGAAAAAAAAGTAAAAGAAGAGACAGACCACAGAGTGGAATTCCTTTATTCCCATGGAATTGGTAAAAATCTTTCAAGGAGAGCAGAGTACATTAAACATTAGTGTTCCATTTTGCATGAATTTGGGTAGATTTTGTGTGTGCCGAGTACTGAAATGTTTTTTATAGCTACTAAAAACTTGAATTTTCTGACTCAAAAAAGAATGCTGTATGGACTGGTTAGACTAAGCACCATGGGAGGGGATGGAGTTGTGGTTTTGTGCCAGGAGATGAGGGTGGAACGTCTTGCTATAATGCTTTTAAACTATCCTTCTCAGGGTTTTTTAAGCTCAGTAAATGCATTCCTAGTTTTACAGGTTCAGGAGCATTTGCCACCCATATGTAATAAAACCAGACTCTCCAACAGTCTTCTGGCTCTGGTTGCCTTTTAGCAAAAGACCGTTAAGCAAGTTGAAGCATTCAAAAGACAGACTCAGATCCTCTGAGAACTCCTTCATGGGCTTAGCCTTCCTGTCAATCTCATCCTTTACATCTCTCCTGACTCACTGCCCTGGTGATGTGTCACTCCCACACGTTAATAGCCTTAACGCTTCTGCTTTATTCCCAGTCTGCTGTCCGCTCCCATCATGCCTTCCAGCTGAGAAACGAGGGAGGGAGGCACAAATCTCTATCGTCAGCTGTTTGTAAAATCTAAACCTTTGAGGTACGTATGCTGAATGTGGTACAGCTGGGGAGGAAAACCACAGTTCTGTACTCGCGGAGACCAAGCGGTCGCCATTGTCAGTGCCATCTTTTTTCAGTCGGAGCGGCAGTCCCCAGCGTGAATCGGGGCACGCTGCGACTGGGGGGAAGTGCAGCCCCGCGTGCCCAGAGTCAGCGATCGCGTGTGGGCAGCTCCTGTGAGCTCTGCTGGGGCCTGCGGGGAGCAGGCGAGGCTCTGTGAAGGAAACCACTCAGGAAAGAATCTGCTCTCCGGATGAGATGCAGGTTGAGGGCTACTGCAGAAACAGCAGCCCTGGTTTCGGACAGGGGAAGGAGCTGTCACAGGAAGGGATAAAGGATGAGGGCCTGGGGCTCCCAAATGCAGATGGTCATAGGAAGGGAAATTTAGCTCGCTCTGTCTGCAGCAGCAGAAGTGCCAGCAGAGAGGAGACACCAGCGCAGAGCGACGAGCTGGCTGCCGACAGGTACTGAGTACACCTGAACCGCCAGTGTACTCTGCACAGCGTAGCAGGTATTTCCGCTCCAATCCTTACTGTTTGATTCAACTTTGTGTCTTTTCTGGGTCTTTTTCTTAAATGTAATCTAGTTCAAGCAGTGTTGATCAGTTAGTGCAGACTCATTAGGGCTCTGGACCGGTTTAACTACCGATTTGCAGGTACATCTAATGAAACCTCAGTGACGGCATGAGCGTGCAGTACGAGCTGAGTTCTGAGTGGCCCTTGGCTGCTAAACAGCAGAGAAATGAACCTTTGCTGGCTGCTTACCAGGTCAACTGCTTTGTTTCTCAAACATGATTATTACAATTGCTCTGTCATTCCCATCCTTGTCAAGGAAGCAAGCCTATAAATGCTTGGCCAGGGCTGAAACTCCTGCAAGTGCTTTTCCTCCTTCAGTGATTCTGCATTGTAAGTCTCTAGCTGCTGCAGGGAGAGGGAGTTGTGCATCTGAAGGCATGCACAGAGCTGCAGGCAGATCTGCAGACCCACGGGTCAGGCCACTGTGCAATCACAGCTACGAAGGAAACATCTCTAAAAGAAGGAAGGGAGCTGCCGCACAGTTGGTGCATCAAAACGGCCCCGAGTCCTTTGAATTAATGATGGCAAATACACGGTCACGCCCAGAACACGGTCTGTCTAGTCAGGATGCGCCTCGCAGTTGTAGCCCTGATGTCCACGAGGCTGTTTTTACTAAATGTGCCTGTGCTCTAGCTGGTGATAGTGAGAACTGAATGCCAAAGGAACAGAAGTACTGCTCATTGCTGTCTAATTCATCACAGCGTTAGTGGTTTCTCCCCTTACCTTTCCTCATACACATTTTACTCAGCTTTCTCTCTGCAGCAGAGAAGAAAGGTCAGGCAAGATCCTACTCTAATTAAGTTCTGTGATGAAAAGTCCGACAGTCACTGGCAGATACAGAGCCCTGGCAGAAGTGCCTCTAGACTTGACTGTGAAACGTGTATGACAGTAGATAGCTAGGCAAATGATGCAGCTGCAAGCAGACAGTTTGATGGTTCCACAGCTACGTGGAAGCTTCCAGCAATTCAACAGGAATATTTCCAAGGCAAAAGATAATGAAAGAAAGAGAAATGGCCACTAGTTTTTGGTACTGCAATGGAGAAAATAACCTGAAGCAACGGGAACGTTACAGGTCAGTACAGGGAGAAAGCAAAGCATAAACATAAGAGAAAATAAAATCCACTTTTTTCTTCTCTTCTGCTAGACGTTTGTATAAAGAATATTATTGGAATGTTACAGTTGAGAAGATCATTGTGAAAAACAATAGGGTTTTTCAAGAAGTATCTTGATGGATCACAGAACCTGTCCTTTTTCTATATCCAGGCTTATGGAAGCATTCCTGTAACTCTGGTGAAGTCTAACCACACTTGCTGTCAGCTTCCCCATCACCTCCTTTTTTTTTTAAACAATAAACATTTCTGGTGTGTTTCCCACTGACACTAATAAAAGCCTAATCTCTTTAAAAGTACAGGCAGAGATCACTATGTACAAGACATTAAATCCTGTTATATTACACAGACAGGCCACAGGCATTTGTGGATAGTTTGATATGCTGAAGTGCTTAGTATTCAAAATTCACCTGCACTATTTTATTTTTGTTAATACATTTTAGCATTTCCTTTTCCTCAGAGGAAGGCACTTACCATCTGACACAACTGCCAAATGATCCTCTGGTGTGTTGTCAGGGCTTGTCAGAACTGAGATTCTCTTGCGTGACATTTTGCTGAGTATCACTGTATCTTTGGAGGTCTTGGTTTTCTTTTACGAGTTCCCAGCAGTGGTCAGCTGTTGAAAGCCTCTGTTTCCAGTGGACTCCTTTCCCTCGCCCTTTATGGGATCCTGAGGTTTTAAAGTAAACAATTCATTCTCTTTCTGATAAGTCATATTAATATATTGATCTGGGGGAGGGAGATGGCCCTTACTGCACAGAGCCAGAGTCACCTTTACTCAAACAGACTAAGGAATGGGAAAAAAACTCTGAAATGTCAATTTTTTCTGTCCCTTCAGAGAGAGCATATGTGGGTAAGGAAAAATGCAAAATACAGGTTTTTTTGAGCTGCCTGTTTTGCTTAATCCTGAGATGAAGAGTGTTTACTCTGTCTTCATATTAATTGCTTACTTCTGCCAGCAAGACTGATTTCATCCATTCCTCAGATCTTACTGTTCACTGCTGGGTTTTACCCATCTTATTAAAATTTCAAAATTTTGATTTACTGTCTTTTCTGCATAGGAATTTTCAGAACTCTCAGAGATCCTGTCACATTTTTAATGGGTTTTACTTTCCAGCACACCTATGAGATAGGGGAAAAAGTCTGAATTCAGTGGAGCCTAACTGAACACTGATGGCAAACCCAGGAATTACACATTTCAGGACCTTATCCAGGTAATACCATTGCATAAACCTCCCGAATTTAGGACATGATGAATTTCACATTTTTTGTGAAGGATAGTATGGGATTTGAACCTGAGATTTCTCTAAACATAAAGTCACACCTTCAGTATGATAACCTTCTTGATAGTTAACTAATTAGTATTTCATTGCTTACTTCCATTACCATGCTTCTATTTCATTGTAACAGTCTTAAGTAATAGTAATTTTTTTTTTTTTAAAAAAAGCAAAGTTTTCAATATAATACTTCACAAAAGTGAGGAACCAGGTCACTTTACTGGTTTTGGCGGGGTGTGTCCATCCAGCAGCAGAAAGCCACTGCGAAATCACCTCTGGAAAAAAGTCTGTGTCTTGCACTCTCCTTGCTTTCCAGCTTTAGTGTAACTAGACCTCTGACAGGACACAAATATAGCTCCTGTCCTCATTAACCCACCTTCCCTCGCCACCGCCGGGGCGAGATGGAACGGGCAGTATGGATGAGCAGTACATACCAGCAGTAAGAATCAGAGCTCCCCTTTTGTGAGAAGGGTCCTGCACAGAACAGATTCAAACGCTTAATAATGCAACATCATGGGATGGAAAAAAACCTGAACTGCAAAGCCACTAGAACACCCTCACCTTCACCAGTTTATGCCCTTTCTCCTTT
Organism: Strix aluco; assembly: GCF_031877795.1. Classification (NCBI taxonomy): domain Eukaryota; kingdom Metazoa; phylum Chordata; class Aves; order Strigiformes; family Strigidae; genus Strix; species Strix aluco. Next base: position 96,688,030 of record NC_133971.1, on the reverse strand, counting down.
AGGCTGTCATGTATTTGGACTGCAAATTTGTCACGGCAAGAACTATCTCCTGCTATTTCCTAAAATGCTGTTTTCTAATCACAGTGTAGCTCCAGTCTCAGATACACCACTAATACAAATAATAATGTCAGCAGTCATGAATAAAAGAAGGTGCTGAACTGTGCTGTCTGGGCAATAATGGAGCTGTCTTTATAGGTTCTTAGCAGTCTTATCACTGCAGATACAGCTCAAGAATAGTTTTTTCCCCTTATGAAAAACTCCAGAATTTATAAATCTCAGGGATGTAATGACACATTTTTTATAACCTTGTTTGTAAAAGCAATGTTAGTTGCCTAACGTAGATGATCCAACTGCTTCACTCTACCCTCTTTCAGTTTTGTTAAAGATTTTAATTAGCACAAAGCAAAATTAATAATGCTAACAAGTAACGTTTAGTAAGGAAGTAAAGGATTAAATGAGACAGGAAAAGAAAAAGAGCATGTGCCTGAGTTTTAGCTTTCATATGCTGTTCTGTGTGACAGGGTATTGGAGAAACATAGTGAAATTAAGAGGTTTGTAACAACACAGTCCTACTCACTTGTTTTTAGCTTAAAAGTGCCAGTAATCTGTGATACCTAACTTCAGGTGCTGTACAAGGAGGGAGACCATGGCTATGTGTCAGCCACTTGGATGCACTGATACAGTCTCATTTTTTACCCTTAAAAAGACCTTAACAGGAAGATGACTGGGGAAAATCTGGAGTGAACCACTATCTGATCACTAAACATCAGACAAAACCAGGATCTGTTGAAGCCAAAAGAAACATTTCTGCAAACTTCTGCCAGATCGGGATAGCATCTACAGCATTATATGGCTCTATATTCTTTGTGTGTGCAGACATCTTGTGTCGTGGGGCCCGACTGTGCCGTGACTGTTCCTGCTAATAGACTTCCTGGCATATTAGGAAGAATATACCCCCAGTTACAGCTATTTTCTTTGTTGAGAGTCCGGGTGGTTAGGGCTTTTCAGTGCTGCTCTCAACCTTTGTGTTACCTTCTGCCCTTGATCTATTTAGAAAACCCTCCTGAAGCAGGGACTGCTTTTCAGTTGGTGTTGATACTGCTTGGTTTTTGGTGAAAGTCTCTCATCTGCGTACATGCACACAGTATAAAGATGACAGAATTACTAGTAGTAGTAGTTCATAGTCTGTCCATAATAGTAGAACAAAGTTTGGGGAAAATATTTATTTTAAAATTACCTGTACAGTTATACCAGAATTCTGTGTGCAAACTCCACATGCCATTCTGAAAATATGGATGTGCATTTTAAGTCTACAGAAGGTATCTGACAATTTGCTTAATCATAAAAAGAGGGCAAAAGACCTCAAATTAAAAAAAAACCCAAAATGACACATGTTGTCCAAAAACAGCAGGGAAAGACAAAAATGTGCTACTTTTTTATCACAGAGGAAACACCACTTACTTGATATTTCTGGGAAAAAAGCTGTTTTCCTCGAAATGGCAATCTACAATTGTGAGTGAAGTACTGCCCACTACACATGGAAGCACTGGTGAGAGTCTGAAACAGCATTGCAACATTCATTACTGCTGCTGACTGGTTTGGGTCCAATTCTTTGAAATTAAATGCCAAATTATTTGGAAATTCCTGAAAAAAAAAAGGAACTGGTTTGTTGAAATGTTACTACAGGTGACACAAGGACAAATAATGCAATACACATTGCACATTCATCTGAGGGCCAAATTCTTCCCTTGAAAATATGTAGATATGACCCCAAGCAAAATTATCTGAAGTTCAATCTAACTTTGAAGTTGGCACTGCTCAGAGCAGAGGCCTGAGTCCTATGACCCAGAAAGGTCCCTTCCAACCTAAAGTATTCTGTGATTCTATTTTATGTGCACAGCTCCTTGCTTACTAAGGTGTCACTATACAAAGGACAAAATTTGATCCATACAGGAATTCTTCCCTATAATTTTTCTTGTATAAACTGTGGAGGATACAAAGAGTGAAATAGAAATCTGAGGAACTGAGTCTTTTCTGTGTGGAAAGAGTAAAAGAACAACTCCAAAAGTGAAGGAATAATAACTTACAACAGGGGCAAAAATCAGGCTATGTTAGGAAGTTTTTCACACTGGGAAGATTTAACAAACAGTAAGAAGCTATGGTTTGGCTCTGCAAAGCCTTAATTATGAAATTCTTCAATTAAAAACAACTGTTTTGGCAAAAAAGGGGTTAAATAGTCTGTGCATGAAGATTTCACTAGTGTATTAGGAGACTCGTTTTACTCTGGTTTGAAATTATATGGGCCTACAAGGGTTTGTGAGTGGTATAAATCCTTTTAAGAATAAACCTTCTTTTCAGCTGGTTAGTTTTGATCATAAATACATGTTCAACAAAGCTTGTTTAGAAAACCTGTTTGAAAGGGCTTAAAACCACAGTTACTTTGTTTAGTTAGAGTAGGTTTCAAAAGCCAATTTCACCATTCAGTTCAAACTGAAGACTTTCAAATCAGGGTTCATTTACATGACCTGACCTGAAAAAGGCTTCCCTGAATCAGTTCTCATTCTTTTTTTCCCTTTCCACTTAAAATCAGAATAGTGTGAACTTTATATGAAAAGAAAAATAACACAGAGAAGGATCATGGTGCGGATGCAGAGTAAGTGGGGAGAAGCCAGTGGATTGGGAAGAGCTTTCTCTTCCTCACTTGGATGGCCTAAGACCTCATGTTATCCAGCTCATTTATCATAAACCTCAGGTTAAAGTCAGTTGCATTTTTGAGGGAGATGGGAAACTAGACCCTCAGTTGAGGAGGGAGTTATAGCAAAAGATTCTTATCTGAAAAATCTGATGCTATAAGGTACAGAGTTTTAAAGAGGAACTACTGAGGCACCAGTCCAGGGAGACACCAAGTCTTCTGTCCTCTGGAACCCTGATATTTAACGATTTTCCTCCCCTAGATTCCAGCCACAGAACTGTTCCATTAATGGCCATTCATGTATGAGAACTTGAGTTGTATCTTTAGGGCTTTACTCCAGCTCTATCTTAATGAGCATATAATAAATACTCGTAAACTTATTTAGGGTTGGCTATTTCATCTATGGAAAAATCCTGTTACAGTTCACCAGCTGTGGGCACGGCTTACTTGGTTTGAAACTTCCAGACAAATCTGGGTCAAAGATTTAGGCCAGATCCTTTTATGGAGAAAACTGACACATGTCCAACAGTGTAACTGAATTTATTCCTTTGCTATGACCTATTAATTTCAGTGAATCTATGCTGATTTATGTCAATTTAGGATATGACCATATAATTGTTGAGATGAAATTTCTACAGGAATTCTTGGGCTCAAAGTGGGCAAAGCTGGTGTTTATCTGTTTATCCCAGATTACTACAGTATTCAGGGGGCATCATCGTTCACAAGCTTTCAAGGAAGCACATTCACCAGCGCTAATACCACAATCTAATAGACAGAAGTAAGGCATATGTAGTGCTAGGACAGCTTAGATCACCGAAAGGAAAATGTTGTGACCCTTGTAAGTCAATGGCTAGTGGTTAAAGATTACCTGTTCTGGTCATTCTGACTACTAGATAGAGAAAGATTAACTCAGAGCAGTATAAAGTAGAGCAAAGGTATTTAACCTGGAAACCATGATCTCTTCTGATTTCTACCAGGACTCAGTAAACGAAATTGATTTGAGTTTCCCAATCATCAAACTCATTACATCAGTTCTAGATCATCCTGGCATTCCCCATAATGAGTCACCATCTGACACATCTGATGCAAAGAATGCAAATTGAGGATTATCTTCAGATTAAGGGTGTAAAATCTGACTAACAATGTACCATCCATGAAATTTGTTTCCCCAGCAAAACGGTTGTGGATACAGTTTAAGCAATTTCAATGTAAGCAGATGGCTAACAGATAAAATTTATGTTTATTTACCTGTCCCTAAGGGGGAACTCCCCACCCCCAAGAAAACTGCTCCCTCTGCAAACACTGTTGTTTGGCTCCTTGGCTGTAAATCTTCCGCCCAGGTCAGCTGTACTGCTTCCATTAGCCTGAGAAATTAACTGTCCAGCAGCAGTTATCAAAGGCACAGAACTTCCTTTTTCCTGTCAACCAACCGCTGCAGCCTACACATTTCAGGCAAAGCATTAAATAAATCACAAACCACAGCAAAATAAACTACCTAGTAATGGACATTTACAAAGAACATAAGATTTCTGTAACTTCCCTTCCTTCCTCTGTTTTACCAGGAGGTCAGCAGCTGCCCTCTCCCCGTACAGCCGGCTCTGAGCACTGAGTGGCCTGGCCATAAACCTGCCCTGCATTACACACAGTATTTTTCTGAATTTGGGTCAGTGAATATCAGTTCACTATGCTGCTGTATAGCAATTTCTTTTTGTCTGGCAGCCATTAAACGCTTGGAATTTAGGCAATATGCCATAAACGGTTCTCTGGTCAGAGAGACACGTATCACAACCTCTCTCTTGTCTGTGACTTCAATCTCTCCATACCTCGTTAGGTACTGACATACACACATGTGATACAGAAAGGTTAGTCTCAGAATGGTAAATAAAGGCTAGTCATTTCAAAACTATTGCCCTAAATCATTTTGGATTCAGGAATCACCACAGTCAATCAAACCTTTGCTCAGCAGTGGCCTGTGCCACCTACCTCAGGAAAGACAAACCCCATTCAGCATTTGCTACCTTCTCTGGTCTCTGGATTAGTTTAATACCTTACTAAATTCTGCTCATACGTATTCAGGTATCTGCACGGAGCTCTGCAGTCAGCACAGCTGTCCAGAGCTTCACCTGCAGGTTTCCTCAGCAGCAGCCGTGATGCATCAGGACACAGAGTCATTTGAGGGGAGCAGCCACCACCTTGTCTTTAACGCCACGGGAGCTGCACATAGAGCAGAGCTGACAAGGCTGATGGAGATGAGGATAGGCAACTTCATTCTTTTTTTTGTATTTGCAAGTAGAAGAACTGTTTCAGTCCCCTTCTCAGAACTTAGGGGAGCCTTCAGTGGCCTGAAAACCGTTAATCACCGGTGTAATGAGCTCAGCCCCGCTCAGCCCCGCCATCCCCTTCCCGCCTCCGGCGCTGCCTGAGGGGGCGGGTGGGGCGGGGCGGGGCGGGGCCCAGCCGCGGGCGGCAGAACCTTCTGGAAGGCGCTGGGCTGAGGGTGGGGGTCTCGGCTGAGGGGACACCGGTGTGGGGTTTGAGTGTGGCCGGTCCCTCTGGGTGCGGTGCTGCTGCCGGAGGCAGGGCTGTGGCGGCAGAGCCGTCCTGGCTAGCCTGGCAGGGGCTGAAACCAAACTGCCCCTTTCTGAAGGAAAGGTCGGGCTGCCCGTGGGTTTGGTGAACTCCGCTCCACGGCCAGCGCTGACGCAGGTAGTGAAGAGACTGTGGGAGAGACCGTTAGAAGTAGGGTAGAAAGGGTGCTTGGTACCTTTTGCGTGCTGCACCCAGCTATAATTAATCGTTATTTTAACTTCTCAGTCTCTGGTGAAGTCCATTGTGGATGTCAGCAGTCACAGTGTGCATTCCCCCTGCCTTTTCTTGTGCTTCAGGTGAAATCTTTCAGCTTACACAGTTAAAAAGGATTCAGTATAGACTTCCACACACTTTCTACTCTTTTGATAAAAATTGAAGATGTAAAAATCGGTTTGACCTCTTGAAAAGTCATGAAGACTGTTTTTATAATTCCCTGTTGACACTTTAACCTATCCTTCCTCTGCCAGCTTGACCTGGCTCTGGTGTGACTGGAAAAAGAACTCCCTACAGCTGGGCTTTATACTAAAAGTGCATAAAGTAAAACTAAGAAGGAGCCAAGATAAGGCAGGGTTTGTTTTTTGTGGTGGTTTTTTTTTTTTTTTTTTTTTCCCCCTCTCTATATTCCTCTGCACCTATTCCCCCAATTAAACAGAAAAATAATGTAGCTATAGCATGAATGTTTTGGAGACAGAGTGATGACAAAGCAAAAAACCCAGGTGTTTATGTGACATTGCAGACACTTTCCTTACTAAATGTAAACTTTACACAGATGTCATATTTAGTCTAATCAGATCATTTACTAACTCATTTACTATCCTATGCAGCATGAAATTGAATTTCACATGGTTATTCTAGTCCTGAATATCACAGCTCTGCTGAACTGAAGTAATATTCACAAAATCCTGATTTCAAGACCTCAGAAAATGAATCTGCTGTTTCTTTTTCTAGTCTGTCTCTATGCATAATGGCCGTTCCTCTAAACAGAAAGTGTCTCTAGGCAGGGTATAGGCTTCTCAGGTGCAGCTGGTCTTTCTTTGCTTAGATTAGCACAGGTGCTGAGCATGAGGCATCGTAAGTTCTCTTTGTGTGTTAAAAGATATTTCTACAGTGAAAAGAGGATTAAAGCAGGGAGAAAAGGAAGGTAGCTGGTCCTGTAAGAGTTGTAGAGCTCTCTCCCTCTTTCAACTAAAAGTTTATTTGTTAAATTGGTAACTGGAGAATACTATGGAAAGGATTTTCTTTCAGTGGGCAGAAGCTGGTTTTCAGCTGGAAGCTTGAATGGCTTTAGCATTTGTCAGCTGGCCAGTGGTAACTATGAGCAGTTCACATGTTGCTGGTAACTTGCACATAGAAACAGTGGGTGAGTGAAACACGGAGCTTGAGCTCAAGATAAAAGTAGGTAGTAGCGATTCCTGGCCTACACTCAGAATCGCAATATTATTTAACAAAAATATTGAAAGAAGAATTATTAATCTGCTTTACAGGCTATAGAAACAGGGTTGAGAGTTACACAGGTGCTTAGACTAAACAGGAAATTAGCACATCTTCATTAAGATCAGGTGTGAGGGTGGCTCAGGCACCTTCCCAGAGACTACTGAGTCTCTAAAGTGATACTTGGTGTGGCTAGGTCTTCAGAATAGTCTCTGTTAAATCAGAGAAGCTTTCCTACTGTACTTGGTATTAAACTTACTGGATAGTAACAGCTCTGGAGTTTCTGAGACTGCTCTTCTGGACTGAATCAGCTGGAACGAGTAAGCTTTCAACTGACAGGTAAGTAGACTTTTAATCTTTGATTGTAATGGGATGACTCTGAGGTTCCAGTCCTCAGCAATTAAAGCAGGAGGTGGTGTTCCTTGGCATGTGTTAGATTTGATGCCCTTTATAGAATGGATATCTATGGGAAATGAGTTGGATCAGAAGTAAATCACCAGAAAATTTGTGCCCCCCCCCATCTTTATGTTACCTCTGAGGTTGGAATAAAAAAAGTGTGTGTTTAATGGAATCTGAGCTGGCTTTGTGTTTCGGCCTCTGGATGGCCTGGGTAGGTGTGACAGTGTCTGGGTCCCTACCACTGCTGTGGGTTTTGTGTTCTGAAGGGGAGGAAGGCTTTCTGGGTGAGGTCATTTGTGACAGCCTAACAGGGCGTTTTCAAAATGAGCTCTTGGAAACCGGAGGGTTTGCAGTCTGCTAATTAAGCAGTGTGGCACAGAGCTCCCAAAAGTATTTTGCTGAGGTGTAATCCCAAAGATGGTGTTGATGGACTGGGCTAAGGCATTCATGTCCCAGCAACTTAGAAGGTCTAGGCCTTACTAATACCCATTTGATGTTTACACTAGCATGAGCATTGATAGATGAACTTAACTGTGTGTGAAACAGGAATATTGATGCTGGAGCCCCAGTGGCTGAGACAAGAGGTCATCTTTGCCCTTGTTTGCGAGTCCTCCTTGCCTCCTTTTGTTGAAAGGTGGGAGGATAACTCCAGAGTGCCAGATCTCATGCAGGTGTCAAGGGATTGTCAGTCAAAATGTGGTCTGGTATGTCGTGAAGCTGAGGAGGAGGCGGCTTGATTTAGATGAGTTTTGGTGAGGTGCTATTGCAGCCCAGGTGGTGTTTGGAGGCTGGTATTTAGGGGTGTGGCAGAGCAGATTCGTTACGAGGGGCAGCTTGGAGCCCTGAGTGATGTTGTGCTAACCTGTGCATCATGAGTTGTGTCTGGTGTAGCGGTTAACCTCGTGGGGTGGTTACCCTGTCCAGTGTGCAATGCCTGTGTAAATGCTTTTCTGGGGTAGTGCCCCACAGCTCTGGAATTGTTTTACTTTTTTAAAGTGAGTATTCTCCACAAAGCTTCAGGGCATGCTTTTGCTGGTGTTTGAGAATAAAATTCTATACCTCACCATGAAATACCTGCCATGAAAACAAAAAAATTCAGTAATATGGTTGTTCCTTGTGCACATTCTTATAGTACACAGTTGAGATGTGACTCTCTGCAAATGTGGGCTTGTTTTCAGAAGGACCTTGAGCTCGGTGTAAAGAGTTTGTCAGTGTGTCATTGGGTGGGGAGGGGAGTTAAGTGATTGAATGCATGAGCTCTGTAAGAAAAACACCTGGCTCTTCTAAGCTATTAGGAGTTGGGTGCAAATAATAGGAATTAGCTGCCTGTGTAATCACATACCAGTTCAGATCACCAGAGCTTTAAATGCCATGACCTCACTAGTTTTCCAGGTTATATGATGTTGTGCTCAGAATACAGTTAAAAGAAAAATGAATTTGAGACTTCCTTTTTTCTGTGCTTCACTTCTTAATATCTCATGGTGTGTATTCAGTTCTAAATATCTCATTGCGTGTGAAGATGAGCTTTTTTTTAAAGGGGAAAGAAGTCGGGGAGAAAGGATTCTGTTTAGTTTGCAACAAATGCCCGCTTTAAATATCTATGTCTTGAAAACACTGTTCTTTGGAGATGCTGCTGAGATGTTTCAGTATTTTTTTGGTATCTGCTGTATTAGCCTATAACAGTCCCTATAGGGATTATATTTCATAGCCACTGTATAGCCCCCATAATGCAGTACGACACCGCTCTTTTACTGACTCATTGATAACATCTTGCTGTAGTTTCTCAGAACACAAAGCATATATCTAGGCTACAATGTTCTCTACATCACAGGAACTTTTTAAAATATATGTTTAGTCTCAGAGGACTTGTCTTCAGCTGAAGAAGCCTGAATTTTCTAGGGTTTTTTATTTTGAAAGCTAAAACTTCCTACTGACACTAAAATAAAACAACACTTTCCAACCTCTTGTTATTTTTCTGTTGTATTGGAAATCAATTCAACACATGCAATTCTTGTTTTAGTAATCTCAGTGAAATAATTTTTATTTTTATTAAATAGAAGGTAGGTTTGAGTTGATATAAAGATCAAGTAAAAATTAGTTATTTTCATGTCCAAGTGAAGATTCTTAAACTATGCAATTTGCAGTCATTTCAACATTATTTACTTTCAAGGCTTATTCAGGGGGTTGGAGATTATTCTCTCTGCTTACCAAATTTATGCTTGCAGGATAAATTTCTGTATGAAATGAAATTTAGAACTCACCTGTTGTTCCTAGAATACTCTTGAAAACTTGTTTTTTCTTCTGAGGAGGTTTATTATGACTGGAAAAAGCAGAACACCACATACACAAATCTTAATCTTTATCCCCAGTGCAAAGTGGGTTATTTCCTCCAGATTTTAGGTGATGTTTTTTCAACTTACATTAGAACGCTATCCTACTGCCTGTGTCATGCAGCTGCCCCTAGCACTGTGTGGTAGGAATGGCTCCGTACAAAGGTGGCATTTCTATCTGTTGTGCCAAAGCCAGGGTGCAAGTGCTGCTCTGGGGGCAGAACAGACCCTTTCCGTGCAGTCTGGCTTTGTTAAAGATTACTTGGTCTGAAATGGCAAGCGCAAGCCCTCTCTTAGGTTCGGTGACTGCTGTGGGGAGTACTTCTCTAGGACTTGTCAGTCTGGGCTGTTGTGTGCCCTTGTGATAGGGCTTCACTTCTGAGGGTGGCATTTGGCAAGGTCTGTTCTCTAGAAGAATTCATTGCAGTTTCAGCACTTGTTTGGTCACTTGGAGCCCGTTCTGCTGTTACGGCTGTAGAGGCTGTTGGGTCTTACAAGCAGAGTGCTGTCCTTTGGTGCCTCTGGGATAAAAGAGGTTGTAACTGTGATACTTGGACACTCTCTGCAGGCTGACAGTGTGCTAAACTGAGGTACACGCTAACACTGCGTGGTCACTGATGCGGAGAGGAACATACATTTTAATGTTGTGAAATATGCCTTCTGGTGGGGAAAATGCACGTGTGTTTCCAGTGTGACTGATGAATTGAGGTATGGTATTCTCATGGATAGCTTGTTGGAGCTATTTCACGTACGTGAACTTGAGAATGTTAAATATTAATCATTCTTATCAGCCCTGTGAGCAGTAAGCCAGTACTCTGTTTTAACTTCAGGTAAATGAACAAACGCTCTGGGGTGATTCATGAAACTAAGTGGCTTGTGTAGCAAGATTCAGTTTGTTTCACAATTCTTAAATGCTAGTGGAACATAAAGTCCCACTTTAATTTAGGATTGGCGAGTAACTCAACCAGACACAAGTACCATACTGCTGTGACAAGCAAGTCTGGGAAATTCCTGAAGTTCGTTGAAGATAATTTCTAGTCTCAAGTACTCAGTGAGCCAGCTAGGAAAGATGCCCTCCTACACTTACTGTTTGTGAGTAGAGGAGGGCTTGTGGGAGGTGTGATGGTAGGTGGCTGCCTTGGCCACAGTGATCATGAAATGGTAGAGATTAAAATTTTTGGTGTAATGAGAAAGAAGGTCATCAGAGTTGCTACCCTGGATTTCAAGAGAGCAGACTTTAAGCTACCCAGGCAGCCAGTTAGCAGTGTCCCCTGAGAAACTGCTTTTGAGGGCTTTGGGGTCCATAAGGGTTGGTCAGTTTTTAAGAACCACTTTTTTTAAATAACTTTGCACAGGAGCAGGCAGTCCCATTGTGTTGGAAGTCAAGTAATAGGGGCAGATGACCAGCATGGCTGAGCAGGGAGTCTTCTTGGATGATCTCTGGAAGCTCAGTCAGGCTTTGTAGGAAGATTACAGAGCTGCAGTTTGCCAGCAGTATTCCTGAGGGCTCGATTCTAGGGCCAGTGCTGTTCGACACTTATCAGTGGTCTGGATGCAGGAGTTGAATGCACCATTAGGGTGTTTGCTGATGATACTAAACTGGGTGGGAGGTGCTGTTGACTCTCTCAAGGGACAAGAGGCCTTGCAGAGGGATCTAGATAGGTTGGAGCATTGGGCAATCATCAGCGTCATGAAATTAAACAAGTTCAAATGCCAGATTCTGCGCAGGGGACAGAGTAATGCCAGAGACAAGTATAAACTGGGAGGGGAGTGGTTGGGGAGCAGCCCTGCAGAGAGGGCTCTGGGGGTGCTGGGGGGCAGCAGCTCAGCAGGAGCCAGCAGCGTTTCCTGGCACCGGGAGGGCAAACAGCATCCTGGGGGCATCCAACCCAGCACGACCAGTGGCCAAGAGTGGCAGTTATCCTGCTGTATTTAGTGTTGGTGTGGCCTCACCTGGAGCACTATGTGCAGTTCTGGGCCCCACAATTTTAAAAAGGATGTGAAGGTCCTAGAGTGTGTCCAGAGGAGGGAACAAATCTGGTGAGGGGCTGGAGGGCAGGTGCTGTGGGGAGCAGCTGAGGGCTCCGGGCTTGTCTCGCCTGGGAGAAGGGGCTGAGGCCGAGCTCAGGGCTCTCTGCAGCTCCCTGGGGAGGGGATGGGGAGAGGGGGGTGCTGAGCTCTGCTCCCTGGGATCCAGGGACAGGACGCCTGGGAAGGGCTCAGAGCTGCGCTGGGGAGGTTCAGACTGGACGAGAGGAAGTATTTCTTCACCCAGAGGTGGTCAAACCCTGGAACAGGCTTCCTGGAGAGGGGGTCGCTGCCCCAGGCCTGTCGGTGTTTAAGAGGCGATTGGACAATGCCCTTAACAACAGGCTTTAACTTTAGGTCAGCCCCGGAGGGCTCAGGAGTTGGACCAGATGGTTGTTGTAGGTTCCCTCCAGCTGAAATATTCTTTTCCAAAAGGTGTGTGCACAAGCTACCTTGATTCTATATAGTAATATGTATTAAGTGAAAGTAAGAAAAAAATGGGATGATCTATGTTGAATTGGTGTGATAATGTGATCTTGAGAAAACAAGCTATGCCCAGAATGGCACTGAAAAATCCAAGCAGGGTTAGTTACCTCTCTTCTAGCCATGTCTGATTTCTTCCTGTTGAAGCACTGAGAAAATAGCATCACTGGTATGGTATCACTCGTGGTAGGAGTACTGAGCATTAGCTGTGTGGGAAGATCATATGATCTTAGGATAATTCAGGCTGGAAGGGCTGTCAGGAAGACTCTAGCCCAGCCTCCTGCACCAAACAGCTGTAGTGTCAGACTAAGCTGGTCAGGGCTTTATCCAGTTGGATCTTGAAATCTACCCCAGATGGAGACCTCACAGGCTCCGAGCAACCTGTTCCCAGCTTGAGCAGATGTAATCCTGTAGGTCAGCTGCGTAACTACCAGATACCAGACAAAATAACATTAAACTACTGCTCTTTGACCTGAAATACTCCTTGGGAAATTGGTAACGCTGTTGCCTGGTTTTGGACCTACATGCAGAACATCAGTCTGTTCTTTCAACTGTTGTATGTCAGACCATGTCAGGTGAGCTGTGTTGTCAAAGAGCAACCTGCTCAAATCAAGGTACGCTTAGCAGGAGCGGAGATGTCTGTTCTGGAAGTGTGCAAGAAGTAATGGGCAGTGGCTAAAGGGCCAGGGTGACCAGGAGTTGCGTGCTTTGTTCCACAGGATTATCAGTTTTGTGGGCGAGTAGCACTGGCCAGTGTGTTCTCCTGTTTGCTGATGAACAAAACAGAACATTTGAAGTGTGTGCCGTGAAAATGATTGTTTCTTCCTTAAGGTTTTTGCAGTCTCAGTGAAAGATAAATGAGAAATTGATGAAGCAGCACAAGGAAACAATAAGAACTGGCATTCTCTTGAGTACACTGGCAGCCTATCTGCCATGGTGTGTTGTGGGTTTTTGTATTTTTATTCTAAGTGGGTGGGTTTTTTATTTGTGTAGCTTCATGAAGAAAGAGACAATACAGAGGATTTTGAAGGTTACTAATACATCAGTACTCTCTAAAACCAAGTATCTGTTCTATCAGATGTGGAAGAATGGAAGCACTTCATGAAAAATGGAGCTAGCAGGTGCTGGTTCCCTTTCCAAGTGGTAGGCAGCGCTGCCGTGTCAGTGTTGACTGAGAGCGGGTAGCTAGTGTGAGGCAGGGCCGCAGAGGCTTTGAGAAGAGGAAGAGCTTGAGCAGGTTTACAAAGAGTAAGATAATGTCATCAAAGCAGTAGGTGAGGAATAGTTGAAACAACATTTAACTTTTTTCTTTTCTTGATTTTAAACCTTAAGCCTGCTGTTTAGGTCATTCCTTGGCACGATTACAGTGAGGGTAGTGATACTGCTTGCTAGGGGCCGCAGAAGAGGATAACTCAAATGGCAGAATCGTTAGCAAAAGCTGATTAAAAAGAAGATCAGAGGTAGTAATTAGGATATCGCACACTCAGTTTTCTGAAGTTACTTTGAGGCTTATTTCAAAATCTGAGGAATATTGACTGCGAAGCGAGTTATTTGTATTTTGACAGTTAATGACTTAAAAGATGTTAGGAGGGGAAAAAATTCTACTCTTACAACTTTTCTCAGATCTATCTGAGACCGTGTTACATGCCCGCAATAGCAAAGTAGTCTAGAGGACAGCCTGTCTCGTTTGCAGGACAGACTGTGAAGACTTTCAAACTTGCATGATTTGTTATTTGTAAAATTGCAAGAGGGGGGTGTGTGAATGTCTTGGGCTGTCCAAGCCTCTTTCTCACCCCCACCTGCACCGCTGTGGTTTACAGTGGTTCTGTGGGAGTACCAGGTGCTGCAGAAGGGTGTGGGGTTGTAACAGGGGAGTGCCAGGGCTCCGAGGGAGCGACCGGAGGCTCCCTGTCCTAATGCCTCTGCAGCAGGATCTGGCTGCACTACAGCAGAGCGTGTTGGGTGTGAGGAGAGTTGGAACCAACTGTTGTGACCTTGGCTGTGATAGAAATTGGTGAATATTTTTGAGAAAACCACATGGCAGCACCACTGGCAGAAGCATTCCTGACAATTTCCATGGGGCCTGCATTTCACTCAGTGTGTACTATTGCAGCAGACAGTTATTGTAGGAATTAAAGGATTTTGCTGTAAAGCGTAAAGGTGAGTGACTCTGTTACAAGGAGCATGGGATACAGTTATCGCAAAGTCAGGCAGTGTCAACCACAGGTTTGCAAGAACTGGCCCCAAAGAGTGAGGTTTTCTTCAAAGGAAATTTTTCTGAAATATGCATCATTTGGCAAAATATTTCAACTCAACTGCCACTTTCAAACCTAAAAAAGCTTCTATTTAATTTATAATTACATTTTTATTTAACTCTTGAAAGCTGGCATGAATTTGCAGTTTGACTTAAAAGATGTTGCTTTTTAAGTTTTGTTTAAAATTATTATACTTTTTGTTCTATTAGCATTAAGTTTTGGGTTTTTTTTAATTCAGCTTTCAGATACTATGGTTGGGAGCAGGAGAACAGGAGGAAACAGCACAGACCAGCGAAGGGTACTATGTATTCTTGTTTGAGTTCTCTGATCCAGCATCTATTGAAGTGATGCAAATTGGAAGTGATGGGTATTAAGTCCTTAATTTTTAATAAAAATCAACATTCTCTCTCAGTTTCCTTAATTCAGCTATTTTAAGGACAGATTTTTCAGTTCAGAGGACCTCGTGTCCCTTGCATGACCATTTTAACAAGCTCATTTGATTGGCCTATTAAAACTGGTGGTGTGACAGTTTAAAGACTTTTTAAATCTTGTTAGCTATACCTGATGAGTGAATGTACATACCTAGTTTATGTCCTGTCTGACAGACTGTAATAAAGTGTAGAAGTTAGTGCAAAAAAAGAAATTATGATAGTGGGAAAGAATTGGAATGCTTTTGTGTGGAAGAAACTACGCATCCCAAATCTGAAGGATGCCATGGCCTTCAGAGAAGGGAAATCTGCTTGATAAGGGGCTTCTTGCATTTGCAAGAAATCTAGCAGATTCTTAAAGAACTGAAGCTGACAAGGTGAAAGGGCAAGTCTTCGTATAACCAAATATCAACCTATGGGAGAGAAAAGAAAATGGAGGCAATAGTTGTCAGTTTGGTCTCTAGGAGTTTCTCAAGGATCTATAGTGGGCTTTTCAGTGTGTTTTAGGATAGGATTCACGTTTCACAATGTGAAGGGTTTTGCTGAATCCCTGGCTTGAGTTTTTTTTGGGTGTTGTTACCCTCCTGCCCCCCATTTTGGTCTGCCAATAGAAACTGATAGCCAAGAACAAACAAGCTACTCGGTAGATGACCAGATGAACTGACTGTTTGGTCGTTGGACTCCTGTCCTTCAGGATATGGACAGATGTGCTCAAACAAAGCTATTTAAACAGATGCCAGTGGCACAGATAAAAGGTGGTATGGATATATATGTGTATATATACATTAGCCTTAG
This sequence comes from Strix aluco, assembly GCF_031877795.1. Taxonomy (NCBI): domain Eukaryota; kingdom Metazoa; phylum Chordata; class Aves; order Strigiformes; family Strigidae; genus Strix; species Strix aluco. The sequence goes on along the minus strand of NC_133971.1, from coordinate 96,672,600 downwards.
AGGCAATAAAGAAAAAAGGAATGAAGAAAGGCTTTTTTTATTAGTGACTGTCCAACAGGAAAACCTGATAATTCTTTCTGCAGATTAATTTAGTGACAGTCAAATGAATCTCAATTTTCTCCATTAAATGCCACTCATGCTGGTATTCCGTTGTTGTTAGATATTGTTAATTTTTAAAATGTTTTGGATTTTCTCAGGTAACCCTTATTTGTGCATGCAGTAGGTGTAGAGAGACCTCTGACTCCCCTGGAGATTGTGGTTGTTTCCCTAGCAGCTTGATGTGGACTGCTACTTATGCTAGCAGTCTGACTAGTTCTTCCTTCATTCCCCAACACTGTCTTATGGTGCCTGGTTTCTTTTTCTGGGCAAAAGATGCTTGGGTCCATACCAGAGTATTTCTGTATTAGTTGCTCAGAGTATTTCCATATTAGTTGCTGTAGATTAAACTGTCATTTAGTACAAAATGTAAGAAACTGTTGCTTCCTAAACTGTGGTGAATATAACCACCCCCTGAAGTGCTTTGAACTGCTTCTGTTCTTTTTTTTGGAGTTTAGGTATTAGTGCTAGGCTTGGTTTTGATAGTTATTTGTCCTGTGAACAAAGGAGAAGAGTAAGGGATGCAGTATGCTCAGACTTTGTGAACAAGAGCTAAAAGAAGTTTAGGAGTGGATATAGCACAGTTTCTTCATCCCTTTCTTTTCCTGTAGAGCCAGGTGAAAGCTGTGTAAGGTAATGTTAAGAAAATGGATCTTTGGAGTGAAGTTGGAATGAAGTTGGTGTTGCTCAGAGCCAAGTCTGATTCTGTATTTACTGCTCCCTGCAACTACTGGGGGTGCAAAATTATGCTTTTATCACCAGAAATGGGCAAAAACAACCCCCTGAGGTTCTTGTACTGATAAAAGACTGTTTGCCATACAACAGGTAATTTTGTAGTAAAGCTAAGCAGAAATTGAGATGATGATGATGATGACCTTCACAAATCTATGATTGTATATGGTAGAGTTACCACTGTGTATTGGGTATGTATCACCAAACCTTATTTCAGGGATTTGATGTGCTCTGTGAACGCTTCAGGGGCCAGAAATTTGGTAACTGGATCTGATCTGAGTTTTCTGGCTCCTGCATTCAAGGCCTGAGAGAGGCTAGACACAAAAGCAACTGTTAAAAATCCTAAGGAGGAGGGGTCTCCTTGGGAAGCAGGGGTATATTTTCATTTAAATTGGAGATGAAGCAAAATCTTGCTTCCAGGAATCCACATTGAGGGAGATTGACATTTTGGTCGAACTTCTGGTTTAGAAGAACTGATGCTGGCTTTCTTCAGTGTTTGTCTCTACTCTTAGGTCCTGATTAATTTCTCTGTGTTCTAAAAGCCACTGAAGGGACTACAATGCTGGTGACAGTTCACCATAAAAGATTTCCTTGGCAAACAGTACATCAGCATCTCCATTGTTCTGAGAATTCAGAGCCCAAAAAATCTGAAGATAGTTGCATTTTTTTTTTTATATCTTACTAGAGTTCTTAACCAGTTCTTTATGCCAGTGTGCTGCCAAGCTGTTGTTAACAGCAGGTAAGAGCCTTTGCCCCTGTGCTTCAGCTGTTCCGGTTCGTGTTCTTCTGGTTCAGTGCCACTGCCCGCGTGTAGGCCAGAGAGCATTTGTCAAATCTAGGTTGTTTCTGAGGAACACTTTGATTTGTCTGGGGCTGCTTCCTTATGTAACGCTGCCTGCCTTTCTGTCTTGAGGACTAATTCTCCCTGAATATTGGGTGATTTGCAAACTCTTTTATTAGGGTTGGTACTGCTGTTACAAAGAAAAGGCGAAAAGGAGTGACAAGGGAGATGTTTCCTGCCTTGCTATCAAATAACAAAGTCCTTTATAAAAAGGGGCAAAAAAGAATTTGTGATTTGGACTACATGCTCCTATTTTCTTTTTTTTTTTTTTTTTTTTTTAAAATAAAAAACCAACGCTGGGGGCACAATTGGGAAATAGAATCCAAGATGTGCATGTTGAGATCATGTGTAATCACAATTTCTATTTACATTATTATTAAATAATCAGAGGCAGTGAACCATCTGCATGCTTGATTAGGAAGCAGAAGTGTTTAAAACTTGGCAATTTTCTTAAAAGCTGTTGTTCAGAGAAGTAAAGCACTGGAGCAAGGGAAGATACTGGTATGGTAGAGAAAATGTCAGTTGTGGGAACGAGTAGCCCTCAATTCCTTGAACTCTAGATGGACTGCCATCTAGAAATTCCTACACTTGCACAAAATATTAATCTCTAGCTGCTTCAAAGTGGGTTTTTTGTTTTGTTCTGTGTCAAGAAACCCTTAAAACTAAAGATGTGTTCTGTATCAGCATATGGAAATATTTAGAGGTACAGCAGAGAAGTGTCTGTACACTGCATGCGACTAATATTTGCCAAGTATTGATCTAGCCCCCATCTCTGTTATCCTTTAACTTTAGTCCAAGGTTCAAAGTTTACCTTTTGTTTAAAAACTGATTTCACAGGGAGGTCGTGTCCTCTAGCTAATCCAGTAGTGATAGAGGTCTGTAAAATGAAAATTGAGTTTGCCACAGCTTGGAGGAGATCTCTGAAGGCCAGACAGGACACCTCTATGCCGTAGAGACATGTGGATATCCACACACAGAGCAGTACACAGTGAGCCTGAAGGAGTGACAAAATGGAGTAATTAGTCCAAATTAGCAGAACAAGCAGGAGCCTCATGTTTGTCCCACCTGTTTCTGCACATAGGCAGCAAAAATGACATTGTGGTTGTAACTTGTGCAATTGCATCTCTGTTACCTTAAGCTGGCAAGATTGAATAGAAGAATACTGGAAACCAGAGTACAAATGTGACTTTCTGATCTTTGCACATGTTACTGGGTAACCTGTGCCAGGGCCTCACCACCCTCCTTGTAAAACATGTCTTCCTTATGTCCAATCTAAACCTGCCCACCTTCAGTTTAAAACTGTTACCCCCCTGTCCTATCCCTACACCCTGATCAAGAGTCCCTCCCCCCTTTCCTGTAGCCCCTTTCAGCACTGGGAGGCCGCTCTAAGGTCCCCCTGGAGCCTTCTCTTCTCCAGCTGAACACCCCCATCTCCCTCACCCTTTCTCCACAGCAGAGCTGTTCCACCTCTCAGATAATTTTTGTGACTCTGCTCTGGACCCGCTCCAACAGGTCCACGTCTGCTTGCACTGGGGACCCCAGAGCTGGATGCAGTGCTCTGGGTGGGGTCTCACCAGATTGAGCCGAGGGGGAGAATCATCTCCTTGGATGAAAGGATAATGTCCATTTTCTCAGGCCTGAGCATCTAAAAGCTAGGCACAGATTAAATCTAAACTTGCATGGTTAACCTGGTAACGCTCCCTGTGAATGTATATCATTCCTTATTTTATATTCCCAGTCTTATTCCTGGGACCTAACCCAGAAACCAGGCTTCCTTGGTTTCAGCAAAGTCAATGGCTGTTGACTGAACAGCACCACACATCATCCAGGGATTTCTTTGCAAAGTCTTCAGCTTCCCGAGCGCTCAGACCTGCAAACCCGCTGTGTGTCTGTCTCCCGTTCACATGTGGGTAACTGGATCACAGGAGGAGCTGGGTACCCGCACGGCCCTGCTGGATCTGGCCTCAGCCAGTGGAAAATCCAGCTGCTAGCAAGGTGGCTATTGCCGTCCTCTTTGCTTTCATAGTGTAACTTGCTGCAAATAGTAGATGTTTCAACCAGCTGCTAGGTTATTAGCCAAAATATTGTGGCAAATTATTAGAATGCTTAAATTTGAAAATATTTGAATTTGAAAAAATCAGATACAGACATAAAATTTTAAGGTGATTGCACTGTTATTTACGCTACTGAGAGAATTATCAGAGATGAAAATGTACTGAAATTTAAAGTCAAAACCTTTTATTAACAAGGTTAAAATATGACAGTCAGGGTAAAAGATAATAGATTTAGAAGAGTGTATATTTGTAATGAATGTATCTTAAGTTTATACTGAATTGCACTTTAAACTTAAGAGTCTAATCTGTCAAGTTAATGAAACGCCCACAGCAAATGGCAGAAATGTGGGGAGAAAATAGCGGATGCATTTGAGCAAGAATAAATTGAATTTGAACAAGGCTCTCAATCTAAAGCTGGGGAAAATAGTCAGTGGTAATCATCAAGAGATTATTTATCTTTGATCCTTGTATTGGAGATGTGTGAAACGGGAGCGTTTCCTGTTGGGTTGCCATAGCGAACCCGGGGTGCCTCCTTTCTTGTGATATTATGTAGGCATGTAAATGACAGTGGGTTTTATGTGGAGTCAGCCTTGGAATCAAAGAAAGACACAAAATTCAGCTTGTCATTCAGTTGGATTTAAAATACTAAGGTTGCTGAAGCAGAGAGGAGGTTGGCTCTGAGAAGAGGGTATGGGACAGATTTTTAAAAGGCATTTCAGTCTTTTGCGATTGCCAGTAGGTTTTCAATGCCCAAATACTCATTAGATATAGCTAAGTCTTCAACAACAACTGTAATTCTCGCATGCACAATTGCTCTGCTGTGTTATCCCTACTTAATATACTTGATGAATTTCTGGGCTTAGCATATCCTAGCTGCAGGGTGTCTCGGCTCTGTGGAGTGGGTGAAGTTGAGCCAGGCACAAGGCACAGAGCTGATGCTTCAGTGGCGGCGGTTGCCTGGTGCTGCTTTTGTCTCTAGCTACACCCTGGAAGTTGTTCTGCACCAGAATTGCAGTAGGCAGGTTCAAGTGTTACCAGAAGTTCTTTGCCAGCCTGCAGGGCTGATGGACTTGCTGTTCAGGTTGTCGCTGGTGACACAGATATGACTGTACTTCTTGCTGGCTTTATCTCCCCTTGGCTGGGTCCTGCGCCGCTGTCAGGACTGGTTTCCACGCGAGGGAACCAGCTCCAGGGGCTGTTTGTGTCAGGCTTTCCTGAGGGACGCTGTGTGAGGCCCAGGCGCGTGTCAGAACCTGTGCTGGCACCCGCAGCAGTTTGCTGGGGTGTTGCTCTGAGCCTTCCTGCTGGGAAGCCGTGGCAAGCGGAGGAAACCAGAGACCTCCCCACTGCGCACGCAGAGACAGCAAGAGGTGTCTGGGGAACCCGGGGATGGACAGATAAAAGATAAGAGGTGTCGGGTTCAAAACAAAGGGAGGAACCATCACGGACACTGTGCTCAAGCAGCTGTAAATACTAGACTTTCCCATGACACCAGAAACTATTTATTTAAAAGATATATCTGAATTCTATGGTTATTCATGTGCAAAGAAGAGGAAGGCATCACCGCTGTAGCAGGTCCTTGAGCTGCACATCAGTCACGTTTGGGAGTGCATTTGCTCGAAGCGCTGCTATTTGCCCTACTCTTAAGCTGCTTTGGCGGAATTTGCAAAACAGATACTTGTCCAGCTGGACCTTTGTTTTGATCCGATATGGTGGTTTTTATTAATGACAGCAAGCTTAAAAAGGAAAAGGAATTAATTTGGATAGTGTAGGGTTTTTCCCATGACAGGGTGGGAAGCAACCAAGTTTCAGGGCTGGAAATATGAACGTGTTCACTGCTAATACAGTTACTGCAGCGTCTCCTACGGGTGACTGCGGAGTATTGTTGATACATAGGAATTGATTTGGGGTTTGAATATATTGACATGTTTGGGGCTTTTTATTTGCTTGTTTCTCAAGGGCAACAAAACCTTAGTAGCCATATACAAATGGCATGCAGTAAGGATTTGTACAGACATTCTTCAACTACTTAGAACATTTTCTTGCCACAATTCATTTTTCATTCCAATTAGAAACACACATGGAATTCCTGTGGCTTTGTTTTGGTTTTTTTTTTTTTTTTGAAACCTACTGGATGTAGCTATGCCAAAACATTAATAAACACTGAGGTATCACTGGAAGAGATGTGTTTGGTTTTAGACCTCTGTTGTGAAGAGTGCTGGTTAATGCTGTGTTTCAGCATTACAGAGCTGTCAGTTTACAGTACAAAGATGTTTGCTCATGTAAATGAGTATATGAATGATACAGCTGAGTTAGTTCAGCACGAGGGAGGCCATGATATTAGCTGCGAAATGTGTCGCCTGGCTGCCTGGGAGGAGAAGATAGAGATAGGCACAAATAGAGTTTAAACAAGACAAATCAGTTGCTGCTCTGTGTTGTTGATGTAGCTGAACAGTAGAGAGACTGGTGCATTAATTAATAAGGCAGAGTAAGTAATGCTGCCATTGCAAGTAGGTGATGTGCCACAACATCACACATGTGCCCAGAGCTAACGTGGTTACAAACCCGAGTTAACAGGCTGAGGCACCTGGGGTTGGGTGGCTTTAAGAGGTCATGTGGCAGCACTGGGGAGCTCCTGGTGACAGGATTCGTATGGGCTAGCCAGTCTATTGAAAGTTGAACAGTATTCCTGATGGGGGCGGTTTCTGGGTTGTGTGAAGGGATTTTTTTTTTACCTCCTTGCCTTGGCCACCCTTGTTCCTCTGCCAGTTCCTGGACTCCTGGGTACTTGCTTAAGTGGGTGGTGGTGTGTGTCTTTTTTTACCCTTTTTTTTTTTTTCTTCCTTTTTTCACTTTCTTCAGCAAATTGCAGCTGAAGGTAGCTGCAAGAGTCTGTTATGTGACTCTGGATGTGTATTAGCAGAAGTCAGATCAGAGTTGTGTGTAGACTCTGCTTCCTGTGAAGCTCAAAAGCTGGGAGACAATTTGTTACCTACTCATTCTGCGTTTAAGACTAACAGATAGTTCAGTCCATCTGCAACTCTCTTAAGCACTGATACTAGCTGAGGAGGAATGTACTGTATTCCTGAAGTGAGCTGTTAAGTCAGAAATATGACTTGTGGCAGTTGGTTGGGTTTTTTGGTTAGGTTTGGGTTTTTTTCATGGGGGTTTGTTGGTGATATGTTTTTGTGTTGGTTGGGTTTTTTTTTTAAGTTAGGCATTTGCAGTGATTAACAGAAAAGGCAACATTAGTTCCACTGCTGTTAATAAGTTGTTCTTAGTACTACAGCATCAGAATTGTAACACTGAAAATCAAAACTTTTACTAATGTGTAGACCTGCGTTGTTAAACTGAACTTTGAGTTTGTTGCAAGCAGGGAGTATTTTGTTTGTAGTACTGACGTTACTGTGGGCTGCAGGAAATTCTGCTGTAAACAGAAAATATGCAATAAAAATGATAGAATGTTCATGCTTATTTTGGGTATGGCTTAAGCAGGAAAAGTTGTGAGTGAGCTGCTTGGTGTGGTCACTGCAGAATTGGTTAATTCAGGAACAGAACTCATGGAAGTCTGGAGTATTGCAGTTCTTGTAGTGGAAATGATGATGGAAGGGAGGAGATGTGGAATTTTTGTATTTTATCTAATGACACTTCTTTAGAGAACACTGCATAATTGCTAACCTTGTATTAATTAATTGTTCAAATCTTATAGAGAAAAGTTACCTTGAATCGTGCCTTCTGCAGGTGCTCTCGGGCTTATTCTGCTGAAAGCGTGATACATGTTACTGTTTCATGAAAGTGGTGAGGATCATGGGGAAAACTTGGGAACCACTTTTACAGAATCTGGAATATGTGTATGGTGTGTTTAATCACTTAAAACCAAATCAGGTACTGATGTGACTGCACATGGGCTCCCCCAACCACACCTGGGTTGTTAAAGCCTTCCTGCAAATTGTGATCTTACAAGAGTATTTTTTTTATTAACAGAACAAAGCTTCAGTGGACAAAAATGTATTTGAAGTATAAAATGCTGTAGCTTCCATAATTCTTTATTAAATATTTAATTAAGTTGCATCATTTCATTACAACTTCATTTTGTCACATTGCGCTTTTGCTGTCAGGAAAACAAACTACAGTTTCTTTCACTGCTCCTCAGGAAATAAATGGAAAAATGACTTTTGTCCATAAACAAATCGTTTCCCCACAGTGTATCAAATCCAACCACACTTTAAAGCTGTATTAAGTGTGAAAATGAGCATTACTTATAAGTAGTAGTTTTAAAATCAATGTTAAGGTAGTTTAGCATAATTTTGAATAGCCACCTAGCATGAGGTGATCTTACAAAAGAAAATATTATTAGACAGTGTGAATTTAATCTGGAATGTTTGACACTTTTACATGCTTGGAAGTATTAGTAATCTCAGTTTTAAATTTGATTTAAAGGTTATGTTCACAAACACAGAACATAGCTGCATTGTTTTCTGGAGTTTTCCATTGGAGTTTTGAGACTCGTAACCTGTTCACTGTTGTGTGGTTGTGACAAACGGGCCGTGGAGCCGGATGGCTCGCCAGCCTCTCTCAGTCCAGTAGAACTGATTAAAGTGTAAAACGTAACACGTGTGCCATTGTCGGTGGGTGCGTACTGTGTGTATCTTTACAGTGATGTATTACAAAATTAAGGGAAAAAAAAAAAAAGCAAGGTCTATGAAAATACCTTAGCAAAGGACAGAACCCCAGGGTGTAAGCGGAGGGTGAGCGTGGACAAGCAGACAGCCGGCAGTGTGCATCGGTGGAGGTGGGGCTGCCCATGGTTTGCACTGGTGGTGATGGGATCTCACAGGGTGCTGTGACAGACCCGAGGGGTGTGGAACATTAACGGGGTTAGAGTCCAGTTCTAGGAGTTTCCCATGTGTTATTCTTAGTGCAACATCGGAACAGATGGGTGAACTTGGAGGGATTTTTCTTTGTAATTTTATGTGCAAAAGGAAAAGCTTTTATTAAAAAGGAAATTAATGGACACTTTAAGATGTCCGATCTGGTGATCCACACTTTTTCTACTATATAGTGGTATTTAGCCCTTGCAATCACCTCTATTTTTAACTCTTAAAAGCATGGCCTGACTCTCCTGCTTGTCCTTCCTGGTGTTGACAATTCCTGGCCCTTTAATATCACATAAAATGCCTCAGGCAGAGCGGGAGCAGCGGGCTGAAGGCTGCAGCCGTGGTTAGGGGTGTGACAGGGCTGAGCACTTGGCTGTGGAGCGGTGACAGCGACTCCCTCTAATTAATTCATTAGCACATGCCAGGCTAGTGTAGCACTTGGCTCCTCTCGCTCGCAATTCACAGGTCAGCATGAAAGTCAGACATAAGATAAAACTTGTGCTAACGGAGTTGGTTGGGTTTCTTTCGTTACTTTTGGACTGGAAGATAAGCAGCAGCAATTTCCATCAGGCGTGTGTGCAAGGAGGAGAGAACGTGTTCGGTGTACAGCAAGGCAGGGCTGTGAGCCTGTGTGGGAACAGCAGGTGACAGCTGTTCACATTGTGACTGAAATCTTCACCTTAAGGCTTCTCAAGAGCAAACAAGTGATGGTTTAGGTACCACCTTTATGATCACCATTTATTAACCAAAGTAGCTGAAGAGAACCTTTTAAAATGCTGTTGGGCCACGTTGTAGGGAACAGGCTGCACTGTCAGTGTATGAGTGGTACATGCTACAAGCGGTAGCGTTAGCTGCTTTGTGGTCTAGGTGTTTCAAGTAAGTAAATGACACGTAGCTACCTCTTTTCCTAGGAAGATCCCTACAAATGTTGCTCCAGGAGGACCCTTCCCTCAGGGAGTCTGTGTAGGTCCAGCACAGGTGGGCAGTGGGGAGACCTGGGTTTGCCTCACACTCTTCACCTTCCCCCAGCTGGATGCTCAGCACCGTCTTTATCTGCTCAGGTGCAGTCTGCTCTCTCCTTAAATGGGAAGAGTCAGAAAGGAATGTCAGGAAAGATATTTGATAGAAAGTGACTCTTAACCTGTGTTCAAATAATAAAATAACCTTCCTCGTGCATCATTAGGTGTTCAACCCTTTTGCTAGCACATGACTGTGTTTGAAGGTTTTTAGCATCAAGGCTTCGTTCCAGGAGCCTCCTGAGCAACCTGTCAGTGGAGGAAGGTTTCTGCAGTGCGGCAGCACGCTCTGACACAGGCTCTGTGCGCTGGGGGGCTGAAAGAGCTGTTGGTGAGGAGGTGAACTCCGGGCTTGGCATGTGGAGTCATCTTCCTTCCTAAGGGTTAAATAGGTTCTGGGGGAAAAAGCCGACCTAGGGGTGTGTGGGCAGAACTTAGAAAAGCGCAGGTTCAGCACCCTCACACCTCCTCTAGCAGTGCTGTCACCAGTTAACCTCCGTGGATCAAATACAAATCTTTCACTTTTAATCTGTCACAAAAGAGATGCAACTCAGACATTATAGTTTAAGCATGCAACATGTCATAGGTAACAAAATCGATTAGATAGCAGTGTATATTAAATAAATCTTTGTGATTAAGTAAAAAATAAATCACAAAAACAATTGCTGAGGAACATGTCTGCAGGCTCAGCTCTACATCTGTTGTTTTTTTCCTTTTATACATCAGCAGCAGCCAAATTCACAATTGATAGATATTGCACCAGAAAGACATGTGCAGTGAGAAGGAATATAATCACATTAAGGTTTATGATAAAAAACAGATATGACTTCCATGTGTTACATAAAGTGCCTTTAGAGTTGGTGCAGTTAGAAACAAACAAAAACCCCATTGTTATTTCGGTATCATTAGCAAATGCATACAGCTGGGAGACACACCAGATCCGTTTTCCATAGCGCCAAATCACACAGTGCCAGGTTTCATTCAGAATGCCTCCCTTGCAGACAGGAAAGAGGAAAGGATCAGAAAAGAATCACTATACAAAGATAATGACAGGGTTAAGCATATTTTCCTAAAGTGATTAATGCCAACCCTACCCCAAAACGCTTTATAGTACATGTAGATATTACCAATAATGAGGCAATTTCTTTATTGAACATGAGATTTGGCATGCTATGTTATGATTCTCCCTTGACTCGTAACTATTCTAATATTTATACAAAAATGCAACATCCAGTCCATACTTCTGGATACAGAAAAATATTTATGTGCTCAATGGAAAGAGTTGCTCTCGATACACAGCCCATGTAGAGAAAATTTCCAGCGTAGCTTTCTCCTACTTTCTTAATGGTTTGGGAACACAAGGCTCAAAATGTGCTTTGAAAAAATGACACTGGCATCAAGTCTGGTATGAAATTAAGAAAAATGCTCATTTTTCCAAGTATATGATATTTAATTGTAATGAAATAAAATCTGAAAATGTCTAAATCAATTAAAAAGTAAACATGAGTTGTAATACTATACCTGTAAAATGATTAATTCCATTCATTGTCATTAGAAATTATGTAAAATATTTATTAAGGGCTTTGCCTACAGAGGCACGACATAAATAGAGTAAGTCCTGCTGAAATGTGATCCAAGTCCGTGTTCAGCGGTGGGTGATCTGCTGTGGAGGAGCCACCCGCAGACGGCAGCCCAGCGTCGGGACGCGGCAACTGCGCCGTGGTGGGCTCTGCCCCGAGCCAGCGCTGGGCAACTGTTCTGCCACACTCGCTCCCAGTCCGTCAGGCAGAGGCGAAAGTGCAAGCAGAACGTGCTTGGAGGGGGGAGAAAGTCAACGTTTTAATCCACTCCTTCAAATCCTTGAGCGTTTTCAACTGCCATAAGGAGCTTCTCTCGCAAATCTTCAAAAGATTCATAAAGAGGTAAGTCTAGGCGATTAAAGCTGAAATTTAGAAGGGAAAGACTTGTTTAATAACCCATTGCAAAACACACATAATTTTGTAAAGAAGTAGAAAAGGTTAAATTATTGGGGGGCCCTAACAGAGAAAATATCTTATTGCCCAAACAGGCAATCTGCACAGCGTCCGAGACCGGCCCTGCGCAGCCCAACGCCCCTTCGCAGAGACAACTGCGCTGCCTCTCTCCAGAGCTGGAGTGGGAATGGGCCAGAAACCACCGAGGAAAGGAGAAAAGCCAGCAGACACCACCCCCCCCTCCGGTATTTAGCTGATTGAAAACATGTCCTCTTTGTCAAAAGGCTGGTTCCCTAAGGCTCAGCAGAGATGTTCTGAATCCACAGGACAGACCCTCTGGCGGAAAAGAAGAATAAACATCCAAAAGAAGGTCTTGAAAAGGTCCGTAAAATCAAACAGGTAATTGAAATGTAAAGAGGAGGAGCTGATTGTGAAACGTGTTTAGGGTTTTGTTGTTGTGCATGTGGGGTCTTTAAAATTAAGCTTCTTACTCTGTAGAATGATTATTTTTATGGAAAGATGATCATTCTGTACTAATGTTCTAAAAATTAGTTTTCCTACACAGCACAGTTTAGTTACCTTAAAGCCATCTTCTTCATACACAACAGAGCAAGACAAGATTTGTACTGAATGCTTTCAACATGTGCAAATTCTATAAATTAGGACTAAATTAAGTAATTCAGTTTATGACCTCACATTTTTAGCGAATTGTCCAGCAATTTATGGCCTTTAGCATGGCTTTCTGTGGCTATGTTTTGTTACATCAGACTTTCTGTAGTTTGTTATACCCACTTACTAGGATGAGGAAAAACAAAATCGTGGAAAGTGATGGTGAGAGCAGTTACTAGAAGAAAAGCCCTGAGGTGAGAGGGTCACTTGGAATACAATAAAATAGCATTAAAAAGTCTTTATCAGAAAGGCTACAGTGGAAAGAGTTTATCTTGGATTCCTTTGGCTGCATTTATGGCAGAACACCTACACCTGCTCCCTCCATTCCTGCAGCCTTTCACATGTCCATGGGGAGGCAAAACAAGCGGCGTTTAGAAACAGAAGCAATGACACAGCCCCGGGGTCCAGCCCTGCCAGCGCCCGACTCTGCTCACCCACTGCCTTGAGAGGAGGGCGTATGAGCAGAGCTAGAACACCTCGGAGAGGAGCGCCGGTTCCCCCTCGCTGCAGTACATTCTGTACCTGATTGATGTACAGACGGGATAGGTATAATTAATAACTTACCATGTGTGAGCTCGGGGCAGTTTATCAGGACTTCCCCATTGCTCTATTGTAAACAGCTGAGGACCATTTGAACCTGAAAATGAAAATTGCATGAAATGTAAATTGCTGGACACTACAGAGATTACTTAAATAGTATTTTTAACACTAAATGTTTGCATAAATTGTAAGCTAGATTTTTTAAACAAAATACCTGGTACAAACCCTCTTAACTAAAACTAAAGCAAACAGGAGTGTGTTATTTATTTCCAGGAGCAGTCAGCTTGTCAAGTTTCTCTGACTACCTTTGTGTAGAGCCTGTGTAATGCAAAAGAACTAAACTCAGACATTAACATTTTAAAATTGAAGTGCTGGGTTAAACACCCATTCTCCTCTTCTCCATGGAACTTGAAGGTTACTCTGTGGACAGTGTCTACATAACGCCCGGGGTGTCTAACGCTTCGCTCCGCCTCCACGTGCCCCCCCAGTTCTCCAGTGCTATTGGCACCCAGGAGAACTCTTGGCTGTGACTAAACGTCAGTGGTGTTCAGCGAGGGCCCGTCCAGCCGCTCTGGCAGCGCGCAGCCCACGGGAAGCTCACCGTAAAGTTCAGCAAATCCGTTCATAGGCACGCGTGACGTCCCCGTCACAAACTGCAGCAATCGAATCCGTTTCTCAGCATCCATCAGTAGAACGGCCTGTTGACAGACAGACACAGTCACCGTCCCTTCACCGCCACAGTTAAACACAAAGGTGGGGGTCAGGTCACCCCCAGCGGGTGTGCTGCAATGGGAAATACACCGTGGGGAGAGTGCAGGAAAGGCCGGAAGGTGAAATGGAGGTTCGCAGAGAACAGGATCAGTGTTGCACTACAGCAGGGCCTCAGCCGAGCCTCTGGGATGGGCACAAGTATGTGGTCTTCATGTAACCCACCCCCAGGCAGGAAAACGGTATAGGAAACCAAGTTTGAAGTGCATACACAAAGCTGCAAAAAGTACAGGAATCTAAGAAAAACAGACACCCCTTTGGAAAATCTACGGCTATTATGGGAAAAAGTAATTTAGGAGTTTTTCTGGGGACATACACTTGTCACAAAAGTATTCTACTTCACAAATATTGCAGGACACTTCAGGTAAAACCAAAGATCTGACTTTCTCTCTTGGGTCTATTTCTAGTCCGGAGGAGTACCCCAGCCACCATTTCCAACAGACACATTGGACATGAAGAAAGATTTCATAACAGCCTCCAGAGAACAGTACAGCAGCTGTCACTCTTAGGAACAGGCAGAGAAGCCAACTGTGGTAGAAGTCTTACCTTCCAGAACCACTGGATCACGGGGTGGTTTGGGCAGTAACCGTTTTTGTAGATTGTGTGTTGTCTCCAGTCATTAACGTCAACATCGCCAAGGCCACACATCAGTAACTACAGGTAGAAGTAAATTGTTACAGTGTTAATTGGGTGGTATTGTGTTACCCTGTACACTCTGTCAGAAAAACAAGGTTACACTTCTCCTCTTTGACCTTTTAAACAGCAAAGCAGTGCAGATATAAATGCAAACATAAAGGAGAGTTCAAGGTTCTCTCCAGAACTCTCAAAGAATATTTCACTTCACTGGAGAAACACCCTCACTGTGATGTACGTGTGCACCTGTTGTGGTATTTTGCTCAAAATAGGGCTGGTACAGGCATAGGGCATGAATTCTGCAAGCTACATACATGCCTTTATATGCACATACTCAACCACCTCACTGAATAACAATTTTTTGTGCTTTTATAGGATCAATATATTTATTAATTAGGGGGGAAAAAATTCATTTCCCACTATTAACAAAACATCCTTGTCTACAAATTCACTCAGGATGAGTAAGTGACTTAGGATGAGCCTAGAACATAACACATCTTTCTGTGATGAGCATCACTGATCTGTTGTCTCTGGACATCAATTATCAAACTCACCTCTAGTTCATTTTCATCAAAAATCTTAATCAGATCAATAGGGAGAAGTTCTGTGAATCCCTAAAAGAAAGCAAAGAAAAGTTAAAATTCTCATACTGTGTAAAATTAAGTTTTTATCTAACATGCTTTGGCTTCAGGGAACCCAAGTAAACGATGGAGGACAAAGAAGGGTTTTGCAAATGAAATACACAGTTGCTGAAGTACGAGTCCCTAATTTAAAAGATTCATCACTAAATTATTTCAAGCTCAGTTAGTTTAAGCTTGAAAGAGAATTACCTTATTCTCATATATACATTCTTACACAAGGTAAAACAGGGGAATCGTAAGCCATAAGCATTCCAGAACTGGTGTGGTTACGCAAAGCTCCCTACTCCCTTAACACCGACGCTGAGTATAGAACTCTGCATTAAAAAAAAAGTTACTCAAGGGGGGAAAAAAAGCAGCTGAAGAGCCTTACCTCCAAGAAGGCATTCATCTGCTTCTGAACTCTGTTTACAAACCTCCACTGGATGACCAGGCTACAAACAAAGCCACAGACACACACATTACAAAACTGCAAACTAAGCCTTCTGAGATTTTAGCAACCATAATAGTTTCATTTTCTTATTTGCAGCTCCAGCCACCTCCCAGCCACACTCTGATGTTAAGGAAATTGAGCAGCTTTTTGTTAATTGCACAAATTTATCTTGTATGACTGATAGAAAAAAACCCCTATACAAGTATTTTCACTTTCCATGCAACACAAACTCTCCACACACACTTGCATGTTTTATAGCTATGACTTTTCTACATCACTGAGAATTTTTTAACGTAACACTGTCATGTCATCTATGTGAACCTTTTGGAGATTAACTCCAGGATGAACACGGCAAAAAGGCTTCCCTGAGGACTGAAACCACCAACAAACCCTGTGCTCTGCTTGCTTTCTAAATGGGGCTGATACTGTATTATGGGCTACCTCAGTGCTAGACGTTTTATTCTTCTGGAGCTGAGTGATTAACAATTCCCAAAGTCTACAGAATTTGAGGATAGACATGTAACAGTCCACCTATAAATAAATAAATGAATAAAACCTGCAGCATCAAAGGAAAAGGCTTGTACTGCAATGCCAACCATTGCAGCACAAACACCTCCCAGGTTCTAGAACAGTGCTTTAGAAATCCCTTTCCTACTGAAGCATGCTTCATTCTTAATTTGCATGAATATAGCAATTATATTTTTTTCTCCCCTTTGAAGAGGCCCTAATTAAAAATGCCAGCAAGTATAGTTGAATTTATTATTCTACATTCTGGTAGGCAGAAGAACTGAGGGAGCTTAAACGTAGTTTATAATTTGGCCAATTTTTGATAGCAACGCTGGCGCTGCAGCGCGGGCTCTGGTCTGTGTAACCGCGGGGAAGGGGGCGATGGCCTCACCGGGGGGCGCCTTCTGGCTCCTTTCAACTGTGGTGCTTTCAGCCAGACTTTGGAGAAGCACGTTTCCTGCGTGCGGATTTCAAAAAATCAAGCAGCTAATTTAATTTACTCTATTTTTGTTCGTCTGTTGGCCAATGTTACATAAATTGAATTTTCAAAGGCAGCATTACAGCACTGGATACTTCATTTGATGGCTACTAGAAAACTCCTGGTGGGATTTTCTCATAATGCTTCAAGAAATAACATTGATTTTTAAGTAGCAGCTCTTTAGTCAGTTTATCTATTTTCCTCCTTTTCTGCAAGTATTACATAATAAAATAATGCAAACAAACCACCAGATTTTCTATTAGACAACACTTCTGCATTATCTACATGTCCCCTAAGCACTACGTGTGCACGAGAATGCATCATTTGGGTGTTAGGACACAAAGGCAAAACCAAACAGAGGTGGTTTGCGTCTTTGTTTGTTTTGTTTTTTCTTAAAGTATAACAACTAGACTGGTTCTCTCATAATGGAATTCTGGGGACAAATATTTGAAAAAATTTAAGTTGCATTAATCATTTCCAGATGAGAGCATCCAAGTGTTGACTCTGGGGTTACAAAAATACTGTGACTAGCCACAAAAGAATTATCTAGATGTAAACCTGACTCAGTTCTGAATTTTGGCCCACATGTTTTCAGAGCCTTTAGTTTCTGCACTATGATGGGGATAAAAAGAGTTCATGATGTCTAGTATTTTGCACCTGAAAACAACAGACACCTGAAAAATTAAAGAGCTGGCAGTGCAAATGTATTACACCAAGTAACGAAAAAAAATCATAAAAGCAGAAATTTTGTATTGTTCCACCATTACAGCCAAATCACGGTAACACAACACTGCAAATGAGATTAACAAGCAAGTACAAAGTTCTCCTTAGAGGAATGCTTAAACATTTCCAGAGTTCCTGAGTTCTTCCTTAAGACCACAACGGCAAGCAAATACGAACTTAATAAATTATACAGACATCCTATTTTTAGTCCTTTTTCTCGATCTGGTTTAGTGTTCAGGTCTGCACCCATCTGCATTCTGTGACCTAGCAGTTCATCAGGAAAAACTGCAAACCCTAGAGTGAAATTCATCACCGCCTCAGAGATCTGCCCCCATAGCTGGTTACCCCACGGCCGTCTACTTTAACATGACGAGTGTCACATCCATTTTCTTTTCAGATGTCTGTCACTCAGAGCAATCCCACCCCTTCTAGAACCTTCCTCGTGCCTACCCATCAAGAAAATACTTTCCTACTACATCACAGACTCCCCTGATTACTGTAATTGATAGAACAGTAAAGGTTAAAATTCAGACTTTCTAAGGATTAGGGTGTGAACAACGTCAACAGTAAGATTTCCTTTGGAAAGGATCTCTGATGATCTGCTGTTGTACAAACTCTAGTAATGGCTGCAGGGTAAATTCTAAGACAAGTACAACTGTGCTTTCTTACACTCAGGATAAATTCCATAAATGTATACTTACTCAATGTACTCCCTTTTGTTCTCATTTGTTACCATGATTTCTGACCCGTTCGGCTTCAGGTCGACTTGATATGTCTGCATTTCAAACAAAAAGAAACAAAACACACCACAGGACGTTATTTCAGGACACATTTCTCACAAAATCCGCTCTGCTTGAGCAGCATTTTACAAGTAGTATCAGAAAATCATTATGCTATAATAGCTAATGAGACATCGAAACATCCCATGTTTAAAGATGGCATCATTAGGAACAAATTATCAAAATAATGATTATAATCATTAGCAAGTGAGCAAACCATTCCAAAGCAAACCTTTAGTCCTGAACAGCAGGTTCATTTGGGTAAAGCAAACATACATTCCATTTTAATATGGGTAGAAAAAAGTTGTCTGATTTTTCAAAATGCTTGAAAAATAACGGTTACTTAAAAACCACAGGGAAACTAATAAAAAGGCCAAAAGAGTAAGGGAGAGAAACAACTTACAGAAACGGTCAAGAACAGATTTGCTAAGGATGGTGTCACCATGGAGTGTAAGACTGAAAACACCCAATTCGTTACGCTTCACAAGGAACTACAGCAAGTCCAGATAATGTGTTGATTTCTGCAGACAGCGATTTACCAGTAGGAATTCACAGAATTAACGCTGGGCTAAAAGTTGGCAGCTTTTACCAGCGAGTGCCCCCCCACTGCCACCAAACGGTACGCGCCGTGGCTGTGGCTACGAAGCACGTTTCTCTGACTGCAGACCCTGGTGTTTGCCTACGGCACAGGCACGAGCCTGGATTAACTGATTGTGAAGCGTGTGTGCTTGGGCGTGCTCTTCATGGGCGGGAGAGGAGGGAGGTCAAGTGTTCTGCTGCGTGCAAGTTGTTACTCTGTGCCAGTCAGCTTGCTCCATCACCTCAAAAGCCTGGTGTCAGGGGGAGCAACAAAGGCGTGACTGTGCACCCACGTTCACAGTGGTTAAAGCTGTTACTGATCTTTAACAATTAAATCAGATGTTGAGTAACAGTAAGACAGTAAATTCATTAGCTAAGAAGTGGAGCTGTTCAAGGAGGAGGCTGGAGAGCTCTTTCCAGGACAGGATTAACACTGAATGCTTCAACAAGGAGAAAAACAGTACAAGAGGTCTGTTGGAATAAATGTACCCGTTACTGTATAGAAAAAAAACCCGATGACTGTACTGTTAAGGAAAAGTAATTCATAGGGAACCTACACACCTCTGAAACACTGGTTTATTCGTTCCATAAAGCCCAGAGAAGACAGTCCGGGCCTAGTAAGGAAAAGGTTTGCTCTACTGTCAAACAGGGCAGGGCGACTAAGGTCCCAGACACGGCAGCACAAACAGGCTGCCCAGGGCTGGTCTCTTCCTGCCCGCCACAAGATGCACTGCTTCAAGAAATGAGAAATGGTATTCCAGAGCCATTAAGAACTCAGGAGAAATACAGACCTTTCCTTTCTCTGCTTTCTGAAGACAGCTCTCCATCCTTCACGTGTTGGAAATATCTGCTGTGTGTTTCTTACTGACTTGTGAGAACTACCAAACCCATATTTTTGGTTATTAAATATTAAGGGCAATAAGAAGATAAGATTTATTAGAGGTTTTTGTTTTTCTCTAAGTCTAGAAGAGGTTTTGGTGATAAATGAAGTATAAATCAATTCCGAAGCTATGGCGGCACAAGCATCTCCCTCTTCCACCCAGTGCCCTGTGGAAGCGCTGTCATCTCCCACTCGGCTTCCCAAGGGCACTTTTATGAAGCTTCAGTAATAAACCAAGTGCTGGCAGTGAGTCCGGGTTCCTCGACCTCTGGTAGTCCCCAGAGCGCTGGCAGTGGCCAGTGGCACACGGCACAGCCAGTACCTGCCCTAACCCCGGACTGCTGGAAAGCTGCTGCGGGTGTTTCCGTCCCGAGCTGGGTAAATTCCTCCTCCCTACAGCACACCCTGCCCTCACCCTGCTGAGCTTATTTGGGCTTTTGATAAAATCTGTCATGCCAGTTCTGCATCTCACCAGCAGTATGATGGAAACAACATTATCTTCTTCTGGAATCAGATGCATCTATTGTAAATTAAACAAAATTCAATCGTGGTGGCAGTGCCAGAACCAGCTATTTGAGGTATTAGAGTGTCAGGAGAAGAGCAGAAAGCATCTCCGAGTAAGCTGATGTATGATTTGAGTCAGCCAGCAGAAGGGAGAGCTGGCAGTAAAAGGCTCTGAATAATGTGAAGCTAAACCGTTACAGAAGAGAAGAGAATGGAAATTACAACAAACAACCCAGCGTACTGCAGAAACTTTTCACCCTGTGTCTTTAATGTTTTCCCTAATTCTCTATCAAACCGGTAACCTTATATGGCTTCAGGAACAAAGTAATAGCACTGAGAAGTGGATCAGAATGTTCTTGACAGCACATTGTGGGCATGTTTTGAAATTTTGAAGTCAGTGTTTAAAGAAGGCACCAAGGTTGACAATACCAGTGGTATGTGGAGCCAAGATATCTAGGTCTAAGAGTTAAACAAAGTGAAGACACTAAAAAAGGTCATAAAAGCCTATAAGCAAATTAATTTAAGAGACACAGGTAGGCGTTATAAAGTCCCAACACTGCACAAACCCAGTATGTTTTAGTCACTGTGTGTACACACGCATTACAACAGGTTCAGCTCCACAGATTATAAATAAATAAAAAATCCCCAGCCATGGTAGGCAAGTAAGTTTCAAGCTCATGTAAACAAATCCATGGTGTATTTGCTTTTAAGTCCTCAAATTAAATTTAACACATCTGTACACGACATTTATCTGCACCCAAGTTCTTTCCATCCAGAAGCTGACACAGGTCTCTGGGTTTGTTTCATGGGGTTCTCTGTAAAGACCAACTGTCAATCCAAGGCAGACTGTACCCCGAGCTGTTGTTACAGCTTCTACTGATAAAATGAGTTACGATTTTGGATGATTCTCACCTACTTCTCAATTGTTAAAAACATTATCTAACAGTTTTCATTTGTAACAGAGAGAGCTATCCAGAGACTGCAAACCTTTTTAAACAGGCGTGCTGCCTTTTGCTGCGCCGTCTGCCTGCATTACATACAAGACACTATAAACAAAGCACCTCACTGGTGGTAACTCTACCACTTACTTTACCCTGTGAGAACACCTTCAGCCTCCAGAACCCCAAACAGTCCCCGGCTGAGACTGGTTTCTAAGATGGACTGTGTAACACCTTTACTACCCCTCACTGCAAGCACGGCTTTTCACAGACATGCCGCATCGCTCACCCACCAGACCATCGTGTCCTTCCCTGGTCCTCAGACAGTTCAGGGACAAAGGGAGGGTGAATAATCATAGTCCACCTATATTGATCACTGACGTTCAACAGTCCTGATTAAGTTCACAACCAGGAGATGCTGCTTGGTATTTAATTACTTTTTGGCAATAACCAGTAATAAGATGGAAATACAGACTTTTCTGAAAACCTTTACATACCTGTCCAAAGTTTTCCTCATCTATGCAGAACATGAGATCCAACTCTGTGGGGTCATTTTCCAGGATCCACTTCAGAGAGTTGTAGTATTCACTATCCTACAGCAGATTATAATTAAACAAAGTTTGAAAATGTGAACGTTAGATGTATAGTTTACCTTTAAATTGAACAAATAAAAACATCTAAAATGAACTCCAAAGGGATGGGAAAGGTAAGAACTCGTTTACTTGCACAGCTACTGTAAAGCAGGGGAAGATGGATTACTTTATTCATATGTACGTATCTTAGATGCTGTACTTTTAGGTTAATGTAACTTTTCTTAATGGATTTGTGATCACATTATTATATAACACAATACATTGACTCTACATAGCTATTAGATAAAGATGTATATAGTGGTGTGAAATAACTGGTTGGAAAATGTCTTCTTGATAAAACTATACATTCTTTTCAACCCAATTTATATACCACTTCATTACATCAATAATACAATAACTGAGTGCACTGTTGCTGTTAAAAGCCTTGAAGCTTGCTGAATAGAAGACCCTCTGATTTCCTAAAAGGGCTGTGTCTTCATCATGTGTTAGGTTCATAACTAAAGACTGACCCAAGAAAAAAAGAAAGAAAACCACAAAAGAGTACGTGTGACTATCATTAAATATTTCCAAGCAAGAGAGCCAAAGAAATTAATTTCAAAATAAAGTTAAAACATTATTTACTCATGTATGCTTCAAGAGAAGAATGACCCGCCCAAATTTGGTGCCTAGGAGATAGTTGGAGCTGGAGAAGAAATTAAGCAGTTGAACCAGCATTTATGTCAGTAACTGACAATCTGTAAAAGTCTAAAACATCAAAAAGAATAAACCACGTTTTGTTCTTACACCACATACACTTCTGACAAGACCCAGGACAACTACTGCAGAGCGAAGAACAAAGGAAAAGGTTTCCCAACTACTTGTGGGAATACAAAGGCGTGATCTTCCTTCGAAGAGCCTTTGGGATAAGTCTCTCCTGAGCTTGGTTTTAAGCTTGTACTTGAGCCCCAGCCACCTCATCTCCTGCTGCTGCACCTCTGTGCTGGGCCTGTGAGCCAACGGACTCGGCTGCTGAGAGTCTTGGGCAAGCGCAGGGCGGGGGCGGCCACAGCCCGGCCCTGCCCACAGGGGCAGCGCGAGGTGGAACCGCTCCGCATCCGCATCCTGGGCGAGGGAGGAGGGCGCAGGGAAGGGGACAGACCCAAGTGTCATCCTGGCAAGCTAACGGAAACCATTCCCAGTTCCCTGCGTACGGATCTGCAACGCACCGTGCTTCAACACCGGCACGCCGCGCGTCTGCAGGGCGCATCTGCGGGCACCCGTCGGTTCACAGTACAAACTTAGAGATTACTAACTTGTAAACAGTTTGTTTTTCTCCTGGGGAGTGCCAAACAAGAAGTACTTGATTGCAATTGATGTTGAAGGTGTGAAAGTAGAGGAGGTGCAGGCAACAAAACCAAAAGGGGTATAAGGGCGTTAAGCCGTGCCGCACTCGTTCAGCGTGTGTCGGAGAAGAACGTTTATCCCTTGGCAGCCCTTTCTCCTTCCAGCACTGTGGGCAGCTTCCCGCGTTGCCAGGTCAGAACTAAGCCCCTGCACCCCCCTCCCTGCCCCAGAGCGTGACAGGCAGCTGGAGGGCTTGTGGTGGTGCTGCCTGTATGGGGGGGAGAAGGCTGACCCAGAGGAAAATCTGACAGTGTCATCAGACACCTGCTGCTGCCTTTCCTACCGGCCCGTTCATGTCTCCTCTCCCTTGCCCCCCTCTCCTCACTGTTAGCTCACTGGTTCTGAAACCGCTCTCCTAGCAGGGAAGGTTTATTAAAAACGTAGTACGCATCTTTCTGAAGTTGTTCCAGCTATGACCTTGTGTCTTCCATCAGGCACTTTACTGGAATTGTTAGCTCTTACCAATTTCCCCAGAGGAAAAAACCCACATAATTGCTAATGCTGGTACAGTTTAAATGTTACCTTACCACTGACTCCATGTCCTTCAGAGTGATTGGCTTCCCCAGCATCATCTTGTAAAACGGTCTGATGAAGAAGCCTAAAAGAGAGGAAGTGTTACCTCCACTGTTCTGCACCTCCAGCTCACCCAGAGACAGAGACAGGACTGCTCACGGATAACACACCGCGGTATTTCCTACTGTGCCGGCAAGTAAGAAACCTCCTGAAAGAGGTTTATCACAAGAATTATGCCATTAAACAACATAACATAAATGGCAGACAGACACAAAAGATGTGGAACTGAGCTCAAGATGCTCTAATCCATTTAAAATTGCCATTCTTCTTGCAAAGGAGAAGCCACAAAAACAGGACAGTGAGATTCCTCTTCTAACGTGCTGCACTAGCATTCAGTAACCTTTGATCCTTGCTTGCTTATTGTGGGATTTCAAAGTCTGGCAGAAATCAGATTTTGTCATTAAATCGTTCAGTAATAATTTTACAGATCACAGCAACTGACACCCACACAAACTGCTTTGGCTGCAGGTTTGCATGGAATTGGCTGATTTAAATTTAGTGGTTTTCCTTTAGGGATAGTGATTATTTAGCAATGCTGATCCTGTAGTTTTAACACGAGTGGAGAAAGGAGCAAAACTTTATATTAAACATATTTGTTGAGTAAGACACTATAATTCTTGAATCACCATTCACATCAGGAATGCAATTTCCAATAGTTCCATTACTTTCTCTCAGACTTTGCACTCTAAAGCATATGAATTATTGAAGTGATTTATTTCATTTAATAAGAATCCAGAAACAGTAGCACAGCCATGCAGTGCAATAACTCACCATCCAGCAGCTTCCCGTGATACACTGCCAGACCAGCAACCCGACCAATAAATGTGAAATACGACAGATGATCTTCGTTACAAAGACCTGAATTAGGATTAATCTGAAGTGTATAGTTGTCCCTTTTTTGGGGAAAGAAAAAAAATATCTAAATAACCAAGTCTTTAAATAACCAGATATTCAGATATGTTAATAAATAATTTGAGCTTAGGGCCATTTCCTGTTCATTTCTGCAAGAGTGTAATACTGTAATTTATCTGTTCTCAGCAGAAGTATCTGGCAGTCGGCGTAGGCTGACCTCACCGAATCGGTGCTGCCGTGGCCGTAAGCGTTACTTGCCACAGGGAACGAAAACTCCTGCTCGGGGTGTAACGGGATTCCACCCGTGGCAAGTGCCAGAGGGCTGTGCTGACCTCTTCAAAGGAGGAAAGCCTGGCAGCACTGAAAACGGTAAGATTTTGCCATCAGCTTCAGTGGAATGAGAATTTCAGCTAAGCTATCTCTTCGGCCTTCTTGCTGTGCTTCATTTTTCACTCCTTCCAGCCAAATTTCAAGCTTAAAATTTTAGTATTCTCTTTCTCAGTAGCTGCTTTTAGTTTTTGAAATATCTGAAGGTCCTGAAGAGGAATTAAGCAGAGGCCCATGGTCCGACTGCCCCAGGATAAAGAACATTTCCTTAACTAGCACCTTAAGCTGCACACACTAGAGAACATCTCTGCAATGCCCTTAACCTCCCAGATACTGCAAAAAGCCATCAGAGGAATAAGAGCTTTTCACTGGGTAACAAAGCATTAAGAGTCGTGTGAAAGTGTCTGTCACAATACGACATGAGTGTAAAAGCAGCATCTTTAATTTGCAGTATATTCTTAATCTGTGAAGAAAGATACAGGGGTTTGAAGTAGAATTTTTTTTTCTTACTTCTTAAAATAACTATTTAGATTTCTGAACCTAAAATGAAGTAACATATTTAAAATGTCTACAGTGACCTACCTCCCTCACCAGATGTGTATCCACACAGGCATTCTGTGCTAGTCAGCCTTGTGTCTCCCTTCAACAGCAGAACGTGTCTCTTCTGAGACACAAACGTGAGAAAAAACTCCCATTGTGGAGTCTTTGCTCATCTACTTACAGGCTGTTCAACACTTACTAGAGAAAGGAGTGAGCTTTATATATGGACATAAAACCATCAAAACTACTGCCTGCAGTGAAGAAATCCATCCTCACTATAGCCAAGCACACGACGTGGAATTACAGACAGTGTATTAAAACAAATCTGCTTTAAGCAAGAGACTTGCTCTCTCATTTACACTAATGGATTGCTCAAAGATTTTAAAATTGGACAAAATCGCATTTAAATTTATGTAAGGCCACTGCTGTGTAACTACTGAAATGTAAATGAGAAGCTGTTTTATGAGCTAATTATACAGGAGCACTAGAATTCGGGATGGCAGGTGTTTTACAGTGTCGTGGGAGGGCGCAAAGAGAGTCTTTTGTCTGACATCGCTCCTTTCACGATTACTAGCCTCAAAAATTGCAGTTTTGCCGCAAGCAAGGCAACACTGAATATTGTCTTAATAATGGAAACATTTTATGAGATTTCGGTGACAATTTGAAAGGTTCTCTGAAAAGCAAGTACGAAATGATAGTACAGAACAGAGGGTTTGACTGGTAAGAGCGTAACTGCTGCCCCATGAAGGGTGACCCCTTCCGGGTAACTATGCCTTGTGCAAAATCTAACGTATGTCCCTAACAAATGGAAATAGTTTAACGGACACTTACGTTGCTGAATATTCAAAGAGACCATAGTAAGGGTTAAACATCTCCTTGGACAAGAGAAAAAACCATTCTCTGGCCACACCTCCATAGTCAAGTCCTTTTTCTGACTCAAATTCAATCCAGAGCCTGGCTTTTAGTACATCAGGTCTCTTCACAGACATGATTCTTCTGTAGGACTCCTCAAAAATATTATTTCTGTGTAGTTTCATCTCAAATCTGTTCGGTATATCAGCCTATGTGAAAGAAGATTATATTATACTTGTTAGTCTCAGTAAATAAGTCTTCAGGCAAATGACTGACTGGTGGTAACAACTAAATGACAGATCAGATATCTGATATATAAAGTTTCCCCTTATTTTTGTTTTCCAGTGCTCTCTAAGCCTACAGGTTGATAGCATATGGTGAACTAGGTGAGGTCCAGTATGGTAGTTCAGAGATTTCTATATTTGACAAAACAATGAAAACAACAAGAAAAGTAACAAACCACAAAAAAAAAAAAAAAAAAAAAGTGAGAAAATGATTGATACTACTATGGTCTGTTTTAAGGGCTTTTTAGCTTAAAATGGTAACAAATACACAAGATTTGTGCAACCGCTTTACTCACGTATCTGTAAAGGCCAGAACAGTTCCACAACAAGAACACCTACAGTACCCTACACACAGTAGAACCAAGTCGCACAGCTGTTAACAAACAGCCAGGCAATTGTTTTAGAAGTTCTGTCTAAACAGGAGGGAGCACACGCCCATTATGATTTAGCCCAGGGAGCTAAATTCAGAAGAGACAGAAGAGAACCGAGGTGAGAATTTGTAGAAAGACAACTGGATGAACAGATACACAGCCACGTGTAGTTTTCCTGATAAAATCGACTTCAAACAACTGTTTCAGAAGGTTTGCTTTTTCCTGACAACTGAGGTGCTCATTGTGTGCAATCACCAGCCAAACTCGGGGTGAAAATTCGAGCTGCTGTCAATAAACAGGTGAAGACATTGGCAAGTCCCTCTTCGAATTACAGCTGGTGTTGCCAAGGCTGTTTACTGTTAATTACGAGTCAGTATCCCACACAAGCTCGGACTCGGTGCTCTCTCACATTAAAGATGTTACTGGAAATACTTTTTTCCCAGAACAAGAACACTAGAAGCTTGTGCCAGATCCAGCCCAACTGTGGGCTCTGCTCTGCCAACTCATTCCAGCGCTGCCCTTCGCAGCCCACGGCTGAGGATGAAGAAGTATCAATCCTCAAGCCTATTTTCAACCTAAAGCTTGTAAACATACCCACTAGTCTCAGTTGCAGTGGGAGATGGTGAAGGACTACTACTTCCTTGCTGCCTCGTCACTCTGATTTTGCATTCATACAGGAAAACGTGAGTCTTAAAGATTTGTAAATGTTTTTCTTGAGAAATCAATCAAATTCAAACTTTTCTTCATTTTTCTGGTTCCTACATAACTGCTTTAGGAGCAGCGCAATCAAGAAGAATTGGCAGGTGTGTCACAGCAAGATACAGCACCGCTCGGTAGCTGTGCTCGGGACAAGCTGTTGTTTCTCCCAGACACAGCATAATTGATCCCAACACAAAGCAGCACGTTTCTACTCACGGGTTTCTTTAACTTCTTCCGGAAATAGTCATATTTCTGTTTGAACTCCCTGGAATACGGAACTGCCTATCAGAGAGAGAATCATAAACACCGTTTATTCCAGCTATTTAGCAGTTTGCTATTCCAACGTTATTTAAAGACATCCTATCTACGCGTGTATGCCACAGGTTCATCTAATAAAATCCACCGTGCACGAAGTACATAGAGCAGCTAAAATTTTCCCATTTCTCAGTGTGTAATTTGAGCTAAAAGGTATGAAAACTTTCGACCCAGTTCTTCTGTTTATCAGCTACTTACCCTCATTTTTTTTTCTTCTTTTAGGAACAGAAAAGAGCAAAAACAATTTTTAACACAGACAAAAAAATATGGAATGTATTGCTGCTATCCATGTGTCTCATCAGGAAATGAAGAGCATGCCATATGATACTGAATTTTAAAAATGCCTGGTGTTAGCACAGAGTGTGGATTTGCACGGCTGAAAGCACTAAGCATTGTTAGGTGCTACTCAAAAGACACAAACCTCACAGAATTTTGAAAATGAACCTAAGAACACGTGCAGGGGCTCCAGTAAAGCTCTGACATCAACAACAGCCCCTGTTTGCTCTCCAAAAAGCACAGGACACAGCATGTACCTACACAGCGTAGTCAGCTAGGCAGGGGAACATCCATGGCTAGAAATCATCTGTTCAGCCCATGTGAATGAATCTAATCCTTAATAGTTATCAAACTATATCAAAACTAGTATGAAAACATACACATTCAGAATGTCTTTAATCCAGCATCTGAAAGCGTTTCATAAACAAATTAACATTGTTTTGAACAAAGTACAAGTCCCTGGGTAATATTTATCTGAATACTCACTCAGTGCAGCTGCCTGTGAGTTAGACCGCATTTCTAAGTAACAGCAGCATAAGAGAACAATCTTACAAGTTAAAAGAAGTCACAGTTAAGGTTGGTAGGATTACATTAATCAACAGAGTTGGAAATTGGTGTCTGGCCTGTGTAAACATCCCTTAACAAATGCCACGGGTCTCTGAAATATTTATGTGGATTTCCAGATACCTGGAAGGCCTCTGGGGATGATTCCAGGCATGCACAAGTCAAGGTTCAACAAAGGTTCTTGGAGTTTTGAAAGACGTTTCTATTTTATCTGTGCTGCTCCCTCCTGCCAACACGCGGGGCGAGGGGAATGCCACGCCTGCCGTTACTCCGCTCGCCGCCCCCTCGGCGGTCGGTCAGAGCACGGTGGGTGCTCTTCTGTGCTGCTGCTGGTCCCCACCAGACCCCTCTGCCTCCGCCCCGGCCGAGCCACACACCAACGCTCAGGACGGCTGAGCCTCGCAAGGTGCCCAGCGGTGCCGCTCGCTAACGTGCCGGAGCGTGTCGGCCGCCCAGGAGTGCGGGTAAAAGCCACCCCTACCCCGACCCCTGCAACCTGCCTCACTCAGCCTTCAGGTGGAACAGCCCTGAAGAGCTGAATTAGACTAATGAACAGCAATAGGCTGGAAGAGTGCAAAAGATTTTATACTGTTTGTTCCATACTAAGTCATTTATAGTATCAGGAAGTGTGGAGAAAGAAAAAAATCAGAATATGTTACACTTACATTATTTTAGATGTAATTGATTTAAAAATCACATTTTCCCCCCAATTCATCTGTTTGGATGTCAAAAGCAAGCTAAAGATACCACTCTGCTACTTTTGTCCTGGACTTTCATCATCACAATAAGCAGCAAATACAACAGTAACAAGCATGCTGAAATCTTAAGTTTTGTACTTTCAGCCAGGGATCACATCAGTGATGGATCTTTCAGAAACCACATTCATCGTCATCGCTTAGTGTGGAAACCTTCGGGGTACAGGAGGAGGAGAGTGGAACAGATGAGACATGATGGGTTTCTGGGCGTTTCAGCATGTGAAACACCATTCAGACTATTTAGCTTGCAGCTTCCGAACGGACGGGGCTTCACTCACAAGTAACACAATATAAAATACTGAAATCAGCCCAAGAAGTCCGTGTCAGGATTCCCTTGCCGGGAAAGCCTCAGCACCCTCGCACCCGGAGCCGCTGTCTGAGCTGGGAACGGCGAGCACAGCGTCGCAGGGCCAGACGTGCCGGGGGTTCCCAGTTAGCCCAGCGCGGCTGGAAGCGTCCCCAGGGCGCTCGGGCCGTCGCATGCCAGGGCAAGGCGTCGGGCTGGGGCTCGCTGGCGGACTGGCACACGACGGCAGCCCCCTGGCCCCTGCAGACCCACAGAAGCTGTCCCTGACCCCCATGTCCGTCGGGAAGAGGCCAGGCGAGGCAGGGGTGCTGCTCCCTGCCTGTTCGTCGGGCAGAGTTCCGCCTGACCTGGGAACAGGCACGACCTGCTGCTGGGCGACGCCTCGTGCCTACCCCACACATACGTGAGTCACTGCATTTCTTGGAAAAAAACCATAGCAGTACTTACTGGACCAGTAATTGCTGGATTCTGCAGTCTGGGGTCTTCCCACTGGGTAATTTTATTATCTGTAAATAACAAAAGAAATTACACCATTACTCCTCTGTTACCACACTGTGAATTTATGCTGTTTTTTTCTCCCTACAACTGTTTTCCCTACCATTTCCACAACTTAGTATTTCAGGGTTAGAAAAGGCTGCATTCACCCATCTACATCAAAACCCCATCACACTGTTTAGTTGAAAACATTCAAAAATGCAGAACTACAACAGAATCCAGTGTATTTTGTATTTACACTGCTTTTGTTTCAGCGTCTGTAGTAGTAAACATGTTCTGCTTGAACATGGTCTTGGATTCAACTTGTATTAGAAATACACAGACTTCATGCCTGAAAGCTAAAGGAACCCAAAAACCTTGTCAAATGACAGGCTAAGTTTACTTTTTTGAAATTTTGCATAAAGATAGCCAAAATGTAATACTTAAGACAGTCGGTATTTAAATTTGGAGGGAATAACATCTCTTAAAAAACCCGTCCTAGACACTGATTTAATAAAAAGTTTATAGGACCATTGAGGGAGGCAAAATTATACAAGTACGGTATAAGAGATCGTTCAGTTGTGACCAAAGGAGGTTTTAGCTGTAACGTGACAGAATCCCGTTCTTTGCATCTACAGTTTTTAAGAGCACCAGGAGGGTGGTTATACAGGTAAGGTTATACAGGACCACGGTCAAACTTTCCCTGCCTCCACACAACTGCTCCTCACAAGATTCTGAACACAACAGAATCACAACAAAATGATGATGTTGCAACAATAAGACAATGCTCCAAAAACCAAACCAGGGGCCACCTGCAATGGCAAGGTTTAAATCATCCATTTCCTGCACTGAGAGGGCAGCAGTAACACTACGTGTGTGTTACGTACGCTGCTTTGATTTAGGAACTGCGTGTTAAGGTCGTAGTCCAGAATTTAAGTTTTGTAATTGCTCAGTTTGGGAATAAACACACTAAGTTTCAAGAAAATTGTTTTTATGGCTACTGTAGGTAAAAGCACAAAACCAAACCCACTTCTGTTAAAACACAAGTATTTTCCATGTTTCTACAGTTGGAAGAGACCCGTAAGTTTTGAGCATCCCAAGCTAGTTTTAAAATGGACTGGGATTTGGAAGGTGACATTCATTAAATGTTAACTGAAAAAAATTCAAAAGATCACAAACACATTTCAAGAAATTTATCAGTTAATTTAATATTAAAGTACTATTTTATTTCCCTCTAAACATTAAGTCTATTTAGTGCTTATGGAAGTTATGGAGGAAGCCACAGGAGGTCCGCAGACCAGAGCCTGCCATAAAGGCGTGACGCCTAACCTGGCCCTTTTCATCTTGCTTCAACCTCTTCAGTCACATTTCCTTCTAAAAAGTTTACTGGTTTTCTACCAATTTGCTTCTTATACCTACTTGAAACCAAAAGCCACAAATCCTGGTGGCAATTTTCTATGAAATCAAAGAGAATAGAACTGGAAATGACTGCAAGTTTGTCAGTTCTTTCTTATTGCCCTACGTGCTTAAGAGTGTACAATGTTCCTGACAAATTTTTGTCTATTTTTTTTTCGGAGTACTGCAGAGACAGGGACTTCATATGATAAATGCTGTGCCAGGGCTTAAATGCCCCAACTAATAATAAGGGTCTAATGTAAACTGCTCTACCTGGGATTGTAGCTCAAGACTCTGTCTTGTCCAAAGTGGATGTGGATAACAAATTCCTTCCTTTTGCAGCACGTTTTCAAAAACCTACCATCTCTCTCTTGTCTTTGCACAAATACAACACTCTGTCTTTCCTCACAAAGCGGGCTCTAGGCCCTTTGAGGATTCCCTCCTCTCCATTTTCTCTGGTCCCTTCCAAGTGGGAGCTGTATCCCTGGAGCCTGGGACCCCGTGCTAGAGACAGTCACCATGGCCAAGACATCAGCAGTGCTGATCAGATTAGGAGGATTACTGCAGGTCTTAAGACACTCCTGCTGATACATCACAGGATGAGTTGACTCATGTCCAGTTGATAATATTTCTAATGCCCTTTTCAACCAAAATTCTGCTAATTATTCCCATTCTGAGAACTATTTTGCAATTCTTATTAAAGAGCGTCTTACTTCACACTACAGCAGCAACTTGCCGGACTCATTCTGACTTATCCCGTTCCAGTGAGCACCTCTCACCTCTCCGACGCTGCTGTTTCCTGCTGAACTAACGACATTCCCCCTAATTCATTGTTCGAATCACTAATGAATATATTGAAGAATGAGGGATCCAAGACAGACTTTGAGGGGAACCCATTTAATATATTCACCCCTCTGTCACTGACCCACTGCCAACTGTTCTGAATATGGCTGGAAAAACTTTGTGTTTTCCTTCATGATACCTTCCAACAGGTAAATTGTATTTTCCTGTAAGGCTCCTAGGAGATGCAGAAGGACATGCATACTACAATGAATATTTTATTCACAGATGGTAAATAATGTTGACTGAGCTAGCTAAGGACCAGTCATGGAGAACTGGAGACTCTATTTTTGTTAGAAGATTGAGTGCTGCAGAAATTAGAACTGTTTACAGTTAAAATCTAAAAAGATTATATTTTCAGGCTACTATGTTACAAGTAATATCTAAATTCTTTTAACAGTACTTCGCCTTACTAGTTTAATGGCACGCTTAACAGCAGGTAGCATTGCCCCACAAGATGAGGTTTCTGTGCTGGTTGCATTGGACTTTTTTACAGTTTCTCTCAGGGATGAGAAAAACATTTCAAAAATAGGACAACAGTATGGGCTAATTATGCAGAAGGATTACAAAATGTATCTGGGGAACCAGGACATTAATAGTCACTGAATCTGTCAACACTTTCAACATTTATATTGTATTCTAATAAAGAAACTGGCTTCATTTGTTACATCTTAACTAATGGCTTTAGCAGAGAACGGCTGAAAGGGTGGCCAGTTGATCATGGCAATGGGCTACTGAGACTTGTGTATTCAAGGTGAGCAGGGCTGGCCACAGCCACGACTGACTCCAGTGTGTGCTCCCAAGCCAGCCGCGGTCCCGCCGCTGGGCTCAGCCGTCCCTGAGCACCGACGCTGCTGCCGAGGCGGCTCCGGCCAAAGTCCGGCGCACCCAGCGCCGCGGGCAGCCAGGCCCCGAGGGCCGAGCGCGGCGTCGCCCCGCGGAGCTGCAGCACCCCTGGCACCCCTCCGCTCCCCAGCCCACCCGTCGGGGTGGTGGCGGGGCACCAGAGTGAGACCGCGAGGGTGTTTGCTGCAGACTGGCAGCAGCATCAACAAACCCTCTGAACTTCTGTAGAAACTGCTACGTGGAAAGCTAAAACAGCTTGGACCGAAAGAGGGACTAGGAGAGATTTCAGATGCAAATACATTTAGTCTTACAACTATTATAAATTCTTTGGCCAATTCTAATTAACGTACGACTTTAACATTCCATTTGCTTTTAGAGACTAACACGTACTTAAGTAGATTTAGGATACTGAAAATTTAAAACTTTTTAAAGGAGGTTGGGAGGCTCAACAGTTATACAGCTATTTTAAATAAAACAGTTTTATTCTGTGAATCTCCAGTGGCAGCAGTTTAGAATGATTTGCCATATTTAAGTTTCCAGATAGCTGTTGGGAAAAACAATTACGGAAGGTATAAAAATCAGTAACTCTGTACTGAGGTTTGAAAGAGATTAACCTTGTGCTTGATGAGCACGTTATTTCTAATTTTCATTTAAAACTATTTACACAATTTCAAAATTTGTATTATTGGAAAAACATAATACTGTCAAATATGTATAACAGTTTAAGAGTTTAATTCTTTAAGTTTTGCATAGCAAATGTACCCTCTTCTAACGGTTTGGTGAGTTATCTATTTCTGTGAAGATTATGCCATCAGTAGAAATAGCTCATTATAAAATCCAGCTGAAGTCTTAAAAAAAAAAAAAAAGAAGAAACAGCCCAACCTTTCTGGGCTGCTTTGTTTTCAAACAACAACAAAAACTCACACAGTAGTTCTGAAATGCTGTAATAAGACAAGTCTACAATGAAACATCACTTACACTAGAACTTCACTAACAGAACTGAATAATATTAATGGGCTGGGTGCAGTTTAACATGCTATAAATAGGAAATAAGATCAGAATCAGCACTGCCACAAGACCTTCTTTAAAGGAGAGGAAAGAGTACTTATCAGTGCTAATTTCTCCACTGCCTACGTGTGGAGTTGTGGCTATATTATCTTTTCTCATCTTATTTTCTATTCCTAGTGTATATTTTAATTTATTAAGTGCAGATAAGCCATGGGATCATCAACAACACCGACAACGAATCCAAAATATCAACAAGAACAAAAGAAACCACAAAGAAGAAATGTTAATGCTTCACAAGTCAGAGAGGGACAAAGCTTGATGAACCAATTAAAAGCAAGCTTCCAGTGAATATACAGTACCGTAGGAGGGCACTAAGTCTCTGGTATCAATGTCTCCACATATCAACACCTGGCTTCCTAAATGAAGAGTAAAATTATAAAGCTTTCACTTCAATAGTTATGACCTCCCTTTGTCTATTTGCTGCAGTACCTGAGTGCTTACTTACTATGGTCTATATAAAACGTTCTTCCGTCCAAATGTATTCTTTCCTCCCAACCAGGCTGGAATTGGGAAATAAAAAGAGAGAAAATAAGTGAAATACTACCACTCTCGCAGAGCTTGAAGCAGTACATTATCCACGCCTACTTAAACTGTCTGACAGATTCCAGTGAGGTAGAAAACACAAAATGATCACAGATGCGCTATGTCAAGGCCAAAAATCTAGGAAGAGTCAAAGAACTGGCTATTGATACAGGTAACTGTATCCAATACAGTAAATATTTTTTTAAAGCTTCGACTTGGAAACTTCTTGCATCAGGGTTTATACCCATTTCCTACTACAAGGAAACGATCTCAAGGAATAGACTGTCCATCACTGGTGAGGTTTGAGAGTTTCTGCTTCTCCTTCCGAAAACACATGTGGGTTATTTTCTGTCAATACGTAAGCCAGGATCTCAGTGCAGTGGGAGGAGACTAACCTAGTCCTCAACTCTTCCCTTTCTACCCATGCCCTTTTCTCATCTTCGAAATGGTTGTAGCACAGAAAGGAGAGTAAATGGCACATTGTTAGTATGTGCACTGCTGTCCACTTTAGCACTCACTCCACCTGTATGCTCTCCATGAGCTTCAGACTTCCATAAAATATAGATAAGAAATGATTCTATTTCAGTCTTGTTTGAGAAACTCGTTACATTCTGTAGTCATTCTTACCTCACTCAAAAAATGGATTAACTGAGTTTAAATTTGTTACTAATTATGTATTTCCAGTGATATATGTCAGGCTATCCTGATATCACTGCATGTTTTGCCTCTTGCAATTAACATTAGAAATTGTCAGCTGGCCCTTCAGTTGCTCCCATGCAGTGCCTCCTATCTAAGCAGTGTGTCCTCAGAGATTAATGTGTGCTCAGTGTGTCTGAAGACTTGCAAACAAACAGCTACTTCCACGGCTGTTGTCTTGAAGACAAATGGCATCACTGCTGCGTTACAACCAGGAAACGCGTCGTAAGAAATATGTTCCACTGCACATAGTTGGTGATCTAATCCGTGGTTCAATACGCTGGGCCTGACAAGTGGCCTGCCTTGATTTAAATACGAGGCAAAACTTTGCTAATTGAGCCAAGGACAGTGAGATTTGTTTTGGAGGAGGATGCCTGATCATAGGTGGTGACAGAGACGGCCGCCCCTCACCACAGGTAGCATTTGTCACCACTCCTGCCCAAAACCAGCACTTGTTATTCAAATGGTTTAAAACTAATTTAGTCTGCCCTGCAGGGTGGGCCAGCAGCCCCTTCTGCTGGCACAGCCGTTTGCAGACGGCTTGTCCCTAACACGTGCTGAAGCATCGAGGGTGCTGGTGACAACCAGTGGCTTGTTGTCACTAAGGTTTCCAGTGTTGCAAGTACAATTTCAATGGCAATTTCTCAAAAGTACACATCATTTATATGAGGCAATGAGCTGAATTAACACTACGCCATAAAAATCAGCACCTTAGAAAAAGTGTTAGCTTTCATAGACTCTGCCATGAAGGATGCAGTTTTTTAAAAACAAAGCAAAGCTCAGTATTTGGCATGGCTATAAATCAATATTATACTTTGGTTACAAGTATAATAAATTCTGATGTTAAAATGATAATTTTCTCTGCAGAATATGTTAGTTTAATTAAACATCAAAATTTATTTAGATTTCTGAATGCCAATATATGCTGGTACACTGATAAGAGCTTGCTTTGAACAATCTGCTCCGATTTTTCCTAAAGCAACAGGCAATTATCTAAAAGCACATAGTCAAGAGATAAAACCAAGGTAAGTTTCTTCAAAGCTCAAGCTTCAGATAAGCCAAGAAACGTGAAATCATTTCAGAAATACAATGGGCTGGCTTCGAAGAGCCCTGACTCACAGATCACAATAAAGCTGTGTCCATGTATTTTAACATCTTCCGGACAGTGCTGACAGCAACGTGTGTGCCCACAGAGAATACATGACTGCAGTACCAGCTCAGCCCACAGAAGATAGCACATATATATTAACACACACACGCTATCACTTACAGGAAGAGGGCCCAAATCATTAGGGTTCAAAGATGCTTTTGATCTCAGATGCACTGGAAATTTCAGTCGTGGATCCTCCTGTAACAGAAATACAGAACTGTAAACCCACAGATCAAGTTAGATCTACACACCAAGTCA
Organism: Strix aluco; assembly: GCF_031877795.1. Taxonomy (NCBI): domain Eukaryota; kingdom Metazoa; phylum Chordata; class Aves; order Strigiformes; family Strigidae; genus Strix; species Strix aluco. Next base: position 96,636,002 of record NC_133971.1, on the reverse strand, counting down.
AACACAGAATTGTCTGGAAATCTTCCCACATTACAGTTATTCTGTTATTCTCATTTTTTGAGAATAAACCAAAACATGTAAAAGTGATAGAACATTTAGTATTTGGATGTGTCACATACTTTAGTAGGATTCATATACTGAAAGGATTTTTAAAATGTTAATAGTTAGGGTGATGTAAGACTCTGCTTCCATTAAGTGTGCTATATCCAAAGACGTGCTGCAAAAAATACAGCCATGTTCTTCGGAAGGCATGCACTCCCGTAAGCAGCATTTAGGTACATATGCACATTTTTGGCTCTTCAAAATGTAAGAGAAATAAGCCATCCTATCACTAAAAGGCTCAAAAAGGATGAAATGAGCTCCTTACATTTTTATTAGTGCACAGGAATTATGACATCAATGTCCAAATGAGGCAAAAAGGAGCAAGTAAAATAGGTCATGGAAGACAAATCTAGACAAAAAATGCTTGAGATTTCCACACACGTAATTCACCCACATGCACCTGGGACCACTGTTAAGAACCAGCATTAAAAATATGTCACGTAACTAGTGGTCACTGGGAATCTGAATGATGCTTAACAAATTAAAGTGCAACTCCTATTTCAAGGGTGATGTGGAATGCTGGGTTGTCTTTGACATTTTTTCCTGGTGTAATCTTAGTTTTTCAATTTATTGACCAAAATTGCAGCATTGTTGAAAAATGGATCCTTATGATGTAAAACAAGTAATCAAATGGATTCCATTAACTGAAGATGATGAACGTACGTTACGTTAATAAAAAAGCAGAGCCAGTCACAGTGAAAGACAGTACAATTACGGACAGTCTCATGTTAAACAGCCACCCCAACCTCCATGGCGCTGTGCGCCTCCGAAACCCAGACGGGGGGAATCTGAAGGACAGCACTTGTGTGCAATGATTTGTCAAGTATAAAAAGGTCAAATACAAAATGCGAAACACCGTGGCATGGTGTATGATGTAGAAACGCACTGAAGTCTAAGGGGCTGTGAACAAACAGGTTTCCCTCCTGCAAGCGCAGCCCCGGCAGTGCTACAGTAACTCCACGGGGTCAGCCACTGGCTGCAGGCAGGAGCCCGCCAGAGTCCTCCTGGGCTGCACGGGAAGTTGGGCTGACAAACCTCCCCTTAAAGACAAGGCCAATCCCACAGTGGAACGGGGGTATATGAGCAGGAAAGCAAAACCAGGAACATGTACAAGATTGGTTATCTAGCACGTCTCTTACCCACGTGGTAGTTTTAGTGTTGTGGTCGATGAAGAAGGGCCTGCCGTTGGGTGCTATCCGCATCTCCCAGCCGGGGGGAAGGAAGCTCTGTGCAACTTTGTGTTGTGGTTTAGGTGAGTTGTACGGTGAGGGCTGCGGAGACTGCGGGTTGGAAAGGGTGTCCTTCACTGCTCTGCGCACCGGGGAGTCCTTGATACCCTGACGGAATGAAAGGGAGTAAGATTTGTCAAGTGTCACTCAATACTGTAACACGAATAAAACTTGGCTTCACAGCAAGTAGCTTTTCATTCCAGATACAATTAATACTAGAATTAAGCGCCAGGACTGATTTCCTAGAACCTATTTAGCCAGATTCTGTTCCTTACAACATACTGAGCTTTTTGCTCTGAAGGACACAGTGTTTTATCACTTCCCTCTGCAATGATAACGTCCACAGTATTTACATTTGATTATATATTTTACTGCAGCTGCCCTGTACATGTCAGTATTTCATTTTACAAAGGAAAAAATAAAAGCACTGCTTCACACTTCATGGTGCGACATCCCTCACTTTACAACAAAAGAGTATCCTAAATGTGAGGCCATGTTATCCACTTTTTGATGATTTTCTCAACTCAACTTCAGACAAAACAGTTAAATATGAACTTAAAACAAGTTCCTAAAAATAAATGGAGGTTTGCAGTTACAGATTTTGGACAATTTTTTTAACAAAATAAATTATCACAGCCTCAAAACTGCTTTGCTGATCAATGACTGTTGGTTAAAAACAGAAGTTACACGAGGTGGGTTTTTTAAAATGTCACTGGGAAACTGCAGGTTTATATACCTAAACAGCTTGAGCAATCTGATCCAGATTTACTCACCTTTGAAAATACAGACTGTCAGAACCAAAGACTTAAAAACAAGACTTAAGTGCTACGTTTAAACCTTGTTTGCATTTGTACTTTTCAGTTACTTTGCAAAAACACGCTCTCATTAGCTGATATGTGATAACAGATTGTTTTCTCCTTGTTTTACTAATTACTAAGATTCAGTAAATCTATGCATGCTCATGTTGACAATTCTCTAATTTAGCCCACAGTTAATTTTTTGAGCATTACATTAGAAAACAAGCCACCAACATGGATATTTACAAAATTATTCTAGCCTTATTTGTGGCTTGTTTTGAGCTGCATTTGGATGAAAAATGCAGTTAAACTGCAATGTTCGAAAATAACATTTAAAATATCTTGCATTAAAAGCTTTCCATATGTCTTGTACACAAAATTGAACATTTTACAATAAAGTAACTAATTAAACAAGAGAAGTAACTTCTAAAAAGTTGAACTATTTTTTTCTTGTGGCTGTATCCTTTTAAGATTTTAATATTATTAAATCTACACCTTTTTTTAAAAAAAAAAATTAGTTCAGAGGGGGGTATGAGAAGTTTGTGCTCTTCAGCACCCTTGTGGTTTCTGAGCATTGACAAACTACCCACCAATCTGATTAGCTGAATATTCTGAAATGAAGAGAACACTGGTTTTGTAGCTGTGGAACAGGTTATCGCCCTTAAAAGCTCGCTCAAATCTCAGATGCTCAGTCAGTGACTTCCACCAGCTCAACTGTTTGAAATGTCAGTAGGGACAGGAATGTCCTTAATGTTTTAGTTTAAGATATTCAGAATCTTTTATTTAAATTACAGTAGATTTGATCTTCAAAATTAACAATGGCAAGGCTAGTTATTAGTTCATTGTTAAAAGGTTTATCTGAATTACGTATGGGTAATTTATATTAAATATCAACTATAATCACCTCACTACAATCTGTCCAACAATCCTACGTTTGTTTAACAACTTGCACAACAGTCTGAATACATTTCAGTATAAAGAACAAACAAGAATGATGCATAAAATGAACTAAATGTTACAATCTTCACTTGATTGTTGGCCAACTTTTGCAGGGGCAAAGGGGACACAAGTAGGAAGAGATAGTGAGAGAGAAGGACAAATAACGTGCTGTACTTTAAGTTTGAAGAAATTTTTAAGAATTTATTCTCCTCAACACAGCCATGTTTAACTGACTGAAGAGTTTTAATCACCCTTTCAGAAGTAAAACACATTGTCTTTGATTGCATAAGAAGTCACTGAAGTTATTTAGACATGTTGCAGTGAGCATCACTCAACAGTATTCTGAACTAAAGATACTTAAAAGAAATTAAACATCCTTTTGAAAGACAAGGAATACAAAACGCAATCGGTATCTTGGCTTAGAGATTTTCCAAACTCAATTGCATGTATTATTTTCAAAGTTATCAGCATCAAAATACATGTTCCAACTTAAAAAAATACTTCTGATTTTATACACTCACAGCACTTGAAGGGCGTTGCAATAAGGTTCGTGTCAGACATGCACACAGGTTACGTTTTAGCTGACCAAACCAAACCATCATATCGATGACCACGGAAGTTAAGTAATACTATTGGAAAACAGCCATCTATTAGAGCAAAATCAGCAATTGGGAAAAGTGGCTGCTGATAACTAAAAAGGAAATAAAAATTTCTAAGGCACCAAAGAACGGGAAGTCAGAGAGAAGCGATCCTTCTCGGTAGCAGCGCTTCTCACCTCCAGTGGAGCAGATAAAGTGACGGTGGGTGAGCTGAGGCTGCGAGGCCGTCTTATCTGGGGTTCACTTAAATGGTTGCTGCTGTTTGCTGTCGACCCGACCATACCATCTTCTGCAAGCTGTTTCAAAGCAAAACCAAGAGAGCAAATTGTCAGAAACACAGTTCATCTAGAGTTAGGACACTAAAATTATGTAATTATTTATTATTACTATGGAATATTAAATATACTTGCTTAAAGATCAAGCATTTGATTCCATTGGAAGGGCAAATAATGTATGGTACTATTAATAGATCAACACAACTTTCAAATGCAGTCCTAAGAGTGCATCTGCCTCCTTTTATTAGTTGAGATGTACCTCTCTGTAAAATCTTTCCATTGTAGCAATCAACTTAAACTGTACCTTAACATAGTTTAAAGAAGTAACAAAAAAATCCCAATCATTGCCATTTTTTATAATTATCCTGAGCTGTCGTGACAATGCTTAGGATATTTTTTTTTAAATTTCAGAGTTCTGAGGAGCTGCTTCAACTGAAATGATACTCAGTACATGCAACATGTTTGCTACCTAAATGAAGCATTACAACAGACCTTCGTACCTGCATAATGGGCCGTGTCCATGTTGTGGTTCGATTGTTGTGATTGACGTAGTAAGTACGGCCCTTTGCATCCTTCCTTTCTTCCCAGCCCGAAGGTAAGCCTGGTGTAGTATGTACATAGGCCACTGAAGGCTGTTCAAGCAAGAAATTACTGTATTGTTATTTTATAATAGCTAAAAAAAAAAATTCATAAATCTGTTGTTTAAAAAAAGGAACTTGTTAACTTACAACAGTCTTAAACACAACAAATATACAGAAAAATACAGTTTCTGGTTTCATTTAATACAAGCTCTTCTTCATGTACCTTTGAGTCAAATTTTCTCACAACAGATCTCTCTATTCACTTTTGCACTTTTGTGTAATTTGTAGATTATGCACAATGACAAAAAAGGAATTCTGTGTTTTAATGATTTTTCCATAGAAAGGTGGATGTTTTTCCTTTTATTAGCATGGATAAGTAAGAACTGAAGTAACCATGCAGTCAAGACTTCCCAAGTTCTGTTCTTTTCTTCACCAGAGGGTGTCTTCAATTAGTTGCAAGAAAATACTCTGGGTTTAAAACCTGAAGTTTAACCGTTTTGTTATAGTTACAAATGTTGCATACAGGGTTAGGTGCCCTGAAAATACAATATACAGCCCAAATTGGAGCCCCAACTTTAGTGGGAAAAGATTTTTTTTTTTACTAAAAGTTCCACAAGAAAGACAATGCTGTAACAAAAATATACAGATAATGATAACCTGCCAAAGGCATGAATTGCCATTAAACAAGTTATGTCACTATTCAACACAGCAATTACGTCATTTTGTGTTGCTGATGCTGTCTTGTGTGAGGAAAATATTCAGTGCTTAAACCAATCGGGTATTTTTTCTGGGTCATACAGAGGGGGGAAAAAAGCATCGTAGCACAAACAGCAAAGCTTCTTGAGGAAAAATAGCCTAGAGAGAATTTTTAACACTGACCCTGTCTCCATCTGCATCTGCATTTTATGGGGAGGATGCCCTGGGAGTTGCAGTTCTAGACCATGCACTCTACATAACTCTACTGGTTATGAACCCTAGCCTCCTTCTAGTATGGGTCTCCTCTTCAGACATCACTTGCTAGGAACAGGTATGCTGCCTCAGGACAGGCGTTTTTCTCAAGTAACTGATGTAAATACTAAGAGCTAGAGAGATACAGGAATTTCTGTCATTCACAGCAGATAGACGCAAACTGCTAAACTCTGCAGGACAGGATCTGTGCTCTCTAATGAAGCCCATGCATTAATTATCGCATCAAAGACTTGGCACGTGCAAGGTGCTTTTCAGTATCTACGTCTAGCTCCTTGGTTCAATATGCATTTAATTATTAGTTTAATCACATTAAAATATACATTCATACATTAATTATCAGGAGACTATAATGCTAGAGATTGCTTCACTCTTTCAAATATCTGCCCTCACAGCAGAAGGGTGATGAAACCTACAGGTCTTCATCACGTGACAGAGTAAAAAACAGCGCTTGAACTGCACTGTCTTACCAATTTGTGCGGTGCTTTAATTCATCATCAGTAACGTTAATTCCTTTGGAAACGGGCAGCTTTGCAGTGCTAAGAAAACAAACTGAATCGGAGTCTGCTTTTAGCATGGCTTCCCCTGAACAGGCTGTAGCAATGTACATGGCACTTCTCTTATGGTGTAAAACGTTAATTTACTGGTTCTTTAAGAATTCCAGGTGTAAATGCTGATGGGTAGAACTGCAAAGCAGCACAGCAGACAGAAAGGCCAGACTTGAACTGCTGAGCTTAGTGTGCGTGTTGCACCCGAACATCGCATTTTCTACGAGGATGCAAGTTCTAGAGCAGATGTACTAGTTAACGCCAGCGAACACGGAGGAAGAAATGGTTCTGACATCTGAGCTAGAGGAGGGACTCGTATCAACGTCCAATGTGCAGAAAGCAGCTCTGGCTGCTGCCCCTTCCACCCCAACACCTGCTGCTCACAAGGACACTTATGAACTCTTTTCAGACTGCTTGGAAAAGAGGAGACTTTTTTACAAGGCCTTTCCTGAAAGAAGCAGGATGCTGCATTTAAAACACGGCTTAAAGAAAGACTGACAGTAAAACCAAATGTCTGACACCAGACAGTGACTGGGCACACCAAGGGAAGGCGGCCAAGAAACACATGGACGCTCTGAGCTGCCCTTTGCTCTAAAGGCCGTATTACCCCAGTGCTCGTTAATCCAATCCACCTTGCAGAGCACTGCAGATTTAAGTCTGGGTCTTTTTTTGCCAAATTTTAAAAAAATCACTACCAACTGCATTATGGCTGAGAGTATAAGAAATACCTGTAGCCACTTACAGCATCCACAGGATGAACACCAAATTAATTGGTAAAACTTAGATGGGTAAAAGTATGACTCCAGTTTCCAGTTCAGTACCTGCAATCCATCCACTAATACCTTAGACTCTAAAAGTTTTGTTTTTCCTTATTTTACTACTTAAGATTCCTCAGTGCAAGTATTCTGCATTTTATTACAAATTATATTTTCTTTTCCTAAAGTATCCGTGCTCTGAGTTACTCTGCAGACTCACTAGGGTGCGGCAAGTACTAAGCCACAACTAAGGCTACTTGGACAGCGGCCTCTGTCTCCAGGTCTGTAGCTGTATTCTCCACACCAACTACACCAAACAAGTTACTCCTTCCACATCCTTACAAACAGTGATTTGTGTTTTACCATCATTCCATTTAAAAATATATATACAGTGCAAAATTACTAGCCAAAGATGGAAGATGTGAATTACATTGCACAGCAGGATCTGATAACTCTCTTCAGGCCTCTGAAGGCTCCTGCGAAACAGAGGATACATTCTTTTCCTACAGTCTGCATCCTCTGCTCCAGCAAAGTAATTAACTGTAATTCTTGTTCTTGCTTCATATTCTTAAGACCTCTTTCCCAGGACTTTTGCTTAAGTCGGTGTATTTGCTTTTTAAGAGCAGAGCGTATTTGACCCAGTGAGCTGGAGAACTGCCTGGATAATCAAGGGAAATGAGAAAAGATCCTGAGTGGGTCAGAAAGTTGACATACTACAATAGGAAACAGAAAACAGAGGAACACAGATGAGGAAACTAAGTAATATCCATTGAAACAAACTATGAGACTGATTTCTTTCTTTCCCCAATAGTCAAGTGCTGGAAAGACTGTGCTGTGTTGTTCACAGAGCTGCAGGCAGCAAGGAGACTACCTCTGCCAGGACTGTTCTAATGGCTTCCAAACTGTTAATCAGTGGTCAGTAAGGCCACAGTAAGTGGTCTGGAAACACTCCACAGACAAGGTTTTAGTTAAAAATGAGATAATTAAGGTATCTGATACTCTGGGAGGGCTGACTGATTCACTGATTTTCTGGGCCAGGGGATGACTGCTACATGTTCTTACGTGTTTGCTCTATTCAGGCTATTGTCTACAGTACAGAGTAAACATAAGGTCTGGATAAGTCAGGGATTTTAAATTAAAAAATTGAATCATTTAATTGTAATAATACACAATCTATTTACTGTACGATGGCATGCTGCAAAATATCAGCTTTGACTGTGAGGATACAGGAACACAAGATGCTCTAGTTTACGCCACCTGATTTTTCCTTTCTCTTTAACACTCTATCTACCAAAATAAATTCAGCTATCACCAGCCTTTCTCCTTACCATTCACTGTGGGTTAACGCAATCTGCAAAACAGAGTTTGCCCTTCAATCTCCTTTCCATGTAAAAGATATTCTACCACACAGAGTAGGAACTTGGGAGATTTATCAAGAGCCTTTTACCCCAAAACTGAACACTTTTTAGCAACTGTCTTCAGTAAATAGTGGGGGGAAAAAGAAGTGTTATGGTTACGGACCAAACGTCATGAGAATGGAGATGCTGGGACACACGATGCATTAACTTATGTTTTGCTCAGACTAGTTTTACAATGTACCCTTCACAGAGGAGCGGTAAACGTCCTTGGGGATTTAAAAAAAAAGATCCTGAAAAGCAATGTGGTTAATAACCACAGATAGATTTCACCCAACATGTACTTTCTCTACAGTCAGCAACACCTACTTCATTACACATGCTCGAGTGCCAGATCTACTCATCTTCTGTCACTGATCAATATGAAAGGTCAGCCACGCTATCTCTAGGGCGGGTGGAACATTTTTACACTTACACAGAATATTTAGTGTATCAATTTCTTATGAGCTATCGAAATGTTTAGACTTGGACCCGAAGGGGGAAAATTCAGGCATGGTTAGTTTGCATGAGCATGTCCTTTAGGAGCCTCCCCCCGGCCCCAGAGCTGGCCAGGACAAGCCACAAACCCACACAGACTGTTCCCTACTTCGGTCCCACTGCAGAAGGGTCGGGTGGGGCCGGCTCTCCCCCAGGCCAGCAGCAAGCAGGGATGTGCCACTCCTGGGTTGAGCTGCTGCTCACCAAGGGGCTCTGCCCGCAGCGCCCTGGCCACCGGGCTGGCGAGCCCAGCAGGGCCCCGCTCCCTCGCCTGGCTGTGGGCCCGGTTCGGCGGACAGCCGGGCTGCGCAGGGGCTGCTCCTGCAGCGCTCCTATCACCGCCCAGCCAGGAGGGCGGCGCACTCTGTGCTCTTCCTGACCCCGCGGAGCACCCACAGAGGGGCATGGGCCCTTCTCCAGGCACCGCAGCAGCATTATCCCCTGCAGCCTGTGCCGGGCGGGCGCCCAGTGCGCCTGCGGAACCAGGCTTCTGCACGGCTGGCACCTCCACGGGCCCCGGCCCAGCCAGGGGCTCTGCAGGGACCCTGAAAGCAGAGCTCAAGTGCCCCAGAAACTCCTGCTATTGACAGCTCGTACGTCTACAAACTTGAGGTGCCTAAAGCAGAGAGAGAACGGCAAGCTTTGGAGATGATGCTCTGGATTGAAATGCATGAATCCTGTTTAAGTCCCAAGTCCCCTCTAGATCAGGGCTTCAGAGTATAAGTGCATGCTGAATGAAGTGGGGGGAGGGTCCCAGGAGTAGCTGCAATATAATAAGGTAAAACATCTGTGATACAGCTGTATTAGTTATGAGTCAGTGACGTTTGAAATCAGTCATCTGCAGAAAAATATTAATATTTTGCTCTAAAAAGTATAATCAAGATGCTCTGCCAACAAGACCTTTGCATTGCAGTTCAATATAGCACACGTTTTTCTAATGATTAACAAATCAAGCAGGTTTTGCAAAGACACAAAAAAAATTGCTCTTTGCAGGAACACAATACAACTATGCTCCTCTAAGATTCAAAACCAGTAAATATAGACAGCATTACAGAATGAAGCATCGACACCCAAATTAAGACCTGACATTACCACACATAAATAGAAAACATACCCAAATTTAAATTATATTTCTCTCCCCGAAATGATCTAGCAGCACACATATACATAAAAGCTATTTATGATAGCTACTGTAAAATGATTTCCATGAGATAACTTGCTTCAGACTGACATTTAATCAGGTTAGAAAAGAATGAGATGTTTCTGACAAAGCCCAGTATAAATTAAAACCACTTTCCTTGTATTACACCTTCAGGAAAGCACTTCCAGCATTTTACTGGATCATCAAAGTAAAACTTCAGCCTTAGACCGCTGAACAACTACTGGAAAATGAAAACTGGCATTACTTAAGACCGTTAAGAGCTATATGATGTATCACTGTACCTCCATGGTTCTCAAATTAACGTCAGCTTTAAGAATTAATTAGTCTAATGGAGAGTAAGGGAAGACAGATGCAGGCTAAAACCACAGCTACGTGTATACTGATTTGATGTCTCTAATCCCCGATTCTTTCATTATCAGTTTTTAAAGAATTAGGTATTGTATCTTTCATTTTTTAGAAGCCTATGGCATTTCCTTAGTGCATAGCTGTGTTAACACTCAGTGACATATCCACATCATTAGAACATGCTCGTGTTTGAGTGAAACTGCAGTGTTTTGAGACATTTTGAGAAAATTTTAAACAGCAACAAATATAACTATTGATTCAGTGGATGTATTTCATTCAACACACTGCTGCTTTGTCAAAAAAAGTTCCTTATTGTACAAGACCTAAATCTACCCATTTTATTTAGAGATAATGCTTGATAAAGAGTATTATTACCGTTGGTTCCTCACCACCTGTGACAGTTGAAGAACGAGCTCTCCTAGATGGACCACTCTGCTGTTAAATGATAATTAATGTTACAGATAAGTATATTTAGTGATGAAGGTCACAGATTACTGTCACATCTTTAGGAGTAAGGAATTACAGACACTCAGATTTATTAAAAGACAGCAATTAGATGGAAATAATGTTTAAGATAATAGCAAAAAACCTGAGTCATCAATCACTGATAACCAAGTCAGAATCTCACATAAAAAACACGAAGGGAACTAATTTCAAGAGTTCTTGTATCCAATTCTTTATGTTCAGTATTGCTAACAATAATAGTAAGAACATTTATCCTCAATGTAACATATTCCCCAACCCCCCAATGAATTTTGCATGTTCTACACATAAACATGGAATTTAAAACCAAAATGGATAAGTTCTGGTCATCAGTGAGTGCGCAGAAGTCAGATGAAAGATGGAACTGATACTGTGAATTGTCAGTAAGGACTAATACAGCCAAGAGCAGCACTGTATTTAGAAAGAAAGTATGTATTTAGTTGCTAGAAGATAAGTTATGATTAGCTCAGTAAGGATTAAATATGGTTAAGATGAGGTAACAGCCTTGTTTTAGCGCAGTGCTTTCAGTTCTGCTGTTTTGAACATCTGCTAATGAAATGAGCGTTCTAAAATAATAAAGTGAAAGCCATATCACCAATCCCAACCTGACTACACCAGATAAAGACACCCAGACTCCATCAAGTGATAAGAAACCCGGACTCCATAAAGTGCTATTAAAGAAAGAAGCAGAACACCTCTGGAGCAGACTGCGTCCAGAGTCAACTTTGTCTGGTAGAGAGGGAGGACAGTGAAGGCAGAGACGTACTGGAAACCACCCCGCTGTCTACCCAGAGGAGAAAGCAGAGGGATGGATAATCCTTCAGAAGCAGTTCTTTGAGCAACAGCTATTACATGCATCTGTAGGCAGCAAATGCAGATACACTAAACTGCTACAGCATGTGAAAAAATTAAACGGAGAGAAAAACAGTATGGTTATTGTAAATGTCTGCCCAACAGCAACAGAAAGAACAAGCAAAGGAGAGACATCAGCTTTAACAACAAACTTATTGATATATGCTATTTACTCAATATTTCCATAAAAAAGATACACAAATTTGCTATTTGTAGATACATATGTAATGTATTTCTAATAAAATATTGGTAAAAAATAATCCTGGAAGAAAAGTATAATTTTAAAAAATATCTGAAGAGTTTCATTCAAAAGCTTGTCTCGGGCAATCCTATTTTAAGTAGTCTCTCTACAGCCTGCCACCTTTGCAACCCTCGTACCACAAAATACGTAGAACTTTCTATCAATTAGACCAAAGGTATGTGTGCTTATCACGTGAAAGAGAATCTTTTTACAAAACACCTTTGTATCTTTTCCTGTTTGAAGAATCTACTTAAATAAAATGGCAGAAGTTGCTAACCTAAATCACTCCGATTAAAAAACAACAGATGCAGTGCTGTTCCGTTCTATCATAGGAGGACTATCACAAAAAGGCTCCTTTTAACTACAACGAGGTAAAACACCAAACCCTTTTAATGTTATAGATCTATATATCCCAAGTAAAATCAATTTATGAGACACAAAAATATACCTGCCAGGAGAGTCCTGTGCTGCAAATACAGATGGTGCTACTGCCCTCTCCTACCCCAGCTGAAAACACCCGGTGGAGGATTCTCTCTCTCCACTGAGCACACACCCCGAGCGCAGGGAAGTGCTACGTTAGATAACTCAGGTTAGTGCCACTGCGCTCGCAGCCTCAGGACATTCTTCTCTCACATGAATGTCCTCATTTTAGTTGCTGACCATGATGATACTAATTTGGTATCCATTACTATTTGGGATAGTCATATGCCCATACTGGTTACTGATCTGTATCTGACCACAACTGACCTAAGAAAAGATATTCAGAATCAGACAATGTTCAAACAAAAAGGAAGAAATAGAAGTTAGCTTTGGTTTACCAAGGATAATTGAGACTGTTCTGCAACTGCGTCTGTTACACTGCAAGATCTTAATCTTGAAGAAGGATCTCTTTGCTGGAAAAAAAAAGAAAGAAAGATGTCTTTAAGCTAAAGTGTCTTAAAACATGGGGTTTTATTCAGTACGTTTACTTTTCTCCCATTTAATCCAAACCCCCAAAAAATATTATTTATGTTGCGGTGTTTTAATAATTCTGCGTAAGTTTTAATACTTCTACAGACATATGGCAAGCAATGAAAAATCTTAATTCTCAGTATTTGATCCTGGACTGTTTCAGCTTAACTGCAAAAAGAATATAGCCAATTACGATACAGATTACTAATGTTTTACAGCTACAAATCTCTTTATAACAAAATCTCCTGTAAACAATTAGTATCTACTTCTATTTCACCAGGGAGTGGTACATACAATTTCTCTGTTGACAGTTACCCTTCATACATGCTATGAAAAAAAAGGGCTCATTCATTTTTCTAAAGGAGAAATGTCAACACAAATTCTGATAGAAAAAAGATGGAAAAAAATCTGAGCGATTAAGCTAAGAACATTGATTCTTAGACAAAAATTGAGCAGATGATACTTCTCTTAAAACCAGACATTGCAATGAAAACTGTAGCTGCGATACAGCTCTTCAGGAAGTGAATGCTCCACCTTGGTTTTCATTACTTCACCGTGACATTCACGGGTGGCAGGCATTACTGACAAAAATCAGGCATTAAAAAATAAATCCAAAATCAAATACTATGGATGAGACCTCAAAGTCTTAAATATTTACTTAAAAATTTAGAGTATTTCTTTCAAAAAAATTGTCTTAATTTTCCTCTTTGCCTTCTAGCTTTTGAACTTCCCAACACATATCCTACACGATCATGAATTAGAAACAAAAAAGCCCCACAAAAAGCAGATATGCTAGCATGTCTGCTTGCTACTAAAATGTAATTCCTCACAAACCTGTGAGATTTATCACAAATAAGGCGATAGAGCACAGTGGTGTCAAGTGACTGAATTCCAGCCCATATGGGACAGGCTCAGATTATAAAGGGACAGCACCTGAGAAGGATCAATAATTACATTTTCCACTTGCTACAACACTGGTTTTGGGACTCGCAGCCATAGAGGATTCTTCACATCCCAAAATTACAAGAGCTCCAGAGATACTCTCAGGTTTTACTTCTTGGTAACAAACAAGATATTTGCTATCGAATTTAAAAACGTTTCAGAAGGAACTAATGTGCCACGCTAATATTTATATTTAAGAAGGAACTAATATTCTGCCTACATTGGTTAGCAACCATTGCCCTGCAGGATCAATACTTGGTCTACAACATAAGAAATACATCAATATTACAGTAATTCTGAAATATCCCCATAGCTGGTACCAAGAGATTTAGAAGGCATTAAGCATGGCATCAGCAATCATTTTTTGTTACTCTCATGAAAAATCCCATATAATGAAAAGAAAATATACAAATACTGTAGTCATGAGGGCTGGCAACAAAGCAAGCCATGAACAGAGTATTTCTGTTGGAAGGGACATACAAGGATCGATCATCTAGTCCAACGGCCTGACCAGTATTCAATAAAACACAGTATTCTATAAAATCAATCAGCATGTAAATAGCATTTCACTTTAAATGACTTTTCTGACACAGCTTTTCTGTGGCGTTTGATTGAGGTAAATTCCATGTACAGAAAGCAGCCTTGGGTAATTCCTAAACTTATTACTTTGCATAATTGGTACCTTATGAATGCACTAATAAATGAGCAAATGACCTACAGCCCATTTATAACTGCTCCCATGGGCACCCTGATGTACCACTGAAAGACAACGAAGCAACACCGTGAGGGAAACTATTTGACAGGTGTATCAGAAACTCCAACTCTTACTTGAAAACATCAGTCCTAAGAGCACATTCTGTTAAAAAAAAAAAATCAGTGTTTTTAAAAAAAAAAATATAGAAGATGTAATTACACCTTGCTTCTATGTTATGCTAAAGATTAATGTGAAAGGATTTGTCTGTCAAATGGACTGACCAGCAAGTCTGAAGTGTTTTCTGGCATTACACTTGAGAAGTGACAAAATCCTTGAACACACACACCCAGACACAGTCACTCCTCAGCTATCTGCTGGCGATTTGGCTGTGTTGCAGGTTAACTGTGTGTGGCCGGAGAGGCACGGGAGCTGTCTCTGTGTAAAACAATCAAAGGTCAGGCTGGAAATACCAGGCATGCTGGTGGGCAAACCTGGACGGGCTTCTAGTTCCAGCCCCCAGCCTGCAGATCTGCGCCGGCCTTAGGCAAAGGCAGTTCAGAGCTGGCGGGTTCGGGGAAAACCCTGGATCCAAGCTTCCTCCCTGCGAAGCCATGAGGCTGATCCCGCAGGCCTTCGGGAAGCGGGACCAAGAGGAAGCGTCACGTGGACCCAGCTGAGCGCAGGGCTCACAGCCTGGGTTCAGCTCCAAGTGCCACGCTCCTGGCCAAGCTCGGGGATGGATGTCCCTGGGCTCTGCTCGCCAACCTCCCAGCTGGGCAGATTCACCGCCCGTGCCCAGGGAACAGCTCAGACCCAAGTGCTGGATCAGGGCAGCGAGTGCCGCCGCGGCCAGAGCGGTGGGCAGCACAGCCCAGAGCCCCGAGTGGCCTCCACAGCCACGCCAGGGCGTGGATATCCTGACGTGGATAACACACAGTAACAGACATTTTAAATGCTTTGGCAATTTCTTACTTTGCAAGTGCGGTCTGATTAAAATTTTTATTGCACTGAAAAGCAAGATGCTGTCACTTAATGGCTCCTAAGAGCTAGTCTGTATAGGAATATAATTATTGAATTATTTAATTAAGAGAACTTTGCAGCTATACCATTTATTTATTATTGTTAATGTAAAAAAAAAGTAGGCCCTGCTCTTGCCATTGAAACGGTTTGGTTAACCTCCTGCCCTCCAAGCAAACATCTACGAAAATCTGCAGTTACCTGCAAAAGCCCAAGTGACACTCTATGCATATGGTTAGCCAGCAGAGCTGTAATTTGCTAACTAACCTCCAGATAACATTCAAATCATTCTAAGACACCTACTGCACAGGTTTCTTTGTGAAAAACTTGCACCTAATCAAGATTCTATTCAATCAGAACAAGAGTAAATATGATACTTCTCTCTTGAATTGCAAATGTACCTTGATGGCATATACCAAGGATAAAAAAAAAGAATAAATCACAGAATGATGTTCTGTTTAATACTCACAACTGTTTTCTTAACCAAAGAGACATAAGACATTCCCCCCCTTACAAGTTTATTATCCTTATTTTTTGTGGTTTCATCAGTCTGACAAAGTAATGATTAACACAAATATAGAGAACGTTCTTTGGTTTTACCTCAAGTAAACTCTTATGGTGAGAGACACATTTTTTCCAGACTAGCCATTTACAAACTTGTGGAGGATTTGACCACAACTACCTACTTTCAATTCTAATCCTTTGCTACTCTTGTAGCAGTTGATCCAGGAAACTATGAGGGGTTTATAAAATCCTAATGTAAGAAACCACATGCTTTAAGAAAAACTATCATGTTGTAAAATGGGTTGTGGTTCAAAAAGCGTTAGCAATTTTTTCTCTTTCCTTTGGAAATTACTAGCTTGATACTCTGGTATTACATACTTTGTTTCACTGAAGGTCTAACAGTAGTGGAATCTGAAGTTAAACTCACACAGAAGAAAACATTACATCTGAACTGAGGAATTCTGTTGTTCAAGGCAGTTTGCTCTGTGGTGAAATTACGATGCATTTTTTGGAAGGTAATTTTTAACTGTATGCTCAGGCCTTCCTGAGCCCAGCAATTACAACCCACCCGTGTAACGGATTCAAATTCTGTCAAACTAGGGGAAGAGTACAGCAATAGAGGCTGAGAGAGAGAGCGCAGCATGTCACGTACAATCAAAGAACTGATTTGTTCCCCATTGGAATCAGGAGTGACCTGCAGTCGCCTGCTCAGTTCCTCAGACAGCTCCTGAGGACTGGTTCGGGACACTGGAGATGCAGGAGGAGGTGGCAGCGACAAGCTTAAGGAATCTCCACTCGCACTTGCTTCCTCTGAAATGGTTTCCCAGGGCTAACAAAAGAGAAGAAACTACGTTAAGGATTTACATAGACAGACCAAGTCTTCTTTCCCTTCGCCTTCGGTGACCACCTCACTGGGACAAACACAGGTGTGATAACCAGCTTTAACATTTAACATAACAAACCAATCCCTACAAGACACCAACAAGCATTCTACTCTGTGTGAAGTAGTCACAGGGAAAAGCAGTTTTCATGCTGACTTCAAAGTGCTCTTCATGTTGATGACGACACAATGCTTTATGATTCAGCACGGAAAATTATGTAGATGGAAAGATGCATAAAAAAGAGCTCTCGTTAAAAAAATTCCATCTGAAATTTTGTTCAAAATGTAGCTAATTCTGCATTCTAACTAAAAACTTGTAAGAAACAACTGTTAATTTTAATTTAGAATAAAATGCATAATAGAAAGCACTCATTAGTATCTGCAAATCAAATATTAACAGGTGACAAGTGCAACAGTAGTTTCAGCAAGCTATTTGTTGCTCTGAATAACATTTAGTGAACCAAAACTAACTTTCACAAAGAATTTTGTCTGTGATTCACATAATAAAATATTCCTTAAAGTTGAATGGGATTAGAGCTTTACACAAACTCTCACTTAGGCCTACAAATATCTACCAAATTTAATTTATTTAGTCTACCTATAAAGTAAACAAACGCTCACCCTGATTAATAAGATCTCAAAATTCTAGCTAAAACCAAGTATTTTGGGGAAAAAACCCAACAGCAGCTTCTCTTTCCTCTAAATCACAACACTAAAGAAAACTGAAGTACATGGCAGTCTGCTTCCCTTCTTTTTACAACTTAGTCCACTGTTACTCAAAGCAAAATATTGAAAGTGTTTCTATCAACATATATATAACAAGCGATGCCTGAAATTATACCCGTTTCTCCCACCATTTGCATAGTATTTAATATTGTGCAGACATTATCAGGCACCCACAAATGCAGGAGACCTTGGAAGTATAGCTCTGTTTAGGATCTTTGTGTCACTGGTATTTTACACTAAGGCAATTTCTACAGACACCATGTAAAAACATTGTTATGTATGTTGTATAGTAATTAGCTTACAAATGAGAAGTTTAGTCAACTTCTTACAGCCAAGACCTTTCCATACCTCAGGAATGTCTCCACTCTCCATAGGTTCGGGTTCCAAATCTTCACTGATGTGTCTCCGAGAGCGGAACCGCCTGTGGGCTGCTTCTTGGTTTATCTGTCTGATGTTGTTATCTGAATCAGATCCCACATCACTGCATAGCAGGGAAATGAAAGCATGTGAAGGAGAAAAGAACAAGGAAATAAAGAATGTTGAACTAAAACACCTACTTTGTCCATTGCTTTCAAAACCTCATTAAAGTTTTTGATTATAAAAAATCATTATTGCATATGTCAGGTTTCACAAACAGGAGACCGTTTAATCCCTCAATCAAAGTAAATAAAACTGGCAGCACTTCACAAATGTCGGAGAATCGTAGAATCCCAGGTTGGAAGGGACCTCAAGGGTCACCTGGTCCAACCTTTCTTGGCAAAAGCCCGGTCTAGGCAAAGTGGCCCAGGCCCCTGTCCAGCTGAGTCTTGAAGTGTCCAGTGTTGGGGAATCCCCCACTTCCCTGGGGAGATCATTGCAGCGGCTGACTGCTCTTAGTGTGAGGAATTTTCCTCTTGTGTCCAACTGGAATCTCCCCAGGAGTAATAACCTGAGAGAGTTGACGTTTTTTCCTTACCTTTTCAACAGGCTCTATAGAAGAAAGTAATTTATTCCTGTTAAATTACTTGCTGAAAAATTCCACATCTGTCTCCCAGTGTTCTAAGGTACATTGTTAATGCACTGACTTCCCTTCCACCCCTTCACATTTCCTACAATTTCCCAGAATACCTATCTGGATATGCAATTTGCTGGGGGTGGGGAAGTCTCTTTCATTCTTTAAAAAAAAAAAGTTTCCTTTTTAACTATAGATATCTAGACTTTTGTTCTCAATTTACTAGCATATCTGTGAAAATTTTTCCATGAATAAAGTATAATTTCAGATACACAGCACAGCACCAAAGGCACAATTAATCTGTTACCAGAAAGAACAGTGTGCCTTTATATCCTGCTTCGTGAAAGTCTTGCTGAAGACTTTTTCCAGCCTTGAATTTGTAAATTCAGAATGGTTGTTTATTGGAAAAAAATCCCTGCCCTTACTGATAACTTTGCACAGATCCACAAAACGCTGCACTACACTGCCACTTACATTAAACTCGGTCGATGCCACTGAGTAGTCCTGTTGTTGTGGTTGACATAGTAAGTCCGCCCCAGGTTGTCCACCTTTTCTTCCCATCCAGGAGGCAGTGGAGGAGGTGGCAACTCCTCCTGACGTTGAGATGCAGAGTCATTGGAATCAACCACATCCCATCCATGCTTAGAAACAAAGAAAAAAAAAGAATTTTAAAATTTTAAAGTTCAAGAGAAGTTATTTCATTGTTGCTTGCATAGGTGCAGATTCTGAAAATTATTCCAAAGAGAAGTTCAAAATTACTGAAATGTAAACCATATGAAATAGAATAAACTCCGTAGTTACAGTGACACAAAAGGTGAAATCCCACCAGTCTATTACAAGAGGGATTCCAAACGTATTTGGGAATTGGCCGCGTGTTCTGGTGGTGCCTAGGTGCAGATTCCCAGGCAAGGAGCCGGAGAGAACCAGCTGCCACCTCCTGAACTCGGAGACGTATGGCCGGGGCCGAGGGCCCTGCTCCCAAGTCACAAGTGACTGGGGTAAGGCCAGCACGGGCTGACATTCACTGACAGCCCTAGTGGCAGCTGATTCTTAACAGGGATGATGGCTGGTAAGAGTGCTGAGAAGTCTTTAAACCTGCTGTGCTTGCATGAGCTTTATTCTCTGCAAAGTCAACGCTGCCAAGGAAATAAAGAAGAATGTTATAACACCTATTTTGAAATGGCCTCTGAAGAAGAGGTAGCTAACACAGACCATTATGTTTAGAAATTACTTGCAGAGACCTTTTGAATTCTTCTACTTGGCATGACTTCTACTTGCTCACAAACTGAGTCAGACTTTAGAATTCATTGTGGCAGCTGAAATACTCTGAAATACTTGAAATGGTTGCAAAAACACGAGGTTACAGTTTAAAAAAAAAAAAGGCTGGAGAGGGGAAGGAGACTAAGCTGCTACTAACACTGCTGCCAGGGGCTTATCTTTCAAGGTACAACTTTCTCTACAATTATAGTTGAATCTCTACTCATTTGACTGCTTCCACAAGCATTCAGCCTTACCTCGGATTCATCCCTTTGATCACTGTTTTCCTCCTCTTGGCCACCATTTTTAGGCATATATGCCATCTTCAGTCTCAAGAAACCCTTTACACGAGATTTGTGGCTAGAAGACAAGGAGGTGCATTTCATTCAACAACCTTTAAATAGTTACAAGTAACAAACCTTGAAGTAAGAAATGTTTTAAAATACAAACGTTCCCCCCCTCACCTTCTTGGTCTGAGAAGGAAATCCTTAAATGTGTATGGCCTTTCCATGGTTGGGTCTTCAGTCTATAAGCATTTAAGAAAATGGCAAATTAAAGGGCTTGCCCACAAGAACAGAGACATACAAGAAACAATGACATCACAGGTGCAGCAGAGGTGCTAGAGAAGACGTTTGACTCCCGGAGTGGCAGCAGGCAGAGCTCCACCAGCGTGTTCCCACACACGCTGCAGAACCAGCCACTAGATGCCACTGCAAATACCAGGGATGGGCTGGCCCAAGTCTCTGTAAGGTACACAGCAGTCACCAGCCAGAAAACGGTGGAAAAGACCAATAAACAAACCCCTTCCAACTTCTTCCAGTCACCCAACAGCAGTGTCAGAAAAGCTTGCGTCTATTCCAAAGCAGCAGTTTTTCTGCACATTAGAAAGCAATGAAATAAAACTCCTCAGCTGGCTTTTACTTCAAAGCTGTTGAGACTTGCAGGAAGAATTAAGACACTGAAATCCTTTGTGCTGTACATGAGTAATATTATCAGCCTGACAGATGACATCTTCTGATTTCCATTTAACTGTAAGTTTCATAAAGCCTTAAATCTTGACAACTTTCTATTACATGAGAATTTCAGCTTTCTTATCAAGTAAGTTACATCCTTCATGTCTGCGAGAATACGGATACTATAGGTACAAAACTAGGAATTTAGAAATGACACGGGAAGTAAGAGACTCAGAAATCCGTGCACATACTTCACCTGCTGATTGTTTGGGGTACTTTAATCGATTGTACAATTTGAGCTGACAAAATTGGAAGCATGAACTGTCTTACACTGAAATTATTCACACTCCAGTAAGACCAGAGATTTAGCACCTTAGATTAACACCAAACTTTCTCAAAATGAGCACAAAGTTAGTGGATACTTCTCAAAACATTGCACTCGCCTGCCATCCACTAAAACAACGGTAGTGTATCTGTAAAGCTGTAAATCCCTTCCCAGCACTCGCCCTACACATAGCAATACTTTGAGTCCAGTGCTTTAATCAAACCTTTCCAAACACAGAATAATCTAACTCCTGGACCGTTTTTCATTAAAAGCTTTGTTGTCAGTTGTATTTCGAGGTCAATAAATAAGAACTTAAAAGTCAATCCTAAGGCTTTGCCTGTCTGTATAAAACAAATTGAGGTACCTGTACAGTGATATGTTTGGTGTTTCAGAAAAAACCTGTAAATAAATGACTCTAAAAGCAGGTGTTAACCCAAGTATTTAAACTCTAACTTTTAAAAAAATAGAAGAAAACCTTCCAAATACCAGCATTTCCAAGTTGACTCATATTACTTTGCAATATTTAAGCTGTTTAAAACTGGGAAAATATCCAAAATACATACTTTCCTATCACACAGGAAGGGCCATCGGAACCTACATGCCTCTTAAAGAGAAAATCTATTTACAGGTGTACAGACATTAAAAGGTACAGGTATGCATGTTAAAAGCTATAATGTATGCTCTGACAATATTACAGCTTGTGTAATTATTAGTAGCAACAATGTCTAATGTCAGTGTCTAATGAATGTTGTTGTATGTGCTATGGCACTCATTACTATCTTCATTATTACTTAGGAGTCCTTCAAATAAGTTTACTTTCAATCAATAATAAACCCAATAATTTTACTGAAATTTGCTACGAAGATCAGCAATTTTATAACATTTTCAGAAGAACTGAATTTTTGTAACATCTTAAGATCCTGTGATGCTGGTTCAGCAGTTTCTCTGGTTTCAGTCTACAGCTCTTGGCTTTACAAGGCTTGAAGTAATATCAAAACGCACTATCCACTGTCCCAGACAGAACTGCTATCCCATAACCTTAATAGCACATTATTTAGACAGAAAATCAGATAGATAAATAGGACCCCAAAAAAATTTTTTTTTCATGTTTTAACAAAAGTTCAGGAAGAAATGGAGTTTGGTACGGGAGAATACAACTGTTTCACCCATAAGGGAAAATCATGAAAAGGAAGGGACAATAAGCACCAACGGTAAGGTGAGAAGCAACCAGTCTACTGGCCACGTGTCATTCATGAATCGACTCTAAAAAGGATTTTAAGAAAGAATCCGGATGAGAAGTGAATCCTGGATATTGAGAAATTTGACAGATACCAGAGAACAACTGTCCTCCCTGTCCCTGCGAAGGGAACTGTTTCTCCCAATTCCTGGGCATGGTGGGGCTTTGTTGTCCATAACGTTTGTCTTTAAGCCTCTGATGCTCTGCTGGGAATGCCTGCTTTACGAAAATTTAACTGACTACTTAGGGAAATAAATTCTGTGTAACATCAGGGTCTTTCACATCTGGTGATGACAAAAAAGAGCACACTGAGACAGAAGCACTGCTTACCGGGAGGTGACTAAGTGGCACATCCACTTGACCCAGGAAGTCGTCTCTAGTCTGTCAAAGAGGAAAAAAAGGCAGGAAAAGGAGTAATTTTACATCAGAAAAGCAAAAAATGATAAACATCAATCCAGTCATAATGAAGCAAAAATAAAGATGGTTGAGTACCATTATTTTAGCAATTACTGGTTTCTACCCCTTTACTGTTGCACATTATTTGTTGTTATAATTTACCTATTTCAGAGGATTTCCTGTGAGTCCAAAATGGCTTCTTACCCCACAGTGTCTATGTTAAGTACTGACGAAAATCGGTTTCCTCTGACAACCTATGCATAGTTAAAAACCAAAGTAATAATCTACTCTTTCCATGAATTAGTCTCCACGTGCATTAAAAAGCAGAGTGAAATTACTGAACATTTCAATGACATAGTGAATGTGTCAAACCTTGGTGACTACTTTTTTTTTTTCTTTGTTTTAAGGAAAACCTCATACGCACATCTGACAGGGAAGGGAGGGGACCCTGACACCCAAACAGTGAAGACCGAACTACACGAATTGTAAACATTTTTCCCCAAAATAAAGATTTGTTTTATCACTTTAACAAACACAAATGAAAATATTAGAACTTTTTTGGTTTTTTTACAGAATGCTGTTCCATTAATTCAGAGCGCTTACTCTGTGGGGAAGTGACACATCCTTCTAACCAGCCTCTGAGCCATCCTGTAGTTCCCACTCAAAGACCTGACCCTTCATACGCCGCTTCAAGCCACGCATGCGGATGGGGTTACACCAACACCTGGGCCACACAGCGCCATCACAAATTCACTTATGCACAGTTAAGTCCATACAGAAGCGATAAACAACTACTTTTCTGCACGTTCTTCGCTATCTGTTCAGTCACCACCTTCTCTCTGAGTGAACAAGCCAAAGGCACCATCTCCCATGGAGGTAACCACCCCAAAGCTGACAGAGGGCCCTGGTCTCCATCTAACTACTGGTTAGATGGGTAACTACTTTACTACTGGGTATTTGAACCATTATTCCTAACTCCACCAACTATACTCCACACCCATTTTACAACCATGAAGACAGGATAAAGAAAGCCCTTCAAGCGCTGGAAGTTCAAAGATTGATCTGATCTTTACAAGACTCAGTGATTTTTAAAGATGCTCAGACTGGACGGCAGGCAGTGTCCTAATCACCCACTCACACCTACCACTTTGAGGAGCATAAAAATTCTCACAAGGTATCTCAGTGCATTGCTAGCAATCCACTTACAAGGACAGAAGAAAAGGAACATGAAGTGTTAGCAGAGGTGGACAACTAAGGATAAACTTTGAGAGGGAAAATGGGTGCTGTTACCACTCACTTTACAGCTCAATAAAGCCTAGAAAGTAATAGCTCTCATTAATTTTCTTATTAAACAATAATGTCTGTTCAATCTGTATATTCAATTACACTAGATACAACATTTCTAGCTGAAAGTATTTGCGTACTGAATGAGTTGTGATTGTTTTAAATAAATTATAACTTTAAAGCACTGCTCAGGTGTTATCTTTATTACTTAAGAGACACCTAAAACTACTTCAGCATTTAACTATTTTTATGATTAACATAAAAATGTTAATGTCACCTGAAGAGCAGAGTTGCCGTGGTACCTTAAATTGTCAATTAGTCTAAATCTCAGGGGCAATTTTTCCTTAAAAAGAGGCTGTTACTGTCCATCTAACTTCAACACATCCCTGTGCAAATCAAAAATGCAGGCCATCTCCCTGTTTGAATTGCATACACGTGGATCAGTTGATCTTCCCTGCTGGTAAATAACAGAGAGCAACCCAGAAATAAAATCAATAAAAAGCACAGACAGTACAGTCGGGCACTGCACGGAGAGATTCCTTTCTGTCTTTTAGCACCACACTGCCTAAAAATGCCACACGTCTGAGTACTTCTGGTGTTATAAAGTACTCCGGAATGTGACAGAGTGCTCACACACTGAAAATGAATCAAGTCACACGCTCCCACCGAAATACAGCCCATAACGAGCCCAAGGTCACAAGCTGCAGTGCAGTGGCCTGTGATGCCAGGCCCAGGTGGTCTCAAGTGCTGTGAATAGGAGTCGTGGTGACTGGACCAACACCACTCTGAAGCAGCTGTGCAGACACCAGGTAAATATTCCAATGTCTGCTGTATGAAGAGCTCACTCTGACAGATCTCCATCGACCCGTTTACACTGCACCTGACTGGAGGTGCACAGCACCGCCTCGCACAGGGCCTAAGCAGGGTGTCTCCAGAGCCTGAGGAGGCTGCCCGTGCAGCAGTGACATGGACATGCTGAGGGTCAGCTCTGCAGCTAAGCTAATCGACTCACCGATTACAGTCACCATTTGCTCGTTTATAACAGCAATTCACTGTTCTAGTGACTCGGATTAAGATTCCTTCCTTCCTGTGACAAAAAGCCATTAAAAACATGGCAGAAAGCCCAACAACTCAGAGACTCCACAAAACCACTGAGGAGCCCCAGGTGATTTCTTGTGGAAGGGAGAGGCTGTGGGCAGACAGTCCTGAGTCCCCTTTGTGCAACCAGATCTCCAGAGGAATCAGGAGCTTCTGTGCCCTGTGGAAGTGACGGCTGCATCACGGGGCTCCGGGGGTCAGTTCTCTGACCCCTCACCCAGAGGAGCCATCTCCTGCTCTGCATCCCTCAGAGTTACCCCAACGCCCACGCTCAGGGCTGTGAAAGCTCTCCTGAGGCCAACACAGGGTCCTCAATGAGAGAGGGATATAGCAGGGGTGTCACGCTGCTGTTTCTACACTCTGAATTCCCACCAGTGCTTATTATGTCTTTCACAAACCATCCGCAATTGAGGAAACCTTTCATCTTCCAATAATTTTGGCCTGAAATGTGCCAACTCTGAAACAAGTTGTCTAAAATGCAGGTGTTTTTTCATAAATCAAAAATACACAGGCAGCTCTAAAATGCAGGGTAAGGCGGTGCTGTGGCTGTATGGACAGCTGTCCTGAGGAGACCGACCCAAAAGCACCCCATGGACACAGCGAGGCCTGGGCCGCATCTGCTCGTCTCTCCTGGCTGGCATGGGCTGGGGCGGCAGAACTAGAGAACCCTGCTGTGTGGAGGCCGAGCACTAAGCTCTGCCCAAGGAGCCTGGGCCGTGTCTGCCCGGCTCCCGGGCTGTGGCAGGGGCAGGAGAGGAGTGGGGCAACAGGGAGGCACCGGACAGTAACCCTAAGGAGTGCCAACAGCCTGTGTCACAGGGAGAAAGGCGCCAAGGGCACTGAGCCACTGGAGCCCGCAGTGGTGTGCTGTGGGAGCAGGAGCAGAGCCCGGCAGGGTGCAGGCCACAGAGCCCCAGCAGAACCGCCATGGCGGGCACAGGTCCTGTCCCCGAGCCCACGGCCAAGGGTCCCCGAGCCCACGGCCGCCCTCTCCCATCCCGTCCCGCAGAGTGGCCGCAGCAGGGGGTCACACAGAGACCTCCGATGAGAAACCGCCACCTGCTCAAACACCCAGGTTTTATTAACACATGAAATCTAATATTTATGGTGGTTCTGTTCTTGCAGCCACTCCATCACAAATTCCCCTATAAGCATGATATGTGTCAGATAACAATAAGTTAATAAAACATAGCAATGAAGCAGAAAACTGATTCTTGTAGCTTATTAAGAGTTCGAACAACGAAGGGAATACTTTCCTAAAGATTTTTAAAAGCCTATTTAATTGAATACAAATATGTTTCCAAAGTTATAGACACATACATAAATAAAAGATAAATCCCTTTAAAATTGATTTATTTTGAAGACATACTTAAACCATGTATTGACAATCCTACACTTATCAATCAGTTTAGTGTCTTGCCTAAACATGCCTAGCATTTTGATCTAGATTGGAAATGTTATATTCAACAAAGGAAAGAAATTTTGGCAACAGATGAGGTATAAAGTACTTAAATAGCATATATGTGTTTGCTTTGTGAGCGGGTAACTGCTCGATGTATACTTGGTATTCATTAATAAGATAGGAATTTTCAAAATAAAGCCTACTGCATTCTTCAAAAATCAACTGTCTGTCAGGGAAAACAATTTCTCCCAGATACTGTTTATGATACCAGATATCAGCCCTAGTGATTCCCAAATAACCTGCTGCTTATTTATAACCCTGCTATGCACAGAATTCCAGGAAGTGCATACTACTGCTCCAAAGCCAAGTTTACATATTTCTCATAGCAGAGCATTAAGTTTAATATTAAAATTCATATTTTATATGATATCATCATAAGAATTCTGTTTCTACTACAAAGACAGCATGAAGTCCCGTGATCCCCAAAGCATGGACACACACTGCTGTGCTATATGCCCGTGGAACAATGCAAAAAGAGTACCTGCACCAAGGAGCCTGGTTTTTTTCCAAATTTAAATAAAAAATAGCTAATAGATTTTTCATTACAGAATTTTGACTATTAATCTTCCTAACAACTACTGGAAAAGCCTGGTAGCATGCACTGCTTTTAGAGAATTAACATTTATCTCCCTTAGTACTGGCAAACACCAAGTACCTTCCACCTCCTGCTTCAATAGTTACTCAAGTATCAAGGTCAGAAGAGAATATACACCTATTCCTAGATCTGTTCTCACAGTTTTTAGTTCAAAAACCCCACAACTCATGGACACGGAATATTTCCAGGTTGGTTACAAACAGAACTGTGACCAGACCCGGATGCAGTTTCAGCATGTATGTGGGGAAGGGGCTCCTCCCTCTGCGCCTCAGATGGGGAGGAAGCCCACCATGGGCTGGTGCGGATGGAGGGGACAGAGACCAATCTACCAGGTTCCCTCGGGGTATTTCTCAGCGACACACACAGGTGACTTGCATGCAAGTGCCAAGCCTGACATCAGATATATTCTCTAAGTACACCACAGATTTATCTGATTTTAACATATCTAGAAATCGTGAGAACTGCTGCACCTACACTGAATATCCAATTTTATCTGGTATTTCCAGATGCTCTGCGGCCTGGCTGTGGCTACAGCCACAATGGTAAACCGGGCTTTAAGAACTGTGCAAATTCCAGACTGATGTTAAAAGTCTTCACTTCTACCCAGACCAAGTTTTTAGGAGTAAACTCAGCCTTAAAAGCAGCTGAACCAACAAAATCTGCTTGTCTGTAGTTTAGAGTGGAACTGGAAAATCTTTAGCTCTAGCCTGGCTCTGCCAGTGAGCTGCAGTGACAGTTTAAAAAAATTACTTCCTCAGCTACCCCTAGCATGAATATGGTCATCTTCACCAGTACTGAGGTTCTTGTAAAACTGAATCTTTATGCAACATTTGACTATACACATTCGTTTATAAGAAAAATTTTTGGGGGGTAGGGGTTAGTATATGCATGTTTAGCATTTCAGGACATTTTTGTGCAGTGAAAATAATTTTGTCTTGTAGGCCTCCACATTTCTAATATTTAGGCATTCTCATTGTGGGGTTTCCCGCTTCCAGAAAAGGCACCTCATAAGCCACATGAACCTTTTTCCTGCTACACCATGTATTGAATTTCCAGTCCCTTATTTTTCACGGTTCTCATTACAACATCTGTTTCAAGAACCTTTTTCTCACCAAAATAAAAAGTGCTGTCTGACCCACAAACTCGCCTGTTCAGTTGCATATTGCACTGGTAATTCCTGCTCAAGCCTGATCTTTCCCCCCACCCCCAAGATAGAGAGGAATCCCCTCTTTACACGAAAGACACAGGGTGCAGATGCTTATCAACCTACAGTTTGAAACAGATTTTACTGATCAGAATTACTGAACTATTTTTCAGAGCTGTTGGGTAGGCAATAATGCTTATATGTATCATTATAACCTTTATTTTATATGGGTCATTATGTAACATATGAAGGCAAGCAGTTATTTAATATTTTAAAGCAGTAAACAGAAGGAAAAGTTCGTTCACTGGAGAGAGCCTGCAGCTGCCAGCAGAATCTCTACTGCCAGTTTTACTGTTCCAGGTTTATGAGAAAAACCTAATGACCAGCTGGAGTTGTCAGAAACAGTCACTCTCAACACATGGCTTCCTCCTCAGAACGCGGGCAGCGCCCACGGCGCGGGATGCCCACGGTGCGGGATGCCCACGGCGCGGGATGCCCGGAGCCACGCTGCCCTCGCCGGGACTGCCCGGCTGCAGGCTGTGGGATCCCTGCGGGACCGCGGCGGAGGGGCTGTCACCCACGTTTGTGTGAACCCTCGAGGCAAGGCCCTGCACCACTTCCACAGCTGGGGAGGAGCACAGAGGCACCGTCACACCGCCAGGCCCTGCGCAGACGCCATTCTTCTCTCAGTACTTCCCCTGGACCTGGCCTCTGCGCGCCAGCCCACAGGAAAGCCCACGGCCAGGAGGGTAGAGCCATGTCTTGGATGCTTTGAACAGTCTTGCTGCAAATCCTCAGGCAAAGCATAACAAAAGCTATCCCAAAATTCCCCATTTAGTCTTTAACACAGCAGAGCAATTTTAAAAAGTTACACCATCCTCTGTTCCAAACAACCACTTGCCAGAAAGGCTTTGTTTGGTTGGTTTAGTACATTTACTTCTGAAGAGAACAAAATCGGTACAAAGATGAACCAATCTGCTTGGTAAAGAAAAGATGCCCAGAAAGTTTTATTTTATTTTGCATGCCACTTCACAAACTGACAAGTATTCCTCACCATCCATTTTAATTTGGAATTAAAGGAGGACAAAAGCCTACTTCAGAATAATGATATTTGAAAGTAACAAAAAAGCTCATGACTATTTGAATTAGTAAATGAGCATTATTTTTTAAATCTGGTTTTTATTCAGTTTTACAAAGGATGTAAAATCTCATTACTTCAGATACTGTCCTATTTTACTGCTAGCTATCTCAAAGTGAAAGGTAATCACTTCTATTTTTTGGCAGACACATAAATACATCCTCTTTATTTAGCAAACCCAAATCTGTCCAACCATCTAGTTTATTTACGTGTTAATCTTGTAGAAAAGCAGTACTAATGCAAGAATCCTTTCATTTCTCTTCCGTGTGCTCAAACACATCAGGCGTGTTAGGCATTCTGTACACTGAATTTTCCTGACTCTGAGTTACCCACTACATCAATGCAAACATTGCAAGGAAACCTGGTTGCTATCACCGAATCCCAAGTGTAGACAAAATCTCAGATATCCAGGAAATAACAATGGGAAAAAGGATGCTTAACCTGTTGAGGTTCATGGAACCCATCCAGCACAATACATTTGTTTTAAGCAACGTCCAACATAAGTAAAATAAAGGGAGACAGTCCTGCTTCAATACTCAAATGCGTCAATCCTATATTAAAATATAATCTAATGTTAAATGTTTTCAGCTCAATCTGTAAATTAAACCGATCACAGAATACCATTCACCTCAAAAAACAATACCAAAAATTGAGTAGTCAAGCAGCTGCTGAAATGGTCAGGGGCAAATTTAATAAAACACCATACAAGAACCACTCAACACAGGCCCTCAAAGTTCCCAGAAGTCCCAAGCAGAAAAAAATTAACCACCCATTCTAGCCCAAACCTCACAAAAATCCAACTGCAAACCCCAAAAGGTTGCACACAGGTATGCCACCCCACTGCACGAAGGACTGAAGTTGCACGGGGAGAGCAAACAGAAGGAAGTATTTTGCTCTCAACTGCTCAGCCTATCTCAGACCGCCAGTACAGACAGTAGTAGAAGCTTAGAAAAACCAGCAATTAAAGAATGATTCACTTCTTCCTTGATGCCTTCTACTCCCTCCCAAAAACCATCAGGAAACTTCAAGGTCAGCAGATTGCTTCCTCTTAGGCACAGCCCACACAGACTCTGCGCTAAGGAACCACTACTCTGGACTTTACACTTGCATACTCATAATTACTTTTCACTTCCAAAAGGAAGTAAGTCTCAGAATTAGGGACTGTTGTTGGGAGCAGTAGGAGGGGCAAGGTTCAGGCACCTCATTTTCCTTTTAATTTAGAAGGGTGATACAGAAAAGGAGGCATATGCAATTGAGGAGGGTAAGGACAAGTAGCAGAAGTAGTAACTGCTGGAAGAAAAAAAGATACTAGTTTAAAGTAGATTTAGAACAGAGTAAATGTATGTATAATTTTACTATGTAGTAAAGTTTGTCTGTGTTTTACCTATGGTAACATTAAAGATCAAGATCAGAAGAGACCTATCACTAAAGGCAATGGCACAAGAAAGCACTTCATTACTATTAAGTGTTACCAGTAGGCAGTGACTTAAAAAGCTTTAAAAAACAACAGAACTACTTTAAAATTCTAACTTGTGCCAAACAACTTACAATGTGAAACAACTGTTCAGCATGTGAGATTATATGACAAGGTGACACTCGCAGGCCAAATGCATGTAAAAATTAGTCTGCAACTTGATACATATCCAAGCTGCAAAGCCAGTAAGAAAAGCCTGGGATAAAGTTACACTGCCCTAAAAGCCCTTAGTCTAGCAAAAAGTACTGAAAGGAAAGCATCCCTCAACATCTAGGTACAAACCATAAACATTTAGTTGAAACTTAGGATGGTATACATGCACTTCAATTTTACTCTGTACTGACACAAAATGTGAGTCCCACTTAAAAAGTATGAATAAAGCATTGTATTGATCTTAATTTCATTTAAGTTTGTTGTCTGCCAGAAGACAAAGTGCTATCATTAACAGTTAAGCTGTTATAGACCCTTAATAACTGACAGCTATTTTTTAACAAAATTAGAGAATAATCTCAAATTCAGAAAGACAATGCTTCAAGAAGGGTTCTAATAAGCTTCCAAGAATAAGACACATACTAATTTGTCTGAAAAAAAGGGTCACACACAGAAGGCAGCTCTTAGGAGAAGGAAATCCCACATAAAACTGGAACACTACTCAGTATGTATGGGATTCTAGATAAGCACCTATCAGTGAAAGTCCTCCTCCCCTTATATTTGCTTATAAGACACATTCTTGCAGGAGCACCTGCTTATTTCAATTCTGGAATAAAAGACAAATATTACCTCAGATGTATTTGTATTTAATCTTAATTCTCTAAGCATGCCTAAATACAGTATTCATTAGAAGATAAAACAGGTTATTATGGTAACCGTTCTAAAGTAAGACAAGATCTGAGTAATAACTGAGCACATATGAGTAACTACTACAGGCAGCTTAAGGTCACTTAGCTTTATTCCAGTCTAAATAGAAATTAGAGGTTCAGAAAATCACAAGGGTACAAACCAGGTCAGTCAGGACTTTCACCAAAAGGTTCACGAACGATGTGAAGGATCTGCAGGAGTGGGCAGATCTTGCAGGTCACAGCTGGTTGCCACAGTACTGACAACAGGCACTAAGCTTTTTAGCTAGATGTATAAATATCTGACGGGGGGAGTAAAGAAGATTAAGCCAGACTCGGCAGCTCCCAGCGACAGGACAAGCAGCAATAGGCAGAAACTGAAACACAGGAAATTCCGTTTAAACAGAGGAAACTTCTTTACTGTGAGACTGGTCAAACACTGGAATGGCCGCTTAAAGGCCCTGTGGATTTTCCATCACTGGAGATACTCAGAACCCAGCAGGACGAGGCCCCGAGCAACCCGCTCTGTTTGATTTGGGCAGGGGGGGGGACTAGACAATCACCAGAGCTCCCTTCCAGCTTCACCCAATTGGTGATTTTGTGACTACAAAGTAGAAAAAATCCTCTTTTTACATGCCTTGAGTTTGGGTAAGATGGTATGGTCATGTGTGACCAGCCACAGCACGCGACTGCAGCTCTCTCCCAGGCCCCATGCTCATGCAGAGGCTTCCAGCTCCGCACGCTCAAGACCGACTTCAACCTGCCGAACTCAAGTATGTCAGCAAACTCCAGCAGAGAATTTCCCTGTTAGCGGTTTTTAAATACACTTTCCCGCTGTATTTTCCAGTTTATGTTTTTATTTTCATCTTGCATCTTCACAATGATTATTCACCAATATTTCCACGGAAGGTCTGGGAGCGGCCGAACGGTAACCTGACACAGCATCATACAACCACCCCTACAGGTATCTACAAGATGTGTAGATGTGGCACTTGGGGACATGGTTTAGTGGTGGACTTGGCAGTGCTGGGTTAATGGCTGGAATCGAGGGTCTTAAGGTCCTTTTCAACCTAAATGATTCCATGATATATCTTAGAGGAACTTGAAAAGCACACTCCTACCACAGGCAATTCTCCCAAGCAAAGACGTCAACGCTGCAGTGTAGTACTAGATCCAACTGGTGAGCTCCTGTGTTGCATCTTCTGATCACCAAGAGGCAATTCCATCATTGACAACTGTCTAGCTAGCCCTGGGTCTTGTACTTTTGAAAACCTTCCTGGTTCTAAAACCAGAACACTATAACAGGTTAAAACTGATCACAAGGAACACAGCACAAACTTCTGGAAGTGCCTGAAAATTTTACATTGTCCAAACAGCAGTGAAAAAAACCATTTTGACTATGCAGCAAAACTTGATAAATTTGTATTTAATTATGCCAAATGCACAACTCACTTCTGCATATCTTAAGACTTCATTTCCATGTCAATTAATTCACGTCAGCGACACGACTCTCAACAGCCAGGACACTGCGAGTGGTTTACAAGCTATCACCTGAGATGCAGTACCTCAAACACCTACACGTTGTTATGGTATCAGTGCAGACACACAACTGTGAAACAGTGTGACTCAGTACTCAGCAGATATTATAAATAGCCTATCAACAGCTGCATCCAGTCATTTACTAAGTAAACAGAAGAAAATAATTTAGATAAAGGATTGACTGATGTGAGAGTTCCAATCCATGCAATGAAATTCGCATCTACAGTCATTACAATTAGCATTTAGTGACAAAAACAGATCAAGTCATCCCTGATCGCATGCTTGCTGCTTGTTTCCTCCCTGGCACTGCAGTATCTTGCACCTCCCATTGCACTTGCATGAACTAGATCAAGAAATTAAGCTGCTTTAAAGACAGAACATTAATTGCCTGATCTAGTTCGCTAAGTGACTCTACTAATGATTTCACTGGTATAACTGAGGATGGATGGGTGGGTGGGTGGATGGTGCAGCACAGAGGCAGGAGCCAGGGCAGGAGGGGTAGGACAGACCTGTGCTGGGAACACATCTGTGATCGTTCCCATCACAGGACTGGGATCACAGTCTGTCTGGGATAAGATGTGTTGCCAGAAAACATTCCCATTGTGTGAAAACGTGCTGTTGATCACCTTGGCCTGGAACCAGCAACACCTGCAAACCACGGCATGGTGTCTCATCAGCATCTGTAGGTGAAACTGAGGGACTGGACAGAGAGACAGGGAAGATGCAAAAAGAAAAAAATTTAAAAGATACAACAGGATCTGTATTGCTGTATGTTGACACCCCCCTGTGATGTGGAGATGAGTCCTATCAGCCATGGTTATCAACAAACCTCTGTGGGATTTCAGAGGTGTTTTGGTTCCCTGGCCAAATACCAGACTGGGTAATAACACTCCACCCACCTACGATTCCCTTGGCATTTTCAGTTGATCATGATGTTCCCAGCTTCCTGACCTAAAAATTGTTGTGTACTATTTCTGTGCACTGTTTAAACAGATGCCACATTCCAACCCAGATATTGCTTGATTCCAGAGCTGGGTGACACTATCCCTACAGTAAATTTTACTGTGTTTTTTAATGCCTGCAGCTTCTGATTGAAGTAAAAGACTCAAAGCTCACAGTCTTCTCAGACTGCAGGCGCCCTGCACCGTGTTTCAGCACACAACTACATGCCTACGTTATTAGGGCCTGGACTATCCGGGGCTGATGGCAGAAACAGCCTGATGAGGTTCAGAGCCCACCTTATATTTAAATTTATTCTAAATAAATTAAATCTGTGTTATTTCCAAACTTTTCAAATCACTGAAATACTAGTGGGTAATCCCTAATGTGACAGAAATGGGGGTGCGAAGGACACCCACGCACACGTGATTTGGTGGCTCTGGATCAGAACGTAGGTACTGTGCAGGCAGGGATGGGATGGACGCACTTTCAGGGTCAAGGGATGAGAAAGGGTGCGCGATATTCAACTGCTCCGAGATCCCCCTCTGGCAGCAGCGCTCATCGCCAGTGTACGGGCTGGAGGCGAACGCGTGGGGAGGCTGCAGAACTGTGTGTGCACACTTGTGCACTGCACTCATCGACTCCGCCCGGGCTGTGCTGGGGGCATGTGAGCGTGAGACCTCCAAGCTGCAAACCAGCTAGATAATAACAAATACAAGATGTTTGGTATTATACACTCGGATCTTGTGTCCTGTGGGTGCCTAAGGGTCAAATCTTTATTTTCTGTTGTTTAGCTCCTCATCTTTCCTTCACGCCTAACGGCAGGAGCTCCTGGCGCCGGGGAGAGAGAAGTCACCCAGCGCAATCCACCCTGTCACCTAACCAAACACGGCCGAGGGGCTGTTATCATTACCGGACAATTTTAACCCTGGCAGCCTTCCTCACAAAGAACGATCAGCATGTCAGTGTAAATCATCCCCTCAAGGTGCAGAAGTACACGAGGCTTTGGGGACCCAGCTTTAAGCTGATGTCTTCCAAAAGCCGAAAGCTAATGACACAGTTTAAGCTGGGAGAACCTGGCAAAACAAGCCAACCTGGCAAAGAAAAACACGAGACTGTATGGAGGTGGTTACCACCACATTCAGCAGCCAAATTGTGAGAATACAAAGTGTAAAATTAAGCACGAATCAAGCAAATTTTACTTATGTATTACTTAAGCCCTGCACTTGAGATATGATGTACCATCACTGCCAAGTGCCAGGGAAACCCTTCCAAGAGTTTTAAAGACTCAGTTACACAGCAGCAAATTTGCACAACATAAATACGATAGAGCTGCACATACCAAAAAGCAATATACCAGGCCAAGAGCAGAAAATACCTGCTGCCTTTACATAAAACTACATGAAATCACACCTTTTACCTTGATAGAGAGCTCTTTAATTAGAAAGCACAGAAACACAGCTCAGTGATGTAACAACGTAGCAAATTCCTGCTTTTGTTACTTTATGAACAAAGCCAGCATTCATTTTACAAGAGCAATTATTCTAATAGAGGAAGCCATTGTTGCATTAAAAATATTTTTACAGATAACACAAAAAAAATCAATCATTTTGTCCTCCTCAACAGAGGAACGTGTTTAAAGAAAACAACAGAAGAAATGACAAACTGAGACACGTACTTTCCCTCCTCCCCACAGAAACAATCAGATGTCCAGTTTCCTTAATTTGTCTCTCAACTGCTAGAGCCCTTAGATTTCTGATAAGCTAGCTGAATGGGGAGAACACTGAACTCTACTTTTATTGAAGGCTTTAAAAATTAAAGGGACCCCAAAAAAACAAAAGAGGATTTCTGTTCATATTAAGTATTTTTAAATTATTTTTTGAAAACTAACAGCAAAATATGATTAATTGAAAGAAAGCACATTCATCTTTAACTGTTTTTTGACTATAACCTTAAAATGTTAATTAGCCATCGCAGATGTCTTTCCATACCTAAGGCATACCGGCTCCCTGATCTCATTCACATGAATAAAGCTACATAGTTAATTTTATTATATTCACTTATCCTTTGATGAAAGGAATACCAAAATTAAATTCTTAGTTGGCAAGTTTCAGTAATTTTTCTTTCTTCTTACTAACTGAACTGCAACAAACCTCTTTTCATTTATATCAACTTAAAGGAAGTCTGTCAGTTCCCAGTGTAATCTCCTCTCCTTTCTTAAGTAGAGTGTTTTCAGCAGTACTTCCATTTTTCATTTGATAATAATGGCAATTTATTATACTTTTGCAGTTAATCTATGCAACCTGGCCACAAAGATTTTTACTAATCTGTTCTTAATCAAAAATGTTCTAAGCAATTAAGGTTAAAATCTGAGCTGAAATTAAACACAGTTATCACTTCAGAGTAATATGTGAGAAAACAAAAAGTTACTCTCCCCAGAATTTGCCCAAGTTTAACTGAATAATCTGACTTAAAAATACATTAATTCAAAGATTACTTCTGTGGCAATACCTGAGATCATTATTATCCCAGTGTATTTCAAACACAGTCACCTAGATTTGTAAGACAGAACCTTAAACTCTGGTTTCAATTAAGGAGGCAATCTCACACGCCAGTCTAATTAGCTAACTTTAACTGTACTTGTGGTCTCTCTTTCCTTCCACAATCATGATAAAAATAGCTTAAAATAAAAAACTGCCACTGATTCTGTATTTTAGACCAAATGAAACACTTTCTTCCTTGTAAAATTGTTCCTGTACCAATCTTTTATTATAATTGCATTATTACAAAAGTAAGGCTGAGGTTTTCGCATACACAATTCATGCTTTATTTCTGTACTTAAGACATGACAAAGTAGGAAGCAAAAGCAAGAGGAAGAATAGCTAACACTAAAATGATCAGATTAGAAATCATTAGAACTAATTATAGTTCATTACTACTGGAATTAATTAGAACTTTTATGTAAGAGGTGACATTTTTAATTGTATTCCAAATACTGAGAAAATAGATAAATACTCATAAAATTAAACTTAGAGTCCTTAAACGCACCACCAACATGGAGCAGCAGTTCTACCAGTCCTTTCCAAGGGCTTTCGCTCTCGGGAGGGCATCGCGCTGGGCCGTGTTTGTCTCCTGCCCAACGCTGCCTTCACAGGCAGCTATTTCAGTAGCGCCCCAGGGACACCCTGCCCGTTTCCAGCCTCTCCACACACACAGATCCCTTACTAACGTCCTCTCCAGACCTCACAAATCTGACCACCTTATCTGCATTAGGTATGAGGTCACTGAAAAGGTGTTATTAGCACCTGGTCTCTGAAAGCAGCCCGCACTGGGCTCCACTCTTCCCTGCAAGCTCCAAACCGCAATCGTTGGGCTTCATATGCCAGACTGAGAGGAGGCAGAAGGGTAAAACAGGCAGCGACGACTCAAAACGTTTAACTGACTAAAACCTTTTTTTAGCCCCTAGAATACTGCTGCACATCAGAAAGAACGTATTCTCATTTAGCCAGATCTATCACATCAAGACTTTTACTTTAAGACTGTAAACCCTCCAGTACCATTTCCATCCTTGAGGGGCAGTTAACGATCAGCCACTGCACAACCGGTTCCCAGGGTATTATGTACACTCGTGCATGCTTGCTCAAGACAACTGATCCCTGACAAGATAAAAGCGTGTAACATGCAGACAGAGGCCCTTCATGAATCAAACTAGAAATAAAAGACGTACATTTAAGTTGCAATTTCAGAGACAAGGCAGTAGTGCTCCAAAATTGTCACAGCTGAGTGAAAAAAGGCCTTTTCTTAGCAACCATGGACAACCACGACAACTGGACCCTTACTTAAACGGATTAAGCGAGCTGCAGTACATAAGCATAAATTATTTAGATTCCAAAATATTTCTCTTGCGTTGCCACTGCTTATTTAAACATACTAAAAAACACTGGGCACCTATGCCAAGATCTGATGCATTCCTGAAACATGAGTAACATCCAAAAAAACTCTGGTCAATGCCAGGGAAAGACAGAGTGTTAAAGATTTATTCCGTTCATTACGACAAAATGGCTTCCTATTTAGATCCCTATTATAATTAAATGTATGACACACAGCAGTCTGTTTCCACCACTCCTATTTCCTCCCTCTAACAGGGTAACAGTTATAAAAGGCTGTATCTGTGACGTATGGCAAGAGTGAATACCTGCTATTATTAGGATTACTGCATTATGAACAGTCTCTGAAAAGATGAGAATCCATTTTTCTTTATATTTTGAACAGACCAAATGGGGAGTAAGTAAAGGAGTAGCTTTGGCAGGAGGGGGGGAGTTGATGCCTGAGAGATCCTTAACACAGGCCTGAGTTGTGAGAGGATTTGGAAAATAGGAACAGAATCAATGTGCCTAAGTGAAAGAACAGGTACAAAATCTAGAACAAAGTAAATGTGTTAGGACAGTTTCTGTCCTTTGCTCCATAAGAAATAAGGAATTACTGACCAAAAATCTCAGAACAGAACTGAAGTAATCTTCTCTGAAGAACAGTGAGACACAGTGAGATGATAATGAAGTGGACTACAGACTACAGGGTGATAATCAAGCAAGCACCAAGTTCAGCTGGAGAAGAGAAGGCTCCGGGGAGACCTTACAGCAGCCTCCCAGTGCTGAAAGGGGCTACAGGAAAGGGGGGAGGGACTCTTGATCAGGGATAGGACAAGGGAGAATGGTTTTAAACTGACAGAGGGCAGATTTAGATTAGACCTAAGAAAGAAATTTTTCCCTGTGAGGGTGGTGAGGCCCTGGCACAGGTTGCCCAGAGAAGCTGTGGCTGCCCCCTCCCTGGAAGGGTTCAAGGCCAGGTTGCACGGGGCTTTGGGCAACCTGGGCTAGTGGAAGGTGTCCCTGCCCAGGGCAGGGGGGTGGGACTGGATGGTCTTTAAGGTTCCTTCCAGCCCAAGCTAGTCTGGGTTTCTATGACAATGCTGAGAATTTTATAGACTCGATGATAGAAACTCATCTGTAACTGCAAAATGGAAGACAAAAATATGGCAAAAACGTGAACCCTTACCAGTAAGTTCCTACAGCCTATTTATGTAGTGATTGCAGTCACTCCTACCAGCTTTTGTTTTGTTTATACCCGTCTCTCTTCCTGAAGGAAATGCCTCTAAGTTTCTCATGGTAAACTTAAAAGTTTTCACCAACAAGAGTTCAACTGGACAACCACCAGCTGTATTATGGAATATGCTTAACCCATTAGTGACTTTTAGCTGTAATATTTTTTTTTAATCTGAGTTTCCATGGTTGAAAAAAAGATGGGACAAATGTCTCTCCATCTTTCAGCATTAGAAGAAGCCACTAACGCAGAAGGAACAGTAAGAGCTGTAAGCAGGTGGGGCAATTTTGCACAGTGTCTGCTCTATGACGTAACAGAAAAACCTGACCTCTCCCAATCTCTGTCAATAA
Organism: Strix aluco; assembly: GCF_031877795.1. NCBI lineage: Eukaryota > Metazoa > Chordata > Aves > Strigiformes > Strigidae > Strix > Strix aluco. The sequence goes on along the minus strand of NC_133971.1, from coordinate 96,596,404 downwards.
TTTCAGCACCTGATGCCAAAAGAACATTCCCATAATAGTTAGCTGCTAAGGGGAGCAGCACAGAGCTAGGGACATCTCTAACTTGTCCAGACCAGTTCATCTGTTCAAAAATCACCAGACTGCACATAAAGGTATCATATTCTGATAGTTAATTTGCAAAACTGTGTGACAGTGTAAGCCAATCTTAACCTGTCTGTTACACACTGGTTTTGTCACATTTATGAAACGGGCAGCACTAAGAGCAGTTTTCCAAAGAACTCTTGCTGAAACCCTTTTTTCTTGAAGGGTTACATGAAGTAACTTCAAGTTACACAAAGTATAATCTTGCATATATACCTGATGACTGTATTTTAAATCAAGGTATCTATATATTTCAGCAGCACTAGGACATGATGCTATAACCCACTTTGTGCAAGTCCTATCTTTTCAGTTTCACTGGGACATGAAAGCATTGCAAGCAGTCAAAATTTCAGAGCCATCCACCAGCTGGAGGCCAGTCAATAGTGGCACACCCCAGGCGCTAACACTGGGTTCTCCAGCGTTTAACATCTTAACTAGGGACCCAGATGATGGGAGAGAGCACACTCTCAGCAGGTTTGCAGATGATGCAGAACTAGGCAGAGCAGCTGACAGGCCAGGCGGATGTGCGGCCCTTCAGAGGCCCTGGGCAGCCGGGAGGAACAGGCACAAAGGAGTCTTGTGAAGCTCAAGGGGAAATGTCAAGTCCTGACCTGGGGAGAAGTGCCCCACTATTCCCCAGGAAAGGCTGGAAAGCTGCCCTGTGGAGAAGGGCCTGGGGTGCTGGCGGACACCAGGCTGGCGACGGGCCACCAACACGCCCTCACGGCCACCAGCCTCCCGGGAGCACTGCCAGCATGTCGAGGGAGGGGATCCCTCCCCTCTGCACTGAGTCCTCAAGCCTTCCTCACCTGAGTTACAGAGTCAGGAAGCAACGGAAGAAAGCAACGTTCTCTCTTGATGTCAGGTTTGGAAAATGCTGCTTCTCAAAACAGCAAAGAAACGTTCGCTTTATGAAGCAGAAGTACAGAGAGCACATGCAGTGCTCCAGCACACGGTACAGAACACAAACACGTGCACATCTCTTAACAGCTGAGGAATTACTAGAGTTCCAAAAGCATACTGCTCAGACTTAGAGGCCTCTCCAAGAACAGTTCACTAAACTGTGCTTGAAATTCTTGGGTGTTTTAGGACATGAAGCATCAAGCACTGAGGAAGGTATCTTGGCAATTTCCCATTATTCTTCCCATTAATACTCTTAACGCTCTAAAAATTTTTACTGAGCACCCCAATACTTTTTGCCCTCAAAGCTGCATGCCTGCTGTCTTTATAAAGCTACATCTGTATTGCCACTGGTAGGGGAAATGGAGGCAAAAGCAGTTTTCATATTGTGAATACGTCTGAGACTGCACAGAAGAATTCACTAAGGAATCACCATCCCTCATATCTAACAGAGTAAACCTTATACAAATTCTATGTTGTTGTGTATAGAAAGGTACAGAATTTAGAAAACAATGATATTCAAAGTTGAAACATTTTAGATGAGAGGCTAACTTGGTAAAGTCAGAGAGCAAAATGAAGCCAGGTTTACAACAGGAGGATTGCTCCAAGGAAGAGAAGCTGGTGGCTGGCTCTCCAAAGTACAGACAGCTGCACTTTACTACTTGGAACTTTCACAGAGGCCCAAAAATTCTTCATTTGCTCAGACTCATATTTAGCATTGCTTCTTGCCTGGGAGAGGGCAGATCCTGGGGAGGACACACAGAAGCGTACTACAGCACAGGGTATTTGTGAACTGACACACAACCTACCCACAGCTACTGGTCTCATATAACTAGTAACATACGTGGGGTATGACCTTGAAATTCCAAGTTTATAGCATAGAAAAATGATGATAAATCAATGCAGGGTGGGACACACAAAACACCAACCACCTTTTTCGTGACCATGTGAAGAAAATGACTGAACAGTTACAATACTGCACAAAAACTTGTGAAATACAGCAAAATGGAATGTATCAGATCCCATCCTTGTGGGATCCAGTGCAGTCCAATTAAGGGGCAGAGAAACACACTTTTTCTTGCAGACTAGCAAAGATCTAAAAAGACTGAGAACCTAGGTTGAGTTTTGTTCTGGCTGACTTGGACCTCCAACACAGAAGGGCAGCTGCCTTCAGCTCCCTCTGTCAGCGAAGAAGTGCAGTTCAGTCAGATTAACAGATTTTTAGACCTACCCAGACCTCTAAAGATGACGGACCAAAGCCTCCAATAACTGCATTTCTCAGTCAGCTGGGTGCTTAAAGTCAGCTGCCATAAATGCAGGCCCTTGCGCTCCCAACACATGAATTCTGCTATCTTCCCCACAGAAGTGTCTATTTTATTTAAACTCACTCCTTGTGTATTAGCAAACACGTATTCTACTTCCTTTCAGAATTATTCACTGTGAAGTGCTGCTGCTCACATAGCTTACCTTAAAAAACCAGTAACTCACAAAACTATAGCAAATGGATTTCTGAAGTGAAGTACAACTGTAGCTGGGAACTATTCTTGCTAATACTGGTAAGCAAGGGCAGTAGGCTTGGGAAACTCTGCTATGGTGTACAATATTAAGTAGATGAAAAAGAATATAATTAGCTGGCAAATTGCTCATTAATATTGCCTTGTGTTGCAGACACATTCAAATGACACAGACCTTTTATTGCCTCCATTAGCATTTCTTCTTTTCTCCCCTTCACTAGTCTACTCACCCTACCCTTTTTCTTTTGTTCAAAGAGATGTCCTACTTTTTCTGTTTCTCCACCAACAGCAGTTCAGCCTTTTATTCAGACTCCTGGATTTCACTATACATCTGTCATGACCAATTTTTCTATGTATGGGCTTTCTTGGCAAAAGCAATTAATACAGCCCTCAGAAAAGCCAAGTACTCTAAGAGTATAAATGCTCTAGTGTGCTAGGGGGGGTTCTATTCCTTCTAAAGCTGTTCCAGTGCTCACTACCTATCCTAGACAACTGCAGCAACTGAGATTCGAGAGATGCAAGAGCTCAAGATGCAGAATGCATGCAACTCTTGCAACCACACCAAAAGATTAGCAACAGGATAGCAGAAAAAGTTAAAAATGGACATCACCTTCTCTTAAAATGTTAACTTTTGCCTCCTGCTGCTTCTTGAAGGCGGCAGCTGAGAAGTATGACAGCGATCTTTTCCCATGTTGTCTTGACTGTACAGTAAGATTTGACAGGGAAATCATTAGTAGGTTTAGAGCCTGTTGGAATGCAGCTGCCTTTGAAAAATTGTTAGGACTGTGGCTTCTATGGGAATTGAACATGGACAAAACTGAAAAAATCCAGAAGTCATAATTTCTTGCTCTTAAAATTGGTCAAAAATGTAACTGCAATTTTAATAGAGCACTCAGAAAATAGAGGGATTAGTGGTGCATCACTTCCATAAGGCATAACGTATATATATTCTGCATGCACATGCATGAAGCAAGCAAACCGGTGTACTTTGTAAATTTTCTAACTACCAATTCTTCTCTCTGCTGCTCTTCTTCCACAATTTCTAGTCAAATTTACTGGCTTTCTCCATCTAAATTAGAGTAATTTTCAGGCAAAGAACTCTGCAGCAAAGAACTGTTTAAACAGTGCAAAAAATTTCTTGAAGAACAATCATCTCTTTAGTCATCCATCACACACATCATTACACTGATGCAATATTCCTTTATTACTGAGTACTATTCCTGGATTCCTTTTCCTCAGTATATACACTGCCACACGAATTGCAAAGCAGCAGTAAAATATGACAAAACATGACTCAAGGCGAAATGAAAGTCCCCAATTTTCCATTCAGCAGACGCACTGATTTCTGCTATTTCATACTCTCCTTGCCCATGCTACACCCTTGGGCACAAGCCACTGTAAACAGTTCCAGGCAGGCTGAAAGACCAGTAATCCCCACAGTGCTTTGAAATTCACTGTAACTTGACCACATAACACAAGGTACTCAAATGACCAGAGACAGTTTTTGAAAGCCACTAAATGTTTATCTGACCCCTTGTGAACTCTTAATAAAATACTTGGCTGTATGGGCAGACAAACAGCAACTAACATTTATACAAGCTACAGTTCCCACTGAGAGCCTGTCGGTTATGTCCTGCTACCAGAATTACAGCTCCTTCACCTCAAAGCTGAAGTCTCTCTTACTCTGGAGAAGCTGAAGGTGCATCTTTATCAGCAACATTCTAGAAAACTGCAATTTAAGCCAGCCTCAGTAAGAATGTAGGGTCAAGCTTCTGTTTAGTAAATACATGCTAGAGTCCAGCAGTACTTTGAAAATTCTGTTCTTACTAAACAATGTGCGAGTGTCCCATACATTGCTGAAGAGGGAAGGGAGCAGAGGTCACATTAAGCACCTTCCCCAGGTATTCAGCTCTATTATATTAGGACCCATCGACACGCTTATCTTGGACCGTGCTGCGGTACTCGTGGCCGATGGAAGAATTGTAGACTGAGGTTCAAGAAAAGAGAACCATGAATAAAGAAAAAAGAAGTCATGAAAGTATCAGGAGGCAGAGAAATGAGATAGCAGTGACAGAACCAGAGAAAACATGCTGACATCTGCTCAGATGAAATTTTCCAAAGGTACTAAGCACATTCTTTCAACCCTCTGATCCGAGTAGCACTTATGTTCAGGAAGGCATTAGACTTGGCAATATCCGACATCATGTTTTTGCTTTAATGATTTTCCTCATGTTAAGGAAAAAAAAACAAAAGGCATTGCAAGAATTCTAAACACCAAGTTTATCTGACACAAGAATGCCCTATACCTGTTATTTATTAGGACACTGAGGGGACACATGGCTGACCAGAGAGAAACAGGAAACCAGCTCATGTTGAGGCCACCAAAATGCTGAATAGCGGACAGTTAACTGGTCATCTTAATTTTGTTACCTGAATGATCATTTACACCAATACACGTTCAGCCACTTTTTTTCTTGCTGAGGCAAAGAACTTTGAGAGCTGATAAATTTTAAAGGTTAGAAATAACACACGTGTTCATAACAGAAAGAATAGCCAAGACTGTGTCGGCTTCCTGGACTTTGGCATTTCCAGCTGTGGAACAGGCACGCACACGCTTCCCTGCAAGGCCTGGCTCGGCAGCCCCGTGTCAGCGGGGACTACATCTGGCACAGGGGAAGAAGGCCATGTCTTAGTTTATACTTTGGATTGTTTGACGAACTATGCTATTGCCAGACTGCTCCTCAGAAGTGATCTTTCGGAGAGTTCCCAAGCTGGTACAAAAACCACCCCTCCAAACAATCTAACTCTCACCCTCGAGCTTGTGCCTTACAGCAGGAAACCAGAGCCATGCCCATTTTAACTATTCATTTGATCAATGATTTTTTCCTCTAATGTAACCTGTTTCTGATGGAATTTAGAAGCTTATGAAAATTCAACTTAGAATAATGTGAATTTTTGTTTAATTCTTTAAGAAAAGTATAGTTACTAGTTTATGTAGATCAGTCAGTAATATTTACTGCAAAGTCTTTATGGTGGGTAATTAATTTAAATTTCAGTCATAAAAAAACAGTAGGGTAACTGGTAATATTATCTCACATGGTGAAAAATAAAGAACATAGGGGAAAAACCTTGAAAAGTTTTTTTTTCATGTTGTGCACATTTTTTTAAAATCAGCTCCCAGTTGTTTGTATCCTGAAATTCTGCACCATGAGTTGCTCTTTCTGTATTCTAAATTTGCTTAGAACAAAAAGCAGGAAAACCAGAACTCCAGAAATATTTGCTGCAAATGTTTGGTCGGAAATGCTAATCCCCGTAAAATTCGGGAACACAACAACAAAAGGCAAGGAGGAGTTCCCTCCAACTCCAAGCTCACAGAACCTCGCCGGGAGGAGACCGCAGCACAAGGGAAATGCACACATCAGCTCCATGGAGAATGGAGCTGGCGCTGCAAACTGACCACTCCAAATTCCTTTCCCCCTCCTCTTCCCACATCTGTTTGGCCTGGCACCCGGCACAGGAGATCAACTGATGTCACCTGCCCAGTCCAGCACTGCTGGAACTCGCTGCTCGGGACAAAACCAAACGCGGAAAGCAGGCAGACAGCTCAGCAGCTTGGGGACAGGAGAGGCGGTTTATGTGGACCTGCTGCCTGAAACCACAGCGTGAACTCGCCAGGGAACGTTCCCCCCACCCGCAACTGCTGCTCCGTCACCTCCCAGACTCCCAGCTCCTGCTGCTCATGAACAGGATCAGCGCAGCGAGCGGTGGGTCACGGAACCAATAGATCAGTAAAAAATGCTGATCATAACAGATGCAAAAAGAATCACATGTTTTGAAATCACAGGCAGGCTCCCAGGGACGAGCACATTCTGCAGATACCCTGAGAGCCCGGCTCCCCAGAGCAAAGGTGGGCATTGTTCTGCCTAACGCCTTCCAGCAGACGTACCTTGTCGCATTCCCCGCGGTTAGAAAGTTCAACTGCCTTCTCTGTTTCCATGTGCTCTTAGCTTCATGACACAGGAACTATTTAAGGTAAGATCATACTCCGTAACTCCAAATAAGTGATAAATTAGATGGGTATTGTAGTAACACCCAGTCTTTAGTATCAGGAAAAGTTAGGCAGGATTGATAAATTTCAAAGATATCAGGTCCTACTGTGGGATGAAGATGCATCTAGTTAATAGAAAATTAAAATATTTTACATTTTTATGTACAGATACACTCTGCAAAGTTGGGCAGTTGGTTAATTGTCCAAATTCACAGTATTTACAAGTCTATATAGGGAGAACAACCAAATTCTGTACAGAAACCCTTCTCCACACGCTTTTTATTTCTCCTAACAGAAAACTAAATATCAAAAAACTAGCACAATGCAATGCCAATTCCCTAAGCCAAAGCCACCACAAGGTTTACTGTGGGGATGGCAACAGTAAGACAGTTTCGCTTCCACTTCTCTCATTAAATATGAAGCAGGTAAGGTTTGCTTTAACTCTAGCTGTTTGCATTAGGGCAGATGTTGCAAGGCCAAAAAGATATTAAAAATGGTGACATCAGAGAAAACCCAATCTATTAAGAGCAGTTTCCCACATCTAAACAGTTGCTGTAAGGTTTTCTCATGCTCAACTACTGTATCATTACCCACAAAGCCCACATCTGCAAAGAACAAAAAAAAACCACTTCACTTAAGCTCAGATCTTTTAATAGAGTAAATGAAAAACATAACAGATCTCAAATAATGTCACCACAAATTAATTGATTTCTGAAAACCCCTTTGGTTTTGGCTTTAAGCACCAAATTGTAGCAGCTTTTTTTGCATTTCATACTTCATGTATTACTGCAAACTTTCAGAAGTTATTAGTACACAGCCTCACTTCCAAGAGAGGTAATTGTTTGAAAACGGAAATATAATTTATTTCATTATGAAATTTTTATGTCCAGAATTGACTCACAAAAGCACATTTAGGTTCTGGATTACATCCAAACTGATAATTATGTTTTAAACTACTTCCATTGTAATTCTTGATATTCCTCATTTTCCTCGTTCTGTTTTACGGCTGTACATGTGACTGCACACAACTGACTGGAGAGCAAAAGGGCAGCAATACCAGGAACAAGGAGAGAGACTGACTATTCAGTGCACATAGGTTGGGATGAAAGTAATCACAGAGTTGGTATCAGATCTGTTTTCCAAAATTCAGAATCAGAAGATTAGTCTTAAAACAAAATGTCTATTTTTGAGGTCCTTACTGAACCATAATACCATTCCTCCTGGAATCAGGAGAAAAATCTTCCACATATTTCTGAATGTAAATTAATAAAACAAGCAAATATTTAAGTACATCAATATGTCACTGTCAAAGAAACAGCAAAGTCTGCCTTTTCAAAGGTGTATCAGCCTGTGTAATGCCAGGAAAACGCAGGCAGATTTAAATGCCTCCTTCAAAACAGTTTTTCTTCCCTGATGGTTGCTACGCAAATAGAAGCAACCTTTTATTGAGAGTACAGATTGTCCTTTTAGATGAAAAACTGTCTTCAGCACATTTCCTTCATTCAGTAGCATTCATTTACTGAATCTTTCCTACAAAGTATGTTCAGAGAAAGCTCAATTTACAGTTCAGAGTGGTTTTGGTTTTTTCCCCTTTTTCCCCCCAGAGCTTAATGATAGCACTTTATCTTGGGCAGGAGACAAAGCAGACAATCTGCAGTATGTTGCCAATACAGGAACAAAGCAAAATAAGATTTTACTTTAAAGTATGTGAGAATTTAAAACTCTTCCAATGACTCAGAAAGACTGATAATCGCAGAAGTTGACAGGCATAATCCTGAGGACTGGAGGACCTGCTACCACTTTTGAAGATGTTAGAAATTTCTGTGTGCTCATCTGTCAGCAGGGAACAGACTGAAATATATGGTACGCTGAGACCTACAGACTCGTTGCTGAGCAAATAAATTCTGCAGCGTAGCTCTGTCGACCAGCGAGCTTTCCCAGTGGCAACCAGATAATGCTGTGCTTGGAAGGTGCATTGTTCTGGCAAAGCTTGTATCTGTCCCCGCTCTGGCTCCCCTCCTCCTGTCTGAAAGGGTTGTTTGTTTGCCGCTGTGCCCCAAACAGGACTTTGGCTGGCACTGCTGCGCTGCCGTTGCAGTTTGGGATTTTGTCCCACGCTCCAGCAGACACGTGTTTACGCGCAGAGTAACGTTTGAGCGTGGATGTACCTATGGTGAAGATGACCTCTGAGCAGTCAGTCTGAGCAGCTTCACTACCTCAGAAGAGCTGATTATTAAGCTGAAGCCTTTGGAATGACTATGGCTAAATGTAAGAACAGAGCAGTGAAAGGAAGTTCATGAGGGCAGCTTCAACCATACTGAAGTCGATGGCAGAATTCCCAACAGGTTCAGATTGGTCAAGGTTCAGCCATATACCTTCAAATCCTACAAACCAAAATCTTATATTGCTGTCTGAGTTTGCATGAAGGCCCTGAGTTGGACCTCCTGGAAGATCAGGCACAGACAGCTTTGCTATCTTCACTGAACATTTTAGTTCACAGCAGTTATGCTCAGTCCTTCACAGGAAGCAATCCCTACCCCTCTTTCACCCAGCTAGTTTCTTGTTTCTATTTGGCAGGTTTTATCTCAGCCTGCAGGGAACAGAAGCCTGTTCCTCTGACTCACTCTGACTGACTCCGAGAGCGAGTCACACGGCAGCGCAAAGCGCTCCGACTTCAGAAAGGACCTTTCGCAAGACTGGAAGTGAATCGGGAAAGCTGATAATGTCACAAGTACTGTAAACTATATAAATAAACGAAATCTTTCAGAGTTACGCCGTAGCTTGATTCGTGCGCCTGGTAGAGTATCTCTTGCAATCCTAAGCCTTAAAACATCAATATTAAAAAAAACCCTTCATGAATCAGTGTAGGGCTAGAAATCCATCTTATGGATTGCTGAACTCTGGGAGGCTGAGTGTGAGTAAACATGCTGCTACATACCTGCAAGCTGCATCACCAAATATACCGCAGCGTTTCCCAACAAGAATAGTTCACTTGTGGTTCTAATAATTCAGTGTGCTGGCAAGCACTCTCTGATAGAGTTTCTAAAAATACTGAAGTGTTAGTAACACGGCAACTACAGCAGCCTCCGCTGACAGACCTTTGGAGAGAGCACAAGACTCGGTGTGTACGTTGAAGGAGACTCTGCTCAACTTTTCAACAATAAAGTTTAGTTCCACTTCCATGGAATTTGAAGCAAATAAATGTCTTGTGGTAATATGACTCTGAATATAAAACCATGCTTGAAGCAGATTTCAAATAACTAAATGGTTAGGATATTTGTAATTTAAAGTCTTTACAACACTGAATACTAAAAGATTAAAGTATTACTGCTAAACTGCACAAAACTTGTATTAGTTTTTCACTATCAAGGACATGTGCAAAATATAATGGATAAAATTCTTAGCTTTGATAATAATGCTTTAAATCATATTTAGCAACATAAATATTTTAAATAACTGTGATTTAACATAATCCCTTAAATAATAATGCTAATTCCACATCTTGATATGCTGTGGGTTTTATTTACAGGATGTGGAGTAGAAATAATTTTAAGAGCAGAAAAAAATTTATTTTTGTTTTTTAAAAATTACATACACTCTTTTAAGCACTTACTTAAGGTAAAACTTAGGCTATAACTTTCCCCAGGAGGATTATTATCAGTCTCTCATGTCTTCTTTGAAAGGATTTTCACTGTTTGATGATTACATTCCTTTTTAAAGTAGCTTATTTTCAATAATAAAAGCATGTAAATACCAGAGTTTTATGCTTGTGTTTTTCTAAATACCATACTCCAGAGTTTTATGCTCCAGCAATCTGTTGAATACTAAAGTTAACGCTGAATATGTAGGCTCCTGTTGCCTTATTTATTATAAACAGTGATTGTATATTATTCTTTGCCATTAAAAAAACCTCTTAAGTCTTCAACAACTAACTGAAAAGTAGGTCAGTCAGGTCAGAAATTTACAGCTGAATCTCTCTTTTACTGAAGATAAAAATCTGACCATACCACAAAGTTTATATTCTCTTATTCTTTTCTAGAATACGTAAGATACAGCCTGGAAATGTCAGTCACCCGAGAGGTTCTTCCTTGCGACCCAGGCTGAAGGGGAAGATGAAGCCCTGTACCAGAGCAACTGAACCGCTCTGAACTTACCCCACAGTATACAGTGCAGTATGGATTTTATTTGCACAACTCATCTAGTCAGAAGAAAAATTTTTTTTTTTTTTTACTTTCACTTCCAACACACTGTACCCCCTTGCCTCCAAGGCTTGAGGAGTCAGCACACGACAGACCTGTAAGCCGGAATGGCATTCTGGTAGTGATAATGCCTGGGACTTTAACTCCAGAATTAGCTTTTCCCACATATATAAGACACAGATACTATAATATCAGAGGATTTAAATAGAGCGAAGGTGAGTTTTTCCCTTTTTATTTATTTGTTATTTTGAGACAAAACCTGCATGGTCATACTGCTGATTTTATTAACCTATTTTGCTGACTTCTGGAAGCTACCAATGCCATCCTATTAGATGAAAAAACAGATAAAAGCACCAGATTTTAGAGAAATGTATGCAGTAATACATTTTACACTGAGATTTAACATAGAAACTAAGTAAACAGGATGGATTTGGATTAGCTTTTTGAACTAGAACAGGCATAAAACATGCACATTCCTAAATTCTTCATTACTTGACAGCTTTTCTCAAATAGGAAAACAGCTGAATAGGACAAAAAAGCAATCCAGACCCTGTATCTGGTTTATTATCTGTAATTTTCTATACCAAAGCTGCTCTGGCTGGCACCTTCAGCGTTAAGACTGTGTCAGCATTTCCATTATAAACTGAAGGCCTTATAAACTCAGCTTTCAAGAGATCACTGTGTACTGAAACTCAGCATACAATTTTTCCATGCAGGAGCAAATAGTTTATTACTGCTGTTAAAAAAAGTGATGTTATTTCCAGCACTTCTGCTTGAAGTTTCTTTACAGAAGAATACCAAAAGATACAGCAGCTTTCAGGAAGAAAAACGCCTGACAACGAAGTCTAATAAAATTCAGAATCATTTCCCAGGGAAATTTGAGACTGTGTAGGGATAAAGACAGCACTGCCAATTCTTGACTGCCTGAAAACCTGACTGACAATTGTGGATGGATTTCTTGATTCTGCAAGCTGATCTACACTGCTTGCAGTGTGCTGTTTGTCCTTCACTTACAGGAGAAAAAACCCCCAACAACTCAAATCCATGAAAAATAAAAGAAAAAAAACCCCAAATCAGCCTGCCCCTTGGTACTTTCCTTCTTGTAGACTAGCTTCTGCTCTGTATGTTTGAACATGACAGCCTGCCCCTTCCAGGATGGGAAGATCTTTTACAAACAGATGTGCAAGCTGGTGTAAAGGCTCATTAAGGAGGGGGCCAGGTGACTCTGGGGGTGGGGGGCAGTTACACACGAAGGCAAGGCCCAAAGGGGGCTGTAACCTACAGCAGAGCCCTGAACAGAAAAGGGTGAAAAAGAAGGTTATCTCTGGGCACAGCCTGTTGTGGTCAGGGAGATCTTTCTTTCAGTGCAACCTAGAGGTAGGTTTGTTGAGCAGAGAGGAGGGAACAAGAACTGACTTTGTCCTTGACAGAAAACCTAAAAAGACTTGAGGGATGGAATTCATCACCTCTACCTGCAGATGTCAACCAAGTCCTTATCTGCACAGAACAGAGGCTTTCCAGATAGCCATCTGCACTCCTTGTATAGCAAGCGGAGAGACGGGAAATTCATAGCACTGTTCATTTGAGCTATTTTAAACATCTAGCTAAGGGCAACATGAATTATGTTCTAGAAACGCCTGTTAGAGCCCAGGCAGCAAGCCCTGAAGGAGGTCTCCAAACTTAGACATGTGCAATGTACAGATAAAGTCGCCGAGCAGCATCAGGCCTGGGCAGCGCCGGCAGAGAAATCGGGCTGTTAGAGCAGTGCCCGAGCGCGGGCGGCTGTACCGATTCAGCTGCCCTGGCAAGAGACACTTGCTTCTGACACGGCTTTTGCCTGGTTTAGAAGACCTCCACGTTTTCAAGAACATGCTCTTGGTATAACAAAGGCTAGCAAATAAACTGTTAACGATTTGACTCTCCTTGTTTTGTACCACTCTGCACGTCAGACCTTAACGGAGTGACTGCTGGTCCCAGCATACTTCATCATCCACATGAGAACAGGACAGGCAGCTAAACAGTGGGAGACAAGTTCCTTCGGAACAGGATTTCTCCCATTTTTGTCTGTGTGTTCTCTGGACTTCTCAGACACTTCATCTTGGTTCAGAAATTATAAGGGAAACAATTAAACTTCTTTTCCAATCCAAAAGCACCACCACTTCCCATACCAACTCAAGGCCTAAAGAAGTATCAGCCTGGGGCTAGTTAAAGATGATGAATGACGTTAAATCAAGTGCTGAATACTGTGTCAGTGACAGGCTGGGGAGTGCCCACAGGAGTGGGCAAGAAGGGCAACACTCAAAGAGAAAATTAAGACTGCATTAACTAACCTGAAACAATTAACTCTGGCAATGGTTATCTGAAGGGGGGGGGGAGGAAATCTCCTTTCACTTTACTTCATCTTTAAAGATTTCCAACAGTTTTTCTTGTGCTGATCAGCAATACCTAAACCATCTGGCATCTCAACGCCATCTCAGGAAAGAGACTTGAAGACTTTGCCATAGTTTACACTGAAACATTGAAGGATTTTTATTTTTTTTTAACAAAATGGATCGGTCTATGTACGAAAGTAAAAAACCAGAAAATTCAATGCAGAATTGAATTTCACACTAACAAGAACGTCTCTTATTTTGCAAATCACATCAGTGAGAGCTCAGAACGTTATTCCTCCACTGCCCTTTCTAACTGTCATGTAGTGGTACGTGCTTTATCAATGACGGCTGCGCACGGGGCAAGTACAGACAATTGCTACTTGTTCATTAGGGCTAGGTCGGCTCGCGGGGTGGAACTGCTTCTTTTCCAACCCACTGGATCCAAGACAGACTAGAAATTTGAAACAAATGGATAGGGAAAGTAAATACTATGTAGAAATACGGCCTAAAGATGTGGCCAACAGAAGCTCCTCTACAAATTCAACATCTTCAAAGGATTGCAAACAATGAAGTTTATTTCACTTTTCTTTCACTTCTTGCAGCCATTAAAAAAATCCTATCCCAAGACTTCTGTATCATAGACTGTGCAAATATTAGAGCATGGTGTGTCGAGAGCTTTTGACCAAAACCAGGATAACAGTAAACACCAATCTATAAGGCAAGTTAACTGGCATTTTTTCCCTTCTATGTGGTAATATATGATGTAGTATGTCACGATCACATCCCTTTTCTGGCAAATTGCTGTCAATGTACACAGCTGATGGGTCAGTTATTCTGAACATAAGTTCCTATATATCTGATACTAATTCACAGTCCAATTAAGGCAGAAATATTGTAGTAGGGTTTCACTGTGCAAGGAGGGTCTGTAGAGTGTTGAATTCTTTAGAAATACATTTCCAATTCTAGATAGAGCAGCACTGTGCATCTTTCACATACACAATTCAACTTTAGATACTATTCTAGTAGCGCTGTTGAACACTAGAAAATTTTCACCAGCAGTTCCTCTACATCAGTCAGCAATCTCATTGACCTGCTTTCTCTTACCCACAAATAAAGAATCCCCAATACAATTAAACAAATTCAACTCATAGCTCTCCTAGTGCGATATAAAAGAGAATGATTCAAGGTTTTAAACTTGCCTAGTAGTAGCAATTTTCTGAGTGGATTACTGTGTAATCTTTGCAAAGTTTTGCCCTCATAAAAATCTATTCCAAATCGCAGGAAGTCACTAAGGTAAGAAGGGGTTACTAGCAACCTTTCTACACTGAAGAGGTATCACTGAAACGAAGAAAGTGGCAACTGGAACGAAAGAACTAAGAGGAGCATTCACCCCCTCTAGAAAAAATAAACTGTCAAAATCCATTGTGCTCTATGTCATAATATAATGATGCATTAAAATGCAGTATTATATGATTCTGAATAAGAGTTAAGATTTTTCCTCATCTGCACTGCAGTCATGTAATTGTGAGTTGCTAATTACTAATTTTTAGAAGGATTCCAGTAAACAACTCTGCCTTTCCCCTACACAGTTTTATTAACTGTAGCTGACTCTGCTCTAGGGGGTAAAAATTATTCCTGATCAAACACAAAGCTCCCTGCTGACACATCTGAAGCCCACTGCCAGGCAGAGGTCTCCCTTGAAAGCACTTCATTAAAGCAATGGAACAAAAATTGAGGGTATCAACAGAAGCATGAAGTTTTGCATGATGTATGAAAAAGGGCAGAGGAAGGCAGGGAAGCGGATGTTCCAGCCTTTGGGAGAGGCAGCAGCAGAGGAGCAGCAGTTCTAGTTCCCTAATTCCACTGACTTCCATGTTCTTCAAATTAATTTTTTAACCCCTTCCCACAGAGTCCCTAGGAAAGCCATCACATGCACTGCACGTGTTCTCCTGGCCCTGCTTCCACTTTCACGTAAAGGAAATTTTGCCCAGCAGTGTCCCAGCGGGAGTTTAGGCGAGCAATGGCTGGTTTGCCCCGCAGCACCAGCCCGAACGAGGCACATGTCTTAGGCGCCCACATTCAAGCCTTACGGGCACCGTGCAACACAGAGTATTTGGCCCTCTGTGGCTGCTGAACTGCCTTTATCCTAGCTTGCTCCTCTTGGTTGACACGCCTCAATCCCAGCTGGTATCTTAGGAGCATGAGTAGATTCTCTGTACTTTAACAACAATATTTATTCTAAAATTATTTCTAAGAAAGGAAGATAAAAGCTGAGTTTGAGAAGTGCAGACTTGCAGAGTCGAGGGTTGCCGCTTCTGTTTGTTAATGAATTCAATACTACTACTACAACATTTTGTTAGGGCACTCTGTATTTTTATCACTACAAAGATGCCTTTGTCAGGACTCTACAACAGTTGTCCAATACATGAGATTTTTGAAGTGTTTCCCACAAATACAGCTATGCACTCACAGACCCCGAATTACAAACAATGTATTCGTTATATGCTGTGATACATTCACACACTTATCAGCAGCCTATTGCATTACATGTAAAATATAGGAGTCAAAAGAATTTGTAACAAGCCTTCCAAATAAAATCTTCCACAATCGTACATAAGCTCATACTTTACTTAATATTTTATAATGACTTGTAATGAAATACATCCTGCTTGCCCCAAACCGCTTCTGTCTAAAACAGAAGATATTTGAAAGGTCATAAACACTTGGTAGCAGTAGGACTGCAGACGCCCGCTTGAATGTTTTCACTCAAGATAAATAAGGCTGTAGCAGCTGCTGCTTACAGCCCCGGGCCCATGCCCTATATCAATCAAATACACACAAACTTGTTTCACTGGAAGAGTCTAGAATAATTTATTTTTTTTTACACTAACAGCTATAAAACATGGCAACTTCTCCCCTCAGCTTAATAGAACAAATAGTTCAGGCACACCCTTACTTCGCAGCATAATTTCTCCAAACAAACTTCTGTGGGATAGATTAAAAATGGCACCTTACTAAAGAATGTTTTATATGTGGACAAAATAAAGCAAAACTTTCACCAAAATGCTTTCATTCCCCACACTTCCTATGGCATCTTGCCCAGCCAATCACCTCTACCCACAATATTTCTGGGCTTACTACAAATATTGAGAGAACACCACAAAAAAAGTCTTAAGTTTCAATTAATTCTTTAGTTTTGAAACTTTTTGCACTAAAGAATGCCAGTCCTGGACTGAGTGCCTCTGTGACTGCCACGCTTCATGGCTGACTAAATTGATTTCACATGGTAACTAAAACTAAGAGCATTCAGAAACAAATTTCATAATTCTGCTCTGGAAACACTGAAGTATGTCTTTGGTATGTGACTCAGTACTAGAGTGAAGATCAAAGAAGAGACTTTGGGGGGTCGATCCTTTAGGAAAAGGAGAGCTACTGCAGAGACACCGGGGCACATCTCCCTGCAGGTCGCACAGATCTGTAAACCTCTGATGCTTTTGTACTAGGTTTGATACTAAAGCCACTTACACGATTGGTTACGGTGGTTCTCCATGAACAGCTATTATTGGAAAGGAACAAGGGATAATAAATAGGAAAGGGAAAAATCAGACATACTTTTTTTTCCATTTCATTTTTAGTATGAGATTTAGATCCGTTTTAGTATGAGAACACTTAACATACTGCACTGCATATATGAAAGTCAAATGAAGAGAAAAATCAGTGAAGTCTCTGCATTCCAGATTTTCCTGCTGAAACCTTCTCAGGCTGGCAGCACAGATACTATATGCTCCTTCACAGAATTGCCAGCTGATAGAGACTGAGATAAAACCTAGACTGGCAAGGGACCTATTTTTTTTTTTTATTTTACTTTTTAAAAATAAAAGCTTAGGGATACTTTGTGATTTTCTACTCTATCTACGGAAGAGCAAAAAGAAGGTTATACAGGAATAACTTGGAGACTATCAGCTTTTTCACAGGCAAGCTGCAGAGTCATCCTATGGCCCTGCTGCAGCGAGCAGCTGTCTCTCTGTGCTACATTTCACTGAACGAAAGCACAGGAGAAGGAGAACACACAAGCAACGAAGACCAGAATCTCTTCTAGTGAATCTGTTTTCACAGCTGGAGACAGAGTGCTTACTATTCTATATACAGCATCACTGAGCTCAGGAACTCAAGTGGGCAGTGTTAAATTGCACAGGAAAGCAATTTAAGCAAATGACTAATCTAAACCCTTAAGTTTCATTCCTACTTTGGTCTTTTAAAAAGTGGCTTAAAAACATAAAACATCAATCCTCTCCCATTATAACAAAGAAAAACCAGAAGATTAATTCTGTCATCTTAAAGCAAAATCAAGGCAAATACAATCAAAACAGCTCACTAAGTTGTGCCAAGCCACTTGTACAGTTGTTTGACAGGACTTGTGGCACACAAAAAGCAGGACATGTTTTTTATTTCCACAAGGAAAAAAAAAAACCAAACCACACACCACCAAGAAAGAATTCCCCCCCCCTCCAATTTCTTGGTACCTCATCTAAATCAGTATCTTGACTGGAATTATTTTAAGTTTTCTCTAGTCTTAGCAACTATTGCATTACAATACACATTTTAAAATGTGTAGAGGTACACAGATGTGTACATTATACTTAGAAGGTGTTGAAGTATTTGTTTCTATAAACAGAGAGCATGAAGAATTCTTCATGCAGCAAGGTCTCAGCCAGCTAAATTAACACAAACACTTACTTTGCCATTTGAATGTTCTGATTTTTAAAAGTCTTTCCAGCTGATGTAACACTGAATTAAGAAACGTGTGACATTAGGAGCTCAAAATATTACACTGGATGTAATCATAACTGAGAGCAAAGTTACGTTAGATTAGAAATAGAGCTGATTCGTGGCTTGCTCCAGAGAAATGCAGAACATTCTAGCACTAACAGTGGAAGTGCTTCAGTCACCTCAAGCCTCTGTATGGCAATTCAGTGTTTTGCTAGCAAAGCACACGCGGCATCATACTTACTGCGGTGCTGGCTGCTGTGGGACCAGGGCTGCCGCCACCCTCTTCACCAACCACCTGATTTTGTTCTTCAGGGCCACGGGTGACAAGAATTCTGAAGTGCTGCTGCCTCGTGTTTTGATCTGGTCTGATTTTAAACAAGCATCCCTGCCCTTGAGGAATCCGCTCTACTGAATCGCTTCTAGATATTTCTGACCCATTCCTGCCATTTCCATGCGGTTCTGAACTCAATCCATCATCTGTGGGGCCAATTTCCTCCGCTGGTAGCTGGACAGGGTAGGACGTACTCCTTTCTAGCCGTATCCGAGGATACCTGACCAATCGGTCCCCTTTTGTTCCAGTAAAGCCAAAGTTATACTCGCCTCCTGCACCCACACCACTTGTCTGCGGCTGCTGTAACTGGAGCACAAAGAACTTTTTCCCTGAATTTGCTGACATATCTGGCACATGTTGCAAAGACCAACGCCGGGGTTCAGGGGTGGGAGTGTCATTCTGTGCCTCGGTACCAAAGGGCAGTAGGGTAACCTGAGGCACATCTGCACTTGAAGCCCGATGCTGAATCCTCACACCACACATGTTTAAACCTGAAGCTGCTTCATTTGCCTCATCTTCTTGGGTAGTTGATGGAGCATCCTCACTCTGGTTATTAGAAGGAATGGCACAAAATATTCTGTGATTACAGGAAACAGTTCCATTAATCTGTTGCCCTAACTCTTCTGTCATCCTGGGTGGAGAATTTCCAGGAGCCACCTCTGGACTGCTTGGAGGAGAAGAATGGTTTTCAACAGGGGACGCGTAATGTTCCCTGGAGTCTGAGAATTTACAAGGAAGTGTCTCCTCCGGAGACTCCAGGGTTGCACACTCGTCCGCGCAGCCGTTTGCAGCTTTGCGCTGGAGAGAGATCTGCATCGAGGAGCTTCTCGTTGGACGCGCATCGATGCTGTTCAGCAGCTGAGGGATAAACATGGATGTACTCCTCTTTAAGGAGCCCTCTTCTTGCAAATCACTGCCACCACCCAAATCTGCTCCATGTCGGGAGAAAGCGTGAGGACTGTTTCTTCTTGGCAAAGTGTGGAATGCCATGAAAAAGTCATCTTCTCTCTCCCGGTCGAGGATCTCCGATTCGGGGGCTGTGTTGCTTCGCCCAGAGCCAAAATGAAACCGCAGCCGATGGGCCATGGTTTTACAGAGAGAAGAAAAGGAGAGGGAGAACAGCAACAATTCAGGCACTGCCAGAAGTTAAAAACCAAAGACATAAACTCCAAGAAAAAGTGTCCCATCTGCCAAACTGTTAGCACTGCAGCCCTGATAGCGACAGATAGCAGAAATAGCCCAAGTGGCAAGCAGCATTCCAGGCATGATTGGGTAAGAGCAATCAGCGCTCCTACACACGGTGACATAGGGTAGGATGGTGGGAGTCACGTGGCCCGGTTCCCCCTCTCCAATGTAAGCTAGTGGGGGTTTTGTTGTTTTTTTTTTTTTTTTAATGCCAGCAAGAGCCTGAAACAGCACCTTCACAGCTGCTCCTTTTCCATCAGAGAGGAGCGGCCCCAGCGGGAGAGCTCTCACAGCTGACTAAGGCAGCGAGCACACTCGGCACCGCTATAAATCTAAACCACATCATATTCACAGGCACATTTGTACAAAGCACGCGCACAAAAATTTAACTACAACAAAACCATTTCAGTTTAGCATTAAAAGTTTAAGTCAACTCCACATGCAAATGAGAAAAATTACTTCAAGCTTAACATTTCGGTGTATGTTACAGCATTAGGCTATCATGGCAGAACATGAATAAATATAGCACGGTTATGCTTTCAATTTTAACTGTGCTCTTAACATGATTAAGTAACAAACTTCTTGCCTTTAAAAAGCCACAACTGTTACATTGTCCCTACAAATGCAATATAACTTAAGTACCCTGCACAGTCCCTTTTAATAATTAAAAATTACAAGAAACAAAACAATCGTACATATGGCAAAGATTTCTCACGCAATAAAACCAGCAGAAATGTGCAAGATGGCAGCAGACAAAGTTTCTTTTTCAGTTTTACCGGGCAGTAACGACGAGGGAAAACCAGAGACGGGCGTTGCATGTCGTTTTGTACCAATTTGTCTTAAAACACCGTACAGAAACTCTGCCCATTGCTGGCCAGCCTCCAGTGAGAAAGTTAGCAATATTACCATGAGTGTGATCGCCAGCACGGAATACAGTTACGCTCTCCAAGAGCCAAAAGAACTCAGAAGAAGAACAGACAGAAAGGATACACCAAAACGTAAAACACACACCCTAAATAAGCTCTGCTAGAAGGCAGAAACTCAGTGGTCTGAGGATACTCACATTTGAAGTGTGCTCACAATAGCACATAGGAGAAAAGAAACCCTGTTTAGCAAGAAGTGTAGCTTCATTTCAACACACGGACATTTGTTCCCTAGGAGAACTTAAAAGTGTAGGTTTTGTCAACAGCTCTGAAAATTTGTAGGTGGAGGGTTGGTACTCTATCCAGACATTTAAACCTCTGTTTGCAAGCAGCTTGTTTCCAGAAGACATAAAATGACCAATCACAACAGAAATGGAAGCTTAAAACGATAAAAGTGCCAACAAACAGCACAATCGCCTATTGTTTTGAGTGGACTATGAGCCAACAAGAAGAAAAACATGAATAGCTTCTACACAGCAACAGTACTGTAGACTGACCTTGGGGAAGCACAGGTGTTGCTATTATTTTATCTTATTTTTCAGATAAAACATATTATCCAAGGACACAGTCTCTCTTTGCACGAAAGATGAAGCTTGCATCACATATTCTCTATTTTGATTGGGGGATAGAAAGGAAAGGGTGTACTGCCAAGACAGATGATTTGGAAACATGAAGAAGAAACAAAGTTCTTGTGATAAAAATCATGGAAGTATTGGTAATTAGTACTTCAGATACAGCCAAAATAATCAGTTCGATGTCTCCTCATCCGGAAGCATAACCTGATGGAAACATGTGGCTCAAAACCCCCATTATTTGCTTTGTCAGTGGCTCAGGACAACTTCTCAAAGGAGAGCCACAGCTCCTAAATGCCGGGGTGCTGCCTTTTCAAGTTACGAGCCCAAGGGCAGACTGTCTACAGAAGTCAGACCACAGAAAGAACAACCAGAAAACAGTTCAACAACAAAGAAGCACTGAAACTGTCGGTATAAGGCCAGTACTGCATACAGAAACTGGAAAATCTGAAGCAATACCGAAAATGAGTATGCCAAACCTGGCATTTCTCAGCTGTCACTGTGTATAGATTTTTTTTCTGAACTGCCACTCCGTTCCCATCACCCAGGGATGTCCCCACACACGCCACTGCACTCTGCAGGCCCGAGCAACGGCTTTTCCCCAGCCCTGTCCTCTCCCCCGCCAGCGAGGTGCACGGCAGCGTGGTCCTGAGCCCGGGCTCACGCGCTCTGCTCACAGGATCTCTGCCTCAGCATAGTTTGTGTCAGCTGGCAACAGGACCTTAAAGCTGGGAAGAACTGACTGATGATCTCCTTTAAGTTTAAAAGGTATAGGACAGTTTTAGTCATGCAGGTGGTCATTATGATCATTATATGCCAATAAATAATTCACAGTCAGCCCACTCTGAATACACACTGTCACAGATTTGCTTCCTCCTCAAGGGAGACAGAATCATTTGGCTGTAAGTCCTCTTTTTCCCCAGATTACAGCTTATATGTTTCTCTTTGCTCTATATTTCATAGGAGGACAGAGGAAAAGAACATATTTTTGAAGACAGATGCTTCCATACTGTGTGGTTTTTTTAATAAAAGGATCTTCACAACACTGATTCTAATCACAAAGCACCCAAGTTTAGTAGAGGTTGCACTGCACCCAACCAAGAAAGCGTTAATACCCGACCTCATAAACAAAGAGATGGTGTTACAATTTCCAAAAGACAAACCCCCAGAGAGTCATTCGCCCCAGTATGCCACCGCACTGGCAAACTTAACCTGGTTCCTCCAGAACGACAGCATCACTCACTCCAGGTATGTCTGTGTGCACACCTTATCTACTTAATCACAACAAAAGCAAGAAGCAGTAAGATGTTGGAAGACTCCTCTGGAAGAGCTACTGCATCAGACAAATTAAATTCAAGACTAAAACCACTAACAATATGCTGGGCATTATGAGGCAGAGAACTTAAAACATAACAGAGAGCCTTATTTTGCCATTACCTTAAACCTTCATACACACATTTCTCGAGTACAAGGGGCAGCTCTGGTAACTGCATCCCAAAAAAGGATGCCAAAGTATTAAAACATACAGGGAAGAGATATTAAAATGATGCGGGGATGGGCAGCTGCTTTTTAAGTGACTAAAAAGGTTGGGACTTTATTGGTTTGCAGTGGAGAAGCTTAAGGAAGAATACGAAGAGGTTCTCACCATCAGAATACTGGGTTAATGAGGACCATTTTGGCGTGACCCAGCAGGGTGGCACTACTGTGTTTAATGCTATTAGTTCCAAACACGGATGCTTTTTATGCTCATATCTGCACTTCTTACCACACCTACTTAAACAAGAGGTAAAAATACACCTTTAAGATGTGCTCTATTTTCATCAGCTGTGTTACACAGCCTGGTGATTAGTAAAACACCATCAAGACAAGCACTCACCAATCTGTTTTCATCAAACACTTCAAACAGGAGACGATGATTGGTTGGGTTGACCTATGAAAAAATTCAAATAATGTCACTTTAGGTTCATTAGCTTGATGATAACAATATACGGGTACTACTTCATACAGTGATTAATCCAAGGCAAACAGAACAGAACTAACAGGTTTTATGTAAATCTAATTTTACTTAAACTGGAGCACTAGAACACTTTGTTTCTAAACTCTACTGCAACTAGAAATAGCCTAGCAGTTACTATTAAAAGCTCTCATTTACTGTGCTGAGTGCGCTTTGTGCGCTCCTCTTCCTACAGGAAGCTCCGGTGAGGAAAGGCTGCACGCAGCCACAGGGCCCGAGGAATTCGGAGAGGACATCCCTGGGCAAGCGTGGCCTCTTCTCCCTCCTGTCACCCCCAGGCTGTGCCGCAGTCAGGAGGGCTTCGGCTGCCTGGAGCGCAGCAGCAAAGTTAACCTGCTCTCAAGGAGGGCAGCCTGGCCCAAGCGACACGCTCTGTGTTTTGGGAACAGGGCCCAGGCCAGACAGACTATCAGGGCTCCCAGATATTTTTTGTTCTACAGCTGCAAAGCTCAACTGAACTGTAGGGAGCAAGAGTTTTACTGCATTTCTGTCAGAATTTCACAATCATCTCTATTTTGGACTGTCCGTCGCTCACCACTGCATGTTTATCACACACGCCTGTGGAAAACCCAACAGAAGTCTCTCCAACACATGAAAACAGCAAATACACCTCCAGATAATTATTTACATTGCAGTAAATTTAACCAGAAAGACTGCTGACATTTAAAAGGAAAAAACAAACAAACAAAGAACTCTGGCAGGAAGACAAAACAGACACTATTAAGCAAGAAAAGAGTTCTACAGTATTTGATCCACTTGATATATTTTTTCAGAAAAACTTCGTAAGCCAGGTTACTACGTCCAACTTCTTTAATTAAGAAAACTTAGAAATAATATTCCACAATGGACTGATCATTCTGTGGGGGTGGTGATGGACTTCCCAGTTTTGAGAAAATCATAGAACTGTGACACACTAAAAAGGGTATGCATTACTTTATATATTCACATTATTGTTTAGGATTTTCAAGATGTTTTAACAGAGTTTCTATGATCTATACCTGTAGTGTAAGCAACACAAATTGTGTCAGTTTTGCATATTCTCTTTTCCTGGAGCAAGTAAATTATTAGAAAGGCTACCTTGAATATCATCTGTTAAAATTATAAGCACAAACGTTATGTAACAAGCTTGCTTAATCCTAAGTAAATTTCACTTCAAAACACACACATTTGTGCCTTACAGTCTGCCTTCAGCATGCTCATGAGACCACCACTCAAAGATGGGCTGCAGTCAGGACCAGATCTGGGGGAACTTGATCAAGAGTCTGTAACTTCCCTCCCGTTCCCCCTCCTGGGCAGGGTCAGGGTGGTGACCTCTTGACTTCACGTGTCCTCTGTGCTGATGGCAAAGGCATGTGAACGCTTCACCGTAAAACGCTCTCTTACTAGGGCAATGACTTCCTAGTAAAACGGCACTATTAAAAACTCTTTTACAGGCAGGTAGATTACATTAGCCCATGGTAGAGCCACCTCTACAATAAACATCAAAAAAAATAGCAATGAAAATAGAAAACCTTAGGCCCAGTCATAATTTAGTGCCAAGACAGTTCCTATGGACTCTGCACAACTTCAAAAAGTGTGAGGCCATATTTTCCCCTCCGAGTACATTATAAAAATCAAAATATTTCATTAGATAAAGATGATTTTAGATACATATTACCCAGCTGCAAAACCTAGAAAAGCTATTTGGTACATGTTTAAAGAGAAAAACTCCACTTAAACCTCAAAAAGTGTATTAACAATTATATTGGCGGGAGCCATCTATCAAAAAGATCCTGTTAGCAAGACAGCCAATTCCTCGGATTCTATAAACAACGTCCAATACGATATCTATTTTTAACAATCTACAATGACATCTTTTCTCAAGCAGCTGTTTAAGATTAAATGTTAAAAACCACTGAAATTCTACCTAACCTTCTTCTGTGAAAGCTACAGCTGCACTAAAATTAAGTCATTCTTCTTTGGAAAAATATTTTCAGCAGCTAAACAACAAAGTTGTTATCGCCCTTCTCATTTATATTATGTTGGGTTTAAGAATCACTAACCCCTCCTTTACCACTTTCAAATATTTAAAATTTTTCTGATAAAAATTAGTTTTAGCTATAACTTGGTTTTCATTTTAAGCAAGATCTATAAAGATTAAAATGAAACTAAAAAAGCGTATTTGACCTTTTTAGCAAGTAACAAAGGCCAAAAGAAATGAATTTTTCTGTTTTCCTTCTCTACATTTGTATTTCGCTATTTTTTGCCACAATAATTTAAATTTCATAGCTCTTGGAAATAACTCTGATTATTTGCCACTGCATTAATATTTTAAAACCAGAGCAAACCTGCACTGCTAAAAATACATTTTGAAGTAAAAAAGAATTTTTTGTCAGATGAATTAACTCAAAACTTACTCTAAACAAAATCTCAAATTGTGAAACAGTCCATTTCGACTTAACCTTATGCCAATTTCTGCTGATCATTCCCCATCACTATAGAAACTGAAGAGCAATTATCTCAGGACAAGCATTTTTTATCATAAACATATAAACAACAAATAAAAAAATAAGTTTCTTCCCAAGCTTTTAAAATGCCATGTGATTACTTGTACATGTTATAATAATGATTGCAAGTAAAGGGAAACTTACTCTAAAATAAAATTCTTCGTTCCATTTTGGATTCAGTGTCTGTAAAAGAAATAAACATTTACATAATAAAATTTCTTGAGGTTTGCCATTTTGCAGTCATCGAAATGTGCATGCAAGTAACAATATTCTACAACAAAAGAAGAAAAAAGCATGTGATTAAAAAATTCAAAGTGGCAATATTTTTATTTCAATTTTTTTAATGGCATCAAATTATTTAGAAATTCTCTACTGAGTAAACCAAACGTGGGAGCATATTTGAGTCAGATGATCCTAAAATAGATGTTAAGTATAAATAGGATTCTAGAAGTAAAAGGCAACTCACTGAAAACCTACTGAAATAAAACCTCAAGACATTTCATTCTCAAGATTCATTTAAACCCAGATGAAAAAAAAAAAAGGTATTTTTTAAACACAAGGACAACTTTAGAGCTACAAAAATAAGGACAGATCTATACTGTAAATTAAACAGAAAAGTAAAAAAAAAAGGTTACTTCCTTTGAATAGGGATGATACTCTTCCTAATCTCCCCAAAGCCTGTGAAGGTTTTAATTTTGTTTTAATAACCTGAATAAAATGTACAGAATAAAATATGCATATAGGTTGCAATCTCAAGGGAGCTCAATCATGAAATAATAAATTGATAAAAAAAGAGATCAGAACTACAAACATTAATAATTTGGACAATTCAAATTTGGATAAGTTTAAAAACAAGTATGAGATGTCCAGTGGTTTTGTTTTCCTGCCAAATCATTCCCTCATTCTCCCACATAGCAGAGATTTACCAGAAGAGCTGACAGTAAAAATTGGCTCTACACCCACCAAAACTTTGTTATAGCAGAGCAGGAGAATCTTGGCTGTTTATCTTAACTCCTTGATATAGTTAAAATAGATTTATCACGTCCAGGACACAGTGGCTGAGTACGGCGCGTTTCTTACAAAATGGAAATGCAGGAGTGGCACTGGCGCTCAGCAGGCACCCACCCACCCCTATGATCCCACCCTGCTGACAGCCGTACATCCTCCTGCCAGCTTTACACTGGGGCCAAATCTCAACCCAACATACAGCGGACTACCACTGAAATCAAATACTGGAATCTGAAAACCCTGTTCTAGAAAATTTGGGGGGGGGGGAAAGGAGGACAAAAGGAAATAGTATTAAAAAAGATCAAACTCTCAACCTCTGTAGCCAGCTATGCAGGTGGTTAACAGTTGTACTCTCAAAGTTTCACCTGCTTACCCTAAACAATCTTATGACAGAGCACAAAAATATTTCGTGAAAAAGACCATTGTAAAGGGAAGATGCAAAGAATAAAATGAGTGTAGGTGAAGGGCAGGGATAGGGGTTGGAGGCAGAGAGAAACTTTCAGCTTTTTTTGCCTTAAGGAGCTTAAAAGTATTCAGTCAAAAAAATGAAGTAATGAGAAAAAAGTTACTTTAAAAATACTTATATTCATCAAATGCAGCTGTTACCAGCAAGAGAGGCTCCATGTAATTTAACAAACGAAGCATGGTCTTGTACTAAATTTGAGGGCACTAATATCCATCAGTAATGCATTAATTTTAAATGCTGCTTAACCACAAATACAAATTTCAGGAAATACTTGATGCATTAGGCAGCACAATTTTTGGTAAATGACCTGGTAACGGGCAGAAATTTCTTCCACCTTTACAAGTCAAACAATTAGTAGGTCAAGTCAGAAAGTACAAAGGCTGGAATCCTAGCAAAGGAGAAGAACTTGTAACAAAAGGCTCCAGAAATAAATGCATGAATAACTTCAGAAAGGGTATTAGCAGGGAAACAACAACAAAAAGACTCATCAGCAAAAAGAGCTACGTCCTAAAAAGGGCAAGCACTGTACAGATAAAGAACTGCCAAGAGTCAAGCTGAGTGAGATCTTCCACAGGATATCAGAACAAACACCAAGGTTTTTTAACCATATAAATAAAGTGAGAACACAGAAAAAGAACTGATGCTACTAAGCAATGAAGTTCAATGGGAAGACTAAGCATACTCAGATACAGGAAATTACGTTTAACATCACATCTGGGAAAGGCAGAATAACTAAGAGGGATCTGTCCGAAGGCAGACGTTGTCACATCTGGTATAGAGTGAAGCCCTCAGAGCGCAGCACAGTCAGATTGAGGAAACTGGATCATCTTCATCCAGGCTTCTGAAAGAACTGACACACGAAATCACAGGCCTCGTAGCAGGAATTTAAAGAACATACTAAGCATCCTACAAGATCATAAGACAGCAAACAGCAAATACAGCTTTTTCTGGGGCAGAAAGAAGAAGAGAGTGTTTCTAGCAGGCCACTCAAAACACAGCCCCAAAAGGAAACACAAGGCATTGATCAAATTTTACAGTTGGAATAGCTAAATGTATGGAGGGAGGTAAATCAAAACAAAAAGCCTCAGAAATTCAACATAGCTAGATCATGCCAAATGAATCTGAAAATTTTTCTGATGACTATTTTTTCCAAGTAAGGAAGCAATGTGCATTTAATCCCTTTGGCTGTAACTAAGCACCTCCTAAGCCTGGGTCCCGCTGTACAGCAGGATACATGTCAGACAAGTGCACAGGTAATGTAAAAGGAGAAGAAAAAGAGGAAACTGCAGTCCCTTTGTGTTCTGGAAGGCACTCCTGCAAGGCAGTGCCACGCTGGAAGTTACCCTTTAAACTGAGGAAGACAAAAAGGAGTAGAAAAATAAGAACCTAGTAAAGGGTTAGGTGCTGTCATATTAAAAGTCACAGAGCTGAAGGAGATAACCGGCAGTGTCTTCCAGAATCACTCCTGAGACTGATTTTGCTCAATATTTTTTCATTAATGACTTTAACTCAAAAATCAAGATATACTAATGATGTTTGCTATTTATGAAATAAACAGATTGCAAATTGCATAGGAAGGATACTGCTTTGAGGGCAGATGTCTTGAGATGAAATTTAACAATTCAAACCAGAAGTGACTAACTAGAACTTTCCCAAGGATTAGTTAATATTATGGAAATGACTGAGAAAGTCCAGGCTTTAAGTGACAGTTACAAGAGACACTGAAAAAAGGCAGATGCAATTCCAGGAGTACATCATCATCATCTCATCCTCAGCCCCTGCAAAGTTGGGTTGTTGTGCAAAGATCCATGAGTTTAGCTCCTGATACAATCAATACAATACTTTCATATCTTTACTACTTTTTTTTTTTTTTTAATTTATGGTGGTCTTCTCAAAAGCTTTCTTATTCTCCTTTCACGCAGATCCAAATCTGGTAGGTATTGCCTCAGAGCAGCAGTGATGTGACAACCTTATTTCCACTCTAAGGTTCTCATTTCAACCTCTCCTAACTTCTGCACTATAGCCATTGCATTTCATGTGTGCTGGAGCCTAATATGCTGTGTCTTTAGTAGTCATGCTGTCATACCAGCAACATCTTTTCAATTAAGGACTATGTTATTCTAGTAAGAATTTTTAAATTAATTTTAAAAAGAAATCAGAAATTGAATAAAACTCTGGATGTGATCACCATTCTTTCTTAAGAAGCAAGGGGAAAAACAATGAAGTCCTAGATCCATGCCATGCTTCCTATCTCCTCTCCGCTCATTTCACAGGCTTACGACAACAGATTTCTCTCGAAAGCCGAAGGATCCTTGTACCTTCATGACCTGCCTCATATCCTCTCTGCTATCATCTTAGTCACAAAGATACAGAACAGCTGAGGATCTCCAGAGGTCCCTTCCAACATCTACACTCATATTACCTCACACCGAAATTCTTCCGTTTCATTGAAGCCAAAGGTGAAAGATGAAAATCTCCCTCCCATCCTCCAGCATCTGCCAGTTAACAGAAGGTACCACACTACTTTACGACAATAAATAAGCAGTACAAGAACTGGACTAGACAGTTATTTTTCAGTAAGCCATTACTTTTCAGGAATCCTGAAGCACGTATTTTGCAGACAAGCCCATGAAAGTGATTGCATAGACTGTTTGTATGGTGCGACTCTTCAAACGTCTCTGACTTCCACCGAGCTCTCTCCAGATGAAATGAGTTGCCCGTTTAGGAGCTGCTAAAGTCTGAGCCCATATTGCTACTGATCCAAAACTACTACACTGGTCCAAATTATTTTTTAAATAAGAAAATAAAACTTCACCTACACTCACTTTATTCATCTACCCTTTACAACGCAAGAAAGATTCATCAGTACACAGGCGCAGGGGTACCGATTTATTAGTTTCTCATGAATATTGCTGTTCCATAGTGCGCCAATCAAAGCCAATCTTGCACTTCAGCAAGAACATGTTAGTTAAGGTTAGACCAGAATGATAATAGCCAGGTATTTTCCAACAGCCTGAAAAGGACCTCTCAAGCCTAAGCATTTCCATTTACACGATTTCAAGAACAGGACTTGATTCCATGCAACTACATCCCAGGAAACGGCAGGACGAGAAGCAGAGTCTCTAAAAACCAAGATATGCACACGGTAAGAAAGCCTCCTGCATACTTGGATGGAATTGGCGGTTAATCTATTTAAGGAAACAAAAAAGGTCACGGCCCAGGCTGTTACTGTAGCAACCAACTAGGTACCCCTTTTTGGAGAAGTTAACATTTCTCTCACAAATTTTCATGTCTAAAAACTTTACATAAAATTAAGCTAGATGGGCTATAACGAACATCTTTCAAAGGATACCATGAACGTGAAAATGCTATTATGAAACAAGTGTCAATGGTTAACCAGGAAATCTTTTCAAAATTACTTTTACTTTCCAACATCAAACATGCCCTGGGTCCTGTGAAAAGTTCTGCCTGAATCTTCCATGCTTCCAGGATATCACAGCAGTTTTCTCATGACACCTAATGCTGTCATTTCAGAACAACAACATTCTATTTTATATTTTCAATAACAAAATTTTCCTCACTATTCTGTTTTGCCATATTGATTTCAATTGAGTCACTGTTGATTCTAAATATCTTCATAAAAATGACAACTCATTATTTTCTCCCTTACTTTTCATTCATGTTATGACTGTTTTTCTTCTGCCATCACTACCAGTAAATTTAAAAAAATTGACAAACAAAAACCCCAAACAACTTTTAAATTCTTAGGGCCCTGGTAATGACAAACATCCCCAGGTGGAATTTTTGTTTGTGTGGAACAAAATTAAGAAAATAAAATTTAATTTTGGTTCTAATTAAAAATGAAAGCCTTTTCAGTGTATTTCTAGGCTATTCTTATGTGTATCTTCTGTCATATGGCTATTTCAAATTCCCATATTAGGAAAATATTTTGAAAATGGAAATTCTGAAAGGAAACATTAAATGATTGTTTTTGCTAAAAGTCAAATAAATTATAATTAAAGCAGAGTTTTAGGTCTTTGTTTCAGCTATGTCTTTCATTAAAATATGACTTTGATAAAAGAAACTGTGAACAAGATAATGAGATCTGATAAGACAAGCTTTAGAGAATACCATGCAACACATCAGATCCTGTCAACAGATCATGCACACTGAAGATGCATGCACTTTTTTCTTATTTTCATTTGAAAAAAAAAAGCATTATTCAGTTGCTATACATAGATGCAACAATTTAAATAAGCGTTGCATTATGTCACAGAATTGTGTTCCAGTATACTTAATCTTTCCAAACCAACAGAATAATAAAGAGCATATACATACCTTTTTAATAGTTTTTGTCTGAACAAGAGCAAGTTCTCTGTTCTCATCTGCTACATACAAGGAAAGTTTCACATACGGGTCACTGCAAAAGAAGATATCATGTTTAATGGGAATAGAATTGTACAGTCAAATATAATTCCAATATAAATTTGTCATTTGATTGCGTAACAATAGCAGCTCTAAACTTCTAGTGAAAGTGTTTTCAGTGAAACCTAGGGACTGTATTAAGCTACTGAAACATTTAAAATAGGTGTTTGAATATGCTCAATTAAATACTGACCATAGCATTAAAGATAATTTAACTTGCAGCTTTGTCCCATTGCTACGGACAAGAACCACTTGCTTGCACACAGCTTCTGCTCAGGAGCATGCACGTGGCAGTGCATTAAAATGAGTCAAGAAAAGATTGGAGCCATGGCTTTTAGAAGAGACTCGATGGCACTAGCCATTTGAGGCTGACAGGAAAGGGAACAGGAATTATCCTGAGGAACTCTTCTGGACCCACACTAGCAGTGGTGACACCAGCACAGCCCTTCTGTCCATCTGACAGTCCTGCCCAGAGCCCAAGCTCTCCTGCCAGCCCCGCAGGTCTCCTCCTCCTCGCCGGCTGGCGCTCACTGCAAACAGACACTGGTACACTTGTGTCACAGGCAGTCACAGCTGTGGGTCCCCCTGCACGCTGCCATGGACCCACTCCCCACCCGGCACCTCGCACCGACCCCGCGCCTCCTGCTCACCGATGACCCAGCTTGGGGCACACTAGTGAACGCCACATGGACTCTCCCGCACACACCAGCTCTGGGGGATAGAGACACTCACACTCTGCCCCTAGACTGTGACCAGCAGCCCCCTCCAGCCGCTGAGCCCATCCTCTGCCCCCTGGGTGACCTTAACAAAGAAGGTGCTCCCGCATTCCACACACACTTCCCTACTGAACAGCACACCCACCCTGCTCCAGATTTTCAGGCCCTTCTTGTTACCAGGTCACTGAAGATCAAACACTATCATAAAGGTTTGCACAAATGCTTCAGCCTCCATTAAAATACAATTTCCACAGTCAATGAAGCAGAGTGAACATTAAATTTGCAAGTATGGGGCACTATAACCACTACCTGGAGCTCCACAGAGCAGTAAGTAGAACCACCACTAGAGCTCTTTTCCATTAGTTTATGGGAAAGTCTCATCCACTGTGCCACAACCAGTCAGCACCGACAAACCTGGTCTCAGATCTCCCCCCCAGACCCTGCTCCCTCTTCTCAGAAGGAGAAGGAAGTAGAGATATGCCAGAGACCATACAGCTCACTGTCAGACAACTTTCAGATCCAAAACATGCCACTAAAGGAGGTCACTGCTTTCACCCTAACTCCAGCTGCTTATCGCTCTGGCTGTGCTGCAGGTTTCTACCCTCCAAATCTGTGTTTTCTGAATTTCTTCCAGCAGGGAGACAGTAGCTACTAGAAAGGGGTGATGTGGAGGAAGGCTCCATGACAGCAGTATGAGATGACAGTCTGCTAGATCCTTCCCAGTACCAGCAGAAGAATCCTACATCTGGTGGGAGGTCTGAACAGTAAAAGGCCCCACAGGATCTGAAGAAGGGAACCTTGCATGCACAGCAACCTTAAGTAGACTAGTGTGGTTTCCACAGTACAAATAACACATTCGATTATAACCTTTCTTTTATGGAATAAACTAGCATGGCCACAAAAATGATCCTAGATCTGGAAGAGCTCTCCTGTGAAGAAGGGCTGGGAGAGTTAGGGATGTTCAGCCCGGAGGAGAGGCAGCTTCACAGAGGACTTGTTGCGGCCTTTCAATATTTAAAGAGGGGCTACAAAAAGATGGAGAAAGACTTTTTACCAGGGCCTATGGTGACATGACAAGGGGCAAAAATAGTTTTAAACTGAAGGAGAGTAGGTTTAGATTGGACATAATGAGGAAATTCTTCCCTGTGAGGGTGGTGAGGCCCTGGCACCGGTTGCCCAGAGAAGCTGTGTCTGCCCCCTCCCTGGAAGGGTTCAAGGCCAGGTTGGACGGGGCTCTGGGCAACCTGGGCTAGTGGAAGGTGTCCCTGCCCAGGGCAGGGGGTGGGACTGGATGGTCTTTAAGCTGTCTTCCAACCCAAAACAGTCTGTGATTCTATTTTGAAAAGACACAACTGGGAGAAAAAACATCCTGCAGAAGCAGACTAACTCCAGACAGGTATCATGTCAGGAGGCGGAATGGAAGCAGTGCCTCTGCCTGGAGAGAGGAAATGGGTGGAAGAGTAGGACCAGGACACTGAACTGCTCCGATGCCTCCCTTTCAGGGTTGCAGCACAGTCAACTGGAGGCCAATCTAAGGCTTCCTGAAGGAAGGATGAACAACAGACATTCAGATTACCAGCTGATTCATTCAGAGATTCACTCTCAAATAAGTTTCTCTGATATTTTTTACATTTAAAATACAATTCTGTGACAGTATCACTACAGAATAATCAGCACTTGAGTGTTCATTATACTAGATGCTTAATTTACTTGGAAAATAAAATACCACAGTAAGATGAAAATAAAGAACAAACAAGACATCATGTTGGATTGATTATTTGTACCAATAGATGCACATGAATGCATCTACTTAAACTGCAATTAAATTCAGCATTAAGCACCAAAGTTTGAAAGAAAACAAAGCATCATTGTGATTAAAAAGAAATCCTGACACTACTTTGAACTGCTTAATGTACTGTGCTGCCTAATATTTACTGGCAAAATAGCCCATTACAAGAAGCAGCAGACCCCAGATATTCACTGAAGCCTGCAGCGTGAGGGAGGAATCAAACAGAGCCTTTCTGACATAAGCCAACACGAAGAAAGAAGTTTGTATGGAAGAAGGATTAAAAGGCAAAATTAAGGACCTTCGAGGGCTGTGAAATGAAAGTCTTAACCCCAGCCATCACTGCACAACATTAAGAAACTAAGACTGACTGCCAACATTTGAATCCACAGAAACCTTCAGGCATGTTTGTGGATCTCACGTGCAAGCTCTTCTGCAGGTCTGGCCCTTGGTCTTAATTCAATGCTTAGACACTTAAGTCCATGTGCAAGAACGTAGTTTTGCCTTCAGTTTTAGCAGGCCTAAGCCTGCTGCTGCTGAAGAAGTTAGCCCATCCTCCTCTTCACCTTTGGCCACGTGTTCCTGCACCAGTGCTGGTCAATCAGATCAGACAGCTGATGTGACTGAAAAAAACCACTACAGAAATAACAACAGTAATAATTACAAACTAAGAGTTTTCAGATATGAAAGGTCCCAGAAGATGGGGAGGAAAAGAAATGCACAGCTGGGACAAGGGAGGGGTAGGACCTCACTTTCAACGGAAGCATGGACTCAGTTTAAGCCAATTGCAAAACCTCACACAGTTACTTCTGGACTCGAAGCCTAGGAAATATTATTTTGATAGCAGTTTTACTGCACAGGACATTGACAGTCACATGTAAAACTGAAACAAAAATATCATATGGGTATAGGTGGATCTACATCTAAACACAACACTACTAGCTATGCACACCTGAAAAACGTGAAGGTTCGGAAACAAAACACTCTCTACTGCTAAACAGGTGGCAGAAACACCCTCCCAGTTTTAAGTTATCAATCCATATTTGGGCAATGCTGTTTTCATGAGCCCTTAGAAATACTAGAATTTTTTAATCGTAAAATATCCTGTATGAATCTTCTGTCTACAGAAAATGAAGAAGGTGGCAACATATTTTTTTTTTAAAAAAAGAGAATAATTAAGTTTATTGCAAGTTTCAGTAAGAAAATTTTGCCTTTACTGAACATACTATTGACATCTCTGCCTGCTCTGAAGTGGGACAGACTGAGTCAGACTAAGCTGCACCAGCAAAGTTCTCCTAAATGTGAGGTGGGAATTTACCCAAGCGATTAGGTATCTGAGACTGTTTACTTCCATGCATCCATTCACTTAAGATGAACACAGAGCTGGACAGGTACTATAAACCAACGCAAGTTCCTTAAGGTCCCTTCCAACCCAAACCAGTCTGAGGTTCTATGACATTACAATGTCATCTGAATGTTTTGTAAAGTCTACCATCCAACCTACTGTCAACAAATTAAACACTGCAAATAAATACAAAACAGCACTTAAGGACATCTTTAAGCCACCTGAAATGCACTGCCAGCTTTTCTGTTTTTAGCTTTCTGAGTAGCAAGGAGCATTTAAAAAGAAAACTGCTAAATAGAACGTAAGGAAACAAGTAAAGAGGAAAAGAAACAAGACCTGAGATTAACCGCTACAGTTTCTTACCCAGAAGCTGTTGCTGATGTGGTTTGATGACAGCTTATAGGAAAAGTTGTTTAAGTCACGTTATCTGCTTTACATACTGCTAAATTCAGCATTTCATTCACAACTCTGGAAGCTGCAGCTGCCTAAACAAATCCGACAGTTGGTAGTTTTTTTCCATGCTCTGAACTCATGATCTGTCCTAAACAGCTCTGAAACTTCATGTGAAAGCTCAAGAAACTGAGGATCAGAGCTCATTCAGCAACAGTGGCAGAGGCAGCATCTCATTCACAGATTGTAGCTTCCAGGCCAGTTTCCTAAAAGAATTTAGTTATCTAAAGAATAATCACCACACACACAACTTCTGTTCACGCCATCAGAAAGTAAGAGGACATGAGTATCAGATACTACAGAACAGAACACTGAAATTGTAACAGTTTTCTTCTCCACTTGGAATTAGCTGTAAATAAGAAATATCGTTGAACTCTATTAGGCTGCTTCTCTCACCACATCACACTAACCCAGCAAAAGCTTACAGGAAATCATCTGATTTTTCTTCATTAAGATGCAGTATCATGGTGATCACACGGAGTCACGGCAAGGGCTAAAACCAGACATACTTCCAAACCCATGAATCTGGGTATCTTCTGCATCCAGATAAAACACCGATTGAAACTTCTTTTCAAGCCCCATACACACTAGTTCTTAGATTAAAAGATATTACAGAAGTAACACACTCAAGGAAGCATTTTAGTCAATCCCCTTGGGCTACATCTTTGTTTGGAGAAAGCTGTGTTGTTGTATTGGTCAATTCAGAGGAAGGTCTCAGGGAAAATAAGACAGTCTGTTATAGCTTACAGGTTTCAGCCAATTCCACTGGGGACAGGGCTCCATCACATCTAATTTCAGTGAAGTTAATATCTAAATTAAATTGAAATACAGCAAAAAAAATTGTTTCTAACTTAGCAGATCTTTAAAAAATAATTTTAAAAAATCACCTGAAGGGTATATTAAAAGCAATTAGCAATGGTTATCCCCACCCTAGAAAGTGCCTGTTACCAACCACTCGCCAGTCAGAACAGATCTGCCAAGCAGAATTCCGAATCCATAACCATACTGTCTCACACGGTTTTACCATAGGACTCTCAGTACCTACAGATAATCGATCAGGTTTACAAGACTAGGAACCGACCTGTAGCAGCCTTAACCTTCCCATCCAGTGCAAGCTACAAGGAGCACCAGTGAACGCACAGCTGGGTGGGGAGAGAACTGGATGCAGATCCGGTCAGCATGAAGGGCAGCGAGGGCACAGCCATCATGTGTGATACCTCACAGAGAAGGAAATGGGCACGCAAATTACTGAAGACATTGGAGTGGTTGGAAAATGCTGTTAATACTACCAGGGAAGGTGGAAAGGGGAAGATTGGTAGATGCACTTGACACCCTAGAGCACCATAAAAGAATATGCTTGTTACTGAAAACTTGTTTACCCAACACTGAAAATGAACACGCAGATTCAACCAAAACCAAGTCAAACGAAAACCCAAGAGGGTATACACACATCTCTTTCCCCAGTGAAGAAGTCTACTTTGCTCTACAATTTCAGCTTATCCATTCAGTTCTGGATATACCTGGATGGTGCATCTATTTGAGACACGAACACGCAT
This sequence comes from Strix aluco, assembly GCF_031877795.1. NCBI lineage: Eukaryota > Metazoa > Chordata > Aves > Strigiformes > Strigidae > Strix > Strix aluco. The sequence continues at coordinate 96,559,218 of NC_133971.1, read as the reverse complement.
GAATACTCCTCCCCATGCCCCTCCCTCCCCAAATGCTGGGATCCTCCAAACCCAAGATCACAGAACAAAGCAGCACTCGGGGTACTATTCAACCAAAACCTGGCAATGCTAGGGAGGAAGATGACTGTGAGCTGGATTAAGCAATAACCAGGGGATTATGAAAAGTATTTTGACAAGTAGTCAACTTGAAAACAAGTGTAATGGAAGCATGGTATTTTGTATTTTTTTAAGCAGTGCGGACAAAGAGGAGGGAACAAAGCAGCAGCCAACACCTGGTTTGAGACTGCCAGAAGCTGCCCCACTGGCATCAGCACAGCGCAGGGCACCCTCCAGGCAGCCACCACGGGTACCAGGCAGTCGAGTGACCGCCCCGGCGTGGGGGTGCGTGTGTGTGCACATGCCGTGAGCCAGCCGATGACAGGGGACAGCCTGGGGGCACCTACAGCTACGGAAGCTGCATCTCCAACAAGAGGTGGTTTAGACCCCAAAATCCACATGCTCCCAGGGGCCAGGGGTTGCTTCTAACCCACACAGCAAGAGGGGCTGCAGGGCTGCCCGCGAGAGGTTAGAACACTGGGGGATTGCGTGGGGACAGGCGACCACTCACACTCGGTGAGCCTCTAGTAGTACTGCAAACTGGTGTGACCACACCGTGGACCCTGCCCTGAGAACTAGCTTGGGCTGGAGACCTTCTAAGGTCCCTTCCATGAATTTCTTCATGGCCCTATGATTATATTCAAGGAAAAATATTAGGACTCATTGATTCCAGAGTCAGTTTTTAAGAACACACACTCCATCAGCTTCCTACATGGCTCCTACCATCGCTACCACCACTGTTCAGAGCTCTCTGTACCTGCTGTGTTTCAACAGAAGTTGAAGTTCACAACCTCCTTGTTCCAAATGTAAAGTTTCAAATCACACTGTAAGGAGCTCATTAATTTAGATCATGTTCTATACAGAATAGTTAAAACACCTAAAGAAAAGGAATGTGTGGTCAAAACATACAAAAAAATATTGTTGAATAGTCTGAGTAATCATGCTGCAACTTATTCCTTAATCCAGTAAATTAACTCCATTTAAAAAAAAAAAAAAAAATATCTTTTTTCCCCCCTCCCGCTTCCGGTTTTGGTGCCACTCCCCAGTTTCCAAAGACTTTTGATTACATTTGGCTCCTCTGCAGTGCATGTTTCAGCAAGCCAACCATGCAACGTTGTGATCATTCTTCAACAAATTTCTTAAGTAACATGACAGAGTTTCCAACAGTCCTAAATATAATTAGGCAATTCTTTACATTGCAGTTACATAAACTCTCAGTGACTAGAATACATCTGACTAATATTAAACTTCTGAGTTGGAAAGTCTATAAATAAAACACACAGTAAAGCTCTTAAGAAACTTGTAACTTAGAATCAGGCTCAGATTGCAACAACTAAACAAACTATCTAATTTTTAAGTGCCACTAATCCAGCAGCTCCAGATGAAATACATGGGTTTGTGTGTCCCCAGGAAGAAAAGCCTCGCTCGTCTGAAACGGCTGCAGAATTAGAGCTCTGTTAGCGGAGCAAGGACATTAAGACAGCCTTATAGGATCAACATTAATCTTCCCAAAAGGGTTGCAGAAAATGAGAGAAGACCATCAAAAGTAGTTTATATTATAATCTGCCTTTTCATCCTGACTCACCCAATTCCTTTGTTAAAAACTAAATTCAGGTGAAAGATGCACAATATTTTAAACATTCACCAAACAATACTTTTCTATTCTTGTTGAAAAAATACTCAGTGATGTATCTTGTTAAGTTTCTAAATAATTCCGCATTTGTTATATAACAGAACCGTTACGAGCGTGCACTTACTGCATTCAGTTCCAATGGGAAAGGACAAAAGCATTCATTCCACTACCTTTAACCACGTGTTTTGATGTGTAAAAATCTTAAATCTACTCCCTGCCAATTATCTCCTCCTGGCATTAGAATATGTTCAACCAGAAAAAGTCAGAACTGACTCAAACTCTTAATTAACATTAAAATAAGCCTTCCATTTAAGAAAACAAATGTACACCCTAAAAAAAACCCCAAACCACAAAACACCCACCCCAAGCTTTTGTTGCATAACGGATTCTCAGTCCAAGAACCCCCCCGATTTCTCTTTTCTACGGCTATCTACGTTGACAAAGCAGGTGCTTGTGCTCCTCCGCCAGGGAACTCCGAGGAGGCCCAGCAGAGCGCTCAGCACCACGCGCACTCGGCGCTCGCCCCACCGTCGCTATCGCTGCGGCTGGCAGCGGCTCCTGGCCGTGTCGGCACACGGGTACAGGCGCCTCGCGGCCCCGGGAGCCCACCTGCAAGGTACCCCCAGCTCCAGGCCCGGCCTGCTGCAGTCTTCTGCAGGGAACCGAGGCGGGGTGACCCCTCCAAGAGGTCCCGCAGCAGGGCTGGCTGAGCCGCTCCCACCTCCGCTCCCTCACTGCTGAAGGTCCCTTCTCACCGCGCTCGGGGGAACCAGGGGTCTGGCTCACCCCCTACACGTGCCTGCAGGACCCAGCCGTTCAGCCGGTGCCCCACAAGCTGCTCAGCTGTCACCACCACCGGGGAACAACTGCCGCAGGGCCGGACAGAGCGCTGGGGCTGGCAACCCCTCCAACCTCACCACCACAAACCGCGTGCCAACAACCTCAGAGAAGGCCTGTCCCCGCACAGCCAGCATGTCAACTGCCACAGAGCTTCCCGAGCTTCCCGGGCCCCAGGACACTCCAGCCCCCAGGGCACTCCTGGCCCAGCTCCTGGCCAGTCACAGCTGACGCCTGAGCCCCTGAGCCCCGGCCACCCTACAGCACCCAGTGTCTGAGCAACACGGCGACACGGAGGAAAACCACACTGACCCTATCAGGGACAGCCCACTGACTGGGGTGCTGAGACAGGATTTTGTAACTTGTACCTTCAAAGCCTGCATTACCTCTGAGTTCTTGCGTGACCTTTAGCAAACCTCTTTCTCGCTGGGCTTCTCAGCGTCGGTAGCATTTGGTCACAAAGAGATGTATGCAGCTAGGTGGAATTCAACAGGGTGTCAAGCAAAACCCAACCAACTGTCAGTCCTAGTAAAATGCAGAGTCTGGTTTCTGATCTCTACAGCTGCCACACATACTAGACATCATGCAGTACCCACAGGTTTCCTCAAATACCATGAATACATACAGCCACACCAGGCCTCAGTCAGTGAGAACAACGTGTGCCTAACACTGACATGTACATTAATACCTGCAGAACGATGCTGGTCTCTGATTAATAAGAAATCTCACCCCATACGTGTCTGTCATCTGCTCTGCAACACAACAGAAGTTCCCGAGATCAACACATCTACTAGGAAAAATTAAACAAGCTACAAAGTAAAGTAACAGTCCAGCTGAGACTTCTTGGAGAGCAGGCATGGTAAAAGCATTGAGCAAACTGGTGAAGAAATCAAACAATGGGAAAAGAATGAAAGAAGCAGATCCACAATTAAGAATATAACTACAGTAGCAAACCAAAACATATAAAAGGTCTCCTGGAGAACAGACACTAAACATCAAAGGAGTAGTAAAAGCACTGAAGGAAGTCTACAATGGCTAATTGTGCCCTGAAGTTCCATCTAAAAGTATTTTACATGAACATGGCATCTTTGCAAGGTAAAACTGGTACCAACATGGAAGATTTATTAAGACAAAACCACGAATATCAGTAAAATTGAGGAAAATTTGCAAGAACAACACAGAGCATGAGATTCAAAAATCACCAGAAAAACTATCAGCCAATTGGAATGAAATACACACAAAGGCAAGAGGAAATCCCAGATTCCTGTCCAAGGGCAGTATTTGTAGAGGTGTTAAAGAACGGAAATCCTGATGATCCAGGTCACAGAAGACACTAAACGAGACACCTGCTGAGAGTACTCAGAAAAAACAACAAACCAACTAGATTAGAGGGAACTTTGGGGCACAGAAAGCAGACTCAGAGCAGTCTGAAGTTGCATTTGCCAGATATTTTCACCCTGAAATTCATGGACTAAAAGGGAGGGAGGCAGGGGTTTAAAATGAAGTATTGTTTTCTTGACTTTTATAAGGCAGACACATTTATTCCTGAAGAAAGCATTATAAAAAACTCCATATGGCACTCCTGGTAACCACAATTACAAGTGATGTATGAATACTTTCATTGTGCTCTAAAAATAAGTTTAAATAAAGCAACTCATTCCACAGTTCCTTGTGAGCATCAGTCTCTGACTTGAATCACTGCTGATTTGCATCAGGTTTTAAAACTGAACACTGGAGAAACTTAAGAGCACAACACTGCAGGAGCAGAATTAAGCCCTTCAGTTCATGTAGATGACATCAGGTATCTGACATACATTTGAACTAATAGTTTTGCAGTTTCCTTGGAAAACTTGCTGTAGAGGTGGCTTTGAGAAAAAGTACTGGTTTTGTCTTGGGAAGAGGGTAAAAGATTAAATGAAGAAATGTAGCAAAATAATAAAGTAGAAAACTTTACTGGTGTGAATTTCTACACCAGTGTCAAAATGCAATCTTAATGAAACCTGCAACACAACAAATTGCCAAAGTCATGGACTTCTAGAAGGCTGTTGAAAGCTGTTAATGTAGTTAATTCCCAACGGTGTTCTAGCAGGATCACTGTAGTGACAGAAAGTGGGTACAGAAAATGAAAGCACAGTCTGGAGCGTGGGGACAGTAGAGCCGGCAGCTCTTCAGAGCCAGCCCCGCAGCTGGTTCTACAGTGCCCAGCGCTCAGATGGGAGGATCACAACCCACGGACACCAGCAGAGAAGGGGCAGGGTGGCAGATCAGAGGATCACAACCCGGGGACACCAGCAGAGAAGGGGCAGGGTGGCAGAGAGAGGCACCAGTGAGAGCCAGGTCACTGTGACCAAGAGGCTGTGCACGGAAGAGACGACCCGACTGTAACTGCAGGACATAAATAAACCTACAGTTAACAGAACAAAGAGTAACGTTATAACACCCTCTTGATCTGTGAAGGTATTTCTTGATGAAAGAGAAGCTATTTTTATAATGAAGATAGAGTGGGGAGGGGGTGAGGTACGTAGAAGCTTCTTCCACCCGCTCCAGGGCTCCTTCTTTCCAGATACTGCTGCAGAATTACAGCAAAAAAGCCAATCTCAGGTGCATTCACAACAAAATGCAACAACATAATAAGAGGGGGGTGAAAAAAACCCCAGGTGCAGTGAAGGAGCTAGGCACAGCTATACTCACAGTCTGAAAGGTTACAGTTTCTAACGCTTTAAATTTCTTATACTTGACAATGTCATCACCCACTAATATCAGAAGTCAGCAGATATATTCAGTATGTGTTATGAGGCACTCAAAGGACTAAGCAGGGCTTTAAAGTCAGATTTTTGTCAAGAGAAACAAGCCCAGTCATTATCATACTGGTGACTGGAGATGAATGGGAGTTGATTTCTTGAACACCTATCTGTAATATTCCTCTTTACAAAATCCCAAAATGATTAAAAACAATAATCTCGTCTATCCCTACATGATCAGCCAAAACCTACAGAGAATGTCAGTGCCTGCTCAGATTAGCAGAACTCTGAAGCTGATAACAGTTCTTTGGAGAATAAACTGGAATCCTAAGAAAATGATGTTAATAAGAAAGGTTATGTTAATCATAATCACAAGTTAGTGCGAAGAGTTTGGCAGAGCAACTGCCATTAAAAAAAAAAATCTGAGCACTTAAGAAATCCTTTTCCTGACCTTCTGAAATCCCTCAGACATTCAGAATTATCCATTTGCCATGGTTTTGCCAACTCTCAGTATTTGGTATTTTCTTAAAGCTCAAGCAATTGTAGATACATAATTATCATCTTTCACTTGAACCTCAGCTTGAAAAGGCGACCTTCCAGTTCTTCTTGTGGAGGACAACAGAAAGCACTGATGACTTTAAAACTCTAAAAATAATTTTAAAAAAACAAACCAAAAAAACCCAAACAACCCCCCCCCGATCAGCATCCTTTAAAAACCATGTTAGTTCAGAGTACTGTGAAATTGGGCCCACGAATAGTCTTCCTATTTGTTCACTTGAATCCGGAATTGCATTTGCTATATATTCTTGAAACAGCTTTGAAAGCAAGTCTCAAAACATCTTTTGCCAGTGACCCAATCTATTATTTATTTATTTTAATCTACAAAAGAAGGGGGTGGAGAGCACAGGCATATGTGAACGAACAATGAAACTACTAAGCCCTACACTGCTCTATTTTTATTTAAAAGCTGAAACCGCCTCCCCAAGTATAAAATTTAGCATCACTTGTTATGCAAGTGCGTGCATGCCAAGTTTGTCACATGAAGACAAACTTCGTATTTCAAAATAGCTTTATTGTTTCAAAGGAAACAAGTCTTGCACGAGATGATAATTTTGCTTCTGTAAGAAATGCAGGCGCACTCCCATCGTGTTACCCCCTTCCCGCCTCTGTTCCACATACATGAAAGGAACTCATCAACGGCTCATGTGATTCTGCCTAGAGAAATACTAACACACTCTCACATGAACACACAGAAGGCTTTTTCTTGAAGCAACATCTAAATTCAACTTTTTCCATGGTTTTGATGGGACTTCTACTTGGCTATGGATCAATTTTCACTCAACACTTTTTCCCACCCACCCAACCCATCAAACCTACCTGCCCAGTGATGGGGGAATATAATAAAATCCTTCTTGAACCCCTTAAGGCCTGTGCCTCCCTCTAATCCCAAGTAAAGTTGAATGTTTTAACATTCCCCAAAGTAACTAACTGAGATTTATGTCAAGTACATTTGTAGACATCAGGTCATCATCTTCCCAGGTAACTGGGAAGGCTGAGGGCTCCGGGCTTGTCTCATCTGGGAGAAGGGGCTGAGGCTGAGCTCAGGGCTCTCTGCAGCTCCCTGGGGAGGGGATGGGGAGAGGGGGGTGCTGAGCTCTGCTCCCCGGGATCCAGGGACAGGACGCCTGGGAAGGGCTCAGAGCTGCGCTGGGGAGGTTCAGACTGGACGAGAGGAAGCATTTCTTCACCCAGAGGTGGTCAAACCCTGGAACAGGCTTCCTGGAGAGGGGGTCGCTGCCCCAGGCCTGTCGGTGTTTAAGAGGCGATTGGACAATGCCCTTAACAACAGGCTTTAACTTTTGGTCAGCCCTGGAGGGCTCAGGAGTTGGACCAGATGGTTGTTGTAGGTCCCTTCCAGCTGAACTACGCTGTTCTATTCCATCACCATGACTCCTTCATGTCCAGGTCTAACAATCTACATGCAGAAGACTGATCTGTTTGTGCTGTTTAGTTTTGAACTCTGAGACTTGTCAAAGGACTCGTTCACATCACACTGCAGAAAGAAGGAAGCAGCAGCATCCTACCCCCGTGCAGCCCTAAGCCAGCCTCCCTCTGCTGCTGCAGAGAGCAGTCACTGCAACCTGGCTTTCCCCGCTTAACTGTAACTGTGGCAGGCCAGGACAGACAGAATCCAGTGCTTTAACTTAACCTCTGCGAAATTTGAAGGAAGAATAAGCAGAATGCGTTTGAAATCGCTGCTGTCTTACACTATTGTGCTGAGGTTTGAGAAAGCTCTACAAAGTTTGCCAGCGCTTATCTCCCCTTAAGGGGAACAACAGAAGCACATCAGCCTGCCACTTGCCAGGCAGGACAGATTAAATAAGAGAAATAAAATCTATCGGTACAGGGAAAGGGACACCAGCGCAATTAAACCTGCCAGAACTCACTCACCAGATTTTTTTTTTAAATAAAAAAATTATGTTACCCCAGTCTTAAAGTGGGTAATATTTATTCTCATCAGGATATTGTAAAGATTAGAAAATGCCAGCACTAGCACAATTCGTTAAGATGCACAAAAAAATCCTCTCAGTTACTCAAGACCAAGCGAAGTCTAGGCTTCATTTCGCGCTGAGATCTGTGCCTCACGAGCCGCACGTCCTGAACTGCCAGGCGTGCCTGCTGGGGAGGCACAGTCAAGCTCGGTGTCGGCTGAAGGCCGCTGCACTCTTCCCCAGACCTGCTCTGCTAAACTGGGGGTATCACCTGAGACAGCTGTCTGTCCCAAGAAAGGGCTCGGTATTTCAAAGCCTTTGCCATATCAGACTTGCAGTGCGAAGAGCCGTGCTCCCCGTTTGGTACAGCACCCAGAGCCGCCCCTGTGCCACCCTCACAGAAGTCGATGTGCGAAGGTGCCAGAACCAGCTCTGCCCACGGCAGCTTAGCACTTCAGAGGAACCACCTCACTCCAACCAGACACTCGGGTAGGTCTGCAGGCTGTGGTCCCTATGTCCCATTACAGATGGGCTTTCACAGCCACTATGTCTTCGAAAAACATAACACAACTCAGATCAGTAAAATATACCATCTTCAACAATATTCATCTCAGTGAACCTCCATGAAATCATGGGAGCCCCATGAACAGCAGTTAACATCAAGGCTGAAGCAGATCACACTTGGCAAGAAGTTCCCTGAGCTTGGGAATGTTTTACAGAATCATTTAAACACACTCAGAGACAACTGTGTGTGCATGCACTTAGTGGAGCTTAAAAAGTGATCAATAATTTTAAAAAATCCCTCTGTTTTGCTTGGTGATTTTTTAGATTCAAAGAGATTACGGTAACAAAGCCCAGAATACACCTTAAATAAGTTTAGAATAATAATGAGATATTTCTAACAAAGTTTTGTGAAAAGTAGTAAAAACAGTGTTAAAAGGCAGAATATCTCAAAGTTGCTATCGTTTTTATCCCAATAACCATTTTCCCTGGTGAATTTCCCCACTCCTGCCACTGTAAAAAGGGAGAAGTACAATGAAAACACACAGAAATTAACTACAAGGAATGCTTCAGAGCACATCTTCTGCATTTACTCACTGGCTTTTATTTTAGCATGAGCCTTCTGGGGTTCATCGTCCTGTCTGTACAATATAAAATCCATTAAGAGTTGTTCTAAGAGAGAAATAAGATTTTGCTCTCACTGTCACTCAAGTCTCATGTACTGTGACTAAAGCAAAGCATGAAGTGACTAACCGCAGTAGAATAAAGGAACCGCTGCTTTCAGGAAGAAAATAAAACCTTACCTGATCCTTCACTGAAAAGCCAAACTTGCAATCCACTGTGTCTAAGCATCCTAAGATCTCACCTCTCCATGCTAAATCCCAGAGACATTTTACAGGCCGCACATTTTCCTTCTAGTTTCTTATTTTCCAAAGGAAGGCTCATACCTCATCTGGCACCACAAGAAATTTAGCAAGACTTTATTCAAAGAGCTGCTAGAGATAATGACTCACATCATAGACAGCTGCAAAGAAGTGCTTGTGGGTGAAAAAGGGAGTTAAAAATTGTATATCAAACTCCACCTACAGTGTCTCCACCTTCCTAGGTTGTTCCTTTAAAATGCTATGTTCTAATAAAGACTAACAAGACCAGATTCCTTTCACATTTTTCCTGCACTGAAAAACCCAGAGCACAAAGAAAAGCTCAGTTTTCTAAAGATGTCTCGGAAAAAAAAAAATAAAGCTTTTGATCTTATAAAAAAGATGGAAGTAAACATATGGTTTGCTGTTTTGGTTTTTTTTCCTTGAGGCCATTCTCTGTGATTGAAAGGCAAAGGTAAATGAATGCTCTAGCAGAGAATCTGTGTTCATCAACCCCTTGATCTGAGCCCTTCCTATGCTGTTTCACACACCCAAAATATCTTAACAAGTTCTAAAATCCAGCAGGAAAATAAAAAAGAAAAAAATAAAATTGAATGACACCTACTTTTGGAACAGAAAGGTTCGACACAGGAATTCCTGGCAGCATCCCTACCCATGAACACCACGGGCACCGGCTGTGTTCAGGAACAGGCTTATCCAGCTTGACACAAACAGACAAGAGGCACCACCATTTCAGGGACACTTCAAAGGACCTAGCCCAGCGCTGCTGCTAGAAGCTGACTCACCCCACCACTTGCTCCTGTCCCTGAGCTATTCCCTCTTCTGTCAACAAACACCTCGCAGCAGAGATGGAACACGCAGGGAAACAGACTTGGGTCAAACTTGGGTTAAGCCTTCCTTCCTGCACTCCAGGCTGTCACGAACCCCACCTGGGTCCTTCACCCAGTTCACTGCAAAGCTCCGAACCGCTCGAGCCGATTGGCAGAAGGTGGAATGAGCAGCTGAGGCAGAGGACGGGCCTTGTCCTCGCCACGCAATGCCCAGGCCTGGTCAGGCTTTCAGACTGAAGTGCTTTGGTCTCAGCCCGGGGTCCCACTGCTGCCTCCCCTTTGCAGCGGATGGGACACGGCAAGCTGTCCCACAGGACCAAACCAAAGATGATTGTAGCTATTTTTGCCAGGTTTTCCATGCAGCAAAGGGAAGAGTGGTATGAGCAAGACTCTGGCAGTACGCAGGTGCCAACTGTCACCTCGTCCCCCAAAAGCCTGGCTCACCGCCAAGGCCGTTGGCCCACCCACCAGCCACAGATCACAGGAGCCCCCTGCGTCCCCGCTGCTGCAAGCACACGGATCCCAGATGGGGGCAGATTGGTACCTGACAGAAGCAAAAGGTAGAAAGCAAAGGAAACGTGTAATTAGTCTGTGGAATTCACTGTGGTTAGGGAATTAGCCAGGTTCAAAAGGGACCAAGTTGGTCGTGTGCATAGTAAGAGTAATCAGCTAATTACGTCAAAAACTTTGGAATCCTCTTGCCTGAAGTCTGATGTTAATCTTTAGTCACTGAGGTAAAAGCGAAACTTAGAGAAGCACATTATTTTCTTGCTAATAGAGGTTGAATTAGCTGGTAGAGATCACTGCAAAGGCCAGACTTCCAACAACCTCAGATTAAAAAATCCTGAATTCAGATTTAAAAGGAAAGTTAACTCAGGACAGTCTGCTAAGTATGAGGTTTTCAGTGCCAAATAAGGAGGTAGCTATCTTATCTAAACATACGCAGGGACCCTTATTCTGCAGCATGCCACTAGGAAATAAATAATACCCTCACAGGCAGGGAGGAAGGTTATTTCTCTGACTATTTCATCCCCTTCCCATATGAAGCCTTTACCAAGAGCAAACAGGTTTCACAGCAATTCCTCCTCTATTTCAGCACCCTTCAAACCCACCCCACAGCCTGGGAAACAGTATCATAAAGAGCACCAAGAAACAAGAAAGAAAACTGATACTGAAAATCCCTTATTCCTGGGATGCTACCAGTCCCATTTCAGCACAGCACACAGCTGCTGTTGGTGAGCCTCACTGATGTCTTCCAGAGAGAACATCTTTTGTTTTATGCAGATGGCAACAACACAAAATTTGCCACTGAAGAAAGCTTCTGCGAAGGCCCCAAAGCACACCATGTGTTACTGGGAATGGGGAACAGTAACCAGACCAGAAAAGTGATAGGCCGCCACACATCCTCCGACATCTCAAAGTGCAAAGTGCTGTCACATGGTTACAACTGGACAGACACATTTGCCACCTTCCTTCCTCAATGCATCTGTAATCCCAAGGCCAAGAGATTTACAGGCAGCTCAACCACCATAACCCACAGTGCTAGAGCGGACCTAAGGGACAAGCGACGCGCTGTGCTGGAGCTCACATCCTGACTGGTGCTTGCCAGGTCAGCCGAGATCGCTACCACCATCTGCCTTAAAAGCAACAGAAACTGAGCAGTTCTACTGACTTCCAAGAAGAGAGAGGTCTGATAGTCTCTCTCACATAAATATCTACCTTAAGTCTTATGGATAACGAAATCAGATGAAACAGGTAAATGAAGACCCCCTCACCTAATATAATTTATCATTAGGAAGCTACATGGCAGATCCCAAATAGCTCTAACTTCCGCTGGGACAGCTTAGAACACCAAACTCTTTAAATTTGTGTCTCTGAAATCACGTACCTCATGCCAAGTGCAACAGAAACAACTGTATTTCACACTGTGTTATCCTCAGTGTTAACAAAATAACCTGAACAAGTGTCAGTGATAAAAGCAAATATATCACTAAAGCCAGTGATGTTATCTCCATTTCCAGTAACTAAAGACTGGATCTTCAGCTATTTCAAAAAAACCCCACATACGGATTGTCTCAGAATTCAATGTAAATTCCTAACCAGAAATCTGTATTTTATCAGTACCAACTTGAAAGAGTGATGTCTTGTCATAACCAGCCACAGTTCGTACAGAATTGACTCAAATGCAAGAGGCAGGCAAAATAAAGGAACCAAAACATCATTCAGTAACTTCTACCCTCACTTCGGTACCTTCAGCTCTTCGGGGCTGTGCCAGGTGTATCAGAACAGCTACTCAGGCCTGTTCTTTGTCAGCCGCACCACGCCGTCACTACAGTGAGTGTCCTGCTCTCCCATTTATGGGGACACTTCCAGCACGGAACAGTCGGCCTTAACACAAGTGAATCTACACATCGACAACCAGCAGTGCTCTCACAGATCCTCTGTCCTTAGACTGTTCTGTTACTTTCCCCTTAACCACTCCCAGCTGATCCAAATATATTTTTGGTTAAAAAAACAAAACAAAAACCAATTATTTTCCATCCACGGCATGGTCCTCTGCCTACAACAGTCTCAGTGAAAAGATAAACAGTGCTGAAACTGTTAAGTCAGACCGGATACACCATTCCTCTGTGTTAAACAAAACACAACATTATTCTGCAGAAGCATGGTGTAAGCTGAATCTTTAGCATGTAAAGTAAGATAAAACATTCAAGACAATCAGTGAAGACAAACTACTAGTAAGTTGGGGGTGATCAAGTGCAGCATGCTGAGTACTAGGACAAATAACAAGAATACAGCAAAGTATGAAGAATTAATTATTCACATTGTACAACACATAACAATATCTTTTCAATACTGACTTTCAGCAGCCACAGTGGACATAGATGGAGACATAAACTAAGAAGTCACAAAATAAATTACATTTCTGTTATGTTTAAAGTTTAAGGAAAGCAGCAGAATTGCTATTTCTCCCAAGTACAGAAGACAGCAAGTTCTGTACAAAAGCACTGCCATTAAGAGACTTGGACCCACTGACCTCTACGACAGGAGGGGAGCTTGACAGCAAGGGTTGGGTTTAATGAACTAATTCCCCAGCGATTATTGTGTCAACAATTGACTGAAAAATGCCAGTTATGCAAACACCTTATAGAAGGCAACTGGCTGCTGCTGTTCGCAAGGAGCAGCAGCCACTGACGCCCCAGAGACCAGGCAGTGACACGCAGCCACATCAACCACAGACACATCTAAATGGCACACGCTCTGGTTCAGGCCATAGACCTTCAAAGTCGTCAGTAGGTAGAAGGACAAAACTGTTATACAACACCAACATTATTCAATCAGCCTTTCCTGCCCCGGCTGATAGGTAAATGTCTAATTCCGTGGTTTCTCCTTGAAATATCCAATTTCATTATTTTCTTTCCTACGTGAAAATTGAAAAGGCTGTGATCTCCAGGGTCAGTGTGCTCTCTTAGCCACTACCCTTGGCAAGCCTGTCTTTAATGCTACTGGAGGATGTGGCAACACAACTATGTAAAGTTTCATTTATTACTCCTAAGAAATGCTACATTAGTCTTCGGACAACTGTATAAGGTAAGCCTGAACTTCTGTATGTCTAAGCAGCCTCTTCCCAAGGGCTTTCTCCCAGAAACACAGGAGACATATACTTTTGAACAGAACTTATCCCTGACCTGAAGGAAGATTTTTTTTTTTCCCCATCTCCTGGTGCAGACATGGCTACAGCTTCAAGACAGCATGCATGTGCTATCTACAAGATAGTTTCTAAGACTGCAGTTTAATTAGATTTTCTACCTCTAGGGTGGACAGGAACCGTAAGTTGACAAAAGTTCCCAGAAACCAATGTTTGTGGGTACCACAGGAAGTCCACTTAATTAAAAAGGAATTATTACTAAACAACAGAGAGTACAACACCACACAGTGAAAATAAGGATAACCCAGCCCAGCAGCATCTCGATGAGGACTGTCCTTTCCTCAGACCCACACCTCGGACCCGCCTCGCTTTCCAGAGCCTCCTCAGCCTCCGCAGGCAGCAGCCGGCTCCAACCCTACACAAAGCCGCGTTTCCAGCGCAGTGCAAGGCCCAAGCTGAACGCAGCACAGGCTCCGATGGCACCTGGCACCCAGTAACTGACACCGTCAATATAAATGAGAAATTCCTGAGGCAGATGAGCAACTCATTCAGTCTCCAGACGCGCCTACTTGCACCCGAGGGCCAGGCAAGACCCCCCCACCGCCGCTCCTCCCACAGCCACACACGTCTGGCAGACCAGAGCTCCCGAGACCACCTGTTTTCACCACAGCTCTTCGCCTTTTATTACAAAAATACATCAAAACCAGTATTAAACGTGTTACTACGTTCACGAAGCAGTTAAAAAAAGGGCCAAGCTGCCCATGCAACCTTCGTGCGCGGCCACGCACGCCTTTGCCTCCCACAGTTCCAACTTCTGCCCCTTTGCGTGCAACACGTGCCCACGGTTTTTATTTCATCCCAGTTTATTTTACTCAGTGTTTAGCCTTGTACTTAAGACTGAATGATTAATTTCCTCACAGACTTTCCTCAGGCTCTGGTTTCCAGGGTACTGGGCTATTTCACAAGCATTAATCCTGTCCCCCCCAACACCCATGGAAACTGAGGGCTGGCATTTTTCCACATTTTACAACTAGCTATCCAAGACACAAACAAAAACGCAAAACCAACCTCCATATGGTGATTTTCTGTGCTGCTGCTCCGACCTTGATGTCTGCAGGGCTCTTTCTCTCACTTTTTCCCTCACTCCTCTGCCTGCCCAGCGGTTTTACCCCTTCTCAAAGGCGCTTTTTCCCAGAGGTGCCTCAGCTGTCGCTGAGGGGCTCAGCCGTGCCCTGCGCTGAGGCGCTGCAGAACTGGCGGGAACCGGCTGGAACCAGCCGGAACTGGCCCGGGGCAGCCCCAGCTCCCCTCACAGCACCTGGACATGGACACCCAATGTGCCGCCACACTTAAAATCCGGGTTTTCAGAGTCCTTGGTATTCCACAGCATTTTCTGACTATATTCCTGTCACTTTTGCGGGCAGATGTAAGCTGTTTCTGTACTCCAAGCCACACAGATATGAACTGCAGTTTGCATCAGCTCTGACACGTGTCAGACGACATCACGAGCTGACTCTGTCAACTAAACTCAACAAAAAATGGTCTTCTCCCCCACCTACCATCCAAAACGGCACCAGATCACTCTCTGCTGGGTCAGTGAACCAAAGTGTCTCAGCGTGTGGCCCCACAAGTGCTCAGGGCAGGAACTGTCAGGGGCTGGCGTGCCGGGGCCCGTGGTGCGCAGGGGGGAGTGGGCAGAGCCTGTGGCTGTTTCCGAGACAGAGCGCTGCAGGGTGGAGGCACATTTTCACTCCTCACCACCATCCTGCATTTGGCTGCAGTTACATCTGCAGAATATGTATAAAATTTACAGGGTTAAGTGAACCTGTGCCACTAGAGGAGCCAACAGGACCATGCTTCAGGATGTTAAGGAAAGTCACAGCTTTCATCAATTGTCTTCACCCAGCTGAGACCGAAGAGATCCCACCCACAGCCTGTCCCAGTGGTTATCATCACATCACCCCCCAACACCTCCCCACATGCACCGCTGTCAGGTCCACTCCTGTTCCCAGGCCCGAGCCTGCTCCCGCCCGCAGGAGCAGCCTGAGCTGCCCTGAGAGCACAGCAAGCCTGCCGACGGCGGTCACGCACAGGCGGTTTGCCTGCCGGGTCCGCAGGAGTAAGAGCCTTCACCAAGGGAGCAGAGGCAATGTCAGGAGAGGTAAACCTCTTCAGCTGGTACCACACTAATGGCACTCAAAACACCCATTCTCCACGGCCGCATTAGGATGGCAGTTACAGGATGAACTAAGTGAAATCTTGAACGCACAAGGCACCTTTAGAAACACAAATGCACTCAACGGCAACATTTTGTATGCTACAACAGGAGGAAAAAACAAATCAAGAAAAGTCTTCCTTACTTTACAGATGATAGGAAATTTGCCATGAGTCACCACCTGAGATAAGTTCTTCGTTACAAAGATGGCTGTCATTTGTTTATTCAAATGGATTTAAGAAAAGCTGTGTGTACTGGGGTTAGTGGCTGCCTGTCAGAGCTCAGCAGCTACATCTGCAAAAGAGAAGGGAGCTGCTTTCAAATAAGGCAAAGGGAGGCTTCAGACATGAATTACTAAAGAAAACAGCTTCAAGAACACTAATCAAAAACCACTGAGAGGGGAAGGTCAGTTTTGTTCTTGTGGGCTATGATTGGTTGTTGCAATGAGGTTTTGATGAGATGGACCATCACGCTCTCCATCTTACCAAACTGCTCCTTCCAGCAAAGGAGGTACCAGGGAAGATGGCGGCAGCGCTAAGATGAGTGGTTTCCCCATAGGACAGCTTCACATCAGTCTACAGTGTCCCACTCAGTAAACATTGACACATCTCGGACATGCAACTAACTGCTAAAATTAAGAACTGATCTTTTAAAATGGTTCGTTTTCCAACTCCGGTCACATGGGTTGACATTATCTCTCAAATGTAGGACTCCTGAATAAGCCCCAGTCCTCTTCTGATTTCCACTCTCTGTAAATCCTAATAAAATTTGCACAAATTTATGAAACATTCACATGCAACACAGCATGTTAAAAGCCACAGTTTGCTGAGTTAATAATGGGCATTGGGTAGAGAAATAACTGACTGAGCAGCATTTTAATTGCACCAGGTAGAAGAGAACATCCAAAGTATGAGGCAGAGAAAGGAGAATGACGCCCTGTCACTCCAAACCTGCTGTAACACAACCACACTTACAGTCACTGCAGAAACCTCTGGCTATCTGCTCAAGGAACTCATGAGGAAAAGGACCTGGGGGTCCTGGTGGACACCAAGCTGACCATGAGCCAGCAACGTGCCCTTGCCACAGAGAAGGCTCACAGCGTCCTGGGCTGCAGCGGGCAGAGCGCTGCCAGCGGGTCGAGGGAGGTGATCCTTCTCTGCTCAGCACGGGTGAGGCCACGTCTAGAGTACCTGTCCAGTGCTATGGAGACATGGATGTACCGGAGAGAGCCCAGCAAAGGGCCACAAAGATGCCTCACAGAAGGGCAGAGATCTGGGGCTGTTCAGCTGGAGAAGAGAAGGCTCAGGGGGACCTTATCCATGTGTATACAAATACCTGATGGGAAGGGATGAGGGAGCCAGCTCAGTGGTGCCCAGAGACAGGACAAGAGGCAATGGGCACAAACTGAAACGTGTGAAATTCCATCTGAACACAAGAAATCTCTTCTTTACCGTGAGGGTGGTCAAACACTGGGCCAGGCTGTCCAGAGGCTGCCGAGTCTCCGTCTCTGTCCATACCACCCCCAGGCTGCAGGCAATCCTGGGCAGCCTGTCCTGGCTGGCTCTGCGTGAGCGGGGCTTGGACCGGAGTCTGCCAGAGACTCCTCCACCCCAAGTGTTCTGTGGCTCTGGAATAACACCCAACAGAAAGGTTTAGTGGCCTCTCATGTCAGAGAACTCAATTTCGCACCTCAGAGTCGAGAAACATCTCGCAGCACTGTTAGAAACTCTAATTTTAAGAGAAATGCATCCCTGTTTTCAGGAACCCTCTTCAATGACAAAGCCACTAACTACAGGATCAAACTATCAAACTAGAATCGGCTACTGAAAACCAACCTTGGCCTTGGGCTTCTATTTCAAAACACAAGTTAGGAGAAACAAACTTTTAAATGAACTTCTCAAGCTATAAGAAAATTCTTAAAATCCAGATGTGCTGAAAGTTATGGATTAGATCTGTGCTCATTTCTAAAGTATGCAAGTACTTGTAATAAAGATATACAAGATATTAAATGTTACCAGAGTAACATTTTTCTCTTCTGACAATCTGTAAACAATAGTAGAAATATCATCACAGCCTTAAAAAAAAAGGTTATGTTTAATTGCATTATATTATTTACTGATCTATTTCTGCATCAATTTATTCACATTCATTCTCAATTGAGTGTTATATATTTATTCACAAAATAATAGTTCTAGAACAGCACTTCCATCTATCTACTTCAAAGCCCTTTACAAAGGAGCCCAAAATTGCAATCCTCTTCATACTGTTCGGAAGAGTAAGGAACAGAAAAGGAGAGCCAGACCTCACTCGCCCACCCAGGGTCTTTTGCTACACAGCTGAAAATTTAGCACTACATTTCCTGATAGGTATTATTGAAATATCTTCTAATGTACCTTCTATTTGTAAAACAGTTCAAGGACATTATTTTATTTACTGCTCAGAACAAGAACACCAGCATATTGGTTTTCTATAGCCCAGAAAACAGTAATCTGGTAGAACTGCCACTTCATAGAAACATGATTGACATCAAACCCAGGATAGCTTTACTTTAGCTATGGTAAGGAAAAGGAAACAGGATTTTTCTCATAATTTTGCTTCACCCGCTCCCCTTAGGTATGACTGTTACACCCAGTCACAAAGGCTACACGTAGGCACGCACTTGCACGCTCTTTGCAGTTCTAATAAGTCTGCTAAAAAAGGGAATCAAAAGTGACGTCGGCCGCCCTGTCCCTAACTCACCCGACGACGATTTCACAGCAAAGCCCTAATACAGAAAGACTGACTGTTTCTTGGCAGTGAGTCCAAAATAAAGCTTTGGGCTGAGAGCGCACATCCCTCTCATCCCTGCAGTAGTGGAACAATATTTATGGAGCAGTAATACACGACTGCCCGGGGGGTACGTGGAACAAACCAGGCTTTAAAGCAAGATGGAGCGGGAGCCGCGCAGTCACACGGGCAATGACCGTGCAGGCTCACCAAGGGTCTGAAACAGCATCCTCACCCGGGCTAACGGAAGCCCGTGAACTCAGAGCAGCGCTCTGGGGACCCAGCAGCCAGTCTGGTCCCGTCAGACCCCTGGAGCAGCGAGCGGGTTCCTCAGCAGGGCTCTGCTCTTGCCAAAAGGGCAAGTCCACCCCCAGCCTGCCTGCTGTGGGCACGCTCTGCGCCCAGAGGGCAAGCCAAGGGCTGGCTTCTGCAGCCCAACACCGCGGGTGCCAGCCCAGGAGTCTTCTGAGACAGAAACTGAGAAATGAGGAGTTACAGCACTTTGGTTAAATTTGCATTAAAAAATTCAATTTAGAGGGCTAATCCACAATTTATTACCTCCTAAAACATGGACAGAGAAGTAGCTGGGTGGATGCTTTTCCTTCTCTCAGGTAGCATTGGCAGGCATGAAACAATAAATTGCATGCCACTATATTCAAGCTCCTTGAGATACTATTTTTTAAATTATTCCAGAAATGGAGCTCACAAGTCAGGACAGGCTGAGATGCATCTATATCCTGCTTTTTATGCCTACAAAGAGTAACTGGGATACATGAAACTTTCTGAATAAACTCACCTGGACTGAAATCTATCCTCTGCAAATATTAAACCTGCATCACTATTTCCATCAGCGGAAGCGAGGAGGGAAACTCGGTTCTTTAGCTCACTGATAATGATGAACACATGTTAAATCTCATCTTTTAATGCACAGCAGGAGCACTTACAGCAATAGAAACTATATTGGCCAGCAGCACAATTACAAAAAAAAAAAACCACTTGAACAGATCTAACCACCAAGTTATACCTGCTCCAGTTACTCACAGAAAAGTCGAGAAAAAACCGCTAGTGCTACAGCAGTTATTTTCGGAAGTGTCTGCATTCCTCTCTTTCTGCTCTCCACGCTCGCCTACACTGCAATGGCTCACGCCGCCCGCGGCTTTCTCCGATCTCCAGCCCAGCAGCTCCCCGGCCCCCAGCCAAACGAGCGCCACAGAGCCCGGCTGCCCCCGGCCCCACTCCCCGCCTCCAGAGCTGGGGAGAAGGCATTCGCCCCCTCGCCGCAGTGTGGGCATGGGGCAGCAACCGCCCCGCCAAGGGGCGCCCGCAGGTGTGGGGACACGCTGGCCAGCGGCATCGCAGAGGGTCCCGGATTGACCATTTGAGGAGAACACCTCGAGAGATGGTGGCTGCCGTTCACCAGGAACACCCACAGCTGCAGCCACACCAGTCCCGCATGCAGCTGATGGAGGAGGTCCCCGACGTGCTCATCTCCAGCCAAACCATCGCCCTGAACCGACGCGGGGTCCACTCGCTCTTCTCCCAGAAAGCGGATCAATGCCATCAGGGCATGGCAAGGGGGAAACAGGACCACAGCAGCCGCTGCTGAAGTCAGGTTAAGCTGCCAAGAGTTCGCACCTACTGGCAAGAGCCAGCCTCCTCGACAGCGAGAGCAGTCGCTGTTTCATCGCCTCGGCGCGTGCTGCGATCACCAAGTCCTGAACTCCCCAGCACCGGCCACACACACACACCTGGTGCTGCAATTCAGAGCAACACCGACCTGCGCCGGAAGGGCTGGGTTTTGGGAGAGATGCTTCTAGCAACTGCTTTAGTTTTGACATGGTTGTGTAGCGTCAGAATCTCCTCACATCTTACATCAATAAAAAAAGAACTGCTGTGCTACCAAGATGTGCAAAATGTTCTTCCAAGCTTTCTCAGGGCAAAAAGCACTGTTTGCAGCCCTTGTATTCCCTATCTCACTGCTCTTACTGTCCAGAAAACTTGGACCGTATTCTTAACCATAAATTACGATTTTAAATGCATATTTAATTTTACCAACTAGGCAAAGGTTTGGACAACTGCAAGAGAGGCAAGTAGGCAGCTGGGACAACAGGTAAAGCTGCAGGAAGAGAGTGCTGCCTGGGCCCCCGCACCACCCGGGTTTGCTGCCATCCCCCCCGGGACGTCCACGCCAGCGCTGCCCGAGCTGGCAGCCCCCGGCATGGCTCACACCACCACCCCGGGCCCGCCCTCAGCTGCCACCACCTGCCCCCAGCTCCCAGCACTCGCATTGGTCTCAGAGTTCATGACAAGTTATCACACCGTATTGTCACTCAAGGAAACACCCCTCAAAATTGGTTTTGTTTTTCACTTAATTATTTGTTCAATTTTAACTTCTGTAAAGCAAAAAAATTGCTGTGGTGTCTTTAAATGTGCAAAAATTTCACATACTGGACAAACACAGAACAGAAAGATGGTCCATGACCCTGAGAGGGGACAACCCAAGCATGAGATGCAATACAACAGAAACAGACGGGTGAATCCACGGAAACAACAAACAGCACCGGACAGCGTGAAGGGACGTGTATTGGCTCGGGGCCCTTCGGCTGTTAGCTAGGCATTTGCAAGCTTCACCGCCAAAACAGAGCTCTATGATGACCGACACAGCTGACATGCAGTAAGCAAAGCCTTGTTTAAAAATTTAGTGGATTATTGAGAGCTCACGGAGCAAGCACTGACAGTAGCTGACCGCCTCAGACAACGGAGAGCAGTAGTTTCAAAGCAAGCAGGGTGACATAGTCAAAGCGGCACGCTCAGGAAATTGGTTGGTTTGTTGTAGAAGGACCAATGTGCAGTAATCCAAGGGAGAAAAAAAGGATGTGGAAATAATTGGGACGTGTGGTGGTGAGAGGCAAGGAGGGCTCCAACTTACTCATTTACACTGAAGAAATCTGCAGCCTTCACAGGCTGGACACACGGTCACAACTGCTGCAGGCACGTGGCACAGGCAGCCACGCTGCTGGGAACACAGAAAAGTGCACAGCACGGGGCTCCAGTCCCAGGAAGAGAGCAGGAGGTTTAGGTATGTTTGAGCTGAAGGTCAGACATCCGTGAGAGATCTGAGCCAAAATCATGGCACGTATATTGGGCAAGAGAGCCATGACCCACACCGACGTTTAGACTCCCATGTTGTCAGCACGAACGTGGCTGAATTTGTAACTGCAGGAGGGAAAATTAGTACGAGAAAAGGGAAAAGTTCAGGAAACTGCTGTGCCTAGAAACAGATTCTTGTGTTTCACCAGCTGGCAGGAACAGACTGAATTCATAGCTCTATACACAAAAAATAAGTTATTCGGCAGGAATACCACTTCCTAGCCGTGACCCCAGGCTTGTGGCCTGCTTGCTGCCTTCCTGTCAAACTTGACCCAGCTCTCTGTTTCTCAGGGCCTCCTTCACACCTCAGGGAAGTGGAGGGAAGACTCCCTCAGAAAAGGGCAGGATGGGAAATAAAGTCACAGAGCCCTCAGCTGGTCATTCACGTTTGAGAGCAAAACGCCCAGAAAGGTCAGTCAGCATACTGAGCGGCTGAGTAAGGCACTGCCTTTTTCAAACAATGAGGAACATTTTAAATTTTTATATCTGTACACAGAAACTTTTCTACTGAGCAATTATGTGATGAAAGTTATTTTTCACTATGACATTATAAACTTCAGGAATTATTACTATGTCCTCTTGCTCATCAGCAAGACTGCATAGTTGAACAAGCGGTATTTCTCCATATATACCCAGTGCCTCCTGGACAACATAATTTGTATAACTGGGTAAAACCCTGCTGGTTTTGGTGAAAAACATGAAAGCCTCATTTCCTCGAAATCGTGGTAAAAGCTGAGGAAATTCTCTGGTGCCCTCTGGTGCCAGCTACCAAAAGCAAACCAGACTGAGGAGGCCGGCTCCGTGCCCACCCCGCATGGAAACGAAGCCACTGCCCCACGGAATCAACCTACTGATACACCTTATGCCCACACCTGGCAGCCTAATCCTTCATTTCACCCACCTGTATGAGGCAAAATCGACATTAAGGTTTCATACATAAAAATACCTATTACCCAACGTGTCTGAGATTGCGCGCCCAGAGCTCCTGGCTCGCTCCGCCTTCACCCACGGCCCCTCCGGGCAGGTCCAGGTCGCCGTCCCCCGGTCACACCGTGGGACCAGGGGGCAAACCCAGTCACGGAGTGAACAGCCACGACCGGGTACGGTCATGCTCCGGCGCAGGGTGAGGGGAAGCAGATGGGAACTCCAGCTTGTCGTTCTCATGAAACAGACGGCAGCACCTCGACCCTCCTTCAGCACCACTGCTGACCAGGCCTTGAGAAGAACTGCTGAGCCAGAGCCAAGGGTCTGCCCAGGGCTACCCCATGGCGGCTGTTTGGGCACACGTCCTGCACAGCTCAGGAGAAGCCTGACAAGGCAAGAAAGTACAAGGAGACGTGTCGAGCAGCAGGAGCGAGGAGGACAGAGACGGCTCTGGCTCCTGCAGTCAGCGAGGTTATCTACAGCACATGCTGAGGAGGTGCTGCCACTGACAACTCCTGCTGTCGGAGAGCCACCACCCCTGCCTATGGTTGGCCCATTTCTCCTCCTTCCCAGGCAGGCCTGCCCACCTGCCTTAGACACAGCACCCAGCAAGTTCACCTCAACATTTGCCCAAGGCTGCTCTGAGGGCCCTGCAGTTTTGATTTAAGCATACTGATTTAATGGGTGAAGCACAAGCTGTGTGTGCTAGCTGAAGTTAAGCAGTGCAGCTGCCACCTTGTCGGAGATACTGCTTTCTTCAGGATATCCTCACCATCTAGTATTTTACTGCCAGCCTCTGAACACTTTTTTTTTTTTCTTTCCCCCTCCTTTGCCTTCCAAAGTACAACTGTTTAGATCTAATGAAGCTCTCAATTAGTGTACTGGTTTCTTTCCTTTCCCCTTACTCTGTAAATAACATGTTCATTTCTACTATACTAGAAAAACTTTCATTTTTTTCGTTGCAACTCGAGCTGTCATTTACAATATATTGCCAGCAAACTCCCCCCCTCCAATGCAATACTACAACTAACAGCCATGTGTTGAATCATTCATCATTTAAAAAAACCTAAAGACAGTGGTGATAGGAACTCGTCATGGTTTCATCCCAACGCCTACTAGAGCACTCATTCACGTACGCAAGAATAGAGTCTTATTTGATTCTTATTTTTGTTGAAGTACCGTAACGCATCAAGATTTTCTGGTGAAATTCAACTTGGACTGGCTGGTGCTCCCCTGAAACACAGCAAGTGCACGGCAAATGAGAAAACTAAATAGCTACAGCGTGCACAAAGCAGAGGCAGAGAGCAAACACTTCTACTGAGCAATGGCATTGCACAGAACTCAAACAGGTACAGGTTTGTACTGCTTTGAATATTCCATTTCTCAAAGCTTTAAACAAGCATAGAAGAGGTTTTCTAGACACCCCCCCAAACTAGAAAAAAGAAAAAAAAAAAGACAGTATGAACTCTATCCTACTTGAGCAACTGCCATGTGGTCAAGCAGCTTTGTTGAATCCGGCCGCTTGTGAGGTTTGCAACAGGGAACCCTGCAGCTTTGCCCCCCCTCAGGACCCCCGTGACAGGCCGTACGCAGCACGTTCACTGCAGCAGGTGCCGTTCTGCACTACTGAGACACTGCTCCAAAATTACTTCCATGAATCCAGCTCATGCAACATTTTACTGCAGAAGATTTTTGGCTAACGGCTGACGTCAAAATCTATTTTGTTATGCCCACCACAGAAAAATAACTTAAGAGTTTAAGTTTTGTCTGTTTTTACAGACAGTAAATAATTTTAAAGAAAACAGAAGTTCTAGATAAAAGCCCTTCCTTGTTGAGCCGTGCATTAAGCAGCCAGCAGTGTGAGCATTCCTGCTCCCTCCGATAGCACTTGTGAAACGCTAAAGAGGCAATTCATTAGGAGCCAGATTATTTTTAAAAATTGGTTAATTTTTGAGAGCAACTCATTTCAATTAATTTGTCTGTGCTTGACAAAGGAGGTATCAGTACAAGGAGGAGAACAGGCTGGTTTTAGAACCCAGTTCCAAAGTAGCACACTCGCTAGGGGGGATAGTTCCAGGGGTATAGCTGTCACCAGAATATTTTTAGTTAAAGCAGGATATACTGTAACTGGAATTGGACCAGCAATAGTGGTAGTGGACTAGCTAAAGAACAGTTAAAAGGTAAACACCTGCTGTGGTTGTCACCTGCAAGGCCTATTCGCCGTCACACCTGCTCTCCCTCCACTGCCAGTCCACAGGAACAGAACACCTATGAATTAAAGAATTCAGCCACATCTCCAGCAGCCTTGTTCTCACCGGGGCCACACACTATGATTTAATACCACCAGAAGCCTGGGGCCTGCATGACCCAGCACGAACACCGCTACTGCTAAATCACTCATCTCAGACACAGGAAATCGGGACAGAAAAAGGCTGGCACCTTGGCTGTGCCTTTCAGGCTGCAGGCTTTTCAGAAAAGAGCAGGTAAAAGCAATAAACCCAGAGGCAACCCATAATAAGGTATCATATCATTAGATGTCTTAATGAAAAACATCCGTAATTTTAAATGAAAAACACTTTACCTTTTCTCAACTTCCAGACAGCAACAATTTCCATTTACTTCATGACTTAGAAGGCAAAAGCAGCAACTAAGGAATTCCATCAGACATACCCTTTTAAGGTATACACACAATCCTTCCCTTCTTGCTTTCCAAAACTCTTAGTTCAGTAAGAACACACCACAGTGTCTTATTTCACACAACCAGTAATAACCAGAAGACATTTTCCTCTCGTTTATGTGTTCACCTTTACCACTTGGGAGTGCAACCGTGTGTCTGCAGAGGAACTGTATTGACAAGGAGTGCTGCCACGGCGCCAAACAGCCCAGCAGCCAGCCCAGTGCTACCTTCAGAAGTGATGTACTTCACTTCTTGATATTTTGTAAAAGTGGGGAAAAAGCAATCAAAACCCCAAGTCCCCACTGGACGTACCTTCAGGGAAAGGTATTAACTTGTGCACTGACACAGACCACGCTCAGCAAATAGACCAGGGCACTAGAGAAGCACTTCTGCCGAGCTTTCAGTAACGTACCGGTCCTCAGGAGAGCAAATGTCATTTTATGTTCCAAGATTCTCGAGGCAGCAACTGCATTTGCGTGCGGTGACTTGCATGCTGCAGCCTCAGCCATGATGATACTCATAGCATCAGTCTTGATATGTGAGTAAAAACACAATAGTAATAAATAATAATAATTGTGCAGTATGTTGCATGACTAAGATTAATTACATTGTAATTTGCATTACTTAATTACATGGAAGAATACAAATACTAGCCGAATTCATTAAGACATTACATTTAAGAAGTTGAGAGGGAACTAAAAGGAAATAAATGTAAAATAATAACGAATATATTAGAATACAGTATATGTCAGGTGGTAAATATATGTGCCGATGCACTAGATGGCAACAAGATTGTAATGTGCCTTTCAGAGTTAAGCCCCAGAACTAACACTAAATTCACAACATTCCAGTTTGCAATATCTATTAGCCATCAGTAAGTACATATCAAAGACCTGTCATTTTACAGGGCAAAATGTAAAACAGGTTATTAAAAAAACACTTATACCTACACTGACTAGCCACTTACATCCACCTCAACTAAAACTACATAGATGAAATTCATCACATTTAACCATCACCTCCGGTTGCTCATAGCTACTATTTCATTCCACATTCTAGTATTCTTTGTGTCACTAATCACAATTCTATATATTCCTCAACTCATACATCTATCATTAGTTACTATCAACATGATTTCATAAGCCAAAAAGAACTTCAAAAAAAGCAAAATTGAAAGCATTGAGTCTTCTTTCTTATTTCAGTCTTCAGAAGAAAAATGCTAGTGTCTCCAGTGCTCTACGCTGGTAAGAGACTTTCCTCGGATTTAATCAGGCAAGAACTGGCTTTCAGACCCTGCAAGCCTACAGGCAGTGTTTTATAATGGTGAGGTTGATGAAAAATGCTAAGAAAACCCACTGAGATGCAGAGCACAATGCATGCCCTGTAGTTAATCTTTCACAGTTACATGGTGAAGTTACTGCTCTGCCCCAGCATTAAGCCCCACACGGCTCTAGCTAAGAGGCACATCAGCTGCTGGAGCCCTAACTTTGCAATTCTAACATGTTTTCAAACGACTTTAGATTAACTCATTCCAAGGTGTGTAACCATCCCAAATATTTAGCAGTCACTTCACCCACTTTCTCCCAAAAAAGGCATTACAAAGATCAGGAATTTGTCCTCAATGCTGGATTTAATTTCTGAAGAGAGACAAAGACCCCATGTGTTTGTCCAGAACGGAGAAGTGCCGGTTAGGAACGACACGCAGAGTCCTCACGTGCCACAGCACGCGGGGGGCCACGAGTGTGTTAAACTCCTCAGGCCGTGCCGGTGTGTCTTTGGGTGCCGACACCTTCTTTCCTCTTTCTCTGACAGCAACAAACACACAATGCAGCCCCGTAAGTCAACCCTACCCAAACCTATCAATCCCAAGGCATTTTCCTCTGCTCTCAGATGTTTATTTTTCAAAGCAGGGCCTATTTCCCTGCACATTTCCAAAGACAGAGCCCACCTATTGTGCAGAGCTGCCCGAGCGCTTCACTCCCGTGCCTGGCTCACGCCGTCCTTGCCGCCGCACACCTGCTGCCCCAGTGGCACTTGCCATGCGGGAGGGATGGTGGCCCAGCAGGACGCCACAGCGCCGGGCTGCTCTCCACCCGCACGTCCCCTGGGCAGGCGGGAAAGGACCCTCTCCCCAGCAGCCCAGGGATATCCCACCCTGACCCCGCAGCCTAAAACAACAGGAACAGGGGAAGCGGGAAGATGTAAGAGGCGACCTTCTGTCCCAGACACGGAGGGGACACTCAGGAGTGAAAGCGTGGCACTCAGCTATCCCTTCTTCCCCCAACAGCACTGCTGGCTGCGCCAAGGGGGGTGCTGCACCCACCGAGACGACCCTTGGCACGGCCAACTTGGTTATTTCATCCTTCGTCACCTCTGCTGACAGCGGTGTCGGTCACCGCGCACCGCCCCGCAGCCAGCACCCGCTGCCTTTACGGAGTCAAACCATTCAGCCCATGGCTGTGTGTGAAAAGTCACACTGTCACAAAAATCAACTTGAAAGAGATTTGTGATCTCGTGGAAATTATTTACAGGAGAGTGAAACGACAGAGTGTCAGGGTCTACACCCACACCATGAGAAGGAGACACACACAGACAGGATTAGTTACTGCTGTTTTTTAGGGATCCGGAACACACACTACACAGTAAAAAGCTGTGTACAGTTCTAACACCCATAAATTCTCCTTATCCTCTTGCTTAGGTCAAACACTACACGCTTCTCCTCCACCGCCCCAAATGCGAATTTAATCATCTAGTCATGCTGCTCCTCATCAGAGCTGTTAGTGGCATAGTTACTACACAACGGACTCTCAACAGCCATGTCAGAGTGATACTATCTATAGCAACTTAAATCGTACTTAAGATTCAAGCACCATGAAATGCTAGTATCTCAGCAAGGTATGCAAGGCCCCTAAAACAAACAAAAAAATTAAACTGGCACTTTAGCCAAAGAAGAAAACTTTCTGAAAGCTTGCCAACACAGCAACACAAGCACTTCACTGAGCTTATAATATAGGATGGTGTCAGCCTGAACTTCTACAAAAGAACTGTTTAAAACAAAGTTAAAAACATTAGTTGGGAATATGTTTTTAACTCTGTGGTTTTATGGAAATTCTACTGACTTGAGACCAATTTATTTAAATATTTAAGGGCCACATCAATAGAACTCAGTTCAAATTTCACTTAATTTCATGCATTTTGAAAGATAAAAGATCTTTTTTACAATCTATCGATTCCTAAGCAAATTTAGCAGTTCCTTGGAACACGGAATCTTAAATATTTGCAAAAGTTCTGTGAGAAGTATGGCTGAAAGAGATACTACAATGCCAGGGATTCAGCGCAAAGTTTCCAGTGTATCCTTTAATGAATCAAATGAACAGAAGAGTCCCGCTTCTCAGATTACCTCTGCGAATTTGCCACAGCACTTCAATATTTATATAAAGTTCATCTTAATGAGCAGATTCAATATTCCAATGACTAGCTTTGCTTTTCTTAAAAGAAGGGGTAAAATTTAAAGATCTGAAAATAATGCAGTAACAAAACCCAGCCAATTAAATATATCAAGTACATCAAAAAGCTGCAATTGTATGAAAAGGCCAAATTAAACAAGATCTAGAAAAAGCAAAGCTAGCACATAAATATGGCGATTCGAGCATTAGTATTTGCAAATGAAACTTGGTTTTCTCTGTACCTCAGCCCCATCCCTTTAGAACCCGCTCCTCCTCTCTTTCATTTCCGCACTGCAGCATCCCAGCACCAACCGCGTGGCCCTGCCAGCGGCGCCCCCGCCGGCCCAGCTACCTGCCAGCTGCTGCTTTTGCTGCTTATGGCCACCACCAAAAGCTGTTCTTCAACATAGCAAATTTGGGGAAAGAAAATCAAAAAGCTTTGTCTTACCATATTCTGCCCGCAGCTACCAAAGAAACATTTGTTGCAAATTTCACCAAAAAAAATAAAGTTGATTAAACTTTTGATTGCTACTTTCGTGTAGTCCCAAGCTAGATATGCAAGCTAATGAACATTTGTAAGCATCACTGAAGAAATACAGGGAAATCCACAGACAGGCTCATTTATACATTAAGAAATTAGTCATTTCAATAAAAGCTAAACTGGATACCACCGATTTCAAACTGGCAAAAAACTTCTAAGTAGATTGGAGCATTTGCAGTAAAGAATTTTCTCACACTTAGGCTTGAGATAGCAAGAACATCAAACATGAATTAACCTTCAGAAAAAAAAAAATTTAACACTTTCTGGTTCATTTTGGCTTCAGAACCAGCTTCTCCCCCAATTGCTACCTGATTTGATTCTTTACGTCCTTGCACAGCAAGCCTAGACTTGGCAAAAAGCTATTCCTACACCTGTGACTAATTCTTTCAAAACAAAAGACTTGAGAACATACAAAGTGGCTGTACCTGTATCTTTCCATTAGACCATTTAAAACCAGTTTTCTTGTTTAACAATTGTAACTTTGGCCAAAGACCAGTGCAAACGATGGTCTGTTCACCCCATCTTTTGATGCCCAGATGAACAGGGAAGCAATCACACAAAGACCAAATCTTCTCTCTTCCCTCTCAGGTCCCCAGTTTAACATTCAAGCTGGTTCAAGGCTCAACTGGAATGAAAGCCTGGACTTGCTCCAGCCTAACAGAAACGCACTAAGCCAGCACAGTTCACTCTGAACCCTTTCCTACATTAGTACTTCGTGCTAGCCTCCTCGTGGCACGGGCTGAACAGGAGAAAATGCTCTGATTGCCTTTCTCTGAAACAGGTGCCACCCTTCGGAACTGCAGCAGTGGCACTCGGACAATTCGCAGGCTGGCTACCAAGCCAGACTCCCGGCGCCTGGCCCAGCAGGGAAAGCAGAGCTTCACAAAACCAGACAGAGAGAGGTGCCGCTGGCTTTGGGTCCTTCCTGCATTACATGGGGCATAGGTGGGGACAGCTGGAGTCGTGCTCAGCAGGGCCAGACCCGGCCCAAGGCTGAGCCGCTCCTCGCAGAGCTACGGCAGACGGTGAACTCGGGAACAGCTCCCTACGGCGGGAGAGGGCGTGAACGGCCACGGCTCTGATTAACGGCTTTCTTGCCAACACACAGCCCGTAATTTGCATTGGTTGTAATCAAGTAACAGGAACTCTCGGCACGTTTATGAGCAATCAATTACAGAGCGTCCTCGCTCTGCTAAGTTTATTCTGTTTATACACATAAAACAGCCAATGCAGAACACCCACCTGGCTCCGAAGATGTCTTTTTTCGCTAGATCAATGCCAGAAACCACCTTTACCCTGAGGATACGAGACTCCTCCTGTCAATAAAAAAGAAAACAGGTTTAATGTTTATTCTGTAATTAATTTTGAAGATCAGCAGTTAATAAGAGCTTAAGCTGTGAATGATCTCTCAGCCTTCAGAGAGCAGGAGTCTGCTAGGAGTAAGTAAAACCAGAATAAGAGTAGATAACAGTAATTATGTCATAGTAATAATAATGTAAAAATAATAGTAATAAAAGTAGAAGACAATTTGCTGAACCGGGCCATTTCAAATCCTCCATGATCCATACTCCACAGAAATTCATTCTGCTTAGACTCTGAAGCTGTTTCTTCAAACACAAGGGAAAATATTCGTAACATTTTTGCCCAATAATGCTAATATCTCTTGGTAAGAGAGATGTCTGTGGTTTAAAAAAAAAAAAAAGGTGCAAGGTTCCTTCAAATTACATTTTTCAAACCTGTCTCACCGCCTTGGTGTATACAGAACCGTAACAAATTTCAGTGACGCATGGCAGTTTCTGAAGATGCCTATCAGACATCCACCTGATGCTCAGTTTACTGCTCCCATACGTTAAGCTCCTGAGGAGCACTGGTATAAACAGTATTTTTTACTTTATTTTTTTCACCCTGTTTGACCAGTTTATTTTTGCTACATAAAGAGGCCACCAAAACAAAATCTGGAAAGGATCCTACGGGAACAGGTTCTGCAGTCACCTGTATCAGTTCTCCCTTTCTCTCCTCTGATAAGCCTTCCAGAACTGCAAGATACAAGATTCAATTACAGTAACTTGAGACTCTGTTCCTTGAAGCTTGTTCAGAAAACAATAACATTTCCCCACAGGTTTATCCTGGCATGACCATACTACACCGAGTCTATTTGCTTTAGATAGCTAAGAGCGAGACATGGATTTGTTAGCTGTATCGGAGATTTTGGAGATTATTAGGAAGGTCAGAAACACCCCCAAAGCCCAGCCGAGCCTGTCCAGTCTAATACCATTCCTCTGGAAGGAGTCGGAAACAGATCACTGCAGAGAAAGAAAAACAAAAGTCTCACTGAACCTGTCTGCAGGGCGAGTTTCATCCTGGCACACACCCTGTGTAGTAACCGTGCTGCATTAAAAGCTTGAGGATTTAAATCCTTTCTGAAAATTGGTCTGTGGGTATTCTTTCCAGCAGCACTTAACACCGTCCAAAGTGGTTTCTAATTAAGCAGACGGGATTCCTTCCAAAAGAGCCTAAAGCTCACCAGAGGTGAACAAAACAGTATGGGAAAAAGAACAATTCAATGGGCTTACGTTAGTGGACACTGAATTTAGTTTTCATATGTCAACTTTTTTCAATTTGTTAATGTCAATACAACATGCCTGGTCTTTTAGAGCGGTTTTAATAGACAAAAGGCAAAGAACTTGCAAATTGTGATCAAGAAAATTCCTTTATTAAGAGGAGACCACATAGGAAAAAAAAAGTCAGAAATGCAGACTATTCTGACCTTACTGAAGGAGAACTGGAGGATAAGAAGCTGTAATACCAAGCAGAGAGGGATTTCTGACAGTTACTATATTATCAATGCTACTCAGATTTCCTCACACAAAGTCCAAGATCAAGTTTGCTAGAGTGGCATCTTATTTCTGCACTAAAATCATCTCTGCATATTAACTGAATCAAAAAAATAGTATTTAAAAAACAAACCACAGAGCAGGAGGAAGTCCAGGTCCTGGAGGATCCCTAGTTCAGACATAGAAGATGATGCTCCAGACTATAAACTGATAGATTCTCAAAAACGTATTTGAAGTTTCACTTCCTAATTTGAGCACACCAGAAGATATGACCCTGCTCCCCTGCATGCAGGCTCTCAGCCTCTGCTAAATATTCCATTTTACCAAGCAGAAACAGTGCTTTTGCAAATATTTGTCCAAATTTCCATATGCATGAAATACATGCAATATTTTAAGAAATAATTAAAACACCTCAATTAGTAACAAAGCCTCACCTAACTACCCTCAAATTTTTTCCTTCTGACAGTAAGATACTTACTCTGATAACACCTATTGTATACAAGGAGCAAAGTGAATCTTGGATGGTGGAAAATTCTTCTGCAGAGCATGACATTTGATCTATAGCACTCTGAACCCTATGAGTAGCTGTTCAGACAGCTTGTCTGTAAAATAATCCTCTCGTAATGCACTGAACTTCTCTTATCTGTATCATTTTGTCTAAAAGCATTCACACAAGCAGCATAACGCCACAGGTGCATTCCTGTGCACGCACATGCATAAAAAGCACAATAAAAGAGTATTACAGCTCCTGCGACTACCCAAACCCCTCAGTGATACAGATGAGGAGTTCCCAAACTGAGCTTGCTCAGGCATCCCCACGGGCAGCGGTGGGTTCCAGCAGCAGCTCCCACCTCCCCAGGCCGTGCCCCGGCCGACACCTCGGATTTGTATCCCTCTGCTCTCTGCCTCCTGGGCTGGGAACGCTGCCTGGGGGGAACGGCAACACCGAGGGGCTGAAAAAAAATAAGGGCTTCGTATTCTTATGCTTGCTCTTTCCATCCCAATTTCTTCATTTATCTCCAAGTACACTGTGTCTAGGTAGAGAGAGGAGTTAAATTTTCACAGCAAGAGAGGTAATCTCACCTCATTGTCCACCAAAAATCTGATAAAGGATTGCTTGGCTAGGCATAGCAGAGACTCCAAACAGCATCAATTACCTGACACAGGTTTCCACCCACCCTGCTCTGCAAAGGCTGTACAAGGAAAGAAAATCAGGATTTTGGTTGGTTTTTCCTGTATACCCAGGGCACAATGACAGAGAGCAGCCAAGATCACTAAGTGTAGAAGAATTCTGAGTGAGAAGACCGAGGATCCAAACCCCAAATAAAGCGATCCCTTCCCAGCTTTGAGCCTGAGCTAATCTTTAGTTAAGCAGCACTTATACTTGTTGAGATTAAGGACGTGTTTACACATACATTTCTTTCAGTGGGAAGTGCCAACTCAAACAGCTCTCCCCTCCTGTTTATTCCATTCCCACCAAGGTTCTTCTGAACCTCGGTCAACACCTGGAGCCGGGGGAGCCCACAAACGGCCCATCAACAGAAGCCATGGGGAGAGGAGGAAGAACAGACAGCCAGAGATAAAGGGCAGGTCGAGGGGCTGCTTAAAAGCCAGCACAGCTACGCAAAGATAGAGGCGGCACCAAGACCAGAAATTTGAGGCTTCACTCTACAGCACTCATTAATATCCAGCTGATCTTAGGAAATGCTGACTTGCCTTTTTTTTCTACTCCAAATAACTAGATTTCTGGGATGGGGAAGTCCCCATGTACAAGCACAGAGAATGTCTTCCCTGAGTTCTGTGTCACCTGGACACATCCTCCAGATTAAATAAGGACTAAAAAAGCCAAAGACTTGACCATCACTCCAGAATTAGCTACCTATCGATTAAGACTGCTTGTCAGTAGGGCTAACGCCTCTCGTCAGCCTCGGGCTGTTGCTCACGCTCTGCACCTGAGTTCAGCAATCCAGCACAGCCCAGTCCAGGGCCACCTGTAAGCACCTGCGGGCCCCAACCGACCAGGTCCTGCAAAGCTGAGCTTGGTGGGCAGGCAAACCCCGGGCATGGGCAGAGAAGGGGCTAAGGAAACCCATCGGGAGGATGATGAAGGAGAAGCGGTGTGCTGCAGAGCTGTGGTTCCTGGGGGGATCCCACGCCTGGGAGAGGGGGTCTGCAGCGAGGCCGAAGGGTACGTGGAGGGACACATGGCTGGAGTCCTCATAGGCAAAACGAGTAACTGAACACAGAACAGCCTAACGGGGCTGATCAGAAGAGAGGCAGGCACGAGCACAACTCTGCGGGGCCTTGGGTCAGGGAACTGGGCACACAAACTGTGGGAGCAAAGCTCCTCAGGAGGGACACACACGGTTTTACTGTCGCCCAGCATGCTGACCTGAGACCAGCCAATCCAGCCAGGAGTGGGAAGGAGGGCCTGCTCCAACACCCCCCTGCTGAACCACCACACATACCCTTCCTCAGGCATCAAAGAGACACTGGATAGGTCCCTCACCACAGCATGATGATTTTTCTGTTGGACTTGAAAAAAGCACTTGCTTAATTAGCCCATGCACATCCTAAAAATGAAACAGATGCCACAAGACCATACCGCATTCATGAGTTCTTTACAGATCAATGGCTTTAGGTATCACATGAACTGACATGCCACTGAGCAGAAAGACAACCTTAAACTGTCTGGACAACCACCTCATACACACAAATCCAGCAGAGCACAACTTATGGGCAGGTAAATATCCTGACTGTAAGTCTTTCGTGAGTAATCAATCACCTGACAGATTCTCACAGAGCAGTTTTCCCAATACAAACTTGCATTTTCTGGCAGCTGTATCTAACATCCCTTTGAGCCCCTGGAGTGAAGAGGCAATCGCTTACCAGCGCCCAAGGTGGTCAGGCTCAGGACACCTCCGGGGGAAACCCCCTCCCTGTGCACCCAAGCAGCCAGCGCCCCCCTCACCTAACACCTCCCATCCTTCCAGCAGCAGCCACATTCCCTCCTTGCAGCACCCCGGGGGCGGGAACACGCCGGTGGCGTACAGTAAGGGAGGGCAAGGCTGGGGAGGCTGAGGCTACCTGACAGAAACACCGTCCTTACTGCGGGGCTTCAGCTGTGCAGAAGTCACCTGCTGCTCGAGCTGCCCTTCCCAGCACCCTCTAAGGAAGAAGCAGCACTCCGTAAGAACGCTCCAGAAACGGTCCAGAGCCCGCAGTCTGCCCTGACCCGCCCTAACCGACCCAAAAAGAGTTAGTGCTCAGTGTTCCAAGGTCGCTATTCAGCGCCGCGTGTTTTCACAGCTTCGCTCTGTATCGACAGGCAGCGACCACCACACCGGTTACACGGTCACACCGTGTCCAACAGCGTCTGCACTGAAATTCAGAAGGAATATGGGAATATTTGAAATCAACAAGATATGTTTTCCTCTCCCCATTTCCCTGATAGCACAGGCGGGAACTTTTGACCTGGATTGCTTCCTCTTTTGTAGTTAGTAATGACAGAGAACCGGTGCTTAGATGATTTAAATGGTATGACGCTGACAGCGGTTAACAGCAGCAACTTATCTGCTGCATCCACCT
Source organism: Strix aluco (assembly GCF_031877795.1). Taxonomy (NCBI): domain Eukaryota; kingdom Metazoa; phylum Chordata; class Aves; order Strigiformes; family Strigidae; genus Strix; species Strix aluco. Next base: position 96,523,417 of record NC_133971.1, on the reverse strand, counting down.
TTCAATCACTTCTGTAATCTTGCTAAGTGGATATATAAAAGGCACTCTTCTGGTTCTGCTCAGAGTTGAAAATACGTATCAAAGAGAAATACTCATCTGGTGGTGAGACGACACTGTGTCCACACTCTGTGCAATTCCTGCACTGTCTGAAACAACTAGTGTAGCCACTAACAAATGGCAAACTAGATGAGATGGACACTGAACTCTGCCGTTTTTGTACTCCACTGAATCCTGTTCATTTTGAAGAGCACATATCCTAAGCTTCATTTTGAAATACACCGTTTGAAAAAGCAGCTAATCTCACCCCGCAGAGGAATTTTTCTATCATTTTGAAGCCCTGCCTGGAAGGGTCTCGTGGAGACGCCAGGCTGCGGCTGCCAGGGCCCGGGCCGTGCTCCTCCTCCACCGCAGCTCTGACCCCAAAATCGCCTTCCTCCCTCGCTCCGCTCCTTCAGCTCCAACACAGAACACCTCTTGGCATTTAAAACTGCATTGTTCAGAGGGCTTTGATCAAAAAATGTTGCAGCACTGCTACTAGAAACCCAAAGCCGTGCGTGCACACCGGGATGGCCGCTGCTGGGTGGCTGTTAGCGGTGAAGCGGTGAAACGCTCACATTTATGAAGCCTCGCTCGTCAAAGTTATTTATGCCTCCTCTCCCTCTGTCCTCGCCCCTCCAACCCTGACCTACCTCACCCACTTCAGCAGGGGTGCCGTAAAGTGCCCGGTTAGGTATTAATGTTGAGTTCCACCGCTAACCACATTCATACTTACTTCTGCTTTGTCCAATGATTAACATCAAGTTTATGTATTCTTGCCTCCCTGAAAAATGTCAGAGGTTACAGAGTTTTCTCCTCTGCTGAAGGATAACCTTTATACAGGTTGTGTTTTCTCATCTGTAGTTCACATTGCCATTTCAGAAGGCTTAGCTAATTTAGGTGGAACCAAGCTATGAAACTGAAAGCCAATCATGCAGCAAAAACCATACGTGACCAACAATGAACAAACCCCAATTCACCTCAGAAAACAGGTAAGGGAATACAGATGCATTTATGGATTCAGGAGGCTTCTGTATGTATATTTATGTGTATGATCCACATTTTTTAACTCATTTTTAAAAGAGCACCACATTCACTTCCTCCAAGTCCTCTGAAAAGCAGAGTCATTTCTAATGCCTATTAAAGCATTCCATATAAAGCAAACTTATTAAAAATTCCTCCTGCCCTTGGATTAATAAAAACCCTGGAGCTGGGAAGTTTAGGTAAGAGTTACTCTAGGGAAGAGTTATGGCAGCAACACGGAAAGAACGTGGGCCCTGAGCTGTGTGCTTCTTCCCCACTGGTGAGGATGTAACGCCACCCCTCAGCCTCAGCCCTCCGAAGAATAATCCAGGAGAGGTGGTTTAGTCCACACCAGCTAAACCAAAACCGGTGTGCAATAAAAACCAACCCAAAAAACTTTTGGAATACGCATCTGTATGTTCTAACTACACATAAAAAGAAATGCACAGCAATCCCCAGTCCAGCATCAGAAGGAAAGCTGGAGATGTCAACTTCCTACAGGACAGAAAATCCCGTGATGTATTTAGTGTACGCGTTAAGAGAACGGCACTGAAATAACAATCGATACGGGTATAAAATTAGAAGCTTGGCTTTTTTAAGCGAACAGACGAGTGTGAAAGGCGCAACGTTTGGATCAATGAAACCAATATTTGAACAGATGCCATGCAGAGCAGAGAAGATTAAACATTTAACGTGTTCCTCCACAACTACCTCACAAAAGGCGTATAAACCCATCCCTAAGTCAAATCCCTCAAGACGGACAAATCTGCTTTCGTATTTTCCGAGTCGCAGCGAAGCCCAGCCAGCCTTGGCCGCACTTGCGCCAGGAGCCAGCAGCCGGCCATCGCCTGAGCAGCAGGAGCGCGCCCAGACCCTGTCGGGGGCTTCACGCCGGCGCCAGAAGCGGAACTTACCGAGCGCTGCCCAACTGCCCTGGCGCCAGACACCCAGCCGAGCGCGGGCCGCGAGGCACCGCCGCCGCTCACGGCCGGCCAACGCGGAAGTGCCGCTGACGGAGGCAATAAATGGCCATCACCAAGGCAACGAGGTGAAAGGACAGCAATCTAGGATTTCACCTGAAGAAAGCTGAACCTTGGCGGGGGAGTGTTGGTTTGGTTTTGTTTTGGGTTTTTTTTTTTCTTCTCTCTGTGCAGAGACATTTTTGATTTCAAACCAAGATAGGCATCAGCGAGGTAAATTTCCACTGACTGGAAGGAGAGAAACCAGATCGCACTGGAAAGTTACCTGCGCTCAGAGACTCTGTGAATCTGGTTTCATCCGCTGAGCACCTCGTCTCTATTTTTATTTTACCTGAAAGTTTGCAAAACATAACAAAATGGAAAAGACAACAGATCTTTAACTCGGTGTTTTGGTTACAAAACACATCAGAATGGAGAAGACAAGAACTCTTTAACCCAATGTTTTAACTGTTGACACTTTTGTTATCCTGAATGAAAAAACACACACAGAGCCCCTGGTGTGCTGGACATCATAAAAACATACAGTCACCCAAACAAACTGCTCTTAATTCTCCAAATTATTGTGAAAAATCAACTAGGATTTGCATTTTCAAAAGGAAACAGAGTATTTGTCATCTACTTAAAAAAAGGGGTAGAAGTGTTTTCTAGAGCCAGCCTAACGTGAGGCTACTCCTAAACCTTTCAGCAGTTGAAAATGCGGAAGACAAGTTAGACTGAAGAAGAGTCATGCTGATTCTTACTTTGATTTGTGGGTGGATTAAATCACCCCCCATTACCGCCGAGTGAAAGGAACCGTACTCTAGGAAGCTACTCCACATCAGCACATCACAGAGTCACCAGCCAGATCACCCTCTGTTCCCACACGCAGCCGCCCACCTTGCATCACATAGCGCCAGGGCCACCCAGGAGGGGACCCACGGCCTCTCGGGAGCGAGAGCGGCTCCCTCACGAACCCCCTCGCCGCGCGTGGGCAGGCGAGATCCGGCGCTCACCCCTCTCCCGCCATCGCCCAGCCCCTCCGATCCCTGCTCGAGAACGGCCCCGCCCCAGAAACGCTCCACTTCCACATTAACATCTCTGCCTACGTGTAAAGGCAACACAACCCAACAGCAACCACAGTTTGGAGGAAAGGCCGTGAGCCAAGCGAGGAGTCAGCGGACACATGGGGTACCGCTACCCTCGCTGTCTCCCAGCAGTGCGGGCAGCTGGAGGGGGAAGGAGTCGCTTTGATTTCTGGAGACATGGGGAGAAGAGAGGCACCCAAAGGGAACAGTTCCACCTCGGGGGGCATCACAGGGAGTTTCTGAAGGCCACAACAACGTAAGTCTCAGTATAACTCTTGTGGCATCTTAATAATCTTGACATTTTTCAGTGGCAATTTTGCAAAGAGCCTTTGATAAGATCTCAGTTCTGCAATGAAAACAAGAACATGCACTATGGGTATGAACAACATCTCCACTCTCCTCTGCAAAGTTCACCACAGGAAAAAACTTAGAGTAAAGGTCACTACATTACAACCACCTGGCTCAAGCACGGAAATTAAAATCTCATTTCAGGTGGCTTCCTCACAAGCAACCCGGGAACCCAGCTCAGATCTTCCTCCCTTCAAGTGTCCATCACATTCCCCCTCACAAAGTCTGAGACTGAAACAAATTGTGCCTTTTCTTCCCTGCAGAATTCTCAACTCTCACTGCATGATGCAACATATTTAAAAAAAAAAAAAAAAATCTTGTCTAAAGCAGATCTCAAAATCTGAGCAACCAAACCCAGCAGCTTTTGGAGGGAAGAATGCCGTGCAGTTTGGATCAGAAGGGCCCTGCCGGCCTCACGCAGCCGGTCAGTCGGCAGAGCACGGCACTCGCGGTGCTCAGGGGCACGTCTCCGGCCGAGGCGAGGACTTCCTGCACGGCACGGCAGCAAAACCCGACACAGACCCAAGTTCTGAGGACGCCAGAACTCTGCTGCTGAGCAAAACCTGACTTCTCATCTTCACGCAGCAATGCCCGGAGTCGAGGGGGACCAGCTCTTTTGAACACCAGACCAAGCATGTACTGGTTGGTGTGCTGGAGCAGGGGGAGGTGGCATTGGGGGCACACTGCCCCCACGGGCGAGGCCGAAGGGCTGGCAGAAGAATCGAAGGGTTTAAGTTCACAGGATGGTTGTACAAAGCCAAGATCCCCCAGTGTAGCCACAGGCCATGTCAGGCTTTGCTTAAAAGGCTCCAATTACCCCACAATGCTACAAAATGCACTGAATTACCTTTTGCTGAATATCTTACTAATAGACACCAGAACCACCACATCACCAGATAAAGCAAAAACCAGTACGCATTAAGAGAACTGCACAGGTCTCCAAACTGTGGGAATCTTTACCTCACACAACAGAAATATATTAAACGTTTTACAACAATGATTCAAGTCCTACTTCTAGGACTTCAGACCTCTAGGAAGAGGCACTGTATTCACGTTTTCCTTGGCTAGACTGACGCAGCCGGGGGAAAAAACCGCCAGGCAAAATTTCAGAAAGGCACAGTTTCTCTTAGAGGGACAGTACCACAATGCTGCTCTTGCATGTGGACAAAACAGCGCACACAAGTGAAGTGATCAAGTGAAAAACACACTTATCGGGAGCAGTGTATGGAGATCAAAGGCACACGCGCATCAGCAACAGGACTCGGAGCTCCCGGTCCAACGCTGAAAGCACGCTACCAAGAAACAGGCTCAGATCACAGTACTGGCCTCATGAAAAATCTGCTTACAAGATATTCTTACTGCATGTTTTAAAAAAAGTATTCCAGGTGAATTGCCATCTATTTTTATAAAAAATCAGTTGAACTCCATGCAGCCAGATATACGTGAGCAATTTTAGCAAGCACATAGAACCAGGTCACCTGTGGTCTGTAGAAATACCTAAGAGAATCCAGGAGAACTTTAAATTAATGGACTTGCTGTACTGCACAGGACTTTATTCTCCTTATTTAACATTTAGACCTATTTATATCACTCACTACAGGAATTCATCTAACCGACACGTTGTTTTCTGCACAACCTAATTCATTAAACTCTCCAGCAGTCTCACGCAGGCTGTGCACAGATGTCTTCTAGATCCAGCTGCGCCAGCACAGAAAAAAATTCTTATCCAACAGGATGACACATGCCAATCAAATTAAGTGAGGTTAGTTCCATGAGTCTTGCTGCACAGCCTCGAGCTCCCCAGCGCTCAGAGACAGCACCTCTACCAAGGGGGCTGTGACCGCTCACTGCTTGCCCTTCGCTTGCCTCTGCTCCAGGCTGACTCAGCAGGTACTCAGCTCTCCACCTGAGCAGGCAGACACTGGTCTAAATACCTACTCCTGTCGCTCATACTACACGGAGGACTACCCCCGAGGAGCCTGCAACAGCAACAAGTCTGCCAAAAAACCCACAACCATCGCTCCTATCTGCTTAATTTAGCAAAATCCTGTGGCAAGTATGTCAAAGGAAAAAAGTGTAGCATGAGAAAGGAGGGTATGTTTGCTGAATCATCTGTATACATCATAAATTTATGGTACAGGAAATTCTCTTTATGCAAAAAACCTCCAACTGCTTTTTCCTGGACAAGCCAAGAGAAATACTTAATCTTTGGTGGTAGCAAAGAACAGGAAAAGCGTTTGTTACATGTTGCTGTTAAAAATATGAACAAAGCTTTGACTAGGAGTTACTGGTGCATTCGCAGAAGTCTGTGACCTGGAAGTGACTCTCCTATACAGACTTAGTTTTCAAGGAAAAAGAGGAAAAAAACCCAAACAAACAAAACCAAAAAACAAACCAAAACCAAACAAAACCAAAACCACCCAACCCCGTTCTAGCTAGCACCAAGATCATCTGCATCCAAACTGAAAATTTAATGCAGGTTTAAATTCAAAAAGGAAAAATCTGACAGTAACTTCTTTTCCTTCCCTTAGGGGTACAGAAACTCAGCTGATTTGTTAAAACCTCAAGCTTTTATTTAAGCAAGTATCTAACTTCCTGGCGTGCAAAAATAGCCCTTCAAGTATGAACTACCATCAAATAAAGGAATGGTGTTTTCACATGCAGGATGATTACATTACACTGGCCCCAACATCGTAAAACCTTTGCCAGTCAGAGAGTGAAACAAGGCCAGCTGGTTTAATTTCAGATATTCATTATCCTCGGGTCAGTGTCTGGACAGATCTATTACTTTCCAGCACACAGAAGAGAGTAGTACTTCAAAACTTATTAGTCAAAAGAGAAACACAAAAAAATCCAATTCCCCAGTGAATGTCTAACAGCTTTGCCCAATAACGAAGCATGGTCTACATTCCCAATTAAGAGCCTGCAGTAAGAAGTCACAGAAGGGCACAATGGACTTGTTTTGAAAGCGTCTTTTCTAGCAGGACAGGGAGGTTTTTACCTTTTGCTAAGCCAACCTCTGATACAGTTGATTTTTTTTAAAAAAACCCACTAAACATCCTGAAGTGCTGTTTTTTGATACGATGAAAACCACCAGGCCCTTAAAATCCAAACTTTTAAAAAGTGAAAAATCATGAATTACACTTAATACAATCCTCTTTGTTTTTCCTATGCAAAATGCCACACAGATCCAGGTGTCAGTGTATTTTAGGCTACCCGTTCTCATAAAACCCCAGCGATTTATCAAAGGCCTCCGTGAGGCCTCGTGCAGCCCAGGAGCCCACCGGCCACCTCTCCTGGCTCGTCCTCAACACGCGGCCCACCAGGACCCAGAGAACCTTCTCTACAGAGCTGCTCTCCAGCTGGTCGGGCCCTGGAGCACAGGGTCACCCCTGCCCAGGTGCAGGACGCGCGTTGCCCTTTGCTGAACTCCACGAGGTTCCTGCTAGTCCCTGTCTCCAGCTTGTCCAGGTCCCTCTGAACAGCCACACAACCCTCTGGTGCATCAACCTCTCCTCCCAGTTTGTATCACCTCCACCTCAAAGTTTGTGGATAAACAGCAAACTAGACTGGGACACAAAGCGGAAGGCAGTGTTTTCAGATTTAAATAATAATACTACTACAAATGACAAGTTAGAGATGATTTAGAAACAGATAAAAGCAGAATTCCCAGCAAAACAGCCTCAAAGCAATTGTGGTTAGGAATCAGGCAGGTAGGAGAACAGGTTTACAACTACTGTGGTTAAGAATCAGGCAGGTAGGAAAACATTAAGCTCAGGTTTTATTTGTAGGCAATGACATGTGCAGGGCTCCAAGGAGATATACGCTGGCCTGCTGGACAAAGGGCAACTTCTATCTGCATGCAGCCAGAAGCTGTTCTGAAAAATGGCAGCTCTTGCTACTGCTAGGAATGCTCACCCGGGGAGCTGGAGCTGTGCTCTGCTCCACCTCGCCATTTGAAAGAGCTTCCAGCATCACCCAGGATGGCACCAGGTCCAAAGTACTTCCTAGTAACTCTACTGTTAATCGTTTAAATGGAATCTGAACATTCACAATATCACCACACCACTACGACCGCTACTGTTCTGAGAATCAAAACCACACTGAAGTTCACCAGACTGGTGAACATAGCAAGATTTATTTATTGCAAACCATCCAGGGAAAACCACATAGTAATAAGGTCTGCTTAAGCCTTCACAAATATCCCTGGGTTTACGTCCAGAAAAAAACGCACAAACTCTTAGCATGATTCTTTTGTAATTAGCTATTGTACACTGGAATGACCGTCCTGGGACGTACCCAACAAACTCCTGGAGTATCTTAAGACTCTTTTAAATAAGGCCAGATGGAGCGAGTGTTACGAACCCTCTGCGTGCAGGGCAGAGCCAGGGGATGCCCTGAGCAGCGCTGCATCATCGCAAGCCATCAGGTCCTAATCCTAACTAGGACAAGTGTGATTTCAGTGCTGTTTCACGGCCTTTTTGCAGGTCAAGGCAGGCACCTGTTCACCCGCCACCTGTCCGACAGGGTGATTTCCTATGCATACAGGAATATGTCATTATATATACAAAAATCCAAGGAACTATACACACCTCTATGCTTACACATGGGTATCTTGCTTTCCATGACCAAAATTTTAATTATCTTTGGCATTTGACCAGACTTAAGACTCACACACTTTGTTTGCAAGACAAACCCAACAACAAAGTAACAGTTTGGAAATGGGAATGTTGTTTTACCAGTCAAGAGGAGATCATTGATGTGCTTACAAAACGCATTACAATTTTGTTAGCCGCTTAGAGGCAGGTTTTGGTTTGGTTTGTATGGGTTTGATATGCTGTTGGTTTGGGGTCTTTTTACATTCACCGGGACTTAGGATCATGATCCTGCATTTCAACAGCTCCTAAGATCAGGCTTATATATAGTTTTTCACAGTGGACGGCAGTATGAGAAGAGAATCTCTGAAAGATGCTCTTCCCTCATGGAGGAAATCAATCCACTTTCTGATGATCACTCATTCCTCTTCTGCAAAAGGAGGAAGATGTTCAGCAGAACAAAACTTGAACTCACCTATGTTTCTGCGAAGGCAATACAACCAATGCACACATCCACACCCCGCCCCCCCAAATTCAGCAGCAATATTAGTTTGATTAATGATATTCTGAAATACTTGCAGGAGCAGGAGAGCTTTGACCTGAGCTTGAGCTGGACGTACAGCTCAAGGCCCGGCCTGTGCCTGCTGCAGCAGACCAGAACGTCGCTGGGAGCAACCAGGCAGAGCTCAGCGATCAGAGACCTCGTTCCACGCAGAGCCACGCCTGAGCCAGCCAGTGGTGACTCAGGGACCCCCACCCGCTCGGTGCTCAGCAGACCAGCACCCGCTTCCTCATTGCAGCTGCTCACGCTGGCCAGCAATTAACACCGCTGACCTAACGAGGAGCCCCGCCCTCAGCTGCACGTGTGGCATTACGCAGGCTTGGGCACTTGCATCGCACACAGGCTCATGCCAAGCAACCTTTGGACGCAGTACAATTAAAAAGACCAGGCAGATGTGTGTATGGGCTGGTGAGAAGTGTGCAGCTCCTGGCGGAAAGGGATTAAATGTCCTCATTTAGACCATGGTACGAGAGCATTTCATCAGAAACTCATCTGAGAGTCATAACCAGTGCTGGAGATCCAGACATTTCATGAAAAGGAGGACTAAAGCTCAGATTAATGTATTTCAAGCAACTTCCTTAAGATCCTCTCCAAGAGCCAACAGTCAGTTTTAGAAGTTCCTAAGAATGGACTATTCAACAGCTAAGCGGAAAAAGTCAAACGTCGTAAGAAAATGATGCCCTTTTAACTCACATTATGCTCATTATCAACCTGTATTTTATCCCTGCCATTTTACACGCTTCGAAAAGCAACTTTAAAGATTCTACCATTTCATTGAACCACATTGAAAACAAGCCTTCAGTAACATCTTTCCCAACACGGCACAAGGGACAGGCTGCTGACAGCGCACCGTCCGCGAGGACCCAGCCCGTGTGCTGGAAACCAGACAAGAGCTAAGTGTGGCGGCGTGCCCCCCGCCCCCAACCCGACCTCTATTCCCCATCACCCTGCCCAAGTGATAACCACCAGTGGGGTCGCAGGGGGCTCGGGGGATAGCCAGGGGCTAACCTGAGCAGTACCCACCTAACCACAGCGCTCGGCAATGTCCCACTCCAGCCCCCTCTGAAAGAAACTAGCATCTGTACAACTCTAAGCCAAGTATCTCGCTCCAGAAATAGTGGACAGCCCGGGGCCCGCTGAGCTCTCCTGCACGGCAGCGGGCTGCACGCCAGCATCTCCCCGCAAGCAGGGACGCCTCGCAAGGTTACTCCTCGAGGCTGAGAAAGTCCTTGCTGCAACAGATTCTTTCTAAGTGACTCATAGGATTTAAAATTTTAGCATGCTAAGTGGTATAAAGGATTGATTGTGCACATGTAATCCTTTAGACATAAACCACTGTCCAAGTCTGGGACTAAGTCTGGATCCAGCCGCATCTAAACTCCCTTCTGAGAAGGAGCTCAGAAGGCAGGGGGGTCCTTTCTGAACCTCGTGACTCAACGGGAGGGTCTCCCTGACAGTCTTGTCTGACCCTGTCCTCTCTCCAGTAAATCATCAAGTGTACTTTGCCATCGAATCTTGTTAAACCAGTCACATTTACTAACAAACTTTGTTGAATTGCTGTTTTCATACACATATTCTGATAGATGAAATGTCAAGATATCGATGTTTCAGAGAAGCAACTGCTTCCTGTGCATGCAGGGCAGTCTAGACACCATTGGTTTAAAGCTCATTTTATGAAAATTCTCTTATCTTCTTTCTTTATACTCTGAGGACTTTGACAGCTGTGACTGACAAAGCCAGTGTTGACTATTATCATGTCACAGATTAATATTCACACTTCCTTAGTGATAAGTCTGGGAAGTGGCTGTGCATAACTAAAAAACCTGGTATCTTACTGGTTTATGCACAGAAAATGTACATTCACAAGTGTGGTGCTGGTTATCAGCTTAGCTTTTTTTTTTAAGACAGGTAAATCTCAAATACCTACTAAACTTTTTGTCATTTTTGAAAGGCTGATTATGCATACAAAACATACAAGAGAAGATCCGTATCAAATAGGGGAGGTTTAGTTGTATTCATTCCAGTAGCCCAATTAGTTGCCAACTGATCACACAAGCCTGTTTATGTAACCACAATCTATATTCTTGTCAGACATGTAATGATTTTAGACCATAAACAGTCAGCTTTATCGTGGCTGCACTGTTTAATGACATAACATGCATTCAATAAAAATGTAATCCAACAATAAACAGTGATCAGAGGCTCATTTCTAACCCAGATAACTGCAGCGACCCAGCGTATCACACACCTGCAGCCCAAAACTGCACCACTGGCTGCCTCACCTGGGGAACGACCTGGGGGGCTGCTGAGGAACAGGGCGAGGAATTTCTTAAATGGGCTTTGCTGGAAAAAGCAGGAAAACTACACTGTTTTTTTAAAAATAGTTTCATTTGTCTCCTCTATTCAAACCAGAGATCAAGTATGATTGTAACGTGAATAATTACAGCTTCCAATCATGAAGTATTAATGCTAAATTATTACATTTACTGCAATACATCCCAATGCATTCAGCAGTTGTAGCTTTAGGCATACTAATAGAACAGTACCACAGAAGATTACTGGTTAACTAACAACATGGTAAATTGTGGGTATAACGTGATGTATTCCTATTCATCCTGATTCGAGCCGTGGAGGAAAAATAAGCAAATATGTCAAAAAGCAATATGCACTGCTAACAGACCCAAAATACATATCTGAAAGCAATTTTAGGAAGATTAGCAAACATTGCTGGCACTAAAACTTATTCTACAATTTCAGTGCTCAGTGTATTAATTTACTACAAAAAGACCTTGTTTGAAACTTGGTTCATAGCAAGCCTGAAAAACTGTAAAAGTAAAAAGGATGAAATACAGGCTGTAATCCCAAAATTTGATCAGAAACTGGATTCATGCATTTTGGAGAGCTTCACCAATTTCTCTGGTGTTCTGTGACTGGAGTCTATCAGATATTCTCCAGATTTTCCTGGCTAAATGAAAGCATTATACTAAATCAGGTGAATGCAAAGCATCTGTATACACACGCGTCTATGTGTTGCCTGAAAGAAAATTATTTTAATTACTGTATATTTTACCAAAACAGAAAGGAGATAATTTGTTTTCTAGGGCGGAGAGAGAAGAAAGTCTGCAGGAGTCTGATGATTAACATAGTCAAATAAAACACTCATAAGAACTCTAACAAAGAATAAGAAATTTTCAAAGAGGTCTGTTTGGCAATACAGGAGACTGGGAATTCACCCCGCAATCGCACCACCAACACCACCCGCAGGAATTGCACACATCACGTGAAGGAAAGTCAGTGCAACCAGAACATCTGTCCAGAAGATGCTCTGGCAGTGTCCTGCAGGGGCGACGCAGGACAGCCCAGACAGACGCTCCGCTTCCCTCTGCAGCCCGGCACAGCGGGGTCTCGGGTGCCTTCCCCTGGGGAGGGACACGGCCCTTCCACGCGCTCGGCCAGCAGCTGTCGGTCCTGGCCTTTCCAACACAGACCTGCGACATGCTGCTCGGCGCGAGGACGCGTGGCAGAGATAAGCCTTTGCCAGAGGGAAGAGCTGGTTACACTGCAATGACTTTGGGACATCAGAAACCACGTCACCAGCAGCTCAACAGCCCACTGAATGTCTGACCTGAGCCAGTGCTTCGTTACTGTTTCAGAAAGACTGGGGGGAAAAATAAATGTATTTACTCATGTCAGAGGGTGCCCTGGGCACAGGGTGCTGGAGGTAGAAGCAGCAGGAGAGGCTGAGGGAGGTGGGTTTGTCCAGCCTGGAGGAGAGAGGGCAAAGGGGCTGAAGCTCTGCCCACCTGAGAGCCTGCCACGGGGATGACCCAGAGCCTCCGCCACAGCCCTGCGGCACAGGGCTGGGAAGTGACCACCACAAGCTGAAACAAGGGAAATCCAGCCTAAATAAAAGGACACGTTTTGCACATCCCTGGGCGGTTAAGGACTGGGATGGGGCCCAGAGGCTGTGGAGCCCTCACCGGTGGAGGCTGGTGACCCTGGATGGGGGACAGCCCCACACAACCTGCTCTGACACTGCCCAGCGTAGAGCCGGGGCTGGGTCGGAGGATCTCCGGGCGCCCCTTCCCGCACTGCCGCAGGGCTCGCTGCCCTCCACCGGCCCCATCTGGCAGCAACTCCTGCAGAGGGTCTGCGGCACAGCCTGCAGAGTCCAGCACCAGGAGATCTTCTAACAGACTGCTTCAAGATCACATGCAGCAGCATCAACTCCAAATTCCTACCAAACACAGGCATGCAGAGGAAGGTGGCCCAGACAGAGGTTTCTGCTCTCTGGGAGGCCTCTCGGAGAGCCAGGAGCTGCTGCATGGCAATGCCGCAGAGCCCCTCAGCTACGTCTGAGCACCGCTCAGCACCTACCTGTCCCCATGAGACACAAGCACCCAGCAGCCTTGGGACAGCAGTGTTCCGAGCCCAGCTCTATCCCCTGTGCAGCCAGGCCACAGGGACAGGTCACGTCCCCGCCTCATGCCTCGGCTTCCCTGGTGGTGCAGCGAGAGGGAGGAGAGGTGCACGGCGCATCGCTCCAGCGGGACTGGGGGCCCAGCCCACCGTGATAGAGAGCCCGAGACACTGAAGGCCTGATGGCTGAAGGGCTTTCAGCCTGTACTTTTCACCTATTCGTCACTTTTTTAACCATCCTCATAGCTCCACTGCAGTAGACCAGCTCAGAGCAGAAGTCAGGAATGTCAGTTTTCAGAGAAAGGCTCCATTTTCTGACACAATTTGTTTTGTTGTATGAATCATCCTATTATCCAACCAGAAATTAAATTAGATCTTCCAACTCTCAACTGAAGTTAATAATTAATGTTACTGTGCGAGTTTCCAGCCTTCCCTGGTGAAGAAACTTTCAAACACATTAACATTTCAATGAGTGCCGCTGTCAGTCAACCCTGCAGTTCACTCCTTTGGCCTCTCTTCTCCACCTTGATCAAGTTTCTTTTGTAAAAAAAAAAAATTATCAAGTCATATCCTCCAGCAGTACCTCTCTTCCCCTTAAGGCAAACCCGACTGTAAGCTCTGCTCCCCAAGGATCTCTAGTTTGGGGGGATGAATCACTCTGGTTGCAGTCTCTGCCCGATGAGGGGAGGACAGACCAACCGCTCAAACCAGTGCCTGAGCCCAGCTGATGGGGAAGGGACCCGCTCTCACCATAAACGCCTGGTGCCCAGGCCTCTGTGTCCTGGTTGTATTCTTGCCATTTCCAACACACATGCACGCTGTGTCCCACCTCCTTCTCCATCCCTTTCCTTCCTACTTGCTTTAAGAAACATAGCAGCCCTTTGACAAAGATTTGACTTTTTTTTTTTGTTTGCAAAGAGTATTTGTCATTTAAATGTATATCTAGGGCTAGAAAGCCCTCACAGTTGAAAACTATGGTGTCTCCTGAAAGAATGAGAAAACTGTGCCGTGTCCAACTGGGGCCTAGATTGACGAGGTTTGGGAAGTTAAGCAGTGAGCAAACACAGACCCCCTGGATGGAGGGACAGCAAATCCCACAATGCAAGTCAACAGTTTCCTTCTCCTGTGTCCACTGACATACAAGGAGGGTATGTTATGACCAGCCAAACACGTGCACAAAACTTAAGGTATTGTGAAAAATAGCTGTAGTTTTAAGAATAAATTAACAAGAACATGACCAATGCAGGAGACTAAGTAATGCCAAAGGCACACCTGAGTTAATATACACAGTCAGTCCGAATAATCAATTTCGGCAAGTTCCTCACTTGCAAATCAAGAGGATTGGGTAAAAAACACATTACTACTGCTTGGAGGCAAAATACTTGTTAAACAGTTAAATTTTCTACTGTGTTTTTTTAAGATTAAGTTATCCAGCTGTAGAGCTGTGTCAGCATTCATTTGTCCATATCATCTTTAGCCTGGGTTAGCAGCCTTTATTTTCAGCGTGCAGACTGGTGAGCAGCCAGAACGCGCCGGTAGCTGTATTTGTACCACGGAAATGCTGTTAATACCCAAGGCATTTTTTTTCCTTTCATGAAATATGCTCATCTTTTTCACGCTGTACAAGAAGAAACCCATATAAATAAAAGGAAAAAAGAAAGACAGTGATACTGAACTTTTGTTTTATATAAGTAATTTCTGCACACATATTGAGGGTGGAAGGCTTGGGTTTGGGTTGGTTTTTTTCTTTTGGGGGGTGAGGTTTGGTGTGTTGTTTGCTTTGTTGTTTTTTTTTAAATTGTATTAATTGCTCATAGGAAACTCCTCAAGAGTTTGCGAAATCCTGTAAATAAATGGATTGTTGCTGGACAAAGCTCAGAGGTTAGCTCAGTCCCTTGTTCCCAAAATGGTACTTGACACTGACTAGACTAAGAAACACTCATTAAAATATTCAACACTCATTATCCCAAACAAAGGATGGACTCTGTGTTCTGCCAGGCATTCTGGATGCAAAGCGCGGCTCCGAACAAAAGCCACATTCAGAACCGATGTATTGCAGAAGATCTGCAATAAGGTCAGTCATTCATCATCTGGGAGCAGGACCTCATCCCAGAGCAGCACAGATGCGTGTTCCTGGAGGACTCAGAAAGGGAAGGGAGCAGAGGGCATGGCAGCACCAAGTGCCTTGGCCAAGTCAGGAGGCAACTGAACAGCCTCTACCTCATGTGCTGCGGTGCGAGCAACGCCGTGCGGGGTCAGTAACAAGCAGGTAGAACAGCGATTTCTTCACCACAACTGGTTGCAGTCCCAGGATTACACAACCAGTATAAAGTTTAAGATTCAGAGTTTCATAATAGTTTCCCTTGCTGTATCTAACTCAGCAGCCTGTGATTACAAACATAAGCCATTTACATAACTATTAACATCTTAGCTCATCATTTTAGACATAAGAGTTTTAGATTGATTTTGAGCCTAGTCCTGAAGCGTAAGACAACATCTGTCCCTGGAACAGCAGAAGCCCCCCAGTGAAGCAGCATGGGGATGCAACACACAGCTGTCTGTGCAGGATGTGCTGCTGACATCGTGAAGTCCTTTACTTTTAGAGAGCTCAGTCAAGAACATCAAGGACAGGATTTTTTTTCCAAGACAACAAATGAATATTACAGTGAATGAATAACAGTGACGAAAAGCTCTCGGGATAACACAAATTAACAGAAGTCTGAAGAACAAAGTCCGTTTCCTCCAGGCAGGTTTAAATGAAGTTATGTTCCCTTTCAGAAATAAGAAGGCCATCTACAGAAAGTCTGATTTTGCTTCTAAATGATTACTGTGGCTGCATGAAGAGAAGGGAGAAAAGCAGCTAGGAGCTGCTGCAGATACCAAAATCCAGCTGCACACAGAATTGCCCCCTTCAACAGGCACTGCTTCTGTGTACGTTGGAGTTTCAAAACAATATATAGCCTCAGGTATTTTATGTGATGTTATTCGGCCTATACACAATTTCGTATTGCAGTTGCTTACAGTGAATATAGCAAAATCCGCCCAGATGAGGTAGCAGCTCCAGCAAATGAAACTGCTGGTAAGGAACTTATGACACTGAGAAAAGTGCTAAATCAGTCAGCAAAAAGTCAAGTGAAGTTGACAGGCACCAGCAGGGTCAGGAGGCAAACAAAATAGAACCATCTCTTCCTCATCTCTTCTCTCCCCAAAGGAACCCCAAAACTCAGGGAGTGCTAGTGTGCAACACCAAGGTAAGCTATTTTGTTTGTCAAGACTTCAGACAGTGTTAAATCACCAGACACAAAATAAGAACGAGGGTGGCTCTCCTGATATTTATTTGGCAAGCAGAAAGTTTGGTGCAAAAAGGGAAAACCCAAACTTCCCAGAACGGTGATACAATCCAGGTAACTTCCCTACCCTGCTGAATACCACCCAGACAACAGAAGTCATCTCCAAAGCAACAGCACTCTTGCGGGCTCATACAGAGGGTTTAGGGAGAACCAGCCCAGCATACAGAAGCCACACCACGAAAGCAAAGTCTTCTGGGCTCTCCTCCTCTCCCACATTCCACAGGGGACATCAGCAAGTGCTGAGCACTCACTTAAAAACACCTTCTCTGCAAGCGAAGAGGACTCCAGTAAACAACAGGCACAACTCAAGCAATCTCCAAGGAAGTTCAGTTGAGGAAAGTACCTGAACATTTTGTCAAACTCCTGGCTTTTTCATCAAACCCCCACAAAGCAGCATGAAGAAACGTAGCTGAAGTTGTGTTTTGCAGGTAACATTTCAAAGGACAAATTAACTTTGAACAGTGAGAACAAGAAAAGACTTGGCATTTTACCCTGTGTGTTCATTCACAGAAGAGTCCCATCGATGAATCTGCTAAAGCAATATAGAGGGACTGGGTCTTCTAAAATGAGAGCGACTGAAGCACAATATTCTTTTCCCAAGAGATCAAATAGACTTTCAGGCCCTAAGCTAACCTACACAGATAGCAACAATTTACAAGCAAAAAGGAAGCTTTAACACATCAAAGACAGAAAAAAGGACTCAGACACAGTAGACTCTGAGTGACCAAACTGTACATATTGGATCAAGCCTGACTGCAACTACTCGCAGAGGGCACCCGCCCCCCTCCCCTCCACCACCACGTGCTCTCAATACCTTCCTCACATCTGACCCACCACTCCTACAGACCCGGAGTAAGTCTGGTCAGCAGGTCGATTTGACAGAAAACCAGCCCAACAGAAGCGATTAATTTCCTGCCAGCTCAGTTCACTGACCTGACTAGGCTTGCTGCTCTTGGTCGCTATGGCCGATGGCAAGGAGGGGGTCAATCAATTCAGTGTGACCCTACACTGCCATAACTTCATCCTTCTGCTTCTTCGTGGGAAGCTGTAGTATACAAATTCTTACTCTACACAGAAGGGGAAGAAAACAGTTTGAAAGGTTTGCTGAATACAACATAAACAAGTGTTTTGTGAATAGAGAGTTTCACTTGTTCACAAAGATCCCACGCTGCATCAGAGACCCAGGGGAAGGAGGAGGTGGCAGTGATGCAGAGCCATCCTCGCCACTGGTGGCTCTCAAGTCCACAGCAGTAATTCCTAACCCAGGGAATCAGCCTGGCGTCCAGGACTACCCCTCTGCTGAACCTGGGCGTGCTTGCCACCACAGGCTGTGGAGGCACCAGGGAAGTCCCAGCCCTGGGCAGAGAAAAGGCAGTAGCTCCTGTGGCACAAATCACAGCCCGTTTCATCAAGCAAGGCTTTGCCTCCAGGGGAAATCTGGAAGTCGCTGGCCTAGAGACACAGACTGCCAAGTAACAGCTCTATGAAGCAGGTATCATTCAGAGAGGTATTTTATTCTCTATTCCTAAGCATTTTCATAGCAAGCTAAAAAAAACCACCACAAAACTTTGGTACCTAGTCAAACTGGTGAACTCCGAGTGATGCTGCAGGGAATGACAGAACGAGGAGGCTGGGGAAAACACTGCTAGAGGAAAAGTACAAGATCCTCCCATGTAACAAGCAACTGCCAAGGAATGGGAAGATGACTAAACCAGAAAAAAAGTCATAGCACAATAGGTAGCTTGCCAAAGATACAACACAGTAATGAGAGCAAGAAATTAACATTAATCACGAAGCCTTCAACCTTTTGCAACAACTTCGTCTCATTTCATTTTGATCATCTCAGAGGAAGAAGCACGGCTGCTTTTCAGCTCAGTAATTTTCCAACTAGACCATACTCCAGCAGCTCGGCCAGAACTACCACTGACTTGTAAGTCAGCTGAAATAAATGAAGAATCTCATGAGTAGTCTTTCCCACTACTTAATTTGCTACTGTCTTCTGATGGGAATACCTAAATGTTTCTGCACCCACAAGCAGTGAAGTGCTATCTCCTCACAACATTTTCAGTTCTCAAATAGTGATACAGCCATTCTGTTCTTGCCTCATCCAGCCTTCCCTAAAACCTACAAGTGAGGTCAGAAAACTGTGAAAGATAACAGATAACTGTGCTGTGCTCTCACATATCTCCTGCCTTTAATGCACCTTTCAGGTATTGAAAGCATTTATGGAATGGGGGGGTGGAACCTCTCCTTTAAAAAAAACTTTCTCTGCCTCCATTTACCAACAACCACGTCTCTCCATTTGAGTGGAAGACTCAATTGTTCAAAGAGAAAAATCTCTTTAGTGTCAGTAAAGGGACAAGCACGTTTCAGCCTAAGCTACATAAGACTAAGGACTTACACGACATTAATGGCCAGTTCAGCAGCAAAGAAGGGCTACAACCTTTTCTGAAAGGCCCGATGAATACCCCCTTTATCTAAGGAGACAGAATAAGCACAGATTGCAACCAGAGATCAGGCGTGAACTCCAAAGGTCAAGAACTGCACCTGCCCGCACACCGATCCTTAGCAGCACAGACCAGGTACCCCTACTCCTCAAGCCCCCGTTCATAACTCTATTTAACACCCATCCCCAATGACGTGGAGCAGAACAGCGCAACCCTCTGGTTTCACAGGTAACACAAACGAGACCATGACATCTGGCTGGAAGAAAGACAGAAAGTGTCTCAAAATGCAAAAAGCTGGTGCTAGGCAAACAGATGACTTCGGTGAATGCCAGGGCAAGAAAAGTTCAGGAAGTCCTGATATGAGCTGTGGATGGCTTTTTCCACACAGAGGCCCTGGCTTTCCAGAGATATCACACCTACAGGGAACACAACAGAACACACACAGCACACGTTCCTCCCAACCGGCTCTTCCCCACGCGATCTGTCCTTACCAACGGCAGCGGGGGCTGCTGCCGAGACGGGGTGAGGGAGAGGGTCCCGGCCTGCCCCCAGCTGCCCACCCCCACGAGAGGGGCCAGCAGAGGCCCCTCGGAAAGCAAAGCCAGCCCAGGACACACCTGCAGACCATCTGCCCTCCTGACAGGAGCAACCTCGGGTCAGAGCTCCAGCAGCACTGGCCTGGTGCCGGGCAGCAGCAGCACAACAGCCCCGACGTCCGCCGGCCCCGGCGCGCGATTCCGGGCTGCTGGACGTCAGCTGCAACGCTGCCGAACCCCTGATAAACATCAGGATGCCGGGCGTGAAACCACCGAAACCAGCCGGTGGGAAAATTCAGGTTTCCACAGCAACGCAGGCAATGACACACGGTGCTTCAGCAGTGCATTCCTGCGTTATCAAACACCATCGGCATGTGTATTCCAGCCTGCAGCTACACCGGCTGGAGGACCCTCATCTCATTTTCCAAACGCTGCAGTCCTGGCGTTGGAACACAGAGCCTCAGCTGCCAACAAACCAAAGGTGGTCGCAGCGCTTAACGACATCCCTCACCAGCTCCAGGCTGCAGCAGGCATTGCTCCTCTCACCTTCGAGCTCCCTCTCACATGGGTTAATGGCTTTGCTTCTTGGGCAAGTTTTAGGGATTTGAAACAAGAACCCCTCGCTGGGTACAGACGAGTGAGGACATAGAGCACGCAGCAGCAAAGCCCGCTCGCTGCCAGCTGTGCAGCGCAGAACACACCGGCACGGGTTACGGTTACCCGCGCTGAATTACATCCAGTGGTCTCTCGCTGGAGTGAAACGAAGAAAAACAAATGCAGTCACGAGTAGTTCAGAACAGAAGTGACCAGACTTAAAATAAAATCAGACTCCATGACAGTAGCACAACGGATTAAAGGTAAATATTCATAGCATCAGCAGGATGAGAGAACACAAGTTTTTGCTAAATCAATTCAAGCAAGTGTTGGAGGCATTTCTGTAACAACGTCAATCAAAACACAGTAACTGGAGTCATGACTGAAATGCTTTAAAATATGCACCAGTTCCAACCCAAATTTCAGACAATATTCTAAGGGAAAAAAGTGACACAAGGAACATGATAACCACAAGACTTGAAAATACATTAGCTACAAACTTCGCTGATCGTTAAACACTTAGGAAGGACCAGTGGCTTCCAAAAAGGGCTCTCCCAGGACCCTGCACTAGGAGCACACAGGCACACAAGTGACCTTGCAGGTAATCCACACCCAGTGCTGGCCAGGTTTACAACGTTTGACTTTCAAACTACAATGGAAACGACAACAAAAGCAAGACCTGACCACTGGACAGTCCTTGCTGCACCCACCTCTTCCCTTCCTGGGGTTCAGAAAAAGCACAGCCACCACCCTTGCGGGTGCAGGCAGGCCTTAAACTGAGCTAGGTATAAATCAAATCACATCCTCAAATGAGGGGAGAAAAACGCCAGAGCTTCTTTATCATGCTAGTTAGACCACAGAAGGATAATCTTTTCTGAATAAAAAAGGCCAACAGGACAACACCACCAGGATAATCCCCTTTGTAAAAAAGTAAAAATTTAAAAAATGCATCTACTGTTACCTTTAAAAAAAAAACCCCATAAAAAAACAGGGATTCATTTCAGTTAACTGCCCATTATTTCTATTAAATGCTGTTTTGAAATTCTGCTGGCCCCCACGTTTCTGTCTGGTTTCCAGAGCTCCACTCCTCCCTTACTGGCGGGCTGGTTGTGCCCATTCCTGTCTCTGCCCACTCCCGGGGGCTGAGGCAGCACTACCTGGAGTCCCGACACGCTGCCGGAGCTCGCCAGCTCGCTTGTGTGGGTACACAGCCAGCTAGATGGGGAAGCCCAACAAATCAAACAAAAGCCTCCACTTATTCCTTGAGCAAATGGTCACTGGGCAAAGGAGATGCCTTTTTAGACGGAGCTTTAACAGCTGTTCTGTCAGAAAAGCACTCAAAAAAATAAACAATTGATTAGCCCAAAGCTGCCTCCTAATCAGTAGGGTAAAACAAGGCACACAACACGAATCTAGAATAAAATGAACTCTGAAAAGGGGAAAAACCATGCTCTGAAAAACTATACATCTGTTAGAGTACTTCAGCAGCCCCGGAGACCTGAGCATCACTGAATAATTTGGATTGGGAGGGACATCTCTAGCCAAAGCTCCTGCTCCCAGAGGGTCAACACCAACTTCAGACCAGCTGGCCTGGGGCTCCCTCCACTCGGGTCTTCAGAAGCGACGCCTCAACCCCCCGCCCCAGCACTGAGCAGTCCTACCAACTGAGGAACAGATGCACAGATACAACAGCAGGTAAAACATTATGGGCTTACTAAAGGCAGCACCGCACAAAGTCAACAGAGCATATTCCTTTGAGGAGCTGAAAAAAAACCTGCTGCATAAAGTATACACTGTAGCTCTTACTCATCAAGGCTCCAGTGAAGTGACAATGACACAGCAAAGACGACTGGTAGTTAAACAGCCGGTTGTGGTCACAGCCAGAAAGAAGCCTGTGAGGAAGGAGAAACACCTGTGGTATCCCCAAGCTGCTCCAGTTGTTAACGAGAATGCTCCTGGACTGGTCTCCTACAAGCCTCTTACCAAGCATTGCTGTTAGAAGAGGATTTGCACCAGAACTGTGGGCGAGAACTAGCACAAGATCTGGCCAAGGAGATGACAACGGCGTAGAAGCAGCCCTCCTGCTGGGTAGGACCAGGAGGTTCGGAGGCAGGGAGGCACTACCAGCAGAGGAGACAGGAGAAAAGACTCATCCTACTTCCTGTGCTATCTACTAAGGCTCTGCTCAGACAGGGAGTAGCAGTGAGTCACTGCTGAGGACACTGTCAGGCCACAGGTGTGTCAGAGGACTGTTGAGAGCAGCCTCCCCTGCAAGGGAGAACAACACCGCCAGCTCCTTCGCACGAGGAACTACAGCGAGAAGTGTCTCCCCAGGCCAAGGCTGCCGGAGCAGGCGGCCTTCACCCACAATCCTGGCAGAACTCGCATGGGAATTTTCAGCATTGTGTTTGTTATCTCCTACCTGGCCTTCAGGAGTTAAGTTTTTTCTGTAGACACTAAAAATGAGGAATAAAATATTAAGTGACAAGACTTGACTAGACAGAACTGAAACAAAACAAATAGACAGCAAGGATGAAAATACAGGTTCTTCTTCTGCCCATCCAGCCACACGCCCCCACTGCTGATCCGAGACAACCACAGGACTGTCTGACTGCACAGCAGGCAAACGTAACCCACTGGAACAGCAGAAAGCTATCCTGGCCTAAACCGTGATTTATTTTTAATCCTTTTTGGCTAAACTGTATTGATTTAGCTTGCTAGCAGAAGAGTGCCAGCACAAACGGCAGGGAGGGATCACAGCTGGAACTAAGGAAGGGTAAGGGGAAAGCAAAGCCAGCCACCCTCCCCACTTAAGCTGCAACAAGATGTTAATTTAGTTCCTCTGATGTACGAAAAATAAACCATCTCTTAAGAGCAACCACTTCCATCACAGTTGGTGAACGTCTCCTAACCCTAAGGAAAATGCTACTATTCAGGCAAGTAACTTGATGAGATTCAAAAAGTTTCCCCAAGTTTGGATAAATAACTGTACCTCCACAATGCTGGTGCCTGGTTTAAATATATTCGTAGCCATTAAAAATGGTAAAACTCCCTACTCAGTCCAATGCAATGTATAGTACTGACATACTACTAAAAAATACAAACACAATATTTAATTTTTAGCATTCCGATAATAAAAATTATAAATAATTGGAACACCACCCCAGAAGTTCTAGATACTTAGTACTCCGAGTGTGTCAAAGCCTACCAAATGCCACTACAGGCCCCCCCGAAGCGTAATGCCTGAGGATACGGAACTTCAGCAGGGAAGCAGCTCCCCCACCACGGCACACACCTTCCCAGGCACTCAGCTCCCTGTCCTCCTGAGTCGGCTTCCTCGGGGAGCACGGGGAAGTTCACCATCTCCCCGAGTGCCTATCTACTGATCCAGCTGTGTGTCAACTTCAGCACTAAGACTGCACTTTAAAAAAGAGAGGTGGAAAAAACCAACCCACATACAAACATAGCCAGGGAGGTGAGCCCAGTAATACCGAGACCTTAAACAATGACAACATTACCACAGCTATAAAATGAAATTGCAGATAGGCCATTCACGTATTCCGTGCAATCTGCAGCTATCACTGCAAGCAAGACTTGTCCAAGCCAGAGTATTTCCAAGTCCTTTTGGCTCAACAGTTATAACTGATGGCTAAGCCAAGATTTTATAATACATATAACATCATCTTACTAAGAACAGAGGTTAAGCAAGCAAGTACATTGCTGCTTGCTCCTTCCAAAGCAGCAATCCTGTTGCTTTGTTAATGAGGCTAAATCAGCATAAGCAGAAAGCACAGACGGTGGCTTTGTCCACACACCATGTGTCCCTCTCACCTCTCCCATCACCACAAACGTCATGACAGGCAAACTCAAGAAACCTTTATTTTCGAGGGAGTTCATCCATGTAACATTTCCAGAAGGCTACAGATGAGCGGTCTTTAGACAAACTTACCTCAGATTTCATCAGGGTCAGGATTCTAGCCAAAGCTTTGGATTCAGGAGACCCAGAGATCCAACTTAACAGCTCACAGCCACTGAACAGCAGACATCCTGCCCTCCTTCCTCACACCCACCCTGCACCACCACCCCCACTCCTGCCATGCACCTCTGACTCCGAGCAGCTCTCTGGCAGCTACCAGCATTCAACAGCCCAGCAAAGAGGCAGGCCAGCTGCTAATTAGCAATTTATCCTGGCTCACGGAAGGTTCCAAGATGCATGAGAGAAAGCAGGACCCGCCTTTCAGCAGTGCACATCCACCTGATTGGTATCAGCTGTGGGAGAAGCCCTCACCTCACACCTGCAGCCTGGCCTCCACCCTCCATCGAGGGGGCAAACCCAGCCCCCCAATGCTGAGCCCCCTCACACCAACGACTTGCAGGTGGCAGCAGGATGAGCATCAGCTGAGGATGAACACACTCAGCTGTGCCTGTCCACACACCCAGCAGCAGGAAACCCGGGTGATGAGGGAGCCACAGCCCAGCATATTGCACTGAACCCCTAAATCCAGATTTCAGTTCATTTTAATAAACTGGGCTAATGGGCCCCTTACAGGAGCAGCCAACTCAGCTTCACTTCCAGATGCCTGGGCCACCTCCACCACCGATGGCCTCAGCCTGGCCTCCCTCCATCCCACCGCCACACCTGACACTTCTCTTCCACACCAGAACCTGGGGAGACTTGATCCTCCTCCACCGGGCACGGAGATACCACACTGGGACCACTCGGTCACCTCCCCTCCACCAACTCCTCAACACAGCCAGAATGAGCATTTCTAACACCTTCACACTTTGCCATTTGACGGTTGTGCAAGGACTGAGAAGCTTTAAAAATAATTTTGAATTTAGTAGCATATCTGAGTGACACTGTGATTTACTAGACACACAATGTCAGCGAGATCTGAGATGACAATCTCTGTGACCCTACAAGGCCACACATCGAAACCTTTGCAAGAGGTGCACCACACACCTCAAAGCTTTGAGGCTTTCTGAACAGTTGGGCAATGACAGCAGCTTTCCAGGATCCCCACATAAAACTGCCAAACAGATCCCGCTCTGCTTCATGGACAACGGGGTGGCAGCCCTGGGGAGCCTGTCTGCTCACCCAGCTCCAGAGCAGAGCCAGCTCACCCAGCGAGTCCCACCGCAATGCTGCTGGCGTCTGGGAGCCAGTCCAGAACAGGCCACAGCTTTCGTGGCCGTGGTGGCACAAGCTGGCTATTATGGAGCCAGACGATCTACTGGCCCTTCCCAATTTAGGTTCTAGAGACCTGTATTACCTAAGGAAGTACGCAGATAAATATGAAAAACCAGAAGGACACAGAAGACATCCTTTAACTCATAGGTGTAGTTATACCCCGACTATAAGGAAACACTAAAGAGAAAAAGATATGGGGAAAAACCTGGCAACAAAATGGTATTACCTCCTAGCTTCCACGGACTTAAGGCTCAAGGACCTTCCAGAGACTGAAGCTGTATCTCTCAATTCAAACCAAGGAAATGAGGCAATCTGATCATAACAGAAAGTCAGCCTTTCATTTTCATTCAGGTTTTTTTTTTTTTATTACTATTACTTCTTTTTGGACACAGCAGAATCAGGATCTGATGACCACAAGACTATGGTTTCCATTACACATTGGCCAGAACACCTTATCACTAGCTGGCTGTAAGGAGGGCTGGCAAAAACTTATAAAATCAGCCAAGAATTTTTTTTTTTTTAATAAATGGTCATTTATTAAGGTTGTTCAAACAAACAGACAAAGAAGTTTTAGTGAAATGTCTCTGCTTTCATTTATCAGAAAAAATGAAGCAAGATTTCATACAAACACACCAAAAGCTAAGAAGAAAAAAAGCCTGGCTGGTGTTCAGCAGAAAAGAAATACTGAGAATGTGAAGCCACGTCTCTAGTGTAATTTCTCAATGATTAAAAAGTTAAATACTTTTGTTGACTTATTTCAAGAGTTGACGACAGTTTACATAAGCTACTCCACAGCATGAAGGAGACCTGATACTCTCTCTCAGAGAAACTGGATAAATACATCGAGGAGGACTGCAAACAGAGCACAAAACCAAAAAAATTCCTTTGGCTCTCCTCCCTTCAACACATCCCAGAAAACTTCTTCCTTGCTATTAGTTAATCTTCCAGAACACTTCGTTCTTGGAAGACAAAATGCTTCTTCATCCTCCAAAGACCTTAAACACAACCACAACCCACCCACAGACGCAGGGGGAACAGAAGAACGAAGAACCATTTGAGCGGCGATGACCTTACATGTGCACGGACACCAGGCGAGGCTCAGGGAGCAGCGTGCTCGAGAGCTCCCGGACACCAGCCGAGGCTCCCGGACACCAGCCGAGGCTCCCGGACACCAGCCGAGGCTCCCGGAGCAGCGTGCTCGAGGGCTCACGTCCAGTCTCACTGGGAAGAGGCCAGAAGCAGAGAATTCTTCCCCACTGCACCAGTTACCAGATCGAAGGTTGATGAGGAAGTCATCCCAGGACACCTTCTCCTGAGACTTACTCATCACTGCCATCTCTCCAAAATCCTGCCACGGACCAGTGTGATCATCTACACAAAGATGCTTAAAAAGAGTAAAACTCTGAACTGCTTTCAATTAAAAACAAACACAGAAAAGCACAGATTATATGAACATACTTCCCTCCTCAAGCCAGGATTACTCAAAACTAGGAACTGCCAAAGGAAAGAGGACAAGATTGTGCACCATTCTGAACAATTCTGCTCTTCTCCAGCAGATAACTACATTAAAAAAAGAAAACCTGTCTTGAGTTGGCATGACACCAACAAAACAACACTAATCCATGCAGTTAGGCACAAAAATAAGGTACTATAGCTTAAACGCAAAGCACAACTCATTCATGGAGTTATTCCTCATATCCTGACAGTGTTCTCAGAATTGTAGATATTTCCTTTGATTACAGGCAAGGTTCCTAATTCCTAGAAATCAGGATTCTGACAAATATCTACATCCTGCCAGTGCACAGGAATTAAGGTTAAAAGAATGGAGGGAGGAAAAAATGAGCAATTACAAATATACACATCAAGTTTGTTGCCCAGTCAAGACATCATCTGGAAGACAGACATTTCATAATACATTTCCAGGATCAAGTTCTCAGATTTGGTTTGGGGAGGTTAGAGGGGGTGTTATCTATTTTAACTGCAGCTAGCTTCCAGGTCCGTGCAATTTAACCACATCTCCTACTTTAAAATTAATTACTAGCAAATTGCTCCCTCTTTGCAGAAAACTATCCATTTCCTAAGGTTTTGTTTTAATTCCTTCTTTATGGGAGGGGAGAGGAAAAGAGGGAGGGAGCAGTGGAAGGGAGCGCTCCAGCATTAAGATCCTGGCAGTTTAAGAACCCCACGCTGGAAAAAGCTGGCATGACAGCAGGTTAAGTACTTCTGAAAGCTACAGTTCTAGTCCCTGCTGAAGGTAAATAAAACCCCTGGCAAGTTTTAGTAATGAAATGGCTGCAGCTCACGTCCCCAGCTGAGCTGAGCATGCCAGCAGTAAAACCACATTCCTTTCTCCCCGTGCGCAGGTCGGAGAAGTCACCCAACCTGCCACTGCATTCCTACCCAGCTTACCGAAAATAACAGTGTTTACAAGATTACACTTCATTTCTTTCTAAAAGGGGACAGAGCTGCCTAGTAGCATTTCTTTCACTGCTACAGTAAAACTCTCTTATTCAACACAATTAAACATTTAAGAGGAAGTAGCAGTGAAAGCAAAAGATGAAGAAATTTAGGAAAGTTAATGAGATTTTCTCTGTTCACCGACACCAAAATTTATAAAACAAACTAAAACTACTCCTGCACATCAATACTGCATCTACGACTTTTTATTGACTGAAGCTGTTGGATAACCCATCCCTCACGGCTATGAAAAGGCCTGGCAGTTTCCAGCTCACTCAGAAAAGCCCCAGTTTCTATGTGTTTAATTAAGCAAGAGGTCTTGGCCCCATATAATCCTCCAGGACTAAGAGGCTGTCGATTTAGCCTGATTCAGCTGAAATCAGTTAGCTGCCAAACAGGCTGCATCTACATCAGATCTTGCGACACGGGCAGACAGCTGCCACACAGAGCCCCCATGGCACATGCCTCGTCTGGGCTTCACGCAGCATCACCCACAAGTACGACACGGATACAGGTCATAGCACCGAGTCCCGCAATCTCTGATGTGGCCTCCGGATCTTAGAGCACCTGTGGAGATGGTTTATCTTGCATAGCGAGCTGTATTTGGTTTAGAAAGGATGAGTATTTTGTAACCCCTTGAACCTCTCAGTGTCTGAAGAGGCAGCTCCAACCTAGAAGCTGCAGTGGTGCGCTCTTTCTTCCCAGAACACCCTAGGACAGTCATTTTACTCCCTTCTGAAAAGAAAGCTCATTTTGCGCTCGTGGTTATCATCACCCTTGGTTATATTTTCAACACAGAAACACGCAGACCCTGTCAGAGACTCATTAGAGCCGACTCCGGGCGCCTGCAGAAGGCTTCGCTCCGCAGGCCTGAGGCTCACAGTCCATGTTTACTCCCCGGGAAGATGGTGTCTGTGCAGAAACGGGGAGAACCTCGCCTTTCCATTCCCCATCACACAGTGCCCTCCAACGGCCAACCCAGGGCACGGGTGGTGGAAACGCCAACCCCAGCGAGCCCCCTCCCACCGGCAGCTCCATCCCCGGGGTGGGCAAAGAACCCACGGGCTGTGCAGGAGAGCAGGGGCGGCGAGACGCAGCTGGATGTAAACCCAACGTTTTTTTCGCTCCCTCAGATCTGCATTTTAGTGCAAACCACCTTGAATGTCTTCACATTAATTTTACGTTAAAACTAGAATTTACTTAGTGTCAGTAACAGTGGCCAAAATGGGCTGGTAACTCATTAAAAGCAGGTTTAAAATGCAAGTTTTCATGAAAACCCATTGACCTACTGAGAACCACAGCCTATTCATTTTGTTATTATGCCACAACAAGTAGATATGCAAGCCCTTTCATTTATGAAATGCTTCCTTATCTGGACTTTTAAAATCATCATTTAAAGTTTTACGTGCTGTCCCTGGGAAGCCAATGCACTTAGAATCTATAAAACCAATTTGGGTTGGGTTGGTTTTTTTTTTTCCATTTAAAAAGTCAATAAAAAAGTTATCATTCTGAATTGCTTATTCCTAAGACACTGTGTCACTGCTGTGACCAAGGGAGGCCCCTGCTCGCACTCTGATGGAAGAGTGATGCTTTTATATAACCAGAGCAGAAACAACAGGCCTCTCTTTTTTAACGAGTCTGCTCGCAGCGTTGTTCTCGGAAGGTGTATCTTCTCAGGAACCCGAGGGGGCTTTTCTAGATAAAAGCCTCCTGCTCCAGGTAGGCTGATCTGGAGTGAATGAAGCCGGACAATGCACCCAGACCCACGCAATGAGGGGGGGACGCAGGTTCCGAGCCCCCTCCAGGCGCCGGCCCTGGGCTGGGAACGCCTCGGCTGGCTGCACAGCTGCCGTGCACGAGCAGGGTGAGCAGCAAGAGTTTTACCATCGAGGCAGCGTATCAGGAAACATTGCCTTCAATAGAATTCAACCACCTAGAACAGACGTTCCCCCCCCAACTCACCATCAGGCTTATTTCAAAAATTTATGGTTTGCTTGAAAGGCAAAATAGAAAAATCCAACAGTGAACTCTACTGTGTCACCGCTTTGTCACTGAGTCAAGCGGGGGAGGAAACATTGAAGGCTTTTTCCTCAGTAATAAATCCAGCTAATCAGTAAGCAGTGTGATAACATGCTCCTTCCAAAGCCTTGGTAGCCCCATGTCATGGACCCCACCAAAACACCCAGCTGAACTTCATTAACATGACATTCAAGTAGAGGGAAAGAGACACCCACCAGGGAGATCCCTCCAGAGCCACAAATCCATCAGGAACACAAAAGCCAACTTCCCACGTGCCTCATCTTGAAACAGTTTGCCCAGAGAGCTTCTCCGCTGTATTGCAGCCATATTCCCTGTCACCTCAGGGCCCAAGCCGCACTTCACCATGACAGCACTGTGGCAAGTCTTATTTTTATCCTTTACCCTGATGTTGGGCAAGATAAGCCTACGCTTTACAGAGGTTCATCCCATCCACAGGTACCGTTGCCGTCATACCTGAAAACTGTTTTCGCTTGTATTTACCAGAATTGTGTCATTAAAAGCAGAGTGCCCCAGAGGCTCCTGAGGTCTTGGAATCCTTCAGGATTCATTCCTTACACACAATGCTTTGCCCCATACAGTACACAAGAACTAAGATGAGAAAAAGAGGCTAAGCTGCAGTGCCTACCTCCAGAACTTTTTTTTTTAAGGCATATGCAATTATATCTCATGTATCAAAGTATTTTCATGAACATAAGCTCCTTTTTGACAATTTCCAATGCATGACAAAATGTCATCTCAGTAGGAAGCTTGTAATTTCAGTTTATTCAGTCACAAGTCACAGAAGTTGAATAGAACTTGAAAAGAGAAGAATGCTGGAATTAGAGAGAGCAGTTTCATATATGAACCTCTTTTTTGCCTATATTTTAAAATATAAAAAGATACCCTTTCTTCAAAGATCTTTTTCTGAAGACACATTATTTAGTCAACCAAATGAGATACAAAAAGCTGCAAGTTTTTCTTCTACCTAAGCACACTGAGAAAGGGGAAGGGAGTACTTGTGGAACCTTCCATTTTGTTTGGGCCACGTTCAATTCAATGACTCTCAAGAAACCCAAACTGAAACAAATGAGGGGAGTACTTCTCTAAGGGAACGTATTATTTCCTTTCTTCTTATGGGGGGAGAGGGGGCGGGGAATAAAGACAACTAAAAAGTAAATTAAGTTTATGAGATTAAGCCAGTAATTCCTAAAAATCAACGTTCCTGATGTATTCAACGGTTCAGGAACAACTCCTCAAACAAAGGATCACTGAAAGCTGGGGAATCGCTTATGGCACCTGGGCTGGTGCTTCTGGTTTCGCCCCCCTTCTCCCCGCAAGGCCAGCACTGAGGACCCGTCACTGTTAACAGCAGCAGCATTTCACAGACACAGTCTCACAACCCAAGCGTGTGCCACAGAGACACAGCTTGGGTTAGGAGGAGGAGGGCTCTACGCAGGAACAAAACCATTTTCAGCTACGAAGGGGTGTAAGTTTTTTAATCTACTGGCATTTAAAGACTGCATGAGAGCACCTAAGCTTCCAATAGCCTATGTAAACATGATTTCATAGAATCACAGCCTGGCTAAGGTTGGCAGGGACCTCTGGAGGTCATCTGCCCCCCCCCCCACCAACGCGAGCTAGAGCCGGCAGCCCGGGACCATCTCCAGATGGCTTCCGAACAGCGCCAGGGACCGAGACTCCACCACCCCGCTGGGCAACCAGGGCCACTCCTGAAGTCACCCTCACAGTGGAAAACTCATAGGAAGCAAACCTGACTTACAGCAGTAAATCTGATTTACAGCTAATAGATTAATCTCAAATTTTGTATAGTTCACATTTACAAAGAGGCAGATTTATCAAAACAACATTTGAAGAAAAACACAGTCTGACAGTGGCTAAATGCGATGGTTGGCTTGTCATCTGTGACTCAGTAAGCCCCGAAACTACCGAGTGTCTTAACGCCTATGAGAGTATTTGAACAAAATAAGAACAGATGTCCATATTGAAGGTATCCACTGAGAATTATAGCTATTTACAGAGATTAATGTAGGCACAAACTCTGCAAACACTTAAGCATATGCTTCATTTAAGACATGAAGTAGGCCTACTGACATGTTCATCTACTGTGCAAGCAGAAGTTAAGCCTGTGCTTAATTATTTGTAAGAGATACTGCTATGTTTATGGGAAGCCATTAAGCAAGTCTAGCTTACATTTAAACGACTACTTTTTGCAGTCAGGAAATGCGCTTGAACTGGTAGTCCTACATCAGGCCTACTTAAAACCCTACATAAAGCAGTATAC
The DNA here is from genome assembly GCF_031877795.1 of Strix aluco. NCBI lineage: Eukaryota > Metazoa > Chordata > Aves > Strigiformes > Strigidae > Strix > Strix aluco. Next base: position 96,491,494 of record NC_133971.1, on the reverse strand, counting down.
AACAGAACTGCAAAACTGTACTGCAAACCGAGGTAGGAACAAGGAAAAACTAACAGCCGCGTATGTGATTCAGCCTCTCAAGACTAGCAAAGAGATTTTGCTTTTCAAAACAAAAAGGCAAGTCCAAGCCAACACTAATGGGAAGCCATTACCACAGAAGCTAGCGCGCCATGAAGCTGTAAACATACCTGCCTCCCTCAACCTCTTCAGATTCACCTTTAATGAAGCTTACACATCCAGCCGCCTTCCTGAGGGATTCTCCTCCTGCAGCGCTCTCCTTCGCCCATACGTTGACCACAGACCCCACAAGAGTTTGGGCTGCTGGCGCATTGAAACTACTGCCCATCGGGCTGGGTAATACCGCCTGCGCTCCCCTCCTCACCCCAGCCCTTCTTCCTCTTTCTTCCACCTACTTCCATTTGCTGTCTCCTGTTGTATTTTTCAGATGATCACTGCTCTGCGAAGCGTCCAGCGCCATCAGGGTCGGCAGCGATCCAGATGACAAAGAACCGGTCCGTTGTTCCTCCCAGGTAGGGTGGTTGCAGTCACCACTGCATCTGTGATGTGGGACCACCGTGGGTAACGCGGAGAGACCAGAGACTTGCCTTCCCAAGCAGTTCTTTTTCAAACCGCCTGGTTTCACCTCGGGAGGCCAGCCACAGACGTCTCTTCCTACTCGGACGGCCATGCCCACCCTTCGGCGGGCCAGGGCGCCAGCCCGCGCTGGGGACACGAGCCCCGCTGCAGCAACGGCCCTCGCCCAGCCGCCGCACTCCTCCGTCCAGTGGATTCCGCCGTGTACTCGTTTTCCTTAACATTCTGTGCAAGCACCAGCACACGTCGAGGAAGCGGGCAGGGACAAAAGATAGCGGCGAGTACGCACGCCACAAAAAGAGCAGCAGCCAGACTCCAGCATTCCGCTCTCAGCCACCATTTGGGGCACGGCAGGGCGGCTCACAGGTTTCCCTTTTCTGCACAGATCCCCCTTGCTAACACCCCCGAGTCCGTGAAGGTGTGTCACCGCCGCCCAGCAAGCGCCCTGGGGTGCCCGCACTGGGACAGCAGGCCCCGCCAGCCCGGCTCTTTCTTCAGCCCAGAGAGGTCCCCGGGCACTGGGAGCGGGACAGATCCCCACCGAGGGCTCAGCACCGGCCCCAGCAGAGAGAGCAGCCCGGGGACTGCTGCCAGCCGGGCTCCTCCACACGGGAAGGCTTAGGAAAACAACCAGGGAGGAACAGCTTCCCTCCGATTTTGTGCTCGCCGTGGTACGCGCCCAAGGCTCTTGCAGCGCGCTTCCTTCTCCCCTACCTTCACACTCATCCAGTACATTTAAACCAGACTGCGCTCACCGCTTCACAAATCGACAAAAGATGAACCACCCACCCCCCTCTTTATAAAAACACCCACTCCAGCCAAAGAACCTCTGTTCCAAATAGAATTAAACAGCACAAGTCATCTAGATTTGGTGCCATTCAAATATAATAGGTAATAAAATTGTCTGGCAACTTCCACAGTCAGATTTTTTTATGCCAGTTTCTTCTATACCACAAAAAAAAGTGACAGACGGCCCTTCATGTTGAGTCCCGTGAAACCAGACATAATATTGTTGTAATTATTATTATTATTCACTCCTGTAAAAATACAACCTGGGCAAGCCATATGCCCGATACTAGCAGTCGATGCGCTGAAATCACAGAACAGTAACACAGCTTCGCCCTTTTCCGACGCTTTATTACACTGCTTACTAAGAAAAAGGAGTGCCTGGCCAAGGCGGGGAAATAATAGGGGCATTAGCTCCGATTTCTAACATTCAGGGCAGATGAAGCGGACTGCTCCGCTCATGCATATTTAAGGCGTTCGCACCGCATCTGGCTCTGCAGGAGTCGTCCCCCGGCAGAGCCACAACACGGGCACTACTTGTCACCAGTCCGACCCAGCTTCGCCAGCCCCATCTGCGTGTGACACCCGCTCCCGGCACAGGGCGGGCCCGGGCCCCCCCGCCCGCCCCGGGGACACCGGCCGAGCCCCTTCACCGGGCCGGGCGGGCGAAGCAGCGGCTCGGTCGCCAGCCCCGGCTCTCTGTTCGCCACCAGCCCCCCCCAACCCTCCCCAAGCCCCGCCGCACAGCGCCCGGGCCCGCCCGCGGACACGGGGGGGGCTGCAGACGCTCCCCCGGTCACCGCAGGCGGCCGCCCCCGCCGGGGGCTCCCCGGGACAGGGCACCCCACGGACCCGCCGCCACGTCCCGTTCCCCCCCCGCCCCCCGCACCCGCGGGTGGCGCCGGGCGGGGGCGCGGAGCCCCGCGGAGCCCCACGGGGCGGGGCGGGCTCTCCCGGGCGCCCTCCCGGACCGACCCTCGACCTTCGCCCGGCCGGCGGGGGCTGCTGCCGGGGCCGGCTTCGCGCCGCCCCCCCCTCCGCCGCGGCGGCTAATGGCGCTGGGGGGCGGCCGGGCGAGGGGCGCCGGTCCCCCGGCGGCGGCGGGGGGGGCTCCCAGGGACACACATGGCGCCGCCCACGGCCCCGTCCACCCGCGGGGCCCCGACCCACCTCGTCCTCGGAGAGCCCGTACACCGGCTCCACCGCCGCGGTCGCCATGGAGCCGTTGCGCGGGGCGTCCCGCTCGGCCCGGCCCAGGTGAGGAGCCTCCGCCTCCGCCCGCCGCTGCTCCTCGCCCGCGGGCGGCGGAAGGCGGCCGCCGGGAGCCGAGCGCCGGCGGGAAGGGGCCGGGGGCGGCGCTGTCCGGGGGCGGCGCTGGGGCCCGCCCGCGCTGCCGCCAGCTGAGGCTCAGCGCGGCCGCAGGAGCGCGCCCTGGCCGCGGCGGGGAGCCCCGGGGGCGGCTGACCGGGGGCGGCTGACCGGGGGCGGGGAGCCCCGCCGGGCCGGGCCGATCCGCCGGGGGGGGTGCGGGGACGGGGCCGGGGGGGGCGGCGGCGGCGGAGCGGCACAAAGCGCGGGGGGCGGGGCCTCCTCCCCCTCAGCCGCCGCCGCCCCGCCCCGCCCTTCCCCCAGCGCGCGCAGGGCGCCCCCCGGCGGGCGGGAGCGGCGCCGCCGGGGCTGCGGGGCGGGAAGGGGGCGGTGGCCGCTCCCTGAGGGGACCCGCGCGCGGCCGCCATTGCCCGGCCCCGCGGAGGGCGGCCGCCGCCCGCCTGCGTCCCGTCCCCGGTGCCCCGGAGGGGCCGGGCTGTGCCCCCCCGCCCGCAGCGCTGTGGGGTGGCGGCAGCTCCCCGGGGACGGGGGCCCTGCCGCGGCCCGGCCCGTGATCGGCGCTGCGGTGGGGGGGGGCCGTCATCGCTGCTCGAAAACGGGTCGTCCCGGGGCGGGGGTGAAACCGAGTAGAAGTTTGTTAACGAAAAAGTAAATACAATAACCCGAGCGACCGCGCTCCCGCTTCCCGGGCCCTCACCGCCTCCTCCCCCCGCCTCAGCCCAGGCACCGGAACCGGGGGCGGCTCTGAGGAGGGGACGGGCCCCGGCGAAGGGCAGCGGGGGGGTAAAACGCGCGTTTCGGCGGTTTTTTGCCGTTTGTCCTCATCCTGCGGGGACACGCGGCTGTGGGGTGGGCAGGGCGGGAGCTGCGCTGGGGCCGGGGGGGACACAGACACCCCGTGGGGGGCTGGCGGTGCCACAGCCCTGCCCCCAGGGCGAGTGCTCGCAGACACAGGTTTTGGGGGGGTTTTAGCTAAATCCCAGCCCCCCCGGGTCAGCAAGGGGAGGGAAAGCTGCCCGCAGATCTCTTCAGCAGTCATTATCATTATTCGGCGCGGCTTTTCCATCACTTGGCGTCGTGTTTTTTGAGGAAACAAAATATTCTGGGCATTTGGACCGAGGTTATTTCTGGGCAAAATCAAGTCACACTTCAGTTCTAAATTACTTCCTTATTTGATTTCTGCTCCTTCCTTAATTGGCTGGCGTCCCCTCCCCGGCCATGCCCCACCCTACGCTAATCATTTATTATCAGTTATCTTTTGGCAATACGATAGCACTTCAGTAGAGGCTAATGAGCTACAGTTTACGTGAAGGCTGTTCTCAAACCCATTTATGCTTTTACAGGGCAACAACCGATTTCTACCACGTTTAAGAGCGCAATGTGTTAATAAAGCCATGTGGGGCCAGTGAAGAACCTCCTGTCACCGCACCCCAAGACATGGCCGCCCTTGACACTTTGGGATTGCGCAGCAGCCCTCGCTGGCTTTAGCTTTAGCCTTAGTCTTGGCTTTAGCTTTAGCCTTAGCCTTGGCTTTAGCTTTAGCTTCACAGGCCTGGCGCAGGGCTCGCGGCACGGTCTGGCTCAGTAACCTGCACGGGAACCAGCAGCGGTTTGCGTGAGCGCATCAGGCCCTGAGCTGTGGCAGCACAGAAACTCGTCTCGTCTCCTGTTACCCGTGTCTCCAGCAAGGCACTGGGGACGTCCAGGAGGAGGAATACGGGAAAGAACGGGGGGACAGCAGCCCCCGCAGCCGGCCTGTCACCGACAGAAAACGGTCATGATGGCCCGGGAACTGTTTTCCTCTTACTGTGTTTTTACAGCAAAGGGTAAATTGGCCACTAACAAAAAAAAACCATCGCTAGAGGAGCTTTGTCATAGAGGTATGTCTGCCTGACAGACATCCCAGCCTCTGCATTTTCAGATATCATCTTACATGTGTTTTCTGCTCCCGAGAGCCGAGGGGAAAGGGAAATAGGAGATCCCTTTTTCTGGAGAGATTCCACAAGCAGTCCGTAAGCCAGAAAGTGTTTTTCCAGCCTGTACGAAAGCTCTTTCTAGGGAGGGAAGGATCTGACCTCTGCCCAGGCAGCAGAGCACAAGAGCTAAAACGGCAAGCTGCTCAAGTACAGCCTGTGGAGGCATTAGCCTTTGTACTCACACCAATGTCTCCTGGTCATAAACCTCATGCGATGCAGTTAACACCGGCACGTCTCGGCAGGGTCTCCCCCAGCACCGCACGCTGGAACCGCTTCTGTTCCCCTGCCTCGGGGGACCTGTCCCGGCGTCCCCTCGGATGGCCAGCTCCACAGGAGCGCCTGGGCACCGGGCTCATTCAGCGCTTCTCCTGTCAAGATAAATTCAGTTTTATTGCTCTTTCTCCTGAGCTCAGCGATCACTCTCAAATCTGGATCTAGCTTTTCCCCATGCTTTTCCATCACCTGCTTCAACAGCTCAACAGAAGCAGCTCCACCACTTCTCATCCCCTGGATGCTGCAGAAAGTCAGGATTCTGACATCATTCCCCTCCCCAAGGGTCCTTCTCTTCAGTCACCTCTGTCTTGCTTTAAGCCTTCGTATTACAGCTTCAGAGCTCTGAACAGCACGAGCCACTTCAGGCTTTTTCTTCTGTGCCACTTTGCCATGATACAAGCCTTGGCTCATCTCTGGGGATCTGACCACAAGGCAGAGGTAAACTGCGTCCCAGTCTGAAGGGCTAGCTCTGGGAAATTCAGGTGGTACTCAGTTACCTCAAACTGTATGATTTCAGGAGTCCTTAAAATACTTTTTTCAGCAGTCGGTTTCCTAAACTCATCTCAGTCATTGCGAACCAGTATCTTCACGTGTCAGCAGCTGAGACCATGAGCAGGAAACTTAGGAACCCGGCATGGATGATCAGGAACGTTTGTATTTCTGTAGTACAGAAAGAAAAGGAAACAGGTGACTGGAATTCAATGACTGTATTAATTGGCCTGTAATCTGAACACCGTAAAGCTGGTGATACACGGAAATCTCCAAATCCAGATCCTTTCTGCAACACGTGACCACAAAGGGTGAGCCCTGGATGTGTGCGCCGCCAGGCCATCTCCGGGCCTCCTAAACCACAGCCGTGGGTTTTTACTTCCACGTTACAGCCTCTACCCTGTTGTTTTTGTAAAATCAGATAGCACTCCCGTCAACAGGTTCCACCCAAGGGAGAAACAGGTATGTAAATAAGCTGGAGGAAAGGATCTCTGATGACAGAGCAGAAAATTAGTACTCTCTGCCACTAACGCATCAACCCTATTGGATTGTAAAGCTTTAGTATCAAATCCGTGATGGAGATTACTTGTTTATTTGCTCATGAATGTGACATGCATAATTCCTCTTCAGAATTGTATTTAGAATAATAGATGGCCCCGGAGAGATGTAATTCATTTGAGAACGCTGACATCATCTAGGTGCAGCTCAGATGATTTATAACTGGCCTCTTTATATAACAGAGGCCCATTAATTATTTAAAATTTTCGGAGAAAAGATGGATTAAATATATATTATGGATGGTAATTGTCAGCTGAAGATTAAGCGTCATGCGAGTGTGTGGGACGGGATGCAGCCGGGAGGGAGGAGGACGCGGCACTCCCTGGCAGGTCTGTGTGGGCAGGTGGGAGGGGAGGAGTCCCTGCACCCGCCTTCACCCTGCCTGCGGCAGAGCGGGGCCTCGGGCCCTCCAGCAGCAGCCCCGGAGCCAAAGCGGGAGCAGAGTCCAGCCAGCCGCCAGCTCCGGGCTGGGGCTGTGGGGTGGGATCCCTCCTAACTCTTTTAACCTCGTCTGCCTAACAGCAGACGCTACTCCTATTCGTATAAACGCCTAATCCTGCCCTAAATCTCTCCAGCCACTTCCTCAGCAACGTCCTCCAGCAGCAATGTGCCCTGGGCTGACTACACAGATTAATAAAAAAATCTCATCCCTTTAATGTAGGCACACGCTTGCCGCCCATTCCCTGCTCATACTAAATAGCTGAATAATGCCAGTGCGTACTTCTCTGGAGAAAAAGTACTTTATCTGCTTTCCTGCATGGACCCACAGTCCATTGGCTTTTCATTCTCTCATATGGCAAATAAAATTCATAAAAATACCTGAGCACGTGCCCATCTTTAGCCTCCAATCAGTTCTCTTTGGAGGAGATTTGCTCAGGAAGTTGTCACCACTAATGTGATTTTTTTCCCCTTGGTATTACAGTGTAAATGCTCAAACATCCTCCAAGTACAACAGGGATTTTTTTTTTCCTGCTTCTCAATGCCAAGTGACAGACTATATTTCACAAAAAAATGTCCTTTAGGATCAGAACTATCAGCCTCTGGACAAGCTTGAACTAGCAGGGTAGTTTCGTGCAATCCAGCAGTCCACTCTTGGATGACAGACAGGGTCTGCTGAGCAGATAAAAACATAAATAGCATTTTATGTTCTTGTCAGGCACCAGTGTCCATCATGGGAAAATAAGCTGGTAAACAGGAAAACTTCTCACTTTGCATTCAGTATATTCTTATAACCCTACTCATGGAGTTCACTCTATCCCAGTGTACTAGACCTCTCCCAAGAAATCTCAAGTATATTTTAAATCTCTTCCTCAGAGTATGTGTGAAAGATTAAGAGGAATGAGATCAGAAACGCTCATTTCCCAAGGAACACACTTGCTCCCTGTCTCTTTCAATTCCTTTTTTTCTGTATACTCTGAACCGAAGTTTTGTAATACACTTTTTTCTCTGCATTGCACCATCAACATTCATTTTTGTATCAGATATATATTTTTGTTTCATTTTTAGCTCAGATTGAAGTATAATACTGTCCTCTAACTTTTGTACTAATTTTGGTCTTATCCCTTCCCAGGTAATTTTTCTATTTTTCCCACAATGACTCGATGATACCTGATATCACAGTCTATGAGCTATGAACTCCTCCAGTGTGGGAAAGCTTATAGCCCCATTGCACTTGAAAGGAATTATTTCCAATTACTATTATTACAATTACAAGTTACAGTTTTACTATTTTTTTTTTAGCTTTTAGGTTTTTTATTAATGAGAAGACATTTCCGGGAGGTTCATGACATATTCTGCGATTTTCAAATACTTGTATCAGATTTAATGAAGTAAGCAGATTTTACTTTTCAATTGCTTCAGCTCTGCCTTTTACTGCTGCTTGTTTCTATAGTTCCATTTTTATGGACACAAGGACCAAATTCATCTGACCTAGTCACTCTGGGATCCTTTTATCCTCAACAGAGAGAATCAGGAGCTTTTGAAATGCAATTCATCTCATCATCCTGAAGCAGACATCTGAAAAAAGTCAAATGAATGTTACCATGAAAGTGCCTCTTTCCCTCTATTGAGTGTACGAAGCCCAAGGCAATGAGCTCCCACAAAGGCATCCGCCTCGCAGGCGTCCAGCTGCAGGTGGGGATGGGATTGTCATTCACAGGCAGCCTAGATTCACCTGACCCAATTTTCATAATTTTTAACAACTAAATGCAATAGTTTAAGAATGCATTTCCCTTCAACGTGTGGAAATTTACATATGGAGTAGGAGTATTTTAACTCCACTTCTTCCCAAGTGAAAAGCAACCCACCTAGTACCTGAGCAAGCCTTCAGGCAGAGAAGAGCTGAGGCAGAGCGTAAAGCCCTTTACTGCCGTCAGTGCCTGCCGGACAACGCTCACTTCTTGGCATTGAGATTGTGTCACATTAGCAGGCACCAAGGAAATGCACTTGACAGAAAACCCTTCCCTCGAACGAAGCGGTTGCCAAAACTCCTTGGCCACAGTTCAGCCAAACACTTACGTGCTTTGCTAAACCGAAATGGATGGCGTGTGCTTAAGATGAAGCACTTGCTGTTAGTTCTTTGCTACATCAGGGCCCCTAAGATCAACTCCTATATTTTTTTACAGTAACTTGGAAATATTTCACAAACTATTCTGTATCAATTGCATGTTAGAAGAAGTTAAAACAACACATCTCCTATTAGTAATCCGATCAGGTTCACGATAATGAACAACATAGAAAGCACTCAAAAGATGTTCCAAGCTCTGCCAGTTGTGCTGCCAGTACACCTAGAAAACGTGTGGCAGCACCGCAGCAAATCCACATCAGTGTCATACAGAAAATAATTCCTCAAACTTCCAAATTTCAGGAGGCTATGTTGCTGTAAGAGCTCGTCCTGAAGCGGTACTCAGCAAAGTAACCCAAGGCTGAATGCGGGGCTCTCTGCCTCTGGCTCGCACTTCCAGAGGGCGTGTGACGCCGTGTTGGCACGTCGCGGACACTGCAGCTGCTTAAATCAGAGCAGAGGAATAACAGTAACCACAGGGAAGTTCTGCCTGTGTGGTCTGTCACACAGCAGCTCCTCTGCGGACGCAGCCAAGGCGCTCAGCCCAGCCGTGACCTCACCAGTGTGATAACGTCTTCCCCGGCCTCAGCCCGTCCTTCACTCCTGGTGTTTCCACAGGGAATGTGGAAGGAACACCGGGTGCCACGGCCCAGACTCGCAGGCGATGGGGGCTTGGGCACAGCCAGGCCGGGCTCTCAGGCTGACATACCACGGCCACGGCGACAATGCGGGGTTGGAGCACACGGTGGGGCTGAGACGATACGGGGGCAAGCTGGAGCACGGGAAAGCCTGATTACCTACGGAAAGAAGTTTGCACCATGCAGGTGGGTGAGCTGGAAGAGACTGCCCAGACAGGCTGGAGTCCATCCTTAGAGATATTCCAAATCTGACCGGACAAGGCCCCAGGCAACGTGGCACCGTGCTGCAGCAGCAGTCTGCAGTGCCCGGTCCCACCGCGCCTCGCAGGGCCTGTCACAGAGGAGCTCCCGGGGGCTGTGTGGCACCTGTGCACGGAGCTGCCATGAAAACATTAAGTCCTGCCTTCTTGCTGAGTCATGCAACAGAATCTGTTAGTGTTACTTTCAGGAGAGAGGTAGGAGAAAATTGGGAGGGAAAAAAGAAAAAGAGAAGCATTAGCCAAGGGAGCTAATTGAATATCTCAATACAAATGTTACAGGAGTCCTCTTTGGGGCCCTCAGCAAGCTTGTTGGCACAGACCTTTAGTGACTGCTTCGCCATTTTCCTAGAAATACCACGCATACATGATACAAAAATGTTACCTAAACATTGCTGTGTATTTAACAGCAAAACTTCAGTAATGATGAATAAACCAAAAGCCCAGTGAACAGGCTGAAACACTGCAAAAGTGTTGCCATTCCCACTGTTTGCAGCCACTATGCACTGCAAAAGCTTAGCTATTTCCATTATTTGTAGCCGTTATTTGTTTTCCTGCTGGACTTAACTGTACCAGCTGTTACTCAAATACTGGGAGACACTACTTAGAAGGTCACTGTAACATGCCAATATATAGACTTTACACTGCAAATCCCTGGTACTTTTAATCATCCACTGACAGCAGACACAAAGAAAATCTAAATAAACCATGATCTTCACAAATACAGATGGTTTGGATTTTATAGAATTGGCTTGAACAGATTAAGAGCCACAACCTAAGCAGCAAATGCTCTTTAGGAAATCAGATGGATGCCTCACTGGCTTACCAAACAGCATTATGATAATAAACTGCTGCCAGAGTCCGCCCCAGATGACGTGCTGTTCTGGTTACTGGGAGCTGGGAATGCTCTGGCAGCACAGCAGAGGCCAGACCGGCCGCCGGCCATGGAGGACTCTTCCCGCCCTGCCTGTCCCGGCTGCACCGCACCATGCTGGCCACTAGCCCACCGAGGCCACAGCAGGCCCCAGCCCGCGGGCAAGCATCCCCTCTCCCGTGGGGCTGAGGGGCCGTGCCCCTGCCCTGCGCCACCCGCTCCCGCTCTCCCTTGGGTCACCGCAGCAGCCCCGTGGGCAGCGCCAGGCCACGGGGCCATCGCCCCTATGACAGCACCTCGTTCCTTACGTGAGCGATCAGACTATTTTTAAACAAGTGGTGTTAGGGCTGAGGCATCGAGCGACAACTGTGGAACGGATTGACTACCCGGCCTCGTTAGACACAAACCACAGATCGTCTGGCGTGAAAATAGGGCAAACTGTGCTCTCCCTCTCGCGGCTGCAACGTCGTTAGATGTTGTGTACGACAACAGTAGTTAAAAACCACGCAGACGAGACCGCGCTTCATTTGATGGGGAACTAGCTGTGTGTTGATTTTTGTAATTCCTTGGTCTTTTAAATGATTATTGCTCTCCAGTGATTTCAAATGGGATTTTTTAAATGTTCTGTTCACAATGTATCGCTAGTTCCACTGAGCTTAACAAGTCGTAAAAGTAATAACAGAAAGTTACAGATTTTATCTTGCCGTCTTTTGAGTCCTTCGTTTACAATAGAATTTCATTACTTCCACAGAGGAGAAAATAAATCTACATCATACTGAGCTGAGAGAAGGCTGTTTACAGACACACTTCAACATAGTTCAATATTTAATGCTGTTACGGAACAATCTTCTGCTCAAAAAAAAGACTCTTCTCACAGTAAGACTCATCAACAGTGAAAATTTTTCTCTTTTTTTTCTGGTAAAATTTCATAAGAAATGTTAACATTTTATCAGGATTATGTCTGAATGACAACATTGCATCTATATTGTCAGTATTTATCTTAAAGCATTATTGAAATGTCTAGGGGCTGAATAATGTTCTGAACACAGAATACTGGTTCTGAACGTAAAAGATAAACGATTCAAAAACATGTTAGTATTTTGAAATTGAAATTGAAAATGTCATAGAAAACTCATCAAAGCTATAAACCAAGTTGAATCAAACTCCCACAAAACATAAATAGCTTTTAATATTTTATTATTGTTATTTTCTCAATTCTGTTCTTTTCTGGTTTGATGACTTTATGAGGATGAAACAGTAATCCCCTGGCCTGTATCGAGATACCCTTTTGAAAAGGGTTCTGGTACAGTCTGGTGGAAACGCCCAGGGAAACACCTCAAAAGACAGAAACCTTCTTGCTGCCTGGACTGGGCTGAGTGTCCTCAAATTATGGTAACTGTGGGTCAACCAGGTAAAAATCCCACACTAGAATTTCCTCTAGCTGCATGTCATTAAGTACAAAATAGCTTTAGGCAATATGAACTGATATGTTAAAGTACGAAATAGCTTTAGGCAACATAAACCGAGGCTTCAGAGTGGGCACTTCTTAAGCCAACCCATTTCATGAGTATCATCCCCTGAATGCGAAGGGTGCATTACTCTTACCTTTGTGCTAGGCTTTGCTGGCTCTAAAGTCAGTGGAATTTTTCTGTCTCCAGTGGCGGAAGGGTCTGGCCTGACTTCTGGCTAGGTTAATTGTTATTCCGTTTCCAGTAACGATATAATACTTCAGGCATGAGCAAGATGCTTGCCCCTCCTTTAACAGGATTTTAGTGTGTTGTAACTTCCCTGTGGTTTTGAACATTCTGGGTGTTTGTCAGACAGGCACAGGCAGAAAGCGCCGATACGTTCGACAGAAAGAGCTGCTTTCACAACTTCCTACCCCATGTCAGCGGCAGTGCAAACTAACCAAAACAATCGCCAAAGAAAGATGAATCATTTTCTTTCTTGCCTCAAGATGCAGCACAATGCCGGCGAGTGCCAGCGCCAACGAAGGGGATGCTGTAGGGGAGGGAAGCCGGGCCGACACCTCCCGCAGCAGCACCAGCGCAGAGCTGGAGCCGCAGCGCCCAACCCAACCGCGCCCAGCCCCGGCATCAGCAGCTTCTTCAGGGCTGACAGGAAGATGGATTAAACACAGGTTTAAGGAAAACAAGGCAGAGAACATTCAGATTTACACAAAAAGTGTGTCTTCTTGAGAACTACCAGGAGAAAATCAGTATAAGTATTGACTGTTTTTGTCAGGTATTTCTTTACAAAATTGTTCTGCTTCTCAATATTTATGCTACGGTGCCATACTGAGACTGCTATGAAAATGATACAATTTTAAAATAAATATTAAATAAAATCTACCATAAGTCACCTAAGATCAAACATTTTATCTTTTTTTCCTTCACTTTTAGTTCATTTTAACAAAGCATTCATTTTCCAAGTTGTCTCTTCTCTTGTTAATTAACGACTTTCTCCAATAGCCAAAGAAACTGTAAAATTCATGTCAATTACTTTGCTTATAGGGAATGTAGGATTATTCAGGAAAAGCGAGTTGATCTGCTTGGTTTTCATCAGTCAAAGGGGGCTTTGCTGTTTTGTTTTTAAGAATGATTTTTAGGTACATCTAAATGCTCCTAGTTAGGACCTGAACTTACAAACAGTGAAGGCCATGAAGCCAATTTTGTATTTAGGATCACTCCCCCATGGACAGTCCTTTCCTCTTACAACAAGGAATAGAATATATAATCTAATTTTGATTATTGTGCTGTGCAGTTCTGTGCATTTATTTCTAAAGGAGTGGGTTGAAAATGCATGACTCCAATGTTTCCTGAAACAGTATTTCTCAGAAGTAGCAGTTTTTTTACCTTCACGGCAAATTTCAAAATTCTCTCTTTCTTTGTAAAGTTGAGCCAATAGCAAAATTAACATTAAATAAATTGATAGAAGGTCTGTACTAAACTATTCATAGTTTACAGGAAAGGAAAAAAAAACCCCACATTTTTGGGATATTTTAAGAAGAGTCTTAATAGAATTGTATGACCTGATCTGTGAGGTGTGGTACCACAAAGGCTTTGAAAAGTGGCTGCTAATTATTCTTAAAGGTCTTTGATGTAGTCAGTGGCCTGTTTTTTGGATGATACAGGAAATCTTTACAGTTTCCTGTCTTTCGCGGCATGTCAGTTTTCCAGTCAGTGGGGTAACTTGATCGGTTGGGTGAATGGAGGATACAGGTCCCCAGCGAGCAGTGTCAGGCCCCAAGCTGATGAGAGACAGAGTACCGCTGTCAGGCTGCAGAGGCTTTTCTTCCTTCTCGGTAATTAAGCTGAGAATGTCTTACCTTGCTTAGTTCATGAGAAATGCAAATATCATGAGATTTGTTATGCAAACAGTTTCTTTCGCTTGGATTTCACGTTCTGTCTGTGCTTAGTAAATCTTGGTTTTGTTCAGATAACTGTGGTACTGATAATCCCAGTCAGACATCCCTGGGGAGAAAAAAAAAAGGAAGGGAAAAAAAAAAAAGAAACCTGAAACCTTTATGGAAAAGTGACGAAAAGTAAAGTTTCTGAAATGTTCACGTGCTGTCGGGCTCACTCAGCGACGCAGGAGTCATCTCCGTGTGCCACTGCCCAGGTGAGGGAGAGCATCCGGCGGACCACGAGATGGGATCTGATGACAGGCTTGCACCCAGAAACTTTTAACAGATTCATGAGAAACACAGTTGTTACCAACGAGTCATGCACACGCTGGCTGCAGCACTGCCTGACCCAGGGCTGTCGCCTCCATCCCCGTGGCACCTCCAGAGCGATGCCGCCCCCGTCACACCAGCCAGGGCCTGTGCCACACGCCGGGACGCTGCCCGTGGCACATCCACCCCGCCGTCTTCACGAACCCTCTACCTGCGGGTCACCCCTTGCAGGGGAAAACGCCAAGCCCCTAAGACTGGTGTAATTGATGTTCAGGCTCATCTAGTTTGGTGTCCTGTCTCCGCCAGTGGCCAGCACACAAGCAAGCCAAGCACGCAGTGACACTTCTGCTGCGTAACCTCCCAGCTGCCAGCAGCGTACAGCTCAAAGGCTGCCTCAACCAGAGCCTGTAATGTTGTAGTTTGTAGACTTTGGTAGGTTTTCCTTCTCTGAACTGGTCAAAATCCTTTTTGAAACTATGTATGTTTTTGACATTATCCTGGAATAACAAATTCCAACATACTGTGGGAAAAATTACTTTTGTTTGCTCCTCCATAATTTTAATTATTTAATTTTATTTCTCCTGTTTCTTATATTATGGTTAATGGGAGTAATTATCTGCTCAGCGTCTCCAGAGATTTACGCTTTTAGTGGCTCATAATTCCCTCTTTCAGTTCCTTTCTAGGCTGCAGACCTGTAGCACACCCAGTCCCTCTTTGCACTCGAGCTTTTCTTAATCTTTGCTCATCTCTGTGGCCCTATCACACCTCTTGCTGACTGTGACATCTTTTCTAGCCTTTCGTCTCTAAGATTTGGGGAGCTGAAGGCTGGATGTAATCACGGTGAGGGCACGAAGGGATGGCGACTGTAGCATTTTAGTGTATTCTGCTCAGTTTGCTATTTCCTTCCCAGTGACTCTGAAGCAGCCCGCTTGGGAGGGTCTGGTTTGGTTTGGTTTGACAGCCACAGGGGATGTAGCTGATGCTTCCACAAACCTACCTACAGCAATGTTTAGAACCTGAATTAGTAGGGCAGAACATAGCACTGAATTTTTGTGTTGGGGTTGGCTCTCTGTGTTACTTTGCATTTATCCATATTAAATATCATCTTCTCGTACTAATGCCCGCTCAGTAGCATGAAATTATGCGGCTCTTCTCAGCTGGCTTTTTTTTAAAATAATCTCTAATAATTTAATAATCACCAGTAAAACTTTTCACTTCATGATCTTTAACAAATTATGTACGAGCATAGCTAACATTAGGTTGCAGCACAGATCCCTAAGAAACTCTGCTTGTCACCTTTCTGCACTGCAAAAACTGATTGTCCTGTCTCTGTAATCAATTACTGGCTCATGCAAGGAGCCTCCTTTTTCACCTATGGCCACCTTGAAAGTTTTCATAAAACCCAGCAGTGTCAGGCAGATCGCTCCTGTCCACATGCTCGGTCACTTTTTCATGATGATGTAGCAGACATACGAAGGCACCTTCCCACTCCAGACACTGCTGACTCTTCCCTGCTATTTTACATCGCCCGTGCGTTACCCATGTTACCATTTCCACCAATTTGTCTACAAAGTTGGCCCTGTTGGAGGGTGGTTCCCCCCTGGAGCCCTTTCAGAACTGCTGGAACTGTTGTGACCCCACTCCTCTCCAGAAACAGAACTTCGGCAAATCCTGACAAGGTCTGTGCAGGTGCTGAGGCCCCAGCAGCCTGCTGCTCTCTGCTCTAAGGGCTTTGCTCCAGAGCCTCTCGTGCCCCCCGAGAGCCTTCCAGCAGAGCTCTCCCCGAGGTGGGGGCTGCCAGCGCCAGCACTGCCCCGAGCTCTCTGCGAGCGGGCACCGAGGGCAAGGTTTCAGGCAGCTTTACTGCCAGACCTCATCCTGGAGAACTCCCTTTACGTGTTGGTCATCAAGGGATGCTGCAAGGTTTCCTGCTTTCTGGTGTGTTTGGGACACATGTATGAGCTTTTATACCTCAGTCTTGTCCCGACTGTCTTACTATGATTTTGTATTTAACTTAACAAACCTATGCTTTTCTCTCCTTTCCTCAGTTGGGCACAACCTAAAATTTGGAAGATACATCCTTTTACTTAAGAAGTTCGTTATTTATTCAGGCTTCTTTGCTCTTTTCAAAGGTTCTTTCAAATAAGAAATATACCCTTAAATTCTAATACAGTCTTTTTTTAAATAATATCCACCCTGCCTGCATGCAGTCTGCCTCTCTGACTCTTCTTTTTAATTACTTTTTCTACCAGCTTTTTTAGTTTTGTGTAGTTCTTCAATCAGAAAGTCCTACAATGGATCTCTTTCTGCAGCTATAAGGGTATTCGGTCTAAGTATGTTGGGTCACTGTGTGACCTTTAGAGTGACCTTTAAAAACATCCAAAAAACATTTCAGCATTTTTGGTTCTAAGCAGTGCTGGCTTGGGTCTTGACTTAAAAATAAGAAGACGCTCCTCTTCTCCAGTCTGTCCATACACAGCCAATGCAAGGATTCGTGTGTTAGATTCTGGGACATTTTTATTTCTCTTTAAGGTATCATGTATGATTTTTTAGGCTAAGATATGGACAATGTCATCAACTGTGTACTCAATTACCATGCTGAATGCCTTATAAGACTGAAAAAAGATCAGAAGATGTTGTTTGATGCTATTGCCCTTCTAGTAGTCAGCCTGGAGCTCAGTTATCTCTCTTTTTGAATTTCCACACGAAAGGCTTTTCTCCTCCTAACACAGACAGCTAGTTTTTACATTTTTAGCTGCAGAGGATCCACAGCCTGGTTTAGGAAATAGGTGGAAGAAGCAACTCACTAGATAAGCCCCCTAATCTTCCAGTATCTGCTGCAGGCAGGAGGGCACGTCTATCCCCACGCGGGAAGGGACTCGGGAACAGAGGACATGCTAATGACTGTCCACATGCATCATTTCTGCCCAGCTACACCACAGGGGCGCAGCACTGGCCAAAACCTTCACAAAAGAACACGCCAGATTTCTGTGAATGACTGCCATATGCCCACTAACAATCCAGCTTCAAGTTTCATAGTAACAGCAGGCTTTTTTCTTATCAATTTCCTTTTATTTTCCATCAGAGTACAGCACGCAGGCAGGTGACCCATTCATTACGATCAAGCACTGAGAAATGGCACGTCTGCTTCTGCCATTTAAACAGCCAAGCCACAAGTGGTGGCAAACGTTATGTTCAGCATGGATCTAGATAAAGTCCTGGGGGCCAGCACACGGTTAAAGACTGAACATACACCACGCTCAAGCCAGTGTTTATTTAAAAACTCTGCTGGTCTCCTGCATTTTATGGCAAATGCGTAACTTGTATATTGGGAGAGAGTTATTCAGCTGCTGTGATAATCTTGCCCAAAAGTCATTATTTTCCATTGTCGTGCCTTAACAGGCTGTGCCTCAAGGCTGTGATTTTGTGCAACCATGTTCTGTTGTCCCTTGTCTTATTAATAGATTTTGTAGGCCACCTGCCTTTTTAATCCCCCCTGTCCCCTTTTTCTCTTGCTATAGCACAGCCTCTTTTACCCCTCCCAGCCCATTAGGCCAGTGCTCCTAGGTTGGCTGTTTGGGAACAAGAGCACTGACGAGCACAGTCCTGTGTCAACAGGCCTGCTATAAAAGGGACTTCTGGCTGAAGATTTGGTACTTACAGCATTAGAAGGCTGCCCTACTAAATATGTCTTTTCTTAGCACACACGTCCTACTAAAGCTGGTGTACCACCTTGAGAACTGGCACAACGCCGCCCCAACACATGGCCGTGGTGGTACACTCTGTATAAGCTTGAAATATGTTTGCCGAGGGTAGAATTCCAAGCCCAGGATACTGCAATGATATATTTGGCTGGCGTACCCGCAGTAAAAATCCCAACCCAATGTTTTCAATGTTCACTAACCTCCAGCACTCCATTTCAGGCATCTCATGTCTGATTACCAAAGATAGGAAGACTTCAGCAATTTGCCTCACCTCAGTGTCCCTGAGCAGCATTTCTGCCGATGCAGAAAAGCTGAGCAGTAGGTCCCTTTCCCTCCCCGTGCTGGAGCTAGTCTGCAACACTCGGGACAATATACATGAGCTATCTGCAGTGAAAGTTGCCTCTCACTGTTGAGAATTCAACAATAAACAACGTTTATACAACCAGCTCTGAGCTCTGGCCAGCTGGAAGGAGGAAGGAAGGAAGGGAGGAAGGGAGGAAGGGAGGAAGGAAGGAAGGAAGGAAGGAAGGAAGGAAGGAAGGAAGGAAGGAAGGAAGGAAGGAAGGAAGGAAGGAAGGAAGGAAGGAAGGAAGGAAGGAAGGGAGGGATCAGCTCAAGTTCTAGAGCCCTGCCCATGGGAAGAGGGACACATAAATTTCGGTTTCAGAAGTTTCCAGACTATTGCTCATTCTCTACAGGATTATCAGTGAGGAAATTTGCACTATTTGAACTTGAGCAATGGTATAAAATGTTGTGTTGTAGGTGGGAAGCTCTGGGAAGGAGCTAAATCTAAATCGCCTCTCCTCTACCATTCCTGCCCCAAACAGTATCAGCAAAACCACCCCACCCGTCCCATTTGAATTCCAGATCAGGCATGCATATCACTGGGTTTAGGGTGGAGATCTCTCCCTGTATTTGGGGTTTCGTAACATCAGTGTTTGTGTTGCACATGACAATTACTTCTCCTGTGTGTCTGTAGGCTACTGAATGGCTTCTCCCATCTAAATGCAAAGTGGCAGCGCAGTGGCTTTGGAGAGGTTTATCCGAGTTACGACAAGTCCTTCTCCCACTCCTGGGAGGTTTTAGAAGCAGAAGGGCAGCTTTTTCTCTACATTAATTTATTCTTTGGCTTCTAGATTGCACAGCGTGTCCTCATGGTTTTTGCTCCCACCACTACCCAGGTCAAGGGACGAGGCCAAGGTGTGCTGCGGCGACTTTTCATCCCCCAGGCTCGGGTCTCCTCCCTATGGCAGGCCCTGAGCGCCAGCGCGGGCCTGGGTCTTGTCCTGCAGGGAGCTGGGAGACAGGCTGTGGCGCACACCCGGAGCCCTCAGGCTGGTCTAACCAGTAAAGGTGCCTGCACCAGAGGGTTTTCTTGCCACACATCAGCCCTAGGACAAACACCCAGCCAGAGCAGAAGAATAACAGTTCCACCAAAGTAAACAGAGCAATGGTAGTTTGTACCAGGTGCTAATTTGGCCCACGGCGTCACTGCTCGGCATACCCATGCTCACATGCCATAGGACAGCACGTGAACACGTGAATAGCAGAGGGTCACGCACCTATTACAATTTATTTTTTTGTACACTGTTCTGCATTACTCTTTGAAATCACAGAAGCTGCTGTCGGAGGAATCATTACCCTCAGCATATCACAGGTGCTACGATTTTCCACCCTACTTTCACTACTTTTCAGTCTCCAGCTATGATGATGGTATTGCCTGGCCAGCATGGACAGGGGCTCCTCTAAACAGCAGAGAGGTGTGACAGCAGTCCCCCTAAAAATTCAGATTGGAGATGTGTACCACCACAAGATGGTAAGTTGCAAAGAGCAAAAAGGGAGTGAAGAAGACCGAGAGCTTAGTGTCCACCCCTGCACGTGGCATTGCTTGTTATCTAAGTGATAGGTAAGCTGGCTGCAAGTGAGAGAACATGAACAGATTATCCTAAGAGTTGGTAACTTTTGTTTCCAATCTTTTGAATTATTATATTGCCTTTAGTAATTATTTCCCTGATGTGGTTTCCAGCTACATTTTTGTGTACAAACTGCACTTGCTTTGAACTCTCTGGGGTATTTTGGACTGGCCTTGGCTATCTCAGCAGAGAGAGGGTGGTGATTCCCTGCTGTGCCGCTGGCTCCGGGATCCTGCCTCCCCACTGCTGCTATTAGGAGAGCCTGCATTCCATTTACATCCCACACAGATCTTCTGGCATCTTATTTCCACTGCTCTAAATCACTTGTGTGATAAACTCATAACTAAGGTGTCAGGCAATGTTATTTATGCTAATCCTATACCCTTTGCTCTTTTGCCTTATCCCTGAAGGGCTTTATCTTGTCTCCATCAGTAATGATTATTGCCTGCATTTCAGAAGGGCCCATTAGGCTGAGGTGGAGAGATGCCACACAGCAGTGGGAGACTGCCAGCACACCCCTGCCCCGCACCATCACACCCAGCCCATGCTCTTCTTAAAGCAGACCAGACCTACGGCGCTGAGCCAAGGCTCCTAAACCCTTCCAGGCATTACACACATACGCATCTGCTTTGTCTTTCTTATTTCTTTCATTATGTTAAAATAAACTAGCATTAAGAGCAACTCACAAAGGAGAGGGACGCTTAAAAATTCTACTTTACAATTACACTGACATGAAAGCTAAATACACTCACTCATGTGCTGTTACATGAGATCCTATTGACATAACTCAGGAGATTCAAATATATTTTAGTATCTGATATTTTTTCCTGAATCAAAATCAATTCAACTGGCTTTTACAATCTATTTACAACCACTGAAATTCTTGATTTTAAGAGCTTTTTTATAGCAGAAGAGCCCCTTACTACCGGGTGGTTCGGTTTATCGCTAACAGCAACTGAAGAGGTGTGAGGGATCCGTGCACAGACCCTTGGAGAATAAGGGTGCTTCCGCGTGGAGCGGCCGGTAGCAGCGCGCCAGCTCGCTTACACCAAGCGGTGTTTGTAATCACAGAGCACACGGACGCGTGTTCAACACTCCCCACGTGAACAAAGGCCCACTACACCTGCTCTGCCAAGGAAGTGACGTGACCTGCATCGCGATGACGAAGCCAGAAGGAGCTGCAATCAAACTGCTGCGAAGGGCACCAGCAGGGAAGTCCTGGTCAACAGCCGCCAGGCAAACGGCCTGGTGGTGGAACAGGGACTGGCCGAAGGGATTGGCACCTAATCACTGCCTGGAGGGCAAAGCCACTATCGTTTACAAATGCTCCTGACTGGGCTGTTCACTCCTGTGGTACCAGGTTTTGTTTGTGCTCACACTGAGCTCCACTATTTCTATGAAAAGTCCAGGTTAGGTCAATACAAATATTCAGGGAGTCATGTATAACTTGAGTTATCTGATGGGATTTTCTGCAAGCCTTGTGTACCCTTATCTGATTTCTCATCTTATGTTGTAGGTGTTACAGATCCAGTAATCAGAAATATTACAGCCATTTCCATCCACTCTTTTGATGAGCTGTTTACGATTGCCTCTGACCAAACTGCAATTTTGTACGTGCACACACACACACACACTCCATTTTAAGACCATTCCATTAACCCATTAGAAATGCTGTTTCCTACTTCATTAGCGC
The DNA here is from genome assembly GCF_031877795.1 of Strix aluco. Classification (NCBI taxonomy): domain Eukaryota; kingdom Metazoa; phylum Chordata; class Aves; order Strigiformes; family Strigidae; genus Strix; species Strix aluco. Next base: position 96,470,171 of record NC_133971.1, on the reverse strand, counting down.
AGGCAGTCCACTAAGGAATGTAGCATGTATTGGTACTTCTGTGAGAATGTAGAGATTGATGGGGAAAATCATTAAAGATGATGCTAGGAAAGACTAATTAGATAATCCAACCCTCCTCCTCGTGTATGTCAGTTTCTATTAATAATGAGATACATTATTAGTGCTATTCCTACTTTTTTAATGTCATCTTTATAGGGGAGAATTTGTTTGCCTACCTCAAATTCAGACGGCCTCAGGCATTTGCTGCTAATAGAATTCAAGGCAGGTCAGTCAAAATGGATCTCTCCCACAATCTTTTGTATTCTCACGGCAGAGTCACAGCTCCACCTGATCATGCCTGAAGTTTCAGGAGGAGCAGCAGTGATCCCCAAAACACGACCTTTTAGACCCTTTAAAATGTGACAAACATACAATTAATAACAGGCAAATTACTTCAAGGGGATATGTCAAGAAATTTCAGCCCCACCACCATTTTTGCTGTCATAAAGGGAGCGGTTTGGTTTCCCTCTCTTGACAGTAGCAATGACCTTTACCATTTCTGTGCCTTCATTTTGTGTATGTAAATTAAGACAAGACTAACAGAGCCTCTGGAGCATTTCCAAGGTGCATGGAGGTCTTCAGGTGAAAAGCCTGAGATAGAAATGCAAATCTTTCTTAGTGTCCCCTACAGTTCCTAATGTTTGGTTTTCTACCTCATGGAGAAACCAGACTTTTCTCTGTCTTCTGTCTCGGCCATCTAAGACCGACCCCCACACCTCTTACAGCAGTTCTGGGATTTGTACCTTTAGCTGCTGCCTGTAGAGAGGTCAATGATCTGAGAAGGCCTGAGGACTTCATTCAGATTTCACACTGGAGTAAACAGGAACTAGTAAAAGGATTGCTTTTTTTAAACAAAGGACTCTTCCCTCAAAGCCGTTATCTGCCCGGCCTCCCAGTGGTGCTGGCTGGGAGCAGTCCAGGAATCTCAGGAAAGCCAACATCCTTCACCTCATTTCCAGCAAAAGCCGCAGCAGCACTGACAAACTCATGCTCAGGTGTGCTCTGCTGGAAACACCCTGCTCCAAAACAAGGTTCCAAGCATATTAATACAGGGCTAGGAAGATTTGGAATAAAGTGACCTTTTGTGGTTTCCTCCTGATAATGTCCCCAAATAAACTCTTACAGAAAGTACCTGTTCTGGAATAAAACATGCTGCATTAAAAGCAGCACAATTATTCTTATGTTCTTATGTTGGGTTTTTGTTGGGGTTTTTTTGTGAAACCAAGGGGTTTAGCCATCTCCTAGCTATAGCAAAGCAGTTTTGTAAGGAGCAAGTCACCTGCCTTCTCTATTGTGTGGCTGCAGAAAGCCAGCCTGGAGAGCCTGGCGACCCTCTGGCACAGAAAATAACAGCATCCCTCTGAAAGGGGCAGAAGATCAGGCTCCAGCCCTGCAAAGTGATTGTCGGGACAGGGCATAAATCCCATCAGCTCAAGCAGAGGCATTTAGATATTAGTGTTTAATGAGCTGTTTGCTTCCATTTAGTTTCGTATTGCTTTTAAGAATTTCTGTGCATTCAGCCAAAGAAAATTGTAATAATACAATTTATTAAATGAACTTCTCAATCTTAAAACATGGGAATACTGTAGCAATGAATACTGCAGCAATAATATTTTAGGATGTAAAAGAAACTTGTAAGTATTTCGATAGAATTTTCATTAGTGTGATTACAGTATGAAAATTAATCAGTCATCTGTGCATTAGAAGAATTATCTGTATAAACAGTTCATTTGGAGGCTGAGGAAACTGGGATGCATACCACGAAATCAATGACGTGTAAAGCAGATCTGAAATATTTCCCGTCTGTTTTCTCACACTGTTTGTCTAACTTAAACTCAAGCTGCAAATGCATTTGGGCATTATCAATAGCAGCAGCAGTAAATGCAGTCTGTATGTCTGTCTCTCTGTGAGATTACAGCAAAAACCCGTACGAATGAGTGTGGGGCTGGGCCGGCGTACAGCACTACGCCCGTGCTGCAGCGGGGGTACCCCAGCCGGCAGCGCAGCCCCCCAGCCGCTCGCTCGCTCCTCCCCAGGATGGGGGAGAGTCAGAGGGGTAAAAGTGCAAAAAGGGTGGGTTGAGATAGAGGCACTTGAACAGGTAAAGCACAAGCACAGCAAAAGGCGGAATTCCTCCTCTCCGTCCCATGGCAGGCGGGCGCTCGGCCACCCCCGGACAGCCGGGCTCCCCCGCACCTAATGGCCACCGGGGAAGGCAAAGGCCACCGCTCCCAGCGGCCCGTCCTCCTCCTTCCCCAGCTTTGGCTGCGGGCGTGGGGCCGTGGGGCATCCCCCAGCCCGTGGGGCCGGCTGTCCCGGCGGGTGCCCCCAGCCCCTCGCACCCCCAGCCCGCTCGCCGGTGGGGCAGGGGAGGAGCGGAGGAGACCTTGACGCCGCGCGAGCGCTGCTCAGCAATCGCTGAACCAGCCCTGCGGTACCAACGTCTGCTGCGGAAAAATACCCTTCCCCTGAGACTGGGGATGAAGATGGTTGGACAGAAGCAGGAGCTCTCTTCAAAACACAGACTCAGAACCCTCTAATAATTAATTAAACGTACTTTTTTTTTTTAGTGTCCTTTATAAAGACCTGCCACAAAAACATTTGATTCCATATTTAACTAATAGTATGCATGTTGCTACAAGGCTCCACACCCTTTTCAATATTAGATTACATTTGGAATTTAATTATGGAATGCATTTTCACAATCCAAATGATTTGTTGTTTTATTCAGCTTTTCCATGTTATAAGGTACAACCAGTTTTGATACACTGCTAATTTGGATGTATCTGCCTGAAAATTGTTTTACTTCAGCTTCATCTTTCACAAGGAACATATTCTGACACCAGGATGACACTTGTGCTCAGTAGTTTAATTCCAGGGTTTGTAGGCTGGTTTCTCAATAAAGAAGAAACGTGAGCTGCAGACATGAGGTATCCTCTAAATAGACTTTTCATGTACCATAAGCAGAAGGCAACTGCACCGATTCCTTGTTCCAAGAGAGCAACTGCACTTTAGGAGCCTTAATTGGAGATGGACCTCAGGGATTACTCACCAGCTCCTTTTCCAGGAGCTGCCATCTCTAAACAGTCTCACAGAACAGCAAGTTTTCTCAACCCCCAGCGTTTTGTGCACATGAGAAATAAGGACTTTAGGAGTCCGTGTCACAGGGCTATCTGCTGATAGCTGTCATAACAGCCACTGTTACCGACTGTAAGTATATCTGTAAGGCTGACAAAAGACATCTAGATGTCTTGCTTCTTAGGATTAACATTACAAGAGAGTTCTGGCATGGGAATAAAAGCTAAGAAAATCCACAGACCAAAGTACTCATGGAAGCACTTGGTGCAAATCCTTCAAGGAGCTCAGAAAGGCTCTTTACACTTGGCTGTAACGTCCACATCGGACCCTCAGCCAAGCATCCTGCCAGCTAGACAGCCCCAGCACCAGACGAGGGAAGAAGAGGGAACAAATGAAGGAGAGAAGAGGAAAATGAGATGAAGGGATTAGTTAGAGGAAAACTGGGAGGAGTGTAGTGAGCAAAAGGGTGAGTAGGAGGAAAATAAATCTGAGATGTAGGCGGGTGAGAGGTACATAAAGCCATGAAGATGATACCAGATTACAGAGTCGTGAGTCAAACACTGAAGCATGAAACAAGTCTACAAAGGGTATCCCAGATTCTTCTAATTCACACAGAAACTTCTGCAAATAACACTCTCTGCCAGAGATATGTTACGCAAAATCAATATTCATCTTTGTGGGTTAAGTAATGTTTAAGGAGTGAGTCACATAGCTGATGCATGTATGTGAGTCTGAGTGGTCACATAGGTTCAAAATGTGCACGAAATACAATAAAGGAAAAGGGCGGGATTAAATATTGTGCAAAACATAAAAACTGAAATTATTTTGGAAGGTCTCACCCTGAAAAAGGAGGAATTTGCACGGGTCATACTTACGTGCCAGATCAGTCTGGTTTTTCAGGATCTTGCCACTGTCCCACAGGTCTAACACTTCACTGAAATCAACTCTCCGGAATATAGAATTACTTTCCTCCGGACTTGTTTTTGCCCCAGTAGTTTGGTATTTGTGTACCTCAGAGCAGCGATGTCTTTCTCCTAAACATGCCTGCAACACAGGGAATAACAGAAATGATCTCTTTTAAAACGAAGGTCACGCATACAGACACAGCCCAGGAGGGCCGGGCAGGGCTGTGGGGATGGGGTGGGCCAAGACCAGGCTGGGATGTCAGCCCATGGAAAAACAAGCTCTTCGCAGCAAACAGAGCCAAGTTAGGCTCTGAAGAGGAATCAGTTCAATCCACCCAACCTCTGAATTACACTTGTGGACATGTCTTTCTTAATCAACCATACAGGGAGTTAAGACATTTCACTTGGCAAACAAAAAATGGCCAAAACCAGATTATGTGAAACCTGTGATGTTTTCTCTTGATTTAAAACCTTGTCTACATTTAATATTTATTTATGTAAGTTTACACTTCTTTATAGCATCTCCTAAACTTATGGGCCTCACGGACAGTAGTCAACTCAATTTTCTTTTGAGACCACCAAATGCTCTTATCAGTAAAGACCCTTTTTATGTTCCGTGTTTATGTGGGCTATTGGTCTCTAGCTAACCATGGTCTCACAGACCACCACCGCCTGCAAACCAGAGCATTTCAAAACGCAATCCTGTAATAAATACAGTGGGGGACTACTCCAGCATTCCTAAGCTGCTAAGAAAATCACTGAATTTTTAGACAAATACAGATTTTGGTAGAGGGAAATCTGACTTCCTTTGTTAGGTGCTTTAGTGGGTATTTCACTTCTTGTTTCAGAATATTGCCTCCATAGATATTAAAGTAATTCAGGATTTCATTCCATATTTCTATTTTCCCAATATCCTTCCTCAGAGCCGCAGAGCCATGGAGGACTCATTAATAACTACGCACTTTTGAAATGGGAATTAATTTGCCTAACCTGTAAACCTCTTGTGTTGGCCACTCAATCCTTGACATGACAACGTGCAGCATCAAAGCAGCAGCTTCTTGCTGGCAGCGGAAGCGGCCGGGTCTGTTGCAGCAGCATTAGCCGTATCAACTGCGACTGTACGCCTCCAGGTAACTTCTGCTTGGTCCTCATGCATTGGAGGTGGTGTCCCTGCTGACTGTGTGTATGCAGCTCAGGAAACGTTCTATCCATCCTGCAAAGAAAAGAGTAGAAGTGCTGCAAATTCTTGCCAGTATCTCCTGGCAAGTATTCCTTCAGTGTTACTGGAGCGCATCCATTATTTTAGCTGAAAATAAGACCGAGATTATAATCAAGCCTACTAAAATAATAAGCTATGTAAGTTTAAAGAAATACCGTAGCTGCAAGGGTGTTGTGAGGAAGTTGAGTGTTTGGCAGCCACAGAACCTGTGCCCAGCGTCCCACAGCCACAGCCGGAAGGAGCGGCAGAGCGATGCTGCCGGCCCAACGCGGGCCAGGCCTGGAGGAAGGGCTGGGAGGGTGGGAGCAGAGCTAGAGGACAGGTCTGTGCCTGAGCAGCTACAAGAACGGGCTGCAAAGCCAAACACCTTTGATGTGGCTCCCAGGAAAGAGAGCAGAGGTGGCAGAAGCACAGCTCACAAGGGGCGATTTCAGACAGGCCACTTGGCTAAACCACATCAGCTCCATCACACCTTGCCGAGAAGCTGTTGCACAGACTAATCCCTCTGCTTGTCCTTCTCTTTGTAAACATTTGGGAATGGCTTTGAGACAAGTCAGGACTTTCTGCCTGATCAGATCTTGGCAGAGCAGCGAGGTATTTCGCTCAAGGACTGCACCACCCAGCTCTCCGCTTCCAAGAACGGTAACAGGGGCTCCCTCTGCAAGCGTTTTCCACTAGTTCAGAACAAAACAAAACAAAACTACAAGGTACCTTTTGATGAATAAAACATCTTCCATCATTTTTACTTATTCATGCTGCTCTAGGTATTTATGCTGCTAGCCTGGGACATAACATTTCCAGTGGAAAACTGGGGAAAAAGTTTCTGCAGCTCAGAACTACCCTGAAAGCCTTGCAGGGTTTTATGTAAATACTTTGAGACTGGATTTGAATGGCCTCTTCTCCTCCACAGATTCAGTTAGTAAGTACAGGATAGTGAGGTATAGTAAAGGATGATTACAAAAGGAAGTGCTGCCCCCAATTCTTCAGAATCTGCAGTCAGGGTACTTCACCAGAAAGGTGAGGTCTGCTCTTCAGACCGCAGCTTTACCACCACACAACCCCTGCCGGTCTCCCTAGGAAATGTTCACACATGCAGAGAGCGCTCAGATGTGCACGTGAGGGCAGAGGAGCGTGCAGAGAGGTGAGTGGATATGTAAAGACATTGTGTCCCACACACCAAAACATCTCTGCAGGACAGTGGAACACTACGATCCACTGATGAACAAGGTCTTGACCAGTGCGTGGAATTACCACCTATTTGAGTTTGGTGGTATAAGCGGGAAGCTTCATTATGAAATCGTAAGCTGTGGAGAATGATAAACAAGCTTAGCCCAGCTTTTGTTGCTTTGCTAGGAGGAGCTGAACTTTAGTTTGTGCAGCCAATTGGGAACCCCAGACACCCCAGCCAGGGCGCTGGCAAGACCTAACGCAAGACACGTATGAACTGACTCAGGGCCTGGGTTCAGAGCATCGGCGCCTGTTCTGGACTCCACCACAGCCGACACCCGGGGTAAAGCCTTTGCTTCCTTTCACCACCAAGGGCACAGGAAAAATGCAAAAGCTGAGCACAGCTGGGACAACAAACTTCGCAGTTCTTATGAAATGAGACAAAGTATTAGAAGCACTGTGTCCTTAACTGTTCAATTCCTATCCTCGAGTCCTGTTAGCACTCCCCGTGGTACAAATGTTAATGCACTAAACCCATAAACCCAGCAGAACTAAGAGTAGCACTCCTCTGGTGTTTTCAAAGATGCAACATTGTGTGCTGCAGAAGAGATGGGTGTCAGCGCTGTCTGAAAAGGAGTTCATGACTTGGGATGTTGATCTTTCCGGATGAAATTCAGTCCTGACTGGCTAAACATCACGTGGAGACTGTTCTCCTGGCGTTTCTGTATTCATCTCCATCTGGTGTGCTTGGAAGAAGAGCCAGAAGAAGGCAGTGAGTGATACCTCTTTTTGCCAGAAGACCCTCCGGGTAGCAGATAATGCCAACGGCAGGACATGATCTTCAGGGAGGGGATCACACATCTCGTTGACTCAAACAACCCTTCTCTGACACTGAAAGATCTGTCAATAGATCTTCATCAGCAAGGGAGACTGCAAATCCATTAGAAATATTAAGTCTTAAGCTACCTAAGGTTCAGCAGGTTTGCATTTCCATACCAGAGAAACATTTTTTGCTTGTCTGTTTTTTAAATTCTGAACACAGTCTTTTCTGCTGACGCTTCCAGGGATGGTAACATCTGGCAGAGGGAACCTGGGGACAGGACGTCTCAATCCACTGAAGTCAGGCTCTTCAGAGCTTCTCTGCCCAGACAATAATCTGCAGTAATTCTGAGAGCAAGGTGGTTGCCATTTACACGCCGCCAAAAGAACAGAAAACAGTAAGATATACATGAAATGTTTGTGCTGTTATTTCCTGTTTATTTCCAGTGACTCGCAGCTCCGAGGCTTTCCAGCAGCATGGTGGGGTCGCCAGCTGGCCAGCATCGCTGCGCAAGTGGAGCCTTAACTGAGAATTCCAGTTTCTGGGAAAGAAACACACAACCTGGGAGGACTCTGTCAGGCAATACGCTGTCTGCAGGCAACGTGAATCAGCCAGTGCCAACCAGAACCTAAACTTGTTGTTTCTCTGAGGATACAGGGCCAACACTACAGGGAACCGATTCTCAGCCTACCCAAGCAAGAGCCAGGAATAATTCTCCAAAGATGTGTTAAATTATTCTAGAATAAGTCTTATAATGTGACATTTGTGTAAGCCTTTGCAACTAATTTTCTTGCTGAGTGGGAGGAGGGTTAGCAGAGGAAGAAAAAAGACATTAGTTAAGGTATTGAGTCTCCTGTGTTGTCAAAAACTTAAGTATGCGTAACTCTGTAAAACATGTTACTTCTAAATACCATCCCCCAGCAAGCAGCCCAGATGATGGGCTGTACACCAGAGACAGTCTGGTTTAGCTAAGCAGCAGCAATAGCTGAAATAATTAAAATAAATCTGCCTTGGAAGCAAGCTAAGTCAATAGCTGCTAACTCACCAAATCTAATAATTACATGCTTCCTCCTGTGAAACTTGGAATAAAAGGGTGTATTTCCAAGACACTGTATTTAAGCAAATCAACAAAAAGAGAATGCATGTTTATGCGGGTGCACACATCTAATATAAATAAATTATTGAATATTTTTTCATCCAAATAGCAGCACTTTTAGAGAAGCTGCAAAATTTAATGCAGATGTGTCTACATTAAATTGCTGACATTTTAATAGAACACCACACATAAAGCATAAATCACATTTATCAGCAATCCAGTGCTTAGGCATTTCTACTTTGCTTACTTTGGAAGTTTAATCAAATGAATGCTATCAACCTCTAACATCATAAATCAGCCATTTTAAGAAGTAATGGAGGCTTAAAGCAGTATGAGTGAATGAATTTCTAGTCACCTCATGCTTCTCTGCATATTAATTTTAAGTCTTGAATTTACTCCAAATGCCTATCAGAAAAGAAAAGATTGGGAAAGAAAAGAAAAGAAAAAAATCAAAGGGGGGTACAGTTTTCCCATGTAGATGTCTGACAATAATGAATTCTCATTTATTACAGCACTAAATACATGATTATCTCTGCTTTGCAGTTCAAGAGCACCCTGAAAAATTCCAGTGTTAAGAGAGAACATAAAAATGAGCCAGCTATAGAAGATGGCACGCTGCAGCACTGCGTACACAGGCTCCAACACCACCTTCAACACTTGGGAAAACGGTGATGAGCCCAGACGTTATAGTCCAAGTCCTTCTAGTTCTAAAGGGAGGGGCCAAGAGTCCTAGCAGTGAGTAGAGCACCCCAAGGTCCCAGCTATTATTAGTGTAGCTGGTTGGCAAGCACAACCTCTCCCTCCCCTCATTCTGTTTGAATCCAATCTTTCCCACAGCTCAGGGAACCGAACAGGAGCTCTGCTGTGTGATTTCTTTGATGGGATACCTTCCCCTTCAAGCCATGTCTACAGGGAACAGCACTTTAACTTCCATAAAGCACCTTTCTGTAGAGACGTGGTACACAAAAAGAGGAAAAAGACCAAAATAATTTCTTTTCACTGTGTATGAAGTTTAGTCAATCACGTCAGTACTTCCCGTCTTGCTGTATTTTAGCAAAGACTCAACAGATTTTTTGACTGCAGTTACATGGATGCAAACTTGCCATTGCCACTCGAAATCCTGCCTCACCTGAACGCACGTGCTCGGCTGGATAACTGCTGAACAGCACAAAGCCCCCGCGGGAAGGTGCCCACTGCCCTGCTGACTCTCCCTGTATGTGCATGTGTTAGTTATGCACAAAGAGCAATACCCACAAAAAATGATATGCAGTCTGCAGAAGAACCACAGAAGCTCTAAGACAGGAAAAGAAGAAGGATGCCGTGACAAGTTTTTTAGAAAGACTATATGTGGCCACTTCATTGTAACGCCTCTAAACTATATATAGGGACGGCTGTTGATACAAGCCCACTCATGAAAACGTTACATAAAGTGACTCTTGAGAGGTTGCTAAAAGCAGCAACTTCCCTTAAAAACAAACAAACTGATTCACTTTCACATGGCATGTCTCTGGTAAGACACAGTGCTGGGTATCCTCCTTACAAACTATTTTTGAAATAGGAAAAAGAAAAAAAAATCACATAACCTATTATTACTTTCATGTCTTAGAACTGTGGTAGCCTGTCCAGACACGCCAGACCGCGTGGCAGGAGAGCAATTGCAGGGTACGAGTCCATGACATAACAATCCATTAGGAGCCTCTGGATGCATAGCCTGCAGCACCAGGATTTGTCCTTGGTGCTCTTCCACTTTCTTCTTCGTAATTGCATTCAATGCCTGCCAGAGTGTGCGGCAGCATTTCAGTCACTGAAATTACTTTACTAGGACGTATCTCTTGGAATTGCTTTAAAGATTATTTAATGTTTGTACAACACTTTGAATTTGTAAGTAATATTATTGCTTTAATACCTTTCTCCTGGAGGATTCCACTGTTGCAGTGAATTTCACAGAATTATTGCTGGAATTGCCTGGCAGACTAGTTTCTCCCATCTTTCTAGCAGGAGTACACTAATAACCAGTGTACACTATCTGGGGTAACAGTCCGAAGTGACCCTGCACAAAGGACTCTGTGAATAATGTTATAGTCATTTCTGATCATCGAAGCGCCTCCAAAAGTAGCCGCAGGGAAGCACAAGACGGATTCCCTTTGTAAGCTCCATAAAATAACAGCAGATTTTTGTTGCCGCTTCAGTCAAGCCAACACACATTACCTTCCCTCAGAAAGCATGAAAGCAGTAAATTACCCAAAATGCGCACAGTTTTGTGCATCCAACAATGCAAGTCACAAAATCAATAATATACAAAAACAATTGCTCAGAGATGAACAATGAAATACATGACGCGTGAGCTAAACAAGAATAATGCTCCCTTCAGGAAAGACGCAGCAGAATCACAAAAGACAGCTTGCTGTACAGATTGCTGAAGTGACAGTCAGAAAATACTGAATTTTGATTTGTGGAAACACAGACTGACAGGGAGAAAAAAATAGAAAAAAATCCAAAAAAGGCAGACATCCTAAGTGTACTCTGATGGTAAAATTTCAGTTTTCAAAAGGGTTCAGAGACTAGTTCTGTAAGAAAATCTAAGGCCTAAGGTAAAAGCTGAAGTCCGTAACACAAGACTCCCGTATTGACATCTCCTCCGTTTCTAACCCAGCGACACCAGCAGCAGCATTCGCTCAAGGCAGGGGCCACGCAGCCACGCGTGCGGCATGCTCCGGGCGTGCCTGCACAGAAGGCGAGTGCTGGTGAATCTGTAAGCAAAGCTCAATTCCCCACTGAAACGCTAAACGGGAGCCTGAGTAGGAATGAAGTGTCTAAACACCCGCGTGGCTCTAGGACTAAATGATATCAGCTCTTCTGGGGAAAAAAAAAGAAATTACCTTCCACAAAAGCTGTATCAGGTACGGAATTATGAACCTGCCTGATAAAACCCACAAAGGTCCAAAGTGGGTCCCACCACGGGGTGGGAGTAACCGTGTCTGCCTGTCTCCGGAGCGGTCTGACGCTGGCGCGGGGCAGCCCCGGCTTTGCACAATCCTCTGGCCTGGCACCCTGTCAGACTCAAACCCTAATGGTGGTCACTGGCAAATTCCCCAGTTCAGAAAGGAAATATGATGAAAACAGGCACAGAAATCGGGTCACTTGCTTTTCAGCTCCTTGGTCTTATCCAAGAGTCCTTCATTTCCAAATATTTCTGTGAGAGCGTGAGTATATTCTACTATTCTGAGTTTATCACTGAAAGCAACATAATTTGTCATTTCACAGACTTCAGTAAGTCACAAAGCACCGCAACAGCTGAACGTGTCTGAGATTTATACAAACTGTGCAGGACTTCCATTACCTTCTGCTTCCAGAACTTACCTGAATGGACAGTAAATGTATCTAATGCTTTAAAAGCATGACTTTAAAACTTCACTGTCAAAATTCTCAGAAGTGAGCAACGAAAGCAGCCGACTGAGCTGTGGATACTTTGCCCGAGCCTGTCCTGGGGCAGACGGAACCTCCGGCGGTTCGGTACCTGTCCCCTGAGAAGTCTGGCTGCTTCCAAGTGTCTTAAAATCGAGCTCATAAAAAACTTAAAGCCCAGTAACAACTATTTCCCAAAGCTACTTAACAGGACAACAGGATCACACTGCAAAGCCGGTTCCAGGGGGCCACGGTTTGACACCTCATCTCCCAGCCATCCCACTCCCTCCAGGACACTCAGGACACGAGCCTTTGATGGAGCAGGGGTGCCGCCCCCCCCCCCGCCCCGTCCCTGACCGCCCTCCCACTCCCTTGCGGCGGGGACCCCCTGCGGGCAGCCCCGGGGGGAGACCGGGACCCCCCCGGGACCCCCCGGACCCCCGGCAGCGCGCGGCGGTGACGGCAGCACCGCGGGTATGGCGTCCCCGTGTGGCGGCGGGAGGGCGGGACGGGGGGGGACACGGGGGGGGACACACGGACACACACACGGGGGGACACACGGGGACGCCACGCTGCGCTTTGCGGGGCTCACATCTCCCCACCCTGCTGGAAACCGCCGAACTGCATGGATTCATGTGCAGTTACAATCTGCTGAGCCTTCTCTTTTTTCTTTTTCCTAAAAACCCTTCATTTTAGGAAGAGTATTACATAAAATGCACAGAAACAAGTGGGTTTGAATGATAGGTTTCTTTCTCTGTGTAAAAATCGCCTATTGATCTATTCTTTGTACTTGTGGCTTATGAAAATAAATCTCAAATGTTTTGTATAGCTTTTGGTGGTAAGATTGAACGTTATTTGCTTTAAAAATCACCTTCTCATTTATTCTTTGTATTTGAGGCTTATGAAATCTCAAATATTTTGTATAGTTTTTGGAGGTAAGATTGAACGTTACTTGCTTTAAAAATTGCCTACTCATTTATTCTTTGTATTTGTGGCTTATGAAAATAAATCTCAAATATTTTGTATAGTTTTTGGAGGTAAGATTGAGCATTGTTTGCTTTAAAAGCCAACAATACACCATAGATTTAGAAAACAGATGGAGTCAAGGGTTCCTTCTGTACCTGTCAGAAACATCAAGCCCTGGTTTTACAACTAGATCACTTGGGGAAAAAGTTGCTCCTCATGTGAAACATCACTAGCTTGCTTGACTGCAAAGAGGTTTTTTTCACAGAAACGGGGACTTCTGTAAAATCCCACGGTTGATGGATCACAGTCAGAAAAGGGGATGTATAGGAAACAACATGTTTTGAATCGCTGGAACTGGAAATGGATTTTGTTCTCTGCAGTGGATACAGTTAGGAGTTGAGCTCTCCCGCAAAGCTGCTCTACTACAGGTTCTCCTACAGTCTCCCGCCGCCGAGTCCTCAGGTATGTCACCTCGCAGGAGCTGGCCTCGCCGCGGGCGCCCGAGGAAGGAGCTGAGGACACGCGGGCCCGGCTCAGGCACTGAGGTCTCCCACAGCCCCGCGGACGGTGCTCACCAGCAAAAAAACGCATCTCTGGGTGTCCCCTGAGCTATCCCAGCCCAGAACGCTGGTGAGTCAAACGCGAGCCCGGCGCAGCGGGAGGCAGTTCAGAGCCAGCCCTGCATGCAGGGATCCGTGCGTCGTCGGATTGGAACCCTTTGGCGCTCGGCTCCTGCCAGCAGAGCGGGAAAACGCATTCTGATACCGTTATTGAGGGTCCCATGAGAACTTCAACTAATAAACACACCGAATACACGTAAATAAATCAATTAATGACTTGATAAGAAAATTAATTTCCATTAACAAATAAGCAACAGCTACAAGTCTATTAATGAAGCACGATCCTTCTATTTTTGTAGAATGCAGGGACCAAACTTCTTCCACATCTCCACGACTATGCCACGAAAATCGCATGAGGATTTCTTTATGTATAAGCAGGATATGGGAGAACACCCTCTAAAACAGGGACTAACGAGGCGTGCTCTAAGCGGAGTTTAGCAGGCAGTCCATCTCTGTGGAGCTGAGCCGCGCTCCCCCCAACACGGCTAAGTGCCACCCCCGTGAGAGCAGGCGCAAAGCGTCAGGCAGGAACCGTCCCCAGGCGGAGGTGACCCGTGTGAGGGGACCCCTGTGACAGACGCACCGGCCGCCTGCCAGCACGCAAAGGTCAGCAGCACCCACTGCCGTGCTTTGCCAGATTACCCGCTCCTGCCTTCTAAGGGACTGCTGAAAAAAGCCTCTTTGCTCACCCTGTTAATGACACTTTCATTTCAACAGTATCAACCTTGGGGGGGGGGAAACCAAACCAAAACACCCTTGCACAATTTAAGACTATTTTGTTAGCAGAATTTTTAGGTTCTGGCCCAAAATGAAGCCACTGCTTTTCTTGATGTTAATGCCTAATAACCCATCTGAAATCACATCACTATGTGACAAGACACGACGGCATGGGTGTTCTTATGCCCTGAGAATTCTCTCTAGAGCTCTCTCTACTATTGATTTGTCAGTTCCTTCACTTTTAAATATTGACTTTAGGATATTGAATCTTCCAAAGCTGAAGCAGTCAAAGACCTGGACTCAGCCTCTTTGACACTGAAACAGGGCTCTAACCTAGGAAGACCTCTAATCTATCAATTTTGTCTGAAAGCTTTTAATTTAAATGGTGAAAAAAAGCAAAAAGACGACAAAAAATCATAAATATTACAAAAGCCTCGTTTCCAACTTTAGGTCTAAGTAACAAATGGTTAAACATTGCCTACCTGCCGCTTCAATCCACCAAGCTATTAACTAATGCAACCTGCAGTGAGGAGGAGGACCAAAGTAGTTCTATGTAACAAACATATAGTGTAGGGAGACAGACTACTCTGGGGTTCTCAAACCTGTCTTCAGATCTGAAAGAGAACCAGCAAACACCAAACTAAGTACGGGTTAAGAACACTCACTCTCCATCTGATTTATGATTTACACAGTTCAGTGGAATTGTAAATTGTACCAAGCTGCATGTAGCCTGCAGTCTTCTGTCTCTCTTTCGGAGCTGAGGAAGGGCTTACGCACCCCAAAAGCTGAATGTTCTTCAGATACAGAAGCTGCTATTGAAAGAAGATACTACCTCTCTGTGCAAGCCTTCCTCTTCCTTATAGCCTTCCTGTTAGAGCCATAAAGTTACCATTAATACAGGATGGATAAAATTCTATTTTTCACGACTGCATCACTTAGGAGGGTCTGGTGCTCACTCGTGGCATTGCGAAGTGTGCCTTGTGATTCAGCTTGAATCTCTGCCATGCTGGATGTAAGCCATTTGGAAAACGCGAGCCAAGAGCAGAAATTTCTTAAGTCAAGTTATCAGAGCAGGCCTGAGTCAAAAAAAACCCAAACAGACCCAAACCCATGCATTTTGTATGTAATTGTTGCATACATAAAAACTTGTCTTTCCATGAAGCTTTTATGAAGAATGGTCACAGTGAATAAAAATTCACCTTTGAAAAAATACTACAGCTTTCATCTACATCAAGAATACTTTAAATCAGGATATTTTAAATCAATTTAGATGAACCTTTAAGAACACTGAAAAAAACCCCTAACCTGTCCAAAGCTGCCCATGAAATTGCAACATAAAGTTAACTGTGAATCTAGAAATCCTATAATTATACATTTTCAAAACAGGCAGACCTTTCACACATTTTAACCAACACAGAAACACATATTTTAGCATACAGTGTTGTTACAATTTGTTTTCTCTCTACAAACTATCCAAGTTCTAGCTTCCACCCTTCCCTCAAATTAGTAATTTTCAAAATTAACATCTAAATTAGTGTTGCTTCCAGATTAGCAAAAAGATCTGGAGAACTTTTTTTCCCATTTGGCTCAATTGGTAGAGAAAGGGATGGAAAGACGATCAGGGAGAAGACTCTTTTTCTAGCACAGCCTGTGAATCAGAGAGGCTTCAAACTGCAAATCTGACAGGCTTCGAGCCGCGCTGCCGGAGGCACCCCGAGCCCTGTGGGGACACCGTCCCGCCTGGGGCCCCACGGGACAGCCACAGGGCTCGGGGACCTCGTCCTTCCCAGAACGCTGCAAGAAAGAGTCCTACCAGCT
Organism: Strix aluco; assembly: GCF_031877795.1. Classification (NCBI taxonomy): domain Eukaryota; kingdom Metazoa; phylum Chordata; class Aves; order Strigiformes; family Strigidae; genus Strix; species Strix aluco. The sequence goes on along the minus strand of NC_133971.1, from coordinate 96,454,321 downwards.
GGGGGCAAGACATCTGTCTCCAAAGATGAAGTCTGGTGCAGAAATAATTGGTCATTTCACAAACTTACAGTTGGTCTTTGTGTAATTAACCCGGTCAAACTAAACTGCAAACATGCCGGGATGACATAACTTCATTACATGTTTAATCCCCTGGTGGTAACGTCATTCTCAGCGCCCCAAAAGAGCTCTTCTAGTTGAATGGCAGGTTTCAAAAGTGGAGTTATATCCAAAACAGGAATAGAAGGAAAAGCCATATCATTCCCTGTTTTCTGCATATTAGGAAATGATTCAAAGAAGACCACGAATAAGTATGTGTAACAGAACTGCTTCAATATATAATCACCGATACATCTAACCCTTGCTACACAGCAACAACTATTAGTGTTAGGTTCAAATCAAGTGCCCGTCAGTATTTTTGAACAATTAGTTATCAGCAAGAGTGAACTCTGCCTTGACACCGTACTCAGTCATTCAAATCAAGATCTGCTCATTGCTTTAAAAAAACCAATCTTAAAATTGACAACCATGGGTTGCTATTGTAATACTGTATGCTTATTTTATACAGCTCATTTTGAAAAGGACTGTATTGATGATCAAAATAAAAGATAGCATTTGGTTTTGAGAGACTAGACCAATATTGAGAAACTTTTGGGTGAGATTTCAAGTTTAGACAGAAGCTGTTACTATGATTTGAAGAAAAAGAAATTCAGTGTTTGTATCTTTTTTTTTTCCCTTTCCCTACGCAAAATGTGGCTACAATTTCCACTTCTCAAGAAAGAAATAATGTCTGAAGTTCTAAAACATTCTGGTGATGAGGAATACAATGAAACCGAACAAACTTGGGTCATGCAGCTTTATATTGACCTTGGGGGTTGTACAGAAATCTGTAGGAGATTGATGGGAAAGGGGATAGCCTGCCTGGCAGATTCAAAACACTGCCGTAGCTGTGCTGGGTTTCAGTTTCCTTATGTCTAAGTGATGTTTATTAAAAACAAACTTGCTTTCCATCCACCAGGAATTAACAGATGCCAGGGCTAACTTCTTCAGACGACAGCAGTTCCTTCTGCAAGGCTTTGTGCAGCAGGACGAAGGGCCACGGGCCGGTTGCGGAGGGTTACATCCTTTTGCAGGAAGCCCCCTTGTCCCCTGTGCTCCCTCTCCTGAGAACGCCAGTGGGGAGCGGAGCGGGAGGCTGATGAGGAAGCGGGGTACGGGGGGCCGGGAGCACGCCACGCGCTTGAGGACACGGGGATGGGGCTTGTGCTTCCGCTGGGCCGGCAGCAAGGAGAGGCTGAGCAAGAACATTGCTGCTCCAGTCCTCTTGCCTCCCCAGAAAATCCCAGAGCTGACGTGCTGCGACAAAACGCTGCCAGAATGGGACAAACAAGAGTAGAGGCAGGGAAAGAGAGAAGGAGCAACAGCGCAGAAATGAGTGTATTTTTGGTTAGAGCATGTTGCTATTTTGGGGCAAAGGGGCCTGAGTGAAAGCTGAGACTGAGCAGTAAGGCAGAGGAAGTATCTAGGAGAAAAATCCAGAAACTGAATTGGAGATACTTGCTGGGACCGGCCCAGATCAGGGTCTGTGAGCAGCAGCAGGGGAAGTCCCTTCATCATGCCCATCCGTGATTTACACAACGGCTGCTGCTCTTCCCTCAAGCACGGACCAGTACTTTGTTATGCGTGAAAAGTAATATTTGGACAGGGCCATTAATCACTGCTATAGCAATTAATCACTGTTAAGGGGCCTTTTTATCTCTAAAAATCTTCTTTTTGAAAGGGTGTCATGCAAACCTATACAGCTACCTCATGAAAACTGATGTAGAACATTCAGTTCTGGATGTGAATCAACTTCCTGGACAGAAATGGAATTGTCAAAGGCACAAGTAAACCTCTGCTGCTTTGTTAGGCCAAAATGTTACTGATTTTTAATTAACTTTGTTTTCATTCCTGTGTGAGGAATTTGAAGCAGGTAGTAAAAGAGAAAGGTGCTGAAAGACACAATGGAATGCAGCATCACATTTTAGGTCGAGGAAAACTAAGTCTATTTGAACAAGACTTTTGCTGGCACAGGAAAACTGAGTATTGTTGCTACTGAAAAATAAACCAAGCATACCTGTCAGTCCAAAACAAAGATCACTTTTATTATAGAGCAGCATCCACAAGCGGGCAGATTCTATTTCTGCAGCAGCTCCTCATAAATGAATAGCTAAACAGTGTTAACCTCAGCCAGGTTCTCCCATATATATACTGATCAAACACACTTTCACTAGCTAAGCGTGCAGCAAGGGATCAAAAGATAGATGGTTTGATGGTGTATTGATTAAAAACTGCAAGATACCAAGCTTCCCCCCCCCCGTTTATATACCTGTACAATAATAAGACTGGTGTTATGCCAAACTAAGAACGTATGTTAAGGTAGAAACTACATTTGTCATTTCAGGAACAGAAGGAATTCTACTGTAGTCTTCCTCACTCATTCTCGTCATATGACTTGAGTAACAAAGGTGCGACAGATCAGATGCTGGTATCACTACAGCCACATGGAAACTATTTCCTGGACACCGTCACCTGAACCCTGCCCTGTTTAAACATGGACAATGTCCTCTTCGGGAGGGGGTCTGCATAAGGGGGAGCAAACCAGATGCCTGCCAGGGAATTATGTTTCCTCCTTAGCAGTTGAAAGACAAGGGGATTTTGCATTACTAAAATACTCTGGTGTATGAAGAAGCTTTTCATTCCACTTAGGTTTGATCAATATGGAAAGTTTCAGCCCAAGAGGGAGGTGGATGCTGGTTTTAAAATGGATGACAGTATTGGAAATTCCTGCAAACACCAGTCACCACTTTGACCTTCTTTACCTTCTGTGGGTGAGAAGTAGAGTTGGGAAACAGCAGCTGGTTCCTGAGGAGAAATTAACCCAAACCATGCAAACTGACAATGTAGCCAAGACCCCAAAGCCACACTTGGTGTGCATTTAAATCAGTATTGCTGCTCAAATGTCACTTCTTCCCCATTTTGAGCACCTTCCGCACCTGTTTTCCTCCGCCACCGTACCACTCTCTGTTCCATGCAGTGCAAACATTTCAGTTCACAGATAATCTGAACAGCCTGGACGAGGGAACCGGCCCTGGTGAAATTTCACCCAGCAGAAAAACAGAAGTGATTTTTTCAGCCTCATTAATCCCCTTGATGCAGTTCACTGTGACAGCACCAGTTTTGCCGCTGCCAGGCAAGGCGCTGCAGGGAGAGGGTACTGTGTAACCCAGACGTGAGAGCGGAGACAAGGGCTTTGTGCGGCGGCAGCCTCAGCCCACGTGCACACCCCAAGCTCCCCAGCCATCACATCAGCCGCACAGAACGACAATCTGGTCGCGGCACCTGCGGGTACGACTCGGTTCTCTGCCCAGGAGCTCTCGCAGGGGCTGCAGGTACTGTGGAACACACCAACAGCGGTAACACAAAGCATAAAAGAGATAAAAGAGATACACCCGTAGCAAGAACGGATCCAGACATCACCAGCAGGCATCAGGCTGCCGTAACCATCAGCTTTTACCCTGCCTTTAACGAGATATCGCACTGTGGATGCTGGGAGATTAGTCTCAATTTGCATTAGCCTACCCAGCTTCAAAAATGGAGCTGCCAGAATAGGTGTAGCTAAACAAAACCGGGAACAGAAGGCAGTGGAATGATTTTCAGCAAAGTTTGGTCAAATAAAACTTGATAAAAAAAAATAAGGTCAAATAAAAAATAAAGTTTCATTCAAAAGAAAATAAAAGAAGCTGGGCTGGTTTAGAAAGAAAACATGACAGAAGCATATGTTTAACTTACTGAGCAAAAAATGGAAAGTGTTCTTGCAGGAAGAGCATATTAAACAATAGAGAATTCAGCTTATGTTACAGTTCCCATCATCACTTTAAGAGATAGCTAATATTTTCCATTTTTCCTATTTAATCAGATCAGTAAACATATCTGCATTTCACTTGCCATAAACTGCATTATTTGTGAATAAAAGTGCATGCAAAAATTTCCTAAAAAATATTTCTTTAGGAACATTTAGTGACCATTTTGCTCTAAGCTGGGCTATATAATAAACTTTTAAAATCTTTATAATGGCACTGCAGGGAAGAGATTTCTGGAAAACAATAAAGAGTCTAGGCAATTCTTCCTGCTACACAGACTGGTGCAGGCTACCATCAGCAGCTTCACACACTTCTCTTCCTAATACCACCACTCCTGATACCTGGGCCAAATGTTCATTTCTTGGCTCATATCTGCACTGCTTCAACATTGCCTTTGGGCCCTGTATGCCCAGGACGTTTGTGGGGTGGGGGTTAATTCCTCCTCTTAGGTTATGCACAGCGCAAAAAGGATCACAGGGGGTTGGGGCCGGGGGCACCCCAATGCCCCAGCCAGAGAGACACAGCCTGTGCTGCAGCCCCTGTGAGGGCTGGGGGTGACACCCACCACAGCTGTGACACCCACGACTGCACAGTTGGATGGGGGCTGCCAGACATGTGAGGGCGGCAGGGAAGAGCCTCTGGAACGGTGCGAGCCGGGGTGGGCGGGTGGAGAAGCAAGGGATCCGGCTGGTCTGGGGAAGAACTGCCCGATCGGCCCAGTCTGGCCTGAATTCTCATTAAACTCCATCTCTAAATACTTTCCTGGGTGAGGGACTCTATTCTGCTTGCACCAAGTGTACGTGGAGGGGGAAGTGCCAGCAGGATGAGGCCGTTGGTGCTGTTTGCTCCCGCCTGCAACCAGGACGGCTGCCAGATGAATGCAGACACAGGGCGGGCACGTGTCTCTGTGTGTGTGTGTCTGTGTGTGGCAGCAAAACAACAGCGTGAAGGCCTCTGGGACAGGGTGACCCCACCAACAAACCCAGGATACAAACAAACTAGCAAAACCTCTGGATCTCCAGGTTTCAAGTCAGGGGGACTCATAGCCAAGGATAGCAGCTTCCAGGATCATGTACTAAAGCTTATGAAAACTCACTGAATTAAAACTTACAGCTGGAGCTTGTCGCATTCAGTTGATGAGTTCCCAGTAGGCTCCCCAGATGTTTACAGGTATTTTGCTGCAGCCTGAAAGAAGAAAAATACAGTGAAGAGGACTGCAAATAGATACAGCATAGAGCAGGACTGCACTACTGTCAACCCAGAACATAACCACTTTATTTGTTAATTAATAAACAAAACTATCTGTCTCAAGTGTTAACAATATCATGATTGATCATCCTCCAGCTCTCCAACCCTTCCTTAAAAGGACTTGGGAACCAGGAGTCTGTTTTGACCTTTTACAAAGGCCAAAAGGTTTAAATTCGGTACCTCTTACCAAGTTTTCTCTGTAACGCTGTACAGTTCTGCTAATCAAGACGGGACAAAGCAATGCTGTCACTTAAAGTAACAGCGGGAGGCAGAGCCCACCTGTGGCAGGAGCTGTGCCGCCTCCATGTCGGCATCCGTTCCCCCGTGCCGCAGCCTGGGCGGGGAGCGGGGACCTCCCAAGCGTCCCGGAGGGCCCGGTGCCCGGGGACACAGCGAACGCCATCCTTGTGCCAGACAGACCCCCTGCACGCGGCGGGGTGACGAGCAGACGGCGACAGCCGTTGTCACCCCGGCCCCGTCGGTACGGCGCTGGTTTCGGTCACCGGAGCAGGCCTGAAGCGAGGCCTGCTCGAGGCCTGGGGCCGCGTCCATCCTCTCCCTCCCACACCGCTCCCCAGCCTTCGGGGCGATGTGGCCCCCCAGCACCCAAGAGAATCGCCGCGTCTCCTCCTGGTGACAACAGCCCCCGGCAGCGCGTAATGGCGGGCGGCGGCCGTGCTGTGACACATCGTCAGGACGGGGAGAGCCGAGGTCCCTTTGTCGAGGGCAGCGGCTTCTCCTTGCTCTCTACTACCGCCGACATCTTCCCCTCACGGTTCGGCTTGCAGCCCCTGGGCCGCGGAGCCCACCCGGCTCCTTCCCGCGCCCGCGGGTGTGAGGCGGCGCCCGTCCCGCCTTTCCCGCCTTCCCGCCGCCAGGCTAAAGGGCTCTGCAGGGCCCGGGGCCTCCTCAGGGCCCGGCCGGCGCCTTCCCGCCCTTCACCTGCCGCGGCGGGGCGGCACCGCCGGCGCTGCTCGGCCGGGCGGGGGCGGCGCCGGCGCCGTCCCGCCGTGCGACCGGAGCCGGGGCCCGGGCCCCGGGGCGGGAGGGTCCCACCGCCGCCGCCGCCGCCGACGCCGCCAGCGCCTCCCCCCCGCCCGTGGGCCGGGGGCGGCCGGGCCGGGCCGGGCCCAGGGACAGGACCGGGGCCGGCGCGGTCCCTCCCCTCCTCCCGCGCGGCGGGGCCGGCCCGGCGAACCGGGGGAACCCGTTTGTCCGGTCTGACGGCGGTTCCGCGGGGAGGCCGGGGCCGTCGGAGGCATGAGCGGGCCCTGAGCGAGCGAGCGGCGCCGGGACCCGCGCCCACAGGTGCCCCCGCCGGCTGCGCCCGCCCAGGGGCGGCGGCGGCTCCGCGGGCCGGCTGCTGCCGAAACTCGGTCGGTGCGGGGCCGGTCCCCAGCCGCGCCCGCGGGGCAGCCCCGTCTCCTCTCGCCGGTAGCAAAGTCCGGCGGGGCGGGCCGGGGCGCTGGCGGGGCCCCGGAGCGGCTGTGAGGGCTGGGCCGGCGGCCGGCAGGTAGGTAGGAGGTAGCGGAGCGGGGGCCGGGGGGCGCCGGGGCTGGGCCACAAACCGCCGCCGCCGCCACGGGCGAGCTCAGGGCTGGCGCCAGCGCGGGGCTGAAGCGATCTTCGGTCTCAACGTACCGCCCGCTGCGTGCGGAGCCTCCCGCGGTCGGGCGAGAGCTGCAGCGCCTCGATGGCTGCGCCGGGCTCGGGGTGTGAAGGCGGCGATGGCGCTGCCGCAGGGCGCGCTCGCCGGGGCCGGGCCCCCGGGGAGCTCTTTTTTCCGTTGGGCTGGGGAGGTTTAGCAGCGCCATGAATATTTAAACTATTAAATATTCATCCAGAGGCGAGCGGCTTCGTCAGGAGCCCGTGAGGCGGCTGGTGCTGAGGCGGCCGGTCGGTGCGACGGCCCTTCTGCCAGGTGAGGCCTTTGCTTGCGCCGGGCACCCACCGGGCTGCCGGGGCCTGCGGCCCGCGCGAGGGGCTCTTCTCACCTCTGTGCCTGACGGGACAGCGCGTTTCGGCAGTGTCGCTCCACACCCTCGCAGTGGTTTGAGTCTCCCTTCCACCCAGAAAGATGCGCGGCCGTTGACTGTCAGATTTACCACAGAGTCTCCCCGGTCTGATACTTTGGGTTGAGGAAAGAATAAGTATTTGCTGGGAGGTAAGGCACGGGGGACAAATGCAGCTTGGCTCTCTGCCTGGGCTCTGGCAGATACCACCGGTTTACTGACTTGCTTTTGTGGCCTTGGGCTGGTTACTCTGCTTCTGGCTTTTTTTACCTTTTTTTTTCCCCCCCATATCTATGAAAATAGGTTTCATGGTTGTGGGGTGATTACACGTAAGTCAATGTTTATGCAGCCTTTAGAGCAGTAATAAGTGCCTATATTAAAGAACTGTCATAATTCTGCCACAGAAAGTACAGGAAAAGTTACTTGTGAGGTTGGTCACTCACTCGGGAGATGAAAAGCATTTTTTGACCCCCTGAAAAATCAGTATCTCAGTCATGTTTCCTACTGCTTTGTGTCTATAGCTTAAATAGCATCCCTTCTCTTAGAGTGAACGGAACTGTGTTAAGTGGAGCAGCTAATGAAGCATTTCACCGCTGGCTTGAATGTCAGCGTTTGAACGTTTTGAAACCGAAGAAGGCGTACTGTACAGGGAGCTTCTGGCAATAAATAGTTTCTGGTAATGAATAACTGCGGTGCCTTTCATCTGGTGTGTTTGGTGGGGGTCTGGATGTGAATGGCTCAAGAGTGCCCTGGGCCAGTCAGGGGGACTTGCAGCTAACCTGGTTCTTGTACAGTCCCCGCCTCAGTGGCTGCTGCTGGAGTCCTTGGGCTCCCTGCATGAGTGTCCGTACTGGCTCAGATTTGCTCACAGTTTTCTGTTTGTTTCTGGTTTTTTATTTGTCTTCAAAGTCTGGTTCAAGTGTCAAGTGGTATTTGGTCATTTTGTGTTTTTCCTTGTCAGCTTCTGCACTGCTGTTACTGGTGTTCACATTGTGTGTGGTTGCTTCTGTATCTGTCTCAGACCTGTATTTGTTAACTTCTAGGTATCATATTTTTGGTAACTTCTGAACTGTTCTCTTCATTTATTCTTCCCTTGTGAGATAGCCTGTGAATGTTCTAGTCTCTTGTTCTGCAGTTTGTGATGGTGAATTCAAAAAGCCACTTGCTTGCTTTGCATTGAAGCCCTCTATTTAAATTAGTTAGAACTTGTTTTCCATGTGTTTTTATTGCTGTGGCTTTTTTTTCATGCCATAGGTAATCGTGTTGGGCCTGAGTGTAAAGTGCTACCTGCACTTAAATATGGGGAGGGGTTTGATTGATTTTAATTATGAGGGGGTTTGATGTTCTTGCTTGGCTGTTTCCTTTATCTGGCCTCTGTTAAATGAGATGCTTTTTGTAGACGTAATTGAATGCAGGGTATTAGCCAGGAGCTTCTGAAACTTAACCCTCGTTCTGTCTGTGACTTACTGTATGGCCTTGGGCAAATCACTTAACCTCTCTGTGTTTCTGTACTTGTCGGGGTGAAGAACGTGGTTCTCATTATATCCCTGGGAGCCTGGTGGTGCGTGAGCTCTCAGCTCTGCTTTGAAGCTGCTGTGCTCTGTGACAGAGCGCTGCTGCCGCACCTTGGCTTTTTGGCAAGCTTACATAATTATTCTGCAATGTGTAGTGGTGTGTTTAGTGCTGTGTCTGTTTTCCTCACGTGTTCTTATATGAATTAGAAATATGTTTTTAATTTGACAATAGAGATGGGCAATTTCAGAAAGTCCATGGGTGGTTTTGTTTACGAAGTGGTGTACAGTTAGGCACAGGGAGATGTAAAACAAAAGCAACATCTGAAAGAAAACAAATAAACGGGGGGGGGGGGGGGGGGGGGGAAGAATAAGCACTGTAGAGAAAACAGGAAACAAATCAAGGAAAGAACCAGGTCAGTTGCCAGAGTGACTTTCTGCCTGAGAAGAGGAAGAGGAGGTAGCATGAAAGGGTTTGGAGAGCTAACCAGAAATCTCTATGTTTGCTAAGAAAGCTTTGCAAGGCAAGTGAATTTCCCTCTTTGCCTAAAAGAAACGTGCTTTTGTTACTGCATGCGCATAGTCTCATGAGGGGGAAGTCAGTCAAGAAACTGTTTTCTAACGTTGTTTCATTACAGATGGAGCCTGATTTAAAGTCCGATCCAGGGGGCTCTTCCTGAGCGGCCGTGGTCTCTGCGCGCTGCCCCTACCAGCCTTTCAAGCGACGTCTGTGATGCCGTCCCTTGGTTCAGCCACAAACTGCGTGGGATAAAGGTCAGTTTAGGAAAACACCTTTAGTGTCAATTTTAGATGCTGACAGAAAAGGTGTATTGCTGTGTCATCTCTAACCTTGTTAGCAGGAAGTAACCTTTATTTTTTAGAGTTAAAAATACCTGCTGGTTTTGATGGGGAAGGGTAATACCTAGGAAGATAACTCTATTTAAAGTTCAAAAAATCTTCCACGCCAAACAATGCGGGTTATGTGTGCACAAAAATAATTCTTTTTTCCTTTATTAAAACAAAAGATACCTGTTTTAAAACATGAACCTTGAGAGGCAACCTGCCTGTAAAAGGCAGATTGAAAACCCTTCAGAGTACGCTCGAGCTTACAGCTTGAACAAAGGTTACCAACTTCACTATCTTTTGCAAAGATAACTTGTCTTGACTTGGACTTTAAATGATGGAAACTCTGCATATCTGTTAATGAAAAATCCAAGTGCAGATAATGGGTAGAATTAATATTTTGTTTCTGGAAGTGGCCCGTCTTCAACCATCCTTGCATAGCCTCAGGCCACTCGGACTGTAGGCTCTGGGTCTCTCTTTGTTGTTATTATTTGCTGTTAAATTGTTGGTGACTAGTTGATCTCTTCCTTGTGTAGCCCTGTTGGCTCATAGTGATCAGTTCACTTAGCTGGAATGTCCTTCGTACTCATTTTCGTACACAGCAATCGTAACATTAGAACAGGCAGCTGTACAGGTGAGTACACAGTGGCCACTGGTTTAATTCTGGTGCTTCCTCTATGAGGAAGGCGTGTTGGTTGTTTTTTAAATGAGGAGCTCTTCTCTGGTTGGTGCAATCACGCAGACCTGAGATGGGAACCATTAGGAGGGAAGGTGTTCAGAAGCTGGTGCCCCTGTGTTTCCATTTTCTCTGCTGATGCTGTGCTTTTCTTTTCTCCTTTCTTTTCCCCAAGGTTGGTCTTGGACATCTGTCAACAGTACAAAGCTGTACTCCCTCTTCCCTCACCTGCGGGGTGATTCTGCGGGGGGGTTCAGGGTTTTGGTGCCTCAGCTTGTTTAGCTGGGTCTTCTGTACATTCATTAGAGAAACTGTCGCTTCTCTTCAACCAACTTTGCAGATAAATGGAGAAAGTAGGATTTCAGAGCTTGGTGGTACCAAAGTGTGACAATTTTACGCTGGTGTTTGCCTCCTGATGGTGCAGGTAATTAGTGTCACTACAGCATCCAAGGAGGGACCAGAGTCAATTCCTTGTAAAAGAAAGATCTGTGGATATTACAGGGTTGGCTGTGTATGATGCCAATAAAAAAAATCTCTTGGAGCTGGAAGTAGTCCAGTCTGGTAAGTCCTTGATCCTCACAGTTAAAAAGGCGTAGCTGAACCACCTTTTTGGAAACACCTTTTTTAACGAGTGGTTGCCCTCAGTACATCGTACAAGGCTGGGGGGGCGTTTCTGACAGCAGCATAAGCTGGAAGAGGTGCCGTGGCTGTCTTCCAGTGCTGTGCCAAGGCAGAGCTTTGTGGCAGACCAGCCTCCTTCCAGTACCTTCCAGCCCAAGCCATTCCATGCCAGTACACGCATTTTGCCAAAGCAGTTCCTTTATATAGTGGGAAATGACAGCGCAAGTTTGCGTATGTCTTTATTTCTCCAGCACCCTTATTCTGCACAATTATGGCCCTTCTCTTTTCCCCCTGCAGACACGGGTGAGTTGATAAGCATGATGTTAAAGTTTTGAGTGGGGCGCTGCGGGCATACGATGCCTTAGTGTGCAGCTGTGTGCACGCGACTCTCCATCAGGTGTCTGCACTGTGCCGTTCCCAGGTTTTTATCCTGGCGCTAGAATTTCAAAATCGGTGGTAAGGGGAGATAAGGAGAAAATCAGTTCTTCATTAGAGTTTGACCATCTTCAGGTCTTCTTCCTCTGGTGGATATTAACACTGCTGTTATTGCTCGTTCTCAGCTAGAGTACAGACCCTGTAAGATGCATTATTTCTGAGGAACAGATACTGCAAGATGTTAACTTCATGATGCTAATGCTTGTGGAAAGTGAAACAAACCCCTGCTATTCAGACTAAATTCTGAGTAGCCTCTGCACAATTTGTGGTCACAAATTGCTTGAAACGACCTTTTTTGAAATGACCTTTATAGATAAAAATTGTGTGTGGGCATATTTGTACACGTGTATGTATATAAAACTTGGGGCTGGGTGAAGGACGGTAATAGATGCTACAACCAGGCTGACTCATTTGGGACCTGCTCTTACAAAACAGGTTCCCCAAGGATTTCTCATGTTGCAGCAACAGCCTGAGTCTCCAAAAGTGCTGCTTGAATCTTTTGTGGTTCTGTCGTGTGGTGAAGAGCTCGGACTCGCCAAGTGTGGCGTGTGTTCTGGTGTCCTGGGATGTGTAGGTGCACTACCTCAGCACGAGCGTTTTATCCGTAGCCATATTCTAATCACTGGAATTTGAGCCTTTTTTTAGTGGGAGCTCTGAGTCACCTCATGTTAGGCAGTTTCAAGGTGGGAACTTTCTCCAGGGTCACAGTGCGATGAAGAAGGTGTGTAGGGTCAGGAGATTGTTTCCTTACTACCTGCTTCTGATTAGCTTACTCTCTCAAGTGTGGTTTGAGCATACTTACTGCGGAAAGGCAGGCCTGACCCAGGAGGTCTTTACTGTAGGTGGAACTGTTGAGCTGTGGGAGCTCTGACTCAAGCAAACCTCTGCTGATTTCCTCCTTGGCTGTAAGCTGACCCCTTTGCACTGCCTGGTGCGAGCGTTCTGCAGTTCTGGTTTCCTGCAGCAGCCCTGGGAACTGGGGTGTGCCCCTGCGTCAGCTGCCAGGAACCTCCTTGGCCGTGGTGGCTGGGCAGAGTCTGTCCTGGCTGTCCCGAGCACGGGGCCGTGCCTGCCCAATGGTCCCCGGCAGCGCTTAGGGTGATGCCGGAGGGCACACGCTGTACGCGATACGATACGTTCTGAATGACGGGCTGTGGGGTTTGCCTCGTGCAAAGTGGACTTGGTTGGCCTAGAGGAGTCAAGGCTTCCGCTTCGGGATTCAGTTTGCCCCACTGCTGATGTACGGCGCTGTCGGTTCGGGGTGGAGGCTGCCTCGGGGAACAGGAGCACGCAGGCTTCTGACAGCCATCGGAACTCTTGAGGCTGCCTTTCCCCACGGCGTTTCAAGAGCTGGGCTTTACCATGGTCATGGCAAACTGCAAGGATGCATACAAAAGTCAGTCTGTTCCAGAACAAATAGCTGATAGAAATTGTTCCCCTTGAAGATGCAATTTCAGGGGCGTTCAATTATTTTCAAGTGGTCATTCAATGGAGTAAATATAATTGTGACGTATGAAGTAGCTATAGAAATTGATAAGCTTAAAGCATGTAATTTGTGTGGCAATCTAATCGCAGCTTACTAGTGTTTGGAATGAAGGTTATTTCCTTGGCTTGTTTGTGCTGATTCATGCTATTTGAAGTAACTACTTTTTTTTTCTTAAAACATCATAAAGATTACCTAGAAGGTTTGAGCTGTCCAGAAGATGCTTCTATCTGCCTGTCCAAGCACTTGTTACCAGTAAAATTTCATATCTGTTTTGAGTAATGTGTGATCTGTGTCTTATATTTTGGAAGCAAATCTAGTTTTATTATTTGCCTGTTTCCTTGTAGAAGCTCTTGTTACGGGTAGATTAGTTGATTAATACATTTTTAATGAAGGACGATACTGGGATCACTGAAGTGAGAATAGAAACACAGTATCCCGCCTTCGAAGGACTTTGGTCCTGGCTGCTGCTTTGTGAGGATAAAATAGTGAGAGCAAGAACTGTGGAAGCATCAGCTGAATCTGACGCTTATCGGGCTCGGAGATGGGCACTGTGCAGTGCCCCAAGGTAACGGCTCTTTCGGAGGTGCTGGGGTGCTCCCCTAGGGCTGCCCGCTCAGTTGGTGTTTGTAGCAGTCAGCAGCAGGTTAGGTAGCAGCTCCTTTTTTGGCTGTAGGAATTTCACTTTACAAATAAAACAAATAGTATTTTGCTTTCTCCCTGATATTTACAGAACTCCCGATAATCTGTGTGGTGAGAAGTTGGGCTGCTGGTGTGTTTTACTGCCCCTTTCTCTGTGTTTCATGATATGAAAACATTTTGCATTTAAGCAACTGCATTGGGTGTATTGGTGCCATAACTCACAGAAATCATCTTTCTTTTCTTATGCCCTAAAAATAGCAATAGCTAATAATAGCCATATGAATTTCTGCCACCAGGTGAAAAAAGATAAAATCTTTGTATGTTGACTGTATGAACCATCCACATGCTTTGAATTGTGCTGCTCATTGCCTCTGTTCTGTTTTAAGCTGATTTTTGTTCCATCTGTTTGAAGCCTGCTGCTGTCTCTTTAGATGGAGAATGCCAGCCCTTAGAGAAGATGCACCTCTGTACACCTCCTGCTTTGCTGTGTAAAGCAGAGCTTCCTTCTTCTGAAGCAGTCTCTGTGCCTTGGAGTTCTGCTGAATTTGCTGGTTTGTTAGTGGGGTGAAGAGGTGGGGATTACCCCGGTGACGCCTCTCTGTGCCCTTCCTAGCCATTTCAGAGCCTGTTGGCCACAGTCAGGTTTACAAAATGGTCATCTGGGTTAAATACTTTGCTTTATGTCTGTGTTGTCAGAAAGGACGGATAAATTGATCCTGAGGAGGTGGTGGTTTTGTTTTGCTTGCCCAGGACTTGATATTGGTGACCAGATTATTTTCAAAGGGACAAAACTGCAGCCTTGCCCAGGAGCGGATTGTGAGCTGTCGTTTCAATTACAGACCTCAGCTCTCAAGCATCGTTAGAGCCGCCTGTTGACGAAAAGGCATTTGGAATCCTGTCAGGGGTATAAGCCGGGGTATGGACTTGAGTCTCCTAAATACAGGTGTGTCTGCTTTGATCCAGCCATCAGAGTACTCCGTGGGCTCAGATTTCTTGCCTGGTTGTTTGGATTGCAGGCCTGCAAGCAGCTGTTGAGGTGCTCTGTTTACCTAACAGGCTGTCTTTGTTTCATACTCCCCTTTTTAGCTTAAAATCTCAGTTATTGGCAAGATGAGCAACGTGTTACAACTGAAGGTGTCAGAATAATTAATTTTTTAAACACATAGTTAAATATCAGTGAAACGCCTGATGTAGCTTTTTTGTCCTATTTTAACTCCAGAGACCTAAAGTGGTTCAGAAAGGTCTCTCGGAGCTTGCTTTTTGTACTATTTGAGTTTGTTTTATGACTCTTACTTCAAATATTGATGTTGGTACGTTCTAAAACTTAGGAAAGTTCCTCGTGTGTAACACTGCTGGTGGCACGGTGTTTGCTGCCCTTGAAAACGCAGAGCTCGATCCCCAGGCAGCAGGGTCCTTCGGGCTTTAAATGTGTAGCTTGCCTTGCATGTGGTCAGGTAGATCTTGTTTTACGAAATGCTCGTCCTGTCTCTGAGAGGAACTGTGCAGCTCTTCTTGTGTTGGAATTTTGTTTTACTGATTATTGTTCTTTCTCACTGCATATGTTCAAACATTACTAATTATTGGTTGAATTTAAGCTTGATGTGAGAGATGATGCCTTCAGAGAAATTTCTGAAGCCTGTTTATTTGTAGCTTTCTTTATTAGTCCCTTCGATGCAAGATCTGTAAAAGCAGTGTTAATATCTGCTTATATTATTGTGAAACAGCAAAAGCAGGTGGGATCTTGTTTGAAACAGTTTTACCCCCAGCTCCTGCAAACCAAACCCTTTTTTTGCCTTACTTCAAAGACTGTTTTGTAAGTAATCGTTATTTCAGCTCAAGTCTGAACATAAGCAGTGCACACAAATGTAAGAAATTGCCTGTCTTCTGAGAGTAGACCCTTTTAAGAATGGACCATTGCTTTTATTTTATTTCAACATTGTTCATAAATAGTTTTTCTCCTGCATGGCATAACCTTTTTAGCTTTTTTTTTTTTTGAGTTGTGGTGCCTTTTTTTTCCTCTGAATAGTGACTGCTGCAAAAATCAGTTGTGGCTGCCTGTCCTCCTGCCATGTTCAATTCACCTTTGGTTTCCGTTGTGTCCATCCAACGTCCAGGTGCTGGTGGATGTGCGCTCTCCTCTTTCCTCTGCTGGCTCAGTATTAGTTGGCCTCTCTGCTGCTCCGTGCTGTTGTTGCTCCCATCTCCTCTTTCACCTCGTGATCGCTCTCTACCTTCCTCTGAACTTCTGACATCTCTTTGACGTCCCAGCTAGCCCTTTTCATGCAGACTAGGTGTCAAGAAACTTAACTCTAAACCAATTTGTCACCCTGTCACTGGAGGACTCCTTCATCCTCTGTCCCACAACACCTCTCTGCTCTCTCCCAACTGCTGGTGCCTTTCTGTGGTCTCCTTGCCAGCCCCGGGTGCCATTCTGTGGTCTCCTCGCCAGCCCCGGGTGCCTTTCTGCAGTGCTCCCGGACAGTCAGACCGTCGTCCCCTCGGCCGCCGTTGGTCCCCGAGGGCCGGGTACGTACAGAGCAGGCAGCAACACTCCCCAGCAGCCTCCGTGGCCACCGGGGCTGTTATCCAGGAGGTCTTCAGCTGCAGAGACGGTGCCCTCTGCGTTTTGTGGTGTCGGGGTTAGTAAATGCTGCCTGAAATCCCTGACGTGTGTGATTTTGTTGCCTTTTTCTGCAGAAGTTACGGTGGTGCTGCCTGCAGCACAGAGCAGCTCAGCGGACAGGGTTGTGCTGCCTGCAGGGTAACAGTTAATGAATCTCCTCTGTTAGTAGGGTTTTCCAGTTGGCAGTTCAGCTCTTTGAGGAGGTAAAGTGAATACAATTAATTTGAACTTCCCCCCACCAAACTGTTGCCCTGGCATTCCCAGCTAGCATCACAGGCTGCCTCTGTTTGTATTTTAGGTATTTCCATTCAGCTGTGCATCTGTAATAGAGAACAAATTCAGTGTTTTTCTGACATCTCATCTAACCCTTTGCATGATTAATTAGTTCATGAATCATTAATCAGTTAATGAGTAAAGATTAATAGACTAAGCTGAATCTCTGTGTGCCAGGGGCATGAGCTTATTTTGTTTGTCTTAGAGCAATTCAAAGATCCTCTGGTATTTTTTGTTTTAAGGACGGTGCAGGTAAGGATCCTCAACTCTTCCCCTCCAGTGGTCCCCATGTAAGGTATTAGCAGGGCAGAATCCTTGACTGCTGCAGGGCTTATGCAGTCATGTATATTTTATATACTTCTAAGAGGAACTGAGCATTATGTCTTGCTCTAAAAGGATTTTGTTTAACATTCAAACAATTTGGGGTTGAAAACATAATGGATTTCTTCTACCTGAACAGACATTCAGTGTAAAGAAAATCTAAATGTCTATACACCCCAAAGTAGACATGTGGGTGAAGCCTGACCTGGGCTTGCTTGCAAAGCAATGGCTTTGATGGCCAAGGGCAGGATTGTCCACACCCCTCTTCAGACGGAAAAAGATGGGAAAAAGTCAATGTCTGTGTTGGCTGTAAGTATTGCTCAGCGAGTCGGAGTTTGTAGGATAGTTAAGAGGCCAGACTAATACCTGCTTCAGCAGCGCCTGCCCGCCTCGCCGAGGGAATGACGCCCCGGGGTAACCTGGGCCCGTGAGCCCCGGCGTGGGCCAGGCACCGCGCTCGCAAGGGCCGTGCAGCCAGTTGTTCGCTGGCCACCGCGCCAGGGGCTGCGGCCGCTGCGTGCCTGCCGCTCCTCTCACCTCTGGGCAAGTTGTCCTGGCCACGTGTATCAAGTTGTTAGTGAGCAGGGTGCTCTGGAGATAAATCTTTCGTTCAGGCTTCTGGTTAATACTTTTCTTCTTTTCTATATTGTGAAATACGAGATTTTATGGGGATGGTGTGGTAGGCAAGAAAGAGCAAAACGGGTAAAAAGACGAGAAATAAACCAAAGTATCACAGTGAAGTATCGAGGTGCCTGCGTCTGAGCTTGAATCTCCTGCATCTTGAGGCAAATTCCCTAACTCCAAGGCTATTTGGGAAGACAAATGGCCTTTCCACAAAAGTTTCAGGTTCCATAACCATGTAAGCGACTCGCTGTCATACTCCTGGCTAATCACATCAGTAAGCAGCCTCTAACAGCTTCAGTGGGCCTCGTGAGAAGTGGTGGTAATTCATATTAAATCAAACTGTGCGTTCATATGATACCTGGTGGTTTGGGTTTATTTTGTAAACTGGCAGTCTTGAAACGTTAGCCTGTGTGCTGGGCAAGCACTGCAGGGCTGCAGCCCCTGAGTGCCGGGTGCTTTGAGCTCCCAGCCGACAGTCGTGTCATTCGAGTCGCATATTAAGTGCTCATGTAATATTTAGCTCTCTCTTATAAGAGATATGAAGGACGGGAGACAATTCAGCGTTGCAAAAATAGAAACTAGCGTGGATGTCAACAGGGTTTGGTGTCAGCGCCGGTGATGCTGGTTTCGTTAGCAGCAGCCTGCGGCGCGGAGGGTGGCGCTGGCCTTCCCTCACAACACCAGGCTCTTTTTGCAAGGTAGGTCAACAGGCGGGTCCATGGTAGCTGGCTGCTGTGCACGTCGTGTCACTGGGCTTCGGTGACCCTTTAACTGGGTTTTATTTGGAAGTTGCCAGGGAGCAGCAAGAGCAGCGTTGCTCCCTGTGGGAAAGCAAGAGGACAGGGCCCCGGGGCTCACGAGGCAAGCAGCACACACCCTGAGGTGGTGGCCAGGTCCAAGGCCATAAGGCAGTGCCTTGAGGCAGGTCCAGGGTCAAGCCGGGCAGTTGGTGTGTAGTTCAGGGTTAGGATCAGGCCCAGGGAGGGCCAGAGAGGTCCACAGTGTCAAAGCAGAGCTTGAAGGGGACACAGGCATGGCCGCAGCTCGGCTGGAGACCGGTCCTCCTCTGATGCGGCTCAGGCAGGGCCCGCGGGCTGAGCTGAAATGTGGCTACTGGTCCATGGGTGTGGGAGGGCCGGGGCGAGGCTGCTCAGGGCCCAGGAGGCTTATTGGTGCCCTGGCAGAAACGGCTGAGGTGATGGAGCCCCCTCCTCTCCTCACAGGATTTAATTTTCTTACAGTTGTTAAAGTGCCTAGCACAGACGGGACAGAACCTGTTTGGAGGTGTTGATCTGCAGAAACAAAGTGCAATTTAAGCTTTGGTACAACAGATTTGGGTATTGAGTGGTTAGAAATGAAGAGGACGTGCTCATCAGAATGGCCTGCACCTTGTGCCAGAGCAGTTATTAAAATGCCAGGACACCCAGCAAGGCGACTAACTGGCCATGTGTAGATGAAGACCTCCTGAGAATCACACAGGTGGTTATTTGTAGGTGTTGGTTGGAGAGGAGTTACACACGAGTAGATGGTTTCTGGATTTGGGTTACAAGCAGGTAGTTGGGTGCTGTCTGTTGCAGCAGTTAGCTTAAGGTGCAGAAACTGTCTCGGTGATCTAAAGATGCTGGAGGAGGCTGGGATCCTGTCTGAGATCACAGCCAACTGCAGCAGCCCAAGTCACAACAGCGTTGGGAGTTTGTCAAGAGCTAGAATTTAAATAAACTTTGAGAAGTGGAGATCCCAATTTGGGAGATAATGTGCTCATGCTCGAGGGCTGGGGAGCACGTGCACTTTCTGAAGAGCTTCAGGCAGAGGCAGGTGCACACACGCATCACAGCTTCAACTGACTGATCTTGGGTGCTGAGCCACAAATTAGTGTTTGGACACCAAGATGTGGGATCTCGCAATGCGAAATGCTGACGTTCAGCCTGTGGGGAGGGGAGAGGAAGCACGGATTGGGTTGGGTGAGGCTGGACAGAGCGGGATGGAGCAGCGGCTGCATGACCTGAACCCTCGGTGGTGAGACTTGTGCTGGCCCGGCGCTCAGTGCCCGGCCCCGCCGTGGCCAAGCGGGGCCCTGGCTCTGTGGCTCCGCCCGGGACGGTGTCACGGCCGCTGGGACTCAGGTGCTTGTGGGCTCCCTAATTCCTGCGTCCCACACAAGGTGTGCTGCATCACGAGCACAGGGCGTTCCTTAGTCGTGTGAGCACATGTAATTACACATAGCAGAATGGGAATGAAGGGCTCGCTGTGAAAATAACTGCCTCATGACTTGAGTCTGTGCTTGAAAACCGAGCCCGTGCTCCACGCTGTCCCAGGGAAACTGGTTTCAAATGTGGGTTTTGGTGACCAGCATCAACAAAGTAAAGTTATGGAGACGTGGTTTCCAGCACTTGCTACATTAACTCTTTTCCCTAACTTTCATAAAATGCTGGCAGGGCTCTGGCAGCATGACCTCGGAAAGGGATTCAGAGACCACCTTTGATGAGGATTCCCAGCCTAACGATGAGGTGATGCCATACAGTGACGATGAAACGGAGGATGAGCTGGACAGCCGGCAGCCTGCGGTTGAACCAGGACAAAACCAAATCCACAGAGATGCTGAGGAGAGCCAAGAGCCATTGAAAAAAGGTATCATTATGAGAGAAACTTGAGTTGGGTAGCAAATGATCCTGAATACAGAGGCTGAGCCATGCATGGATCAGTTTGATTTTTGTGCTTATTCGTTAGGTAGGATTTGGAATGGCTTATCTGAATCTGTGGAGCAGTAATTGATGGTAACTCGGATTAACAAATGGCAAAACGAAAATCAGCTTCATTCCAGTCTGCAACCAGAGTTCTGTGCCGCTGCTTGCTGTGTAGAACTAATGATCTGCATGGTGACCTTGTCTTCATTAAGGCGGGCCCTAGATGTCCACAGCCTGTGGTCTGAGCACTGCTCGAACAGGACTGCAGAGACTTGTCTTCCCCATCATCTGGAAACTTGAACCAGCATTAGCCACTTCGCTGTGTTTAGTCAGTTGGTTTGCATGTATTTCTGCTTTCTCAGTCTTGCACGGATGAGATTTCAGCCTCAATGCTAATTTTGTAGCCTGATGATTTCCTTTTATTTGCGGTAGTTCCGGAATCACAGAAAGGTAAGGTGGGTAGGAGGGCAAAGCAGCCCCTCAAGTGCCGTCTGTGTGCTGCCACCCGCGTAGGAACATAAATGGGAGGAACCTCCCTGGCAAGTTGTAGACACACCGCTTCTAACCTCTGTCCAAGGAAAGTCTGTAACTCCCCTAAATACCTCTTTTTTCAGTGTTGCAATGCGAGTACTTTTTATTTAACCATCACCTGTTCAATATATATAGGTTTCTTCCTGTTTGTGTGGCAATAGGGAACAGTTGATCACCTCATTTTATAACCACCTATTATATGTTTTCGTTTTATAACCACCTATTACATGTTTAGTTTTGGCTTTTTTTACAATGACTGAGGTAACACAGAATAAACAGTTTTCTTAGCCTCTCATCATCCATCATATTTTCCTGAGTTCTCATGACTGTTGCTCTCTCCCCCCACTCTACCCTCTTACGTTGTCCAGATGTTTTGTTTCATAGACACAGTACACCAGCAACCACAGGTTTACTTTGTGGCCTAGTATAAGCACAAGAAAAGGAAAAAAAGAAAGAAACAAAACTAAACGTGGACCTCCTACACTTCTTTTCTGAAGTGTACCCTGCCTTTTCCTTTATCTGGGTGAATTGGAGAGAATGTGAAAGCAGGGAGATGAGTTTTGATTCTGCCCTCCCGGGGGCTCGTAGCTCTCACTAGTTCAGTGTAACCACAAATCTCTGCTGTCTGTACAATTAACGTTACCCAAATTATTATCCAAAATACAGACTAGAGCTATGGATATGGCAGGGTTCCTTTGGACTCCGAGCTAGGGCAAAAGCTTTAAGGAGGTAAGAGATGTTACCATGTGTGGCTGGCAGGCCACTACTTTAATCATAGGCCTCATAAGCAGTTGATGAACTTTGTCAGATTTTTGGGTTTCTTCCCTCTTTAGACCCTTTGGATTTGTTTGTTTAAATCCTCTTTGTCTGCTTTTTCTGGTTAATAGATAGTTTTCTGGCATAAGTTGCAGAGCTTACAGGATCTGCTGACTGGTTCAGTAGCTAATTATATTCAGGTAATGCTGCAAAAATGTCAGCCTTTTTGCTTCTTATTTTTTCCCCTCAAAAAAGACAGTTTTCTTGTTATGTTCCTTTAAAGGTGGTGAATTACTGATGTAGCTTCCCAAGCATTAGGTGTTAGTATCACTTTTAAGCAGTTTAAAGTGATTTTGGGTAGTTTCCTACCTGCAGGTTTTAAGACCTAATTTGCCCATTTTCCATCTGGGGTGCTGAAGTTTTCTCAACACTGCAATGTTTTTGTAAACGTGGTGAAGAAATGTTCTTGTAGACACGTTTACAATTTTCTTCAGTCCTGTCATTAATAACTTTCTCAATTCATGCCCTTCATGCTTGTCGCCTTTTAAACCAAAACCCAGTCCTCCAGTAATTGTTTTGTAAATTTTATGTAAGGCAGCTAAAACCCTGTGACTCGCAGCACTTCTGTGTAAGCCCTGGCGAGGATGCACAGTGTATCTTCACCATCTGCTGTATGTTTTCATTTATGCAGTCTTAAATATAAGTGTTACGGCAAGATAAATATTTCTCTGCTATCTTCTCAGCTTGCAACCAGTGGAAATGAAAGTTACATGGTCACAGGAAAGATCCCAGATACATCAGATGAGAACTTGCTTTATGTGTTGGAGGGGAAAAAAAGGGCTTTGTGTCTGGATTTGAGTGTTTCAGCCTGAGTCGGCTTTAGCAGAGGGGACTTTGGCCCTTGCAGCAGCCTCCCCACGGGTCTCCGCCCCACGCCTCTGCCTGCGGGAGTTTCACCGTCCCTGCTCTGCAGCGCTGGGTCACCAGAATCCGGGGAGACCAAAGAGAGCACCCATTAAGGACAATTACCCTGGCTTGGAGAAAAGGGGGAGATGCTTGGCTGATGAGTCAGGAAAGCTGAATTTCAAAACAGTGTCTGCCTCATCCTTCCCGGGCGGGCAGAGCTGACTCACAGGGGCGCTTCTGAGCGGTGCAGCAGGACGTGCTTTGATGTGGGTGTGGGTGGCAGGATGAAAAGGGCTATGGGTGATGCAGGCTGGAGGGCAGGAAAGGTGTCTGGAGGATCCTGGAGGGAAAGAGGGGGCACGGACAATAACCTGACAGCAGGAGGCATTCTGGCAGTAAGTAGTGGTCAGCCAAAAGCTATGGATGTCCTGGATGAACCCCATTTAAAGATGCACTTTGTAGGACTTAGATTAACGACCGGGACCCTAAGGTGGAGGGGGATGGTTTGTTAGCAGGTCCTCTAGAAACCTTTTCCTTAGGGAGGCTGTATGTCAAGTCAGGTTTTAAATGCTAAATACTGAAGGTGACAGGAGGCAAGATTGCTGAGCTGCTTTGTAAGCTGTTTTATCAGTTTATAGTCCAAAACTGCAGAAATTTGTTGCAGACATCTCTTGTTTAGTTTCGTTAAATTTTACTCCAAAATGCAATTTATATTCCTGAGTTTTCAAGCAGTCAAACAAAACTGATGGCTGAAGAAATAAAATGAGCACTTCAGATTTTTACTTTTTTTTTATGGTTGTGAATGAAAACCATTCCACAGTATGGTTGTATGAAATAATTGTTTTCAGAAGTTGAGTGGACCATTTCTAGAGAGACTGAGAAACCCTGTTTTGGGTGCTTAGTGCTTCACAAGTGTAATAAAAGCAAACCAAAAGAGAGGAAAGAAGGGAATTCAGCATGATTAAATGTTACTCTGAGAGACTTTCAGTTTCTCATAGGACTTCCAAATTATTAATCACTACTTCTTCCTACCTCAGATTATATTTTAATTGTTAATAAAGACAGATAGCCTGGAAACTTCTTGAAACATTTTTTTTTTTTTTTAAGACTATGCATTAAAAAGCAGGTACCGGTCTTGTTTCAATTGAAAGTACCTTTAAAAGATGGCATTTGAGAGAAAACCTGAAACTGGCAGATTTGTTCCCTCATGTTTATAACAATCAGTTATTGACCCATTTTGCCTTGTCTCTTCCAGACTGCAGCTGGCAAGTTAAAGCAAATGATGAATGCTTCTACCAACAGCCCCAGTTTAAGAGAACTGTGTTTCTGTGCTTCAAAAAAAGCAAATATGCAGTAAGTTTTCTTTATCTCAACTATGTGCTAATAGTACTTGGTAGGGTGAATACTTTCTTAATCTCAGTAAGATCTTTCCAACCACTCCTGATTAGTGTAAAACCCACAATTAACACTTCCATAGGATTTCCATCAAAGGTGGAGAAGTATAACTGCTTTTGGGTTTGTGATTGGAAAATCAAGGTATGGAGAGACTTGTTTAAGATGTAGAGATCATTAGAAGCCAGGTGTTGTCAGTCCAAATGCCGATTTTATCTGCTCAACTGCGGCTGTTGCAAACGTCTGCGCAGGTGTTGTCTTTCATATAAGAAGTCTTAGTGTAGTATTAAGCAATATCCTGATTAAGCTAGACCAGGACAGTCTTAAAAATAGACATTTGGAAATGTCTACTTGTTTAAACAGTGTCATTCTGAATCCACCTGATTTTGATACAGGAGACGTTTTTATCTCATTTATCAAGACAAAAGGTTGGGGTTTTTTTTCTTCCCCTGTTGTTAAATTTTTCGCTTTTCAGAGTAGTAAAGGTGTGGTGCTTGTATGTGGTGCTTGTTGCAAGTGACAGAGGTTGCTTGGACTGGGGGGGTTACATGTGGACTGTCTGGCTTTATCTGTGATGCGTTGGCTCATGTGGTGCCCTTGTACCTGCTGAGGTACCTGCCTTGCAGATGTGAGGCGGTTTGGGTTATCTCATGCATGAGGATGAACAGTTCATAGTAGAACTGCTACCCTGGAGCTATTCAAATGGAAATCTTTCTGCTTGGACTAGGCAGGGACTGGCACTCCTGAGAGTTAACCTTTGCTGGATCTGACATTGTCCCTCCTGAATAAGTCTAGTTAAGTTCTTTGTATCAGGATTCATGATTTGTAGTTTGATGCCCGAGACCAATTATATCCCTAATAAAGAGGTCATGTATTTAGCAGTTAATGTCAAAAGGCGTTGCAGAGAAGACTGCCCAGGAGGAGGAGAGTGCTGAAGTTTCCTCCCCTTCCCTGTGCTCGTCTGGCAGTGCCACCTGCAGGGTGTATTTCCCTGGGCAGAGGTGGTAACCTTTCCACGCTGCGGCTGTGCGGTGCCCTGTAGCCCTTGGTGTAACGAAAGCTTCAGTCTGAGATGCCTTTGGGGATTGTTAATTCAGGCAAACAGGCCTTTTTTGCCTTGTTACATTGAGATGGTGACCCATGTTAAACTGTTGAGGAAAGGTCCAACTCTAACAAAGTTCATAGGAAAGATTTCACTAGTAAAATGCTTTAAAAATATGCATTGGACATTTGTAATGTAAGAAGAATCTGCTGTTGTGAATGACGTTTGGTTTTCTTCAACAGGGAAATGCAATTAAGACATACAAGTACAACCCTATCACATTTTTACCTCTGAATCTGTTTGAACAGTTTAAAAGAGCAGCCAACTTCTATTTCCTTGTTCTTCTCATTTTGCAGGTAAGAAAGACAGAGAGAGAATACTAACTGTAAAGTGAATTTGAGGTGCTCAGCTACTGAGCTGAGTAATACTTACGGCACAGTTCAGTGCTATCCTGTTGGGAAATTGTGGGGTACTTCGTAAGTGACTCTAGCTGAACTGCTGCAGAAACTAGGCCCATCTTGGCAGAAATCTGGAACAACCTACCCTAGCTTTGTATTAGCTAGGATGAGATAGTTGAAGGGTTCATGAATTTCACGGGGGAAGGATGTTTCCTTTAGTTTGTAAAACACGATGGCCTTAAGTTCCACTCATGAATCGGAAGTGCCAACAGAAGATAGGAGCAACTGCAGGTGTTACGGAAGCCGATGCTGAAGTAGGGCAGCACAGTCAAACTCTCCCCAAGAGCTTTGTTCATCTTCACACCTGCTTTAAAATTCTCTTTCTGATGTGTTGGTTTTCTTTCTTAAGTTATAGTCAGATCACTATGAAATGTCTCTGAATTGAGCTTGATTGATAATCCTGTACTGAACTGATTTTATTTGTCTTTTGCAGTCAATTCCCCAAATAACTACCCTGTCATGGTATACAACACTGGTGCCCTTACTCTTGGTGCTGGGAATAACTGCCGTCAAAGACCTAGTGGATGACATTGTAAGAAACATGTTTTGTTAATATGAAAAGCAAAAGAAAACGGTGTAGTTCATTTCTTTAATTGTGATACACAGTAGGGAGTACATTCTCTACTCCTGGTTTTCAGGCTCGTCACAGGATGGACAACGAGGTTAATAACAGGACATGCGAAGTCATCAGGGATGGAAGGTTTGTACTGTTCCCCTCTTAACTTTGTAAATAATGTTTGTTGCCTTGTTACTGAATTTCATTACAGATCTTAAACTACAGATGCTAGAGAAAGTTCAGCTTTTTGTTCTCTACTGTCTGTGTGAAAACCTAATTGAAAATGGAAGAGAATTGCCCAAAGGAGTAATTTAAACTTAATTCTGTGGCACTAAATCTGTGCTAAGAGCAACTTCTTTGGAGAGGAAGGCAGAAATTCATATGCAGGTGAAGAGGGAAGAGAAGAGGCAGGTTAACTTCTAAGTTACAGACCCTCAACTAAATTGCAGTTTCCAAAAACAAAAAGCACACCTTACCAAAGTGTAATGTTTTTGTACTAAGGGAAGTTCAACGTTTCAGGATTTATAGAGTGCATAGTGTTCTAGATTAAACAGTAATAATTATTAAACTATCTTGATATTAGGTTCAAAAACACAAAATGGAAAGATATTAAAGTTGGTGATATCATTCGTCTGAAGAAAAACACTTTCGTTCCTGTAAGTGCTTTAGATATATTTGTTTCATGTTTCTACAGAGTTCTGTATGAATCTTGACTTGGATTTATTTGATGCTTATTTATTTGGTTTTCTAGGCTGATATTTTGCTGCTATCCAGCTCAGAACCAAACAGTCTCTGCTATGTAGAGACAGCTGAACTAGATGGGTAAGGCTCTATTTAAGGATTTCTTGGATTTAATTTTAGCTTTCTGGTAAAAGAGCAAGATGCGTGTACTTTGGACTCTACTTGTCACTTGTTAAACCACGTCTGGAAAACTGTGTCCAGTTTGTGATTCCCACAATTGAAGGATCATTAAAAATTGGTGAGGATCCACTGGAGTGCCACAGAGATGTCTGAAGGGTTGGAGAACATGACGTAGGAAGAAAGGGTGAAGGACTTGGGTTTATTCAGCCTGGAGAAGAGAAGGGTGATTTAATCAGTCTTCAGCATCTCAAAGGTAGTTACAGAGGAGATACTCCCTTCACAAGGGTGCACATTGACAGGGCAAGAAGCAATGGATACAAGTAGCTCCAGGGGCAATTCTGTCTGCATTCAAGAACAATTGTTTTCATGGTGGATGATTTTTTACCACTGCAATAGGTTGCTCAGAGCAGTGGTGGAGTTTCTCTCACTGGAAGCAGTCAAGGCTTGGCTTGACAGGGCCCTGGGTAACCTCATCTGATGTCCCGCTTCCAGCAGGAGGTTGGACTGTTGATACCAGAGCTCTCTTCCAGTCTGGTCTTTTCTATTATTTTAAACTTCTCTTATTCCCTGTCAGAGTGGGGAAACAAAAAGACATATTTTTCTGTGGAAGTTTTCCAGAGAAACTGCTTAGATAGTGTAAATCTTACTGTCTCTGTCACGTTGCTTTGTAAATGTTCTAGTTTGTGTTGTCAGGAGAGCTAGTGCTGAATTCTTTTAGAAAAGTCTGTAAGGAGATGAACTTCACCTAATGAGGTGAAGTGCTAGTTTTTCTGAATGAGCAGTGTATTCCTCACTCAACCTTTAGTAATCTTAAAACTGATAATTTATAACATTACGCAGAGCGAGGATCTGTTTGTGTCGTGAAAGGTTTGTTCTCTATTGGAGCTTCTAACAGTACCAGTTACTCAATACTGCTTTCAAATAACCTTTACTTCAATCTGAATTATTCCATTAGTGAAACAGTGATTGTGAGAAGCTTCCCTGACCTACAGTGAGCAGAGGTAAAGGGGTAAGATTTCTCTTGTGAAGCAAAGCAGCCAGTGTAAGAGCTAGTCACACGGTTCCTGAATGCTCTGTAGCCATGTGTGCACGTGGCTTTGCTTCCAAGTAGGAGCTTGGTACCTGTGACATATGGATTTCCTTAATTTAATTTTGTTCAAACTCCTTTCCTGTATCCATGTTTTATGAAATGACCTTTTTAATCCTTTCTTCTTAGTGAGACTAACTTAAAATTCAAAATGGCACTTGAGGTCACACACAGATATCTTCAAGAAGAAAGTGCGATGGCAGACTTTAACGGTTTGTACTGTTATATTCTTACAACGATTAGATGTTGCTCAAGCAGTTCACGCTACAAGTAAATAAACTGTGGGTGGGGACGGAAGCGTTGCCAGTGGTGCTTGTGATTCTGGAGCTGGTGGCTTCCTGGCTTTTGTCACGAGGCAGCGTAAGCAAATTGCACAAGGAAATTGTGTTGCTGAGCAAAGTATAGTCTGTCTGATGAGGCCTTTGCCACGAATGAGCTACGGCACACTGGGTAGAGGGGATGGGGCCCCTTACTACTGTTTGCCTGCCTGTTGTCTTTGGAAAAAAGCCTACTGTTGGGATTGGATCTGGAAAATATCTTCTACTGTCCTTTTCACATTTATCGTTATGATCTAGCTTTCTGTGCGCGTTGTGGAAACTTGAAGGGCAGGAATCCCTTCTCTTTCTGAGATCTGACACAGAGTTTTATCTCAAGCTGACTTTTTAGCCATCCTAAAATTGCAAATGCTTAAAAAAAAAAAAAAAAAATACTTACAACCGAGTGACGTGGAGAAGTAAGCAACTAGGGACTGTTCCTGGTTTCCTGCAGTGTGAGAAATGAGGAACACGAGGTGAAATGAGCAACTGACACATTCAGAATAAACAGAAGGGAGACGCTTTTTCACACAATACATAGTTAAGCTAAAATTCACAGTTTGCCAAAAGATCTTGTGGACGTAAAAAGTTTGTGCTTTCAAAGAAGGTCTCGAGCGAATTGCTATGGAAGAAGAGGCTGCCCCCAAAGCCGTCGGCTCTGGTTCAGGAGGCCACAACTTGCTGTGAGACTGTGAAAGCGTTTCAGTGGCCTGTGCCTGTAGTTTTACTCTTCCTTGCACATGCACCGGTCTTGACAAGAACAGCAGTGTTTGGGCCTGAAATGGCCACGCTGTGCTCCCCTGTGGCCATCGGCAGCTGCGCTGATATTTACAGGTTTTTTATGTCTGAAACAGAGTTTTCATAATGGTAAATGCAGCATGAACCAAAGTTTTAGGATGAGCTCAGTTTTGGGGATGGAAATGAATAGTCATAAAGCAGGCAGTGGGAATAGGGCACATCCCAGGAGTGAAAGCAGAACGTCACTCCTTCAGCCGTAACGTCGGGCACCCGCGCAGCAGCCGCGCCTGTCGCAGTGTGTCGCACGCGAGTTGTCTTCCCTCGTGGGAGGGATCAGCACTAGCAAGTCTGCAGTGGCAGAACGAGCGGCACGCTGCGGTCACGCTGCGGTGTGAGATCCAGGGAGACGCACGCTCTTCTAGGCAGGCCTTTGGTAAGGCTGAGAAATGTTAAAAGAAAAGGTGAACAAAAAGTGTCCTATTTGGCACTGAATGCTGTGTGTGCTGGGCTTGGTGCAGAAGTGGATTGTTCCTTGCTGCTTCAGTCTGGAAAGCAAAATACCACCCTAAGATACTGTATTTAACATATAGGCAGTACAGCACTGAGTGTTTGTACTCCATAAATTTCAGAGAAATTGTTTATTCAGAACACTTGCTTTCTCAAGCAAAACAACTTCGTGAAGTAAAACTACTTCTATGGTGGGTACAAATCAATGCACTTTTATTTAACTGTTGTATATTAAACATCTTCTCCTCCAAATTTTTTAGGTCTGATTGA
This sequence comes from Strix aluco, assembly GCF_031877795.1. Classification (NCBI taxonomy): domain Eukaryota; kingdom Metazoa; phylum Chordata; class Aves; order Strigiformes; family Strigidae; genus Strix; species Strix aluco. Next base: position 96,425,008 of record NC_133971.1, on the reverse strand, counting down.
ATGTGAAGAGCCTAACAACCGACTGGATAAGTTTGCAGGAACATTATTCTGGAGAAACATGAGTTATTCCCTGGATGCTGATAAGATTTTATTACGTGGATGTAAAATCAGGAATACAGATTTCTGCCATGGAGTGGTCATATTTGCAGGTATTTATGAATTGAAGGTGTGTAATATTTACTGACTAAAAGCATGCCCTACAGAGTGAAATGACATCTTTATCTTATAAATGACTGTGTTTTATGTCCCAGTTTTGTAAAATAGTAATACTAGCATTTACAATACTTTGTGTATTGTATCTTTCCTTTTTTTTTTTTTCTTTATTTTCAGGTGCTGATACAAAAATAATGAAAAACAGTGGAAAGACGAGATTTAAAAGGACAAAAATTGACTCCCTTATGAATTACATGGTTTATACTGTAAGCTTTTTTGTTTAAAATTCAGATGTTTGAGTTCATTTTTAAGTGAATAGAGTGAATGCAAATTTAGGAAGCTTTTTTTTTTTCTTTTGGTGTAATAAGTAAGTTTCTACTTTGTTTTGACCTGATGAGTTGGGGTGAACTAGGATGGAATCCAAAAAGGTGACTCGCTGTTGGTGGAATCTGTGACCCTAAACTACAGGTGTAAGGCAGCCTTCGTGAGGCAGAAAAGTGCTTCAAGACGGGTGTTGCAGGTGCTTCTGCTTGTCTGCGCCACGCTGCTGGTCAGGGACCTGAGGCCCAGGTCCTGGTCCGGCGGCCGGTTCAGCCTGGCAGGTTCAACACCCGTGGGTTTTGTCGTCGGTCGGCACCCACGGGGCGTGTGTGAGGGACACCCGCTGTCCTACGCCCGCGCTCCGCTGAGGGCGACTCCCTGGGGCGGGGAGGGGGGGAGAGGAGCTGGCCTGGGGGCAGGCAGAGGCGCTCACCTCGCACGGCTGCGGTGCTGCCCCTGCTCCGAGCACGTGCGTGTACCCTGTTCGCTGCCTGCTTAAATAAACCTGCAAACACAAAATCGATGCTCAGGGAACAGACTAAACTCACAACCCAGATTATTTGAAGAGACCCTTTTGTGGGAAAGGGTTGCTCCCCTTCTTCTTACTTACAAATACACGTAATACTCTATTTTGAACGTGGGGATTTGGGATTTAAGTTGAGGAAGTGTTTTCTGAAGCATGAGAGGCCTCTCTCTGTACCCTGTAGATTTTTGTTGTGCTCATCCTGCTGTCGGCCGGCCTCGCCATTGGACACACGTACTGGGAGCAGCAGATTGGCAACTTGTCTTGGTACCTCTATGATGCAGAAGACTTCAGTCCTCCGTATCGTGGCTTCCTGAATTTCTGGGGATATATCATTGTTCTGAACACCATGGTTCCCATTTCCCTCTATGTGAGGTACGTAAATACCTCGGCCTTTAATAGCTGAACTGGTAATAAGGTTGAATTGCTTAACTTAGGGACTAATGGTGAATGGACCTAATTTCCCATTGATGATAAAAAATGCAGCTTTACATTGGATGGGAAAGCGTGTTAATTCTGTCTTACTGAAAAGATATTGGATACACTCACCCTTTTCACTGAGATTTTACAAGAAAGTGATCTGTATTCCTTTCATGTAAAATCATCACTTGGGGATCTTTGACTCAGAATTTAAAGATGTTAAGCTTTCCTTACAGTATTAAGGATATCTGCTCTATACCTTAAGTAAGGAAAAAATTCTCCCAAGTAGTGATCTCTGACAAAATTGGAGGCTTTTTAAAGTGAGACTGAGAGACTTTAATCTCTCAGTCTAACTCTACAGTCACAGTGCATGGAGGAAACTACTTGAAAATAAAATTAAAATAGAAAAATCATACTTTCCAGATTTATTCTGAAAAGAGCGGCCTTACTGCTCCATGCAGTGTGAATAATTTTGCCCTTGACAAACCTGTCTGTAACATACTTGAAGTCATCCAGCCTCCTACCTGCTCTTCTCCAAATTGTACTTAAAATGCCATTCCCAAGTGGGATTTCTGTTTGTTACGGGAGCAGCACCACTGGTGCTTTGGGCTTGATAAGGCCATAGAGGCTTTTCCACTGTTACTGGGGCGGTGTTGGAGCTGAGCTGTGTGGTGCAACATCAGTTTGAGTGGCCTGGGCTGGGTGATGGTGCTCTGAGGTGCTGGGAAATGTCATTGCTTTGCCTTAAGCTCCTGGGCAGCTGTCTGAGCAATCTGGGTCCTCAAAAAGAGTCACAGTCCCCTCGATCTGATCATGCGTTGTTATTTTGAAATAAGAGATGCAGCTGGGAGTGAAAACATTCATTTTCTTTCCCTCAGCGTTGAAGTAATTCGTCTGGGCCAAAGCTATTTTATCAACTGGGACCTGCAGATGTATTACCCCGAGAAGGACACGGCTGCGAAGGCCAGAACCACCACGCTGAACGAGCAGCTGGGGCAGATCCACTACATCTTCTCTGACAAGACGGGAACGCTTACGCAGAACATCATGACGTTTAAAAAATGTTGCATAAACGGCCAAAGATACGGTAAGTCTGTGCTGTGCTGCTGCGCCCTGTAGCAAAAACCCTGTGCTGTGGCGGGAGCACGGAGGGGAGATGCTGCCAGTCCCTGCGTAGCGCAGCTGGCAGCCGCTGACCAGCCTGCATGACGGAGTAGGAATTAATGCTGGTTTGACATCAGGTGCTTATGAGTCTTAGCTTCAGCTGAACCCCCACAGTTTAGCCCTAGCTTTGAGTAAAGCTCTAGTAAAATTGAACTGTTGGTGTTTTCCCACTGTTTTCCCCTTTAAAAAGTGGAAACTGATGGACTTGAGTGGAAATTCCCAGCAGAAAAGTCAGAAATGAGCAATTTACGAATGCTTTACTGTTGGTAGAAACACTTCAGGGACAAAATGAATCTCGAAACAAATAAGAAAATTTATTAAGAGCAGCAGTTTTCTGTTTTGGTGTCAGTTAATTATAAAAAATAAATATGCAGCATATCTGCTCCAAAACGATTGTTTGGTTGGTTCAAATAACAAGGAACACAGTGTGCTAATGCTATGTGCTTTCTAAACATCCTGCCTCTGAAGAGAAATGAGGACTTTCTGACAGTGAAAGCTGTGTTAAGCCAACATGGATGTTTTATGACAATTCCACCACATGCTTTTTTTTTCTTATATTTGCTTTGGTGTCACTAGTATACAAAGGTACTGTGGCTGGGAATTAATTTGCTTTTTTTAAAATCTGAGCTACTCTAGTGTGGCAGATACTCCACAGATTTTTTTACTTTGTGAACGAGTTGTAAAAACTTTTGTTTTTTCTGTGCTGTGTCTCCTAAGTGGTGGTTGTTTGCATTGCAGGAGAGTGCCGGGATGGAGCAGGGCAGCTTCAGAGCCACCCAGAGGTAGGTCGGTCCAGTCTGGCCCTGAAGTCCCTACGGTCCGTAGAACCTTCCCTTGCCAGAGTATGAAGAGATGCAGGTGGGCACAAAGCAGTTGTGCGTGAAATAACTCCAACTGTCTCTTCTCCTTTCTGAGCAGCAAGTGGATTTCAGCTGGAACATGTATGCAGATGGAAAGTTCTCATTCTACGATCACTATCTGATAGAGCAAATAAAATCTGGAAAGGAGCCAGAAATTCAAAAGTTCTTTTTCCTGCTTGCCATTTGTCACACAGTCATGGTTGACACTTCTGATGGTGAGTATTTTTTTCGGTTGGTTTTTTTTTCTCATGTAAATGGAAAGAATAATTCAAATCCAGTTGCACAAGGGAGAGGCCCAAAACTAACGCCGATCCCAGAAGTGAGGAGGAGTGTTAGGCTGCTCTTTTAAATTAAACAAAAGCAAGAGCCGATGCTGTTCCCTGCGCTGAATTTATCTGAGCCTTTACGGAAGGAGGACTGTCTTTATGACAGTTGCAGCTGTGGCAAATGTGCATCTTAAACAACAGATTTAGAGAGGTGGGGGAACAGTTTATACAGTCTTGTGTTTTCATGTTATGGGCCTTCTCTCTGTTCAAATACATCTTTAAAATCTCAAAAGCATAAACGTCTAACACAATGATAATGACACTAGCAGTGTGTCTGGTTCCACCTACATATGTGAAAGTACAAACATCTTTGGAAACTTGTTTTCAGTGTGGAAAAATGAGTGTTTTCAGCACGAGGGTTTCATGCTCTTACTCTTTGACTCACAGCCCCACAGACCTGCACAAATCATGTATGTCTGTCCTAAGAGTATTGGCAGCAAATAAGCAAAATGAATAACAAAAATGTGACAAAACTAAATTCAGAGGTGAACAACTATTGGAGAATTCATGAAAGTGAAAAATAAGGTTGGAAGATTTAGTTAAAACATTGAAGAGTAACACTGCTCTACTCCCATCTTTGCGAGATCTCTGTGAAACTGGCAGTCTCCTGCCCTTTCTTGCTCCTCCTCCTAATGTTTTTGGGGTTGTTTCCACTACACTGTATTGGTGTCTGTGGCTGAGCTTTTTCTGGAGCTTCCTTTGAAAATGCATAAATGAATGTATTGAGAACTTAAGATATTTAAGTTGTAATTGTTTTGAGACAAGTTACAGTTGTTGCTTTTATACCTGGAGGGAAGAGGTTCAGCGACGTGTGGTGTTTGGAAAGTGTGTGTAATGAAAAAGGGGAGGGGGGTGTCGCTGGTCCCTCTCCTCTGTGTGCACTGCTGTCGGGTGCTGCTGCAGTGTATTAGACCCCGCCTCAGAAAGGGGAAGGACTGGCACATCCAGCTCTCAAGCGCTCTAAAGAACGGCTGTGAATTTTCCAGCTGTGGTGTCGAGTGCCCCTGTAATGCTCAGGTGTATCCTGCCTTTCTCCTTCTCCCACGTTACAGGTCAGCTCAATTACCAAGCAGCTTCCCCAGACGAAGGGGCCCTGGTTACAGCAGCCAGAAACTTTGGCTATGTTTTTCTTTCCCGAACGCAAAACACTATCACTATAAGTGAAATGGGGATTGAAAGAACTTACAACGTCCTTGCTATCTTGGATTTCAACAGCGACAGAAAGCGGATGTCTGTCATTGGTAAGCTGGTTGCAACCAACCTTTACAGAAAAGGTCACTTGTATTTCAGAGGTGAAGTACCTGCAAGGGAAGTTGAAGTCAAGAATTAGGGCTGTGTAACACACAGTCCTAGGATAGATTTTAATCCACAAAGCTCTGGATAGCAAAAGAGAGGCTCTGTAATCAGGTGCAAATGTGTCTGCTAGACAGTCCTGGTGTCCAGACATGGCCTCTGCTGCAGACAATCTCAGCTCTCTTTAGGAGAAGCATGAAGAATTGCTGCAAAGATGATTTATTCCCCTTTTTCCTCAGAAAACAGACAAGTTGTATGTTCCTCTAGCTATGGGAATGCTAGGATTGCCAGTTGAGGTGTAAATAGCTCTTTAGTTTTGATTTTTACTCTCTTTAAAGAAGTCAGTCTTGAATCAGTTAGAGGTCTGTTGTTGTTTAAGACTGTAATTACGGTGCATTGTATCTCTAGCATATGTGTCTGCCCAGCTCCTATGGGCAAGTGAGATGTTAATACTATACGAACCATTATCAAAAACATAATCCTTGGGAGTTTAAATAACCTCTCCTGTCATGAGAGAGAAGAGGAAATGCGCTTGTCAACCAAGTTGCTTAATTGAATAATATTAGAGATGATGAAGAAGACGACCTTGTAGTTTTGGTACTTAACAGCAATAGACTGAAAAATCTAATCTGAAACTATTCCATTACTTAAACGTACTCTTAACATTTTGTCCCATTTCTCCTATTCTACTCCACAGTAAAAGAATCAGGTGGAAATATCAGACTATATTGTAAAGGGGCCGATACAGTAATTTATGAACGGTTGCACCCAAGGAATCTAAAGAGAGAAGCTACAGAAGAAGCACTAGATGTATGTTTGTATTTTCTACGATAATCTAATTTTATTAATCTCCTTTTCCTAAGCTATTAAGACAAATGCAGACCTATAATTGGTTCTACGAGTCATCCCAAACCTGAGAAGTAATCAAAGCAATATAAATTTTCACGCATGTTCTTAAAAATGCATTCATTATCTTTTTGTGAGAAGTCAACTTAAATGTTGTTGACATGCTTTTTCTTCATAATTATCAGTATTCCAGACCACTACACTCTGTTCTATTTGTCACCTCTTCAGTCTTTCAGCTCAGACTGCCTTGTCAGCTATAATTCAGTTTTTGGCATTTCTGAAATACCCAGGACTAGCTGCACAGTCAGATTTGTTATATCAGATTTACCAAATGCTTATGATCTTAACTCTTACGCTTGGATTGCAAGTGAAGGGTTTTGTTTTGTGAATGTGTTTTTTTAAAATTGTTTTACAGATTTTTGCAAATGAAACTCTTAGGACGCTCTGCCTGTGCTACAGAGACATCAGTCATGATGAATTTGAAGCATGGAATAAAAAGTTTGCAGAGGCCAGTGTAGCTACAACGAATCGTGATGAAGCTCTGGACAAAGTATATGAGGAAATAGAAAAAAACTTGATTGTAAGTCAAGCTTTAAATTTTTAGTGTGCTTTTATTCTTATATAAGAAGAAACAGATCTTTTTGAAAATAAGTTATCCTTGTTTATTATGAAGTTTTCATTTAGATCTTCTCAGTATTTTATTGGCTTTAGAGCTACGCCAAATTTTAGAGTTTAATAGAATGAAGGGAAGTGTGGTTTAGGACGTATATATTGCAGTGTGGTCGCTTCTACATGCAAGAGTTTGTCTTTACTGAATTCTTAGCTTGAGCTGTACCTTGGCTTGAAGACATGTCCAGAATAGTTTAATTCTCTACTGAAAATGAGTCATTTTTCTATATATGTTTATCCTACTGAATAGCTGTATTTCTAATACCTTCCAGCTGCTTGGTGCGACAGCTATTGAAGACAAACTGCAGGATGGAGTTCCAGAAACTATTTCCAGACTTTCAAAAGCAGACATTAAAATCTGGGTGCTTACTGGTGACAAAAAAGGTGGGTTTACTTACAGCCAAAGAGCCAGTAAAAACAGAGTAAGGGCTCGGAGAGAAACTGGGACAAATGCAGACTAGAAATAAAGCACGTGCTTCCAGAAAAGCTTAGTATGAAAGTCCATTGAAATCAAAACTGGAGGAATTTCTACAACGTGCAGAATTTCAGTTCCACAAATGGCGTTCAGTGGGTCAGAGTGGCTGTCCTTAAAAGGACTTCAGGTACTTCTGGCTGCTCCCAGCAGTTACTCATGACACAACTTTAAGTAAATCCTTTCTTATCTTTTTTATTGTAGAAACTGCTGAAAATATTGGATTTTCTTGTGAACTCTTAACAGAAGAAACAACAATCTGCTATGGAGAAGATACCAGGCAAGTGAAAAGCCCAAAGGATTTCTTTTGTGGGAATTACAAGTGTTCCATTTTTAAATTAACCCAGCAGTAACATTGGTTTATCCCACAGTGACTCTTCAATGACCGAATAGTGTTGCTTGGCAGTTGATCAGCAGTCCATTGTCTGTTTCTTTGCTTTTTACAGAATTGTAATTTTGCAAGACAACCTCTTAATTGTGGGTAAAGGTGGCAACATCCTGTTTGCAGGAGGTTATACATTCTAGGTCAACAACCGTTGATGTTAAATTTGTCCTGTAGTTCAGACAAGTCTGGAGCCCACCTGCAGGTCTCTCCCTAGCCCAAATCTTGAGCAGTTGCCAGGTTTTGCTCTCACTACCTGTCCCTGAACTCACCCCAGCTGGTCCTTCACCCTGTCCCATTCTCCTGGACATGGTACAGAGCTATGCTATAAAAACACAGTGGATCCAAGGTATTCAGCGTGTAGTTGTAACGAATTTCTCAAAATGGTTAGACCCAAGGAAAAAAACATGGGACCAGGAGAAGAACTAGGGCCTTGTAACAGTGTCACAACTATTCCTGACTTGTTTTTCTAATGTTTTCCTTATTTGCAAACCAGTGTGATCCTCTGTTCACTGTTGCTCTAGCACTGCTTAGAACATCACTTCATATATGGCAAAAAACCTCCTTGCAGCTTATATTGCATTTCTTTCTTGCAGATTTTCATTCTGGGGCTGATCTAGCTTAAAATTGGTCCTGATTTTCCATAATAGTATCCACCTCTCTTTCCAGCGCTCTTCTTCAAACTAGGTTGGAAAACCAGAAGAACAGAGCCGGATCAAGTACCCACTCCTCTCTAAGAATGAACGAGCCCTTCTTCCAGGGTAGTAGAGATCGTGCTTTAATCATCACCGGCTCCTGGCTGGTATGTGCAAAAGATCTTCTCCCGTGTATTTGAGATTTTTGGGGGTACCACTGAGTTACAGTGTCTTTCACTGAGGACTAGGTTCATTTGTCCACCTTGGCCGTTGTACCGCCAGCTGAACACATCTGTCTGGTATTTTTTGGTTTTGGAGGTTGAAAATAGCACTCAGTAAAATAAGGAATGCCTTGGGCCTTTCAAATCACCCTGGTAGCTGCCATCAAAGTAAAGCCAAGCCCCTGCAAAAGCACAGTCTGATCTTCAGAGTATTTATTCTTCGTGGGGATTCCAGTCTAATGGAAAAAAAATGAGGAAGAGATGACTGCCGGCATTGCAGGATGCACGGCTTCACCATAGGCCCAGAAATCCTGCTGGAAATGAGAGATGGGAGTGAAAGGGTAGAAACAAAAGACAGGTTTCCTGCTCAGTCCTGCCATACAGTGCTCTGGCGGGAGCTTAGGAAGCAGAAAAGAGCTTTTAGCAGAGAGGTGACTGGCAGTAATCCAGTGACTGTTACCCACGCTGTTGGCAGACTGCTCTTACAGACACCTGTAAAGGAGGAAGTCTGGTGAACAGCTAAAGACCAACAGTCTGCCATGTTCCAGCGTTTCAGCCCTAAACCTTTATTTTGTGTTAAAAAAATCTACATCGGTGTGTGAGGCTTAGGAACAGGCTGGGGACTCCTCAAGGTAATCTAGCAGGAGCAGCAGATAAAATTGCAGGTCTCAGTTAACCCCCGCTCCAGCCAAACTGCCCCAGAGCTAACCCCGGAATTTACAGGGCACTTCCACGTGTGCTGGGTGTGGTCGGGCTTCCTTTAGGAGATGGGGAAATAGGACAGAGGGGAGTTTAAATACCAGAATGTTTTCAAATGTGAATTCGTTCCCATTAGAAGAAATATTCCTTTGAACTCTGCAAGAAGTGCTCTGACACTAAATACAAGCATTTTGCTTTTGTTAATCCCATCAAGTACATTCTTTTCTTTGTTTCCGTAGCTCTTTGTGCACTCCTCTGCATGAGGATTTTATGAAAATTCTGTAATTGGGTAGTGGGAGCATAATGAAGTTGTGTGTTGTATAGGTAGTGCTTGGAGTGCGGCTTGAAATAGCGTAGAAGGGAACATAATATATTTTTGTTACACAGAATGAAATCCTGCTAGAGAAGAAAAAGAAGAAAAAGAAACTTAAACTGAAATTCCCTAGAACAGCAGAAGAGAAGAAAAAGCAATCTGAGAAGAGAAGAAGGGCTGAAGCTTACAAAGAACAGCAGCAGAAGAACTTTGTTGATTTGGCCTGCGAGTGCCGGGCTGTGATCTGCTGCCGAGTGACGCCGAAGCAGAAGGCCATGGTGGTCGACCTTGTGAAGAAATACAAGAAAGCTATTACTCTGGCTATTGGGGACGGTGCCAATGATGTAAACATGATTAAAAGTAAGGCAGCTGTAAAACTTCTCTCGGTAGGAAAGATCTCTTCTGGGCGTTCTTCTGAAGTCTCTTCACTATTACTCTTTGTTCAGAAGACTCTACCGTCTGTGTCATTACCCACGTTAACATCACTCGGGTTTTGTTAGCTTCCATGCCCGTGCTTTCCCTTTGAGGAAGCCCTTTATGAAATGGTTAGTGGTTTTTGCTGGTACATTTTAGTTTTTTCCTGAGAAGGGACTTGAATTACGTCTGTTACCATGTTGTGGGTTACTGAAGTGTTACAAAGAGCGAAGCAATAGTTTAGCTGCCCCTTGCTTGGAGGCTTAGCCCTCCTGTTTGCAACTGGTGCTCTTGGAACCGCTTCCTCTGAAATCCCACTGAGAAGGAAACCGCTGGGATATGGTTTGTGTTATGAGTGTGTTTGTAAACTGCCTGGCCAGTTCATTCGGGGGTTTGCTTGCTCTGTCTCATCACTTAGTTCTCTCTGGTCAAACTTCCCAGCGTCTGTTCCGAGGGAACGAGCACTGAGAGAGAATCCAAGCGATGGTGGAGGTGTGAGCAGTAAATAACAGGGCAAGGAAGGGCTTGTGCACTGTCCTGTTAGTCTTTAACGCAGCCTTTGTGCTGTACAGAAACAAAACGGGGCAGAAGAACCTGAAGCAGAGAATAGGAACCAGTAGATTTGCCCTCGGTTGTGTCGTTCCTCTCCTGTGTTCAACACGGTGTGTGGTGTTTGTCTCACTGACTTAGCTGCCCACATTGGAGTTGGAATCAGCGGCCAGGAGGGGATGCAAGCTGTCATGTCAAGCGACTACTCTTTCGGGCAGTTCCGCTACCTGCAACGACTGCTGCTGGTCCACGGACGATGGTCTTACATTAGGATGTGCAAGTTTTTAAGATATTTTTTCTACAAAAACTTTGCTTTCACGCTAGTCCACATCTGGTATTCATTCTTTAATGGCTTTTCTGCCCAGGTAAGAAGGCATTTGCCTGTGTAATATTAACAAGCAGATCTTGTTTGTCAGTGCAGAATAGCAAAGGCTTAACCTGGGAAGTGGTGGGAACTTGAAGTTTCCATCAATAATTTCTGCAGGAGAATAGGTGATAACTATGAAGATAGTTAGTGACAAGCTAAGCAGTTGGTTATGATTTCAAAACACTGAAGTCAGTATCAGGATTGTACGGGAGAAAGAGATTGTTATATAGTGGTTTGGGAAACCTTTCCTTACCCTGCTACTTCAGATAATCCTAGGTGAAGTGAGACGGTGCACATATGGGTCAGTAAGAAACCAAATCCGGAATTGTTTATCTGGAACTGCTGGCTACAATGGCTTGAAATGAGCTGCTTGTAACTGGCAGTGTTTGATGTTCACCTGATGTTGACAGGGCACAGCCAAAAGGCAGGGAGGTGTCGCTGCCTGGGCCAGCAAGGAGGGGCAGGGCCGTGGTCCCAGACGAGCAGCCCTGCCTGAGGTTAACGCTCTTTGCTGGTATGGGAACTGTGGATGCCTAGGACAGAGCAAAAAAACACAGGAAAAGAAACCAGGGCTCCCAGACCTGTACGTGAGATGCCAAGTCTCATCACAGTCGCAAGCGCAGCTATAAACCAGAGTGAGGGGCTCGGTTTTGATAGTGTTCCAGGTAACACCGACGGTTTGTAAGGGGTGGGACAGCTTCATACAGGCTAAAACCAGTTCCAACAGAGCTTTGAGCTAAGGTGCTGCCCGCCCTTTGGGTAAACACTGAGACAGGCAAGAGCACGTGTGGATTTTCTGGGGAATTGGAAGGAGAAGGTGTAATCAAAAAGAAACCATTAACCACTGAAATTCTTCCTCTTCTTGCAGACAGCCTATGAAGACTGGTTCATCACGCTGTACAACGTGCTGTACTCCAGTCTCCCGGTTCTGCTGGTTGGCTTGCTTGACCAGGTATTCTCCATGTCGTTAACAACAGATGAATCCAGAGGCATCTGACATCAAGTCTTTAATGACACTGAGACTGGTTGCTTTGGTTTATGTACAAGGCATTTTGAGGGTTTTGTTTGTTTTTTTGGCTTTTAAACGTGTATTCCTCTTCCCAGTGTGTGGGGTAACGAGAGAGAATAAGCAGAGGGTTACTGAAACAGCCAAAGTTAATTGGGTCAGTGGTCTTCAGTGCTAATAACGTTTGTTAAAATTGTAAGTGCCTGCTATTCCCTGACATCATTCCCACAGCGCAGGTGGCTTTGTGAATGGAAAGGATATTCCTTACTTACCCTTCAGGTGGCTTTGTGAATGGAAAGGATATTCCTTACTTACCCTTCTGAGCTGAAGATGTAGGAACTGAACACTTGGCTGCATTTGACAGGAAATCTTGGTGTGCAGCATTTGTTTTAATTCAGTGGGACAAGTGCTTTTGGCCTTCCCCACTTGTTTTTCCATACAAGGCTTACCTGCTGATCAGGCAAAGCAATGTTTCTGCTTGCTTTTGTGATAAAAGCTAAGAAACAAATCCAGTACCAAATTAAGATCTCACTGGAATGTTTGTTGGAGACTTAAGACATGCAGTGAAAGGACTGCAACCCAACGCACAGCTGTAAAGAGCTGCACAACTGTGGCTTTTCTTCTCTCGGCAAGTAGTGGGGTAAAAGTCCAGAAGCCTGGACACAGGGTATGTGGTAGCTCAGGGAGAGACGTGCTCCACACTTGGTCCTTCATACTTGCGTGCATTAGTCAGTGCAGAGTCCTGCTGCCCACACTGCTATTTGAGGAGGAAAAGAACCCATTTCCTTTCGACATTGTGTAGTTGAGCTTCTTACTCTTCAAAGCTCACACTGAGAACAAGAAATTGCAGCAACTTTTTTTTTTCTTTTCCCCCTTTACTAAGGACGTGAGCGACAAACTGAGTCTTCGGTTCCCTAGACTGTATGTTTTGGGACAGAAAGATTTACTTTTTAACTACGAGAAATTCTTTTTAAGTTTGCTTCATGGAGCTATAACTTCACTGATAATCTTCTTCATACCATACGGAGCTTACCTGAAAACTATGGGACAAGATGGAGAAGCACCTTCAGATTATCAGTCGTTTGCTGTCACAGCAGCATCTTCTCTTATATTTGTTGTCAATTTTCAGGCAAGTAAGCTTAGCTTCCTCATCTCTGTTGCTCTGAGAACACTTTCTGCTCATGTTTCTAAATTTGTCAATTAAAAACATAACGCTATGTAAAAAATCTTTCCTTTTTTGCCTTCTCCTCTGTTGATGCTCTTTCTCTGATGTGACTGGATGAGAGATGCCTCGACCAAAATGCTGTCAGAGTACTTGGCGGTATTTTGAATTGATAAAACTCATCTGGGGCTTTTGTTTGCTTTCAGATTGGCTTGGATACATCTTACTGGACTTTTGTTAATGCTTTTTCAGTATTTGGGAGTATTGCACTTTACTTTGGTATCACATTTGACTTCCACAGTGCTGGAATCCATGTTCTCTTTCCTTCTGGCTTCCAGTTCACAGGTCAGTCCTTGTCTCTTGTGTTTCTTTGTTCCTGTCTCAGGCAGCTTTCTAACTTGAGCAGAACTTTGGCCAAAATGTCATGTCAGGAACCTGGTGCCTGTGAAAGGGAATGATGTTAAATACTAATTCACTTCCAAGGAAGGGTTTTGTTTATGTTTGGGGCCAGGTTTCTTTATTGGAAGTATTTCTTTTCTTTTAATAAAAATGAGCTGGAACTTGATGTTGCCCAGCAGTAGGAGTCTGCAAATGAAAACAAAGTTAAAACTGGTGGGGCAGCTTAAAGGGAATGTGATGATCTGGCAGGGTATGTGCTTGCCAGTGCTCTAACTGATCAGTGGAAGGTGAAGCCCCAACGTAACAGAGCCGGGTGCTGTTAGCAGCTCCTTGGGATTTTACTGGAAGTCTAGGGAGATATAAGTTGCAGCCAGTTGGAAATTTTTTTCTGAGGGAAAACTGTGTTTCCTAATTTTCCTAGTGACAAATCTTTGATACATTGCCTTGGATCTAAATATTCCCCCCCCAAATAACAAACCCCCTCAGTTTTATGTTCTCATTTTTAAGCTGAACCTGATTGAAAAAAGGTAGTTGCCTCTAATACAAAGTTTTTCTTTGACCTTTAGTAATGTTTTAGACTTCTTTTATAACTTCCTTCTGAATACTTTATGCATTTCAGAAGTTTTATAAAGATACGACTGCTACTTAGTTTGATAGAAAGTTCTGTGAGATTGGGTGTTTGGCCACTAAATACCGCCTGCTTTCTAGACCACGCACATACCAGTGATACTGGGAGGAGTTTCTCTTGCCCTGCGTGCTTTAAAGCAGGCAGAAGCCACGTGTCTCAGCCAAGCGTTTGTCTCACAACCTCCCATAACTCTCAAAAGGGCTTTGGCATGAATGTGGAAACGTTGTAGCAGAAGTGCTTTATAAAATTCTTGCCCTTTATGCTTCCTTCATAGTAGAGTCTCTGAAGAAAAGCTTGAGGTTGTGATACACAGAGTACCTGAATGTTAGGTCCTCAGGAAAGAAGCTGTGGCTTTTGGTACCTTATTTGTGTTTTATAACTAGTTTACTTATCATGTCATAAACGAATTTTTTGCTCTTTTTATTCGTAGGAACTGCTCCAAATGCTCTGAGACAACCGTACCTCTGGCTGACCATGATTTTATCGATTGCTATTTGCTTACTTCCTGTAGTGGCGTGGCATTTCTTATCAGTGACAATTTGGCCTTCAGAAAGTGATCGGGTGAGTAAAGTCTTAGGTTATTTTGGTTAATTTGGCATTATTTACTTAGAGGAGTCAGGATTGGTGCTAATGCTAGAGACAAGTAGGTGACTGTGCCCCAGGGAGAGCTGCAGGAGGCTAGGGCTCAGGTCCTGTGGCCAGGGCGGTGGAGCAGTGGCCAGCCCGAGCCGGCCCCTGCCAGGGGGGCAGCTGGTGCGGTGGCACTTTGCCCTCCAAAGCAGAGCGTGGCTTTGCCGTGTTCTTATTTCCCAGTATCTTCCCAGTGTGTTTCTGTGGGGTGCAGAGGTACATGTACAAGCTCGGCACGCGGTGTGGTGTGGGCTAATTCATTGTTTGTCTTGGCTGAGTGCTCGGCTTTGCAAAACCACAGAAACCCACTCTGGAGGTACTGATGGCCTGACTTCTGCTTTTATTTGGGTGTGTTGGAGTTCCATTGTTAGGTGTCAGAGTACAGAGGACAGTTTGTGTTTCTTTCTGTTCTGCCTTGAGCTGGCAAGTAGCATATGGGTATGAAAATAGCTAAAATGGCAGTAGTGTTGTTTCAGAAGATATTAAGGAAGTATCGAGAGCACAGGGATAGCTTTCAGTTACGTATCTTCAAGCCACCTCAGTGAAAGGCATTTAAAGATAAACAGAAATAATGAAGTTCAAAATAAATACAGTAAGTCTTCCTGCAACGGTGATGTGTCACTGCATGTGTTCTTGTTTCTAACAAGATCAGATTTAAACAAGAGAACCCTCGTGTTAAGCAGTTTAAGGATCTAAAAAAAAGGATCGGGTTATTTCTGCAGACAGCAAATGCAAACCAGCTGTTTTCCCTTGTAACCCCTAAACTGATCTGTCTTTGCATGCGGGAAGATTCAGAAGAACCGTAAGAAATACATGGCCGAGGAGCAGCAGTGGAAGCGAAGGCCGAGCGCTTTCCGCCGAGGGGTGTCTGGCCGCCGCTCCGCCTACGCCTTCTCCCACCAGCGGGGGTACGCTGACCTCATCGCTTCGGGGCGCAGCATTCGGAAGAAACGGGCCCCCTTAGATGCAGTCCTGGGCCACGGCGGGGGCCACGGCGGAGGTGCTCGGGAGACAAGCTGATGTTCTGCCCTCTGGGGAGAAGCCTTTTATCCCAATGATTGCACAAAGAAAATTTTTTTAAACGAACTCAGGATATTTTTCTAACCAAATGGCATAAGGATAGGAAGATTTTTATGTTTTATCACAGAACTTCCTGGTTTTGGACTACTGGAAGCATAAAAAGGCCAAGAGTTCTCTATGGAGCTACTAGTCCTTGTGCAGCTGATTTCTGTTTCATGTGAAAATGAAGGATATGTGTGCTAGGGTATGGAAACCCAGCATTGTAATTTTTTTTTTTTTTTTTTAGCGATGGCTGGAATTGCAAACTTTTTTCACATTTTAGTAATATGTTGGTATGAAACTGCAGCTACATTTCATATTTTGTCTTTGAAAGCGAACTGCAAAGTAGCAGTTACCTCATGTGCGCCATTTCATTAAACTGCACAGTGCGAATGGTGAATCAGGCGGTCGGGCTCTTGAGAGGGCTCTGGGTATTCTCATCTGAGCTTGTACAGCTGGGATTAAGATACATCTGGTGATAAACTTTGGTCAGTGTCAGGTTTTATTAGGAATTCTAACATTTATAGGTGTGGCTTCTGTTCGTTTATTTTTCTGCAAGGGTTGACCACAGTTTGCTGCACTAAATCAGTTCTTTGCATCATTAGTAGGAGTGATATGCCATTATTCCTGTCCTAGCCCATTCCTCAGTTTCTCCTGGAATGAAGAGATCCAAATCAATGGTTAATGGAGTTTTTTTTTCTCACCTGCTCTTAGTTTCTCTGCCTGTCTCTTTTCCAACTCCAGAATCTCCTCCTTACACAGTGTATTCATGAACAGATATGTCTGATCTCTGCAAGGCTGCCCTTGGAGCGGGCAGGAGTTGGGGCATTTCAGTTCTGGATACAGTCAGTAAAACGGGCGCTTTGACCTGGAACCTGTTTCGCTGCTCGGGAGTCAGTTCTTAAACTGTCCGGTGTGGTTTTATGAGTCTCTTTACATTTGCACCTACTCTTCAGGGTGAGAGGTAGGAATGTTTTACTTCTGACTCCTGGACTAGGGTTGATTAACTGAAATGGTTTTATAGTAAAAATCATGATACACAGCTTTTGTTTAATGGAATGTACATGTCAAAAATTTAATGCAAATAAATGTCCTAAACTGCTTCAGCCGAGGCGTGAGGGTCTGAGGAGAGGGGAGCCAGCGGGCCTGTGCCTGCTGCAGCCTTCCTGCCCTCCTGGGACCCCCAGCAGGGCTGGGTCAGGGGATACTTACCCAATAACGCCTTGTTTTATTAATTACCCAATAACGCCTTGTTTTATTAATTACCCAATAACGCCTTGTTTTATTAATTACCCAATAACGCCTTGTTTTATTACCAGCCCCAACGCGGGGCTCCAGGCCCGACCCCGTGACCCCCCAGAGCCTCCCTCGGAGGCAGTTCAAAGCAGGATTCCGGTTTCCCGGTAAAAACGGCTTTCCTCTCCCTTCCCTACCGCTGCATGACGTCACGCGCTTGATGACGTCACGCGCTGCATGACGCCAGGCGCTTGGCCGAGCGCCTTGCGGTCTCCCCGGTCACGTGTCGGGGCCCACGCGCCCGCACTGCGCCGTCACGTCCGTGCGTGCCTGCGTCATCGGGGGCGGGGGCGGGGCGGGGCGGCTGACGCAAGGGGGCGGTGGGTTGGCTCAGCGCGGCGGTCGCGCGGTAACGTCATTTCCGGCGTGCGGGTGCGGCAGTGCGGCCGCGGCCATGGCGGGAGAGGTGCTGGGCAGGACGGCGGCGCTCGTCCTGGGTGAGGCCGGGAGCTGCGGGCGGCTCCGCGGGCACGGGACGGGCCCCGTCGGGACGGGCGGTGCTCGGCTGGGCGGGGCGGTTGGGCCGGCCGCGGCCCAAGATGGCGGCAGCGGCGCGCGACTGCTGGTCCCGACGCCGGCCGGAGCGCTCTCGCCCCGGGGCTCCGGCCTCAGGGTGGGAGGGCTGGGGCGAGCCGCGGTGGGACCCGTCAGCGCCGGGAAGGGCGGAGGCGCCGGTTCTCCTGCTCCCGGCCCTGGCAGCCGAGGCGGAGCCACCTGCGGGGCGGGGGGGAGCACCGGGCCCCATGGTGGCAGGGCCGGGGGCTCCGGGGCGCGGGCGTCTGTCCCCGGTCCGTCCGCTTTCACGAGCGAAACCTTGACCTGAACCCTGACTCTTCTCAATTCACCGTCTCCCTGGTGGCCCAGAAGAAGTTACTTTCATAAGAAGCTGTTTCCTTGGCGGAGCCTGCTGTGCAGCCGGTGACTTTCAAGCGTTCAGTGTCTTGGGAGTCCTTGAGGCTTTGGCGCAACACGTTTACTGTGTGGATTGGCTTTTAGAATGGAAATTAATTCATATCCGGTCTGACCAGATGGTTGGTTTTGAAGGTTAATCGCTGCTGAGAACTGTGAAGACTTTATATCCTTGTGTGTCTCCATTTTCTTCCTATTTGCATAGCTGATAATTTACATTTTTCTGAAGTAATTGCCATTGTTGTTCTGTGTTACAGAAGAGCTGTATGTTTCTGAACGAGAGGGCAATGATTCCACTGGTGATGGGACACAAAAGAAACCCTTCAAGACTGTTCTAAAGGTAACTCTCAAAAACACCCGCTCTTTGTTTTGAAGAGTGAACTGTGCTTTAGGTCAAGTAACTGGCCTTGTAGTTCTGTGTGTAAATTTTAGAGCTGTTTTTGCAACCCTGACCAGAAGGATCAGAAATAGGATGTCTGCTCATCTTTAAGGATGACTTCAGTGTGCTTGCGGTGCCATTGATTCTGTTATTTTTTTTCCCCTTTTTAGGCTTTGATGACAGCAGGAAAGGAACCATTTCCTACTATTTATGTGGACTCTCAAAAAGAAAATGAGGTGTTGTATCATTAGAGTTTCTTAGTAGAAATTATTTTAATGTTCCTTTGTGCGAAGAGCCACAAATGTAATCTTTTATCTTCTGCTCTCTCCTTGGGTTGATTTAGAGATGGGCCATTATTTCAAAGTCACAAATGAAGAATGTCAAAAAACTGTGGCACAGGGAACAAACAAAGAACGAAGCGAAGGAGAAGAAGGAGGTAGGTGGCAGATGATGCCAAGTTGGAGGAAGCACTCCACCTTTCTTTTCCAAAACCATTAAGCAGCATTGTCGTTCCCGCCCCTCCAAAAAAGCTTCAGTTTGGTCTTTATCTGTGTCATCATCATACATGTACATTATTTACAATTTGTCTTTGCTTAGGTTAGGATGAGCAAATCGCTGCAACTGGGTGAATTTTGAATAATTGCAATCTATTGCCTTTAGACTTCCCAGAAGAAGTGAGAAAGGCATTTGTGCATTGTTTCTCATCCTGCCCCTAAACCTGGGGCAGGTTTAGGCCCCAGCAGGGTAACATCAAGGGTTTTTATGGTCTCCAGTAATTGTAAAGAGTAGGAATCTTACAAACCCTGGTTACAACTGTTTAATACTTTTTTCTTTTTTTTAAAAACAGGCAGAAGATCTCTTGAGAAGAGAGAAGAACCTGGAGGAAGCGAAGAAGGTTGTTATCAAGAACGATCCTAGTCTTCCAGAGCCAAAATGCGTGAGTAAGATCCGGTGTGCTTGCTGCATGGCCTGTGTTACAGCCTCTTGTCTGCGCAGAGATTTAGCCTCTCTCTGCTTTGTGGCTCTGGCAGCTGTGGAAGGGCCCTGCCTTGTTACTATTTGTAAATGTAACTTTGTTTTTCTGATTATCTGTGCTTTCTAGTATATAGACTTAGTCTTTCTCAGGTGCTTGATGGGTATCTGAACCTTCTGAGTTCATGTATCAGACTTATCTGTGTCTGTCTGCTGGTACAGACCATACTTCTGTTTGAAAAAGTTTACTGGCTTGGCTTTGATGATTGTGGTGGTGGAGAGTGAGGAAGCCTCTGTGCTGGTTAGAGGCTGTGGTTTGAGTTACCGAGGCGTGGAATGCAGTTCCCATCCTGCTGGCCTCAGTGACTTGGTGCAGTCCGTACCTCAGTAAGCTGGTACTACACGTGCTGCGCTGCGGCGGGTTTTTGGATAGACCCCGAGTAGAAGAGACTTCTAGGTGTGTGTGGAGGAGGTGGATTTGACTGGAGCCCTGCGCTCTCCTGGCCGCCCTTTGGGCTTTGACTGCAGGCTGGGCTCATCCACTGCACGTCTTCAGAGATGAATCCAGAGCACGTTCAGAGCGCCAGAAGGCATGTCAGAGGCATCCTTCCCAAGCCGCCTGGTGATTGAAGGCACCTGGATTTCCAGTAGTACCGCGTGCTCTAGCCTTGTGCTGTGAGCTGTTGCACGTTTTCCCTTTGGTCAAATGCCAAGTGAGCTGCTTCAAAGGCCGTTACAGTCCTTAGCTTCTACCTGGCAGAGTAAACCTGCAGACAGAAGGGACTCGGTGCGAGCTCTGGGAATGCTGTCCCAGTGGGCTGCCTCTCCTGGCTCAAACCCTCTTTCCTCACCAAAGAGCTGCTGAGTGTCAACGGCCACGCCTGTGCCCCGTCGCTGGGGAGGAGCCGCTCCGCGGAGGGAGAGGTCACACGCACTTGTGTTCTAAGGAATCCTGTGGAAAACACCGTCTAAATGGTGATTCACTTCTCAATTTGATTGCTCCCATTCCCTGCTTTACAGGTAAAGATTGATGCGCTGGAGGCTTACAGAGGCCAGAGGGTGAAGATTTTTGGCTGGATTCACAGATTACGGAGGCAAGGTAAACCACAAGCATTTAGAAGTTACTGAACTTGTGCAGAGAGATGGAATGACTTGCAGTAGCCTTCACAATTTGGATGCCTAAAATGAATCAGGCAGCACCTCTTCTTGAATTTTTAAACCATCAGTCAGATGTTAACTTTAGTTTATCACAGTGGTCACTACAGCGCTGAAAATGCTCTGTGATGTATGAGTGTATAGACAGTTCTTAGCTGAAATCTCATGGGACTTTCAGTTTGGAGGCCAGTCCTGCAGAATTTCTTCAAAAGGCTTATATTGTGTTTTAAACTAATCCCACAAACCAAGGAGCTAACCAGCATCTGTTCAGAGTAAAATCAGCAAATTGGAATTTTAAAGTTTATATAAAGTAGCATAACTTCTTTAAAAATAAGTTTAGCAGGTGTTACTTGCTACCAGAAGGGTTGGTATTCTGGCCAGCAAGGTGGCTTCGGTCGGGGCACAGAAGTGCACGGCAGAGGTTTCAGACTCCGCAGGTATTTGTTCTAATTATCACTGAAGGACTTGGCGAAGTGGTTGTGGATCTGGATATAGTGAGCAGTTATTTCTTGTGGAGAGGTGGGTGAGCAGGGTGGCATCGCTCCCTCGGTGTCGGGCGTACCCTGGGCCTGTCTGCAGCAGACTGTGGAGCAGAGGGACGTGGGGGGTGACGGCGTGGCGGTGCGACCCTGCCCCGCTGGGGCTGGCACAGGCTTTGCTCTGTGAAAGGTTCCTGTAACGCTGCTGGTGCTCCAGCGCTCGCCGCAGCGGCTTTGCTTTGTAAATGGAAGAGTGGGATCACTGTCCTGCCGTCATCACCCGCTCAGCAGTGGTTCATGTGTCTTGAGTGGGTCTGCTCAAATAGATCAGTGAATAAAGCTGAGGCTCTCACGGTTTTTTTTTCTCTTTAACTAGGAAAAAACTTGATGTTTGTTGTTTTGCGAGATGGCACAGGTTTTCTTCAGTGTGTCCTTTCAGATGAACTGGTAAGTTGCGGTGGTTTAATTTTGTCATTAAATAAGTGAAGTGCTCACACCTCATCCGTTTTACATAGATGACTGGAAGTTCTCCTAAACCTACTGATGAAGTTGTATTATTGTTAAGTTGTATCTCCTACCACTGGAGTGTTTTTGTCAAGGCAAGAACCGTTTAGAAGTGACTCTGAGTTAATTTTGTCTGTGACTCCAGCAGATGTCATAGGAAAAGCAAAAATACCGCCCCCCCCGTAACTGTGCCTTTTTCTCTCCGCAGTGTCAGTGTTACAACGGGCTCGTTCTCTCCACGGAGAGCAGTGTTGCAGTCTATGGTACACTGAACCTTGTTCCTGAAGGCAAGCAGGTACGGGACGTGGTGCCTTCGGGTTCTCCTCCTCTTTAACACTTTGTTGTTTTCCTGATGGAAGGAGAAGCAGAAGTGAAAATAATTATTAGATGATTTTGGTTTAGAGAAAAGAACGAACCTCCCAAAGCTGCTGCTGCCGCCCACAGTTCAGTGTGTGACAGGTGAACTACATGACCGATCTGCTTTTGTCTGAAACAGTCTTCCACTGATATGTCCCATAGATACTTCCTAGAATATAACAGTGGAAAATGGTATTGAATAGGTGACATAGCTTTGCTTTTCCGAACAAGAGGTTTCTTCAGTTTTTATGTGGTGAGGCTAAGAATTGGGGATTAGCTCTCTTACTGAGGTGGGTTTGTAGTCGCTTCACTGTGCTGTTTGTCCTCCAGCACTTGGCAGGTGCATGAGCCAGGCAGTTTAATAGAACTTGTTTTGTAAAGCTCTGTTTGTAACGGTGGTCTCAGATTAAGGGCTCGGCCAGTGTGATTTTAGGTCTCAAAATATGATGCTGCTTATGCCTTGTGCCTCTCGTTCCAATCTAGATCTACACGCTGTTACTGTGTGGAAAGTCGTTGGGATCTGGATTTAGGGCTAAAGTTGTGTGAAGCAGCTGTGCATGAAGGATGGCCCCTAGAAAGGATTCAGACTGAAGGTGGGGAGGAGCTGTTAGGAATCGTTATCCGTGACAGCAGCTCAGTGCCCTCAGCGGCTGTGCAGGCCTATATCAGGATAGTTACTGAAAATCCTTGTAGGAATTCTGCCTTAGTTATTAGGAGGTGACTGAAAGACAGAAGTAAGTTGGTGTTGCAAAAAGGCTGTGTTGCAGAACTTAACTTGTGGTGCAGAAACAGCAAGCGTGCTCAGGCCATGTGTTTCTTAAATCTTGAGTAGGCCTTAGTAGACATCAGCTCTTGATAGCTGCTTCTAGTAATGTCACTTTTTTCTGAAGGAGAAAGCAAAGCAGTAGTGCTGAGACTTAGAGGATAGATAATGTTTAATCTTGCTAGTCTGTAAGCTTACCTCTTCCTTTAGATACATATTCAAAACGGTCATTGGCTCTTGCAGTGAGAGTTGTTCTTTTGCGTGGATTGGCAATCTGTATTCTCCTGTCTGGGCTCCTGAGTAAGCATGCTAACTCTGGTAAAAGTTAACAGGGAGAAGAAACATGTCTGAAAAAAAAAAAAAAATCACATTTTGGAGTGTTCTGTTGCTTCAAACATCCAAGATGTGTTAGACAATATTTGAGTGATGTAGTCCCTCTCTGTGGCTGCCTGTAGTGTGTAAAATAAGGTCAAAGTGTTAACCTTTTGTGGTGCTTTTTAGAAAATTCAATTTTCTTGTAAACCACGTACTGTTGGCCATTACTGGCATGTTTTGCAAATGAAATTTGGGTAGGCTTAATTGTTCTAGTTGTCCCTGCTGCTCGGGGTCTATCCCCAAGAGATCGATCTAAGGTTAAAGAGCTGAACTCTGTGAAATGTGAGTCCACTCCCTGTTGGGTTTGCTGATCAGAAGGTAGCAAGATTTCCTTTCCTTCACTACTTGCACTACTGGGACTTGTAAAAATAAATGCAGCCAATCAGCGATCACTTTTTTAAACAACTTTATGCACTTTGGTAATTATAAGTAACTCATAGTATGCTCTGCCCACAATGTTTTGGGCAGTGAAAACCCTTCAT
This sequence comes from Strix aluco, assembly GCF_031877795.1. NCBI lineage: Eukaryota > Metazoa > Chordata > Aves > Strigiformes > Strigidae > Strix > Strix aluco. The sequence goes on along the minus strand of NC_133971.1, from coordinate 96,401,826 downwards.
GTTTTCACGTCTTGTCACAACGATGCAGTGCTTCTAGTGAACAAAAGCACCACATTGTGGAAATCTGTTGGATTAGACTCTGAAAATCTGCCTTTATACCCTGAAAATACTATAAATGAGAACACGGTTTCAGGGGAGAGAAGCCGCCTGTGCCCCACACGGGGGAGCTGGTGAGACCAGAGAGGCAGCGAGAGGTGTGCGGGCTCTGGAGCCCCGGGGGATTGACCGGCACCGGACTTGTGTTTTCACAGTGTGCTGAGATGCTGCCTAGTGCAGAAGGGTTGCTCGGTGTCTGACAGACAAACCCAAAAGCACCCACAGTGAGCTAGTTCTTCCGCTGTCATGGTCTGAGCGAGGTTTCTCAATTTTTTTGAAGTTTGCAGCCAGTGGGAGAATGTGGCTCAAATAGTACAAAGAACAAAATACCTTGAACGTCGTACTGTGATCTTGGGTCTGCATTTTCTTCTAATAGGTGGGAGGACTCTTGACTCTGTGTGTGTGTCGTGTTCTTAAGGCTTACAGGAAGGTTCTTTGTGCCAGTGTGTTGCATTGTAGCACCGTACAAACTACTGTGAAGAAAACTAACTCTGTCCTAGCCAAAACTAGTACACGTAGTGCACAGTGTAAGTTACCACAGAATGGTTTTGGTTGGGGGGGACTCTCTGAAGGTCACTGGTCCTCCCTCCTCTTGAAGATCTAACATGAGGTCAGGCTTGTCCAGATGTTCTGCTCCTGAACGTCTCCAAGGCTGGGGACTGCAGGCTGGCTTGTCTGTGCTCTAGAATGTGAACCCTGTGAAAATTGTTCTTCTTTATAGCCAATTGAAATCTCTCCTGCTGCAACTTGAGACAATTGTCCTTTTGCTGGGCATGTCCAAAGAGAGTCTGGCTCCACCTTACCTATAACCACCCGCTAAATAGTTGCAGGTAGTAAGTAGTTTCCCTCAGCTTAGCTTTCTGTTCTTCCAGCTGAATAGACCCGGCCGTCTGTGAGGTGTTACGCTTAGACTGAACATGTCTGAAGTTCCTCATTACCTGGCGGCAGTGCCCCGTCCCATTCGCGGTCAGTTGGAGAGACCCGTGCTGGGTCACAAACGGCGTTTCCAACAAAGTGCTTACTTGGAAAATACTGCCATTAGGATTTCAGCATCTTTTGTTTCAGCTGGATTAACGTCTCCGCCATGACACTAGGTGGTGACATCCAAGGGGCAAAAAGTGGACTTGTGAAATTTTTGTTTCTCTTCCAATTGTCAGGCTCCGGGAGGCCACGAGCTGAACTGTGACTACTGGGAGCTTATTGGTCTGGCCCCAGCAGGAGGGGCTGACAATCTGCTCAACGAGGATTCCGAGGTTGATGTGCAACTTAACAACAGGCATATGATGATTCGAGGGGAGAATATGTCCAAAATCTTCAAGGTGCGCTCCATGGTAGTACAGGCCTTCAGGGATCACTTCTTTGCCAACGGATACTACGAAGTAAGTATGCTTTCCCTTGTCAGCAAGCAACTACAGTCATGTCCTGACTTGAAGGCTGTCTTTTTCCTGGAAAAACACTGCAGACTTTCTAATTGACCTGACGGGGCAAAAGAAAAGCTGTTTCTAAGGAAACTGTTACTTGATCGCTTCCATAGACGCACCTCAAAGGTGTGTAGACACTTCTGAGGCGTGGAAGTGTCACGGCGCGAGTCACAAACAGCCTGCGTGGCCCTTTTTAACGTGCGGAGGGACACCAGACTGAAGAGCTTGTGTGTGTTCTCCTTAATTCTTCTCTCGAGTAGTGACCGTCCTGTTCTTTAACAGGTCACACCACCCACTTTAGTGCAGACGCAGGTGGAAGGAGGCTCGACCCTGTTCAAACTGGATTATTTTGGTGAAGAGGCGTACTTGACGCAGTCGTCCCAGCTCTACCTGGAGACTTGCATCCCGGCCTTAGGAGATGTTTTCTGCATTGCTCAGTCGTACAGGGCGGAGCAGTCCAGGACCCGCAGACACCTGGCAGAGTACGGAGAGAGGACACTTCTTTGCTATTCTAAGTGGATTGCTGAAGCAGGGGAGTAGCGGGCAGCTGGGTGACGTAATGTGCAGTGAGCAGCCAGTGTAACGCTACCGTGGAAGGGCTGAGCAAAAGTCTGTTTGGGTAACACCTTGTCCTGGTGAATTGTCATGCTGTGCTGACAATTCATAAAGGCAGGTCCAGGTGAAACAGAGCTGAGCTAAGTTTAGGAAGCTTTGTCTTTTTAGAAAATACAGTTTATATTGTTGTTTTCTTTCTTTTTTTTTTTTTTTCTTCTAATGGCTTTATTTCCAAAGGGGACAAAAATGTGTGGTTTGGGGTTGTGGGGTGTTTTTTTATGACAGTTTTTGTTTCATAGCTAAAGATTTGTTGCTCGTGTGTGGTTGTGTAATGGTGTGGCTTTGTGTTTCAGGTACACTCACATCGAAGCTGAATGTCCGTTTATAAGTTTTGAGGATTTGTTGGACCGACTGGAGAGCTTGGTTTGCGATGTGGTAGACAGAGTCTTGAAATCGCCTGCATCGAGCTTACTGTACGACCTAAACCCGGTAGGCAGCCCCGTGGAGTGGTCACAAATAGCCAGGAAAATACAATCTTCAGCCTTTCCTGCTGAGCACCTTCATTTGGGGAAGGCAGGGCATGGCAGTGAGCTCTGCTAGCTTACTGTTGTTAATAATAAAAATACTAACTAACCTCAAAAGAATGAAGATGCTGCAGGGCTGGTAATGACTCTTCCAGAAGCAAGGGACTGTGGGGAAAGAGTTCCCTGGTAGCCACTTCCAGGAGCCAGCAGTGTGCTGGGATTTATTGCAGCGTGCGCTGTACCAGTGGAATAAAAACCTCTATCCCAGAGCTCGTAATATTGATCGGCTGGTACTTGCAGATTGAGCACAAGGGAGCAATGAAACAACCAGTGTTTTACTTTCCACCCTGGAACGTGGAGCTCTAAGCTATTTTCATTTGTTAGAGACCCTTTGTCTTCTGTTGCCTTTGCAAGGAAGACGGCTTTAAGAGCCTGCTGACTTTATCTCCATCACTAGCTTTTCTCTCACAGCAGGTACAAACTCAGTCCTCCCTGTTAACTTGCCCCAATTTCCCGATAAACGCCCGGAGGTTCAGTTTTAAATTTGGGCTGAGACTGGGTCAGGAGATGGGAAATGGCAGGAGCAAACGCACCTCGCGCAGGCGGATGCTGAAGCTGTTCTGGGCACAGGGAAGCAAAAACCTTCTTCTGCAGCCTTGCCCGTGGAGCCAATGGTAGGGGCTGAGTGTGAAGCACCCGCGCGTGCAGTGAACTCGTGCCGGAAGGAAACGGCTTGGAGGATGCTTCCTCTCTTCTCCCTCCTGCCACCCCTTTCAGCACCTGTCCTGTGAGCTTTACTGCGCTTGGACAGTGCTTGTGTTTGGCTCTAGCTTCTCAGTACCAAGTGGGATTTCTTTATTAAGTAATAACTTGTTGATGTATGAGCTGGGAAGACTGGTGTGTATGCTTCGAGCCTGGAAGTGGACTTGCTGATCAACTAGAAATGTCCTTTTCTTTGAAAACGGTGCTCTTCTGCCTGGCTTTATGTCTACTCTTATTTTCAGGGCTTCAAGCCCCCTAAACGTCCTTTCCGACGAATGAACTACACGGAGGCCATTGAGTGGTTAAAGGAGCACGATGTGAAGAAGGAAGATGGCACTTACTATGAGTTTGGGGAAGTAAGTCTTTCTGGGGCTCTTTAGGAATTCAAACCAAACCAGACCCTGCTGCCATGCGCTCGCACTGTGTCAGTCCCTCGAGGAACAGTGTGTTTGGACCACGGTGCTGTTAGCCTGGCTGTTGCTGTGTGCATCTGTTGTGTTTTGTTTGGAATGATACCGATCAGGAGGGACATTCTAGTCCCATTTCAGGTAATGGGAGGTTTGCTATAAACCAGAGGCCTGGATTGTTGTCTGGATGGTGCTGGGAGGTGTAGTGGTCCTGTACTGGGGAGTGCAGGCGTGGGTTGGGTTGTCATAGAACGTCTTTGAGCATGGGAATCAAAACCTGACTTATCTGTCTGTCTGTTCCCTGTCTCGCTCTTCTCCAACCTGTAAGACAAAATGGTATGAAGGAGCTTGAGAGGACTTGGTGGTGTAGCCCTGCTCGTCAGTGGACTTAAGTGACATTTTTAGGAGGAGATTTAAGAAAATCAGAATCTAAGAAAAATGTGATACCATTGGCTGAATAAAAGTCAGAATTAAACCCTCTAGGGATAGACAGGGTTTGACTAAGCAAAGTGTGTTGGTTTAAGAAGCTGTGATCACGGTATCAGTGATGTGTCCTGTCAGCGTAACTGGGGTGTCACCCTTCACTTCTCCCCAGTTTTCAAACAGTAATGTTGCTGAATTGGTCAAAATGAAACTTCTGCTCGGTGTTTCACAGTTTATCAAATTGCAGTCAGAAAACTTGGATAAAATGAAATAACCTCATCTATGTAACTACTGTTACTGTTGAGGTTTTGAAAAAACAGCCCATATACGTAACAGGGAAACACTTTGTGCTTCTTAGCCTTGAGATCTATGGGAGATGGTATTGGGGAGGAGGGAGATCAGGCTCTTTGGTGTTTACTGGTTGTTTGGAAAGTCTACATTTCAGGTTAGGTTTTCCTCAGTTTCCTGTCTGAAGCGTGGGGAAGACTTGGATTTTAATTGAACAGATTTTCTTTCCCAACGTATGTTTTTATATATATTTTCTCCTATGATAAGTTTGTTTTAAAAATTTAGGTACATGGGGATGAATGTGTGGATACCTGTGGTCTGAAACTGTCTTTGTTTCATGCCTGATGCGTGTGGGACTCAAGGTATTGGAGTGGTTTTGGTTTTAAATGTTAATAAAGCCTTCTTTAACCTTAGGATATTCCTGAAGCTCCTGAGAGGCTGATGACAGACACCATTAACGAACCAATCCTGTTGTGCCGATTTCCCGCAGAGATAAAGTCTTTCTATATGCAGCGCTGCCACGACGATTCCCGGCTAACTGAATCCGTAAGTTGGCGTTTTATGTAGCGCTGCAGGAGCGGGGAACGTTGGTGTGAGCGAGCATGAAATGAGCAAGTGCTCCAGGAAAACCCTGGAGAATTCTTCCCAGGTTCTGCTTTAGGTGTCTCTTGGGCGTGGCTCTTGATCTTACAGAAATAAAGGAAGGAACTCTGCAGAGCTGCTGGAATGTGGGGGGGTCACCGCGAGCTCTGCACCCACCCCGGGTGAGTGGTGGGGTCAGGACAGTACGTCTGTCGCTCTCGGAGAGGTGTTGTCTGAGCACTCGCTGTCTGGCAGCTGGGAAGAGCGGTGGTTGGTAGGAATGCTGCTGGGTTTGTGGTTTTGTGGTGTGGTTTTTGTTTTTCTGTTGTTGTTTGGTTTTGTGGTTTTCTTGGTGTGTTTTCTGTGGGTTGTGTTTTAAATTTTACAGTTTAGTGGGGCCAGGAGTATTAGGTTAGAGAACCTAGTCAGTCGCTTCATTCCATCTGTAACATGGGTCTGGAAGGAGTCACCTGCCTTCCTGTCACGCAGAATTAAAATTACATGGTCAGATGTGTTGTGGAAATAGTTTTAAGTCTGGGCTGTTCTGCAGGCAGCTCAATTGTCATAGTTTGACTGTACGTGGTGTGTTGTAGGTTGATGTGTTGATGCCGAACGTTGGTGAAATCGTCGGAGGCTCCATGCGTATCTGGGACAGTGAGGAGCTGCTCCAAGGCTATAAGAGAGAGGGCATCGATCCCACGCCCTACTACTGGTACACTGACCAGGTCTGTAAAACAGACCAGCCACGCTGCTTCTCGGATACGATACTCGATTATTCTCTTTTTAACTGTGCTTAAGACAATGCGGTCTGAATTGGAAACGTATTCTTGGTGGCCCAAAGTAGTTGTCATGTAGCCAATGGCAAAATGGGATGGCTAAGAGTTTCCCTTTTGTTAAAACTGCTGCTGTTTGGGCAGTTGTGTGCAGCCTGTTCCAGGTCACAGCCCCCAGACTGGTGGTGCGGGTGTGCTCCTCTCGTGACGCCTTCTGCCGTGTTTGCCGTTAGATACGGGGGTTGGACCTCACCAGCCGGAGTGGCTGAGCTCTGGCTGGCATCAGGGGAGGAGAGAAGGAGGCGACTGAAAAAGAGTCACCAAGACTTCCTTTTTCACCTTCCTTTTTCCTTTTCTAGTCCTTTTGCTGCCCCAGGAGACTCAGGACAACTGAGCACTGAAGCAGTATAGTCCGCTTTCCTCATCACTCGGAAAATAATCTTGGAAGGGTTTGCCTTTGGGTTGGTTTTTTTTTTCTGGTGATAGTACTGCAATGATAAATAACAAGAAAACGTTTAATACCTACTCTCCGATTTTAATTTCACAGAGAAAATATGGTACGTGCCCTCATGGTGGATATGGCTTGGGGTTAGAACGGTTCCTGACCTGGATCCTGAATAGACACCACATCCGAGACGTCTGTCTCTACCCGCGCTTCGTCCAGCGCTGCAAACCGTAGCCATCCTCCTGATAAACTGCTGGAAAACAGGCAACTGGTGCTTGGAAAGGAACGATACACTCTGCTATACTACAGCCTGTCTGAGGACAAGACTTACTGCAGTCTGTTGCTAATACAAATACTCATTTAGGATGTGAAAAGGAAAATAAATAAAGCCCCTTTTTAATGGAAAATGCTACTAATTAACTGGAAGAAGCCTTAGGAAAAAAGTGTTAGGTGCATTTATGCTCTCAAGTCAACACAAAGATCCTGATACACTGTCATTTAAAAAACAAGATACGCTTCTGGTTTTAGTTTCTGTGACTTAAAATATGCTGGGCATAAATATGCTGGGCATTTGATTTATGGTTTTTTTAACCTGCTTTAATTTCACTCTGTGTTCTCCTGTGGTTTCTTGTCGGAGAGATCAGGAGTTCAGGCTCTTTTAAATTCCCAAATATGACTTCTGAGAATGAAGAGACATCTAAAGAGCTCAACAAAGCATAAAAATGGGAATAATTATGTTAAGTGCTGTGATTTTGTAGCTGCTACTGGTTTTAATGGAAGTTCTGTTGCAAGGTATGTAGTACTGAGCACAAAACTCCCCTGCAGGAGACGTGGGTTGGTTGGTTGGCAGGTTTTTCCCAATTATTTATTGGTTAGAAGTGAAGAGGCTGGTGGTGGGGGAGGCATTGCTGCTTTTTTTCCCTGCTCCCTGGGTGAAGCGCTGCAGCGGGTCCCTGCACACCCGGCCCACGCTGAGTGACGGTGGGAGGGGACCCTTCAGGGCGCTGCTGGCCCGTGCACACTGGGGTGCTTGTGGTGCCTTCCAAATCCAGCTTCTGCCCTCTGTTTCAAACCAGAAATGACTGAAGACCCAAAGAAACTTGTAACTCCGCAGTGCAGTTGGATTTCAGCACTGTATGCTGGCTGAATTGCTGTCCTCTAGGTGAATTGTGTCCCGGCAGCGCTCCCCCGCCTCACACTACGGTAGGTTTTCGTGTAGAGCAGTTCCCTCTTTCCTAGCTGGCTCCCCGTGTTCTTGTGCTGCTGCATCTGAGCAGATTCTCTGGCTGTAATCAAATTATCAGATAGGATTAATTAAATAGTTAACGTGTTGTCATCTGTATGCTTTTTAGTCATAAAGCAGTTCCTTTTGCTAGAGAGAAAAAAGTGGTAGGTGTGTCATGCACCTGCACTGAGCCTCCATCCGGATTTGCCATCCATAGCATTGTTGAGCTGTGCGATACCCATATTTTTGTAATAAATCACTGGTTTTCTTCGTTGTGCATGTTACGTATATAAACTGGTCTAAATCAGCAACCAATAAATTGTGGCAACATAAGCTGGAGTGCAGGACAGTAGCTCCTGACCTGTGATGTCTGTTCCTTTCCTTTCCCCTGCCCTTTGGCGCTTGCTCAGTGCAGCCCGTCCTGGCACGGGCACGATCCACGTGGGCAAAAGCAGAGAAAAAGTGACTCTTCAAGTGCAGGAAGCAGACATTCTAGCTCTTTTTAAACTAAATCCCCATTAATCGACTTAAAGGCATGAATTTTTGTCATTTGGATAGACCTCAGGTGCCCCGTTGAAGCAGCCTAGAGAGAAAAACTGCGAATAAACGTGGTGCTGAACAATGGGCTGCCCCGCGTTGGGCCACATTTGTGGGGGAAGTTAACGTCTGCCTCGCCAACGGGTACAGGCGGAGGAGGAGAGGTTGTTCCCAGAGCTCCAAACCAGCGGGATTTAACGTCCTGGGTTTGTTGGGGGCCGCAGCGGCATTGCTGGGACCTGAGGGGTGCCCCTTTGCAGCAGGGGGGGTGAGAGGCTGCGAGGAGGAATGACAGATGCTCTACAAAATGAGCACTGCTGGGATGGTTTTCCTTCTTACCCACCTCTTTGAATTCACCCTTTTCACCTACTTTTCAGTCCTTTTGTAGCCACAGTAGAAGAAAATGGTGTGCAGTAACCTGCCTCAGTGCTCTCTCACACTTTCCCTACTCCATTTTTGATGGGTTGTTCTTCAAAGGTAGAACTTAAAAGATTGTTTTAAATACCTGCAAAAGTATAGTCAACCGTAAGTTTGCAGTGGTTTGGGGGATTGCTGCCTGTGTGTTAGCTCCAGAAGTTAGAGGAAGAGGAGAAAAATTAACCAGCTTGACAGCAACAAAATGCCAGCGATTCCTTACTTACATGACAACTTGAGCTACAGGAAAAGCCACTCCAGTCCAAAAGTTGGATGTGCTGCCAAATAGTAATGATACCCCTTGGGGTTTAGTTTTTGTGGGATTTTTTTGTTGTTGTTAGCATTTTGGGGGATGGTGGGGGTTTTTTGGGGAGGGGAGCTCAATAGCCTTCAGTAATGCAGAATATTTAGGAATTTATGAGCATATAAAGAGTTTTTATAAAAAGATTTCCTTCAAGTGCCTGAAGTGATGAGAAGGGAGGAGAAAGGTTGGGAAAAGATCCTACTAGAAAAACATCACTTGTTGGCAATCGGTTTTCTGTCCTTAAAAGCAGCAGGGCTGAGCTGCTTTGTGAAGGTTAAAAGCCTCCGTATCAGGGGAGCTGCTAGAGGAAGGTCTGAGGACTTGAGAGGTGCTCGAGGAAGAGGCAGATCAGATAAGGAGCTTAAAAGGTGACGGGGATGAAAGATGCTGTGGAGTTGAACGGAGACTGCTGTGCCGATCCATAATCTGCTGGCGGAGCAGAGGGGGTGCTGGGCAAGCGCCTGTGCGGGAGAGATCCCCCGTGGAAGCACCAGGCTGTGCAGAGCTGCTGGCGGAGCCGTAAGGAGCATTCCTCCGGCGGGACGTGGTCATCCCAAAATGCTGCTTCAAAACCAACCTTCGCTTCTGGGAATAGGAGTGCGGCGGTTCCACATTCACCATCGAGGCTCAGTTCAGGTTTTTGATCATTAAGAAAAACAATTACTTTTAGAGATGGAAAAATGATAGATGTATCTTGGTTTTATTTCCAGGTCCTATCAGCTGTGGTTTTACATGGTGTCTTATTTCTTTTTTTATTGTGTTCTTACAAAATTTGCTGAGTTTGATTATGTCTCTAGTGATTTAAAACTGATGGTGATCCTGGGTGTTTGTGGCAGCTGTCCGGAAAGCTTATTTCCAAGCTCCCCAGCAGCGAAGCTTTCTGAGGGTAAGTTCTTACTCAGGCTGGTTTAATCCTGTTTGCTGCTTCACGTGTTCCTTGGACTAGCAGCGTTCCCAGGCCCTTCCCATCCGAGCTCGAGGTTTAAGTCCCCCGTGCTAATACCAGTACTTTGTATGTGTGGGCAGTGCCGGGCAGGTGCTGGGGGAAGCGAAGCAGCTCGTAGGCCTCGCTGGCCGTGAGGACTCCAGGGGCAGGAGGGAGCCGCGCTTTCCTCTGGGCTCCATCACGAGTTCTGCACCGCTGACGTCCCTTGCAAATTGTGATCGGTCAGAGCAGTGCTCAGAAGGGCACGGCAGCTGCTTGCAATATAATGCTTGGGTTTGGTTTTATTAGAAAGGCTAAACCGGCAAAAGAGGAGAAAAGGTGCAATCAGAACTTGGATTTCTCCTCATCCCCCCTTTCATCTTCCCTCGAGGTATCGATCTCCCCGGTTGGACTGGTACTTGAACTGGAGTGCCAGCGCTGGCTCCCGGGCCCTTGCAGCCTTGTGACGGGCAGCTCTGAGATCCCCAGCGTGTAGCCGTGTTTAATTACATCTCCCTACACGCGTTGGTTTATATTTATCTGTGTTGGAACTCATCTGGCTGCCCCTTGTGAGGACCTTCGGAAGTTCCTCCACCCGAGCTGGAGCATTTCCCGGCCATCCTGCTCCTCAGGCACAGGTCCTGTCTAAATTTATAACGTGGAGAAGAGAGGGAAGGACTACGGCGAGAGCCCCAGCGCTCAGGGAGCAGGTCGGGAGCAGCAGCACCTCCTGCCCACCAACCTCCTTTGATTCCCAGCACCCGCGAACCACGCTGGCATGGAGAATCGCCACCTGCGCTGTCACGGTCCGCAGGGGTGCTGCTGGTCGGTAAATCCAGCTCCGAGATACCTGTCTCCAGCCCAGGAACGCTGTTCCTCCCAGCCGGAGAAGGAAAGCTCCTCCTAAACAACGCGCACCGCAAACATGGTGAATGTCCCCGTGCAAGAGGCGCAGCCCCATGGCGAAGCTTTCCCACCGTGCCCGGGGGGCTTGGAAAAGCCTGTTCAATCTGTCTCTTGGAGGGAATTTCAGTCTGAGAGCAAAACCCGCGCCTGTCGCAGGAAATAATGATCTCGGGGGTTTTTTTTCCTGGTGCACCCGGCCGAGACCAACCCGTGCATTTCACTCAGGAGCATGGAGCCAGCTCCCAGCTCAGCCCCTCGGCCCGCTCAGCGCGCAGGGGCCAGTGCTGGTTTTGTCCCTCATTTTATCGGCGTTTTTAAAGCAAGTGCCCGGCTGTCGTGCCCCGTGCGCAGCGTCCAGGCGCTGATGCAGGCTCGGAGCATTCAAAATGTCCGTGTGCGGTGCTGCCGGCGAGAGCCTCGTCCTTCCCTTCCCAGGGGAGTAACGCTCTGGCTTGAGGGCTGTCCGACCCGGGCGAGGGGCTGGGGACAGGCCGGGGGGGCCAGGAACTACTGGAGGAAAATGAAAGGTGGGACGGTGGAGGAGGCCATCGGTCACCGCGCCCTGGGAGAGGCGGGCGGGACAGGGATCCCCGGTGAACCGCGAAGGCTGACCCAGCTCTGAGGCGCTGGGGGAATTTCTGGGCTGATACTTAGTGTTTAAAAAAGATTTTAAATCTTCCTTATTGTGTTCTTACAAAATTTGCTGCATTTATGTCCATTCTAGTGTTTTGTCACTATTTTAGTGTTTGTCACACATTTTAGTGTTTGTCATGTCAATTTTAGATTTTTTTTTCAGTGTCAGTTTAAGATTTCAAATCTTTATTTTTTTATTGTGTCCTTAAAAAACTTGCTGTGTTTGATTATGTCCATTTTAAGGTTTTTAATGTCAATTTTAGATTTTTTTTTTTTGGTGTCAATTTAAGGCTTTGAATCTTTATTTTTTTATTGCGACCTTACAAACTTTGCTGTGTTGGCTTATGTCCATTTTAGGTTTCTTAACGTCCATTTTAGATTGTTTTGGGTGTCAATTTAAGATTTTAAATCTTTTTTTTTATTGCATCCTTACAAAATTTGCTGCGTTTGCTTATGTCCACTTTAGGGTTTTTAACAACAATTTTTAGATTTTTTTTTTTCGGTGTCAATTTAAGGTTTTAAATATTTTTTTTATTGCATCCTTACAAAATTTGCTGCGTTTGCTTATGTCCACTTTAGGGCTTTTAACACCAATTTTTAGATATTTTTTTTTTTTCCGGTGTCAATTTAAGGTTTTGAATCTTTTTTTTTTTTTTAAGGACCCGCAGCTTCCTTAGAGCCCAGCTGTGCAACCCTGGGCTGCCCGAGCGCTTTTTTTCCCCTGTAGCGCGCTGCTGGCAAAGCAAACCTTCATAACATCCCCCCGCCCAACGCGAGGGGTGCCCGGCTTCCAAAAATACTCGATATTGGGTTTAAAAATACTCGATATTGGTGGTTTTTTTGTCTGGATCGCGGGGTGCTTCACCCTCTCCCTTCTGGGTCCTGTGGTAACGGTCGCGCACAGGGACTGTGAGGGACGGCGCAGCCTGAGGGACTCCCGGGACGGCCCCGCCGGCTCCGCCGCCGCCCCCCGGTACCGCCCCCGCTGCAGCGGAGGCGGTACCGGGGGGCGGCGGCGGGGCCGGCGGGGCGGTGGAGGCTGAGGGGCGGCGGCGGGGCCGTCTGAGGGAATGCAGGCGGCCGCCAAAATGGCCGCCGCCGCTGCTGCTGCCGCCGCCGGCCGGGCGGCGCGTTATCGTGAGTCTGTGGGCGCCGACCGCAGCCGGCGGGAACGGGGCCGGGGCCGGGGCCGGGACCGGGGTGTGCGCTGAGGGCCGGGGGCTGCGGGGCCGGGAGGGCGGCGGGACCGCCGGCCCCGCGTTATACAACGCCCGGGAGGTGCCTTTGCGTAACGCTGCCGGCTCAGCCGGGGCCTCCGGTGCCCGCGCCGAGACCCGCTGGAGCCGCCTCTGCCCCGGGGGTCGCGGGGACCGCGCTGAGGGGACGCGGCTCCATGCGCGGGGCGGGCGGGAAGCGCGGGGCGGGCGGGGGATGGCGCGTTCCTCGGGCTGAGCTGAGGGCTGTGAGGCTCGGGAGCTTTCCCTCGGAGAGAGTTTGTCATTCGCTGCTGCTGCCGGGCTCGCTTTTTTATTATTTGAGGGGTTGTTGCGCTTGGGGTTTTTTTTGTTTCTTTTCCCCCTCAGGATTTTAATTTTCAGTGAGGCACTTCCCTTTTTAGAACGCGTGTAAAAACCATCCTTGTTTAACAGTTCACAGGTTGGGGTTTTTTTTTTAGTTTTTTTTCTCGTTTTCGTGTTTGTTTTCCCCTCAGGATTATAATTTTCAAGGAGGCACTTCCCTCTTTAGGATGTGTGTAAAAACCGTCCTTGTTTAACAATTCACAGGTTGCGTTTTTAAAACAAGGGCAGGTTCAGAATAAAGAGTTGCGAGTCAGATTCAGAGCTACCCTGACGCGCTGCCTGCACAGCCGTACGTGTTTTAGGTTTTACGCTCGGTGTGCTCCTCCGGCGGCAACTCTTTTCCTTACCTCTTGTAAGTACAACACGTTCCCCCGTCCCTGCCGTAGCGGTGGAGTAACTTCACCTCATACCCGCCCAGAGACACCGGTGCTTGTCCCGGGACCAGTGGAAGCGTGGGTACACCCCGGGGACCTGTTTGGTCAGATAGGATAATGCCGTTTCTAAAACTTTTATTAAAAGAACACTTTGACCAGCGTTCCATCAAGCTGGGGTCGTGGTCGCCGCACACCCTGTGCGTTCTGCGCCGTGTGCTTTACGGTGCAGAGAGAAACGTGCCCAAACCTGGCCTGAAGTTCCGCAGAATCAGAATGGTTGGGCTGGAAGGGACCTTAAAGATCATCTAGTTCCAACCCCCACAGTAAAACAAATGCTTCCTGGTATCTATTTACAGCCACTGAAACATCTCTGTTCTATATAATTCACATACAGTGTCAGTGCTTCAAAAAGTAATAACCCGAGAACTGGAGGGAGAACGTAAACATTTGAAAAGAGCCCGTCAGGCATCAGCGATGCTTGAATTGAAGTTCTTCAGCTTTCAGCCTTTTCTGTCTCTGCAGACACAGGCATCCGCAAGGCATCAGCGATGCTTGAATTGAAGTTCTTCAGCTTTCAGCCTTTTCTGTCTCTGCAGACACAGGCATCCGCAGCTACACGCTCGTAATCCCGAGTAAGAAGCTGCATTTTCAAGATGCTTTTCGCTGTCGTTGATCTCGGCAGGTTTTGAGGGCATTCAGCATCTGTTCAGGATGTTGTTAGGGACCTGTGAACCGTAAGATGCTCTTCTCAGCGGGAGGATGGGCGGCTGAGGAGGTCTGGGCTGTCGGGGCTCAGTTGCAGCTGAACTCCTGCAGTCTGCTGAGGGAAGTGTTGCACCAAACGATTGCTGGAGAGCCGGGGACGTGGGATTTAACAATTTTTTTCAGCTTGGGCAATTCACACTATTGTTGCACTGAAAAATACCGTGTAACGACTATGAACTCCTGAGGAAAACAAAAGTGTGCTTTTGACAAAGCAGACTGTAACCAGCATGTGGGAAGTAAAGTGTCCTGGCTTTTGGCTGATGCTGAATCCAGGAATAATAGAAGTCGCTGGGCTGGGTAGGGAGAAAGAAGGCTGCCCACCTCCCGGGGAAATGGATTCTGAAATTGCTGCTCAGTGCACCCGCTGCAGGATCAAGCTAAGGAGCTGTGTGCTTATGGCTGACCTACGTTGCTGAAGTTTGCTGGGGGCCCTAAATTAATGACTGTCTAACCTACGTTGTGGAGGTGGTGCAGAAATACTTGGCTTGTCTAGAGGTAGCCCAGGTGTGACTGTACCGTGAGGGGCCACATAGCTTCACACACTTAACCCTCGCCGTGTCAGCCCTGCGTTGTTTCCCTTGTGTTGTCACCCGTTACTTTGGATTTACAATCAGAGCTTAAAGATTAGTGAGGCTTTCGTCTGGGTTTAGGTAACTTCCTGGTATCTGAAAAGCTCTTAGTGTACAGAGTGTTTAAAGAAAGGCAAAAGCTTGCAATTTCCTGACTTTCTTTGATTCCAGGACCTGGAGCTTAAGGGAGAAAATGCCAAGCAGCACGCCACTGCCAAGTGTGTTTGTATAGCTGCTGAGGGATTAGTGCCTGCCTGGTGAAGAGGCCCCTCAGCCCGGTGCGAGGTTATCAACATGCTGTTATCTTTCTTCCAGCTGTAAAAAGCAGCAGTCAGCTGAGGGTCCCGGTCCGATGGAGGGGTCAGGCAACTGCAGCCGCAGTGACAGAGAGCACGAAGCCTCAAATTCAGCCAGAAGCACGGTAAGTTTGGGGCGAGGTGCGGGTGGGTGTGCCCTGCTCGCCTTGCCCTCTGTCTCTCTCTGATACCGTGTGCGGCCTTCCTGGCAGAGCAGAGCTCGATACGTAGTAAAACACAGCAGGGACGGGGCTTGATCTAGCTTTTTTGTGCTTGTGTGATTGCTTTTATCTGGCTGGCTGCATTCACCCAGCCTCTTGTCGCAGTTCTGTGGGGCAGAGGAGGCTGCCTTGTGCTCTGCAGAACGCGCTGGCCCGTGGTGAGGCCTGAGGCAGTGCGGAAGCAATAGCAGAACAGACAGTAGGATGGTGTTGTTATTACTGGAGGCTCTGGTTCCTGCTTCCTGGGTTTTATTCAGCAACCTCCTGGCAGACACTCCAGGAGGAGGGGAATGGGAACTGAGGCCCCGACCCATCGGGGCAGGCCTAGGCTCCTCTCAGTGCCCCTCTGTAAGGCTCTGGCTTTAACAAGAGGAGGGCAAAGCTCCTTGTGCAGCCTCGGCTCTGCCTCCTCAGGAGGTGAGAGATCCTGATTGCTGGGCTCCCTTGGGCAGGGGAAACGTTTCAGTGGGGAAATCCACCTCCTGGGTGAGAGTTGTGATCAGCAGCTGTTTCTGTAAAAGCTGATACCGCCGTCTGCTCCGCTCTGCTGTGCTGGGAGGGACGCTGTCCTTAGGACAGCATGCCGGACCCGCGCCTGCGTGGAAAACCGCTTGTGGAAACAAAACCCAAAACCAACAACCCAAACTAAACCAACCCTGCACTTATTTTATGTGTAGAATGGCTCATTGCTACTCTCACTGCTTCAGGAGGAGCTGTGTCTCCAACGTAATGAAGAGAAGTCCTGTGTGGGCAGCTCGTCCGTTTTCTGCAGAAGCTGCTGCTTGGTTTGGTTGGAATCTGCAGCTGGCATTCAGCTGAGATAGTCCTTAGGCCCTGTTTTATAATCTCCCTTACAGCCTTCAGCTGCAAGATAATTTTCTCAGTATATTTGCAGTTAAACTCTGTGTTGCAAAGTGATTACTTTTTTTATAAAAAGTAAAGATCATGTAAATACTTGTCCTCTGGTTATTCATGCTTGTAGTTCACATTTTTACATAAGCAGGATGAACTTCCAAATAGGATGCTGCTTTTGCAGAAGACATATGCAGAAGGATAATGTTTTGTAATAATAATAAAGAAAAAAAAGCAGTAGGTCAGTAGGATTTGAAATATCTTTTGCTTCCGTAGGAAACCTAAAACAGGAATCTTGATGTTAAACATGGGAGGTCCAGAACGGCTGGATGATGTGCACGATTTCTTGCTTCGTCTCTTCCTGGACAGAGATCTAATGACGCTTCCAGCTCAAAAGTGAGAAATACCATGAACTTCTGTGTTACAGTTAGTGTTGGGTGTTGCTGTCTTAGCTGTAGGCTCGGACATTTAACTTTGGCGTATATTTCTTAAGACTGTTTCATCTTGGGACCAGTCGGTGCAAGAAATGGTGTTATAATTTTCTGGAAATAGGCGTGCCCAGATTGTTCTCTTTTAATTGCAAATTGTGGTTTCCTGTTATCTAGTAAGCCTTGGGAAGGGTGGTGGAGTATAGCATTAAACAAGCCGTGCAGGACTGGTTTGCTGTAATCCGGAGAGATTGCCATGGAAGAACCCACTGCAGCGGAGGGATTTGGGGAGAGGGGTGGTGATCTGGGTGGTGATATTAATACGTGTACCTTTGGAATGCTCTAGTAAACTAGCACCATTCATTGCCAAACGCCGCACGCCGAAAATCCAGGAGCAGTACAGCAGGATTGGAGGCGGATCGCCCATCAAGAAGTGGACGGCGGTGCAGGGAGAAGGCATGGTGAAACTGCTGGACAGCATGTCTCCGCGCACCGGTACTGACCTTGTTAAAAGTTTCTTTTGCTTCCTGTGTTGGAATTAGACACTTGTACAGTAGCTTTTGCTTCTCCATTTTGATTGTGAGTGTGACCAGTGTTTTCAGTCCTGCTAGGAAACCATGAAAAAGATATTGCAGAAGTTCTTATTCGTTAAAAACTCAGCATATGCAAAAGCGTGGGGTTCCCACACACGCCAGTACATTTTTGTGCTGTGGTCTGCACGGTGGAATGGCTTTGATCTTGGAGAGTACTGTCAGTGCTCCTTCAGCCTGCAGTAACGCAGTGTAGCGCCAACAGCCAAACGTCTGCCCGCCTTCTGAGGCCGGATCCAGCGTGTGCTGTGGCCCAGCTGCCCTCCCTGCCCGTGCCCACGGTAACTGGCTTAAAAGCTGCCCTGGGTGAGCCCACCCTTAGGTGCTTTGGCCGTGTTTCATCTTGCGCAGCTTGGGCCATCAGGAGTTGGGCATCTGGCCTGTGCGGGTGGTCTCTGCTCCCTCTTTCACCGAGGGAGAGTTGGGCTTGGAGAGACGGTGATTCAGTTCATCTTAAGGTCACTGTCAAAGGGTGGGCCCGGCCTCTAAAGGTGCACTTGTCTCTCTCCTTTGATTCAGGGAAGAAATCTAGATGACTGTGATAGGCAAAGTGTGTCTTCTCAGATGGCTGAAGCGCAGGGACAGGAGTCTCCGCCGGTGTGTAACGGCGAGGCGTCACGCCTTGTCCTGTCAGCCCTGCTTGAGCTTGAAGAAGTCTGCACTGAAGACGAGTGGTTGAGCCTTAGCTGATGAGAAAGGGGAGTGTATTTCACGTGAACAAATAAGGCAGGCAGGGGAGAAGGGTGTTGAGAGTGGCGTTCTCACTAGCATAAGAGTTGGAGATTTGTGACCAGCGGCAGTATACTCTCATGTAATTTTCTGCGATGAAGAGGCAGAGCGGGAGGATGATGCTGCTGCTGGGCTGCGTGTGTGCCCACAGGCAGGGTACAGAGCACCTGTCTGCAGGCTTTCCTGGCCCTGCTCTGCACGCTGGTGCTATTGACTTTCACAGGGGGTGGGCTGTCCCGCTGAAAACCCACGGCCAGCTTCCCGTGGCTGCCACACGCCTGCAGCAGCCGGCGGTGGGGGCTCGGGACCGCAGCGTTCCCTGCTCCCACTGCTCCCCGCAGCGCCCTTCCCAGTCAGGGCCAGCTCAGCCGGGACGTTCTGCAGGGACTGTCTGATGTAGAACGGCTCCGAGGCCAGAACTGAACGCTCTAAAGCCTTTTCTGCGTGCCTTTGTTATGCCAGCCTGAGCCTAAAGAATAGGTATGTGTACAGGAGGGTGTGGGAGCCTGACCTCCAAAGCCGTGGGTGTCTTTCATTCCTCTGAAATGTCCCTCTGCAGTTACTGCTTGGATAGACCCAGAGCTTTTGAAACTCGGAGTCTGTCACTATTAATAATGGATAAAAGAACACATACCTATTAGGCCTGATTTCAGGGCTGAAGAGGAGGTCGGTTGGAAGAAGAGACAAGGTTTCGTAGATGAACAGAGCTGGGCTTGGCCTAGTGATAGCGGTGAGCCGCGCCCGAGGGCATGAGCGGGAGATAAGGCCTAACAGTTTGGCTTGGGTGGGAGTAGATGCTGTCCTTGCCAGTTCTTGCTTGGTGATAAGAAAACTTGAAAGGTGCCTGCAGCCTCCCTCCCCGCTCCCCAGATAACTGAATCTCTCTGGACCTTGCTCCCTGCCAGCAGGGAGCTGTGACCTGCGCGGCTCACCCTCTGCCAGGCTCCCCCCGCAGCACTGGTGTGATGGGAAGGGGTGTGGGCACCTCCCTGAGCGTCCTGTCACCGAGGGCTTCCGCTGCCCCATCTGACCGTGTGGCTGCAGCGGGCTCGGTGTGCAAACACAGAGCTGAGCCCTTTCCCTAACGCTGATTTCTGGGGATTCAGCCACCTTCAGTCTCTCTGCTGAGAGACCAAATGGATACGTGGGTCGGTTTTTGCCCAGGTTAAGTGCGTTCATGGTGGAATTTGCACCAGTTTAGCTAAACTGCTCTCGAATTGGTTGTTAGTTGGATTTGACTTCAGGCTGTGTTGTTGCTCAGTTGGCACCTGCGGTGAACCTGTTTTTCTCTGCTGGTTGCTGACGGTGGTGGGTCATTTCCTTACAGTACCTTGTGCACTACAGTTTCTTGCTGTGTGACATTAAAACCATGGCACTGTTAAACGTGAGTGGCAGCACTAGGAATTAAACTTCCACATTCACACAGCAGCTCGGGGGTGTCTGTGTCCTGCCTCTTACGGGACAGACGGAAGAAGACAGCGAATCACCACTGCTTTGATAAAAGCCAGGAGAAACAGTACCGTGATGGCTGCTCTGTCTGAAATGACCTGTCTGGGGGTCACCTTTGTTCTGATAAAGGCATTTCTCTGCATTATGCTTTTTGTTCTTGAAGCAGCAGACTGCCTTTGTGAGTAGAGGGAATTAACGAGATCACTAAGCTGCCCGCTGAATTCCTCACCGGTGTGTTAGCTACACATAATACTTCTCATCCTGCCACTCCAACAGAAACACTAAACGTTTTTAATAGAAGAACTGCTGGAGTAAGAGAAGCCAAAGAGGAGAGCTCTTCATTCTCTTCAGCTCAGCAGCTTTGCAGTGCGTGGTGCAGCCAGCCGCCTTCTCCCTTCAGTTTCCATGACCTTTGCTGATGTGGTGCTGGCGTGTCAGGGAATCCCCCTCCAGGTCTGACAAAATGTGTTATTTGATTCCTAGCTGTTCTGTAGTTCTTTGTGGCACCTGCTTCAGGCTTGTGTAGAAAAGGGCGAGAGGTAGAAGGCTGGTAAATGGCTCTGGAAGGTGAAAAGTAATGCTCTTGGAAGGCTAGAACTACATTTATTTCATTTGTTCAGCATGTAACATGTCACTGATACCTTCATTTGGGTGACATACGATCCTTTTTTCCACCGATGCTACTCTCTAGCTTAATTCCAGCTGCGGTCCCTGCAAGTATAGTCAAAGCCTGAAGCTGAACCTGCACCGGGCTGCGGCATCTGGGGCAGAAGTGTTTTTAGCAGCAGCAGCCCCTGAAGGGTCAGGCTGGCAACAGGTTCTGAAGATAAAGCTTGGAAAGTTTATCTGCTTTTCTCAGTGCGCCACTCCCGCTTGCTTTTGTTTGGTGGCCGCTTTCCGTGAAGTCGTGCCCGCTGCTGTGCAGCTCTTACACCTGATAAGTCCTTTAGAGGCCTCCTTTTCTACCTAGCCGTAGCTGCAGTTTTAAAAATGGAATGTGCTAACCACTGAGTTGAGTGCTAACCGTTTCCTAAGCGTTTCCAGGAACCCTGCAGCCGTACCCAGTACTGTGTTGCTTCAGGATAGCTTGAAAGAGTTGGAAGTGCTTCCAGACTGAGCTGCGTGTTTGGGAATGTCGTGTGCTGGCGGGGAGCACTTCGGGAGCGCTGGGCCCTGCTGATGAGTAACTTGCAGGTTGTGGTGACAGGACTGGAAACACATGGCAAAGAAGAAATGCTTTGTGTACTCATTTAACCTTGATCTGGACTTTTGGGGCACAGAGTTCGTAGTTGCCATGTCTTTGCCGTTGGTGAAGAGCCCGTGTTCGTATCAATAACCACCTCTGAAATTCCCTCCTGTATGAATTAATCTACTGATTTACTGACTTCTACTATACATCTGACATGTTATGCTTTGGCAGTGGGACTAATATAAAGTAGTAAATAAACAGCCTCACCCGTATCATCTGGGAACAATTTAATTTTAAAATGAAGCTTTGTTGTTACAGGCAGCTGTCTGAAAATGAACAAGAGTTCTTCCTTCTGAATGAGTGGGGTTGGGTATGCTCAGTAGTCTGTAAGAATAAATCACACAAACATGATGATAGGAAAATCCATTTCTGTTGTTGGGGTTTTTTTAGTGCTGGCATCAAATAGGCTAATGTCTTGCAGCGGTAATTATATTTTAAGAAGGCACATCTTGCTTTTTTTTATTGTTTTTGATTATAATGGTTCTTAGTATTTCTTACGAGCTGTAGTTTAGCTGAGATTCCCTTGACAGCAGAATGAAAGCTCACAAGATGGGGGGGCCACGTTGTTTCTTTCGATACGCAGCTTTTTGTGGAAGGAGATGTCACTCAGTTTCCAGTGGTTCTGACTCCAGCTGTAACAACAAAATGAACGTGTATACAGACACGAGAATCTCTCCTTCGCTGCCCGTGATCCAGGACAAAATGTAGTACCGAGGGAGTATGGCAAGAAGTTTCCAGGCTGGCCATGCTTTTTCCCAGTATGTCTTTCCCCAGGTTAAACTCCTCCTGTCTTTGCTCTGGTTCGTCAGAGTTTTGTTTTTAATGCCATTTTAAAATGTTAATGAGGTCACTGGCTCCGGGGGCTGCTGAAGTTGGGTCATTATTTGCTGCTGCTCCCAGCTGGGAGCTCTCTTGCCTCCTGCAGAGAACTGGGGCTGACTAAACCTGTTTTCTGAATCCTGCATGAATGTGTGGAGCGGAGACCAAGCACAGGACATCTGCTTCCTTCAGAAACCTGTTAAATGTTATTTCAGAGCTAGTGACCCGGAAACCCTGAAAAAGAAACTTTGCTTTTGTTCTCTTAAGAACCTCTGTCCTCTACTGAAAAAACCCAAAATAAAACAGCAAGCCTCCCCTTCCTCCCTCCCCCTAACCAAACCATACTCCCCAAACCTCAAAGCCGATGCCCAAAAGATTAGAGGCGGAAAATGGAAGAACCTAATTCTTGGAGAGAATAACGTTGCCTCCAAAATAAAGTGTTTAAAGATGTGAAGATTTCTATGAAAACCTCCCCAGAAACTGGAATGAAAGAACATGTGTCCCGTGTTCAGTATCACTGGTCTCCTGCCCCAGACAGCAGTCCCGGCCTGTGGGGGTTTATGTGCAAGCGGAGCAGCCTCCCCAGCGAGGGGGAAAGCAGCTTCTCTTGCCAGGATCCTGACCCCAGGATGTCCTGAACCATAGATGATGGTTCCACCTTGGCTTGTTTTTAGCTTTATTTTATAATGTGGTTAATGGCAAGGAGGTGGGAAGAAGTGAACTAGAATTACATCTGCATCAGTGATGAAGGGAAAGAGAGCGTGTGAGGGAAGTGCACAGGAGCCAGGTGTTTGCTGAAGCAGGACTTGGAGCAAATGCTGGGTGCCTGGAAATCCTGCTGGAACGCCCCTGCGGTGCTGGGCCTGAGGGCCTGACCCTGCAAAGGCACACGAATCCTTCCTGTGCTGAAGGCACCCTGTTTTGGTGACTTCTCTGTTGGCACCTGGAGCATGAAAGGGATAAAATTACCTGATTTTCTTCAGATGCCTTATGGGCAGCTGATGTCTGTGAGGTGCAGGGCTGTTTCCAGTTGGAAGCTGATCCCTGTAGAGCAGAATATCTCAGTGCTGGCACACAGAATTGCAGCCCAATTATGTTTGAAAGTTATGTAAATAAAATTTTCCTGGAATGTGCAAACTGCTTAAGCGAGATGTTTCCTTTTGTATGGCAGAATGAAGAAAGCCTTGTCTTTCTGAAGGTTTTGCATTTTAATTACATTGGTGTGTGTAAAACCTCTGATTTCAGTGAGCAAATTGAGCTGTGCTGCTAGGAAGCCCGTAGCATGTCTGTGGCTGGGCTCTGTGTTAGGGTGTAGCAGTGTTCATTGAGCATCTCACAGTGACACGTTTTTACCAACACGTCCTTTAAATCAGAACTTGCCCAGTAAAACATCAGAGCCCTGTACAGTCTGGAAACCACGCCTCTGCTAATCAAAGCGGAAGCAGAAGAGTGATGCTTCCTGCAGGAGCAAACAGTAGTCTAAATAATTTTTAAATTCTAATAACAGCAAAGTGAGTTACTGGAAAAATACTTGGCCAAAGAAAGGTGTGTTTATATGACAGTGGTTTAGAAAAGTACCTGGAACATTATCAACAAGTTTACTTTAACAGTTTCAGTCTGTCTGGTTCTGTACTTTGTACTTATTAATGATATGT
This sequence comes from Strix aluco, assembly GCF_031877795.1. Taxonomy (NCBI): domain Eukaryota; kingdom Metazoa; phylum Chordata; class Aves; order Strigiformes; family Strigidae; genus Strix; species Strix aluco. The sequence continues at coordinate 96,379,030 of NC_133971.1, read as the reverse complement.
TATTGAGAGTTCTTGGTTTTTTTCCTGCAATTTCTTTTCGTGTGCTTTGGCTGGCAGCACCTCACAAATACTACATTGGCTTCCGGTACGTCCATCCCCTGACAGAAGAAGCGATTGAGGAGATGGAGAAGGATGGCATCGAGAGGGCCATCGCCTTCACGCAGTACCCGCAGTACAGTTGCTCTACCACAGGTGAGCATCGGGCAGAGGGGAGCGCGGGGCTGCGGGTGGGTGCGAGCTGTCCCCTCTTCCCCAGAGCACCCCTTCCCGCGGGCCTCGTTGCCAGCTCGGCGTCTGCAGGATTCACTGTCATTCTGAATTTTAAGTAGAAGCTTTTGAACTGAGGATAGCTTTATGTTACCACTGTTATTGTGAGAGAACATAAACTGAAGGAACACGACTGAGTAGGCTTTCTTCATGGAAGCTACAACAATAATTGTTCTTCAGTTAATGGCTTAGCAAATTGTTCTTGGCTTGTACGTTGTATGAACTTTGATATAATTGGTACGTTGTACGAACTGTGATATAATTGGCATGTTGTATGAACTTTGATATAATTGGTACGTTGTATGCACTGTGATATAATTATTCCCGTTTGAGGCGCTCTGATCTGATTTACGATGGCATTTTAAATATGTAGCATTTAAAAATATTATAATACCTTGCTAAAGAACTGTTTTAATCTGACAGGTTGCTAATGCCTTGCCTGAATTTATGTTTTGTATTTCAGGAAGCAGTTTAAATGCCATTTATCGCTACTATAATAAGAAAGGGGAGAAGCCAAAGATGAAGTGGAGTATAATTGACCGATGGCCCACACATCCCCTTCTTATTCAGGTAGGGATGAGCCTGTGCCGTTGGCAGTCAGAATGAGAGCTGTGGGCTGAGCAGGTCTGGTAGGTCACCAGAGTGGCCTTCCTTGGGGTTTTGTTGGGTTGGTTGATGTAGGAGAAACTTGGTATCTTTGCATTGCCAACTGACTTGAAAACAACAAAGAACTACATAAATACAGATGTTTATTGAGTTTCCTTTTTAGAAATATTTGCTACCAGTCAAAAGACAGTGTAATGTTAAGCAATAGGAACATTCTGAGGAAACACTTCTCTTAGATTAAATCTTAGCTTCTAACAAAGCTTACAAGATACTTAGCTATAGAAGGTACTAAAAGAAGATTAACTTATTTGCTGATTTAGGCTGTGTTGATAGATATTTATTTAAAAAAATTTAAAAAAAATACTTGAGAAGAATAACAAGAATGCTTCAGTTTGAGGGTACATTTTAGTTACGGTAATGAAATGTGTCTTGTCTACTAGGTATGAAATTACAGGGGAGTGATGTTTAGTTCATGCCAGATGTTTTAGCATAACACTGGGTGAAAGTGACCATTGCACACATCTTGTTTCAAAAGCGTAGTCCTGTTATTGTCGCAGTGTTGGCTGGAAAGATCCTCTAGAGGTCATTAGTCCACATTCCTGCTCAGGGCAGGTCTGTGCCCGATGCGCACACAGATCAGTGGTTTGTCCGGTTCTTGTCCAGCAGCAAAGAGGTCATTCTAGGCACGGCACTGGCTGCAGCAGCAGCAATTAAGGGAAACCTTGCTCCTTTCTTTTCAGAAAATGTCTTTGTTGGGGAGCTTCTCCTCTAGTTTGAGTTTTGCAGTTTTTGTGGTGTGCTGAATAGATGATAAAATGACTGCTGGAAGGCAGGGTGGAACTGCCTGCAGTGTGTGACCTTCCCCTGATGCCGTGACACTGCTATTCTGCACTCCCTGTGCCTTCAGTATGTGCTCTCCTTGCCTTCAGTGAAACACCTCAGCCGGATTTAGGAACCTTTCATACCTTCAGGGAACCCGCAAAATGGTTTCCATTAGACAGAGTACATATATAACGCTTTTTTAAAAAACTGATTCTGTTCTTTCCATTTGTTACCGGCATCTTAAAGCCACTGGGGTGATGAAAAGTTCGCGGGGAGCTTTGGTGTGTTGGGCCTGGGCACTATGATAGCGTATACTCAACAGTATGTAGCACGTGCTGCCTCTCACTATTGCCCCACGTGTACCGAAAGGGGAATTTCGAAGTTTTTAAGGCAACCTGGAGCATTGAAGCTGCCTGTCTCAGGTTATCTGAGAGCACGTGATGCCTCTCAGTGTTTCTGATTCAGGTCTTTGCTTTTTTTTTTCTGAACAGTGCTTCACTGATCACATACAGAAGGAACTGAACCTATTCCCACCCGACAAAAGGAAAGATGTCGTCATCCTCTTCTCGGCTCACTCGCTGCCCATGTCTGTGAGTTCCGTTGGGTGGTTTCTGGCCTTGCTAGGCCAAGGTCACGCTGGCTGGGCTGAGCGGGAGGGGACACAGCTCGCACCCCCCCCCGCCCCGGGTAAGGCCATGGTTGTGGAAGTGCCAGGGAAACACGAGGGTGAGTGGGAGCCTGAGGCGGAGCTGAAGGCGTGGCGCCTGAGCTCTGGTTACTCTCAGATCTACGCTGCTGCCACCGTTGTAGGTGGGGCGCTGGGTTAGGCCAGGCTCAGTAGAGCTGCTTTCATGGCCTCACGAACTTGCCAGCTCAAACCTGGATGGTAATGGGGGGGAAAATTTGGTATTTTCTCACCTCTAGAAAGCAGTAATAATGCTTTCCCTGAAGGAATGACGGTAAAATCTGTGCAAGGTTGCAATAAATGAGTTAATCCTCAGTCAGCAACCAGCAGCTGCAGTGAAATGGCTCTCAGATAATTTTTCAGAAATGCAGCGCTGTTACCGAAGATAACCGTATCTACATGTGATGATAAAAGAATTTATCTTTTCTCATGGGGAGGAGGACGAGGAGATGTTCTGGTGAAGCAGCTTCATAGTGGGTTTTGCTGGGCCAGAATGCAGTTTTTCTTCCCTGTTTTGGATGAGCCAGGCACTTGATACAGCCCCATCACATGCAGCGTGCTCGCCTTCCCCAGTCTTTAGGTGGTCTTTGCCCAAACATGTTTGCTGGTAGAAAAACGTCTGGTGTTTCTGTGTTGAAGGTCGTGAACCGTGGTGATCCATATCCTCAGGAAGTGGGAGCTACTGTCCAGAGAGTCATGGAGAAGCTGAACTACTCCAACCCTTACCGGCTGGTGTGGCAGTCCAAGGTACGTGTGCCACACTAAAACTCCTCAGGTGATGGTGTTTATGATCTTCCAAGCTTAAGAAGATCATAACCTCAGTGCCTTTTTCCCATTTCAGCAAGTATTTCTGCTAGAACAGAATCCCCCATCTTTTACTCAAATTCGGTCTTTCCAGATACTCTTTATCCGCAGTTTCTTGCCTTTTTTTGTGTATCGCACCTTTTTAAAGTAGATTTTTGATGTGTCTGATAGAAAACCTATGATCTCATAACATCTACTTTGGCATTTATCTTTCTCTGTTTGGAGGAGTTATTGAGCACTGACTGGATTTTTGCTTTTTGAGGATCTGTGAGCCGTTTTCCCAAAGTCATCACTGTGATACAGACATTCGTAATGACGATAATCCAGACAGTCTTCATTATTCTTGAGGAAGACTGCTTGTGTTACTTTGTACTTATGTTCCTCACTATTTGCAGTAGTAATAATAAGTTTTACCAGAATTATGTGGTACAAGTAACCCTACGTTTTAGGGGCATTACACCTTTTATACTGTTGTTGTCTTGTTCTTAAAGCTGCATATTATGGTACATCAGCACCGAATACTTCATGGATAGGAGAGAGGTAAGGATAGTTTGCTACAGCTTGGTAACTTATTTAAAGGGCAGGTAAACCCTGTGCAGTGGTGGTCAGGGTTTTACTGAACTGGCAACAGTAGACCTTTATTTAAACTTTCACTGATTTTAGTGAGAGTCTCATTTAGGCCAGCCCAGGTTCTGTTTCTTTGGAATTTAAATAGCGGAACAGTATGTCTTCATAAAAAATTTAATGGAGAAAGTGAGAGGTACTATCAAGAGCAGGGAAATACAAATAACTGGCTCCATCTTAAACATAATCTGGTCTGTGCTGTCCTACTTAAGACAACGTGGGTGTTCTTTGTAAGAATGATTTAATGAGGGGGTTTTTCTTTTTTACTTCCCTCCCCCTTTTCTTCCAGGTTGGACCAATGCCTTGGCTAGGTCCGCAGACAGATGAGACCATTAAAGGACTGTGCCAGAGAGGGAAGAAGAACATGTTGTTGGTCCCAATAGCGTTTACAAGTGACCACATTGAAACGCTTTATGAACTGGACATTGAGTATGCCCAAGTTTTAGCGAATGAGGTAAATGTTTTATAGCTTTTATAACTGTTTGGGTAGTGGTGCTCCAAAATGACTTTTTCTGTTTTGAAATTTGCTTTGTAGTTGCTTTTTGCAATATGATTTGGGGCAAATTTAATTTTTCTGTAAAGTGAAAATTAATCTGAACTGGCTTAACTCAAATGAATTTTTAGCAACACAAAACAGGTGGGAATTTGTCTCTCTAGATTTAACTACTGTCCTTACTGAAAAAGAATCATTGATTTTTTGGCAACAAAGTGAAATTTTGCATTATATTTATTTTTGCTGTATTGAAAAACATGGTATTGCATTTAATTAATTTTGGGGGAACTTCTGAATGAAGTAGAAAATATTTTGAAGGCTGGCTGGTGAAGGGTCTGGCAGATTTAACTTCTCCTTATTTTTGATTCAGTGTGGAGTTGAAAATATCAGAAGAGCAGAGTCTCTTAATGGAAACCCGCTGTTCTCCAAGGTATCTTCTTTGTTGCAGTAGTTGTAAATATTTGCACTTGTGTGTCTCCTCCTAGATTGTGTATGCCTTCTTGTAGTTTTCAAGTATTTTGAGTTTAAGAGCGAAAATGGAACGCCCTTAGTCTGTATACCACAACGAGTTTTCTTTTACCACAGTTTGTGGTTTGGGGTTTTTTTTTAAAAAAAAAAAAAAAAAAGTTCAGAAGTTTGGTTTGACAAAAAAGAAAAACGGTTTTGCATTCATTTATAGTAATCTTTTAATGAAATATTTCTCTGAAGAGATTATGCCCGTGCAGTTTTAAAGTGGGATTTTCCCCTGAAGTAGAGGAGGGTGGTGCTCCGAAAGCGTAGCCTGGTGGATGCACGGTTTGGCGATCTCACTAGTCAGTGTTCCACACGTTAAAGCCTTTATTTTATGCAGATGGGTTTGCTCACTTCTGATTTTTAATTAACTGTCTTTCAGGCTCTGGCTGACTTGGTCTGTTCACATATCCAGTCAAATGAAATCTGCTCTAGGCAGTTAACCCTCTGCTGCCCGCTCTGCGTGAATCCCGTCTGCAGGGAGACCAAAGCCTTCTTCACCAGCCAGCCGCCGCTCTGAGCGCGGAGGGGGTGGCGGGGAGCCCCCCCGGGCCCCGCAGCAGCGCTGCCCTGGAGAGGCCCTGTGACTTCTCCGCTGCCGGACCAGACTCTCCTCCGTTACACGCAGTCTCGGTGATGTTAACCTCACGTAACAGTGAGGAGCACTTGACTTCTTTGTTTTATTTTTCTTTTGTTTTTTTTTCCTTTGGGAAGAGTTCGTAGAAAGTAGGGAAATAAGGGCGTTTATCCTGTGACATGTGAAAAGATCTCATTTCATCCGATTCTGATTGGACTTAGCGTGAGCCCATGAGTATGCACTGAGAAACTTACAAAACTTTTCTACAGATTAGCTTCTATTTCCTATGCAGGGATTTATTTGTATGCAGTTTTCCCATGAGTGCATTAATTTCAGCTTTCCAGGTCATAGTCATTTGTTTTGTTTATGCTTAAGGTACAGTATAACCAGTACAGTCGCCGATTGTCTCTTTGGAGAGTGATTTTTCAGTTGGGTTTGACGATCAAGTGATTTCTAATGCTTTTTAAAGTCTATATTTTTTTAGAACATAAGGATAAGGCTTTGTTTTTGTTTTTTTCTCCTGCCAGAAACTTCTGGTGCACGCTTAGCTGGGATAGTAGAAGGCACAAGATTTGTTTACATTTTCTAGAAAAAACACTCTCGTTATCTGCAGGAAAGCCTCCGCATTTGAAGAGCATAAAATGAAAGGAATAAGCCTGCTGGGTGAAGCTGAAGAACGTGCTCAGTTGAAACAAACTATGTATGTTTCCAATCTAGCAGCTATTAGCAGCATGTGTGGAAACATGTTGGCTTACCTTTTAAGCAAAATGGCTTTTCAAAATTATTATTAAAAAGGGCTTTCTCTGGTTAAGTAAATTTAGGAAGTCAGGCTTGCTCTCCAGAAAGTTTATAGATCTGCTCTGTGCTTTCTACTGTGCCACAGTGCTGTGGTTTTTGTGGGATACCTACAGAGTTCCATAGGTATAATTGATCTAGCTTAATTCATGTTGTTGTTTAAAACTGAGATGATAAGTCAGGAGTAATTTACCGTGCAGGTGCCTGAGAGCAGGCAGCCCTGCAGGCTGGCAGCTGTGTGCTTACGCACGCCTTTCTCCAGAGCTGAATTTTGCCTGCTAGATTTCTGGCACTGCTCCTGGGCCGGGAGTGTGCGCCCATCACCCAGCTAAACTTCTTGCTTGTTTTGGCAGGCGTCTGGGTGCATGAAGGCTGCTGAATCCACTCCTGGGTAGTGGTGGTAGTTTTGAAGAGTGAAAAACCTTTTCAGGGCAGTATTTCCTCACTGTCAGCACCGGGACCTGTGTCTCGGTGAGGCTCGGGATGGGCGGGGGCTTTTCCAAAAGGCTGGTGGCCACACAGCACGCCGGAGCTCGGCGCTTGAAGTCGTTCAGGGCAGGAGTACCCCAGCACCTCAGTTGTGGTCCTGGCGCCCGGGGACCTCTCCTCCTGGGGGGGAACAGAGGGGCAGCGAAGCTGTGACAGCGTTCTGTGGGACTGAGCCATACACATGTTAGTCTGGCTGTCAGCTTCGTGGGGATAAATGTTTACTTTATGTAGTTAGCACTGAAATGCCGGTACTTTGGCAATGCAAGTTTCCTGTAAATCAACGATTCAGCTAATTGTGTTGTGTGAGAAGCAGATGCCATGCTGCTCGGACTGTTTTATTTGCTTACATAACTACGAGGCATGAACAGCTTGAACCTCTGATCTTTCAAGGGTAGGGTTGTTTAAAAAGAAGATAGGCCTCTGTTGGCAAAGCAGGGGTTTATCTTGTTCTGTCTTATGTTGAAAGAATTAAACAAGGGATGCTAAAGACATGAATGGGTGCCGTGTCGAGCAGCCAGTGGGCCAAGTACTGCCATGGAGTAAATCCTCCTGCACAGCCTCATAGGGCCTGTGGCCTAATACCTCTTGAGAGTTGGTTGAGGAGTCTCCACTGCCGTACTGCAGCTTCCAGGTGTGATTATGGTGAGCCAGACTTAAATCCCTTCAGTGCCAGAACCTCCTACGTTACTGCTGTCCCTCATTGCTGTAGCAGAAAGAAGTCTTCCTCAACCCTTCGTACCGTGCCTGTTTGAGGGGCGGGGAGCCAGGAGCTGGGGCTTCGGCTCTCCCTTCCTTGCTCCATTCTTGGTCTCTGCTTGCTGCCTTGGCAGGGAAAAGGAGCACAAAGCTGGTTCCTGCCCTTGCTCAGGTGGAGTAGGTAGGGTTATCATGTGTATGGAAGGGTGAAATCTTCATGGAAAAGTTTTGAATCAATGTCAAAAGAATAAAAATGTCTGCAGTATGCCTGGGAAGGGAACACTGGCCTTACGTCTCTCGTTGGACAAAGAACTTTCTCTGTTCCCATTTCTCTGCTTGACGCTCGTGGGTCAGTGGAAAACAGGCTGTTTGGTAAAGTCTGCCTACTTATACCTCTTTCCTACCAGCTGAAGGGTATATCGGCCTTCAAATCCAGGTTGTGACCAGCACGTTTAAAAGTGTGGCTGCAGCTGGAAAGTGAAGGTTAACTTCATGTGAACATTGCGATACTATAAATACAGGCTGGCTTTTTATTCCCATACTGAAAGTATTAGCTGGTACTAATTATGAGGCATTATGTTTGTCCCCAGTAATAAAAGGTATTTAAAATTCACTTTTTAGTAAAGCTAACCACAAGTGAGATAATTACTGAGCCTATTGCTGCTATTAGACCATGATGTAGAAATCACTTAATTTTCTCTCTTTCAGCAGATGGGTCTCATCTCACAGGGTTGGTGGGGTTCTTCATTTTGCTGAACAGATCACGCTGTCCTGCTATTTAACAGAAATTATTAGTGCAGCATCAAAAGCCTGTTGAAAAACTACCTGAGCAAGTTTAGCTAGCAACTCTGCTTAATATTTTTAATAGAAATCAAGATAAGAATGAGATTAATAACCATGGGAATTCTGCTGCCGTTGAAATCTCCTAATTTCTGTTTGGGAGCATTTCTGACTACACTAACTAACAGCGGAATTCATCTGACCTTACTTTAGATGCTTCCGAACTACATGTCAACAACTGAGCTGGTCTCCTAGGTACTATTTACGGTCAAAATATTGTTTTAATGTGCATTTCTGAAAACGTATTCATCTCTCAAAGCAGACGTCCGCAACGGGTGGGGTGAGCTCGGCTCCGTGCTGCCCGCGCAGGAGCGCGGTGCCCTGGCTCAGAGGTAGTAGCTCTGTTGCACATATCTGACGTGAGGAGATGAATCCCACCCGTTTACGTGCCTTCGTCAGCACTCTGCTGGTGACGTGTAGCCGCTGCCTTCGGGAGATTGCACTCTTCATCCTGCAGTTATGCGTTCAGTTTGCCCCTCTGGCAGATGTGAAACATTTGGTGCTACTACCTCAGGACCAGTCTCATCAGATCCTGAGCACTTCCTGCTCCGCTGGGATTGATCTGAGCACGTGGAAGTGTCAGCATCTGGGAGGCTCTAGTCCTCGGACAGTAATCGGGTTTGATTCTTTTCGTTATCAGTTACACGCCTGGTGCAGTACTTCATTTCACTGGCAAGTGTTTATCATTTACATCTGCCCTGACAAAAAGCAGCCGGTGGAAGTGAGCTGGGGTGACGCACTGGGGCGGTGTTATACCCCAGGGTTTCGGTGGGGAGAGCCAAGCCCTCGGGCCCTGGGGCGGCGGGGAGTTGCTGTGCCCAGCCCAGGTGTCTCCGCATTGCTCAGGCAAACGGCTGCGTGGCCCAGACTGCGCCTGAGAGCGGGGATGAGGGAGCTGGGCAGTGAAATCTCCACGCCAGCGCTCCGGCGCTCTGGCCTGAGGGTGGTTGAGAAATCGAGGGCTCAGAGGCAGCCCTTGGTGTCCTAAGGAAAGAAGGGGGAAGTAAAGCTGTTTGCGGGTGGAATGTTTTGAAGAATTTGCTCATGATTAGGCTGTTCTGATTTAACTCTCTGCAATTTTGCTTTTTTTTTTGTTCAGTTGAAGTTTTTCTCTTTTGGAGTTTATAAAATAATCTCCCGTATTACTGGCTGCATTTTGGAAAATGTGATTGCTTCCAAAAGTGGTGCTGTAACATTAAAAGGTGTGTGGAGAGTGTCTGTGAGCTCCCCCTGGAGAAGAGGATGTTACAGTGGGGTTCAGCAGGGCTGGGGTTTTCCTAAGAATAACTAAAAGCTCACTTCATTTTTCCTTTCTACCACCCCCGGAGAGCTGGAAATCAGTATGAAGTGTAAGATGCAAGAGAAAGAGAAATTCCTTTTATTTTTAATACCAGATGTGTACAAATACTTGCTTTTAGTCCAACCTACTTATTTCAGATTGGACAAGGACTTCCATTTAACGTCACACAAAAAATTTGTATAATCTTAACTGTGTATCATTGGCCATAAAGATGGAATTTCAATTAAATTTTTTTTGGAAGAAATAACTGAGCTGTGTGTCTTCAGTAAGAGCCCTTTCTGATGGCGTTTGATATCCTCTCTCTTCCTTCGCTTGGAGCTCCAGGCCTGCGCCCCGGCCTCGCCCAAACCCCGTGCTGGGCCGATCCCCGGGGTTTTCAGGGGAAATAACGGTGCTTGGCCCCGCAGCCCCTCAGGGCCAAGCTGGGCATGCGCCAGGGCAGAGTTGGCTGGTGAAGTTCCATGAGCCACAGCCCTTCTCTGGGTATTTACACACGGGTTTGAAAACGGGTGTCCCCAGTAGTCGGAGCCGCTTACTCCGCTCACGCGGAGCTGTCTGTACGCGTGACCTTCCCGCAGTCGCTGCGTGATAATTTCACACTGATAAAGTCACCTCTGTGATGTCCCACAAACTCTGGTATCCGTTAAACTGGTCCCTTGCTGGAGGAGACCGTTGTGCAGTGAGGCTTTTGCCCAGGAACCTGCCTACCTCTGGCTGGGAGAGCTGTGCCTTTGTTTTGCCTTCTGTATAAGGGATCAAATCCAGCCCAAGCCTTTGTTTTGAAGGTGCAGCCTGTTCCCGAGCATGAATTACACCTCACCCCGCCTCTTCGGCTCCATCTCGCTGTGCCTGGGACAGCGCCGAGTGACCCTCAGGCTGTGGAAGGTGATGTAGAACACACGGGTGGTGCAGTTTCCTCCTGCTGAGGTCCAGCTTGGACTCAGAGGGGACGTGGAGTTGAGTGTCTGCTTTCTGTGAAAAGAGAGTTTGCGTGTTCTCTGTAATAATGGGCTCAAGAAGATGTGAAGAAAAGATTTGTGCTAGTTTTGAATCCCACCTGTGATTGTTAATTTATTCAGTTATCTATTAACAGTCTCCAGGCAGCTTATTTCTTGTGTAAAAATTAAGTACTTGATTGATTATTTTCTAGAACAGTGATGAGAGTTGTTGTATACTTAAAGTTGATCCATTAGTGAACTCCCATTACCGGGTTGTGATGGGGGAGAGCTGAACGGATGGAAGATGGGTAGAACGAGGGAGACAGGTGATTCTTTCTTGCTTTCTTTTCTCTGGTGTTTCAGTCGGTAGCTTTGCCATTTTGCGTTTGAGTGGAGATTTGCCTCCATTTTGCACTGTATGGCATTTGAATAGAGTTTTGGCTCCATTTTGCACCGCTTTGCGTTCGAGTGGAGATTTGGTTGAGTGAGCGTGGCAGAAATTAGGCAATGTCACATTTATCTGAATCCAGAAGCATCTCTCTAACGTTATGGAAGCGTTGGCTTGCTCTCCCTTTAGGAAGCTACGGTAGGGTAAAAAAATGTCTGTGCATCGGTTGGTCTGCGGCAACGGCCGACCCGCTGGCTGTCCCCTTCCCACCTCCCAGACGCGGCAGCGAAGAGAGAAGCTCCTCTGTGCTGGGCAGGAGCCACAGCCCCTCTGCTGCTCTGGCGGCGCAGAAGCTGGGCTGGGCAGCTCCTCGTTGCTGGTTTCCACTGAGGTTTGTCCGGGCAATCGCCGCCTCAGGGGAAGCTGCTCGTCCCGCTGCGGGTGGGCTCAGCACGGGCGGGTCGAAGGCTTAAACTGATTTGTACCTCCTGGCTGGGTCAGACCACGTGGGGCCGTCCGAGCACCTACTGGCCGTGCTGTGTCCTTCATCCTCTGTGAAAAGCACCCACCTTCTAGCGACACCACCTGCGGTGCGCTGGGTGAGGGATTTATTTGTCATTCAGAACTTTCAAGCCCTCACAGGCAAGTTCTGTTCTTGCACGTGGCGCACAGGGATTTGTAAATTTGTACCGGGTCTAAAATCTGCCTTTTGTTTTCCTGCTAAGTTTGTGCTCATCAGTAAGTGGCAGGAAAAGGTTATTTAGTCTGCATCTGTTGGCCTGGCTGAACATCATCCTTTACCTGACTGCCTGGAGAGGGATGGGCGCTGGGACGTGCGGCCTTTTGTCCCCCCGGGCTCAGAGGCTGTGTCGTGAGCAGCCGCCCGCTGACATCTGAACCCCAAAGGCCAGGAGGTCGCAGGGCCATAACGTGGGGAGGAAGCGCTAAAGCTGTCGCGGCCGTTGTCCTCCGAGGAGGGGACCTGCCTGCGATCGCGTCGCTCGCAGGGCGGGGAGAAGGGTCAGATGTTACGGGATGGGGACGGGGACACCCCGCTGCAGTTTGTAAATGGGAGTCTGCGTCCCCTGCTGCAGTAAGTCACTTTAAAGAGGGAAATGCTGCGCTCATGCTATTCTTGTTTTTAAGCAGTGGCTGGGGCGCGGAGCTGGTGTCATGGGAGGGAGCGGGTCTGTCCCAAATGGGCCACAGCGGTGTCTGAGCCTCATCCAGCGTGGGGCCGGGCGCGGCAGAGCGATGCCAGGCGGCACCGGGCGCTTCTCAGCCAGGCTGCGAGGGCTCGACCCCCCCAGGACTGGAGCCACCGCAGAGGACGTGGAGTTGGAAGTCAAACCTCTGTCTCATTACCTCGATGTCAAAATACATTATCCACAAAGCGCTAAGGAGCGACGTTACCGCCTGCTGATTTATGGCCAGGGTTCCAGGGTCTCTCCGAAATGCCTGTGAAGACACATTTACACTCCCTGGTGGCGTGGAAAACCTGACACAGCGGCGGAGAGCAGAAAGGCTCCGGTGGGGCTGAAAGCGTGAGCGCTGCGCCCACGCTGCAGCGCCTGGAAAAAGCCCTTATAAATAGCAACCTCTCCCCGCAGCAGGCTGGGGTGCTGGGGCACCTAACGCAACGCCAGGAGGCCTTTGACATGGCGAACCGCAGAGCGGAGGGGTGCAGCCGAGAGGGAGGGGGGTGGGTGAAGCCTCTGCGCAGCAGCGGTGGGGGCCGAGGTGCTGCAGCGGGCTGGGGACCGCAGCCTCGCCCGACAAGTGTGCGATGCGCCCAGGACGCGGCAGGGCTTCGTGTGAGCGCAGGATTCTGCCCGAGGCGTCCAGAATTTATGTCGGTGGTTGAGATAATTTGCTGCTGTTAATTTTGGCTGGAGTAAATAACCTGAAGTCAATAGAGCTACTTGAATAATTATGTCAGCGTAATTTCTATCAGAAGACAGCCTGTCACATTAAACTGCAGCACTCTGCTTCCATTATCGGAGCTGGAGATAAACCGCAGATATTAAGGGAGATTTTGGGATTATTGAGCCTCTGAGTATGATTTAGACTAACGGTGTCATGTTACCCTAATGAACAACGTACTGTTTCCCAGCAGCGCGGCCGTGCCTTGTGTTGGTCTGAGCTGCAGCCGCTGCAATGGGCACAAAGCGCTCAAACTCGGGAAAATATGGCAAAACCGTGTTTCTGTAAGATGGCTGGAAATGCTCTGACGCTCTGTCAGGTGGGCTCAGGATACGCAGTGGGGACAGATGGGACTTAAATGTGCAGTAAATAATGTCCTGATGTCCCCTGCAAATGTGTTTGCTAATTGCAGCTACCAGGAATTTAATTAAGACCCGGGTTAATGCCCGCAGGATCAGCGGGGCCCTCCTGTGCCCGTGGGCTACGGCCAGACCCTGAGGTGATGACGAACACGGTTTCAGATGATGGTAAAGCAGAGCTGCAGGTGTTGGGCTCTTCCTCCCCTTGGCTTTACGGTCAGGGTAAGGCCGGGATTGCAGTAAATCAACCACAGGCTCGGTAGTTTCACGCAGTCAGTGTTTAGAGTCAGCGTGTTTGTGTACCCTCCCTCCAACATGGATGCTCACATGGAAGAAAAACCCTGCTTTCACAAAAAGGGGAAAAAAGGAGCATGCTGCTGCCTGACAGCACATCCCCAGGCTTTTGTCCATCATCTCTGGCCAACTCTGCTGACTTCACAATCCGTATTCTGTCCAGGTCCCTTCAAAAGGTACCCGAGGCAGCTGTGTGTGGGAACCTGTTTTCAATATTCCACATTTCTTCAGGAAAATGCCCCGTGTTTGGCACAGAGGCAGCATGTTGTGTAAAGGCCCTGCTCCGGGCCAGTTCCCTCCCAGTGCTCCCAGCATCAACACCTCCCCACCTGGTAACTGGAGGAAGTGGAAGAGCTGGCCTGCGGGACATCGAGGTCTGCCAGCGGATTACTGGAAGCTGGGGGGGATCTGGACATGAGCCTGCCCAGTGGTGCAGAGATCTTCTCTGATGGATGAAGTTGGCATTAATCCACCACACCTTGCCCGGGAGATGCTTTGCTGGCGGCATGGTGTGTGTACCACCCCTGCCCAGGGAGCAGCGGTGAGGGCCGGGAGCAGGGAGGTGATGTGAATTGTACCCTCTGGAAAGGTGCTTCACACAAATCCGTGATGCCAACGGACGCGAGAGCAACACTGCAGCCAGCCCAGATCAGCTCTAGGACGTACGACGTGCTGTGGAGGCGAGGAGACCAAGCAGATTTGGGTCTGAGGGATGGAGACCGCTGTGTGCACAGCTGAACGAGGGTCCCGGGGGAGGCTTTGGGGGCTTGTACAGGAGCGGGGGGGGCACCAGAATGGCGTTAGCAGCCGTCACAAACCACCCCAAATCCAACCGAGCAGCCGAGTCGACTCTGCAGGATTTGTGGTTCACAGTGAAGGCGCTACGACTGTCTGCCCTCATGGAGAAGACGGTGGGTCCCTCGGTGAGCGGAGCGGAGTCTTGGAATCATTTACTGCTCATCGGGGACCCAGTAGCCCAAAAAGGCTTGAAAAGGGGATTGCAGCTTCTCACCGAGTCAGCACAGACCCGCTGTGCTCCTGCAAGCAGTGCCCGGCAGCTTCTGCCCAGCACCCCAGCACAGAGCCCAGGTGTCCCCGTGCTACAGAAACAGCAGGAAGGACCCTGGGGAGAGGAGTTTCTCTTTGAATTCTGCCCCGAGAAAACAGCCAGCTCCCAAGGGCTGACCTCGTGGTTTGGACGCTGGCTTTGGCATAAGGTGATGTTTGTGCGTGAGGTGCTGGAGGTGCAAGAAGTACCTTAATGGCACTTTAAATCTTTTTAAAACATCTGCGCCTGCGTGAAGGTACCTGGGGTCAAACTTAAGCTTCGCCTGGCCGCACAAGTCGGAGGGTTTGCGCTGGCCGTTCGCGCTTCTCACGGTGCCGGGACGTGGAGGCCCTTGGGAGCCACCCGTGCTCCACGAACCGGCCCCGCTGCCCTCGGCGTGGCGGCCCAGCAGCCTGGCAGCACTGGCCCTTCCCAGTGCCGGAGCCAGCCCAGGGGACAGGGTGGGTGCTGCCAGGGGGCTGGTTTTCCCCCCGGGCTGATGGAGAGGGAGCTGTTACACAGAATCCAGAGCCCTCGGTCGTTCTTCTCCTGTCATTTTTAAGGATGATCCATAACGTGTGAACACCACCCGCAGTCGAGGCCTAATGATGCTTCTCAAGCGAGCGGCTGCATTTCCAAGGAAGTCTTAAACGAGCACTTAAGCTGTAGTGCTGCTGAGTGCCGGGCTGCGGGTGCCGGGTGGCTCCACATCCCGCGGCTGCGCGGGGCTCCTCGCAGCCAACTCCCACAAGCGCTTTTATCGCAGAGTTATTAGGCCATTATGGTCTACGATTGTCTTTTACTGCCTTTGATTTCTTCTGTTGTCAGGCGTGAGGCAAGTGATGTGTAATATGATCCAAAGTGTTCTTGTTTGTTTTAATCTACTGTTTTAATATATTATGGCTTCCTGCCATTATGCCTTTCTGAGATGGACCCTGGAGTCACTCACAGAGGTTTTATATGTGCAGGAGCTGAAAGGCATTTTTCCAGTGGGTACATCTTATGGCAGGCAGAGCTAATCTTAGGTTTTTCTCCTCTGTGTGTGTGTGTGCATTGACGCTGGTTGTTTCCGCCTGAGCGTCAACAGTCCCACCACGCTGCCTATCACAAGTGTTCTTCCATCCTGATTGTTTTGCTTAAGCACCTCTGTGCCATATGGACTAAAAATACCAGTATCGGTGGCACTGCAAAAGCTTCTGCTGTTTTTCCCCCAAAGAAAGGCAGCTGCCTTACAATGTCATGTGGTACCATGGCGTGGCTTGTCCTCCCTGCTGGCTTCCAGGCTTTCCCCCAGGGTTCTGCAAGGCTTCACACCGGGGCTGAGCATTGGGCTCAGAAAAGGTGGCAACACTGTGAGTTAAAAGCCCCACTGCCAGCGCTTCATCTGCCGTCGGGAGGGGCCTGAGCCGCGATCACCGCAGGGTCCAGCACTGTCAGTTCAGCCAGCCCGTCGAGGAAGAGGAGGAGGGGAGCGTGGCGCCTGCTCCTTTGGGCTGGGCTGCTCTGCCCTGCCTGCAGGTGGGGGGACTGTTTTGGGGAGCACCCCGGGCTCCCTGCCAGGCACTGGGGAGCAGGGGCACCAGCTGGGACTGGCTGCCCCGGGATGCCCCTGCATCCCCATGACGCACGTGCTGTGTTTTGGTGGGCTTTTTTTTTAACATTGGTGACAAAACTGAGTATTTTTGTAAAGCATTTTAGCCTGGAATAATCGTGTGAGCCCCAGCAGGGTTAAGAAGCAGTGATTTGAGGGGAATTCACGGGAATGAGCTGCTGCAGCGGGGACAGGGAGGTTGATCCCCTCGCCACGGGAGGTGAAGTCTGCCCTGGGCTGGAGGCTGTGGGGGAATGGGAGAGCTGTCGTGGGGGCTGGGATCTCTGCCCCAGGGACGCCGCTCCAGCCGTGCGCTGCCTGCCCGCGGGTCGCAAGGAAGAGCCGGAGGAGGCCGTGCAGAGAAACACCATGGCTGCTTAACGCCCTTTTGGGCTCACACCGGTGTGATTTTCAGGCCCACGTTTGACTCAACCATAAGCCAATAAACTGAGGTGGGCGAAGAAGAGCCTCACCTAGGTGGTGTGGGTCCCCGGTGCCATGCGGGAATTTTCCACAGTTAAAGCATTTGGGGCTGGAGCTGAACAGATCCAGCATTGCAGCTCCGCTGAAATCCTGCCACGTGCTCGGGTCATCCTTCAGCTTTTTGTCAGCTTAATGAAATGGTCCCATTTCCTTCTTCCAGATGTGCCCACTGCTAAGTGCCTGGAAAATGCATTCCCCGGGGACTGAGCCCGCAAGCGAAATGGAAATGACCTACTGTGGGCTGCATTAGTCTCCGTGTCATCGCTTTTATCTCCCTGCTGTTAAAGTGTTTTTACCCTTCCAGTGGTCAGTCACCCTCCCGGCCCTTCCCTGGCCCAGCGGCCATCCTGGCAGCGCCCGCTCCCGCCGTCCTCACTGCCGCCAGCACATGGCAGGAGCCCGCAGCTCTGTGCAGGGAGGGGGCCCGTGAAAACACCCCCAACCCAGCTCCTTCCTCCTTCCTCTGACCTGCTTTGGGCTCCCTCCCTGGGGCGGCGGGTCTGGGGGGAGGCTGCAGGGCCACGTCCATCACCCCCAATGTGGCCTGGGCCGTCGTGGCGGTGCGAGGGGAGCACGGGGCCGGGCAGGGCCCTTGGGGGTGCTCAGTCCCGTGTGTGAGCTGCCGGGGCACGGGGCTTGGGGAGGAGGGGGCTCGGTTCCCTCCCCTGCCTCAGGGGTCCCCGCCGCGCCCCAGCCAGAGGGTGAAGGTGGAAAGGAGACTTGAACGGCAGCGTCCTGGGCGCTCCGACACAAAATGCTGAAGAGGCAGGTCTTGCTTTTATTTGCACCGGTAGCTGCTCAGCAAAGTTAAATGAAGCAGCGTAAATTTAATTAATGGCAGAATCTGGCTCAGTGGTGAGAGAGGGGTATGAAGAGAATGAGCATGAAAACGAATTCTTCTGTGATTTTAACCCCAAGGTTAACCATCGGTGCTAAGGTTAGATTCAAGATAATAAACCCCACGGTGCCTTTTTAACGTCGATGGTGCTGCAGCCCCCCCGGCTGCGCTGTGCCCAGCCCGGGGACGGGACACGGCGGGTCCCGGGGGGCTGCAGAGTCCTGTCCCCTGCCCGTGCCCTCCCTGGGCTGCCGAGGCTGCGGGGCTGGCAGGGAGAGGAATGGCACTGGGAGGGAATCTTCCAGCACTGCCTGAAGGTTAAGGAAGGGGATTGGGGTTTTTTAAGAGCTAAACATAGGAAAGTGGTTTTCCTTGTTCATTTAGTTTTGCATTTGATGAGATTATTCAAGGGGAAAAAACAAAAAAGACTTGCCCATAGCTGGAGTAAAATGAATGAATGAATGAATGCAAACCTGCTTGCCATTAAATTTTAGCTCAAGGAACCGCCTGCCTCCTCCGGTAGTGCTGCTTCAGGGAATGGAAGTGTGATAATTTACTTAATTTTATGGTAATTACACTGCATCATGTAATTCCATGACTTACAGAAATACACAGCGATGTCTTCTTTAACAAACACCTTCATTGCTGTAATGTAGACAGCGAGGTACCACCGACCGAACTGGCTTTTGCAATTTTCTTGGGAAAACCAGAGGCTGTTGGAAAAGGAGAAGGATGAAGCAGCGGAGGCTGATGACGTTTGCCCTTGCTGGTCCCTCCCACAGCTGATTTGCCCTGGGCAGCGGCCGGAGCCCCCCCAGGAGTGGTGTTGGGGGCCATCGCTGAGGGGTGGCTGGTTCCTCAGAGGAGTTCCCCTCTCTGAGCAGGACCTGGCACGTCCCGGCCAGGCTGAGACAGGATTTTGCAGACCAAGCTCTGCTACAACCGCAGGCGCATCTGCTTGTCCCATTTGTGAGACCCAAACCCGATGCCCCCCCCCTCCCTGAACCAGCGCTGAGATCAAGGTGCTGGGGAGAAGGGTGGGTCCAGCGCAGGAAAGATGGGCCACGTTCCCTTTGCTTCCCTCCGAAGCGCTGCCAGTGCTGTCACCGCCCCCGGCCCCGGGGGAGCCAAGGCCCTTTCGGGGGGAAGGAGGATGCTCAGCAGGCAGCAGTGCTCACCCCATTTTCTTGTCTTGCTCTCAGCCTGCGGAGCAAAGCCGTGTCACCTCCCTCTGCTCGGGAGCGTTACCAGATGCAGATGCGGTGCTCCCTTTCATTTCAGTCAGCCTGCAGGATTCCAGGATTTTTCTCCGTGGAAGACCTTAAATACTCTCGTGCCAGAGCCCAGGTCCCTGCCTTGCAAAGACCTCCGAGCAGCGGCGTGAAGTCGATGTGCACGCACCATACCGCGTGGGATAAGCAGGAGTAAAGGTTAATGCACTGGAAAGTCTGTGCGGGAGGAGGTGGGGAGAGGAGGTTTGCAAAGCGCTCGCTCCGCTTCAGAAATCACCTGTGGGATAATGAAGTCGCTTCTCTGCCTGCCCTGATTTGTCCCTGTTCTGTTACAATCCCTGTCTGGCACTAGCGACACGGCTGTGTTCGCAGAAGGTGCCAGACCCTTTTTTCTGAGTTCTTTTCTGCTCATATTTGGCCAGATCCTACACGAGCGGTAACAGCCCGAGCAGCAAACTCCGCTCTGCCCCGGGTGCAGGGTCAGGCTGCGGTGAGCGGCTCGGCACTAGGAAGGCACCTGGAAAAAAAGAGGAACTTTTCATCGCACAAGGAAGCAAAAGCGTTGTTTTCCTCCTTTATTGAACTTTGGCAAATAATATGTGTGTGTGGGTTTTACATCAATAGCTATAAATAAAAATTTGAAAGCAATGTAATACTTGTCATTAAGATAAAGGACATCTATTGGCACAAATCATTGAGTAAAAACCCTTTAATGATAAAATAACATTCACTCTTTAGCTACTTTATTTGTCTGAAAAACTCAGCTTACACTCAGTTCAACGTATCACCTTCCACAAAGTTAAAAAATGACATAAAATGACATAATAAAATATACCTTAAATTTCATCATACAAGTACCTTGGCAAATCTGAGCAAGCTGAACCGTCTACTGCTGGCCGCAGTAGTGAACATTGCCATTGCCTCCCATACCCCTTGTTGCCTTTGGACTGAAAAATGCAGGTGGACTCAGCGTGTAGGTATTACAACAACTGCGTGTCGTCTGAGTGGTGGTGGGATCTGCTAGCATGAGTTGAGTCTGCTGAAACAAACGTCGAGTCTGCTTATTGCGGAAGAACATAGAAAGCTTTCTGGAAGATTGAACACTATTACAATCATTAACTGTCTTACAAAAAAACCCTAGTTAAAATTCTTGTATCTGTTACTGTCTTTGGCAGATAAATAAGAAAAAAAAATAAACAGACTATATTACAAAGCTTTCATTATCACAATCTACTGTATAAGGCCAAATAAAAATATGGTTCTTTGCACTAATGAAAGCACATCTCTAATATATCCTTAATGACAGACAATATAAACACTCTACCGACGTTACTTCAGATGCCTCGTTAGAAGACTGCGACTTGCGTACTCCTGTTCCCCCAGGGGCACTCTTCTACGCGGAGTAAAGTGTATTGAGCAGTTGATTTGGCTTTATGTCCGGTACGATGGGTGAGTCGGGGCTCCCTTACGGGGCTGAAGCCGGGCCCGGGCAGACAGGACAACCCATTTGCCAGTCCGCTAGCGGTGCTGTGGAGCTGGGGGCCTTGGGCCTGAACGCGGTTTGTGGCAGGAGCAAACACTCCGAGGGGGCAGGAAACACCGTCAGGAATCTGGAGGCAGAGCGGAGGGTGGGGAGCGGGGGCTGCCCGCGGGGGCCGGGCGGGTGGGAGCCCCAGGCGAGGTGAGGGGTGATCCCGGCACCCCCCGCCGAGCACACTCCCTGCGGCCGGTCCCCGGGCCATAAAGCCAAAGTAACTCCTATTCCTGGGAAAAAACGCACAGTTGGCTCCGGTTCGAGCAAGGCATGTGTCCTACATGACGAATCGGCTGGGAAAAGAGTTGCCAGTTGGGCAAACTTTTCCTCAAATAACAATTTAGTTTAACTGGAACTCAACTGGAGTCTGTGTTTAAAACACGGACAGATCAGAACGGATCTAAGTATCAGTTCTGAGTTGTACGAGGCAAAACTGTGCGTGTTTTCACAGCCGGAATGTACACACAACTGCGCCACAAGTGCTAACAGATAACAGGCTCCATGCATAAATAAATACCATCGAACCAAAAGACCTATTTTCAAATTCAAAAAAAGAAGTTGCCATTAAGAACCACGATGCATCACACTGCTAAGGTTTTGCCTCATGCATAAAAATGATAGCGCTGATTGGCAGTTGCTAATTATAATACTACACCGTCACACAGAACAATTAGCTGTTCAGACCAAGTAGCACAAATGTAGAAAATAATCTTTTTTTTCTTTTTTTTTTTCAACAGAGCAAATTAACACAGATTGTTTCTTCAGCAAAAT
Organism: Strix aluco; assembly: GCF_031877795.1. Taxonomy (NCBI): domain Eukaryota; kingdom Metazoa; phylum Chordata; class Aves; order Strigiformes; family Strigidae; genus Strix; species Strix aluco. The sequence continues at coordinate 96,358,123 of NC_133971.1, read as the reverse complement.
ATGAAACTGTAAACTTTGGGCTCATTCTGCAACTTTTCCCCAATCTGTAATAAACAAAAAAAACCCAACGGGAAGAAAGACTGACGTACATTTTTAAGCGCACCTTTTCCGTCTATTACAAAAGCACAACCTAAAACGTATAAAGCTTTTTCTTTTTTGAATCACAGTTACCAAAAAGAAACAGTGAATAATTTATTACATACGCTATAATAACATTACTCTAAACAACTATTCTCTATGAGGTATATCTGAGAAAATTCGGTAAGGGATTGCACGGTCTGCGTTGCCAACATGCCCAGTTTTATATTAAAGCTTTGGAACCATGAAGAAATAGAGGAGGAGAGGGAGAGGAGAGGAGGAGGAGGAGGAGAAGGAGAAGGAGAAGGAGAAGGAGAAGGAGAAGGAGAAGGAGAAGGGGAAGGGGAAGGGGAAGGGGAAGGGGAAGGGGAAGGAGAAGGTGAAGGTGAAGGAGAAGGAGAAGGAGAAGGAGAAGGAGAAGGAGAAGGAGAAGGAGAAGGAGAAGGAGAAGGAGAAGGAGAAGGAGAAGAGCCTTTGGTATTATTAGGAGTTTTGTTCTTTGCAGGGCTGCGTTGCAAAGCACCACAGTACAAAAAGCCCACCAGGTACGATTCGGCGGCCCAGTTGAAGCTGAGGTATTCACAGGAAGAATAAAAAAAAGCACAGAGAGGTCTAGACTGGCAAAATCGTTGCTTTGGTTCAAGCAAGGCACTCGTCCCGTGGTAATGTCACACTTTGCAAGTGAAGCAGGAGTCTGGAGAGAGGCGATTGCTGCAGAGGACCCTGCCAGCTCTGGGGGATTTCTGTGGCCAGGCTGCCGCCCGCCTGAGCCTGGCCACGTGGCGCGGGGGCTTCGCCTAGCACGGGGGCAGATCGTCTCCTCCGCGCCCAGAAGGCATCCTGAGAATTCTTATAGCTTTGTATGGAAGGAATACAGAGAGAGATACAAAACGTACACTTGTCAAGTCCCTATCTTTCCCAATACAGACTTCAAACCAAAAAGAACCACAAACCAAAAGGCCACACTTGATGACAGCGGAGCGGTGGTGTTGAGCTGTTGGCCATCGGTCGGGGTGACCCCGCAGGCGTTGCTCGGGCGTGTTCTTAGGGAACGGCTCCAGCCCCGCCGCGCTGCCGGCCCCCGGCCCATCCGGCCGTGGCTCCTCAGGCCCCGCGGCGACGCGGGAGATGCTGCGATGGGGGGAGCATCGCCCACCCCGACGGTCACCCGTGCGGGTCAGGGTCAGAGATTTATAATCCAGCTTTTAAGCTCAGCCAAAAGTGCGTACCTGCCACCTGAGGGAGGGGTTTTAACCTTTTAAATTCACCTCCCAGCCCGTGCCCACCTTGCTGGTGTTTTCACTGCGGGACAGGCGCTGCTAATGGCAGGATGAGGGGGGCTCCTAAAGAAAAGCTGAATTTGTGTCTGGAGGGGCCTGGGGGAAGCGGTGGGAGCAGCAAGGTGTCCCGGAGTGGATTTGGCCCATCAGAACACCTGGTGCAGTCGTATAAACGGGATAAAACAGGCTAAAAGAAACAAATGCTAAAGGGCACCACTAATTCCCCCAAGACAAACAACCGACTTTTAAGTAATCACTTAGGAACATGATACTAATGGAGCTTAATGTAGCTTTGTTTCATTGCTAACTTGAGAAAAATAATTAATTGATTTTCATATGAAAACTGTAATTGCAAACACCACCACCAAAAACATAAGCAGGAGGGAGCAGCCTCTGTCCCTGCCGTGCCCACCAGCGTGCGCCTGGGCTCAGGCCGGGCCAAGGGCTTGCTGCTGGGTGGCCAAGTGGCCAAACTGAAGGAGAATCCCCTCCCGCCAGCCTGGCCACCAGCAGTGGGCTCTGGTAGCGTGGGGGCCCGCGGACCAGCCCGTGAGATCTGTTTCAAGCATGGCACTGCTTGAAAACACTAATTTCTAAGGCTAATTTGCTGCTGCAAACGCCCGCCCGTGAGCGCGGCGGCGGGGCTCGTGCGGGCGGCGGCACGCAGGTCCCTTCCCCGGGAACCGGCCGATGGCCAAGGCTCGGCTTCATCTCCAGGTCAACACCACTGCTCCACCCATCTGGTGGGGGGAAGGACGTGACACGCTTTCACGTCCCCAAACGTTTTTGGCTGGCAGGAAGGCATAAGGGAAACACAGAAAATGTCATCACCAGAACTGGCAGCTTCCACGAGAAGTATTTCTTTGGGTATCTGGGTTGCAGCTGTACGTTACTGGGTGTAGGAGAGAACAGTTGAAACTATAAAAGAGCACAAGCAAAATGCAGACCGCACAGAGAAAGAAATCTTTGGTATCTTTGGTATCATCAACACGATTAAAATTACAAATGGAAAAAGTCAGTGAGGTAGCCTCTTTGGTTCTCACTAGAAATAGAAAGGTTTTTTCGTTTTTTCTTTTTTCCTTTTTTTTTTTCTTTTTTCTTTTTTTTTTTTTTTTTTACACACACAGAAGTTCATTCTTGGAAGCAGCTAGTTTAAGGGTTTCTCTCTTTTTGCTTGGCATGTATTATTTTTTCCCCCAGCTTAAGTTTTAAGAAGCCACAAAGTTCAGGCAAAGTATCCCAGTGTCTTTTTTTTCCTATTGTTTCTGAATGCACAGTTTTAGGTTGAGTATTCATTGCTTGTCCTCAAAATTCGCTCTGTTGTTCTTACAGAAAATCAGCTGTAGTGCTTTAAAGATAATTCTAAATAAAAAATAAAAACTATACAAGGGCATCCTCAGATGATGATGATGAATAAGTTAAATAAATAAGTTATATTATGAAGGCTTTATGTGCCATGATAAAGGTACGTCGCACTTTCTAATCACATGGGAAGAGATTAACTTAAATAATTTAAACTTTGATATTTAAAAAATTAAAATGAATTCAAAGAAGAAATTAAAACTAGACTCCTGTTTTATGTAACTCGTTATTTTTCTCCTGTCTGTAACAGAACCTGGCTGCTCTATGAAGCAATACTAACTTTTAAATGTATTTACTAACATAGGCTTAGCATCTCTGATGCGCTACAACAGTAAAATGGATAAATAAATTATTAATCCCAAATTAATTAATAAATGATTGAATTAAATAGTTACAAATAACTAACACTGGAGCCTGATCCCGCAGTCTCTATTCAAGCAAAACTCCCATTGAACTTTAAAGCTAAAATGAAACCCAATGGGATTTAGACTGAACAGAGATTTCAGGACCTACTCTAAGACTAAATTAAATAAATTACATTATTGATAGATAATATATTGGGTTAAAACCCACAAGTGTCTGGAAAAAAATAAAACCATTTTAAGCTTTGCCTTTTTAAAAAATTTAAACAATAAAAATTCCCCTTAATAAATATAAAGGAGGCCAAGTATAAAGTTTCCCCGTGTCTTAAAAATACTTCGGTGTTGTGACAAGCAAGAAAACCATTGGGTTTTGTCCGAAGCTCACACGCTCTTTGCAATACCATGTCGTTACCGTGTCTGGCTTTGGAAGAGGAGATCCCTACTCCCTTATGCAGGTTTGAGCGTAGTTTGCTGGTTTAGTCCTTCGCAGGTCTTTGGATTCAGCTTTAGGTAAGAGAGATCCAGAATAAAGCTATTCAACCGAAGTCATCAAGCACATTCTTTGTTCCTTCGCGGATGATTAAGGAATATCCAAGGTTTCTTGAAAGTTGAATTCATCTCGGATGTGCCCATGGTAGTAACTCCAAGTACACGGTACAGAAGATGCTGGGATACTCTCTGTACATACTAGTCTTTCGTATCAGAATAAATAAAAGGAACAAGTTACATTACACGGCTCTATATTCATAAATATATGGTATATAAATGTAACATATCTATTTGAGTTTTAGTATGGGCAGAATACAGCGTATATTCTGCTCATATGTGTACATACAAATATATCTACCCACAGTATATGCTGTCGACACTCCTCTTCTGAGACAGCTCCTACCTAAAAGCCTACAAGAGTTGACAGTGAAATGGAAGACGTAACATCGGGCCGTGAAAGATGCAGGGATAAAAGATTTGCAGCAGTACTTTCAGATGTTCGGATGAGAATGATTTTTTTTGCACTCCCCAGCACAGAGAAGCCTCACGTGCTCTGCTGAGCAAACGCTGGGGCGCGGGCAGTGAGGTCAGCCTCGGCGCTCCGCGGGGCAGTTACAGTGCTCCCGGGGTGCGACTGTGCAGCCACGTTGGAAAGAGCGAGGCAGAAACTGAACCCATAACATTGCATAACAAAAAATTGCAGGATTTGGGGAAAATTAATGATTTCATTCAAGATACATTTTTTAATAATTCAGTAATTGATCTAGGCTTACGTCGTTACGGCTGTTGGGATGAACTCTGACCAGAAATAAAAAGCCCAGGTCTTTGCTCAGAGAGCTCAGGAGAAGCCCCGGGCAGTCTCCCCTCCCCTCTCCACGGGAGGCAGGACCGTCCCTCCCGGGATGTCCCTACACCCAGTGCCCCACGGCCCGTCCCTGCGGCGGCCACCAAGCGCCGGCCTCGGAGGGTGCCCGGGACTGGCGCCTTGCCCGTGACAATACACTTCTCTGCCTTGTGACTGCAGTGAGGAAGGGAGGCGGGGACCGCCGGTTGGGTTTTCACTGGCATCTCCTGCAGTGGTGAGAGGGGCACTATGGGATGGAGCGTGAGGAAAGCGATCGACAGCCAGCGTCGCCTGACCCTGCCTCAGACCGCGGGAGGACGCTTTCGGAATGAGACGTTTCCCGTGAGGGCGACGCTGCAGCCAAAATGCACATGGAGAGGCTGGTTTAGAGTGGACCCTCTCGGATGGGAATGAAGGTGAAAGTTCAACGGGCCCACACCACCTCAGCTGGGCCCTGCTCCACCGCCTGCTGACTCAGAACGTCCCACTCAGAGAGCCCGAGGCAGCAGTACGCATCAGCCCAGACCTGAACCATTTTTTGGCAGCTTCATTCCATGTCTGACTACGAGGCTTCTTTGGATCATTTTCGAATCAGGCACGATCTGTCTGGAAATCTATGTTGAAGGATGTTTTGATTCCCAGAGCTGGTACATGCTGTCTGTTTAGCTGTGCAGATCCTGAATTTACTTTTCAGAAACCTCTCCTGTCCTGAGCAGACAAGGTTTTTTGAGTTTCTTTCATTTTTTAAGCATAAGCATCGGAAAATGAGTGCAGCAGTTTTGCAAAGCAGTTAAAAAGAAGCCCTCAGTTAAAGGTAGAGATGGAGCCAAATGGTACCACTGTGCTCCAGCTCTGAGGATAAATTTGGACCAAGGTCTGCGTGTCATGATTTGGATCACTATGATTTGACCAACCCACATAACATGTCTAATACGTCAAAACAAACTACTGAGCTGCCACAGGAACTGCTGAAATCTCAGTTTTGGTTCAGATCAGGATCTGATCTCAGTGAGCCAGGCTGCGGCGGTGCTCAGCACTTACAGTGACATAAATCGGTACATATATATATATTGCAAGTTTTATCCCTGGGGAAGAGAGAGAAGGGTGCAGGTTATTACTCAACCGATTTCACACACAGAAGGAAGGCTGTTCAGAGCTCTAGACATACAGGAGACCAACTCTACCCGACAACACAAGTCACACCCAACCAACAAGTTTTTCCTACGTGGCTCTGGAGAGAGGAGACGTACCAGCGTAGTATCCCAACATCTTGCACTTGGAGTCCGTGTAGCTCTTGGAGAGATCCCGTGTGGGGCAGAAACAGGGAAAACATAAATAAACCCACCCTTTTGGTTGCGCAAAGAAACAGAAGTGGTTACCTGTACAGAGATCAATGGTGCTATATGCATTTAGTCGTGCAAGAGGAGATAATGAACTGAAACACAAGTCGTGAGAATCCTCATCTTTGGTATTGTAGCTGTTGAGGTTTTGGTTGCTCTGTTCCTTGTTCTTTTGAAAAAACTGCATAGGCACAAATTAAAGACAATCTTCAACTTTAAGATGACTGAGTTGTCAAATGAAGCAGCAATCGTACTGGCTTTGCTTTGTTCTCGTTCTTGTCAACCCTTTCTTTGAGATCTGCTTCCTAAAACGTCCAAGATGTCTGTCAAAACACAGTGTGTTACTTGTTTCCTTCCTGACGTGCTTCCTTGTTTTTTTTATTTTTATTTTATTTTTAAATGGAACAGTTTGTTGCAGAAGAAGTAGGTGCAGAAAACGTTTCTTTGGTTTCGATTAAGTAGTACATAAAAAAAGTCTCAAGTGTCTCTAAAGAACCACGACCGCGCTTGGCTTGCTGCCGCGGGCTCGGCCGGTGCTCCAGGAGGGGCCGGTCACTGGTAAACGCGCACAACGAGCGGCCGCGGCCGTTTCGGCGGCGCGGGTCGGGGCTCTGCTCATGTCGGCCGCCCGCTCCGCCGCGCAGCAGCCGCCGGAGGTGGAGAGAGGGCTGGGAGTTTGTGAGGCTTCCCCATCGCCAAACAGCCACCCGCACCAGCGATGACGAAGAGAAAATGGCAAGTTATAAACATCTTTGGCTTGCAGTAATCCTGTCTCTTTGGTGTGCTGTGTTCCCGCCAGCTTGGGTAACTGGTGGATAAAAGGAACTTAGGGATGCAATAGATCTAGATGGCATATTGAAGTCATATGCGGCACATCTAAAACGGTCAGTGGCATCGGAAGGGCTTGTTTCTGGTTTTTTCCTGCTTGAAAGTACCATAAAATACCAAAAAAATGAACAAAAATACATCGAACGCTAAATACGATTCAGTAACAAGGACGTTGTCGAGGAGAAGCTAGATTCCCGGTAACTAAAAAGGACGTATTAATGACCTAAAAAAATATCTTTCAAAACGTTGTGTTTGCTCCATGTACTGTAGCAGTTAAATTGACCTCCTGAGTGTGCATCTGCATTGGGTACAAACACAGAACTTGGGACAAACTGCAAACTGTGCTTGAGGCGCGTGTGGTCACGGAGGCGTTCCCGACCCACCCCGGGAGCTACGGCTGCATCTCGGGACAACCGCTGTCGGGGCCCAGGGTCGTACCTACCTCGATAGCTACTGGCTTTGTGCTTGATACTTTGAGCTCAAGTGAACTGAATTTTTTTGATCCAAGATCAAGCTATACTCGCTGATTAAATTAAACTAAAAAAAAAAAAAAACCCAAACAAAAACTTAAATTTGATCTATTTTTTTCCCCTAAAACACTTAACAAAACCATGCCTGAGTTTTAAAAACAGGTTCTTGGATTCTTTAGCGTCTACGTGTCAGACTTTGTGCTCCGTTCTCACGTGGCCGCACCACGGCGACGAGCTTTGGTGCGGGGCAGCGTGGCCAGCGCCGGGGCCCCGCTGGCAAACGCCGGGCACAGGCAGGCAGCCCGGGCTGGCAGCGGCACCCCACCGGCCGCGGCTCTTTGGGGCTCAGGAGAAACTTGCCTCACAAACGACTCCCTTACGTTTCAGACCTGCTTCGCCTGTCCTGAGCATAGTATTGTATAGAAAGAGGTTAATTTTTAACGTGCGCCTGCTAAGACTGACTAAAAGCCGTAAGAAGTGTCCTCTGGTATAGCTGGGCTGGGGTTCGTTTCCAGGAGGATTGTGCTTTAAGTCACCAGTGAAGGGCCCCGCTGCGGAGCCGCTCTCTCCGCCGCGCCGTGCCGTGCCGTGCTGTGCCGCCGGCCGCTCCCCGTCACGCTTTGGTACAGGTGCTGGGGGCCGAGGAGGAGCCCCCGGAGCTCAGGTCGTCCTGCCACTTCTCCAGGCTGCGCCGCCGGGCGTTCATGAAGAAGTTGCTGACGGTGGTGAGCTCCAGGCCCAGCTGCTGGGAGATGGTGATCTGCATTTCTTTGGAAGGGCGCTTGTTCTCCTTGAAGATGGCGAAAAGTGTTCTGCGCTGGAGGTCCGTGAAAACCAGGCGAGATTTCTTCTGGGAGTTGTTCCGCTCTTTGTTCGGCTCTTGCTCTTTGCGTTTGCAGGCTGGGGAAGGGGTGGGCAGCAACAGAGAGAAAGCAAGTGTCAGGACAGGTGTGGCCACCCGCAGAGCCCGTGGCATGGCCATCACCGCACCAGCACGGCGGCCGGGGGCTGCCAGGGGACTCCCGGGGGGGCTACGTCGGGGTCTGCGCCCACAGCCCAAAGACCCGCTTTTGCAGAAGTGACGTGGGATGGGCACCTGACTGTTGGGCGCTGAACTCCCGGGCAATCCCCCCCTGCCATCCCCAGACAGAGCCCTCCAGTTCACTTGCCGTTTCTGGGCAGTGCACAACTTTGAGATATTTCCACACTTTTCATAAAGCCACTGTCTGAGAAATGCGTTTCTCTTCTGTTCCAGCAGTGTTAGAATTAACAATTTAGCTTATCTGATGTCAGTCTAGGAAAGAGAATGCAAAGCACATCCTTTTTTTCCCCTCAATAGTTAAGACAAAGATTAATTCTTTGCAGAAACTTCTCACGTGCCGTAGCACATAACAACTGCAGATTACTGGCTTTTTAAACAAAACTGTGCAGGCCACTAGTCCATAATGTAAACTCCACCCGCTGGGTAATGCACGGGACAGAGGAAATTTCTGTTCATGCATTTAGAATAAATCTGTCCATATTTTGGGACAGATAGCCTTTGCTTTGATCTGCCATTCCAAACACAAACAAAACAATTAGGGAGGGCACAATGGTGAAGGCAGGGACCCGCCAAACCCGCTTTGTTAGTCCAGGGGAAGGAACAGCTGAGCAAGCAGAAACTGCCCCCCGCCCTCTCCCTGTGCTCCCTACGCCATTCGCAGCACAAATCCACCCCTCATCTGGGGCTGTGGTGTGTTTTCTGGGCACCAGCCAAAACCCACAGCACACGGGGCTGCCAGCGAGAGCACCCAGCTCCAGGAGCAGGTACCTACAAATCCTCCTGCCCCCGGGACGCTCGCAGCACCCACACCAAGGGGTCCTCTCCCGGAAGATCCGTGGGATGGCGAGGTGCTGGCGATACATCCGCAGGCGCAGAGGGATGGGTGAAACCCCCTGGCAGGGGAGATGCGTGGTCGAACTCTGCTCCCCGCATTCACCTTCTCCATCCCCAAAGGAGGTCTGGTTCTACCTCCCCGGCAGCCAGGTCTGACATCGGTACAGTTTTATTACTTTAAACACCCCAAAGCAAACCCCAGCCAAAGCTCCCGCAGCTGCAACTCCATGTGACAACCACTGGGGAAAAAACCATGTTCAACAGTACAAACTGCCACCGTCCAGCGGAACCTTCTGCTTGCTTGAGACATCTCTGTGGCCACTTTTTAGCCTTTTACTGATTTATCCATGGTTTCTATCCAGGGCTGCAACAGCTGCTGTCTGAAAAAGCTGCCAAAACTTCAGACAACTCTTGTGAGATAAACCCACAACTTCTGCTGCGAGACCACTTGCTTACGGCCTTGTGTAGAAATAACCACCTAGTGTGTCTCAAATTCTGCAGCTCCCTATCAGTTTGCACTTCCATGCGGTCTCTCACAGACTACAATGTTGAAGAGCTATGAAAAAAAAAAAGACGTGAAATTGCAACTTTCTGAGAGGAAAGGGCAGCAGTGCCTGCTGTTTAGGTCCCTAAGATGTCCCCAGAGCACGTGGACGTCCAGGCAGCCGCACGCAGCCTTCGCGCCAAAGTTCTCACGTGGTTTAGGGCCAAGCGAGGCTCCTCCTGGCTGCCTGCATCTGCCTGCAGCCAGCTCGGGCAGGCAGGCAGCCTCCCCCAGGCACCCCACACCCTCCAGCAGCTCCATCCTCTCCACCGCTGCTTCCCTACCCTGCAGCGAGCGCATTTTCCACAAGCAGAGGTGGAAGCATCGCTGACACCAGCGCGGCATCGCACAGCACCTGACACTCCTCCGCACGACGCTCTCCACCAGTTGGTCCAGAAACGAGGTGACACTTCTCAACGGAAATCATCTACGAACCTGCAGCTTTGTGTAAACACGCTGGATGACTTTTTTTTCCCCAGTGTTGCCCGGTGGTGGTTACCAGAGCCCGTCCCTTGGAAGAGACAATGCTCAGGCTTCCACAGCGGCGGGTCAGGCGCTGGCTCACCTCGGTCCTTCTCCCCCTTCTCCCCTGGGGTTTTTGCCCCAGCCCAGCTCCTGGCAGTGCCACCACCCCAGGGCACCATCCCCTTCTCCCTCCACCCCCTGCAGAGGCTCTGCAGGGGCCAGCGCCGGCCCCTTCCCCAGGGCATCGCCCAAGGCCAAGGGCGAAGCCAGCCAGAGGTGCCCGTCAGAGCTCAGGTCAGGCAGGGCAGCAGTGCCGGACCATCGCTGTGCCAGGCGATGCTAATGGATCCTAAAAAAAATCGGTATTAATAGCTGATCTGTATTTATTAGCACAGAGAGAACATCAAGTGCTGAAACCAATACCGCTGCTGTAGCATACCCAGATTTAAAAATAGCCCAATAAGGCTGTCAACACAGGGCGGTAAGATAAAAAAATCCATATGTTGACATGGTTAGGTAATGCGCAGGGACAAAATAAGTAGAGTGAATTGATAAGTGGACGGGTTTTTAGGCAGCCCTATTAAATAATTCTGCAGGTCTAGAATGTGAAATGAGAACCGGGCCTAAAAAAGTGAAACTCAGACTGTGGCAATGTCTGTAATTAACGCGAAGTCAGGACCGCACACGTCTACCTGTGCCGGAGCGTGGCACCACAGGGAGCCTGGCTCAGCCCGGTGCGGAAGAGACTACGCTGACCGGCTTAGTTTTGTGCGTGGGACAGTATTTCCCAGCATTTTAGCAGGAAACTGGATTATTTCATCAGAGTTGCCCCTCTCTTGTATCCATTCTTAGCTGCCAAGTGCAGCTCGGGTCTCCGGAGGCCGACAGCCCAACGGCATCCCGCGGGGTGCTCTGACTGCACCTCTAACACACTCCACAGATAACATTTTACTGCCCGCCCAAGGTGAAAAAGCAGATTTTAGGCTGGATTTGTGCGTTCGATGCTTTACTTTGCCTTTTGCCTGGCATCCATGCAGTGTTATCCCCAGCACCGTGGATGTGAGGGGCGTCTGCATCTTTGCTGCAGTTCCTAATAGGTTCCGGGACACTGGGAAGAGTCTAGTGTTTCCTAACATCACTAATTTATGTCCAGAGATACTCTGCGTTTTACAGTTATTGGTATCTTATAATAAATAATGCAAAGGTATGTGCTTTTCAATGCATTCAGTAAATACTTTCCTTGAACTGTTAAGTTTGCTCTTGAAAAGGCACCATAAAGGCAAGCGTTGTTCCTTGACATGCATTTATCAGAAGAGAAAAATGGAGTGAGCACTCTAATAAAATAAAGTTATTTTCCAGGAAACCTGCCTACAGAAAGAGAAACGTTTTAATAGTGGAGGGAAGGGAAGCGGCCATCTTGATTTAAGAACAATTTGATTTATTAACTGCAGTTAGTACCGAACATATTCTATGGAAGAAAATGGACAACTGGCAAGAATTGAAAGCCATAACTGTGGAAAATAAGTATTTCCTTTTCTTCTACACTGGACTAAAGACGCTTTACATAGAAATGATATAGAAACTGCTCAGAAATAGACTCAGTCCTGCCTCACTTAACGTTGACTGAAGTGGACCCCTGCTGATTTAAGGGCATTAAGAGCGGTCCAAGGCCTGACACGGCCGGGCTGGGACCCCCTGGAGGGACAGGCTGCCCTCACCGAGCGTGGGTTTGTCCTGCAGTGGCCACAAAGGGAATGGTTCAAAATTACTGCTTTAGAACAGAACTAGGTAGTGCTTAGAAATAAAAAAATAAAATCAAATAGTGCGCCCGGAGTCAGTGTGGAGAGGCGGGAGGTGAGGCAGATGATGAGAATGAGCCCCAGAATCTCTGCAGTTCTCAGCGCCCCACGAAGACACAACTACTCCGACGATCAACTTTAAATACACAAGACGCTCCGTTGAGCTCTTTATGAGTGTGTTTGCAAGCCTGAGGTGAAGCGTGCGCTCAGCAGAGCCCTGCCAAGGGGCTGTCCCCTGGATCCCCTGCCCTCCCGAGCCAGCTGAGCCTGGCACTCGCTTCACCCAGCGTCAGGGAAAAGCGGAGCATCCCATGTCCTCAGCGTCGGATGCAGCCTCCGCTCCCGCCCGCCGCAGACTCATCGCGCCTGGGGACACACCTCTCTTTCCTGAAGAAAATTTGCTCTAAACTGCCCTTTTTTAATGGCTTTCAAAACAATTCACATGAAAAAAGAACCATATCACACTGCTTTGGAAGAATCACGACCCCACTGCAACCAGGAGCTGGAGTGACTGATGTGTCCTGCATCCGTTCCAGCATCTGCATCCCCATCGGCTTGGAAAGGATCTGCAGAAAAGTGGTGATTTTTAAAATTTTATTTCTGCAAGCCCATCCGAGTTCTGGTTTCCTTGTGAACTTCACACGCTTCTAATTTAAGCTCAATTTTTTTTGTGACTGAGTATCATTAAATTGAGTATTTCTACTAATAGTTCATTTGTCTTATTTTCTGCAACAATAACTCTTATTTTCCATTTTCTTCCTCAGAGGAGAGGAACCTAGCCAGCCCATGCATTACAAATAGCTATAAATCCTGAAAAATATCTAGAAGCATTTCAGCTGGTAAGTATTGCCTGTAAAATTTCCGTGTATAAAGACCGAGGCGCTGGGGAATGCGTTCTCTCCCGAAAGACGAATGCATGGCCACCGCCAGCACAGGGCAGTGCCGCACCGGTGTTCGGCCAAATCCCACCCTCCAAACCCCCCAGCACGGGGCAGGGATGGGTCCTGGGGTGAGGAGGAGGAGGAGGATGGTGGGTGTGTGTTCACATGAACACTGCTGGTGGCTCGCACAGCCAGAGCAAGCCCATGTCCTGCACCCGAGAGCGAGGGACAGGGACCGTGCTGCTGGCAGAGGATGGGCAAACTCTGCTCGAGGCTGCACTTGGGGCAAGTGTGCCAACGTAGAAATGATGACTGCTCAAGCAAAGGCAAAAACATTGACGTGGAATCTTCCAGTGGCTAATGCCACCATGGCCAGAGCTGCGGGGAGGCCAGGGAGCGAGGTCCTGCAGGTGTGGGAGCCGGCCTGTAAGGGGCACTGGGCGGTGATGCCTACGGGCAGGGGGGCTTTGCCAACCCAGATTTGGGACCACATGCTGTAGAGACAGGCACGGAGGGAGCTGTGGAGGCTACAGACCCATCCCATTTATTTTCCTGGAGCCTGACACCAGTTTCCTTTGGCTACTGGAAGCGTTAATGAACCAGCTCCCGTGATTCTCTGTCCTGTGAAGCACCGACGCAGCACGAGCCCGGCTCCGGCTCCTCATACAAACAAAACCCCGACACAAATCTGACGTTGATCCATCTCCCCCCTCAGGTATCTCTACTTTTAAACCAATTAGGCAAGGGGTTTTTAACCAGAAACCCAAGAGCACTGTTTAGCAGTCTGAAATTTCTCAGGGCCATACTTCATGGTTTACTTTTGCTGAAAAAAGCTTCACTTCATCTTAATCTCTAAATTTGGTTCTCTGCAGTTTCTCAAGTTAACTAACACCTTCCGATAATCACCCATTTTATGATGTTTTTACTCTAACAGCAAACCTATGGACCTAGAATCAAACAGCAGATGTTAAGAAGCAGCCAAGGAGACAACAATATTCCCTTAATCCAGCAGTAATTTCTCTCTATGGTTCGTAAGGATAAGCCATGAATATTGATCTCCTGTATGCGGTTTCATGCGGGTGTAGTCCAAAGTCAACTAAACCCAGTTATCTGTCTGATGGAACTAAAAAATGTTCCTCAATTTGATTTCAGAGAGAACTCAATGTGAAGGAAATTTAATTATGCTAGTAATACTGAACACAATGAAATGGCCATCAAAACGTTTTCCAAAGGTTTGAAATGTTTTTCTTTCATTATGATTCACTTAAAGCAACCTCTTGTATATCTGTGTTACTACAATCTCTTAAAAACTAGGCCTCAAAAATCAATTTGATTACCTCTCTGAATTAAGTATGCACAAATGAAAGCAATTGAGATCGATACAAATTAGGTTAAGTACTCCACTGTGTACAAAATCATTATGTAACAGAAACAATTTGAATGAAGATGCAAATAATCACATTGTGGGGGTGTGCAGCCAGTGCGCCTTCACCTGCCCGCTTCCATCTGCTGCACACACACGAGACCCTCCCGATCTCTGTGATCCCTGCGACTGCCTCCGACGGCATCGAGCCAGAAAAACAGAGCGTGCCCACAAGTGAGAGGTGCAGCACGGAGCGTTAATTCCGTTCTTCCAGAGAAGATCCGCCGTTATCGGAGGAGATCTCTTTGCTGGCCCGAACCAACCCTCCCGTAACAGCAAGATGCTCCCTACGCCACGATTCCCGTTTGGAGATACAGGGATTCCTACAACGCCCCGAGAAAGCAGCACACAACCTTGCTGCCAGGAGCAGGTTTTCTTGGTACTCAACCTGATTTTTCTCTTTCCAAATTCCGTCACGGAAGAAACGCCTTCCTCTCCCGAGGTCTTGCATCCTTCCGCTATTTGAGAAAAAAAGATGAATGGGTTTGGGGATTTGGTTCTTTTATATTTCCTTCTGGCATGTAGCAGGTCTCAGGCTATTCATGTCAGATCTTATAAATCTGCTGGGTGGCTGAAATGGGGCTGTAAATTCTGCGGGGCAGGGGCTGCTTCCTCCCGTGCAGAGCTGCAACACCCAGCTCCGTGCAGGATCTCTGACAAGGGCCTCTAAGTACTCTTGTAATATACTTCCATCATTAATACAGAATAATAAATAATAGATGGGATAGGGCCAATTTATTGCACTCTAGGGCGAGAACGAGTGGAGGCTCGGTGCGCACGCGGTGCAGTTTCAGTGTGTTCCTTGTCACCCAGCGGCCACGAGCTCCCACCCTGCACGGAAGTGGCTTCCCCCCCGTTTCTCTTCCGTGGCCGAGGCAGGGAGCGTCCCCTGACACCCAGCCCCCTTTACAAACACGCTTTTCTGCCAGCTGCAAAAGCAACAGAGCCGACTTCTGACGGATTTCTGTTCAGAGTTGACGGTGAGCTCATAAGCTCTGTTTTCCAGCAGCTGGGGACGCGGGAGCTCTCCCTCCGCCGGGATCGCCGCCCAGCCGGCGTGAGCTCAGGCCGAGGCCTTGTTGTGAGCTCTCCCTTCTCCCCCCAGACTCCTGCCTTCACAAGAAGGGGTGCGACCACCCACAGTGACCAGTCAGACCTCTGGTCCCGGGTGCAGGGACACCCCGGGGTACCCCGCCGGCTGCGTGGGGAGGGACAGACACGCTGCGTAACTGCACCAACTGTGCCGAGGGGCCAAAACAGACGAGCGCTGGTCGGAGGGGCAGCTGCTGTCAGAAACACAAGCTGATGGAAAAAGTAGAAGCGGCTGCGATGAGCAGCATCACCCGGCGCAGCGCTGGTACCACTCCCCGGCACTGCCGCAGCAGCGAGGCTGCGCAGGGACTCTGCCCAGGCCCAGAAAAGTGTCAGATCCCTCAAGCTGCCCTCGGCGAGTCCTTCGCTTCTAACACCTGGGAGATTTATGTCTCCTCTTGTCCTGGAGATTCTCCCTTTCGAAGCCTCAAACAGTTTCCAGCTGAATTATAACACTTTTCTGTAACGAGGATTTATATTCCCCTCGTCCGAGCACAGAGCTGGAACCAGCCCTTCCCCACAGCGAGTGCTCTGCCTGGTGTGGCAGCATCTGCCAGCGATGCACCAGCACCTCCCCGCAGGTACCAGAAGATCGCTGTGACCTTCCCCCCGCTCCCTGGGGAAGGGGAGTGCCTCAGGCATCTTTGCCAAGAAAGGACTGGGAATTTAAAGCTGAGGCAGGTGAGCCAGCACTGAACAGGAGTCTGAAATCTTCGAGTGGATTAGAATTTTAAATATCTTGCCGACTGCATCTAGCGGCTTTCGCTTCCTGCGCTGCAGCTCCCTCCTGGCGTCTCACACTCACAAGTCAGGGTCATGAGCCCAGTTCCTACGGCAAGGGGAAGGTCGGATCTAGGGAGCTCTTGCTGCTGCCTCCAGACCCAGCTTGTCTTCAGAAATTCTGACTCATGGGAGAAAGCAGGAGATGATTATTCCCTTTCCACGGCTGTCACTGACAGGGCACCATGAAGAACAGGAGAGGACAGGAGCGAAGCTCTGCCAGCTGCTCCGGGACAGACAGACCCGTGCTGCCTTCCTGGCTCTGCCAGCTCTTCACCACGGCTGGATACACAAAGCGAGAGCAGGCCTGGGAGGAGGGATGCTGCCTGCCACGCAGTCGGGTTCCCATCCCCTTCCTCCCCGCAGCTCTGGGGAGTGTCCTTCCCCACCAAGGAAGCACGGGGCGGCGAGGAGGGGAGCGAGCTCCGGGCATCCTCACCTGATACGGGCATGGAAGGCACAGGGGAGAGGGAAACTGTGCTTGGGAAGCTCTCCGAGGAAGACTTCCTCCTGCTCTTCCTTTCTCTTCCTCAGCATGTGCTGCCTGCCAAAGCTTAATGCCTCAGCACAGGCCCCCGTTCTTAAATGCCCATTATGACAAGATGAGATCTGCTGGAAAATCACCACTGCTCATAAATATGTTCCCTGCTTACTTAGAGATATTTTGGTCTCAGAGACAATTTGCGTTTTGGGAAACTGCCAGCCTCTATCGCTTGTCTAATAATTCCTTTGTGCAGCATTTACCAGTGGTTTGAGTCCCCTTTTTTTCACAATGGAGTAGTTTGATTTTACAGCTCAAAAACCCCAAACAGCCCCAAAACACTCCAATTTCTTTTTTGATTGCATTTCTATCTGCCATCAGCAAGTTGTCTGGCTGATCTTATCACTGAACCCATTTGAGATTAGTCTATTTTGTATGATTTCTGCGTACAAAAAATCCTCTATAAATCAGAGAGCCTTTTATGCAAAAGTCTGCAAGATTGATAGAGCTGGCTACAGAATCTTTTACCTTGGAAAAAGAGAGGCATTATCTGTCCCATTGGACAGAATGCTTTCTCTGCATATTCATCTCCAAAGTATGATGGGGCTTTTTCTAGAGAAGACAGGAGACAAGATAGGAGTCTTAAATACAAACAGATTGCTATCAGAAGAAAGGGAGTAATTTTTTTGCTGTGTCTAGCGGGGATAAGATGAGAAGCAAAGGATTTAAAAGACAAAAAGGGAGATTAAGGCTAGTCATTAAGGACTTTTTTGTACCTGTAAGCCCTGAAAGAGATTGCCTAGGTAGCCTGAGAAATCCCCACTGCTGGAGATTCTTGAAGAAGGGGGCAGACTGTCAGGACATGTGATGTCTCAAGTCCTTTGCAGCCTTGCTTTCCCTGTTAGATTAATTCTCCGACACCTGCAGAGCCCCGTTTCCTCTCTGAAGACAGCCACAGGGGAGCTTCTCTGCTGCGAGGAGTCTGCTACTTCTAATGCCTGGAGACTCAGACTAGACATGTTGGGTTACTGGCAAGAAGCTTGTCAGCCCTGAGTAATGTCTAATTGGAAGGGATGAAAAAGCCTCTTGCAACTGTTGGATTGGAGGAACATCTACGACAAGATTTTGTGAATAATACAAGGGAATAGGGCTAAGGATGAGCAATCAGGGCCACGGTGCAGAAAAAAGCGCAAAGTTTGAGTCAAAACGACCCTATAAAGAGCGAGGGAAGAAACTGCATCAATTACTGGAAAATAATTCTTTTGGAAAAAAATGTTCTCTGTGTTCCTCACCACAAACAAATTCTGGCAGTTTTCAGCTGCAGAGGAATATTTGAGTTTGGGATATTTCAGTTCAAATGGTGATGGCCAAGAGATACTAGGAAAAAAATGAGATGCTGGAAAAAATCTAGTGGGGAAATAGTGTAGAACAGCTTGGAAAAGCTCAGCATGAGTAACACATGTTGATCGACTAAGTGTTTCTTTAAAAAAGTAGAGGACAAAAAGGATAGAAAAGCATTTAACGTGGTCAGATTTAACTTTATCAACCGATTGAGAAACTGATAAAGCCTGGTTGCTTAACAAAAATGGTATTCAGATTTCTGCACGGCAGAAATGTCTTCAGAAATAATGTGGAACAAAAAGATAGGGCAGGATATTATTTCAGAAAGTTGGTCCATGAGAAATATAATTTATCACCCAGCACCACAATTTACCGCATGGATTGTTCAAACACAACCACTAATCTATAGCTGAAGAGAGTACTAATATTTCAAGCCGCTAAGCACCTTTCAAAGAATCTTTATGTACCTGTACATTTAGTTCAACGCTAAGAAATAGTTTTATATATAGATAACGCACTTGACACAGATGTTATTAAGCCTTAATTTTTAGCTGTAGCTATAGACAACAAAATAGTCTCAGAATTCAGAGAAAGAGGCCGAGGACAGACAACAGCAGTCCGGCTGTCCACAACCCACCCCCTGCAAGGACTGTCCCGGGCGCGGGGGGGCCGGCAGCACCCCCACCTTGGCGGGATGTGGAGCCATCCCCCTCGCCCCTCTGTTGTGCCCCCCGCTCCACTTCACCGGGGTCTGGGCCAGGGAGAGGCGGCAGCCACGGCCTGTCCAGGGTCCCTCACCCTCCCCTGCTCCCCTCCCTTCCCCTTTCCTCCCAGCTCTCCCACCCCCCCATCCCTGTCCTGTCCACCCGTTCCTCTCCAGTCTCCCCATCCCTGTCCTGCTCCCCCATCCCTGTCCTGCCCCCCATCCCTGTCCTGCCCCCCCATCCCTGTCCTGCTCCCCCCATCCCTGTCCTGCCCCCCATCCCTGTCCTGCCCCCCCATCCCTGTCCTGCTCCCCCCATCCCTGTCCTGCTTCCCTATCCCTGTCCTGCCCCCCATCCCTGTCCTGCCCCCCCATCCCTGTCCTGCCCCCCCATCCCTGTCCTGCTCCCCTATCCCTGTCCTGCTCCCCTATCCCTGTCCTGCCCCCCCATCCCTGTCCTGCCCCCCATCCCTGTCCTGCCCCCCATCCCTGTCCTGCCCCCCCATCCCTGTCCTGCTCCCCCCATCCCTGTCCTGCTTCCCTATCCCTGTCCTGCCCCCCCCATCCCTGTCCTGCTTCCCTATCCCTGTCCTGCCCCCCATCCCTGTCCTGCCCCCCCATCCCTGTCCTGCCCCCCCATCCCTGTCCTGCTCCCCTATCCCTGTCCTGCTCCCCTATCCCTGTCCTGCCCCCCCATCCCTGTCCTGCCCCCCATCCCTGTCCTGCTCCCCCCATCCCTGTCCTGCTTCCCTATCCCTGTCCTGCCCCCCATCCCTGTCCTGCCCCCCATCCCTGTCCTGCCCCCCCATCCCTGTCCTGCCCCCCCATCCCTGTCCTGCTTCCCTATCCCTGTCCTGCCCCCCATCCCTGTCCTGCCCCCCATCCCTGTCCTGCCCCCCCATCCCTGTCCTGCTCCCCTATCCCTGTCCTGCCCCCCCATCCCTGTCCTGCCCCCCCATCCCTGTCCTGCCCCCCCATCCCTGTCCTGCTCCCCTATCCCTGTCCTGCCCCCCCATCCCTGTCCTGCCCCCCATCCCTGTCCTGCTCCCCCATCCCTGTCCTGTCCCCCCATCCCCGTCCCGCCCCCCCGTTCGCCGCCGCTGTCCGTGGTGCTGACGCCGCCGCCGCTCCCGCCCCCTCCCGGGGGTCCGCCCGCTGCTTCCCCCGGTGGGGTTCGACACCCCCCGGACCCTGCCCACAGCAGGCAGAGGTCACAGGGGAAAAAAGCCGAGCTTGTCCCCGCGAGGGCCACACGCTCCGGGGACCGGACACTCGCGGCCAGCAAAGGCCAGGCACGGCCGGCGCGTTCACGGGTTGGGGGGGGGGGGGGCGTCATGGAGCCTCGAGCTCCCGTGAAACCGGGTCCTCGGAGCCCGTGGGGGGGAGAGAGAGACACCCCCGGAGGAGGGAGAGAGGGAGAGACCCTCGGACAGGGATTGGGACCTCGGAGGGAGAGACACCGCTGGAGAGGGACCTCCGGGGGGAGAGACATCGCCGGAGAGGGACCCCCGGGGGGAGAGGGACCCCCGGCAGCGGCCGCTGGCCCTCGGGCGAGGGCAGGCCGAAAGGAGCAGGGCTGACAAAGCCGCCCCCCCCTCCCCGGGGCGGGGGGAATACGGCGAGGTCAGCGCGCCCGTTCGCCCCGATGAATCCTTGACGGTGTTTTGGGACAAAACCGTTTCATCGTCACTAACGTGATTCAGCGACCGGGAAATGTCAACCCCCGCTGCGGGCGATTCGCTGACCGGCTCGGGAAAACGGCAAATCTGCGGGCCGGCCGTGCCCGCCGGGGCGAGTGGTCGCCACCGGGCCATTTGAGGCAAGCAACGGCTCCTGGGCAAGCAAACCCCAGCAGGAGCTCGCCACCCGCGGAGCCCCCCGCAGCCACGCACTCGGAAACACGCGGGGGTCTCCCCCGGCCCCCCAGGACCCGCCTGAGCCCGGCGGCACCGGGGGATTTCCCGGCGCTTTTCCCGTGTTTTCCCGGCGGGGGTTGGCGGTACCGGTAGCCCGGCTTCGCGGGGAAGCCCGGCCTTAGGCCGCGGCTCCCGGTTCATCCACCCGAGCCCTGCGCGGACCAACGCACCGACTCACCTTGAGATTCGTGTTTTTTACCCCGGCAGAAATTCAGGGAGCGCCCGGCGGGGCGGCAGCCGGGCCAGGCTCCCCCGGGTCGCTCCGGTTCCTGCCCGGAGCCCCCGCGGCTCTGGGGCCGCCCCCCCCCCCCCCCCCCGGGAACCCGGGGACGTTTTAGGGACGAGGCAGCGGGGGTGATGCAGACCGAAAACCCGGGGAGCGGCGGGGTTTCTCGCGATTCGTTTTGCGGGAGAAGCGGCTGCCCGAAGCCCAGGGCGGGTCCCCAAAAGCCCCGTCCCTGCTCCAGCTGCCCCGGGGGGAGCCCGATGTCCCCCGGGGAGGCCACTCGCCCCTTCCCCCGGCTGCACCCGCCGCAAGACACTCGCACGGTCCTTTACAGACTCCCAAGAAGAGATAACAAGCACAGAAATAATAATAGAATAGAATAGAATAGAATAGAATAGAATAGAATAGAATAGAATAGAATAGAATAGAATAGAATAGAATAGAATAGAATTATATATCTTCTATAATAAGAAAAAATAATAAGCACACCCCACTGCCACCGCTCCCACGGGGAGAAGCGGGATTTCCCTCCAAAGACAGCAGATTTTCATCAGTTGTAAGGAACAACTTACAGGAGCACGGGGCAAACTGGCCAGTTTTCAGGAATCTGAAATACTTTCGTCTCATTCCCCTCACTCAGAGGGGTTTAAGCAGGTGAGTAAAGGAAGCACCGAGGCAATGAGGCTGCATATTCACACGTGGTGATAAAAAAAAAAAAAAAAATAAAATCGATTTCCCGAAGGGAACGGTAATTTGCAAAGGTCTTTTCCGCTCCGGCTCCCGCTCCACGAGCAACCCCGCGCCCACTCGGCGACCGAGCTCTCCCCAAACTTTACTCCTGGATGCAAAAGGCGTTCGGGGGGGACTGGGACGGCGGAGATCCGGAATTCTGGATGCGTTAACTCCGCGGGTATGGCAGAAAACCAGAAACCCCCGGTGCTGTCTCCCGGCGGGTGCGGAGATGCGATTTCTGATTTTCTGCCCTGTACGTGCAGCTTCGTGGGGAACCCCCCACCCGGGGCCGGTGCTGGGAAGGAAAAGCACCAGCAGCTTTACTGGAAATGAGCCGGCTCAGGTTCCAGATCAATGAAAACTGGGTCCACGCATTTATGCCCCTGTTGCCAGCATTAATGCTCTTTTAATCTTCTAAACATTATCTGCATCGATTTCCCTCCAGATACGCGTTTGTGTGAGAAGGCGACATCCCCGCGTGCTCCGGCAAAAAAAAAAAAAACAAAACAAAAAAAAACAAACCACAAAAAAACCCCAACAACCCACCCCAAACCTGACGCTCCTGTTGCAGACAAACCTCGGGACCTTGGTTTGGCTAAAGAACCAGAAGACCTGGATGCCCAGGGGGTGGGGGGGCGAGGACGGGGTGGGGGGGCGAGGACGAGAGGGGCTGGCAGTCGCCGTTCGAGCCGAGGAGCTCAGCACCCTCCTCCCCCGAGCCTTCCTCCCCCCGGCCCGGCCCAAACGCGCTGCGGGGCCGCGCAAACCCTGCCGCAGGCAGCCCCCGGCCGGCCCGCAGGGCTGAGCTGCCGCAGGGCGCGGAGGGGGGGGGCCGGGGCTGCCCCAACACCCCCCCAAACCGCATTGTTCCGCCGGAGACAAAGGAGGGGCGAGCGCCCACCGGGGCCTCCCGCTCGCCCCGTTGCCTTGCGGGCTGTCGGACGCGTGGAACTACCGCGGTGCCACCGCGGGGAGCGGGGCAGAGCCGCAGGGGGGACACAGCGTAGGGCAGAGACCCCTTCGGTCGCCCCGGGGCGAGTGGCAGCCCCGCGGCCAGCCGGCTCGCGCCTGCCCCCGGCTGATTAATCCGTCCGGGTTGGAATCAATCGGGATAAAAAGAGCGACGGAGCCGTCGGAAGACCCTGCACCGGGTGTTCAAACCGCGCCGGCGGACATTGCGCGCCGCGGCAGCGCGGGGGGGGACACGCACGACACGGACACGGCACCGCGGCTGCCCACGCGTGTCCGCCCGTGTCGCGGCCGCCGCACGACCCGCCGCTACCAGACGGGCGGTTTCCACGGAGGGGGCAAATCCACGCCGGAGGGGGGGGGCCTGCCCCCAGTCCCCCGTGACCGCGGGGGGGGCTGCACCCAACGGACGCGTTTCTGCCGGCACCGCTCTGCCCCGCGGCACGGGATGGCGACGGGTCTGACACCCCCCCCTCAACGCTCCGTCCCTCGAGCCCCCCGGTGCGACGCGGCAGCGGCGGGGACAGGGACCCCCCCACACCCCCCCCCGCGGCCCCCGCAGAACAATGGGGGCTGCGGAACCCCGCGCCCGCGCCAGGGGGAGCCCGCGCGCCCTCCGCGGGACAATGCGGCCGATCCGCGGGGATGCGCGGAGCTGCCACCCCCCCCCCTCCCAAACCAGCCCGACTCCGGGACCCCGCGGACACACACACACCCCCCCCGCCCCCGGCTCTCCCGGTGCTCGCTGAGAGCGCGGAGCGGCGCGGCCGCCCTCCCGCACCGCGGCCGCTCAGAGAGCTCCTCCGGCGGCCCCGAGCCCCCGCTCCGCCGGTCCCCGGGGCGGTCTGCGCAGGTACCGGCGGGGATGGGGAGGGGGTGCCGGGACACACATACCCCCCCACACACAAGAGCCCCGAGCCTTCGTCCGGCCGCCGGCAGCGGGCGAGGCGGAGCGCGGGGCCGGTACCGGCGGGGAGCTCCCCGCGGAGCCGGCGCCCCGGTCCCCCCCGCTCGGTCCCGCCGGCCCGCACCTACCCGCCAGGCGCAGGGCCGACATCCTCTGGAACTCCGGCTCCTGCAGCCACTTCCACATCCTCCGGAAGGTCTCCCGGCCGGACTTGAGTTTACTCCAAGGCTTGGGGTTCCGCAGCAAGTCCGAGAGGGTCCCCTGAGAGCGGCAGAGCACCCGCTGCGCGAAGATGGCCTGCGGGATGCTGTAGCGCTTCAGCTCCGCCGTGATCCTTTGGGCCACTTCTTTGGTGTTGATCTCCTCCAGCTGCCCCGAGCCGCTCACCGGCGGCCCGGAGGAGGAGGAGGAGGAGGAGGGCGGCCGCTCCCGGCCGGCGGGCAGCGCGGGCCCGTGGGGCGGCGGGGGGCCGGGCCCCGCGGCGTGGTGCATGCCGTTGAGGTGGGGCATCATGGCCGGGGGGGTCCCCAAGCCCCGGGAGAGGTGCTGCTCCCCCCGCGCCAGCATGGCAGCGTGGGCGTCGAAGTTGGGCCCCAGCATCTTGTCGTGGCCCGGCGGCCCGTAGCCGTGGAGGCCCTGCTGGGCGCCGTGGAGGGGGCCCAGCCCGTTGCCCAGCGGCGAGAGGCTCTGCCCCATGGCGGGCATCTCCTTGTAGGGCCCGTAGAGGTTGTTGACGGCGGGCAACCCGCGCTCGTCCCGCATCAGGGCGAAGCTGCCGCTGACGTTGCCCGGGAGGCGCTGGTGCGGGTGGTGCGGGTGGTGGGGGTGCGGGTGGTGGTGGGGGTGCGGGTGGTGGAACTTGTCGGAGACGGTGGAGATGGGCGGCAGGGGCTGGAGCGGCGTCAGGGTGGTGTAGGTGCTGCTCATGCCCATGCCGGGCGGCGAGGACTCGCAGGGCATGCTCATGGCGTGGTGCAGCGGGATGGAGAGCTCGGCGCGGTATTCGGCGGGGCCGTCCAGCAGCGAGGCCATGCTGGACACCATGGCCGGCCGGGCGGCGGCGGCGGCGGCGGCGGCGGGGGGCAGCTCCTGGGGCGGCGGCGGAGGCGGCGGCGGCGGCGGCGGCACCCGGAGCGGCCCAGCGCTGCGGCCGCCGTGGTGGGGGCTGGGGCTGCCCATCAGCTCCGGCTCATGGCCGGCCGCCCCGTGCAGGCTGCCCAGCGGCTCCATCGCCATCTCGGGGTTCATGGCGCAGGCACCCGCTTCCCTGGCGAGGAGGCATCGACGGGCGCTGCGGCCGCTCCTCATCCGCTCATCGTGAGGAGGAGGAGGAGGGCGGCGGCGGCGGCGGCGCCCGGGGGGGTGCGCGGGGGGGGCGGCTGCGGCCCGAGGCCGCCGGGGCAGCGGGGCAGCGGCCGCTCAGCCGGGCCCAGGCCGGCCCCGCGCCATGTCCGCCCCGCGCCGCCGCCGCCGCCGTCTGCGGGCGGCGGGAGCTGTCCAGGGCGCGCCGCGCCTGGCCGCGCCCGCGGGGCCGGGCCTGCGCCCTCACGGGCGGCGAGGGGCGGGGCGAGCGCCGGCGGCCAATGGCGGCGCGGGACGCGGGGCGGGGCGGCCAATGGCGGCGCGGCGCCCAGGAGGGGCGGGGCGACGGGTAGGGACCCCGCCGGGCCCTTAAAGGCGCCGCGGCCCTTTTGTAACCGCGGGGTCCTTCAGGCAGCGCCGCGCCGGAGTCCGCCGGTCCGGGCATCGCCGCGGCCCCGAGCCCCAGCCCTGGGGCTCCTCGCGGCCCCTCAGCCCCTCCCGGGGCTCCTCGCGGCCCCTCAGCCCCCCCCGGCTCCTCGCGGCCCTTCAGCCCTCTCGGTCCCGGCCCGGTGAGCGGCTCCCCCGAACGGCGCCGCACCGCGTCCCGGAGGCGGCAGCCCCGCGCTCCCGGCTGCCCGCGGTGCCTTTGTGCGGAGCCGGCGGTGAGGGCACCGGGGAGCCGTGACCCATTTCTTCCGCTCGGAAGCCGGAGGGCGAGCAAGGAGGGGCCTGGGGCTGCCCCGGAGCTCGGGGGTGTCCGGTGCGCGCAGCCCCCGCCGCCGCGGGGACCCCCCGGGGCTGGCGGCCCCCGCGCTCTCCCGCCTGCCCGTTTGCAGCCGAGGCGCGGCGTCGACCGGCGTTAGGAGCTGAATTAAACGCGGTTTGGGAAAAGCGGCGCTGTGACCGTGACCGTGAACGAACCGGCCCGGCCACGGCAGGCACCGGTGTCCCCGTGCCGGGCGCGGAGCCTCCGCGACCGCGGGCGCGCCCCACGCACACGCGTGTGTCGAGGGAAGGGTCGGGTCCCCGGCCGCCCGCAGCCCCGCTCTGCGCCGGGGAGGCCGAGCCCACGGGCACGAGCCGGCGTGGCGGCGGCGAGCGGCGGGGAACTCTGCCCTCGCCAAAACCGCCCGGCCACCGAGGCGCGGCGGGGAGCTGCCACCCCCCGGCCCCATCCCGCCTCGCGGCTCCGGAGCCCCCAGGTAGGCTCCTGCGTGGGGGCGGCCCAGCCCTGTCCCCCCCGGGGCTGCGCTGGAAGTGGGGGGCAGCGGCGGGGAACACCCCGCGGGCTCCAGAGGGGCCTCGAGCGCGGCCGTAGCCGCGGCACACGGCGCGGTGTCGGTGCTGCGGGGAGAGGCAGGGAGGGATGGAAGCGGGCAGCGGGCAGGCAGCTGTGCGGGCAGGCGAGGAGGTGGGCAGGGGGGGCCCAGTGGGAGCAGGGCCCGTGGGGACAGGAGCCCCCGGCACGGAGCTGGCAAGCGGGGACCTGCCTGCTCCGGCCAGGCCCCGTCCCCTCTGCACAGCCCACTGCCGGACAACCGCCTCGGCCGGGCTGGTCCCGCTCGTCCCAGGCTGGGCTGTGCTGGGCGGGGCTGTGTTGAGGCGTGTTAGGGTGTGCCATGCCATCAATGCCATCACAAACATGGATGGTGCCGTGTCGAGGCGTGTTGGGCCATGCCATGCCATCCCAATGATGGACTGTGCCATGTCAAGACATGTTGGGCGGTGCCATGCCATCAATGCCATCACAAACATGGATGGTGCCGTGTTGAGGCATGTTGGGCCATGCCATGCCATCCCAGTGATGGACTGTGCCATGTCAAGACGTGTTGGGCTGTGCCACTCCATTGCAATGACGGATGGTGCCGTGTTGAGGCATGTTGGGCCATGCAATACCATCCCAATGATGGACTGTGCCATGTCAAGACATGTTGGGCGGTGCCATGCCATCAATGCCATCACAAACATGGATGGTGCCGTGTTGAGGTGTGTTGGGCCATGCCATGCCATCCCAGTGATGGACTGTTCCATGTCAAGACGTGTTGGGCTGTGCCACTCCATTGCAATGACGGATGGTGCCGTGTTGAGGCATGTTGGGCCATGCTGTGCCATCGCAATGATGGACTTGGCCGTGGCAAGACATGTTGGGCTATGCCATGCTGTCGCACTGATGGGCTGGGCCATGTTGAGGCATATTGGGCCATGCCGTGCCATTGCAATGGTGGACAGTGCCAGGTCAAGACGTGTTGGGCCGGGCCGTGCCATCGCAATGATGGACGGTGCCATGTCAAGGCGTGTTGGGCCGTGCCGTGCCATCCCAGGCTGGGCCATGCTGGGCTGTGCCGCACCGTGCCAGGCTGTGCCCGAGAGTGCCGTGCCGTGCCTGGTGGTGTTGGGCTGTGCCGTGCAGGCTGTGCCGTGTTGTGCCATGTTGTGCCACGCTGTGCCTGACTGTTGGGCCGTGCCGTGCTGTGCCGTGCCAGGCTGTGCAGCTGCTCCCAGCAGCGCGGTCCCCTCCACTGCCCCCTCCCTCCCCCTTCCACTTTAATCAGTAACGCAGAGACTTGCGTTTTATGTCATCCTTATCTCGGGCCCTGATAACCATCTCTGCGTTTGTAAAGGTCCCACCCCCACGGTGCCTTTCTGGTAACAAAGCGGGGGGAAAATGGGGAGAAATGTCACCTTTTCGATAGCGAGAGTTCAGCCTGGGTTGGAGAAAAATGCTGAAGAGGGCCAAGGTGTGCAGGGGCGGTGTGGCGGGAGCTGCGGGGAGCCGTGGGCAGGGCAGGGTGGTGTGGGCAGCGTGCCGAGCCTGGGCCCAGGTACAGGCAGGGATGGGCGCTGGGCATCCCTCTGCTTTGGGACATGGGAAAATACTGCGGGGCTTGGAGAGAAATGCAGGTGGTGAGTGAAAACGGCCGAGACCCGTCTAAAACCAGCCCTATTTTATATTCTTCCGAGGTACAACGCCGTTTGCTCCCAGGCCCCTCTGCAGGGCGCCCCGAGCCGCGTTCCAAACGGGCTGTGTGTGATAACCCCCCGTTTCCCGACGGATTTCCACTGCTGATCCCAAGGGCTAATGATCTGTTTCTCCCCATGCCACCAGCCCTGCGTGGCCCCGGAGCTCACAGTATTTTCTGAGCTGCTTTTCGACACAAACCAAGCGGGTGTGAAATGAAGCTCCCCCCACCCCAGCTACCCCAGGCGCTGTCAGCTTGCGGTGGAAAAGGAGAAAGGAAGGAGGAAGCAGCAGCGAGCCTGGCGTGAGGTGCCTTTGTTCGGGGCAAGCTATGCGTGAAATCTTCTTGTCCTTCCTAAAGGGGGGCAAAAGTTGCAGCTGATGTGGGGAAAAGAGGGGCAAGTGCAGGCAGGGAGGGGAGGGGGTGGGCACAGCCTGATGGGAGCCAGGTGCTGCAGATGTGCTGGCGTCCTCTTCCTCCTCTTCTTCCTTTTCCTCCTTTTCCTCCTCTTCCTCCTCTTCTTCCTCTTCCTCCTTTTCCTCCTCCTCCTCCTCCTCTTCCTTCCTCTTCCTTGCTATTCCTCCCCTTCCCCTTCCCCTTCCCCTTCCCCTTCCCCTTCCCCTTCCCCTTCCCCTTCCCCTTCCCCCTCTTCCTCTTCCTCCTTTTTCTTTTCCCCCTTTCCCTTTCCCTTTCCCAGAGCTGAGGTTGGGATGTACCTGTGGAGACCAGGCGCCCCAACCCCTGCTCACCCCGTGTCACGCTGCGGGAGCTGGTGCCGGGAGGTGCTTTTCTGGACGCTCAGCCCCAGCCCCTCCTGCTGCTCCTGGGAACTCCCGCGCTCTCTTACAGAGCGGGAACCATTACCTAAAAATTAAGATTAATCATACTTTGAATTTTAGCTTCATAGGGCTGCAAAGATCTTCTAAGGCGTTTCATAACTTAAATGAAATCTGACTTTTTGTTGAACAAAACCTGTACTGCACCCTTTCACTGGATTGCGCACTGGTGCCCATCTCCCAGCAAGCCGGCTGCGCTCTGCTCCTCCCGTGGGCACCGGGACCCCTTGCTGGTGGTTGGGGTGGTGGCTGGCGTTGTTCGGCGGGCACCGGGTGGGGTTCCCCACCTCGGCAGAGCAACGGGAGCGCGGTGCCGCAGCACGGGGAGCAGGGCTGCGGGCCGGCGCGGGGGCAAGCGGGTGGAGGGGGCATTTGCCAGCACCTTCGGAGGGCTGGGCTGCACCCGCCGTTCCCATCAATTACTCTCTCTACGTTAACAGAGGAAAGATGAGAAATCGATTTTTTTTATTTTTTTTTTCCCTGACAAAATTATATTTTCAAAATTGAGGAGAGAAGGCCCAACTTTGACCTTTTCCTTTTCAACCTGCGCCCGATCCTTGCGTTCCATGATGATGTGAGATTACACATGGGAGCGCCCAATTCCGGCGTCTTGCCAAACTGATGTCCAAATCTTCCCAGGAATCAACCCACAAAGGTGACCAACATGGCCCGTGTGCTGACTCCATGAGGGCTGTGAAGCCCGGGGCTGCTGTCAGCCCCACCGGGACGGTGCGGGGGGAGCTCTGCCGTTCTGCCCCGCGGGCGCCATCTGCTTCGGCCTCACCACGGGGCTCCCCCAGCCCCCCACACCCGTTAAACCTCTCTCCCCGCACCGACGGTGTGGCACGGACCTAGGGCCTGGCTGCACACCCCCTATGCTTTCTTGCTCAGCCTCCTCCTTTTTTTTTGGCTGGGGCTCCCCTGAGTGTGTGGATTTTAACTCCTCTTGTGTTCCCCAGGGGTTGGGCTCTGCCGTCTCCTCCAGTACCCACACCCATCTCTGAGCGCGGGGAAGAGAAGGGCCAAGCCCTTCGGCGCTGCAAAGCCGTCTGGCTGACTCAAACCGCCCGTAAAAGGGGGAGTCCAGGGGTTCATCCCCCGCGCTCACAGCCCTGCACGCCCCCCTCAACGTCAGCGTGGGATGTGGCAGGGGCACGAGTGGGCTTTCCCTTCAAACAGCGAGCACCAGCTGGCCAGGGATGGCCCACGTCATCTTCACCTGCTTTTAGACAAATATTGCACGTGTTTTCTTTTGGTATTTGGAAATTGGTGTCGCAATTTCCCTGCGGAGGGCAGAGGGTCTGGCTCCAGCCCCCTGTGCCGTGCTCCCAGTGACAGCAGCGCGGCTGGACATGGGTCCAGGGGTCTTAAACCTCCTTTTTGCTGGTGAGAAGCAGAACCAGGCTTCCTTGTGATTCTTCTCCTCCCAGACATGTTATCAGTTATTTAGAAGTAAAAAACCACTTGGATAATATGGGATTTTTTCCCCTAGAGTTTTTCCGGGAGCAGTTTAGAGGGTAAAGCAGGCCTGAGAGAGCTGGACCCAGCTTTATCAGTGCAAACTGATAAACAGGGAAAACAGCTCGTGGCTACCTGGGAGGAGCAAGACCCCGGCCAGGCTGCTTGCCTCCACCACCGGCACCCCCCGGCCCCAGCACCGAGGGGCAGAGGCTCTGGGGAGCTCCCTCAGGTTTAGCAGTGGGAAGATGAAGGAAAAGATTTGTTCCTCTCCCATCACTCCACTAGAAATTGGATTATGGGGTGATAATTCCCAGCCTGAGTGGTACTTGCGGGGCTGCTCGGGGGCTTCTGCTCCATGCATGGACATCCCCGTCGCGGTGCACCCCGCCGCGAGAGGGGCAGCAGGGCCGTCCCAGTGTGGCTGATGGCACACTTGGCTGGCCGGGGCTGTAGTTAAAGATTAAAACTGGATCCAGTTTGCAATATTTATCTTGGGAGCAGGAGGGCCCCAGCTTGTTTGGTTTGTGGGAAGTGTTGGGAAACGGTGACGCCGGTGTCACCCCACAGGGGCGTGGGGTCCCGGCAGTCGCCGTGTGGCGAGTGGGGCGTGTGACGGTGCCGGCGACGCACGCAGGGCACCGCGGGGGGACCCCGGAGAGGGGTTAGGACGTGGTGAGGACGTGGCTGCTCCCCTCCCACGCTCCTCCTGCCTCTCGAGTGGGGACGGTGGCTCCTGCCTCCCTCCCAGGGTCGCGTCAAGGGTAAATGCATTAGATAAATCGGATATTCATCGTGGGAAGAGCGCGAGCAGTGTAGGCAGATAATGCTTTTTCATTTATACTGCACTAAACGTTGCCTACTAAAATATTTTTCAAAGATTAATATCTGGTTGCCCAAAGTATTAGCCCTGCTCTGGGAACATCCACTCAGGTGTGCCGGGACAGCGAGCCGCCCGCTTTGTGCAGGGTTTAAATGTATTTTGGCGGTGACAGCGCCTGACACGTGCAGGGGTGACTGAGGTTATTTGGGAGCTGCCCGGATTTGTGCTGTGCAGCCCAGACAAACCTCCCCAGAGCGACGGGGCCATTCAGGACAAGCCAAGAACGAGCGGTCCTGACAGAGATGTCCCGAGGAGGCTCTGAAGAGCAGCCACATTCGGAGGGCGAAAATGCTCCCAGAAACGGGGCGTGGGCCGGCGCAGGCAGGAGGTTGCGGTCAGGCGGTGCCCCTGCCTCCTGCCTCCGCCGTCCCCTTTAAAATCAGATTGAGTAAAGTACTAGAGTGTGTGTTGCAGAATACTGACATGGCATTAACCACGGGGGAACCGGATTATGGAACAGCTGATTTCCTGTTTTCATATATATGATTTTATAGATGTTATATATTTATATATGTCATATAAATGTTGCCAGAAACTGCTTAGAATGTTTAGATATGGTTAGCACCTAAATTATTACTTTTTACATCATTTTGAGGTTTGGTATCCCCAAAATACCCCCTAGTGACTATTGCTAGGCAATGAACGTGGTAATGTAGATGGATTTGGCAACGGTTTACCTGTCAGTAGGGGTCAGAGGGAGAACCCGCACAGCTCCTGCCTTGCTGTGTCTCCCAAAGAGCCCCACCCAGGGCTTTGTTAAGTCTGGAAGAGGGATGGGAGGGAGCCAGGGTGCTCCCACCCTGCTCTCACAGGCACTGAAATAGGCAGTAAAGAGGAACTGGTAGGTAGAGGGAGAATGTTCCTGTTACTGGACATCCTCTTAATTTTGTAATGGCATAAAGGGATCCGATACCCCCAAGCTGCCTGCAACGAAAGGCTGGAGATCCAAAGCCCGTTTTAACGGTGGGCAAATAACCCCTATGAGAGCTTAAAAACAAGGCAGCAGTTTCTGCAGCCATATGAGCTCTTAAATCAGCCAGTTTAAAATCTTAAAGTCCTTCAATCAATCAATCAATCAATCAATCAATCAATCAATCAATCACTCACTCAGCACTGCCTTTCAGCTGCAGCACAGTGTGCCCCAGCCAAGGGTCTGTTGTGGCTCCTGCCCCCCTGAGAGAGTCTGTGAGTTTGTGTGAGCTCCCAAACCCGGCAGCTGCCCGGCAGGACCCAGGCCCCGGTGTCCCACGGTTTAACCCTCCGAATCGCCGCCTGCTCACACGGACACCCTCGGGCTGGTAGCCCACGCAAAGCCAAAGAGGAGGAGTTGCCCAGCACACCTGGCAGTCGCCTCCAGACAGGGGGTTAAGGGCACAAGCCCCCCCCTGCCCCGGTGCGGGGAGAGGACAGGAAGGGCACTGGGAGAGCAACCGAGTCACAAACTCTCCAAAAAACCCCTCAGCACAAGGAAGCAGTGTGTGGTCGATGGCTAAGGACGAGGATGGCACCAAAACGAGTGGGGGGGCTACCAGAGAGCCCGAGGCGCAGGTGAAAGCCGGCCAGCAAGGGAGTTAAAAAACACCAATAAAACTCTCGGTGAGTTGTTAATGGCGAGGAGACGGGGGAGGAGAGTTGTTCTGCTGCTCTACGGGGAGGGAAAGCTGCCAGTGGGGAGCGGAGGCTGTTATGGGTGCTGCGGCATCCCGGTGGGAGGAGACATCGATCGGGAGGGTTCTGCGGGGTCTGTCCCCACTGGCTGCCGTGCAGTGTCTTGTTAGCAGCTGGGATGGCGGGTGGGGAGCGTGGGCAGCAAATGGGGGGCAGCACTGGGCTGGGAGGAGCTGCGGGAGTGGTGGGGGACCGGGCGAGGATGGGAGGAGGATGGGGTGAGGATGGGATGAGGATGAGGGGAGGACAGAGTGAGGACAGAAGGAGGATGGGATGAGGACGGGAGGACAGAGTGAGGACAGAAGGAGGATGGGATGAGGACAGGAGGACAGGATGAGGATGGAAGGAGGATGGGGTGAGGACGAGAGGACAGGATGAGGGCAGGAGGAGGATGGGGTGAGGATGGGAGGACGGGATGAGGATGAGGGGAGGACAGAGTGAGGACAGAAGTAGAGCAGGGTGAGGACAACAGGACAGGATGAGGAGGACGAGGGGAGGGTGGAAGGATGGGCCAGGTGGCTGGGATGGCCACAAGCCCCACCTGGTCAGGAGCTGTCGGGGAGTGGGAGATGCCCCGAGGCAGCGCTGCTGCTCCCCAGCCTGGCTCCTTCCCGGCAGGGACAGGCAGGTTTTGGGGAGGGTGTTTTCACCCTTTGCGAACCGAGGCAATGCGGTGGCAGCACGGGAACTCGCTAAACGTTGTCGTGGGCCTTTGTGGACAATCACCCCCGCGCTCTTTGTGCCAGGTCGATATCACTGGCGCTCACCCAGCGCGTATTTCCGTGGGCTAGTTATTCCTGCGTGGGGATTTTCCAGGGGGCATTTTTGGTGTTATTTAACATCGGTGTCACTGGCATAAAATACGCCTGGAGCTTGCACAAGAGCCATGGAAGCAGGGTAATGAGAACTCCATGTGCCAGCTCGGAGTGAAAGACATGTAAGTCCAACTTCACTCTGTGTTAATGTTAGTACCTGGCCGGAGGCGCACAGGACCGGGCTCCCGGGGCAGCTCGTCCCAGAGTGGGGCTCCTTCTAATCCAGGCTGCGTGAAAATCCCACCCACAGAAACCCCGGATTTGGGAACTTTTCTGAAAACGGGACTTTGCTCCCTTCTGACATGTGGGTAACTATTTCAGCTGGGTTATTGTCGAGCTGTAAGTGTGCTTGAATCTGCGAATAGTCTCCGTATTTACCCACTCAGGAGAGAAAAAAGATCAGTTATAGTGGGAGAGAGCATTAGCTGTTTGGGCTCATTAGCATGAAGGGGTTTTTGATTAAAATGATGATCTGGTGCTCAGTAAAGTGCGTCTACAGCACAGAAACCCCCCCAGTGCTGGCCCGTCGTTATTGCTGCTGGGAAGCAGGTCAGGAAATAGTAAGAAGGAAGAAGCGGACACAGCTGAGTTTTACAGACTTCCAATGCACAATAAAACATTTTATTTAAAAACAACGCATTCAATATTGTGTTTTGGCACATGAGTCAATGTTGCAGGCACGTTCACACCAAAGAATCACATTGCTGAGAGGTCCCACACGAATGGCCGCGTCCTTTGGCGCAGCCGCCACCGCCGCGATGGGGCCGCGGGAGCCCCTCGCGGGAAGGGCCAGGCCCTGGCGCTCCCGGTCCCACCGACCCCCCCGAGGCGCTCGGGGGAGCGAGGCTGGATGCCAGCACCGCGTCCCGCACCGCGGCCACTCACCTGAGGCTGTGCCCTGGCCCTCTGTGAACATCAGCCATTTAAAAATAAATAATGCTTTTAGTATGGCCGTTAAATAATGAATCCTTTATTACAATTATGGCATTTTTTTTCTTTTTTTTAAATATTTATCTTTTTTTTTATTGAAAACAACTCCATCAGGCATTGAACTGTATAGCCATTGGAATAAAGACACATTCATTTACAGAAAACCTGCTTTTTTCTAAACAATCCGTTTTTGCAACCTCCATTCACAGTTAGTTATAGTCCACAAACGCTTGCTTTTTGGTATACTCCACAATTAAAACTGGTAGCCAAAATGACTTTGTCTGAATGTATCTTGCTACCATTCACTGAAAAGATGCAAGCAACGAAAATACAAACCCCAGATGTATAAAAGAAGAGAAGGTAACACACGTATTTCCACTCCTATGTACACCCCCTCTCCACATCCCCCGTCCCCGCTGTGGGGTCCTCGGCACAGGGCTGGAGCAGGATGCGGCCCCGCTCGCCTCCGGCAGCGCCTGGGACACGGTCCTGGCAGCCCAGCAGGGTCTGCGTCCCACCAGACCCTTCCCTCGGAGCTAGTCAGGACCTCGCTTGCTTTTGTAAACTCAAACCTTTCGTACTTACGAATATTGATCACGCTGCGTGTCGCATACGTTCATTTAGCAATATCCGCTTGCCTAGACGTTCAGGAATGACAGCGAGTATTTTCCCCGAACCATCAGGAGTTGGTTTAGGTAGACAAGAGGCTGGAAGGTTTTGGCAGGAAGAGTCTGGCCAAGGTGAGACCGAACGCAGGGGCTGTTTACGGTCCCGAGCCTGGCGGGTGGCAGCCGGCACCACCCCGCCCGGGGAGCCGCGGGCGCTAGAGGGGAGCAGCTTATTTAAAAAGGCATTTTCTGCCTCTCCCCCTTGGACACCGTCTCCTCCGCACCCTCCGGCCCTCACCTCACCCACCACCTCCATCCCCTTCATCCCGAAGCGCAGGAACCTGCCGTGAGCGGCCCAGCCTGGACCTTCTCCAGCCGTGGGCCACCAGCCAGCGCCGCAGGCAACGCCAGGGCTCCTCCCGCTGCCCACCACTGACTTCCTCCAGCTCAGAGGGGTTTTCTGATTATTTTCTACAAAACCAGAATTACATGTGCTGTAAGCCAGGCGCAGTGAGAAAAGGACGCCAAGCCCCGACCTTACTGCCAATTCTGGGGGGGGTCACCCCCCTTTGCCGCCCTGGGACACGCAGTGCCCCTAATGTGAGGCCCTACAAGAAAACCAGCCTAAAAATGGGGGTTTGGGAGAGAGCCCAGCCTGACCACGGGGCAGCAGCAGGGGCTTTCCCTGCCTGGGGGAGCAGAGCCCACCCTGGGCCACTGCTGGTCCCACCAGTAAGCACAAGCCGCCCTTCCCCTCCGGTCGCTCTACAAAAGCAGAATTCAAAGAGCAGGAAACAGGCAAAAACAAAAGATGCACATTTTAAGACGGCTTTCCACACTGCAAGAGCTTGGACAAAAAAATATTGATACTAAGAAGCAATTTACTTTGGGCTGTATTGCGCCATTGATTTTGGGGCAGAACTCCCCATTAAAATCAATGATTCTGAAATGTTCAATGCGGTTCTGAAAAATCGATGGGGAGTTTTGCTTAAAAATCAATGATATAATATGGCGCTCTGTCAATAATTTTTCTGTATTCCCATTTCCGAATATTTGCAGCCATTTTCGTGCTTCCTTCTCCGCACTCGGTGCCTCTTTGTGCCTCTGGAAAGTTCCAGCTGTGCTGCCAGAGCCATCCCCCGGCACCGACGGGGGGTCCCGGCCCTCCCCGGGGATGGGAGGGGGCTGCAGAGTGCTGGGGCTCCCCCCAAGACCCCCCGGTGGGGTCTGCTGCCTTCAGCCTTAACAGGACCTGGCTGTGAGCGGGAAGAACCTGAGAGACGCTCCGTTTGCTGAAATTAAGCAAGATCAAACGAAGGTACCGCGCATGAAGACACCTCCCCATCGCCATCCC
The DNA here is from genome assembly GCF_031877795.1 of Strix aluco. Lineage (NCBI taxonomy): Eukaryota > Metazoa > Chordata > Aves > Strigiformes > Strigidae > Strix > Strix aluco. The sequence continues at coordinate 96,322,121 of NC_133971.1, read as the reverse complement.
CCCCGCGACCGGCGTCCCTGGCGCTCTGCGGGGTGAGCGGGGCCTCGCAGGGCTCCCGAGCACAGAAACAGGCTGGGGGGCGAGTTGGGGGCAGAACAGAAATTACAGCCGTGGACAACTTCCCCAAGTTTAGTGTGATTAGGATGGGAAATTGAATTTTTTAAAAAAAAAAAATTATGAAAAATTAAAAAACGACCCCAGAGCAATTTTGGTTTTTGGTTTCAACCTCTAATTTTTGCATTTCATCTTCTCTCCCAGACGCTCTAAAGCAGCGGTTTGAGCGGAGAGAAGATGTGCAGCGCTCAGGAGCGACCGGCCGAGGCCCCCGGGCATGTCAGAACTGCTGGATGCTGCAGCTCTGTGCGTGTCCCACCGCGCAGTGACATGGCCGGCGCCACATGGCTGGCAGAGCTGCCGGGGGGGCCATGGGATGAACCGCCTGGCCGCAGGCTGAGCACCCCCGCGGCAAAAAGGGCTCCTGGAGATGCACGGGTGGAAATACGTCTGTTTAGGCTAATGAATGGTTGCTGGTGACTACTGGTAATTTAAAGTGGTTACGCCAGGTAAACACCGTGCAGCAGCCAAGCAGGATCTGCTAGTGCCATTCCCCATTACAGCCAGCAGCCAAAAGTTGTATAGAGCACACTGCCCCCCCTTTCACACCAATATAATGACAATAATTCACATTTCTTTAATGCGCTGATTAAAAATGGTTGCTCCCTACATGAAGTTGATAAAACGCCTCTTAATGAAAATATCAGGCGTTAACCACAAGCCAAGAGGTGTCAGCCAGGGTTGGGGGTGACCCCTGGCCCCCGCTGGGCTCTTGGCCACTGGACACACCTTCAACAAGCCCCTCGGTGACCTGCCGAGCCGTCCGCCTGCCTTCGCAAGCATGTACAGCTTGAAACGCCATCGGAAATGATAAATTACTGCACCTCATTAACAACTAGCACAGAACTCCATGCAATTTCTCTTCTTTCTGTTTCTTGGGCACAAACAATCCGCGTGCTCCGGCACTCAGAGGAGGGTTCCCGCAGGTCAGGACTGGTGCTGCCCAGCTGCTCCCGGCCCCGCAGTCCCAGCGTCCAGGGGGTGCGATCCCGCACCCCTCAGTGACAGGCCCGGCGGGGTCGGGGGGTCCCGGTCCCTCCCGCGGGCAGCTGTGAGCAATGAGGACAGCCTGTCCTCATGCTCTGCCACGGCCTGCGCCCAGTACGGCCGAACTCCGCTCCCAGGCCCTCGCGCATGACTACGACACAAATAATAGGCGATAACATCAAGGACAACTCCTATGGCACCGTACGGCATAAGACACCACCGTCACTGCACAACTATGTCTTCGTAACAACAGCTGCTGGAGGTTGGACTCTGCTGCAGGGACAGTGATGAGCGTGGGACTGATGACAGCATGGAGAGCCAGAGCACCCAGCAATGCTGAGCCAGGCTTGGCAGGGCGGGCGGGAATGCCATGGCACGGCGAGACCCCAGCCCCTCCGCAGCACGCCCCAGCCCTGAACAGCCTTGGAAAAAGCAAAAGCCAGAAAATGTGGGGTCATTAAAACGGGGAAGAAAGCCACCAGCTCCTTCTCCACCCTGGGGCGTGGGGGAGAGCGGGGACCCAGCTTTGGGGGCCGGTGGAGCTGCGGTTTGGTGTTGTACTCAAGATCTTCCTCACCTCCTACGTCTGCTTGTAGGTAAAGAGGCCGAGAAAAATTAAAAGGTGCCATTTCAAAGTATGATTTTAAATTGGATTTTGCATCTTCTTTCAGTGTGCAGTCAGTTCTCAGCGTCAGAGAGAATAGTAGAAAAATGTTAAAATACTTGTAAGCAATACTTGTAATAAGAAACTCAGTTATTTTACACGCTCCTTTATCCTGAGACATAATGGCCAACACTTTCAAACCCTAAGGTTTGTCCTCTCTACAAACAGCCGGATTTCAGCGGTACCGAGGAAGCCGTGTCTTCCTTTGCCTTCCTCGGGTGGCTGTTGGTGATTGGAAAACGGGGCCGCTCATTTAGTTGTCTGACCGTGGATTTGGAGATGTGAATGGGGAGACCTGGTAACTGTATTTCCTCTTCCCTGGATTCCTGCCACACTCACTTCCCTTTAAAAACCATTTTTAAAAACCCTGGCGCCTGGCTCCCGCTGCTGCCCGGCCCGCCCGCCCCGTCGCCGTTAGTTGGACTAACGAAGGCTACAACCACTCCCTACAGACACGCTGAGCAACGCACCCCATGGCCACCGCGGGAGCGCTGGCATTTTGGGTGGGACCTACCAAAACACTCTTGCAGCGGAACGTTGGGTACGACCGCGGCGGGTCCCACCCAGCAGAGCTCACCGGGACGGGCGCGGCGCCCGGCCACCAATCTGGGGGAAAAGGGATGGGTGGGACCCCCCCGTGGTCCCCATGCTCGGGGGGATCGTCCTCCCAAAGCACCCCCTGGCGTTGGAGGGTGCGAGGAGCCGGCGCAGAGGGAGGTGTGCCTGCGCCGGGGCCTGGGGCTCGTCTCACCCAACGCATCTCCAGAGAAACCTAATGGCCTTGATCACGGTGGTTTAACTTTAAAATCAAAAGACCGGATAGTATCACACGGATGGGAACGACCACTGTTCAGCCTAATTAGGAGTAGGGTTTGGCCCAAGTTGAATTAAAATGCTGAAGTGTTCTGAGAGCGATATAAACACCTAGCTAAGGTACAAGCCGGATTGCGACCTCCTTCTTCACGTTATGCTTTGAAAAATGTCAAATTCAGTAAATATGAAAATATGCAAGCAGTGGAAATCAGGATCCACACTGAAGAACTTGCAAGTGGCGATGAACTGGAATTCCGAGTGGCTTCCTCGATCGGCCACAGCGATCTATTATGCCGAGCAATTGATAGCAACATACACAAAAGCAGCAAAACCTTTTAAAATTAGCATTTCTAGTTCTAGTCAGGAAGGAACAATAAAATGAAGAGTTTCAGGGCATTTAGTGGAATGCTAAAATACGAAAGTATCTTAAAACATACTTAGTGGCTTATCTATAAATGCAAAATATTTCAACTTTGCTGCTGCGTGAATAGCATCCACAGAATTTGATAAATGCTTCTGCACTGCTAAATAGGCTTAAACCCTCTGATGAGCAGTGACAGGGGTGACTAAAAAGCATCTTTATATTATGGAAAATATTTTAGGCTGGGGTGTTTGGGTTTTTTTTTTTTTTTTTTTTTTAGAATTCTATCTGAAGAACGTTTAATTGGGTTTTGGGCACTTTTTAGACAATCATTTGGCACTTCAAGATTTAGGTTCTTAGGCACAATGCGACAAGGTGAGTTTGGCCAGTCCTTCACCGTGCATCCTGTAGAGCAGCTGGAACTCTGCAGGCAGCTGGTGGGACTCCTGCCACTTGGTCGTGAACTTGGTTCCCTTCTTATCATAGTAGTGGTACGGGAGGTCCTCCCTTGTGTTGGGGTCGAACCCGAAGGGCCAGAATCCGTACAAGTGGATCTCTTCACATATGGCAGAAGCAAGGGTGTACATGAGAATACCTGTGCTCAGCCGCTTGGGCGACAAGTGTTTGTTCTTCCAGTACCTGCAAAAAAAAAAATAGAGGCTTGTTAGTCTCGGGGGGGGGGGGGGGGCGGGGGGGGAGGAATGCCACGGGTTTGCTGTAGGAAAAAGTAATGTTACTGCCCAGCGATGGTGCTGAGAGCCTGGGCGAGGCAAGGGCTTCTCCTCGGGCCAGTCTGTAACGGGCGGGAGTGCAGAACCCTGACAGGCAGAACCCCAACCCCTAGTCTCTTGTGTCCCCCTCTGAACGGCTCTGGATTTTGGCCAGGAGAGGTAGTGCCTCATCCAGACAAGTACGATCCACTGGCTCTGCTCACACTCACTAAAGAGAGGCAACGTCATCCTGCTTCGATGTACTGCAGCTTTCCTTGGAGAGCGCCGCAGCTCCCGTGAGTGGGCTGGGAAGAACACGCTCTCCCAGACACGGTGCTTTGCTCCCGCCGTGCCTCCCTCGGCCGCCCCGCGCTCCTCCAGGCTCCATGGCAGGAACAGAGCCCAGGGCCGGGCCTGGCCCCCAGGCAAACAACCCACCCGCTCCGCTGCGCCGGGCAGACACCTGTGAGGAACCACCCGAAGGACTTACTGAGGCCACAACAAAGCTGCATTTGCTCTAAGGCCCAGCAGACCCGGGTCCTGACTCGCTAGACGGTGCCTACCAGATCAGGCACGAACAGGAAAACCAGTTCTATTTGTACAGAGATGTGTTTGGGCAAGCTAAACGCAAGGCAGAAACACACACCTGTTAACATGCTGCATGATATTTCCTGGCCAAGCCAACTGGACCTTCAGTTGCCCTCTGTGCTCAACAAAGAAGTCAACCAGCGTTCTCGTGACCGTTGCTGACGTGTGGAAGAAAAAAGCGGGGATCCAAAGGATGGCCCCGTCGAGCTTTTTCAGGCTTAAAAAGAAGTTGTTGCGATCCTGAATGGTCAAAAGATTGTTGTAATACTTTTCCAGGATGCTGGGGTTGAAGGTTGTAAGATTGGTTTTCCTTCCAACATCTTTTTGGAAAGCCTCCGTTGGAGCAAAATTGCAACGAAAAACAAAATCAGATTTATCTATTTCTTGCCCACACTGACTCCCGGTCAGGATCCCACTGTTTCCAACCACAGCACAAATGTTGTAATGCTTGTTCAGGATGGGCGACACGTCGGGAAGCAGCGATCGGAAGTTATTGCTGATAGAGAAAACGTACTTGTGGCTGGAATAATCGTAATGCATCAGCTGCCCGATCCGAACGCTATTCTTGGTCAAAGAAAAATTTTTTATTACATCGACATGCTGAAGGATTTCTTGCCTAAAATAAAACAGAAAAAGAGAAAAAAACATGGAGTTATATTTCCCCTCTTTCTGTGGTGGAGAGATTTTCTTTCCAGCTAGACTTACATTTTTCTTTTTTCTTAATGCAGAATTTTCCCGAGCAGCGTGGCGCAATGGCTTTTAAATTAACATAAACAGAGAGGAACCTGGAGCTCCGCTGGGCTTTACTGGGCCACCCTGAGTGACGCCAGCTGAGGGTGTGGCCGTGCCCCTTGGAACAGTGTCCGGACTAAAACACTGAATTCGCTGTGTAAGCCCCAGGGGTGCAGCTAACCGTTTGCCCCTTCCCCAGGCGCCTCGCTGAGGGGTGCTGTGCCTGTGCCGGGGCTCTCCGCACGCACCGTGCTCTTGGAAGTGGGCCGCGGATCTGGGAACGATGGGTGCCAGGATGGGAAGCAAACCCAAGCGGTCCAAGACATTTGGTTGAATTAACAGGAGCAGATTTTTAAATACATGTATTTTTTTTGTGTTCTCGTTAAGAAGCACAAACCCAAGTGACAGTCGCTGCCTCCATTTATGTAAAGATAATTCCTTAATGTCTTACTTGGGCAAGCACACCGGCATTTTTACAAGGGTTATTAGGGATACTTAAAAGCTAAACAAAACCAAGCCTGCTCAGGAATTTCCCTAGCAGGGCATAAAATTAGAAAACCAATACCACTTTATTTGCTCATGTTTATGGAAAACAAACAACCTTTCTTCCAGCTTGCAACCTCCAATGTCTACGCATTAATGGAGTCCCACTGGGTGCCCTAATTATGGGTTATGGCTAACGGACAAGTGCAACGGCAGATCCTGAGGCATCAGCTAAAACCTTCAGCGGGGTGGCACGGAGACAGACTCACAGAATCACAGAATCATCGAGGTTGGAAAAGGCCTTGAAGATCATCTAGTCCAACCATTAAAACTCATGATGGATGAGCTGGTGGTGCCAGGAATGAAGCCGTACTGAGGGGCGGCCACCATCCTGCCAGCCCGGCGGGTCCCAGGAAAGGATGGGGCAGGCAAGGAGCCCCCTCCTCACTGTGCCCCATGGCTCCCTGGGGCAGCCCTTGTTGGCACTGGAAGGGCATCGCTGGCCCTGCTGTGCCAGAGAGGGCCCAGGGGAGGAGGGGAGCACTGAGGGGGGCAGCACCCCATCCCAACTGGGCCGCAGAGCTGAGGAGACAGGGTTTCTGCTTCTCAGGTGGGAGATGGGAGCTGGGTCACAATGCAGTCTCTGAAAGAGCAGGCTTTTGTCAGGACAAAATTACAGTCCAGGATGGTAGTAGCTGTCTTAAATGGCTAAAGGGTTTTATTTTCTTTTAGAGACATTTTTAATACACATCAGTAAATATATCTATATTAAAAAAATGTATAAAGTATATATTTACTGATCTCTCTCTATATATATATATCAGTAAAGCCAATAAATAAAAGAGGCTGGCCAGACAGTGCCAAGTTCACATCACACTGAAAACACATCTGACTTCCACTAAGTACGGAGCAGCTCTGAGGAAGCTGAAGGGACCGAGAAACCCTTTCCCTTGCCACACTGCAGGGATGTCAGTGCAACCTGTAGGCAGGAGGCAGCAGGTGGTGCCCAGGGAGGGTGTTTTGGGGCAATCCGGGCTCGAGGGCCCCCATCCAAGCCCCTCGCCCTGCCCGCCCCCTCGGCCGGCGCCGCGCCGGGAGGCAGAGCAGGGCCGCGCTTGCTCAGAGCTGCCGTCAGCTGGGAAGTTTATCTGGGCGCACGTCGGCCTCCACGGATGCGGCATTTCATGGCCGATACCATCCCGTTTGTTTCAAGTTTTATAAACCCCAGTCGTTTGTCTTGAAGTGACGACGATTTCACTCGCACACCGGGACGCCGGGTCACGTTCCATTTGGTATAATGCCCTGCTCTCAAATTTCTCCCAAGATAGCTGTAACCATCTGGGGAAATGCTCCGATTCAGCCTTTGTCTCTCGCCGCTGGCAAATTAAAAGTATTTAGCAGTCCCCGACTGTATTTTCTGCAGTCCGGGGGGGGGGGGGGGGGGGGGGAAGGGGACAAGCCCGGGGGGCGCGGAAGGTCCGCGGGCGCGTGCTCACCGCTGGTGGGCGAAGGCCGTCCGGTTGAAGGCCCACTTGGACGGCTTCTCCTGCAGCTCCTGGCTCAGGGAGTTCGTCATGGGCACGAACGAGGGGTCCAGGAACTTCAGCGCGAACTGGGACCTGCAAAGGAGCGCACGGACCCACGCACGGACCCACGGACAGACAGATACACGGACAGACACACGGACAGACACACGGACAGACAGACACACGGACAGACACACGGACAGACACACGGACAGACAGACACACGGACAGACAGACACACGGACAGACACGGACCCGCAGCCCGTTACCGGCCCCGGCCCGACCCCGCCCCGGCCGGTCTCAGCACCACGGACAGCGCCGGACGCGCCGCCCGGGCCCTGCCGGGCCGGGATATACCGGGATATACTGGGATATACCGGGATACAACGGGATATACCGGGCCGTACCGGGCTCTACGGGGCTCCACCGGGCTATACCGGGCCGTGCCGGGCTCTACCAGGCTGTACCGGGCTCTATCGAGATCTACCGGGCCAGGCCGGGCTGTACCAGGCTGTACCGGGCTGCACCGGGTTGGGGTCTACTGGGCTGTATCGGGCTGTACCGGGCCGGGCCGAGCTCCACCGGGCTCTACCAGGCCGTACCGTGCCGTGCCGTGCCGGGCAGGGCGGTGTCGGGCCGCTCCCCACCGTTCAGCACCCCCGGGCCCTCCCCGGTCCCGCTGTCCCCGGGGGGTCCCTCCCGCTGCCCCCCGCAGGCCCCGGGGCTGGACGCGGCGCTTGGGCGGCGGGGGGGGGGGGGTGGGGAGCCGCATGCCCGCCGTGGGGCCTTGCCGGGCCCGCCGGGGTAGGAAGGGGTGGGAAGGGCGGACCCCCCCCCCCCCCCTCCGAGGCCTCACCTGAATCCCGCGTGGAACATGTACATGCGGGGCCCCCCCGGGCCGGCGGCGCGGGGCGCCCCGAAGATGTTGTCCTTCTTGAGCGAGACGTAGCTGATGAGGGAGAGGATGAGGAGCGCGATGCTCAGCATCACCAGCCCCAGCACGCTGGCCACCCGCACCATCTTGCAGCTCCTCATGCCGGGAGGCGGCCCCGCGGCTGGGCGTGTGCGGGGGGGGCTACATGGAGCGGGGAGGGGGGCGGGTGCGGGACGGCGGCGGGGACGGGGCCCGGCACCGCCGGCAGCCGGCGAGAAAATGGAGGGACCGAGTGGCGGCGCGATGAAATGGCAGCCGGGAGCGGCCGCCCCGGCCCCGGCAACCCCGGCAGCGCCGCCGGGCCCCCCCCAACCACCCCTCGGTGCCCCGGCGGGCCCCCCCCCGGCAGCCCCGGTGTCACCCCGACAGCCCCGGTGACCCCCCCGAGAGCCCTGATGTGCCCCCCCGACAGCCTCAGCGTGACCCCCGACAGCCCCCGTGCCACCCCAGCAGCCCTGGTGCCCCCCTGACAGCCCTGGTGCCCCCCGAGAGCGCAAGTGCCCCCCAGCGTCCCCTGTGCCCTCCGACAGCCCCAGCACCCCCCGACAGCCCCTGTGCCCCCCAACAATCCCCTGTGCCACCCCAGCAGACCCAGTGCCCCCTGACAGCCCCGCTGCCCCCCCCCCGACGGCCCTGGTGTGTCCTCCCCAGCAGCGCTGGGCACACAACCAAGTGTGCCCCCCCTCCGACATCCCCGGGGTGCCCCTGACCACCCTGGGGTGCCCACAGTGCTCTTCCCACCGCCTTGGGGTGTCCTGAAGTGACCCCCCCAAAGGACTGGGGGTGGCCCAGCCTGGCAGCCACAGTGACCCCTCAATAGCCCCATGGGCATGTGGGGGGGGGGGGGCTGAGCCACAGGGCGCCGGAGCTGCAGGGGACCCTGTGCCTTCGCTGGGGGCCTGCTGTCCGGGTGGGTGCCCCATGCGCCCCCTGCTCCCCAGCTTGGGGCCGCGGCGCTTCCCCGTGATGCCGGAGATCACCGTATGGCACGTACGGCCTACGGCGCCCAGCTCAGGAGACCCCTCGTTCTACCAAAACCTGGTGTTTAGAGCATGATACCGCTTAAAAGAGCCCTACTGGTAATTAAACCGGCCCATAAATCACCCAGCAGATGCCACGTGAACTCCAAGAGAGCCCCGACTGCTGTAATCTGAGGAATGTCTCCTATGAGCATGACTTCTGCACGCCGCAATACTTCCAGTGTTTCTTCAAGCTACGTTTTTTTTCCTTATAAAGCTCGCCCCCATGGAGAGCTCTGCCTCTGAGCCCCGAGTTCATAGAAGTGCCTTATAAATAATAAATACTGTCTTTGTAGCACCATCCTTGCTTTGGGCTATATCCTACAAGCTCTCCGTGCATGAAGCTCTCTTTGAAGAGGAGGAACATGAGGAGCTTGCAGGGTTGGGTCTGATGTCACGGCGTGGTGCTGCAGCCTTCAGTGGGAGTTTGGCCTGAGTATGGCCTGGGGGTCTGCACCCCAGTCCTGTGGGATGCCTGTGGCTTTGGTGGGGAGCGAAAAGGATGGGAATGGAGGAAATATCACCCTCTGATAGAGCAGATTGATTTTTTACGTGACTCTTCACGTGGTTCCTGTTGTCGTCTGCCCAGCACACAGTGTACCCAGCTTCAACACATCCACCCAGGTGTCCCAGGTTACACAACCGGCAACTTTTTGCCTTTAGATATTTTGGAAATCCATTCTGTAACGCTTAACACTGTCTTCCTAGTTTCTGACCATGCGTCCCAGGGCTGGGTACACACCCCAGAGCAAGACTGTACAGCCCTCGTGCCATATACCCTTCTGCTTTTCTAGTACTTCTCAGGCAGGAGAACTCCTGCTGTTGGGTTTTGTACAAAACTCCCGCCTGCCCCCTGGAAAGTTAATGAGCAAGAGCAGGGTATTTATTGCCAACAGGCTGCTGGGCAAGCGGGACCTTCTGCAGGTGGCCCCGCGATGTCCCGGAGCCCAGGAAATGTGTCCCCGGCACAAGCTGTGAGTGAATCAGGGTTTTTTTATCATGAGTGGGCGAGCAGCATGGGAAGGCTGCGGTGGCCCAAGCAAAGCCCCCGGCAGCAGCGGCAGAGGATGGAAGCTCGGAGGGGGATGTGTTGGCCGTGGCAGGGCAGCCGGAGGAGCAGCAGCGCTCCTGAGTCACTGCTGCTGGGGACAGCTCGGCCAGGACGTCAATGGGATGCCAGCCCTGGGTTTTGGACCCATTTTTCCCAGTCCCTGAGATCTACAAGGACATCGGAAAGGCACTTTGGCAAGAAATGTTTCAAAACCCTGCTGTGCACAGTGGCCGCTCTCCTTTTGACCCCGTTGTGAGCCCCAGCCCCGGCAGTGCCGTCCCCGGAGCCTGCGCACGCCAACAAGTTGCAGTGGAAACAAAGGCAGTTCTTGCTTCAGATTCTTCAGAGATAGCAATATGTCAGGAGCCCCTGGAGAGGCTGAAAGTAAATGAATCAGTGCTAGAAAGTGAAGGATATCATCCGTGCTGAATGGTGAAAAGGAGTCCTGAGCAGTATCTTCATTGATTTTCCTGTAATTGACACAGCGGCTCGGCTCGCCGGAGGCTGCGGGCGAGAGGAGTGGGGAGGCCCCGGTACAGCGCTCCCGGCCCCGCATCCCGGGAATGTTGCTCCTCAATTAGGTGGCTTGGTTTTTGTGTGAAGCTTTGAAGGAGGCGGTGGGTGGGTGAGTGGGTGGGTGAGCCAGTATTTTCACTATTTGAAGGGTGTTTTGCAAGCTGCCTTGAAGCCAAGGGGCAGAGAAGGACACGTCCCGCGCCGCTGTGGTGAAATCCCCGGCGCGCAGGTTACGCCAAGAACTCGGCTGGTGATAAACACCCGTCCTTAAGCGAGTGTGTTTGCTAGGAAATAGGAAATCCGTAGGAATGGCTATTTAGGTTAGATTTGAGGCTCTCCAAGGAGGAATGGGCAGGGCAGGACCACCAGCTTGGAGGCCCTCACCGGCCATCAGCCTGTTGCCAATAAGAAAATAACATCCAGCAGATGCATCTGGGGGGATTTTTACGGAAAAGACTGAAGATGGGAGGAAATGTGTTCGAAACAGAGAGAAGGATTGAGGCTGGCGGAGCAGAGGAGAGACGGCGTTTCAGCGGAGGAGAAGTGCAGCTACACCACATAAAAGGAAGCAGGAGCATCGATTCGCTTTCAAGCCCGACGGAGGAAACACCCATTGGGTTGGCTGTGCGCTTAGGAAAGGTTCCTGCTTTTTGACTTATTCATGGAAACGGGACACGGTCTTTTTAACTCTACAGGAAAGTTGGGATTGAAGATTTGCCCCCACTGAAATCAACCTTTTCCGGGCTGTATTTGCGGTTTCCCTCCCTTCTTTGAAGCTGGTGTTTAGGGTCTCCAAGCATAAAGGGGTCTCAGTCTGACAGACTGCACCCAAAATAGTTTCAAAGCCCCTTTAAAACGAGGTGCTCGTCAGCCCGCTGGTGTGTGAAGATCTATGAATTTATTTACCGGGAGCATTCTCCCTCCTGAGCCGCATTTAGCAGCCAAGGCTCCTGCTTTGCAGCGTCTCCACCAGTACTGGAAGCGCATTCCCTGGGGAAGGCGGCGAGGAGCGAAGCACCCACGGCTGCCGTCACGCTGCCGGGAGGACAAACCGCCCTCTCCCTGGGTCTTAAAGCGGTTGCAGCTGCCAACCGAGGCAGGAGCCAGTCACAAATAGAGCGGCACAGGGGACAGCACCGCAGAGGGTGCTTGGGGCCCAGGCCAGACCTAGGCGGGACACAGAGGGGACCCAGGTGGGACACAGGAGGGACACAGGTGGGACTCAAGCTGGACCCAGGCAGGACCCAGATTGGACCCAGGCCAGACCCAGGCTGGACCCAGGCAGACCCAGGCCAGATCCAGGTCAGACCCAGGCAGGACACAGGTGGGACCCAGGCAGGACCCAGGCTGCTCTTAGGCCAGACCCAGGCTGCTCCTGGGCCAGACCCAGGTGGGACCCCAGCCATCTCAGCACCAAACTGTGGTTTCCCTGAGTCACTCCCCTGAAAGAAGGCCCCGTGGTTTCTGCTGATGCTGCGCGGGGGTAGCTAAATGCTTTGTTGAACGCCTGCCCGAGTGTGCCTAAGTGCTTTCAGCCCGGGTGGCTGCTGAATTGGGTTTCCTGGGACAATTATTTTGAACATAAGTACCCAAAGTCTGCTTGAGTCCTTTTCTAAGTGCTTAAGTTATTTTGTTTTAAAAATCTGGCACTGCATCGTTATACCTGCGGTCAGACCAGTCCCAGATATGTATTTCTTTTAATTATATTTGCAAAAATGCTTGCTGGACATAAAGGGCATGCCTCCCTTTCTGACTTTACTACGCACAGTATTTTCTTTCAGGCTCTGAGCTCCCACTTTTCTGGCAGCCCCAGGAGCCCACTGCCCATCCCCCTGCGCCCCAGGCAGGGGCTGGCCCACGCCTTGCTCGTGTCCCACCAGGAACGTGTGGGAATTCAGCCCCAAGCGTGCGTGTAGTCGCCTCCTCCACTTGCTGCTGCTGTAAATGCAAGGCGAGGGTTAGTTAAGCGGAGCTTTGCAAGCCTGGCAGGGAAAAATGAGGCAGAAGTGGCAGCTCTGTAAGGGAGGAAGCTCAGGCACACACAGGGGATGGGGATAAAGGCGGCAGATGCTCGCACCAGCGTGGGGGGGTCCATCTCTCCATCCCCACCTCCAGCTGTAACACAAGGCACATCACTGGCTGGCTGCTCAGTGGTGCGGGCAGGCAGGCAGGCAGGCAGGCAGGAGGGCAGGCAGCTGCCTCTGCCCAGCTGGCAGCGACCTGTGCTGGCCAATGGAGGTTCCTGGAGACTCGGGGAACATAGAGACATCTGCCCCCGGCCTGGGGAAATCGCCAGCTCCCACACTGTTACTCCTGATTCACCTAGTTAAATCATCAGGAATTTCCTAAAGGCTTCAGGATTGAAGCCAGTCATCTCTTTTAATAGTTTGCTACGCTTTAAAAAGATCCTGCCAGCTGGTTTGCGGCGCTGTGTTACAAGTTTGCAGGGCTAATTACTGCACTTTCCTCCCCAAGCAAACCAGAAAGGTCCTGGGGTGATGGGCAGGAGCAGCCCCACGCCAGAGACCCCTCTGGAGCGGAGCAGGAGGCAGCAGCCCAGGGATGCCTGGCACTGCAGGGATGTGTCTGTCTGTCTGTCAGCCTGACCCCGCCGAGGACAAACAGCCCTGCTGTGGCAAATACTCCTGAAAGGAGAGTAAGGAAGCGATCAGTGGTGGGCATGCAGCTGAGCTTCCTGCAGATTACGTGTATTTAGACCTAATCCTCTGCACTGAAGAAAAATCCCAAATCTCTTCATTTTTTAAGGAGTGATTACCATAGACTCTGGAATGATTGTGTAAAAATTAATCCTGGGGGATGAGATCAGTTTGGGAGCTGCCGTGTGGTGCTGGCCAGACGTAGAAGCAGCTGGTAAACAAACCTTTCCCTGAGTGAGGGAACAAAGCTCCAGTCAGGCTCAGAATCACAGAATGACAGAATCATCCAGGTTGGAAAAGCCCTTGAAGCTCCTCCTGTCCAACCATGAACCTCACACTGACCGTTCTCAACTCCACCAGATCCCTCAGCGCTGGGTGAACCGGGTTCCCTCGGTTTTGGGGGCTCATCTGCTCGCCTCAGCAGGAGCAGCGGTTTGGGGGGTGGACTGGGGATTCTGGGGATGCCCAAGGGCTTCCCAGGTCTCCCCCACGTTGGGGCTGTGGAGCAGGCAGGGGCTTTGCTGGGAAAGAGCCATTGCCGGTGGGGGGGAGAGCGCGGAGCACCCCAGTGCTGTATTGTTGGGGACATGGGCTGATGACTCTGTCTGGTGGCCCTCGTCCACCTCCCAGAGGTCTTTTCTTACAGGAAACATCTCAGAAGGGACTCTGGCCTCCTCGGCACCGTCTGAGGAGACTCCAGGCTGCCCTCGGCCGCACTCCAGGCCGAGCTCTGTGCTCCTCCTCGGGGCTCAGGTTCAAAAAGGTGCTTAAGCCCAGCATTCGGAGCGCGGGTGCGCACCGTCCTGCTGCCAAGTGTGATGGATCTGTGACTATTCTGAAGCCATCCATGAATATTGCATGTGAATCCACTTATTGGAGCCTGCGCTGCATGGCTGCCTGGCTCTGGTTTAACAGGCGGCTGTCAGGAAATGCAGGCAGGGGAGGAATAGCTGGAGAGAAGCCCTTTTGCTGCTCTTACCCCTGTTCTGAGCCCGGGGGGGGACACTGGCAGGCACGGGTTTGGGCAGAGGCAGGGTTTGAGCTCAGCATCCTGCGCCCCCGCGGTGGGCCCGCGGCCAGGTTTGACCAGCACCTGGAAAAGCCACTCCGAGTGGGGCTCGTGCAGGAATTTACTTGGTGACATTTAGTCAGAAGTTGGAGGTTATGCTGTGTTTAATTTTATGCATTAATCAACAAGAGGGGGAACATTTTATCTGTGCGTAGATGGCCACCGTCCCTCTCCCATTTACACTGTGCGGCTCCATTGATTTCATTAGGATCCGCCAGGCAGAAAGGAGAGCGGAACTTGGCCCCCTTAATTAAGACAACTGTTGCTAAAGGCGGAATGATGGAAAATAATTAACCCCGTAAAAAAGACAACAATGCTGAGAAGGAGAAATACATAATTTAGGAATCAGGAGGCTGTTATGCAATATTAATTGCAGACAGCATGTCTGAACAGCACGACATACCGAGAGTCGTGCTGCTCGTCACAAAGCCGCTGGAGAAGGCCAGTTTTGCTCTTGATGTTGAATGAAGAGCCCAAAAGATCCATCCCTGGAGCAAATGGCTGCCACGGCGGGCTGGGGCTCTGGCTGCGTTTTGGGGGGAGCAGGGGGTCTGCGCAGCTCTGCCCGCCAGGGCAGCCCACCGCCCCGCGGCGTGGGGAGCTTGCGGCTCCCCTCCTAGATCTCTGCCGGGCAGGGACAAACACGCTGCCTCCACTGGCAGAGGCTCAGCCAATTTCATTAATTAAAGTTCTAATTGTGCTAAGGGAGCTTTGACCTCCTAGGAGGACCCTTGCCCTTCTTTGCAAAGAAAATTGGATTATTCTTACTAGTGCTGATTATCAGTGCCTTCTTTGCTGTTAAAATATTCTCTCTACTTCCTAATCAAATGACTTAAAAAGGCCAAACATGGAACTTCCAACAGCAATAACGAATACGCCTATTTATTTAAACAGGCACAAGAAATAGTAATTCAATAGGCAATTTCTAGAGAAGGCTATAAATGAATGCAAACAGAAGGTCCACTTGTCTCTGATGATGCTTTAAGGATTGGACACTGGGTTTAAAAGCTCCTCCAGTGCATTCTTTTTAACACAAAAGCATTACTTAGGAACCAGAGAAATGCCTTGGAGATTGGGATTGTTCGTCACACCAGGGATGGGGAGAACAGCAGTGAGTAGCTGGGTAATTTCAGGAGGAGGACGTGACCGCGGTTCACGGCAGACAGGACCCAGAGGGTAACGATGCTTGTGCATCATTAGACCAGTGGCAAATGAGCATCTGGGGGGGTCTGGGTGCCAGGGGGGGCTGTGGCAAAGGTGGAGCTGCGGCGGGGGGGCAGGGAGGGCTCCCATCCCCTCTCCTTGGCCACGGCTCCAGCACGGATGTTCAGGGACTGTGGGGCAGCACGGGGGCTATGGGGTAGCACGGGGCTGTGGGGCAGCACGGGAAGAGCAGGGCCCCATCGCTCGCTCTGCTGATGTCTCCCACGAGCTCCCGCAGGGGCTTCATGTGCCGGGTGCGTACCTAAGCCATAACTATGGCACTGTCATGCTGCTTCATCACTTGGCCCAGGCATTATTTTGCCATAGATGAAACATTTTTATCACGTTGGCTCCACTATTTTACGCTCCAAGGCAGCTCCATAATTGTGGGAGGGAAAGATATTGGTGAAAAATCAATCAGTGCTCATTTCCTGTATCATTGTCATTAATGGCAAAACTGATAAGAACCATCTTCTTGTTTAATTGTTAGTAGGTAAAAATGGTTACAGAGGAGTGTTGGCTCCCATTGACCTCCTGCTTGCAGAGAAAAGGTTGAGGATGTGACTAGCACAGGAGTGCAGAGGTAGATAAACCAAGAAAAAAATCCTCAGATTGACTTAAAACCTCAGTGCTGCTGGGCCAGTGGGCTGCAGGGGCTGAAATGAGACAGACGGCTGAGCAATTTAATCTGATGAAACTCTGTACTCGTCCCCTGCCTTACGCACTTCATGTTATCTTTGATGTAAATCTCAACCTCTGAAGCCAGCCCCAACCTGGAGTTCCCCAGATTTATGTTTTGCTGACAGACCAGAAGAAGGCATCTTAGTTTAGGGTGCTCCTTCAAGGTCATCCTTCTCAGATGATTCAGTCCCAACCGGGCACAAGGTTGCTTGGACCCAGCAGCCGTGCATGAGGAGGATCTATGCGATACAGTCCTGTTAAAAAGCTGTCAGCAATTATTCATGATAACGAGCTAACATGATTATGAAATTGCTTCCAAACACACATAACTGGTGTCAGAGATGTCCTCTGCCAAGTCCTCCTGCTGCTGACAGTCCCGTCAGCGCTGAGGGAGCCGTGATGCTGGTGAAGGCGCTGGGTCCCTCAGGGTGCTGTAGACCGAGGGGGTTTTGGACTTGCCAGCACCAACGGTGCTGAGCTGCTCCTTGATGAGCCAACAGGCGTTTCGTGGGCTCCTGAGCAGCCGCTGCGATTGTTCCCCACCTGTTTGTTTACATTCATGAATAACAGGCCAAACTTCAACCCGTAGAGATATGTCTGTACAATTAAAACGTTACCTATTATTATCCACAACTATTAGCAAATTATTTACGGTAGTTTTACAGCGCGCCGAAGTGCAAAGGTGAAATAAAGCAGACTCTTGGGGTTTTAGCGTTGGTGAGTCATGACAAGGCTCACTGTTAGGAGGACTTTGGAGCTGAGGTGGGCGCTCTTGCAGCTGCCCTTAGTCCCGGGCCATGCCTGGCGCTGGCTTTCGTACGCGAGCCGTCCTGTCCAAGGCGTGGACGTGCGCCCGGAGGAGGCCGTCCCTCACCCAGCACGTTGGCGAGCGGAGCCGACGCTCCCCGGGATGCCGGCGAGACCCACGGCTCCTCCGGGCGAGGCCGCAGTGGCCACGGCGCAGAGCCGGGCGAGGGAGGAGGTGGCTCATTTCGGCGGGGCTGGAAGAGCCCCGGCTGTGCCGAGCCCCCAGGCCTTGCGCCGAGCCCCCGCCCCGGGCAGAGCTCCGCTGTCCCCCTTGGGCGACACATGCTTCCTCCGTCCTGCAGCCTCCTTTTCTTAAACACTAAATCAAGGAATTATTTCTTAAATGACTGTAATTTTATTTTCTAGTCCTAGCTAATGAGCTCTTTGTGTAATGAATCATAAATTACTTAGAGCAAGATCTTTCTTTTACTTAGAATGGGTAAAAAATAGGTGGCGTCTCCATTCTGCGCCCGCCGTGCCCACACGGTAGTGGATTTTTCCAGCTGAAGCTCAGATATGCACAAGCCCTAATTTTGCAGATAAACAGCTTCTATTTCATTAAATGAGCCCTGCACAGAATGTTTGTCTTAGTTATTTCCAGAAAATTAATTCATAGAGTTTAATCTGTTTAGCATCTGATTAATGGGATTTTTAATCACCCATAATAATGATAATAAAAGGCTTAAAGTAATAACCGAGGAAAAGGTGTGTATTTGTCTTTGCTATGCCCATTGTCCTGACAGTCATCAGCGCTGCACAATAACTCATGATATTTGGCATTGTTTCTTTCGGATCTATTGATCAGATGAAAAAAACAGACCTTGTTTGAATCTGATTCATTTAACCATTTTTGTAAAATTACCTATTATCGGGAGAGGTAGTTTTGAAGCAAGCATTTCAGTCTCCTTGAGTCAAGACACATCTGTACCGTTCACTCCCATGACACAAATACCATTAAGCCCCTGTCTCCAATAATTAAATGCCTGCTGCATGACACCTAAAATCATAT
Source organism: Strix aluco (assembly GCF_031877795.1). Taxonomy (NCBI): domain Eukaryota; kingdom Metazoa; phylum Chordata; class Aves; order Strigiformes; family Strigidae; genus Strix; species Strix aluco. The sequence goes on along the minus strand of NC_133971.1, from coordinate 96,304,197 downwards.
TTGTTGTCAGATATGGCACAGGGTACAATAGTGATGTATTATAGCATAAATTTAGTGTAAGAGTAACCACGCTACGGCAAAGATATTTGCCTCTAGAATGTTACGCTGGTGTGCATTTGGCTTTTATTTTGTTAAAACATGATAAAGGGTATGTCACGCAGCGTGCCAGAGCGTTGTGAGAGGTCCTGCCTTGCAGTGACACTGTGCAGAGCAGCTGAAACCAAACACAACTTGCTGAAGACGGGGACAGGGCCCGTCCTCTCCTTCAGGGGATTTCACACACTTGCTAAACCCTTCCCATGGTGCTGCAGAATGGCCGGGTCCCCACGGCCACCGTGGTGGCTGCCGCCACGCCAGGAGGGGCTTGGCTCTGCCTTGCACTGACCCCCTTCCCTCTTCTCCCGGGGGATGTCGGTGCTGCTCCCGGCCCTCCCATGCTGCTCCGTGCTCCCAATCAGCCCCCTTCCCTCCCGCCGTGCCGTGCCGGTGCCGTGTGCCGGGGCTGGGATGGGATGGACCTCTTAAGTGCCAGTGCCATCAGGTTTTGTCCCGCTGGCGCAGACAGGAGCAACTGCTTGAGAAATGTGCTTATATTTATTTATTTATGTCCTTATCTTTTAAAGGAAAAGATGGTTTTCACAGGATCAATCATTTTCCTGTAGGGGCATGTAAATATGGCGCAGGAATAAAATAGTGGGAAGATGGAGCGTCGGTGGCAGCCCCGGGCACACGCAGCCGCAAGCTGCTCTCCTGGCTGGGACAGCCTTCACCTTCTCCAGTGGAAAAACCGTGTGGTTTTTTGTCTTGCAGGGACCCAAAGCTGTGTGGTTTTGGCGCTGGCAGGGTGAGCTGGAGGTCAGGGTGCGAGCGCAGCCTGCTGCGCTTTCCGGGGAGGGATCAATACTCCCGACGAGCCGCACTCGCGCGCTCTGACCGGGGAGCGCAGGGAGGAGCACGCTGAGAGTGGCGAGAGGCATCCTCTGCCTCTCACCGGGTTCCTTCCCTCTCCCTGCCTGAAACTGGAAAGAAATGGATCGATTTTTTACTCTTTTCGGGGTGAGGGGAAATTGCAGAATGAAGATGACTTGAAAGAATGAGATGGATGGGAGTAACTGGAGCTCATCCTCCACGGGGGAGAAAAATGCAGCACAAATGATGATGTTAGCTATCCATCCTTCGGTCGGGGGCTTTATATGGAGGTCCATCACAGAAGGCCCCGCGTGCCGGAGGAGTGTGGGCTCTGCTAACGCAGGTGCCTGTGCAACCTCAATAATCCAGTGCCAGCAGATATTCATAAACATTAAAAATTTCAAATCCCCACGGGGTTGTCCGCAGAAGTGGGCTGACTGTTCCCCGTCGGTGTCTGTGGCCATGCTGTCACCCCGGCAGCGAGGGGACAGGGCCAGGCTGTTGTAAGGACTTGTTCTGAGGGGGCAGTGACACTGAGCAGACCTGGGGACCGTTGCAGTGGGTGCAGACCATGGGTGGCCACCCGGGGAGGGCAGTAGCCTGGCTTCGGTGCTCCCGGTAGCGTGGCAGGACCTTGCAGGTGCTGTGGCCTGCTGGGGGGGGGTTCTGGGGGTCCGGGAGTCCACGTGCCAGCAGGAAGGAGGAGGCATCTGCACGGGGCTGGCAGCCTGCAAGTCCTCCAGCACAAGAGGCAACAGCCCGGGTGGCATCACCGTTTCCAGGGGCTGGGCAGCGCCTCCCAAATGCACTTTTTCTCTCTTTTTTTCCGTGAGAATTCCCTTTTGCCCAACAGGCACATTCCTGACGGAGGTGCTGCCGGCTCTTTCCACGGATGGCCATCCCCCAGCGGAGGCTGGTTAGGAAATCCATTGCCATTTTTACCCTCTGGTCTTGGAGCTTATTTGAGGGGGAATGCTGGGGTCAGGGGACCCCCCGGGGGGGTGTTCCTCGGGGGGATGAGAGGTCCCTGCAGCTCCCGCTGCCGCTCCTGCGGCGCCTGCTGAGCGGAGGGCCGAGCTCTCCCTTGCAGAGCAGTTATAAATTCCCAGCTTAGCAGGTTTCAAGCTGATTGCCTTTCCTCACGGTGTCTCTCTGTAAATGAGGCTTTTCACAGATGACAGATAGAGCTGCTCCTCCGGAGCATAAATCCTCACCAGCCCAAAGTACCGCCACAACCTGTTTAACAGCCTGGCTTCCCAGCCGGCCCGGAGTTCAGCTCCTCGGGATGACACAGCGCTCTGATGGCAATTCCTCATCAATTAGCCCTGTCTGCAGTGCTGGGCCTGCCCGCCGCATCCCCTCCTCGGGAGATGCTCTGCTCCAAGCCGGGTACTCACCCCGGCACCCCAATAAACCTCCTGCCCAGCGTTACCCGTCTCTTCCCCTGGCCAGGCCGGTGTTAACCAACCCGGAGGGAGGGGACAGGTTTCCCTTCATCCCTGCGAGCTGAAATGTGGTTTTCCCTTGTCTGTCAGGTTCTCCAGGAGACCTTCCTCCTCCTCCTCCTCCTCCTCTCGCAGGACGTGCCATTCATCCCTCTTGCTGATGGCACTGCGGGGTCACGGTGCTCCCCGGGATGTTGGGGCTGAATGAGACCAAAACCTCCACGCTGCAATTAGCCCCGAGGACCATCTACCCCAATTAGCAACCTCCATCACAGCTATTTCATTTCTCCAGCGTCTGCCTCCACCATGCTGCCTTGTCGTGGAGCTTTGGGGATGGGGACACCCCAGCCCTGGGTCTCTGCCCAGCCCGGCCACCCCCGCAGATCCCGACCCTCTGGTTTTCTGCTGCATCCATGTATTTTGAGAGTAATCCCTGTCCCCTGCCTCCTCCTCCATTGCTTCGTCCTCCCCAGATCCTCTGTTTTTAATGCCTTCAGCAACACCCCCGGCTTCGGGGGGCTCATTGACTAATGACCATCAGCTCTGCTCCTCCCCTTCGTAGCCTAAGCAGGACATTAAGCTCAGTATTTCTTCACATTATCATTTACTGCCATAATTTATACAAGTTTCACTTTTATTTATTGTTTGAGCATCTTTCCCCCAGAGGATTAGTCTCAAGGCCCTTTTTTTCAGGCTTTCCCCACGCTATTGGCTTCGTTTATTATCTTCAGTTCTTGTAGTGGTGCACACAGATTTTCCCCGGGGTTTCAAACCCAACCTCTGGAGGAGAAACCTCCGGTTTAAGCACCGAGGTGGCCTCGTTCAGGGCAGGCTCAGTCTACAGGCACACATACGTCACCTGTAGGTGTATCCACAGCCCCGCGTGCGGGGGACAGCGATGGGCCCATGCTGCGAGTCCCGGGAGCTGCGGGGAGGGACCATGCTCCACCCAGTACAGACAACCCGCCCCAACCCGCAGGCGAGGTAAAGTGGTGTCATTTCCCTGAGGTCAGTACAGCGATGCTGATTTACACCCAGGAGAGTGTTGCCAAATACGCCAGATCAGAAGGCACCACGTTGCACCCTCTTACCCCATAAAACACGAAGCCCAACCCTGAGCCTCTTCTCATGCTGCCGAGGTGTGATTTGGAGGAATCAATTTTGCCCATGATTCAGATTACTTTGCGCTGCAGGACTGTGCCAGACACAAAGTTTGTAACAGAAGACAAACATTTATAAAATCATCTCCATTTTCAGAGGCAAGCTGGTTATGAACCTGTTTGAGAGTGAGCCCACATTCCTGCCGAGGCAGGAGACGCAGCCCGGTGCTCATTACTCTGCTCCCAGATGAACAGTAAGTCTCTGGAACAGTACTTACAGCCTGTAATAATATTACTGCTCGGTCTGCTACATGGTCCCTCAGTCATTTTTTCAATTAAAAAAGGACCAATGCTCTATTAACCTTTTGCCTGCTACTCCATTCTTCATACAGCCGCTGGCCTGAGATTGCAAGCCATGTATTAAAAAAGGCATATATTACTGTAAACCATCTCCAAGTTTTCTGTCATTAGAAAGATGAAGTATCATTTTTTCATTTAAAAATATGAGACAGTTTATCAAATTCACAACCTCTGAACTCGCAGTGAAATCTCTTTGTTACCCGCGAGGCAGAAGGTAGCTGGGGGGGCTGCCCGGCCGGCCGGGGTGCCCGTGGACTTGTGCTCGGGACCAGGGGTCAGCCGTGCTTCCCACAGCCTTTCTGATAGGGATGGATGTATCCCGCCTATAAAATCCTTCAGCAGGAAACATTGGCAGCTCGAGTAAATATTATAAATAAATACATCTGTTTTCATCACACTGGTGTATGGATCCTGTGGAATTGCTGTTCCTTGGCCATCCCATGGCAGTGCCAGCGTGCCCGGCCCCCCCAGCCTGCCCCTTGCCAACAGCCCTTCCTCTCACCTCTGTGGCTGAAAAACTTGATTTCAATTATGATTTGGTGAGGGTTTTACGGGGCAGAGCTTGGCGTACAGACCTGGGGAAGGGTGCTGCTGTCCCCTGGGGCTGTGGCCGTGGTGGCAGGACCCCGACATCCCATCCCCACCACCACGGGCGAGCACGGCCAAGCGTGCGCCCTCGCTGGGCTGCGAAGCGCGCTGGTTTTAATTTTGTTTTGAGGTTGATTTGTTGCTTTTATTCCTTTCTCAAGGCACCAGCTACTGGCTGTAACCACAGAGACCCTTTAGACAACTGCTTGTATATAACAGTCCCAAATAGAACCTCACTGATCTATCATCCCTCTGAAGCAGCCCCGTGCACAGCACGCGCCAGAGAACGGCTGCCGGCCGCACCGTAAGCGACGCGAGCCTGGGCTTGCAGCTTGCTGTCACAAAGTCCTAAAAAATATGGAGCTAATTGGTAGAATAGATCATTAATTTTGTAGAAAACACAGAACCTGGTTCATGGTGCACAGATCACACTGGAGTTTTTGCTTGGCAATTTATAAGCATTTTACACGCTTATCCTGAGGTTGTGTTATACTTTCCACAGCATCCACAGTAACGTGTACAAATTAACTGCGAAACTTTGGAGACTTTTCCCTCTATTGACACAGGGAATGTGTTAATGGTGTGAACTCCTAATCCGGGCTTTTTCTTTTTGCTGACACTCTTACACCTGTGTTTTCACCCTGTATTTTAGGGCTTCTCCTTTTTGTTGCCATAAATTTGTGCTGGCCTCCTCTGTGCTGACTTGTGGTGTGAAGCCATAAACACATTTTAAATAACGTTGTTTGGCTGGTGTGGGGCCGTGCCGGCACCGACCCACAGCCCCTCTTTACCCCAAAGTCTGGCATTTGAGGTTTAAAGTCCCTCCTCTATTTTATAGCATCCCCCTTCTCTCAAGTCTCTGGTGGGAAAGCGAACACCAGGCCCCCACAGGCCCCGTCTGGAGCCAGTGCTCACTGGTGTCGGTGCTGGCTGTTGCCCGTTCGCACGTAAAACGGAGGATAAAGGGTTTATTTTCAACTACAGGCAACCTCCTGGGCTGCTCCTGCTCCACTGTGCCCACTGCCCCGAGCCCCCGGGCACGGCGGGAGCTCCGAGGGAGGCCTCTGCTTGCCTCTGCCCAATCTGCCTTTTACAACAAATAAACCAAAAGCATTTGTGCACCAAACCTACGTGCTCTGGCAGCGACCAGCTCCTTGTTACCAGAGCCTGCTCTTAAATAAGCATGAACTAGCAAGACTTGGATGCTCCGGTTTGATTTCCAGGATCCACAAATAATGGTGTACAATACATTGTTTGCTAGAAATTACCTGAAGCTCAGCCCTTCTGAGATCACTCTGCTGCACAGAAAAGAGACCCTGTTGCAATCAATAGGCTTTCCATGGTCTCCGACTGTCCACTGGCCATTATTTTACTGGTTTTATTTTGCTTACGGTCACAGCTGCATCAATAAAAGCGTTCCAACTGTGGGTTTAATTGTGGCAGCAGTGATGAGGTGGTTTGGGTTTTTTTTTCAAGCTCTAACCCTCTCCCTGGCAAGGTTACAGGTCCTTCACCTAGAGAGAAGGAGGCAGTGGAAGACAGAGAGGGAAAAATGTGCTCCCTGAGCTCTGTCCTGACTGACAGCAGTTCTGCATTTCTGGAAGCACCAGCCTCCTCCTGCCATGGTGGCTCTGCACAGCCCCGGGCTCCCCCTCGCCTTGCCCGGCGCAATTCTTCAACACAATCAAGGACGTGTGGGAACAAATGAGCCAAGTATATTCGGAAAAGATGGTGCCCGTACAATACCGCTTCATAATGGTCCAGCTATTATGTGGGCAAAAATGCACAGCTCCATCCCAGTGCTGGAGAGTGCAAAAGAACAGACAATTGGCAGCATAATCTCAATTTTGGGCAACTCCTACATACGTCTGCTTCCCAAGGATGTATGAAATGACTCAGATTAAATGAGAGTCACACCAGTCAATCTTATGTGCCAGAAATCAGGAGATAACTCAATATGAATATTGCTATTGAGCTTTTATACTACAATGCCTTATTGAAGTTCATAGATTGTTCATTTTTGAAAGGTCCTTGAATTTCACTCATTAATCCTGCATCGTGCCCATTAGCTTGTGTCTGTGTAGAAAGTCTGCTGGGGAGGGGCAGAAGACACTAAAGCTCCTGCACCTTTGGGTAGTTTGTCCCCATGGCTTTAATGTGGGGCCGTCTTTCCTCGTGGAGCTGGCCTCAGGTTAAAGATGTCCTGTTATTCCATTGTTTTTCCTGCAGCAGTTCCCATATTCCATAACCATGGCATCTTTCAGGCTTTTCTTGACAAGCCCAACATGTCAGACTCTTTTAGCTGGTTTCTGTGCAGCGTATCTTTGGCTTGCAAGTAATTTTTATGGCTATTTTCTGTTCCCTCCCCAATTTCTCAACATCCTTTTGAGACGTAAGTACCACAACAGGCTATAGCACTGCAATATCTGTCTACAAGTGCCACATGCTGAGATAGGAGCAGCTCGCCTCCTTCTCACCCAGCGTGTTCACATCTACCCAGGGCTTCCATTAGCCCATTTTTCCACAGCAGCTTTTTGGGTATCATGTTCCATTATTTATTTGAGGATAAACACCTAAAAGCTAGCTGTTTTTCAGAGCCGTTGCTCCCCAGAGTAGTCTCCTCTGCGGTGCCCTCCTATTTGTGTCCTTTGCGCTAGATGATGTTGAAATGCATCGGTCTGAGTGACCCCACTGCAGCACATCCATGCTTTTACACCCCGCACGCCTGCTGGGAGCACGTTTAATGGTATATAATGCTTATTTTCAGCATTATTCAGGTCTTACTGTTTCCCTTCCTGCTCCTTGACTCTCTCCCTGCTGTGCTGGGCCGGGCGGGCTGGGTGCTGCGGGGTGGGCAGAGCCCACTGCCCCTGCCCCGACGGGCACCATCTCACCCACGGGCCAGTCGCCTCTTTTCATTTCTTACCTTCTCTCTAACCGTCAGCTCATGGTGAAGATCAATGTGCCTGAAGGAAATTTTATTTACTTTTTCTCCTGCGCGGGGAGACACTGTAGCCAATATCCCCAGCAATAAATTTAATTCAGGTGCTTGCGAGGACTAACAGTGCTCCTGAGAGGAGCGGCTCAAGCTGTGAGCGCTCAAAGGGCTTCTTTTAACTTTCTCCATTTGGCAGCGCCTTGCATCAGGGCATTTTGCATCCCGGCACGCTGGAACCCAGCGTGACACGGAGCAACGCGCCCGAGGAGCGTGCGGGAGCACACAAAACCCTTAATAAAAGAGAGGTGGCTTCCAGGAGTTGGCAGCAGTTCAGCCCTCTCAGTCATCTGCCAGTGCCCTCAAAGCTGGGCCGTGCCCCAGCCCCCGGCAGCTCCTGGCTGGGGTCAGTGGGGGAGCACTCCCTGGCCCGTGCCCAGGGATGCTGAGCTCCCCACAGCCCTCAGCTCGGGCTCCGTTTCCTGATTTTAATCCTGTGCCCCATCTCCCTCGTGATCTCCTCTCTCTCTCAGAGCTTATGGGGATTTAGCAGGACCCTTTGTAGTAGCCATGAGCCTCCTCGATCCCCCTCTAACGGGACTGCACCCACCTTTTTCAGGCTGTCTGCCTCCGTTTTGTGTTTAAGAGAGGCTGACATCCCTGCTCGTGGGGCTGTTGGCGTGGGGACCCGGCTCCGCAGGGGCTGCAGGGGCTACGAGCTGCCCCCTCTCCCCAGCCGCCTCCTCCAGCCATGCTGTTATCCCTCCTTTTACTTCTTCGCCCCGAGATTTATTATTCTACAGTGATTGTGTTGAATTGCATTTGAAATCAATTAGCACAGGTACTCAAAGATGAATGTTCATGCTCTGAAAAAAGGTGATGAAAACATACCATTTAAATAGAAATCAATTTCCCTTTCATGTATTTCTTCCTAGCTGCTGCCCGAAATTAATAGTTTTTAGATATTTGTGCGTGCAGAGGAGACTCTCCCCTCATAAAGCACTTCCCTCTCCTCCTCCTCCTCCTCGGGCTCACCGGGCACAGCCCACCGCCGCAGCCTTCGCTATCGCACGCAGCAGAGGAGGCTGTTTTGTTTGCCTGAGCAAGAACAGCTAGGTCAGGAGCGGCTGTAATTGCCTCCTCCCTCCTCATATTTTAGTGACATCATTAGCCATTTCTCCATGGGAAACTATTTAATTCTAGCAATAATAAACACAGGAACTGCAGCAAATGAACCCCAGGCAGCTACAGTACTTGCCATTACCCGGTGGGCTTGATCTTTATCATAAACCTCGATGTACCAATTAGACTAACAATGAGCAGAGAGCCAAAAAGGAGAACAAGAGAGGGATTAAGCGGCCATCCCTCCGGTCTCGGGGGCAGCGCCAGCCTTCCCAGGCACGGCAGGCAAGAGTGGGGCCGCATTACCGAGCCCATGGGAGCCTCCCCAGACCTCCGCCACCACCCGGGCACCCCTGAAGGCGAGGTGCAAGGGGCTGGGGCTGGGTTCCACCTCGGCTCTAGCTCTGACAAGTGGTGCCACTCAGGCCATTTCTTCGCCCAAAGCTTGTGACAAAAACAAGGAAAACACAAAAAAACAAAAGCACCTATTTCTTCAGGGCAGCTCTCTGTGTGTGAAGACTGGGGACGGCCGGCCGAGCCGATGGTGCCCTGTCCGTTCCTGGAAGGCTCGCTTTGTGGGAGCAGGGATTCCAGCCCCATCACCCGCTCCTGCCTGCGTAGCCCGGACTCGGGGTCTCCACACATCCTCCCCTTTTCAATTACTCTGGTAAGGTGTGTCTGTATCTGCCTCACAATCATATACCGAGACTATCCCATTAAAATGACATGACTTCTACCAAATCCCAAATAGTGCACGAGCCAGATAAAAAGAAGACAAAGAGGCATGTTGTGCTAAACTTCCCTGGAAAATTGTGGCAAAAGGATCCTCTTCCCATGCCTTATGGAACCCTTGAAGAACGAATTTTCACTGGGCTATAGTACTGCTCTCACATCTCTTATTTGTTGTTTTATTATTTGCAGGAGCATTCAAATAAGTTGCGAAATAAACAACTGCAGAACCCAGCCCACCCTTCAGAGTGTTACACATGCAGCTCAGACCATTCCCACAATCCGACTTGCCAAGCCACGAAGGTGGCAGCATGTGACAGCCGTTTGCCTTGTCTGGGGCACCAGCATCCCCCACGTGCTCCATCTCGGGCCCAGATTCCCGGAGTTTGGGTGGGAGGTGCAGTGCGAGTCCTCTGGTGCATTTTGGGTCTCAGGAGGAGGCCAGGGATGGCTCCAGACAGACACAGCTCAGTCAGCTTTCCCGACACCCCCCCGTACAAAACCCCAGGCAGGAAGGCGGCAGCACGAGCTGTCGCTGCCCAGCAGGACTCGTGGTCGGTGGTGGGGTTCAGTGCCTGTCCCTGCTCCCTGCCAGAGGAGCCCAGACGCCGCAGGGGGGGCGAGGGTGGCAGCACCGGGCTGGGGACATTGGCACGGCCATCGCACTTGGCCGGCAGCACCTTAAAACTCAACCCTGCCTTTCCCAAGGACCTGTCTCCTCATCCCCGGCTCTTAATGACAAGGGTCTTTCTAAAGTGCTTGTCGCTGGAGGACCAGCGTTTTAATACTGTAATCATTGCATTTATTATCTTCTTTAGTCTACAGAATCTAATCCTCAAATTTAAGCAAGCATCTGTCCTCTTCATTTATGGCAGAGACATCAAATTATTGTTCAGCCCCTCTGTTATGTCCTGATCCCTTCGATCTAGTTTTCTATCAGTGTTATTATTAATCTCCTCCAATCATTTTTCCTTACCATCTGTTTTACAGCAGGAGCCCTGTGCTTAGGCTGCTTCAGGCGAAGGACCGTGAACCGCGGGACTCCCCGGCTCTAATCCAGCCTGTGCCAACGAGGCACTCGGTGACGCCGAATGAGCCGCTGCCTTGACCTCCTTGTCACCCAGATGGAACCAGCGTGGAATTAAGACGGCGTGAAAACCGAGGTGCTGCGTTGCTGCTAAGCTCTCTGGGGCAAATGAAGTGCAAGGGAGGTTTAGTTTGTTGTTGTTTTTTTTTTTTTTTAATGTGAGGAATTTTCTGAATGGTGAGGATGGCCAAGCACCGGTGCAGGTGTCCTGGAGAGGCTGTGGGGTCCCATGGCTGGAGCCTGCCATTGGCATGGGGTCTGAGGGAGGTGCTCAGCACCTGGTAACAAGTCCTGCACTGTAATTATACGCTGATGTATCTCCTCCTGCTTTGAGCTCTCTCCTGCTCGTTTCCTTCTTATTGTGGAAGAGGTGGAGATGGTTGTTCCCCGACCACTCTTTGGTGATGCTCAGGCCCTCACGGCCCCATGGGCTAATGATGATGAATCTCATGCAAGCCACAACCACCATCTGTAGGCAACTGCTTCTTGAACCTGAGCTGTACGTCATTTTATGAAAATATCTATGTGGTTGTCTTTGCATCCAGCCATGGTGACCAGTCCAGCGCTGTGTTGCCCGATGCGCCGTGGTGCCGTAGGCACAGTCGTGGGCAGGGTTGGGTGAACGTGATGGTCGCAGCTGGCTGTGGGACTCCAGCCCTTGCCTGCACCCAGGGAGCTCGTGTTGCCTTCGCCACTTCCAGTGACGGTTTTGGGACAGGGACACGTTCCCTGGTCCCTGAACTGGACAGTGTCCAGGCGGTTGGGCCCCGGGGCCACCTTCCCCTTGTGCCAGGACCTGCACCCAGGCTGGCGGCGTGAGTGGGCCAGCAGCGCTCAATGCACTGGAGAGACGTTGCAGTCGATGCCCTCATTTAAATCTCTTTCAGTTTTTGACTATGCCTACACTTTCTCTAAGAGGAAACAGGTCTTCAGTTCAGGCCCCTGGTTGCATAGGTCAGGAATAAAAATTGCTCACAGTTCTCTTTTTGTTTCTGGTCTTCAGGTATTGATCATCTTTTCCATTTTCCCCACTCCCGGCTTTATTCCTGCCACTGTGTATTTTGGGTTTATGCTTCATGCCAACAGTTCCTTCCGGAGCTCTTCTCAGGCTCCTGATTTGCCTCCCACCGTCACTGCTGCACCTGATCGCCCTTTCCAGGTCCCCTTTGGTGGCTCCCCATGCAGCCCTTTGTGATTACTGCATAGCACATGTTCAAATCGCCTTTCAGATTTTAATCCAGACATCTAATTCATCTTCTAACCCCTCTGTATGGCTATTACTTAGATTTGTATTCGCTTTTTATTTTTAGATATAGATATTTGCAAAAAGTATAGATTTTTACCTTGTGCTTTCATGTGGACTGGTAACCACTAGTGGGTTTGGGTAGGACTGCAGAACTGAGTTATTAAACCTTTCTATACCCATGATACCATGTTAAAGGATAATTTTGTGTCATCACTGGGGTTATGTTTGTTTATAGGGGTGTAAATGGCAAACTGGTACCCAAATCTCTGTTTGTCCTCCATCCCTTGTGCTGAGGGTGTGCTCGATGTATTTGTTCTCCCGTGACTGTAATCTCCTTTTTGATTTCCTAATTTTTCCTTCTCTTCTCTGTGTTATTTGTTACCATCTTCAGCCAAGCACAGACTGGTAGACTCAGAAATCAATTCAGCGCTGGAGTTTCAGTCTCAGAAGAGCTATATGGGAAAGGCCTGCCACCTTCCTGGGATAGCCTGTGACAGAAGATAAATCATCGCAGATTTTTTGCCAACATGCCATATTTCAAACTCATAATCAGTCCACTATCACCCTTAGGTTCCCTTCAGCACTGTGCGATCTCCTTCCAACTCAGTGTGATTTATGTTCCCAGGTACCGACACCAATTGTACATTTCTAATCCTCTCTTGTATAATTTCTCTTTGCTGCATTTCCTTAATTACCCTCTTTCTGACCTTCCTTTTCCTTCCTCACTCCTCCTTCCAGCTTGCTCCTGGGCTTCCTTGCCCTCCATTGACTCCTTCTCTCAATTTACGGTGTGAGCATGGTTTTCGAATGCCCTCGAACCCCGGTGATTTTGGAGCAGGGGCTGGAGCGGAGGCGGGAGCAGCCTCTTGCTGGGCACGTTGCTTGGCAAAGACCCCCAGCAAAGGACGTGGGGAATCACTCACCTGAGGTGTTGAAACCACCACGACATCCCTTCCTTGTGTGTAAATGGTTCCTGACCTCAGCGCCAGGATTTGTCACCCCTGATGTCAATAATTCCCAACAACAAAATAATGGAGACATCCTGCGTGGCCGGTGCGCAGAGGACCTGGGCCAAAGCGACCACCCGGTGCCAGCGGGCTCTGAGTGTCAGCTCTGGGATCCTGGCTCAAGGAGGACGTGCTTGATGCGTACTAAAAAAGTTTTGGTTAGGGGTAATGGGGAGGAGAAGTGTTATGGCCCTTTTCTGACCAGCTGCAATGAGTGGTGTGACAGTCCTGCTGGGATGGAGTTTTGTGTCCTGGGGGGCGACGGGGAAAAGCAGGCAGCTTTTGAAAACCAGGAGTGTTCATGCTCATCCTGCTTCCTTCACGGTGAGCTGCTTTGGCCTCGGCTTGAGTGTTGTCTCCCCCCTGGTTCCGGCTGGGTTCCTTGGTTTTATCACAATGAGTTTTGTTCCCTCTGTGTTCATCCAGTGGAAACCCCCAACGTATGGAGGCAAAATTGGTTTTCCAAGGTTGGCCAGCGATGGTGTGGTAATTAAATCTTTAGGCTGGCAGAGGTGGGGCAGCAGCTTTAATCTGTAGCTCTGCCTCAAGCCTCCTGTGTGACACTGGCCAAAGCCTGTCATCTTTCTGTACTCCTAATTTACCTATAAAATGGCACCAGCCACTCTCTCTGCCACGGCCAAGTACGGTACATACTCCAGGGTGGAGCTTGTCTTTTGATGCTACTTTTTGTCCTGTCCTGACCTAGCCTAGGATTTGGTAAAATCCCAAGACTCACGTAGCAGTGATACTGCTGCTCAGAGGCGTGGGGAGGTGGGTGCTGGTGCTGGAGGAGCCAGGATCTGCCGCTGTCCCCTCGTCCCCAGCTGATTTTCTGCATCTGAACTATTGTGGTTGGGGTTTTTTTCCTGCTTTTCTCTCTCTCCATCACCTCCTGGCTCCAGCTGTGGGCAGGCAAAGGGCAGAGGTGCCTGGGCAAGCAGCAGCCCCGTGGGGAGGGTGTCCCTCCTTTCGGAAAGAGGAGGAATGGGATAACTCGTGCCAGGTGGAGAAAAGCACCTGCAGCCGCTGCTGCTCGTAGGAGCTGAGCAAGCTGCGCTCCTCCGAGCAGTCTGTGTGCAGGAGAGGTGTCCGTCCCCGCAGCGCCGGGGTCCGCACGGGCACAGCCTTCCTGCAGCTGCAGCTGGGCTGGGAGGGCTGAGCGGAGGGGGAAAAGCACAACAGTTAACTTTAAGAAATCACTGGAACATCTTCTTCATAATTAATAAATGAAAAATGTTACTGCAGCTGATCAATAAAGTTGTTAGAGGGAATTGATCGGAGGGGGAACTCTTTTTGTGGGTACAATTTTTCACCTATTCAGAACAAAAGGCTCCCCGGGGTGCTATCAAACAGATCGGCGCTTGGGAGCCTGACCCAAACGGCAAAAAAAATAGAAAGACAATTAATTAAAACCCGTGAGAACAGCATCCCCCGAGAGCCACTGGAGGGGAGGGACCCAGGCGTGGCAGCCGCAGCCCGGGGTACGCTTTGGGTGGTCCCAAGCTGAGACAAGACACCCCGGTGCTGCAGCTGGGGTGAGGGAGTGCCGGGCCAAAGTCCTCCTGGAAAGGAGGGCGCACCTTCCCGTGGCATCACCCAGCTGAGCCATCACTGAGCGCGGCCACATGTCCCCCGAAGACACACGCCAGGACGGTTTCCCAACGGGAGCGTGCCTGTTGCACAGCCTGGCTGCCCTGCTCCGTCTCGGCTGGGTCAGCTTTTCCATCACAAACCCGACCGCCTGGGCAGGAAGTATCTCCCCTCTTTATAGGGTGATAATGAGCATCAAAAAAACCTTGGGACTGACACTTGACATTCAAGTATTTGCCTTGGGAATGTAATTTAAAGATCTAGTTAAGCTGTGTTTTATTATTTTTTTTAAGTGGTTTGATTGTTTTTCCTCTCGGAAAAATTGTGTTTGGGTCATGACAAAACACAAATCTGCTTTCAGGTCAGCATTTTTAGGCTTCATTTTTGTTCTTGCCGAGGGCAGATGCTCCTCGACTGCAGCAGGCACAAGAATATCTCCTCTTCACCTTCCTCCCCGCTGCGCGCGTACCAGCACTACGGGTCTCGAGCCTGTGAACGTGTGAGGATGTGCTGGGGCTGCTCCGACGCACACAGCAGAACCGTCTGCCAGCCCAGGGCCTCTTTCCTCCTCTCTGCCACCTCTATTCATTTTTCGCGTGATTTTAATTTTTTATTGTTTTGATGTGTGCCGTAATGGAGGACTAGAAGAAAGGTGAAGAATTAAAATGAGTGCGCAGTTTAAGCTTTTTAACACATCACTTGGATTTGGGGATGAACTGGGGAACTGAGCTGTGGGAGTCTGATTGGGCATTGCTGTTCTGCAAACCCCAGCAGGCAGTGCAGGCAGGGCAGGCAGTGCGGGCAGGGTGGGCAGTGCAGGCAGGGCAGGCAGTGCAGGCAGGGTGGGCAGTGCAGGCAGGGCAGGCAGTGCGGGCAGGGTGGGCAGTGCAGGCAGGGCAGGCATGGTCCTTGTCCCTCGAGCCACAGTGGCTGAGCAGCACCTCGGCGGACCTGCCGCCAACCTGGGGGGATCAATGAACAATTAATTACTCTCATCAAGCGGGACTCCGCTCGGGGAAGACAGCACACTTATATTTATCAATTACTAATTAGTAGCTCTTGCCTGGCTGGCAGTTGTCTGTCAGCCAAGAGGGGAGCGGCGGCGAGGCTCGCGTGGGGTCACTTTCTTAGCAGTAATTAAGGATGGATAAACTTGTTTGGAAAAAGCTGGGAGCCTGAACTACAGCTGGGAGGTAGGAAAAAAATCCGAACAATTAAGACTAGATCTTTAAAAGAGCTTTTAGATGTCAAAGCCGCCAGCGTTCCACTTGGGTTAAGTGCCTGGCTCCCACAAGATCATGAAAATCCCAGCCCCAAATTAATTTTTCAGATGTGCTTTGGCTCAGGAACAAGGTGGTTCCTTTGGTTTTGCTTTCTGCCTCCCTTTCCCGGGGCCGCTGCTGGCAGGTCCCAGCATGATGTCCCGGTCCTGGAGGGGCTTTCTTCACCCTCCAGGCCAGCCGGGTGCCCCAAGGGTGGAGAAAATCAAGCGCACGAAGATTTTTCCCAATTTAGTGGACTGGGAATTACTGCTGTAGGGATGTCAACTGCGCTATGGGGTGAGATGCTAGAGACAGGGGTGTGTGCTTCGCTGGACAAGAGCGAGAAGATGATGTAGAAGTTTTTTATTTGCATTGTTTTTGGGAAGAGATGCAATCTGGGAAGAAATGCTGGCAGAAGGATGGATACGGAGTGCTTGCCCGCATCCCACATGTTGGGGCTGGGCAGGACTGGCCCCAGGTCTGGTTTTGGCAGCGCTGGGCTCTTCATTGAACCCTCCCGGCTGCTGCACCCCAGCCCGTGACCCCATGTTTGCATTGGTAGTTTGGTGACGTGGCACCGCTGTGATGGGGGACGGACGGACGGACAGGGAGCCAGCCCCGAGCTGTGTGTGCCTGGCCTCAGCACGGGGAGGACCGAGCTCAGGTAGGCTGGAGGAGACCCAAAACATCCTCTGGGAAGCTCTGGGGTGGGAGAGGAGACCCCACGCTGCTCGGGCCACTGCTCGGGCTGCAGCCAAGGGCCACTGCGGACTCCGTTTTCTTGTAGAGTAGAACAACCTCACCGAGGTGTTTTTTTCCTTCTGTAGCATCATGAATAAGTCACTGTTTAACCATCTCCTTCTGCTGTTTGAAAATGAAGTCCTGGCCTGGCCCATCCCAAGGAAGTAACGCTTTAACTCCTGCTTTGCTAAATCCCGCAGCTCCACGCCAGGTTGATTATTGACAGTGAGAACTAGTTTATCTGCCGCAGGTGACTGATCCCAAAGCGCGGGGTGAACCAGACACGAACCAGTATCTCATCACCTTGGTGGCATTATTGCCCCCCGAACAGCGGCAGCAGGACCCGGCTGCCCGTATTCCCAGGCAGCCCGGACAGTAACTTATTGTTCGTAATTAACTCGATCAAGCAAAACTCCTATAAATCAATCATGGCTTGGCTAATAAATAAATCTTTGATCAATTACTACCTGCAAAATGTGTAGACAAGGGTCAGTATCTCTGATTTACCACTTTCCTTGTGCTGAATTGGAAGATCAAAGATTAATGTCAGGAGGGACATCAGCGATCTGAATGCAATGCATTATTTAAAACTTCAGAGATAATAAAATTTTTGAGGAGACTGGCCCATTAGTTCAGCTTTCATATTGACATTTCTCTCACTGTATTAGGAGTTTTGTTAATGATTTCATATTCCCCCCTGACTCCCTACTCATTTTTCTTTGTCCTGTTGTCATTTTTAAGGGGGTGGTGGGACGTGTTCCCCGAGGGGCTGAGCTCCTGCCCCAGTAGCCCTGGCTCTGCTGACGGCACACGGTGGCTTCGCTCGGCTCCTCCAGGCCCCGCGGGAGCCGTCGCGCTGACGTGTGGCCCCACCTCAGCATCACACGTGTCTTCTTTGCTAATTCCGGGGCCGCATTTCTTAATCTAACGACTAATTCCAGGAACCTGGCTGTGCCGTAATGGGCTGCTGCCTCCGGGGACTTGCCGGGGGCGGTTTCGCTCGGTCTGGTGCTGAGAAGCAGAACAGGGGGGTCTGCCTCTGGAGGAGGGAGGATGCTGCTGGGCTTTCAGCTGTGGAGGAAGCTGGCCAGAGTTGCCTCGTTAGCTCATTAACTCGCTAATTGCAGGGTATTTGGTAAAGCCCAGAAAATTTCCTGGAAATGGAGGAAAAGGAGGGAGCACCCCAGCTAGGAGTAACACAGTCCCACGTGCTCCAGGGGAGGTGGCACATGTGCTGTGAAGATCTGAAGAAGTCTTATCCCCCCAAAAAGGGAAACGCACCATCCAAAACGTACCTCGTTGGCACTGCTGTGTGAAGGACGAGCCCCGGGGTGGTCCGTCTGTGCTTTGGCCAGCTAAGCGTGGTGTCAACAGCTCGGCCGGTACCCAGAAACGTGGACCTGTGCTCTGCTCCGCTGCGGCTGACGTGTCCCTGGGAGCCTCAGGGGAAAGGCCCTGAGGGAAGAGATCCAGCGGAGGGAGAAAAAAGAGTACTTAGAGCTGGAGGAACGCTGGCTTGGTCAAGCCTTGAACCCCAAGCCATCTGGGACTTCAGCAAAGCACCAAGCGGCTTTCAAAAGGAAGACCAAGGGTGCTGCCGGGCCACAACACCGGCAGCGCCGTGTGGGGCTGCCTTGGGCTGCCCCAGCCATGAGGTCACCCCAGCCGGGGCAGCCCTGGGGACATGTCCCGAGTGAGATTGATGCTCCTGTGGGGACGGTCTCCCCCTCTCCGTTGCCAACGAGGGGATGCCATGGGAGGCTGGGTTGGGTGGCACATGGGCACAGGGCCGGTGGCGGCATCTCCGAGTGGAGCAGAAGAGGCGGCAGGAGCCGTTGCCATTGGTTATCTCCCCCTCAAACAATGCAGTCCTGGCTCATATATTTTTCATCCCAGTTGAGGGTACAGTGTCAGCCGATGACCTTTGTCACACCCCAGTGCTTTCTGGGATGTAAATTAGGGGCTTTTTTTCCCCATCTGGACAGATAAGATGGACTCTTACTTGTACGTCTTGGAAGCAGATATTTATTGTAAGCCCACTGCTATTCTCAGCAGGTGGACAAAGATAATACTGTCATTATGTGCTCAGAAAATGCTTTGTAAAATTTGGTAAAGTATGCAGCGGACTCCGGAGCAGATAACATCTGCCTTAAAGGACTGTACTGCTGTAAACAGGGTTTAGAAAAATAGCACCCACTGCTTCTCCACGGGAGTATTGATTTTTGGTGTTGGAAAGGGTCAAATTCAAATTGCTGGCACAAAGAGCGGCTGCATCTCCTCAACTGCGTGTCTTTTAACAAAGAACAAAGTCATGCGACGGGAGGGAGGCAGGAAAGGGGACGGCAGCCCAGGGCGGCCGCACGCCAGCGCGCCTTTCCCACGGGAGCGGCCAGCTGCTGCCCCGCGGGGACTGTCCTCGGCTCCAGGCTGGGAGCGGCGCTGCCTTGGGGGGACCCCAACCTGCCCC
This sequence comes from Strix aluco, assembly GCF_031877795.1. Lineage (NCBI taxonomy): Eukaryota > Metazoa > Chordata > Aves > Strigiformes > Strigidae > Strix > Strix aluco. Next base: position 96,285,609 of record NC_133971.1, on the reverse strand, counting down.
CCCTCCCCAGCGCTGCCCTCGCCCACCCGAGCATCCCACCAGGAACCGTGGGGTGGCCGTGGCTCTGGCTGGGCAGAGCTCGCTGCAGAGGGGCTGGCAGCGAGGCACCGGGGATTTTTCAGCCCCCCTCACCCCAAGAGAAGCCAGAGCCCTGCCCTGTGCCTCAGTTTCTCCAGCTGTTGGACAGAGGTAACGCTACAAAGGGCTTTGAAACCTGCCCCTGAGGTGGGCTGGGTGTGACCGGGTGTATCTATTGCTGTGTGTGAGGGAGGAGGGAGATATGCCCTGGCTGCTGCTGCATTGCACCCGGCAGAGCGCTGGTGACAATATTTTATTGCCTGACTCCAAGGAGCGAAGGGTTTTCCCTTTCTTTACAGGTCAGGGCGAGCTAGAAGCATCTGCATCACCGCTGGAGATCCTGGGCAAGCCGCTCGCGAGCTGGGAGAGGGGGTAAAACTGGAGGAAACCTCAGAGTGGTGTGGGACATCCCAGTGCCCCATCCCAAGGGGCTGGGCTGTGTAAGACACGGGGACATCTGCACCTGGGGGACAGGAGGCAGCTCTCGCCGCCCCGCGCCCCGGTGGGATGGGGCCAGATTTGATGAGCCATGCCTGTGCCCCACGCTGCAAAGCCCTGCCCGGAGACCCCGTCTCCTTCAGCAGACTCTGTCCTGCTCCTCTGCCACCGTGGGAGCTGTGCTCAGCCACAAGCACGGCTTCTGACCCAGCCGGGACCTTGGCTTTGGCTTGGTGCGAGCCTGGCATCGGCAAACGCCAGCAGCTCCTCACTGCAGTGCTCGTCCTTCCCGAGGGCGCCCGCTCGAGCCTTCCCAGTCACTTCGCTTTGAGTTTCTTCTGGAGTTAATGCATCTGGAGGCCGTGCAAGCAGTGACAGAAATCACAATAAAGAAGAGATAACCTGAGCTTGCCAGGAGCTAAAAGCCTTTCTGCGACCTTGGGAGAGCTCTGGAGGACCCTGCTCTGCGGGATGCAGCAAACCAGTCCAGTGGGACTGGGAACACTCCTGTTCCCAGACTGGTTCTGCAGGGCACAGGGAGATCCAGCCCAGTTCAACCCTTTCCCCGTCCACCCTTCGTAGGCACAAGCACTGGACAAGGGTGGTGAGGCCTGTGAGATGCTTCCTCATCCCTGTGACACCCGGGCTGGGCAGCGGCGTGGGGCAGGAGACAGGCAGGATACCTCACTCCAAAAAGGCCATTGAATGACTCAAGCGTGTCCAGAGAAGGGCAACGGAGCTGGTGCAGGGTCTGGAGCACAGGTCTGATGGGGAGCGGCTGAGGGAACTGGGGGGGTTTAGTGTGGAGAAGAGGAGGCTGAGGGGAGACCTCATGGCCCTCTGCAACTCCCTGAAAGGAGGGTGCAGAGAGGGGGGATGAGTCTCTTGAGCCAAGGAACAAGCACCAGGCCAAGAGGGAATGGCCTCAAGCTGCGCCAGGGCAGGGTCAGACTGGCTCTTAGGAAGGATTTCTTTGCAGAAGGGGTTGTTGGGCGTTGGAATGGGCTGCCCAGGGCAGGGGGGGAGTCCCCATCCCTGGAGGGGTTGAAGAGTCGGGTTGACCCAGCGCTGAGGGATGTGGTGGAGTTGGGAATGGTCAGTGTGAGGTTCATGGTTGGACTGGAGGATCTTTAAGGGCTTTTCCAACCAAGATGATTCTGGGATTCTGTGAGCAGCACCTTCCTGCAGGCACCTCTTCCACAGCTTGGCCCCAGGAGGGTGAGGGTTGCCCCAGTGGCCACCCCTGCTGGCATTTGGGCAACCAGATACACTCCGGCAGAGCGACTCGGCGTTCCCCTTACCCACACTGGTGCAAACGCAGGTGTGCCGTGACGTAAAGCCGAGCCCCTATAGCGAAGCTTCACCTCGCAGCGCAGCCCCGGGCACAGGCGCTGTTCTCAGCCTTAGGCACAGACTTGCCAAGCACCTCCTGAGGCCAGGGCCCGGGGCTCGGCCTTGGCAGGCGGCTGGCCAGAGCCATGGCTGCAGCACGGCAAGAGAACGAAGCTCAGGCTGCAGGTCCTGGAGCACTTACAGCATAATGTCAGTTGTGGAAATTCACCATCCAAGTTATCGTCCCACAGGAATGCCTTGAAAATGTTTCCTAGACACAGTCTAACGGGAAGCAATATCCTCCGCAGCAGAAAATAAAATGCAGAAGTGGCACATGCAAAGGCTAATGTTTAAAGTAAAGAATTTTACCCAAAGAGCATGTGGCAGATCCAAATCCCCTTCATCCAAACGTCATTATTTATTAATATTCACATTGTACATACTGTTGATTTGTAAGAGACACAATCGATTGCTACCTCTCATAAAGCACAAAAAAAGGAAACCTGCTATGCAGGGTTAGGCTGGAAAGAGGAGGAGAGATGGCAACGGGATCTTGCAAAACCGAGTCCTGAAAACTGAAAGTGATATTTCAGATTTTCTGCAAAAGAGCAAATGTGAACGATGACTCGTGTGCTGCAAAAATTAAAAAGAACAATGACCAGTATTGTTGTTCGGAGCCTGCGGTCAAATCTAGCCCCCAGATAGTGCCTTCCCTGGGGCAGGACACGTCCCGTCCCGCGGCATCGCCAGGACTCAGCGGGTACCACGGCATCATGGCAGCAGTGGGTGCCACCGGCGTGGTGTGACAGGAGGCAGGGACGTGCCACCACTCTGGGGTGCCCCTGCGGCCCCGCTCAGCTCCGGAGGGCACCGATATAGACGGTGGAGAATCGCCGAGCACGAAGGAGGCGGCTGCGTCTCATGAAGAGGCAGGACAGTAGCGATGCCCGTACCTGTCCCTGCTGAAAGCCCGTGTGCCGCAAGCGCCGAGTGGAGGGAGCGCGCGGTACCCGTGGGCAGGGACGTGTCCTCGGGGTGTTTCGGCCGCTCTCTCCCCCGGGCAGATGCCCTGGCCCCACAGGGAGGGAGGGCGGCGGGGCCATGGTAAGCCAAGGGATGGGGGGATGATGCTCTTTGTGGTTACGTGCAGGAGAGAGCTGGTGTCTTTTAAGGGGAAAAAATAAATGTCTTTCCCACTCAATTAAATGTAACTTAAGGCATTGGAAAAGGAAATGGGCTTCCATTTATGGCTCCGGGATGGCAGGAGGGCAAGCTTTTGATAACAAAATCGTGACGGGAGCCCATTTGAGCGGAGAGAGAGCTGTTTGTTTAGCATATCGATCGACTTTTATCGTGTAAGTAATTAACACGCATTACTCAAACTCCACATTTTTCTAAAGCAACCTACTTCATATGATATTTTCAAGCGACGTGTGTGAGCAGCTGGTAGCACAAGCAAAGAGCAGGAGGGGAAGAGCTGTGGGGAAGGACACGCCGCTCCCCATCCTTTAGGACTCTTGGCCCTCGTACGACACGGATGGGTGAGGGGCGGCTTCCTTCTCCCTGCACCCAGGGAGCCCGCTGGGGTAACGGCTGAAGCCGAGCTGACTCCTCCGCGGCAGAAGCCACCCACACTCAATGTTTGATGCTCATTTGAAGCCCAGCCTGTGCCTGACTGCATCCCCCGAGTGCTGCCTGCTCCCCTGCCCGCTCCCCTGCCTGCTCCCGCGGACAACGGGAGCAGCAAAATCCACTGCCAGCCACCCGGAGAAGGGCAATCTTTCAACTTCATAAAGCAAAACCCAGGCAGGTCGCCCCAAATCCCCCACGCTGCCACAGCAGCCGTGAAGAGTGGGTTTAAGCTGTTTAAAAATCCATCTCCCGGCTCATTATTATGCAGGCCAATTTTTCATTCATCGGGAATCTACGGCAGCATTTTAATGTGAGAAGCTCCCTACTCTGTTTCTCTTCCCCTGAAGAAAAATAGCTTAATTTCTCCAGTTTGATAGATTTTCCTGATCCTTCAAAAGGTAGAAAAAGACTCTTGAAAATCGGTCGTTGAACTATCCACAGGCATTTTATAATGGCCGTAAATAGGTCTATACTGAATAGCTCTCCAGGCATCAACTTGAATGGTGTCCTTGACACTGTTATTATTATCCCCACTGAAAAAAAAAAAGAAAAGAAAAAAGAAAAAGAAAGTCTGGGAGCCTCTCCACACCGCAGTTTGTATGTCTCTGTGTTGCGAGAAGGCTGGAAGAGCTCAATTCCCCTCGCCATATATATGCCCCCAGAGATGGGCGATCCGTGCCATTTTTCACTTCCCAGAATTGTCATAAATTTCATGGAATTTCATGCATAAAAAAATCAATGCACATGAGAAATTTTGCAAACTCCAGAGCAAATGAAGTATCAGGAAGTTTGGGGTAATTTATTTTCTGCCTTTCGCCCCTCTGTCCGTTTTCAGTTGTCCATCTAAATCCCCTGTTAGTTTCCATTGGCGAATATATTTTTGTAACTTCTTGTGCTATTGTGGCACGTTGCTCTTTGCTGGTGAACAGCACCTGAACTCTGGCTTCGGGGTGCTTATTCTTCAGGGCAACCATCTGATGGCATTACAATACATGGCCACGTTCAGCAGCTGCAAGAGGTTTTCAGCTGTAAAGCCCATTTTGGCCCTCCACCGCAGTGCCTTCGAACTTACCCCCTAAATCTGTCCTTTTAACCTTAGATCTCGTGGGATTAAGTCTTATGTCATAAGAGACATTGTGGAAAAGCTTGAGGTTAATCAGTAAGAGCTATTTTCTCAGAATAAATAAGGTGCTTTCATTTCTTGAAAGCCACTCTGATTTTTCCAGCCCACTCATAAGGCAAAAATAGCGTGCCCTAAAAATGTCACCATGCATGTATAGATTTCTCTCTATTGAAAACGAGCACAGCGACCAGCTACTTCTCTCCCAGAGCAGCCTCAGAGCCCTTCCCAGGCTCATTCTTGGGAGTGAGGGGGGCCCAGGACCCCGTGGCCCCCAGCCCCAGGCACGGACAGACACCGTGATCCCAGCCCGACCGGCACATCTCCGGCAGAAGGAGAGTGTGCTGGCGTGGCATTACCTGCCGGCAGATTTTTGCAGAGACTAGATTATCAATAGAAAATACAGTGTAAGGTAAGGCTGCAGATACCTTAGGTGCATAGTTAAAGCGCAGTTAAGGCTAAAGTTGTAAAGATGGCATCGCCCATGGACACATTCATCAGGCAAAAAGCAGCTTTTGTAACATCTGACAGCCAGGAAATCCAGAATTTAGCTGAAATCCTGGACTTGGCAGTACAAGCTGCAGAAGTGATTTGGAGTCGGGGTTGGTGGCTGCAGCTTCCATGACCCTGGGCTGAGCTTGGCTCAGCTGGGCTCAGCTTGGCCGTGGGCTGACAGTCCTGATGGAGCCTGATATATCTGTGGGAAGCCGGGGAGCTGAGGACTGTTGCCGTGCACTGTCCCCTCTCAGAAGCACCATGCAAAGTTGGGAAAAGCAGACACAAACCCAGCTCAGTTCAAAATACCACACCCCCACCAGCTTCTTCTTCACCCCAAAACCCTCCCTGCATCCTTCACCTGCCCCAGGAGCTGTCCCTCGGCTCTCACCGTCTCCCGTCCTCCTCCGCACTTCCCAGTGACCAAGGATCGAGTAGTCGCACAAACGGCAGCGGATCTGGTGGAGTTGGGAACGGTCAGTGTGAGGTGAATGGTTGGACTGGAGGATCTTCAAGGGCTTTTCCAACCTGGATGATTCTGTGGGGGGTGTTTACTGCCCTTGGGAAACACTGCTGGCTTTCGGGCTTCTCCCCGGTATTCTCACATGGGGACCCCAGGCTGAGGACTTCAGGGATTTATCTCAAAAACATGACAAACAAATGAAACGTGCCAGTTTGCTGTCCCCAAGGGCGCCTGACCCGCGCTTTCACTCACACAGGGATCTCCTCGGTGCTCACCCAGCGCCTGCCTTCACCCGCAGCACGTCTGCTCTTCCCAGACGTTACACTCTGCGAAACAAAGCCATGAATTACCTTTATTCGTCAGAGAATGGAGAGCGAGGTGGGTTTCTCTGGATTAATTTTGTGCACTGTTTTTCTCCCCGCTCTCCTGTCATGTTTTAGCACCGGCCAAATGCTAAATGGAGATGCCACGAAGGGGCCCAGCGCCTCGGCCCCAGTTTCAGTGGGAGCGACGAGCCGGTGGCTGGGGAAGCCGACACTGCTGCCACGTGCAGGAGCATCGCGCTCCTCCTATTTTTCCATGCAAACCATTTCGAAACAAAACAAGATAGAGAACACAAATCAATTCGATTGTCCTAGAATATGACAGCTTGACTTGCGACCTGTCTCATCTGGTACATGACAACGTTGTTTGCATCCTATTAGAGCGGATGACTTGTGCGCTGTTTGCACAGAGCAGAGGTTCCCCTTGGTGACAGCTTCTGAATCATGGCACTTTCTTCATCATACAATTCACCGCCAAACCCCTCCGCCAGTTGACATTGTAACACGGGTGTCACCACGCAGAGCAGTTTATCCTTCAGCACCAGCAACGCCAGTGCGATTTTTTTTATACCCTTTACGCTCCCCAATCCGCAGAGGATTTTCTGTGAGCCATGGCCCTGGCAGGCCTCTGTAAAGTGCCGAGGGGCGCCTTCAGAAGATGCAATATTTAATCTAACATCTCTGGGAGCATCTAAACCTTCTATAACCGCTGGGTCCGAGCAGCCTGGAGCCAGGTCCGCACCTCCAGCCCTTCTCTCGGGGAGCTGTGCGTGTCTTGGGTGCCACCCCGGTGTGCAGACATGGGGGGAGGAACCACCTCATGCCCAAGGACCACACGGCACAGACACCAGCTGTGGGTGCAAGGGTGTTTTGTGCCTGAGAGTTCACATTTACACCCATGTGCCACACTAAACCCCTGCTGTAGCCTGCAGCCGCACCAGGGAGCATCTCCTACCCCAAGGAGCCCCCCTGGAAACTGCTGAGCAGAGGAGCTGGCCATCCCCAGTTTTGCTGAGAGGCACGGTCTTGCTGCAAGGCTGAAATCAGTAATTAATAAATAATGATGTTGGCAGGGATTTCCGGAGGGCTCCAGCCCAAGTGGCTGCTCAGAGCAAGACTGGCCTAGAGCTGGCACTGCCCCCAGCACCCAGGGGTGACCTTGCTGTCTGCTGGATGAAGGAGGATGGGACGCCCGTCCCCCTCATCCTGGGCCATTATGGGGGGTGTCCTGGCCTCTGGAGGTGTCCCCGGGGGCTGTGGGGACAGCGACTGCCCTCTCCCAACGCTCCCCCAGGGCCAGGCCCTCCACATGCACGTCCCCAATTCTGCAAGGCTTGGTATTCCTCCTGCTAGGAAAGGCGTAAGCGAGTGATGTGCACAGCTAGCTGCCCTACATCTGACACCCTAAATATAGCTGTAGGGCAGATGGATCGGAATTCATGCATGCTCTATTTTGCTAATTTACAATTCAAGATCTACATTTTTTAATTTGCTTTATTTTTAAATCTCAGACTGTGTTAGAAAGCTTCTGCAATTTCCTAGTTAGAACAGGTCAGATCCAAAAAGGGCTCCTGACTTCTTTGTCCTTCTGGTTCTCATCCCTGAACCTCTGTGCGGAGCCTTGTCCCAGGCTGCACCACCGTGGTTAGCAAAGCTGAGCAAACAATTCCTAATCACAGATTATCTGGCAAATTCTGACTGCTCCTGTCTTTGGACTGCTCCTGTCCAGGATTTGGACTCCCTCTCCCACCTAAAACAGCAAACAGGCAGTAACATGTGTTAGTTAAAAGAGCTGTGCCAGAAGTACAGTGATTAGGATAAAACTCTTTTTTTTTGCTGCTTTCACTACACAGTAGCCGAGCCTGGGGGATGCTCCACACCACTTACCCTTCCTGCGGGGGGCGGAAAATAAATAAATCTCGCTTCCAATATTTGTCTCTGCCTGTCAAATATTGGGGAGCAGCTTGGGGGATGCCTCCTCCTGACACAGGTGCTGGGCTCTCCTCGGGATGCAGCTGAGGGAAGGGTCTGCTCTTTTTCCTGGCAGTGGTGGTGTGTACCAACAGCTCAGTACACGGCCCAGTACGACCCATTATGGCCCGCTGTGTCCTTCTGATGCTCGGGGTACCAGCCCTCCTGCAGCCTCTGACTCTGGGCAGGAGTTTCCCAGGGGTGGGAGTGTGGGGCCATCGGGACCTTGACTGAGTTCCAGATCCTGCTGAGGGTTTCCCCGCTGTTCCTGTGGTCCTCCATGATTATTCTCCCCCAAAGAGAGTCCCTCTGGCCAAGGTTTTGACTTCCTTTGCAGCAGGTGTTTTTCTCTTGGTTCTCATGTTGATTTTTGATTGGTGGCACGCTCGCCTGACTCACCCTGCTTGGCACGGTGTGCGCCAACCTCTGCCCTGTTCTTTCCCAGCTCCAATCCCAAGCCTTGTTTTCCAGCTCTGTTGGATCTTTAGCTGCTTTTTTCTCCCAGCCAGGTTTTGTTTGGTTTTAATTCCTGGTCCAATTAATCACCTGGGGTCCTTAGAAGCCTGTTACACGCTGCCTGCTCTGTCCTCCAGCTGTCCTTAGCCTCTGTACCTCTCTTTCTGCCCCATACCCTCCGCAGGACAGCTGTGGCTCGTATTTCATCTCAGATATTTCATCTCACACTGCATCTGACTTCTCCTCAGTGGTTAATAACACACAGGGATCCCCCGGACTGTGGTTTCCACCCTGCTGCCCTCCAGTGCGCTATGGCCGCAAGCACCGACGCTGAAGGACAACCAATCCTCCTGGCCTCCCGCATGCTAAGCACTTCATTTGATTTAAATTAATCACAAGTCAGATTTGTGGCCACCCCACCACAAATTACAGATTTTCCATGAGCAATTTCAAAAATGTTGACCAGCAGAACCGCAACAGAAACTGAAGAGCAGCGCAGAGGAGGAGGATGGTGGGTTTTTCCTCAGGCCTATCTCTGCTGGCTTCGTTAGGGTCTTCAGTCATTAGGTCTGTCTCGGGCCATGGGCATCTCTGAGGCCAAAGGCAGAGCCGACCCCATTCCCTGAGAGCAGGCGTCTGGCAGGGGCTCACTGCAGGGGATGCAGAAAAGCGCCAAAGCTTACCAATAACCCCAAAGCCTTTTCCAGCCCCAAAAGTTGGGCTTTTCTTGCTCTAGAAAATGCCAATTCAGCTTTACTTTGCAGAAAGTGAACTATCCAGGTTAACAAGTAACTGTAAAATCCTGGTATCCAAACCAGAACCTGGCCTGGAGCGAGGTGAGACCCTGTCCAGGGGGTGGCGGGGAAGTGGGCGACCCCCTCTGCGAGCCACCGTTTCATCCCTCCCTGCACCCTCTGGGATCCACTCGATCCCTCTGTGCCCTCTGGGATCCACTCAGTCCCCCCCAGTACATCCACCAGCAGCTTATTTAGGGGATGGCTTCGCGCTCCTGACAAATTAAAGCTGCTTGATACGGTGCCGACTTGGCAGAGCAGACACCCTTCCCGTCAGCGAGAGCCGCTAATCGCTCCCAGTTCGTTAGGGAGCAACAGCCTCCCTCCCCTCACGTCGCACCCCTCCCCAGGGGGCTCCACTGCCGCCTTTCCTGGAAGTTTATCCTCCCCTGAGCCCCGCGTTTCCACATCAAACCCTGATTGATATGAGGGTGCCATTTCTTGCCTGGAGGTGCACTGCCAGCGCAGGGCCTGAGCTGAGCTTTGGTGAGCCTGAGCGACAGATCGCATCCTGCCTGATCCCCGAAACCACCCCCCCAAACCTCCAAACCTCCCCACCTTCAAACGAACACGGTGGGAATATGGATGGATTGTACCACAACCTGCCTCCAGCGTGCTCGTTATTCACAGACCGATATAAACCAGGAGGCTCGGGGACTGGAGGTGCCTCACGCCGAGGCGAGGGAGCTGTGGGGAGGGTGGGTGCGCGGTGTAGAGATCCGCAGAGCCTCCAACGTGCCCCCATGCCGTGGCTGGAACCCGGCCGGCGGCCAAACCCCACGCACCGCTCACTCGCCCTGACGCGGGGGGCTCCATTGGACGGGTAAAGGGAGACTCGTAGGTTGAGATAAAAAACAGGTTAGGAATTGTAATAAAACAAAACACTGACAGTAACAGGAAGTACAAATGGGTAATGCACAACGCGATCGCTCACCACCCGCTGACTGACACCCAGCCCGCTCCCGGCCAGCGATCCCCAAACACCAAGATCCCGCCATCGCAATCCCAGAAGCGAGAGAGAACCCCCCCTTCCCGGCCGCCCCTCCTCTCTACCCTGAGCATGACCTTACACGATAGGGAATATTTCATGGGTTAATTTGGGTCTGGGGCTCTGGCCGTGCCCCCTCCCAGCTTCTTGTGCACCCGCGCACGGGCAGGATGGGGGGAGTTGGAGAGACCTTGATCTCTCCGCAACAGCCGTAAACATCAGCGTGTTATCAGCATTCTGCTCATCCCAGATCCCACACTGAACCCGAAACACAGCACTGTTCGAGCTGCTAAGAAGGAAAATTCACTCTATCCCAGCTGAAAGCAGGACACCGTGGGACCCTGGCCAGTTGGTGTTTGGCTTTCGTGGTTCACGCAGTCCAGGCAGACAACCCGTGCCGAGTCCAAGCCCGGCCCAGGAATGTGCTGGGAAGGACCTGGGAGGCGCTGGGCATGGCAGAGCTGGTGCTGGGGGGGAGAAGGGCTTGGGCACGGTGTCCCAGCACAGCGCCGGGGCTGTGGGACAGGGCAGAGGGGACATCCCACCACCATGCCTGCCAAAGTGCAGGGCCCGCCGAGCAGAGCTGACGGCGTTTGGTCAGGGCAGTTTCAGCCAACCAGGATTTAGATTAACCCAGAAAGAAGAGTGGACAAATTGAGAGCACTAAATTGGGGCGTTTAGCTGCAAATTACAAACTTCGGTCTAAAAACTCTAAGGAAGGCACTTGTCCGAAGGTGAAAGCCCTGCGCTCGGCAGAGCAGCCCCTCTCCATCGGCACCCCGGGCATGACTGGTGGGAGCCGTGCTCTGGCCTTTTCATAGTGACGTCCCTTCTCCCAGCACAGGCAGCAGAGCTGCCCTGGCTGAAAAAAAGCCAATATGGCTTTCTAACGCCAGTTTTACTGCTGATTGTTCTTTTTTTCCCCCCAGATTTGGGCCCAGATTTTGCAGCTACCTATTTTATATATGACTGGGAACTGAATTTTTAGCTGTGTCAATCCCCTGCCTTGCTGGGAAACCTAATATCCCAAAATAAAATCTATATTTAATACCCCAAGCACAGCCAATAGTTACATAATTCACATCTATTAGCTAAGTACAGTAATGAGTGCTCTGCATTTTTAAAACATCAGTTAATTGTCTCCCTCCTCCCCAGCAGCACAGAAGAACAGAAAGAAAAGGCACAAAACGAATCCCACAAAACCACATCTGACAGGTTTAAAAATCTATTTTCCTACAAGGAAATATGGGAAAGCCGGGTGATTAATGAAAGACTATGAAGAAAAGGTTTTATCCAGCAGATTAATTTCAACGTGTGTTTAAATCCTTAGCGGAGTTGGACAAGATGCTTGGAGGCGAAGCCGTGGGGCTGACTGGGCAGTTGCCCTGCCTGCTCCCTCGTCCTGCCTGCGCCCTCGTCCTGCCTGCACCCTCGTCCTGCCTGCTCCCTCGTCCTGCCTGCGCCCTCGTCCTGCCTGCTCCCTCGTCCTGCCTGCGCCCTCGTCCTGCCTGCTCCCTCGTCCTGCCTGCGCCCTCGTCCTGCCTGCTCCCTTGTCCTGCCTGCTCCCTCGTCCTGCCTGCTCCCTCGTCCTGCCTGCTCCCTCGTCCTGCCTGCGCCCTCGTCCTGCCTGCTCCCTCGTCCTGCCTGCTCCCTCATCCTGCCTGCGCCCTCGTCCTGCCTGCTCCCTCCTTGCCTGCCCTCAGAAAGGGATTGCCATCCCCTGCGTGGCAGTGGGCTGCTGGCCTTCGTCCTTCACAGGGCGCTGCTCTGAGAAGTTTGGACAGAATTTGTAGGAATTCTTAATTTTAAGCACAGTATTGATTTACTTGGAAAATCAAGTAAGCACAACTAGCAAAATATTAAACTTTCTGAAGTCAGCCCCTGTTCTGAATAATGCTGACCATATTTTCACAAAAAGAGAAATATTTTTAACGTCCGCACGCGTTTTCCCCTGCAGAGACAAATAACGAGGGCAGGAGAATGAAGCCGGCATATATGGAGGGCAATCATTTAAAGCTTTCATGTTTAGGGAGCAATTAATTATCCAAACCTCCAGTTTTGAAGAAGAAGATATTTAATCTCTTTTAATCCCTCGTGACTCGGACCTCTGACCTGAACACCATGACCTTCAGCATCCCACGCTGCCTCCCTCGGGACTGCAGGAAGGACCGTTGGTTCGTCAACAATCCTTCCACAAACCCCGGGAAGCGTTGCCCAGGAAAGCTTTGCTGCCGGCTGCCTCACGAGATGGGCTCTTCAAAACAGACCATGGGAGGAAGGGACCCGCAGCAGGTCCTGGAGCCCTGGGCAGGAGCAATCTGCTGATTTTTGACGGAGCAGCGGCGGGGTCTGGATGCTGATGGTTCGGTGCTGCGCACACCTCGCTCGTGGTGAGCATTATTGACATCAATTCTAATGGCTTGTATTGTCCCTCACCTAAATGAGTCAAACCTGGTGCAAAATAAACCCGGATGGGGGCTGCTGCGCGTGTCTCAGCATCGCCCTTCGCTCGCCTGCTGCTTGTGTCACTAGAGAGCCAGGGCAGGGGCTTAGTATTTGGTGTTGTGCAGAACCAAACTTTGATGAATGATTGTAAAAGCTCTGCGACACCTCCCCTCCCCTATAAATCTGGAAAAAATCACTCAAATTTTAGGCTAATCTCTTTTAAAATAACAAAAGATGGTGTGATCTGTTTTTCCTCCCGTACATTTTTTCCTCCATCCTCTTGATACCCAGAGCATCCATCCCCAGTCACAGAAAGCGGATTTCTTCCAGTGGCACTGGGAGAGGCTCGCCCGTGCCCGAGCATTGCGAGGGTTGGGGGCTCGAAGGTCTGCAGGAGGTGTGATGGGCAGGTGTGGAGCCAGAGCCATCACTCTCTCCCAAACGGAATAATTACCAGTCATCGCAGAGGGAATAAATAAGCTGTCCCTGATAGGCAGCTTGTGGTTCCAAGTTCACGAGTCCCGTTCATGCTCCTTCCAAGTACCCTATATCATTTGTAAGGCAGCAGACCATCAGGGAGTTGGTATTAGCCTCACCTGCAGGCTTATAGGCCAAGATGAATTGCTGTACATAGTCAAAGTATCTCTTCTGCGGGAAAAACAACACCGGGATACGAGTGAGGAAAATGAGAACAGCGAGCGATGCTTTCATTCAATTTAATTTATCTGTGTTGTGCTCCCCTTAACCGTGGGGTGGGATATGTATGTTAACTACAGCGAGGGTCATGCAGGCTTTGCTAATTAATGTTTGGCTCATGGAAGGGAAGAATCTCCATCCTGCAGCCAGAGCTCTGCAACACCTCATGAGCAGGTGGATGTCCTCAGGAATCAGAGAAATACAGAAAATTATCACCGAAAAAAGTAATCACGGTGGCGTTGGCCGAAGCTCGCTCTGCTTCCCATTTCCCATGGTAAGCCTTCCCCCGAGAACGCGTGTGCCTGACCCTAAACTTTCCCCATTTTCCAAGCCAGTGCACTTGATGGGAACTCATCTCGCCGCTCCCCCCCGCCATTACATACCCCGCGGATCTCCGGGGGTGGGACCGCTGCCAATTTAGAGGTGGCTGAATCCATTTCACTTACGCAGCTTCTCAGAGATTTGGCTTTTATGTGTTTACTTCCATTCCTTGCAGTTCAGCAGATGACCTCGCCTCTGAAGTAAACGCCATTCGGTGCTGCCCTCACTCTTGAAGAAGACATGGATACATACGTTGTGTTTCCTTGAAAACAAACCCACGCTGGGGAACAACCGCCCAGGGAACGACGCTTTAACACCAGCTTTTTAAGGGTTTTTGCTCCCCCTTTCCAATTTTTGCTAAGCTAGTAAAAATCGATAGGGCCGTGATCCCATCTGCCCACCACCTGACGTCCCTGGGACGCTCCGTGGGGCTCACGGAGGAGCTCTTGGGAAAGTTGAGGGTGGGGTGGGTACAGGTGCCCTGTCGGGCCATGGGGCACTGTACGAGGCCAGCCCGACTGCCCGGTGAGGACAATTCCTTGCAGCTCTGTGGACACTCATCGGCGCCGCGCGGGGGTTTTCCCAGGAGCTCCAGAAGCAGAGTGGTTACGCCGGAGCAGCTCAGCCCGGAGCTGAGGCTCCTCAAGGGCTGAGGGGCTGCTGGACCCCGGCTGGGGCTGGTCTAACTGGCACCGTCCGGAGGTGGGAGACAGCCCCGGCCACAGCGACAGGGATGGGGGTGGGAAAGGCAGGAGCGGGCAGGCACCTCCATCTCACCTCTCTCCCTGCTGAGACGAGTGGAGCTTTATTTCTGGAAGCAATTTAATGGTTTGCTGATAACTTTGATTGGTTTCGTGTCAGGCTGGCTTTTAATCTCTGCTCCGGTCTGCTTCATTCTTTAAAATAACTGTGATTAAAGGATGCTGTTCCAGCGTCACACAAGCTCATGGGCACGCGTGTGACAGCATGCAGGCAGACGGCTCCTGCCTGCTGACCCTCCCTGCCCGCTGCCCACATGTCTGCGCGTCGGGCCGGGCCCATGCCGCTGACACTGCTCCTGCTGCGGAGGGATGGGGAGAAAACGGCCATGGAGAAGGGGAAGCTGTTGGATGGAAGAGGGAGCAGAGGCACCCTGCCGACCCCAGTGCTGCCCCTGTCCCCTCCACGTGCACCTCTCACCCCCCAGCCCCGAGGACTCTCACGTGCTCGTGCATCCTCTCCAATTGCTGCCGCACATCCAGCTTTGTTTTCCAGGTCCCTGGAGTTAAACAGACTGGCGTTTGCTCTCCACTCTGCTCAGGCAGAGGCTGCTGTTCCTCTGGCAATGCTCCTTCAGCTCCGCTTCCCACCTCCGTCCCAGCAGCAAGGACTTTCCATCCCAGTCTGGCCAGTTGGGCACAGCCGCATCCCTGGCACATATTTAACTGGCATTTCTGGGGCCACCGTCGAGGCTGGATGGGCAGAGGGTGCTAGGGGAGAGTTTCCCACCTCTGCCTGGGCAGAGCAGGGTGAAGCCTTGGACATGTGCACGGCAACATGTCAGCATGTGCTGGGAAGAGTTGAGAATGGTGGTTTTGGGGTGTAAGACCCCCCTGCACCCCCTCGGGCAGTCCCTTGCTCCCACAGGGCTGCTGAGCAACCTTTTGGAGGGGGCACTGCTTCCTGCTGTGCCTCTCCTTGGCCCCTGGAGTCGCAGAGACCCCCACAGTGTACCACATCTTTCACACCCCCAAAGCAAATTTTCTTCAGATGCAGCCTCTGCGCACAAATGGACCTGTTCTGGGCAAACACACCAGGAGGGGAAAGAAAACCCCAGGCCGGAGTCCCTGGGCATGCTGATGGTTTCCTTTGCTGCGGGGCAGATGCAGATTTTAATCAATGAGATCGATGGTGAGCGCTCGTGGGCTGCAGGAAGGGAGAAGGGGCTGCCCAAGAGCGGCTGCAAGATGGATGACCCATGGCAGAGGAGCAGGGGGAGGTCAGAGGTGGCCATCACCTTGAGATCCAATCTGCAGCTTGTCCCCACCACGACCAACGCTGCCCGGGCTCCTGCCCTCTCGCTGCCTAACCACGGGCAGCACTCCCCTGCCCTCTCCCATGCCCTGCTGTGTGACCGCCTTCCCTTGACACGCATGCTTCGTGCAAGTGAGGGCTCCTCCCAAGTCGCCAACCCTGATTGGCACCCGCAGAGCAAAGCACGTTCTTACCCAAACGCTGTCTCATCTCTTTCTGCAGTTTGCCATTACCTCACCCATCATGGCTCCGTGGGTGCCATCCGAGACCCCTTCCCTGCCCCAGAGCCACCCGCTGTGACCCCCGCAGAAGGCACGGCCGGCCGTGGCCAGTTGGGTTTGGAGCATCTCCAGGAATGGAGAAGGCACCGCCTGCCAGGGCAGCCTGGCCAGGGCTCGAGCTCCTCACAGCCACCTCCTTCCCTTCTCCCTTTTTTCTCCAGGAAGTCCACCTGAACATGAAACAAGGTGGGGGACAAGCACAAACTGGGCTGCCTCGTATTTCAGAACAAGCACTGGGCGGGACGGTTTCCTTGAGAGGGTGGATGGCTCCATCTCTCCTCCTGAAAACCTTCCAGCTGTACGAAATGGTGAATACCCCTTCGGCTTCACCCCCGCCTTGCTGCAGGGATGCTGCAGTCCAAGCATCCTCTCCAAATTAGGAGGAGGCTGAGGGGCCCCGTCTCTTGCCCCAGCCCCGAGCATCACCCCTCCTCCCAATCCTGTACCTGCCCGGCCCAGACACCCCACACCAGTGCCCCTGGTTTGGTCTCTGCTGCTGCTGCTGAGCTCTCTTTGCCAGCATCACCTTGACTCTCTGAATAACCCGGCGGCACAGAACAGCATTTTCCAGAAAAACAATGATTTGCTGAAATGACTTTGCCTGGCCCGAGTGTTTTGGCAGAGGTAACAGGAGGCCTCGCCGTCCGCTCTCATAAAAAAAACATTACCCAGGTTTGAAAACGCGGCTCAGCGAGCCCAGGGAAATGGCTCTGCCCGTCTCGGCAGGTCGCGCTGGGATTTGGGGTTGGCCCCGGAGCGTCTGGTGCTCGCTCCGGAGGCTCCCGCTCGGCCACTTGTGCTTGGCAGCGCGTCTCCCATCGCCTGGGTCCCTCTGACACCGGCCGGGGCTCGCACTGCTGCCCGCCCGCCCGCCTCCCTCCTGCCTCCAGCCCGGCAGCCGGCAGAACCGCAGCTGCGTTTGCTCCGGCAATAAATCTGGGACTGCTCTACAACGGCTCGTAATCCACTTTCTGGCTAAACTGCAAACGCAGTGATAAGATGCAGCCTGTCTTAATTCCTTCTCTGTCCTTAAAGCAGAAATGAATATTTTTTGCAACTCTGCAGCAGTGCTGTGCATTGCGGAACAGGTTCCCCTTCGGCTTCCTGCTGTTTTGCATCTCATTGCAATTCATTACCATACAATCTCTGTCTTGAAATATCATAAAATCCACCTTCGATATCTTCCTGGAGTAGCAAGATAATTAAAAATGGGTCAACATTATCCTCCAAGACAGAAAGGTAGCAAACACCTTCTCCCACAGCTAGAAGCAGCTGGTGTGGCAGCAGCGACGGTCCTGTCCCCAAATGTCCCCCCTCCCACTCTCCTCCCCACCCCACTGACCCCCACGGGCCTCAGAGGCAGCGCTGGTCCATCAGCGGGGCCGCTCCCTCGATATATTTACGGACTGAGATGACCATGGAACTGAACCTCACGGCTCACTGCTACTCCAGGTCCTTGCTAGAGAAGACTAGCTTTTAACAAGACCTAAATGAAAGAAATATCCTCATACTATAATCTGGGCTAAATTTATAGATGGTGCCACCCACTCTTCAGTGGAAGGGGGTGAGGGCTGGGGTTGGACCCAGAGCCTGAGCTGGTTTTTACAATGTCACTAAGACACACAATATTTCATAACGTATAGTACGAGAGCAGTCAGGTGCAGTGAGAACTGCAAAACATTATCCTTGACACCCATTAACCATCAAACGCACCTCCACGAACTCGACCAACAGTGATGGTTGCGGTAACCCCAACCGTGGGGAAACATCTCCTCTGGTTTTCCCTCCATCTCAGGCAGGTTGGGAGCGGCAGGGTGATGGCCGGGGCAGGGACTGGGCTCCTGGACGAAGCCACCGTTGTGTTTCAGGCCAGGTGGGATGTTCCCTCAAACACTGTCCTGCTGGCCCGGCCCGGGCACTGGCGACCCCAACACACCTACGCATGGTTGCTGTATTTCTTGCGTTGCTACCAAATCTCAGCTGAGAAACACAGCTAATGTGTGCACATACCAAGGTGTAAGAACATGGTCTGTTAGTAATGGAGTAAATAAAGCCAGAAGTCTTTGAGGTATTGGAGGTGTAAATGCCATCAGGTCCCGAGTGGGTTCTCGAAGGGGCCCTTGGGTATCCTGGCAGTCAGGGCCCAGTCGAGCTACACCACGTGTAGTCTCTCACTTGAGCATCTTCTCATCAGCTGAACCTTTGCAGATCAGAGTGGTAAGCAGCGCCAGGATGAAGTCAGCCAGACTGCCAAGGCAGCAGCCTTCTGCCCAAGCCAGCGGACGCCACCTCTGACATCCCAGGCCAAGCAGAAGATGAAGAAATGGTTCTTTTAAAATAAACTTGCAGTAAGCAAGATTGGAATGCGAATACTGATAAAACCAGGGCTGCAGTCAACTTCTCTCCCCCTTGGCTCCGGATAAACTTTTAAGAAGAAATACTCTTGCTCAAATCACTCAGACTTGGCTGCAACATTTGCTTTGACCACAGAGGAAGACTAATCTCAGGGGGGAACAAGTACAGGAGCTTCCCCCTGTGGCCGGGGGCCGAGTGCCCTGAGACACCGGGACCCCCCGGCTGTCCCGTGGCACCGGTCACGAGAGGGTGGCACCGAGCGGTGACACTGCCAGCACAGCAAGCGAGGACACGTGCCTCAGCAGTGGGAGCAGGAGGCACTCCTTGAGGTCAGAAATGTGGGTTTGTTTTTGGTTTTTTTAAAAATCAAATTTAAACTTGCAATAAGTGCAGATTCCACCATCATTTTTATGATAAAAACATCAGTTTTCTCTTACTGTATTGTAAACTGGGAGTAGCTCTACAGGAGTGAACAAATGCCTGTTTAAAGTCAGTTACTTCAGTAAATAAATATCTCCCCCCTCACCCCCCCAACATTTTAAGCTACTCCAGGCCTTTGCAAATAGGTTTCCAATTTACAAAAATCAATTAAAATCATATATTCTAAATGTAACAACCAACAATGATCTTCCCGTAGATGTCATTCAGCCTTCATTTTAAAAACAAAATCAACATTCAAAAAGCTATGCTGCTGCAGCAGAAAGTTTCACCTTTTAATTTTTCATACAGGATTAATTTTTAATTTTCAGACATCAGAGATAGAGGGAAGTTCCCCAGGAGCCCTCCTGTTCAAAGAGCACTCCAGGCAACTATTGCCATCAAGTGCCAATTTATCACACTGAAGGCTCTGATGCAGATTTTTACTGATATTTTTTGTTCCGACACAAGCATTATTGTGGTGTTCGCACCGCAAACTGCCAAGTTTGTTTGTAAAGTTGGGAGAACAGAAGAAACCCCTCTTTTCCTTTCTTCTCCGCCCACAGGAAGCCCCGTGGAGCACCGTCCCTGCCCAGCGCTGGCTTCCTGGGGCTTCCCAGCAGATCTGGATGTCACTTGTGGTGCCTCTACACGAGGAGGAAGAGGAGTTACTCCCTGGTTGCGCTTTCCCCGGTGGCAGAAACAGAGGGAGCGAGACAAGGGCTGCTGCTGGCCAGCGACTCTCTTTTCTAAAGGGAGGCACAACCGCACAGCTTCTGGAGCTTGCGAGGTGATGTTCAGGAGATATATTCAACTTTGGGTTCTTCTGCATGTTGGCGGTTCATGGAAGTTCCCGCAGCATCCAGAGGACAAAATACCCTTGGGTCCTCTCCGATTTCTGTTATTAACGCATTGGCTTTCAAAGGTGTAAGCTACTGCTGCGCGTGTTAAAGGTCTCCTGGTTACACTTCTTTGCTTGTGTCAATTTGAAAAAGTATTTTGGCTGCAAAAACCCCTGTTTGAAACCAAACTGAGCTGACTCCTAAGCGTTTCTTATCCTGAGTGCTGCCCCTCCCCTGCCTGCATCTGCAGGGGCGCATCCAGCGTGTGACAAGTGGGACATGAGCCTTGCTCTGGGGCCAGAGGGATGGGGCTGCTCTGAGCCGGGGGAGCCCGGAAAGCCACAGAGCGCCGAGATCCACGACCCAGCTGTGCCCTCGGCATCGCTCCAACGTGGGGGGATGCCGAGGGGAGGTCCCGCTCATCCCTTCGCCTCGGGCCGGAGGGAGCGGGATGCGTGGACGGATTTCTGAGTCAGCTGCAAGGAATGCTGATCGTCGGCAAGACCCACGCCGTGTACAACCGCAACGCTATGCTCTTTGGAAAAAAAAAAATCTCTGATCAATAAATACATTTGATGGAGTTTACACTGACCTCAGTGGTCTGCATTTTCAAATAGCTTTGGTTTTAGGCATGACTGACGTATTCTGAGGAGGACATCAACCAACCAGACGTGTGCTTTGGCGGCGGCCTGGCTCCCGCGGCGGTTGGCAGCGCAGCTGGCGGGATGGGGCTCCTCCGCGCCCGCTCCCCCTCCGCCGGCCGAGACACGGAGCTGGCAGAGCCCCGCGGTGGCCCAGCACGTCCCCCACCAGCCCCCGTGATGCGGGAAAGCGGGGGAGTCCTCCCTCACGCTTTATCTAACTGAAAGCGGCAGATTTGAAGTGCCTGGTATAAATTTTTCTAGAGTCCTTTTTCCTCTAAGTCTCCTGTGACCTCTCATTTCCAGTCTCTTACTCCAAATAACGCTCCTCAGCATCAGACAATCCCCCCTGCATCGGTTCAGGCAGAATATTGTGTGACAGTTCGGAGACAACCGTGCACACGCAATTAGTAATGTGCAAGTCCATCGCTCTGTATCTCAATCACCTTCCCTGAGGTTGGCTCGTCTCCCTTGGCCTTGATGTGCTCTCTCGAGCACCTTCCCCTTTGATCTCACCTGTCCCTTCCTCTGCCTCCCTCACTCTCATCTGTCCGTCCATCCCCCACGTGCTGCCCAGCCCCTTCTGAAGGCTGGTACAGCCCCTTCACCACTAATGATGGCCCCTTCGGGCCCCGGTCCCAAACCTCCTCTGGCTGTGACGTGGAATGTGGCCACTGCCGCCCCTGCCCCTCCTTACCTTCGACCACGAGCTCCTCGTGCCACCACAAACGCCGCGGCCGGTCCTGCACATTCCCAGCCGTGGTGGGGGTATCGCGTCCTCCCTCCTCCTCCCAAGGTTCTGCCGGACGCTGCTTGGCTTCATGAGACACTTCAGGGCGGTTTCGTTGCTTGGATCAGTATTAACCAACCCCAGCGCAACGTCCTCGCGGTACGCGCTGCCCTGCGCCGCGCCCGTCCTGTGGAAGGAGCCGGGGTGGGCTTTGACACCTCTCGGCCGAGGGGTGGTTTTACCTCCAGCGCCGGGACAGGGACGGACGTTCCCGTAAGCTGAGAAGGATGAGCAGCTCCATCGCGCCCCGTACCCGGACTCGCAGCCGGGAAGGGGTCGGCAGCAACGTCGGCGGCAGCGCCGAGCACCGCAGGAGCGGTGGCTTGGCCAGACCCAACTCACCCGCCAGAAACCGCAGGTGCTCGGTGCCAACGGAACCTCGGCCGAGGAGCCGAAGAAGGGCCGTGGCGCTTCTGACCATTCCGTGTAGTGCCCAAGGACACAGCCAGATATTCAATTACCAAAAAATGATGCTGCATAAATGAAAAAAAAGAAAAAAAAAAAATCGATCTTTGCATCAAAATGCAATCATGCCAAATCAAAAACAATTAATGTCGTTGAATGTAGATATATAGCAGGAAATAGGCACACACTTTTTATAGGTAAATTGCTTAAGATATAATCTAGGCTTTAGTATATTTTCATTTCTATTAAATGAGGAGACGGCAGAGAACACTGAGCTCACTACATTTGACCATCTCTCCACACAAATCAAATAGTTTATATTTTGTGAAGTAAACAGCAAAACCAGCGCATCTAATTTTTGAAATTCTTCTGGCTTTTCTTTTTGACCTTTGGTATTTGTACGTATCGATGCTCCCTCTAAACCATTGCACAAAAACACCTTGAAGTGTCAAGCTTTAAAAATGAGTCTTCTTTTCTCTTTCTCCTGTGCAGCCTGGATTATCTTGGCCTTGTCAAAAAACATTCTCTAGTTAGAGGTTGGAAATATTTCCCTCCTGGCTCCCAAGTATTGATTTTTCAAGGCTCAGCTCTGCCTGTCAGCCGAGCAGGGGCGAGGTGAGGGCTCGCCCGGCGCTGCCGTGCCCCGCTCGCCTCGTAGCCGGCCCGCGATCGCCCACTGAGCCGCTACCAGCTTCACCCGTAAGGAAACACCGGAGCCACCGATGTTTTAACACATTCACACCCCCAAAATTGGATTCACACAATTCCTTTGTGGGTTTTTTGTTCTGAAGGCTAAGTCATGTCTGACCCAGCTCCGGCTGCCCCAGCTCACCCCAGCACTCAGTACTGCGGCTTCCTCCGCAGGCAAACATAACTGCTGCTTTTTAAAAATAACTTGTTATCGCAGATTCCAACCCAAACACAACGTTGCATTAAATACATTTGGTAATCCCTCACGCCACCTCAGAAAAACCTCAGGGTTTATTTCAATTATTTTCTTTGGGGAATGCGAACCAGAGGGCAAGGGAAGCACATCGCCGGGCACCCAGCAGTGTTGGTGAGTTTTTGGAAGATTAACGTTCCCTTCTTTGCCTGGGTACGGTGTTCAGGGAGTTAAAGAACCTTATTCTCAGCACCCTCCTGCCTCCGTGGTCTGTAACGAAGGCTGAAGTCCCTCCACTGTGACCCCCCCGCCTGCTCTGCTGCGGCCTCATTCTGCTCTCCTTCAGGCCGATTTTCTAATGAAAAGGAAGAAGTTTCTCAAATGGTGGAAAGACTTCAGATTACTGGGCAGTGAATGAGCAGCAGGCGATTATTCACACACCGTCAGGCTGATGCCACGAAACCAACACCCTTCAGTATGATTCCGCTTTATTTCACAAGCATATTTACACCGGGAAGTTGAATACATACAGAGGACGGGGAGTGGAGTCATCAAGAAGTTGCTGGAGAGGCAGACACTTGAACCATTCCCCATCCATGTTGACTTCAATCATCACAACATTTTCATACAGGTGTCTCATCATGTCATCTTTTGCTTGTAAACTGCCAACGAAGCCACATACGTCTCTACATTTACAAGGACAAGTCCAAATACAGCACTAACAAATCAATAAAGCACTAAAAGCTTACACTGGAATGACAATACACTTCACCGCAGTGCCGAGAGCACGAGGCTGGGCATGATTTCAGGGCTGGGCTTAACCGAGTCACCGAGGCGGAGGCTGGGTTTAACGGGAAGGGATCTCTGCCGGGGACCGCGCGGCCCCGACCGGTCCCGGCTCCCACCAGAGACACGCTGGGGGTTGGTGACTCCTCGGCAAACAGAGCCCTCGCCAGCCGTGCCGCGGCTCTGGCCACACCAACCCATTTTCAGGACTGTGAGGAAAATCCCAGCTTGCTCCTGAAGCTGGGAAAACCCCGTACGCTTCTCGCTTCAAACAAATACACTTGTGTGAGCTACCACAAGCCCAGGGCTCGGGTCCCGGGGTGCTGGGGGGAGAACCCCCGCAGTGTACCCCAGCACTCTCCTCGGGAGCCTACACTGAAAACCACAGCGTTTCATTCCACGGACGAAAAGCCTCTGTTCGCTCCCCTCTCTTGTGTTTCTTTTAATCTCCAAGGTTACACATATATCTGTATAAACACAATGTACATGCATGTTGCATTAGTTCACGTAGAAAAGACCCTGATATTCTACTACAGAGTTCTCCACTAGACACTACATTCCCGCCAGAGAAAATTAAACTTTACAGCAGTTTGTGTTAAACATTCCTAATGGTCTTAATTTCTTGCTTTTTAGACTTTGAAAATGATTTTTAAACAGCAAACAGATATGTAGCTCTGGACTGTAAATCTCACTTCCGTGTACGGTGTACTACACAGGCCACCTAAAAAAAGAAAATCAATGCTTTTTATATTTAGAAGCCATTTTAAAATAATACATTTATTCCTTTTTGGGGAAGGGAAGCTTCTATAAGTACCGTTTTTGCTTTATTATGTAAAGACAGCCTCCTTAGTTCTGTGAGCTTTTCAGACAGAAACGGCAAAGAAAAAGCTATACAAACATATACATCAATATGTTTAAATAAAATAGTATTTTATAGATTTTTTTTCTTTACTGTGAGCGTAAACCAGCATACTTTCACACTATTAAATATTTCACAAAATTAGATATGTAAGAAGAGGGAAACACAGTCACAGCTAATGGTACACAGGAATGTTCCTACTGAAGAGAATGTTTCAACATCTCCATTCAGATAACTTACCTGCTCCACGCTTTTCAGCATTTTTCCAGCCAGAGCTGCTCCCCGCCGATGCCATTTGTGCCGCCCCCCCCAGGGCCCGTGTCCTTCCTGCGGGAGCCGTGGGGGTGACACAAGCGCAGGGTGCACGGCCCGGCACAAATGGGAGCGGCTTTAGGGAAAAAAAAGCTTTTTGTCATTTTTTTTTTTAAATAAATACCTGCACTGGTAACAAAAACCACCTGTATATATAAATACTCCTTTTTTCAAGTTTGCTATTCCATCTTAAAGAGATTTTTTTTTTTAATTATTATTTACACGTGGACTATTATCTTTCTTCCAGACTACAGCAGTGACTGGCCACAGCAGCGCTTCCAAATCTCTTGAAAACCGAGACTTTGTGTGAGGAAACATCCCCTTCGGATCAGAACACGGGCCACCCCCCCTAAAACTCACCCCCTCCCCATCCCGAGGCAACGAGCCCCTCACTGAGAAACCCAAGTGCCGAGCTCCGAGACGCGCCACGCGCCGTCACTGGGTGCTCCCTGGGAGAAAGTCCATGTAAACACGAGCCTTTTTGGTAAACACTGCGATCCTGCGGGAGTCTCCAAAGGGAAAAGGCGTTTAACGGGGGCTGCCGCCTGGACAGGCCGTCTGGCGAGGAAGGGGCCGGGTTGTGCCTGGTTGGGTGCTGTGGGCCCGGCCGAGGAGCGTCACCACGCCGCCGCCGATCCCTCGCCTCCGCCGCGCCGCGCCCACGCTGCTGGTGCCTTCCGCCTCCCGCCTGCCAGGGAAACGGGGACGGTGTCGGCGGCGCCCACGGGAGGTCCGCGGGCACCGCCGCGGGAGGGAGACTGAGGAGGAACGCTGGGTTTTTAGCGCGGGGGGTTTACCCTAGACC
The DNA here is from genome assembly GCF_031877795.1 of Strix aluco. Taxonomy (NCBI): domain Eukaryota; kingdom Metazoa; phylum Chordata; class Aves; order Strigiformes; family Strigidae; genus Strix; species Strix aluco. The sequence continues at coordinate 96,260,668 of NC_133971.1, read as the reverse complement.
ATAAAGCGATGCTCCTTGCCGTCGTGAGCCATGAGGATGACGTTGCGGTTGGAGGTCCAGATGAGCCGCGCCAGCCGCAGGGCGTTGTGGGAGCCCGGTGAGGCGGGTTGGACGGGGGGCACCTGGTAGGTTTTGATGCAGCGGAGCTGGGGCGCCGAGTTCAGCATGCCGATGCTCCCCAGGAGAGAGGTGTTCATCTGCAGAGACACCCCGGGGTGACCCACCCTGCCCACCGCTGTGGGGGAGCGGCTCACCCGCAACGCGCCCCTGGGCCTCCTCCCAAACCCCACCACTCCCAGGACCAGCGCTGTCTCCAACCAGGCATCCTGGCTTGGATTGATATAGTGTGACCAGCAGAAGCAGGGAGGTGATAGTCCCCCTGTGCTCTGCACTGGTGAGGCCACACCTGGAGTTTGTGTCCAGTTTTGGGCACCTCAATACGAGAGAGATCTCGAGGGGCTGGAGCGAGTGCAGAGGAGGGCAACGAGGCTGGGGAAGGGCCTGGAGAATAAATCCTGTGAGGAGAGATTGAAGGAGCTGGGACTGTTCAGTGTGAGGAGGAGAAGGCTGAGGGGAGACCTCATCACTCTCTACAGCTCCCTGAAAGGACATTGCAGAGAGGTTGGTGCTGGTCTCTTCCCACAGGTGATTAGTGACAGAACAAGAGGGAACGGCTTTAAACTGCAACATGGGAGGTTCAGACTGGGCATGAGGAAAAAATCTTTCCCAGCAAGAGTGGTCAGAGAGTGGAATAGGCTGCCCAGGGAGGGGGTGGAGTCCCCATCCCTGGGTGTGTTTAAGGGTCGTTTGGATGAGCTGTTGGGGGATGTGGTGTAGGGGAGAACTTTGTAGAGTCGGGCTGAGGGTTGGACTCGATGATCCCAAGGGGCTTTTCCAACCTCAATGAATGATTCTGATTCTGTGATATTACTAAAATTACAGTAATGCTAGAATATTATTTATCAAAATCGTAGATGCACTAATGCTGAAGACAGGCAGAATAAAGAGCAGCCGTCACGATAGGTACGAACAGATATAAAACCAACAGCAAGAGCTGTTTTATTGTCTGGTAGATGAAGAGGCTGCTCAGAAGAGATCGGCTGAGTTACGCTCTTCAGAAAGCCAGCCAATTACTGCTGCAGCATCCTGTCCAGCTCTGCTTTTTTAAAACTGAGTTTCTCTGATTTAACCCACCGCAATACCCCAAATCCTACGCTTTCTGAAACGCTGCTTTGCTCTCGAAAACCCCTTTCCATCCTCACGCATCGCAAGCCCAGGATTTCCATCAGCAGGCGACCGGCCGGCTGCAGCCCTGAGACGTGCCCCGTGAAACCTTGGCAAATCCTGGGACATTTAAGGCGCGTTATTGCTGATGCTACGTCCTGAATTCTGATCAGTACAAAGTACAAGCCATTACTTTTTCCTGGCTCTTCTCGGCAGCAGAGCGGTGTCAGAGAGTGTAAATCATGGCATCTCTAGCAGGGAGCATGCAAGCACCACTGACATTTTCACAATTTAAATCATCTTGAGTAATAACCCTTTTAAGATGACTAATGTTACTGATTTTCCTGCATTAATAATAGTGCCAAATAGAACACAGAAGGGAAAAATCACCAGTGCACGAGGTCACATTTTAAAACTAAATGTGTAGGTATATTTAACTCTTTATGTAAAAGCCACTTTAACAGGAACATTTATACACCTGGAAGAGCATGGCAGACCACAATTTAATACTCGTGCCTGACTTTTTTTCCCTGCCAATTCTGAAAGATCTGGCCTGATTGCTCTCCAGATTTTCCCTGAGCACTTAAGTAGAACAAACGTAACTGATGGATGAAGGCTCTTGCTGTTCTCATTCGCCGTTTCAGAAAGCACACAGTATAGTGATGGATAATTCAGGAATTTTTAGGGTACCTGTAGAACTACTGAACAACACAGGCAATTGGGGAAGTGTGTTAGAGTGGAAGTGGTGCTTATGGGCACACTGAGTTCTGTTTTATAGTCTGATTACTGGAAGACTCAATGATTTTGACAGCACACATTGCTCGATCAGATCAGTTCCTTCCAAACAAAGTATTTTTTAAGTCTAAAGCCATTTGAAAGAAGAAAAAAAACCCTGCTTGAGGAACGTAGGCAGCAGCCCACAACTGACAAAAATTATTCCTACTGATGTGAGATTACAAAGAAAAAGATTGCTCATGCGTTAAAGAAAAGAAACCTTTAGATACTTCACAAAATGGTGGCCTGGCTGTTTCTCCTGCGGTTTAGACCCTCTCTATATTGTTTATATCCCAGTTTTCCTGCCTTCAGGACGATCAGGGAAACAGAAGACAGCTCCTCCCCGACACAAGCACCGCACAGGGGCTCAGAGCGGAGCTGGGCGGGGGGCACGGGCACCGCGGTACCAGGAACTGAGAGTTTTGCATTTAAAAAAAAATAAGGAGACATGCTCCCCAAGCTTGGTCTGTTGGAACTGATGGGGTTGCAGGAGTTAGAGAACTCCCTCCCTCCCAGTCGGAAGGGACATGGACCAGGGAGCTGCTGCTGCCCCGGCCTGTGCCCAAGTCGCCCCAACTTCAGGGCCTTTCCCGTTGTCAGCATTTCCTCGCGCATTATGTGGTTCCCAAGAAAAGCAAGTCCCAAAGAGCAGCTCGTCCCCCGCGCGCGTGCAGACGGACGGTAACGTGCCCTTACCTGCCAGAAGGAGAGGTGGCTGTCGGAGTTGGAGTAGGTGGCGAGGTACCGGCCGTCAGGGGCAAAAGCCACCGCTGTGATGGGTCCTTTGTGGCCGTGGATAGTCTAGTGAGAGGGGGGAGAACAGGAACACAGAGGATTCACTACCCGTCACCACACTGACACCAGACAGACTTTTAAGTAAACACAAATGCAACGCACATCAACTTCTAGAGACCTTTTTTTTTGGAAAAGCGAGGGAGACCATCACCGTCAGTAAATATTAAACACTACGTGGAAACGCCTTTTCATTTTCACCTACGTTTTCTGTTATTCTAGCACTCATTTTCTGACTGTCAGCGTGTCAATCAGCAAATCCCCCCGAGGAGCACAGCGAAGCTCTGCTGCAGAGGTGGTTCCCGTCGGTCGGGGAGGACGGCGGGGCACGTGCTGCTCCCACGCAGCTGAAGAAGTGGCACGAAACCTAACTGCTGCCGTGTCACAGGCAGGGCTTGTGCTCAGCACGGAGAACGCCCTTTCCACAGCGCACTTGAAAGCCTCCAGACAATGTGAAACGTGAGAGCACGGCACTGAAATGTCCGATCGGGTGGGACTCAAGCACACGCAGCTCAGCGTTAAACACCACAGCAATTTCTTTTAAGTGTTCTAATAGCTGCTTAGCCAATAAAACGGAATTAAATCATCGTACGAACACACTCCCTGCCAAAATCCAGTTTTTAAACCAAAGTAATTTGTCAGGTATATGAACATAAATGTGTCTTTAACGGGAATTTTAAAAAAATGCCATACTTATACTCCCCAAAGGAGATTTTAAACAGGCTGCCTGGGAGGCTCCACGGCTGGCTGGGCAGCGGGCAGGGAACAACAAGATACACAAACCCACCCCCCTACCTTTGCAAATGGTCTGTGCAGAATTGTGACCCCGTTCAGGGTGCTGGACGTTTCCAGTTGGCTCCCTGACACCAGCACGAGGCCGCTGGGGGCCGGGGCAGAGCTGGGCAGCCCCCGTGGCTCGAGCACCCGCCTCCCCATCACTGGGGACCACCATGCTTGACGTTACTGCTCCTTCCTCGGGGTAGCTGCAGCGAACTCTGCACAGAAACGGTGACGAGACGACCACAGCTCCGCTCCCAACGGCACAGGAATGTGGTCACGTTTTCGTAAAAACCTCCCCAAGAGGCAGACGATGGAATTATGTCCACCTGCGGCTGCACGGGCTCATCCCACCCCTCCGTGTGCACAGGGCACCGTCTCACAGAGAGAGTCCTCTCCGCTCCGACCAACGACAGAAATATCACCAGAACACACCCCAAACATGGGGAGGCGGAAACATCCCCACAAAGGAGGCAGAGCTGCCCCCCCCAGCGAGGGCATCCCCTCTGCCCAATCTTGATCCAACTAGAAGCAACTGGAATCCTTTGGGTTACTGTCAGAATAATTAAAAGTTCAAACCTTATGTTGTAGAGGAAGCGTAAGGGATTTTTTTCCAGAACTAATACAACAACTGGAAGGGACTTCGTATTTTCTCAGTCAGAGCTGCAACTATTATTTGACACACGTACTTCTCATGGCAGGGCATCACAGATGCGCAGACACGCACCACACAGTCGTGATGCACTACTTTTGCCATCAAAAAAATTTTCTGGATCATCTTTGGCAATATTTAATGTTACACCCCCTGTTACAGCACAGCTCTCTGCGTGGCGTGACAGCAGCGCCGGGCTCCTCACTGGCAGGGGATTGGTGCTCCACCCTGGCCCAGCTCACCAGTGTTAAAATACTCAGTTTTTACAATATCCAACAACATAGAGACTGGCTCTTAGGAAGGATTTCTTTGCAGAAGGGGTTGTTGGGCGTTGGAATGGGCTGCCCAGGGCAGGGGGGGAGTCCCCATCCCTGGAGGGGTTGAAGAGTTGGGTTGACCCAGCGCTGAGGGATCTGGTGGAGTTGGGAATGGTCAGGGTGAGGTTCATGGTTGGACTGGAGGAGCTTCAAGGGCTTTTCCAACCGAGATGATTCTGGGATATAAACACGTATGTCGGAAACACCACGAACAGTTGCTTACTTATTCCCTGGTCAGAGCCACCGTTAAGATCTTTACTCGTTACCCGAGGTTACTGTTTGACAACTGCAAAACACGCGGGTGCTTTACACAAGGCAGACTCACCTGTGTTACATCTTCTCCACCACTTTGGAGATCTCAGACTGGGCAAACCCAGGGCTCACCAAGCCTCCCACCCTGCACCCCGGCGGCACAAACCCCAAGAGCCTCTCCCACAGCCGGCAGCCCCGCTCCAGCCAGCACCAAGGGCTGGTGGCAGAAGCGCACACAAAGTCTTGCTTCAAAAATACACAAGAGCAGCTCTTTCTGCACGAAGAGGCTCAGCGCCAGCTTTAAATCAGCAGGGTTTGGCTCTGCGAGAAGAGACTGGGCAACATTCAGTAAACCAAATTCGGCTGCAAAAATGAAAGCAGTGCTCCTGCACCCGTCGCTGGGGCATGAAAAGATGAAGACCTCCTCGGAATGGTACCCTGCACCTGAAGTTAGCCTTAGATATTAAGAACCCATTAATATATTAATTTCTTGCTTACCACTCCAACAGAACTCCAATAGAACCCCAAACCTCTCTCTTTAATGTAATCACCGCAGCTTGGGATGAAAGTTTGAAAGGGCAATTAATTAGATGATCCGATGTTTAGACCCATCAAACTCTTTAGCACTTAACAAGCAAGTAATACTTGTCAATAAAATATGTTTTGGTAATACAAAGGTAGAAAAATCAATAGTACCAGCACACTTGTTGCTCTTTTTACTACTGAAAATGTGTTCCAATAAGGACGATCCTTAAGGGAATTAATCTGCTTTGTTATTTAAAGGAAGTGCTTCTCTAATTGATGCTAATCCTCTCAAGCCAAGATTTATTTTTTGGTGCACTATCTAAACGGGCTTCTGAGGCCTTGGAGCCATCGTCACAAAACCAAAGTAACGCTGCCCACTCCGACTATTCCGCCTGCACCCGTATACCCTCGGGGCTCGGAGCCCCGGCCAGCCCCGCTCACCGCGGCGCACGGCGCTGATGCCGCAGCGGAGCAGCATGCCGAGCTCTCTGGGGCTGCTTGCACGTTCCTGTCTGCAGTTCTCTGGCTCCGGAGCGGTTCTGTTAGCACACAATGCAGAAATCTGGGTGATCCTGGCTTGGAAATAGGCTTCGCTCTGACGGGCAGACGGTGGGACGAAGCGCAGCTGCCTGCAGCTCCCCCCTGCCCAAGCAATTGTTTTTTAATGGGAGGATGCTCCTGGGAGACTATTTGACTTCTGCACCTGCCACCGTCGCTGTCCTGTAACACATGATATACTGAAGCTATGACAACCTAATTCTAAGTCCAATATTTGGTAAACTCTGCATTGAACTGCAATATTCTGTTAAAGCTGACATAAAAAATAAACACTGTATCACCGCAGCAATTTTATTTTCATAAATATACCGAAATGCATACTTTAAATGGATAAAGTAACTTAGGTACTCTTATAGACACACTAATATTTTATCACCTTTATTATTTGATATTTATCTCCCCGATCTCTAGGGGTACTTTTACTGAAGGGAAACAAAAAAATTCACTTTCTGAGAAAGCAGCCTGCCTCCCGCACCCGCGGAAGCGCTGCCCCTCCAGTACCTCCACAGGAAGGACGGGCAAAAGCAGAGGTGTCCCACAGCGAAGCGAGACCCTTCCAACCACACGCCTGCTTTTAGCTTGGAGCGGTAGGAAAATACCAGCTCCAACTTCTGCACGGGATACAAATCATCTCTGGGCAAGGAATGGTTATTTGAAAATTAAGGAGGCGATTCTGTAGCTCCTTCATGGATCAGTGAGGAGTCACTGGCAATGACTTCACGGGCAATTGCAGCAGCCAAGCCAGGGTGATCTGCCACAGCAAACACCCAGAAGTGTTCTTAGATATAAACGCAACACCATACAAGACCATAAATAAATCACAAACATAAAACTCATTATGCTAAAGGCAAAGTCTAACAACAGGCAGTTAACAACTGAAATGTTAAGCCGAAAATCGTTGGTGTTGGTGGCGCCACTGAAAAAAATGTACCTCTCCCTCTACTTCCCCCTCCCAACTAAACGAAAGTAATGCAAGTTTAGAATTGATCTTAATAAACAGAGTTGGGTCTGACAGATCAGTCATTCCTGGAGCTTTTTTTTTTTTTTAAAGAATCATATAGCAAATTACGTAACCAGAAACGAGCCAAAAATAAAAAACAGGTTAGCAGTGCTTTACCAACATGTATTTACTTCTCTGAGGTCCCCTGGCAGCGGCACGCGCTGAGTGATTCCACGGAACAGAAACAAAAGGTTTCTTTTATTTATTTTTTTTAAATAAAAAATTAGAAGTTGGCTTTTAATGCTAACGTAGGGTGCAAAACCCTACAGAACATTATACAGAGCCCAAACTGTGCAGAGGAATAAATATCAGCCCTCAAGATAATGATACAAACGGCAAACCCATGAAGTGAATATATAAAGATAAATACTTGCTACAATGGCAAAGAGAAGCCGCAGCGGTGCCCGCTCGGCCGCTCTCACCGCAGTCGCCAGGAGATGAGAAGCACCTTCACCAGGCTGCCACGTGCTGTGCCCAGCACCCATTTTTCTCTTTTTTCTTTGGAGATTGCGAATCTCCTCTTTGTTTGCAGCAGCACTCCTCCCCGGGGTTCCTGCACATCTGTCTGTCGCGGTACGGTTCTTCTGAATGATACAAAACTTGGAAGTCCTACGCTTAAGTCTTGAATAACGTAACATATACTAATCTTTGTGTTTAGAAAAAGAAGGGAACGCACTTGTTTACAGCCGTCCTCGCTGGATGAACCAGCCAAGCGAAGTCTCTCCCCCAAGATGAGCGCTGCCCTAGCCAAGGCCAGGCACCCCCCAGCCACCTCGCTGGCCCATGGCCACGACCCATGGCCACAGCCGGCTCTGGGGAGGGGGCAGGCAGGGGCAAGGGCATCCCCAGCTGTTATTTTTTATGAAAACAAAGTTATACAAAACTAAACGTCTTCGCCTGAAAAGGTATCTAAAATACTGTCTCGTTTTTCATACCAGAAGTAAATTCTTTCAAGATGGTCCTTCAGAGGTTTTTATGAACACTTTTAAAAAAAAAAAAAATCCCTACGTTCTAAGCGATTTAGTGGAAATATCTAAAATACTATTAACTTAAAGCAGTTTTAGTATCTTTAACAATCTAATTTCTATGGTAGTTCCAGTAATACTAACCGTTGCAGTAAAAATTTCAGGACTGTACTGAGAAAAAGAGTATATTTACGTTTTAAAATTAATTTTCTTCCTGTCCTTCAGGTGGCTTCTCAATAATATCATGATAAAGTCAAAGCGCATGCATTACATTTTTTAGCCGAACAGAATATATAACAACTTTTAACCTTACAGTAATACAGTTTTGCATCAGCCATTATAATTACTCAGTATTCCAACGTGCGGTGCACGATCTGACAAGCAGCATTCAAAGGGAGCAGAAAGTGCCCTTGAACGGCCGTGTATAAAAATACATTTATCACTGGAGCGGCAGGCCGGCTGTCAGTCAATATCTGCCTCTCATTTGTTAGGAGGTTCTCCTGCTGGGAGTCCCTCATTACAATTTGCTTTTACTTCCTGGGCAAATGACAACCAGAAAATGAAGCAGCTTCTTTCTCGACCGAACTTAATCCAGAAAAAATGAGACGACAGCTGCAGCCACCCAAGTGTTACGGGATGGTTTAAAACCGTCCCCAAATCCTACGGCTCTGGCCCCAAACCACTTCATGACGCTGCACAGAAGAGGCGAGAACTGCCCTTCCCTTCCCCAAAACCATCGTAAAAGCGTGTGCTTGGATCTCCACAGATCAGCCTTTCAGCCGTCACACACACACGTGTATGCTCTCGCTTTAGGAACGGACTTGTCGGGTCAAGATTTTCACATGGACCATCAAAATCCGAAAGACAATTAATCGCCCCCGAACATATAAACTGGCCACTCCACACTATCAGCAGTGATTTTTCTCCTCTGCAAAACTAATGCTGCTGTGCTTTATTTAAAGGTTCATAACACTGTAATGTCACCTCGGAATATCTGCATGAGACGTGTTAGACAACCTGGTATTGTTACTGAAATCCCCACCTCCCTGACAATTAGTGTTTTAAGTGAGGTTTCGACAGCTCATAGGCTAAGCTTTATGCTTTACCTTCTAGGAAAATAATTTAAAATATGAATTTGGAGTGTGATTGGGATATTCTTACCAATCAAAATGGATGAAGAAAGTGCTTAATATTTTTTCCATTTTTTTTAATAGTATTTTGCAAGATATAAAAGAATTCATTTCAATCCCTGCTGACAGGGGTCTAATAATAATCAGAAGCAGTTGGTGTAAGAAACCCAGCAGCTATGGACAGGAAGCTGGACAAGAGCTCATCCTGGCCAAGCACCAGGGCTCTGGATCCGCACACGCTCACTGCTGGGAAGCCCCATAAAACTTTAGGCCTTGAACCACAGACCCCTCCAGGCTGCCGCTCGACGGCAGCGAGGAGGTTTGGGCTGATAGCCCCGCGCCAGAGCGCGCTCGCCAGAGAGAAGAGGCACCAAACGCTCTCCAAAACAGCCCGACACGGACCAGATCTACCCATCGGTAGAGGGACTTCATCTCACCAACTACCAAGATGCAAACCATCCCCCTTGATGGGAAGAGCTGTGCAAATTGTTAGAAAGACAAAATTAAACCCTGATTACCGACAGCAACCCGAGCAGCGAGGCGGGAGGCGGGGGCAGGAGCACCACGGTCGGACAGAGCGCGAGAAGCTTCTTCTGACCTTAAGCTAATGGGTCTTCAACTTTAAAGGCAACAACGACTTCATTTAGTGACTACCTGAAGGCCTCAGGGAAAAATACTTATTTTTAATAGCTTTGGCAGGAGGAAGGAAGCCATGGAGGGCAGGGGTACCCCCACCCCGGTACCAGACGCGCAGCAGCCCCGGCCCCGTGCCCTGCAGGACACGTGCTCCGAGGAAAACCCGGCCAACGCTGTCGTTCAGCCCCGGGAGGACACACAGCCCATGGCCATGAACCCAGCAGAACGACGGGTTCTGGCTGCATGATTCAGGCGTGATGCGCGATTTTAAAAAGTGAAAAATAAGTATTATTCAAACATTTCAGGAGCAGATCGGATAGGTGATGTTATTTTCCTAGCAAACATGCAAGTTTGATACAACTCGCATCAGTGAACTGCACTGAAACAGCCCAGTTCATAGAACAGTCTTTTTTAGACATAATAAACTTAGGCCAAGAAATAAATCAGCACCTAGATAACCCCATATGGCTCACAGCACCAGACAGTCATGAGAAGAGAGAATGTGCTCTCTTGCAGACACTGTTTGTCAAAACCTCGTAATTTTCATTAAAAATCAGTCCCTATTGAAAGACAAAGTTATTAAAAATTCTAACAAGCCTAAGAATGAAATGCTGCCCTACAGTGAGCTAACAGGAGACAGGAATACATGGAGCATCCCCTCTTCCTATGTAGGTACTTACTGTTAGGGAAATATTGCTTAATAAGAGTTAAACTGATAAAAAAAAAATCTGCTTTTCACCTGCCTACATATGCTGACTTTAATTTGATAACTGGAGTACGTAGCAGCCAGAGCACAGAACGTTTCCAATCTCTAAAACTTCTCTGGTGACAGCTCAACGTGGATCGCAGCAATCTCATTTTTTCTCCCTTATTCAAGCAACTGCCACGAGATCTGCAGCCAGGCACAACGTTCCCGTAAGCTCCCCCCTCGCCAGTCCAAGCACATTTTGCCAAGGTACCCTTTGGCTAAAATTCATTCCCAGCCGCATCAGCGCCGAGGAAAGCCTGCGAGCTATGGGGCTTTGGACGCAGCGAGAAGCACTCGTCCCCAAACAGTTCCGTCAAGGTGCAGCTCTTCCCTCGCAGCTCCAGCTTTACTCACCCAAGTTTTAAAGAACACTAGTTAGAACGATGTCACAGTCATATTTGGAGCATCAGAGTATTTTAACCTTTGAATCAGAGCCTTTGATGCACTGGCAACACACACAAAGCCAAAACTCCCAAGTGACCCAAGACTTTAAAGAAGAGCGTTCAGCAACTCCAACGGAGTAGGAAATGCTAACGAGATCGGTGCTTCCCGCCAGGACCGTGGGGTTTGGGGACTTAATTATCCTTCTAGAAGTGTCTTCTGCCCTGCGGACTCAGGGAAAGCAACTCTGCTGTCATTTTTGAAGCCAGCCTTCCGATTCTTGCCGCTCCTCGCTCTAATTTTCTAATCGGCACCGGCCGTATCTCCAGATCTTTGGCAGTTCCTGGGCAAACTGTCGCCTGCTGCAGAACTCCCCGACGCTGCTTGTTCTTTCCACAGTTACCACTCACACCCTCTTCCAAGGGTCACAAGCATCAGCACCAACGCTATCAAAACAAGTGGAAACTTGGAAATTGCAGTCCTCAATTTTAAAATTTTGGGAGAATGTTTTCCTACGAGTCTAAGTCTTACAAGTAGTTTGTGTGTGATGGCTTACACTTAGTGATGCCATGTCCTTGCATTTGAAGTTTTTCAGTTTCAAGTCCACTTTTTTACCATCAAACAAGCATATATATTACGCAGATTATGGACATTAGCATATTCCACAATATTTTGCTATTAAAACATCACTAAATGACGGTTGGGATGGGGGCAGAGGAAGAGGGTGAAGTGCTCTGGGCCCTGCGTTCAAAATGCATCCGGGTGTTCGGAAACCCTGTGGATAGTATCAGGGCTACTTAATTCACACAACTGCTCTAAATTTTAGGGAAGTTAATTCATGATAATAGTAATAATACCTAGAGCATTATATGCCATCGTACAGCCACAAAACTTTCAAACAAATTAATGATCAATAATTAGTCAATCATTGACAAAGTATACGAGATGATATGTTCAACAAATCTTTCTGGTTATGAGTTAAATATGTTAGGGATACAGATTTTCCTTGCTGGGTCTTAATTGTTTCACTTCCTTCTGAAAAGTACTCTGATACCTGGATGAAAAGCTTTATCCTCGTCGCAGATTTTCCAAGTGCCCCTCTCTCTGCAGCTGCAAAGCCATTTTGCAGCCGCTCGCCGACTCGCACTGACGGATGTGAGAGCAAAGCAGAAAGCAGTCGGGCACAAAGCCAGAGTTCAGGACCGTGTTTTTCCCTAACAGAGAACAAACCCCTGAAAGCAAAAACGCATTCACAAAGGTCATGTCTAGATTGGAGAAATAGGTCAGTTAAAAAAAAGTGTTAGTAACATGATTTAAACTATGTACATCTACAGAGCGAGAGCCGGGTGTAAGTATGTGCTCGCTGGCCACGGGCAACCCTAAAGGGAGAATCCCAGAGCTGACCATCACCATTTCATGCACATTAGTGCTCTGTCTATACTTAAAATATGGAATATAAATTTTGAAAGTTATTAAATGTGAGTTAACAATAGACCTAAATTTTGATTTTAAAAGATATTTGCATACCCTCTTGTTTCAGTTTTTCTTTAAAGGAAGCGATAGACTTTTAGGAAAAGAAGTTCTGACACACAGAGGTGACTGACAACAATTTATCTGGCTAAACACTGTCAAATCTGCACAGTGTAATCTAGGGATTCTCTCTTTAACAAAAATAGCATTTCTGAGAAATTATTTCCTACGAAAGTTGTAAGAACAACGTGGAAAAAAATCCTTATTTGCCTTCCCAGCTGGCTGGTTCCCTGGACAGCTCCAGAAAACTGCTTCAGCAGCGTCTGAAGAAAAAAAAAGCTTTTTACAGAAGGGAAAAAAGAGTTGAGGCCACTTTTTGTGTAGGAAGTAGTGTCTGAATAGGAGGTAACAGCTAAATTAGACATAATTTTAAATACATGGAAGGCCAATTTTCTTCACAGACCTCAGGATAACTCTGTATACCTACTTTCTGTCGCTGCTCCTATGGCTGCTACTAACTCAGTGCTGTAACAAATCTGTAACTCAGCGGGGGGTTTGTGGCCTCCGAGGCTGGTCAGGAAGTTTAATATCTTTTTCCAGTCTATTTGACTTTTGTATACTGAATTGTACCACTTCAAAAAGGAAAAAACCCTCACTGGAATGGATTACGCTGTCGGCTCTCCACTTTGGAAGCTGACAGCTGAAGCCTAAGAGTTAAGTAGAAAGCCGTAGCTGAATCAATTTTTAATTTAATTTTTACTAACTTTGATTATTCAAGAGCAGTCCTGAGCTCTGCGCTTGGACTCACAGTCCTCCCTTGGCATCCGTCCCTGTCTTCCCACTGACAACAAGATGTTCCCCGTCCGCAAACGCGGGACGCCCGCAATGGCGGAGTGGGCAAGCTCCTTTAAACCAGTCTCCAAATCAACCAGAAAAACGTACAGAAAGAAAAAAACCCAACCAACCGTCTTTTAGCAAACTAGCATTGCTGATCAGCATGACCTAAAAAGCAGATTTAATGATTCCCGAGGCCTCGTTACTTCGCCTACTGAGGCTGGGAAGTTGGAGGGGCGTTACGGTCTGAATTTATAGCACTCGCAGGCCGCACGCGAGGACTCGCAGTTGACAGTTGTTACTTGTACCTTAATGCATATATTTATATGTGCAAAGGAGATTTATCTGCGATGCACAGAGGCAGATTCGGTGCAGATCAATGATATCTGAGTAAGGAGTTAATGCAGTTAGCGTGCTATGAATTCACACCTTGGCTAAATCCCCACCAGCATCCCTGTAGAAGCACATCAGCGCAGTTTACTCTCATAAAATACACTGCTAAGTTACCACCAGCTAACCAACCCCACAGAATTAAACACTGTTTTTAAAAGACATTTGAGAAACTTGGAAAAAAAAGTGGCCATTTTGTTACCGCATCCCTAACGTAGCTGGGATTTGCTGTTGATAGGCTGAGACCATTTCTTGTTACAGTAAAAATGAATAAAATCCCTCAACTGTAGCACTGGGCATGGTTAGAAAAATCAGCTTGGGGTCAAGCTACTGCAGACTAGAGGGAAAAAGGGTCTGCACCAGCCAGGCCAGCACGATGCCTCCCACAAGGCTGTCTGGGCCTGGAAATCTAAGTAGTAAAGCAGCAGAATTGCCCCGCACTAAGTGTGCTCCCCCATGTGCTACATGCCGGGGAGACAGCGTGATGGCATTCATGCTGCAGTCCCACAGCTTCCCTTCCCTTCCCTTCCCTTCCCTTCCCTTCCCTTCCCTTCCCTTCCCTTCCCTTCCCTTCCCTTCCCTTCCCTTCCCTTCCCTTCCCTTCCCTTCCCTTCCCTTCCCTTCCCTTCCCTTCCCCTTCCCCTTCCCCTTCCCCTTCCCCTTCCCCTTCCCCTTCCCCTTCCCCTTCCCCTTCCCCTTCCCCTTCCCCTTCCCCTGTCAGAAAAGGATTGTGGCCTACGAAATTAAGAGGTTATACTCAGTAATTATCTTTTATCTGCAGTTTGAGGATGTGTGTTTCGACTAAAAGGTTTTCCTGCCTCATCTGAGCTTGTCAGTGCGGCTGTGTCAGTCAACGCACCTACAGGTTACACATTATGGGATGGCTATCTTTCTACCTTTAATACAGTACATTGGAGAACGGCGTCTTTTATTCAGTAATCAAACTTAACTAAAACAAGCCATCTGACATGAGGAAAAAATGTTTCCCAGAAAGAGTGGAATAGGCTGCCCAGGGAGGGGGTGGAGTCCCCATCCCTGGGTGTGTTTAAGGGCCGTTTGGATGAGCTGTTGGGGGATGTGGGGTAGGGGAGAACTTTGTAGAGTCGGGCTGAGGGTTGGACTCGATGATCCCGAGGGGCTTTTCCAACCTCAATGATTCTGTGATTCTGTGACATGAGCGACTATTCATTCCAAATATAGTATGAAATAATTTTCTGCCTTATATAAGAACAAAAATTTGCAAAGGCATCTAGGTATGGAAATAAAATCATACTATGGGCAATTCAATTACTGCTGCGACTGCCAAAGCTCTGATTTTAATTCTGCAGTCAGCCAAACGAAGTACCCGGGACCAAACAGCATCGATTCCAGCCAGTGCTCAAAAGCATCTTTTGCTTTGAAATAAACCGAGCCAAACTCAGGCTTCTCTTCAATCTGCCAGTGAAAACAACAGAGTCTTTACGTACGGCAGCTGGTACCTGCATCATCTGCATCCTCACCCTCAGCTTCCTCCTGGGGAGCGCTCGGAGCCTGTCAAAGCAGCGATCCCCAAAGGGGGCCGGGGGCTCCCCCAGCCACGCACCCTCCGCGCCCGCCCGCGGGGCAGGAGCAAGCGCCGGCGGAAGGGAGCGATCACAGCAGCAAACATCTACAGAATGAGACACTACTCGGCCAAACGAACCGCTCGTTTTCACCACGAGCCCCTGCCGCAGCCGGTCCTGCAGGCGTACAGAGGTTTACACCGAGCGCAGCCTATTTCAGTATCAGTTACAAGTACCTCTCCAAGTATCTACAACGAAACCCAAGATTTAATCAATGAAAATAGAATATTTGATGGCTTTCTGGGCTATCCCGTGTGCTTTGCGTGCACTCCACAGAGCCATCCTCTATTCACAGGGGACACAGACCCGACTGCAAGTCCCAGCTGGTGTCCAGGCCCTGGGAACCCCTCGGTGTACACGTAACCCTGTCATCAACGACGTCGGCCTCGGCAGGTTTCTTTACAGGAAACAAAGTTTTCATAAATTACAAATCAAATACACAGCAGTATATACAACCCCCTATCATCTATAGCTCAGTGCTGGGGAAGAGTTTCTGGTTTTGGAAAGGAAGACTGGAGCCCCCAGCCAGCAGGAACGCACGGACAGGCACACAGAATACCCAGGCTGAAGGCGACAGCCAAACAGCCCCTAAAAAATGAGAACAGCACTGCAGGTACACTGCTATTTTCCCATAACCTTCATGGATTTGTTCCATCAGACCCCCCTTGATGTGGAGAACAGATGGATTTTCTGAAGGAGGCTCCACCTCTTGCCCTGGTGAGGGGCCCAAAGACGTTCGGAGCAGCAGGCAGCGTTAGTGCTCGTGCTTAACTAAAGCCTTGGACTAGTGACTTGGGCAGAGCCAGTCTCTATATACCCAAACACATTTCCAAATGAAAAATTATCAAATAGCTTGTATGTATGAATTAATTGGGGGATTTTGGACTGGACTCTGTTACCCAGCAAGAATTCACCTGACATAACTCCGACCAGAGATAATCACACAGACCCCAGGTTTCTGGGCTCCGCGTACGGTCGATGAGAGAAACAGACCCTCAAAGTCTGACGCAGGAGCTCACGCATCCCTCTGTGGCAGATACTTTCACGAGGTACATGAAACGCCAGCTGCTTACCTGCACAATGAGGAACAGCCCCCAGAGAGCGCGTAGGTGAGTTAATTCTTAGGGATTCTCACGATTAGAGTTAATGAATCATGACACTAAATCTGTTTTGGCTATAAAATAGTACTAGACACTCTGACAAGCAAACTACTATTAAGCAACTTTCAGACATCAATATTTTCCCATCGTTTCAAAGTCAACAACAATCATGTATCCTGAAATCTGGTTACCTGAAATATATCTCTACAGTCTGATGACACTGATTTAACGTTCCATTTGAAAAAAGTAGCAGAGTATCATTCTTCTTCTGTATTACCGCACCTCTAAATACAGGAATTTCAATGGCATGTTGATGATAA
Organism: Strix aluco; assembly: GCF_031877795.1. NCBI lineage: Eukaryota > Metazoa > Chordata > Aves > Strigiformes > Strigidae > Strix > Strix aluco. The sequence goes on along the minus strand of NC_133971.1, from coordinate 96,244,222 downwards.
CTTACAATTTGTTTTGAATTTAACGTGAATCTTTAACTGCATCCAACCTGCTGAGGCTGCTTCTAGCCTAGCAAAAATGACTATGCATTTTTTTTCCTCATATTCTTAATAAATATAGTTCTTTAAAAATGAAAAAAAAAAAAAAAGGAAGAAGCATGTCTCCTGGGTCATGACTTTGCAGAGTACCTAAGTCACTTCAGCAAACCTCCAAACTGTCAGTTTGCAGAATCAGTGGCGGAGCTGCCGTTTGGGCTGGGGAGCGCCGTCCAGGCACGCCGGCGGCAGGGAGCACGCGGCGGCCGCCCCAGCGAGCTGCGCCGGGGCACGGTTAGCGTTAGATAATCACTCCCCTCGAGGATTAGCAGCACACAGATGAACCCTGTGCCACACAACACACTTGGGGTGTCATTAGCTCATGATAACCCCACTCCCTGCCATCTCCTATTGCTTAATGAGAGGTTACAAAGGTTGTAACAGGACTAAAAGAACTTGGGTGAACAGGACTTGGAATGAGTGATACCTTAATCAATTCAAAACCAGGGGCTGCACCATGTCATCACAAAGGCGTAGGTGGGAGACCACAGGCATGCATTATGTTTTACATTAATGAGGTAAAGCTTCAGAGTGAAGAAAACTAGACATACACTAGGCCTTAATTTCCCTTAACAAATTCCAACTTTTTCAAAGTAGCATTTTCCCTAATTCAAATCACATGTATAAGTACTAAAAAAAAAAGATTTTAGGATACCAGCTCACCTGAAATAAATTATCAAGTGCAACCCACGCAGAAGAAACAACATCTCCAGGGTGCCTCAGCACAGGCACACTGAGCTACGAACACATTCCAGAAACTTCACTGTGACGGCAAAATTACGAATTGTGCTTCTCAGTTTAAGTGTTTTATTTCTGGTTAAAAATTGCCAGGCCGTGCTGAACGGCGCGTTTCGCGCGGAGGTTTAACGGCGTGGCTCCTGCTATGGTTTGTAAACAAAGGCCGCATTTGCAGATGGAGCAGCCACAGATCCGCTGCACTCAGAACTGTTTTCCAATTCACTGTGAAACATCAATTATCTTTATCAAATAACAGTATCTCATCTCAGTCCATTATCAAGATGGAGTCTTATTTTAGCCGGACTGCGGCCCTATCTGTATATCAAGGCCGGCCGCAGTGCCAGAGTGAGTGAAAGGCTGTGAAATAATCAATAATCATCATCAAATTGTGGTCGACGGGTTGCGAGGATGGAAGTTTTTGATGAAACCTCAACCTTTTTTTGTGCAGCTGATAAAGCTTAACCTTTGCAATACCTGATAACCATGACTCAGTTCCAGGCAGCTCTGCATACCCCTACAAGCTCTGACTGCTCAAAGCCCCTCGGCTGAGGCGGGCAGCACCTTCGTGCCGGCCAATGGCCCTCTGGTGCCGGGCAAGTTGGTGGACACAGAACCACCACAAACCTGCTTTGGGGATTTTTATACCCACACCTTTGTCTTCCAAGATGGGAGAACCACGCTCGGCTAAAGCTGCACCAGTAAAAGGTCAGGCTAAAAAGCACAACCTGTGCATAACAAAGGACAGGAACAAGAGAAAAATCGCCAGTGAGTATTCATCTATTTAAATGTAGGCAGCCTTCTGTTATCCAGAATAAAAGCAGGATGAGATCACACAGATAATGGAAAAAAAAAAAAAAAAAGGCATAAAAACATACATGCATTAGGCTAATCGCATAGCAGCCTTTCTGTTGAAGTTGTTATTCTTATTCAGCCCCTTTCTTATGATAATTTATTTTCAAAATAGAATTAAGGCACAGAACATGGTTGTAAACATTTTGTACCGGGCTTTCATTTTTGAGCATAGGATGAGTAATCTGCAACCTGAATATAACCTCCCTGTGAGGAACGGAGAGGTGATTCAGCCACACGTTTTCCCTTTTTGCTATCCATCAGTTTCTCTAGAAACAGAAATTTGAGGAAGTTTGTCAAAAGTCACATGCACAAGCAGAATGGGAATTTCAAGCAGAATGGACATTTCTAATTTTCTTGGCTGGGACGGTGTAGAGCACGGAAACAGAAAGGGCACCAGCCAAACCACGTGTAAGCACAAAGTCACTGCTGTATTTATATTCACTACCTTAAAAACACACACACAACCACCCCACGCCCCTCACAAGCGAGATGTGCACTGACAATCATAGGCAAATGCAGGAGCTCTGAATGAAGCAGCCAAAGAGCTCACAGCTCGTTAACAGACTCCCACCAATCCTCAGAAAAACAAGGATGTTCTAGGGAAAGGAAGAGAGCTCCTGGTATTAGATGTACCTTAAAGAGCAAAGAGAAAGACCTGAATAATTATAGGCTTACCCACCTGATGCACATCCCCCCAAGAAAGGTATGGTTCATATGAAATTTATACCAATGGAATGTTTATATAAATATAAATGTTGTCAATAATGTAGTTTTATAGAAAAGAAGTTGTATCAAGCAAGCTTACTGAAATGTATGGTTTTGATGATAAAAGTCAAAGTTTTGATGATAAAAGTCAAAACCCTCGTGCGGCAAGCCTTCTGAAAGGGGTTTGGTGCAGTCTTACACATTCCTGGGAGAAATGAAAATGATACATAACGAACAGGTTGGCTGTTAGATGGATTAAATCTTGGTTAATCGATGTGGTTTGGAATGCAGCTGTAAACAGAAAAACTGCTGAATTTGTGCGTTTCTCCCAGGGTCCCAAAAGGGCCTGACTTAACCTAAAAGCCACACAAAAGCTGCTGCTAAGAGCTGAAGAACACCGAGAGGGTTTGGGGAGGAAAAACCAGGACGGCACAATCCTTGAGAGCACCCTGGGCCCGTGAACACCCTCCAGCCCTGAGGGGCCTCATCTCGGCGGTTTATCGAGTACGACGGTGGGACTTTGACCGAGCCTACAGCACTCACATGTAGAAATTAAATTAACAGCTTCTTATGCAAATTAACCTTAGTTGAAGGTAAAACAGGACCTCCTGGTCAGAGGCTGAAGCTAAAGCGAAGTCGAACTAGAAACACAATATAGCTTTAATAATGAAAATAATTAACTACTGAAATACTGATGATTCTGGGGGATTTTCCACTACTGGAAAACTTCAGACCAGGAAGAGATGATCTTCTGAAGACACACACTGCCCAGTGCTGCTGGATTCCAGCACCCGGGGGTCCGAGGTGACGATCGTGGAGATCCCTCCTTGCTGCTCCTCCCCTCGGCCCGCGAGCTGGCAGTCATCTGCTCCCTCCATTTACAATTTTGCTTTCCTGAGAGAGACATCACCCATGATGAATACACGCTGAACTGCTAAATGCTGCTCTGGAGACCGCTGATGTCACGCTGATGGATGTGGCACCAGCCACTATTAAAAAAAAAAAAAAATCTGCACTTACAGGGAACTGGGGTCTTCTGTAGGTGTGGAGGGGGCTCGGCATCTCCCGGAGGGCTGCTCCGCACGCCGCTGGACTGGGAAATCCTCCTCCCACCGCCTCTCTCGGCATGCCGTGGCTTTGCAGGACTTACAAATATTCTGGTCACAAACCCACTACTTCTCCAGCCACGGAGAATGCTAAATATATTCAACAGCAAATATCGTATGAAAATACACCAAGGTTTAGCTAGTATTTTAAATAATTCTCATTTGAACTTCAGAACAGAGTTCCTAGTGCAGTTTAATACTAGAAAATTGCTTATTGGGGAAAAATTTACAAAAATTATGAATATTTATGAAAAAACAAAGAAAACCCTCCATAGAGGCAGTTCATACTAATAATTTCAAGTACAGTGTAAAATAATATTAGTGTGAGAGACAAAACTGTTGCAGAGGAATCCTACCCGTACTCTCCTTCAAGATATGGCTATTTAATAGTAAAACGTAGTTTAATTGATTTGAAAAAAACCCCAAAGGGTTTGATATTTCTATTTGTCATAATTATTCTGGAACTTATTATTAGAGCATCTCAAATTTTAGAAGCGATCTTGACATTTTATGTTGATTCTCTTTTCGTAAGAGCTTTTTTTGAGTTTGTTTTGTTTGGGTTTTTTGTTTTTTTTTTAAAAAAAAAAAAAAAAAAAAAAAAAAAAAAAAAGACCTTCATGAACTCTTTGGATTATCCCAACATTTCAAAAGCTGCCCTGCGAGGGCCTCCCATAACCCTTCCCTGCCGCTGGCAGTGACAAAGCCCAACCAGCGGAGCCCCCTTGCCCGCTGCTGCTGGGCGCGGGTCCCCGCTGCCCCGGGGGTCCCCAGCCAGCCCTCACCCGGCTCCACCATCACAAAACGCCCCCCGGGTGGCCCCGTTGCCTTCCAGAGCCGCGCAGCACTAAGATAGTGTGTTTTATTATGAGTGTCATGGAGACGGTGTGAAAAATCCAGAGGCATCGGCAGCGCGCGGCAATGGGTCAATACCGTTCACCGAGACATTGTGCGGATAATCAACAACAAGGCCCCGGGTTCTGGCTGCGCTGCAAACAGCTGAAGGGCAAATCAATACCACCATGGGAAGGACACTGCCCGCGCCGCTCCCCACAATCCACCGCTGCCGCCGCAGGAAAGCGCCCGCGCGCCCAAATGAATTCCAACTTCGCTCCTGCCTGACGCTCGGCACTGGGAATACCAAGTAACATTTGGAAAATGCTTAGTAAATAATTGAACAGAAAAGAGAGAGAACCTAATCTCTGTATTAAATTATGGAAAAAATTAGATAAAACAAGATATGCCTTTGGAATGCTTGTGATATAATACAAAGGGGCTGCAATTTTCATCCTGATTTAATATTTTAAAAATAAACTAAAATCCAACCCTCCTGAAATGAGTAAGGTATTTCCTCAAAAGCAAGATTAAATGTAGAACATTTAAAAATATTATAATGAATAATCTATCTTTTAAAACATCAGGTAGAATTCACACGTTAACACACATATCTGCACAGCAGCCATAATGCAAACCACAAGCAAAATTCTGAAATGCAGATAACTTTGGCTGTGAGGCAACATTTTACTGGTGGTATTAATAATTGACACCTCGTTAAATAAGTGACCCTAATATAGTAAATTTTACTGGGAAAAACCTGTCATAAATAAATGTTGATTTATTATTTGTTAAAAAAGGTGATTCTTGACATCCATCATTCTATTAATCATTAGGTGCAATTTCTCAGTCAGGACGTACAACCACCTTTCTTGAAAACAAAATAAACGTGCTGCAAGGAAAAAGAACCCATACAAAATGTTTTTGTTTCCTGTTATTTCAGATAAAATGCCTCTTTTTTTTTTTTCTGCAAGCAGATCATAAAATTCCTGTCATTAGCACCCTATTTCACTTGTAGTGTAAAAATCAAGTCACCACATTTAGAGTGCATACTACTGCTGGTAATTACTATGAATTTTTCTACCAACTATAAACCGTGTTAAATCTGTGCCGTAATTTCAGCAACACAAAACCCCACGCTGCTCAGATCCTGCCATCAACTGCACTTAAAAGATTTTTTTTTTTTTTTTTTTAGCATGGCTGTGTGATATGAAGAACTAACATTTTAAGCTTTATTTTCATCAGCGTAACTACGTTAGCATGCACAGAGCTAAGTTACCAGATTATAGTGTCATGAATTATTCAACGCAAACATCACAAAATCCAAAGCAACTGCAAGCAAAGAAATCTTCTTTCTTTTATGAGCATTTCTGATATTTTCTTCAGAGCAACGCGGCTTCGGCGCACCGAGGCGGCCGGTGACGGCACTGAGCCAGCGGGCAGGTCTTAGAGCAACCGCTGCCTTGCCTTGGGGATGAGGAGCCTGCCTGCCCCCCTGCCTGCCCCCCTGCCTGCCCCGACCTGCCCAGGAGGATCCCTGCAGCTCCAGCAGCCACAGCTCAAACACCCCCTCACAAACAAGGCTCCCACGGCTCGCCTGAGCTTGCCCTCTTGAGCTCAGAAACAAGAGATGTTGCCCTGAAAAGCCGGTTTCCAGTTTGAAGCACCAGAGCAGAGATGCTGCACAGAGCAGGGAGGGAGAAAAAGATGTTCCATTTGGGGAAAAAGGAAGCAGAAAGCCCTTCTCCCTCCCCAGGAGGGCTGGTCTACCTGCACGTGTCACCCCAAGGAAGGGGAGCACGTCGGGGTGGGCACGGGTGCCCTCCTCAACAGTCTGAGGGCCGGCTGGAGCATGGTCCTCTGCTGCACACCGAGCCCAGAAAACTGCCCACCCCATTTTTGGGAAAGGTAAGCATGGGGAACTTGGGGTGAGCTCAGAGGAACCCACTGTTCACTCAGCAAGAACAACATTTTTTAGCGAGAATATACTGAACCCTGGTTCATACATGCATGATGTACCGACCCCCGGCTTCAGTGGGGCTGGGAGACCACGCTCCTCGGCTGAGGAGAAGGATGCTGGCTGCCTGCAACACCTTTTGCCATAAGCCAAGGTTTTAATTTAAGCTGCAGTGCTTTAATTGATGGAGAGCTTTTATTCCTGAATGCTCTTCATAACCGCTGCTCCCTGGGACCACAGAAGGCGACGGCAGTTTAGACTGGTTTTGGTGGGAAAGAAAAGAAAAACTGGAAGATGCACCTCCCCATGCGAGTTCTGGGGGTGCGACGAGCCCAGACCCACACCCTACACCAAGGGTCGGCCTTTGCGGCGATAACCAACCACCAAAACCCGCACCAGGAGCCGAAGGGAGAAGAGGAGGTTCTGCCTCGCAGGAACACCCACGGGCACAGCAGGGAGGCGGCAAAAGCGTCAGCTTTGACATGCAGTTTCATCTGGCACAATAATATTCGGATAAAAAGCCTTTCAAAGTTCTGCTTTGGTGTGGTTTCATAGAAGGCGAGAAAAGGAAAGATCTGGGGAAGCTCAGCAGTAAGGCTGGAATAAACACTGAAGTCAGTCTGTGCACAGCCCAGAACATAAATGAGTATTTTGCCTAAGGAGGATTCTGAAGAAGGGAGAGTACGTTACAGAGAGGGGTTTTTAGAGTCCTCTGCTCTTCTCACCTTTCAAAACAAAGGCTGAGAGTGAGTGTTAAGGCTGTCTGTAAATAAGGCAGCGGGGTAAAACCCAAGGAGAGGAACCAGTTACTTAAGCTAAAGGTCAGTGGTGGTACAAAGACTTAGCTACCCATACTGGTGTGCGAAATAAAAAAATAAGATACTACTAACCCGTGATATTTTAACCCAATGATATTCTGGAACAACCTTCCGCTGGGTGTGGAGAAACCCGAGGCTTTTGGGATGGCTATTTTGGATGTGAGAGGAGAAGGTGCAGTGCTCGCTGCAGCGGGAGCAAGCCCTCATGTCCCAGGGAGCTCCCACCTGCAGCACCCTCGCCTCACTGCCCTCCCCTTCTGCTCGTCTCAGCGGTAACCTCAATTTACAGATAGCCTTAATGAGGAGTATAAATGGGAATGGGGGGTGGGGGAAAGCAGTTCCCCCTCTTCTTATCCAATAAGTAATTCTGATGCCCGATTAAAAACAGCTTCCGTGTGAGTTGTGATTGGGCAACTAATAAAACCTTCATACGTATTTCAAACTTCTACTTTCAAAACACTACCATATTTACTAAACACAAAATTATGTTTATGGCTTCAGGAAAGATTCAAAGAATCCTCTTTTTTGAAATGGTGAATGACTAAGCAACTTTTTGTTAGTGTGTTTCTGGTAATATTGTTCAAGAAACATTACAAACAGAAAGAAACAGAATGAGCTTAAGCTCGAGGATGGCCTGTGTTAGACAAACATTTTTGTTGGTGGAAATGGAGCAGAAATCAGCACCAAAAGTGAAAAGGTCCCAAGAGGGGAGTGCGAGGGAGAGGCACTGGCCAAGGGCTCCAGCACACGTCCCAGCGCTCGCTCGGCGTCACCGCAGGGCGCTGACCCCACCGGCGCGACCCAGGTACGTGTCCCCATTCACGCTCCATTCACACATTCGAGGCGATGGAAATATTTTCATAAACGTTATGAAAGACTTTCACTTTCATAAAAAAGTAAACTAACCATTTGAGCTTTTTTTCCGATTTCAAAACTTTCTCACCTACACAATCCCGAAGGTATTTCATGTCTTCCGAGCAGCCTGAAATCTGCAACGGTGAGAAATAACTTAAAAGATGAGATTTGGAATAAAAACCCTGTATCCAATAGATGGCGTCGCCCCCTAATAATCATATATTGGCACTCACCAAATTGTCCTATCTCATGAATAATCATAAAATCTGCAAAGGACCCTGCCCTCATCATCCTGAAGGTCCCCTCAGTCATACCCATCTCTGTTTTCCATCGTCTCTGAGGAAGCTTATCAAGAAAGTAAGAAAACAAATGCTGTGAATATTCACCAACACATCAAATGAACCGAGCGAATCGTTCTGACAATTTACTGCTGAAACGTGGAGTTAGTAAGACCAGATGTTTTGTTATGAGTGTCATGGAGACGGTGTGAAAAATCCTACTAACTCCAGGGTTTGGCCCTGGCCGGCCACGCAGCCGTACGCACCCCTTGCTGTGCTGCCCTACGGCACCCCCCGCTTCTGCAGAACTGCTGCGGGGCGCCGGGCCGTGCGGGAGGTGTTCCAGGCCCCTGGCGCTCCCCCGGCCGAGCCACAATTACCCCAGACACTATCGAACTCCTGCGCTCACCTCGGAGCCAGGTCGTGATGCCATCAGTTTGTGATGCCAACGCTCCCCAGGACACCCTGACCTCCCGCTCCCCCTTTTCAGCACGCTGATGCCCACCAAAATGGCCTGTGGCCAGGGTTGCCCCTGGGAGACCTTCAGCTGCTCCCTCGTGCCGGCTGCGGACGGGTGGGAAATGGCCACGCACCAGGTGCAGGCGGCCAAGGAAAGGGACCTGGGAAGGGACCTGGGAAGGGACCTGGGAAGGGACCTGGGAAGGGACCTGGGAAGGGGTACACCAGCTCTGTGGCACGGTGCTCGTCCTGGCGGGGACTGCCAGGCAGCAACGATGCTGAGAGACATCGGACATATTACTATACAGCAGTTCTTGTGGACCCGTTTATAGTTAAATTAATAAATCATGATCCAAATGACTTAAGCTAAAACAAGGTAGAGCAGTCTGCACTTCCTATCTGCCTGCATTATGTAGCTATTTATAAAATAAATCTGGCCATCTTCACTTCCATAGGATGGATGTCTAAGCAAAAAATACTGGAACACACGTTGTCAGCTACAGATTTGGAAAAGAAACCCCAAAATTTCAGAGCAGACAATGAACCAGCCACGTATACCTAAGCATGTGGTTCTGCCAGCAAAGGACTGAGTGACACTGCAGATCTAACAGGATGAAATCTATGCTACCTCCTCCATAATGCACATTTTGTAGAGACTAAAGATAACAGCTTTTAGAAACAGCAAAAAAATTATACTTAGAAAAAAGCAGATTCAAAATACAGATATTTTATCCAAGTTTTATATAAAGACTATTGAAAGTCAATGAGAAATAATAGCTGATCACAAGGAATAATAAAGAACGTTACCAATGAACTTTTCTGAAAAGATAAGGTAAATGCTTTGTCATGAAAACATTCTTAAATTCCGAGCACCCATTTCAACATTATCCTTAAATGTATCACTGGTAAGAAATTATTTAACATCAGAAAACTGTAAATACCTCAAACATAAGCATCACAGCATTTTGTAGAAAGGAGTTTTAGGGAGGAAAAAGCCTCAGTGGATTTTCTCTGTCACCCCTACAGTAGATAAGTATACTGCTATAAATCCTAACTTTTAACACCCAGATTTCTTCCTTTATTTCAGAGCAGGGTATCACCTAACTTGAGGCTTTCATTATTAACCCATCTGTGGAGCCCATTCAGCTCCGGTGAATGAAGACAGTAGGGCTCTATATACTTTGAGTCCTTCATTAAACTATTGATCCCCTCAGCATTATCCATAATGTTCCAGCAGCTCAGCATGTCAACTGATGCAGAGCTCGCTGCTCTTTCCTTTCAATAACTTCCCCGCGTTATGGGGAGGAAGTCACAATGATTTATTTACCTGACATTTCCCAGTCCGGATGTCGTAGAGGGCCACTGAACCATGGCGGGCTCCCACTGCGATTCTGTGACTCCGCTCGTAATAGCTGACCATGTAGAACCTGAATTGGACATTAGAACAAGTAACAGGTGAGATCTGACCTGCCTGCATGATGTTAAAATTAATTTGCAATGCCACTGGGTAATTAACATCAGGGCCAGAACAGAGATTTGATTTAAAAATCCATCAGTTGCCAGTTTTCATACTTGGCATTCAGCAAACAAAGCCAACTGGTGTTGGATACGTTACCACAGAATCAGAGCAGATTTATTTATTTTTATTACACAGTGTTGAACGCTTCCATGGAGTTTGGGAATAATCCACGTGCTGACCCCCAGGTCCCTGACCGTCCACGTGCATACCCTGTTTACAGTGGAACACCCCAATAACGCTGGATGTCAAATGGTTAAACAAGACAACCTAACCCCGAATGATTTCAGAGCACTTCTTGAAAACCAAATGAGAAAGAATGAGAGAAAGTGTAGGGAAAAATATGCAAGCTCATAAATTTTTGATTGGCATACCAAAAAAAAAAAAAAGAAGAAAATTCATCAAACGCTCTCTAATCCAATAACCTCCTCCAGGTGCAAAGGGCCCGAGAAGCCTGGGATAGTCCTTAACGTCCAGCGTGACTGTATGGCATTGATTTGAATTCAAACAGTTGCAAAATTCAAGGAATTTCTACACCTTCAAACACAAGAGAGTCAAAATTCAAATCTTTGGGAATATCATTAAAAAAGGGAGAGCAGACCTGTGAAAACTGCTGACTGCATTTCCAATTAAATTTTAATTTTACGATTAAATTTTACTATAACAAAGTCTGCCAGAGATTTCTAGATTCAGTCTATAAAAAAAAATATGTTGCTGACCATATTTATGGCTTCAAACAACAAACCTTACAATGATCTATCTCCTTGTTCTCCAGGATTCCCAGAGTGCCATAGCAACTGCTCTCCTACAGGTATGATACACTTGTTCCTACAGTGCAGGATGGCAGTCAGGAAGAAAAACAGCATGAAACGTGGTGTTACAGGGGAAGAAAAAAAAAAAAGGGAAAGAAAAAAAAAACAAAGAAAGAAAATCACTAGTTGTGCAGGAGAAAGGGCAAGAGTACGCAGCTCAGAATGTGACCACCTTCTGCAGCCAGCATCGGCCTCATCAATCTGCTTTTCAGATTCCTCTGGGCAGCAGTGGCCACATTATTCATGTATTTATTACTGAATAATAATAATAATAGTTCCTCATTTATTAAGAAGATCGAAAGAAGTGCTTAGAAATCAAAAGCTGTTGGTAAATAGCTCGGGAGCAGGAGAGGCAGGAGCCAGTTGGGAGAAAAAAGAAGAGAAAAGGGACAATGCTGGGGGCAAACAGGTACCCGCAGGGTCTGTGGGGCTGGAGCAGGACAGCTTTCACTGTTTTCACCATTTCACGTCCAAACACCTGCACAATTGAAGTGGTGCCCCAGGTGAACAGGGAGGGGGCTATTTTTAAGGCTATTTTATATAACCAGCAAACTGGGGATTTATATATAAACTTATAAACCGCCCCCCTCGCTGCTCCATCACTACAAAATGGACCACAACAGAAAGTTTCTCTATAAAAATGTTTTATATCCCCATTAATTCTATTACACCACTGAACGGGCCCAGTCTGCTTGTCTCCCCCAGTAGGTTTCGGAAGAGAATATCCCATACTATTACACGTAAGCAAAGAGCATTCCTCTCCTTACTGCAGCTCAATGCCCATTCAGACAGAGCGCTGAGTCAGTCTTTTTCTTTGAAAAGACAAATCCAGACTACATCCCAACAGAGTTTGGGGGAAAAAAGCTTCATGGAAATAGATGGGTTTGAGTTTATTTTTCTAAAAAAAAAAAAATAATTAGTCCTTAAACTGACATTTAGCTGTCAGCTCTTTAGCTGCTTTCTTTATCTTTCAGTTAGCTTAGCACTGTTACAACCACAGAGTTCAGTATTTTAACCCTCTGCACGCCTTTCTAGGCCTCTCTGCAGTAGAGTTCAAGGGGGAACGATACGCCAGTGTGTATTTAGACTATATTACAAATTTATTTTCACCAGCCGGACGTCGCGGGGTAACGGGCCGCCCAGGCCGCAAGCGGAGCGAGGTGCTGTGCTGTGGGGGGGATCCCCGCATACGCAGGCCGGGTTTAGGATTCGAGGGCTGGAGGGGGAAATTATCTTTCCTCTTCCAGCGAACACGAGCCAGCACGCCTGCCAGCTGGGAAGGGGGCTGCTGGCTTGGGTTTAGGCTGATAGCGGAGAAGCCAGCAGCAGCAGCGCTGCCTCAGCGAAGGCCCACCAACCCTTAGTGACTGCTGAAGTATCCAGGGGGTTATAAACATTATTTTTTTAAAAACTAACATTCTAAGTTAAAAACAGCCCAAAACAGAATGTTAAATATTTGTTAAAGAGAATTTGTTGATTAACATCACGGCTTCCTTACATTTTAATTGCAAACCTCAGTATCTTGCAATAGCCAGAGGGGTTCTGGATTATAATTTTGATATTCTTCAGTCCCATTTCACATTTCATTCTTTTTTTTTTTTTTTCCCTTCTACAGAATGAGCCTCCAGGCTCCCTTGAGCATTACCACAACAGCACCTCCAGCTGATGGACTCCGATTCCTTCAATTATACTCTCCAAAATCCGAGAAATAATCAAGGTATAAAATTTTGTTGCACAACCTCTCTTTGTCTAATCCTTGAAATTCTCACTCTTCCTGCAAGACCACTCCCTGGTCAAACACCATAGAAAACACTTGTTATTTAAAATTTAATCTACCTTCCCGTGTGAGACTACGCTGTTACACAGAGAACTTTAACTCAGCGGACTGTACTAAATACGTGACCTGGCCACACAGAGTCCACCAGGGACCACTCAGCTGCAGTGCAACTGCCGAACCTGGAAAACGCTCAAGTCAAACAGAATTTCAATATTATGCTTCGCAGTTTTAAAGGAATTCAGAAATATTTCATGTTCATTGCGTTGTATGTCAACACATTTTGTTTTGGCAAGAAATGGGTTTGCAGAGAGCATGCCAAAAGGCAGTATGATCCTCTCCAAAGAGCAACACTGATGGGAAAAACAAATAGACACCATAATCATATGCTGGAAGAGATGATATCCAAAAATATCCACAGTGATGGATTTACCTCATCACCACCCATCAGGACTGAGTCACGCTCACAGCAAGCAGCAGCATGACTGCTACATTGGTCCAGCAGTCAAAAAAGCTGAAAACCCACGAGGAATGATAATCAAGTACTTTAATCCAGCTCACTGCTGCTCCCAGCCCTGGGTCTGATGTTCTACCAGAACAGGAACGTCGCACCCAGGCGGCCGCAGAGACACCACCCAACGTTGGCCACGCCATGAGCAAGGTCCTTCCATGAGGAAGCAGAGCTTGTGCACCGAGCACGGTGACACCCGGGTGCTTCTGCCACAGCGGGGGTGCGCGCAGGGCAGCACAGCAGGAAGAGCACTGCGACGCTACAAAAATTAACAACAGGATCACGTCAAAGTGCTTCCGCTTGGAATCTCTCCAGAGATTGGAGCATTCGCTAAAACCCGATGAACGTTTCCATTGGGCTGAACGATCACATCGGTGGGGTGCTGTATCATTTTTACAATGGCTATAACTATGTAGAATAGGAAATATTACTACTAATTTAACAAAATTTTAAGATAGATAACGTATCACTATAAAAATACAACAGGAATAGGGAGATTTTTGCACTAATTCCCACTTACCCTTGCGTTTATATTTTAAGGTAAGCCTTTTAAAGTATCAGGAAGAGGGAAGATTACCTCTGTCAGTATCCTACCTGTCAACAGGATAATTGTTCTTTTCTTGAAACTATTCAATATTTTAATAGCTTATTAAATTAAAATGTAATGGCCGACAGCTGATTATTTTAATTTATTGGTTGTACCAGTTTAATAGTATAACTGGGATATTTATCACAGTCTAAAGATACTGTAAATGTTCCCATTTTATAAATCACATTTTACTATGTAAAAGTGCCATTTTAAGAGCAGACTGGCCCAAGACAAAGACGACCGACGATGCTGAACCCCCCCTGCAGGGCAGCGGGAGCCGGCGGCCGAGTCACTGACAAGGCGAGCGCAGGACAGCCACTGCTCTCCTCCTTCCCCACAGTTTTGTGTGAATTCCTCGTTGTTATCTCACCAAGCCACCCGTCATGGCAGACAAGGAGCTTTCAAGGCTGCCGAAGCCGTTCCCACGGGCCGCAGGGCGGCTCCAAGCCCCCAGCACTGCGCTCTGCTCCTGGCGAGGTTTAATTTCAATTCAATCTCCCGCGTCTGTCCCAAAAACGTTTCTAAAACCTGGGGAGAGGGCAGCTTCCTACCACGAGGGCGAGGCTGCTACTCGCTGCCTACGACAACAATTCCAGAGCACAACCCGCTCCCTCCGGACGCGCCAACGGGCCGTGGCTGCTGCAGGGCGTTGAGTCACGTCACCGCGTGTCTGGGAACACCCCCACGCCCCCCAAACCACACCCGTGTTTTCTGCTGGCACCGTCTTCTTTTTTCACCCCCAGTCTCTTTGACAGTGGTAACTAATTCACCCGGGCAGGTTGTGCCTATGGGAATCGGAATTTGTTCCTCAAGTACATTATTCTCATTTTTGTAACAACAAAGATATTGATAAACCCTTTGGGGGAAGCTGCTCAGCTTGGGTGGCTGTTCCAGTGGGACAGCTAGGACATACGGAGGGGGAACAGCACTGAGCTTTTCATGAGATAACACAATATTTGCCTCTTTTTTGACTTCAAAAAATATCCAAACTTCAGGGAGTTGTTAATGCTTTTTTTCCTCTGATCCACATCTGTCAGATGTGGCAGAAAACTAAAAGCCTACAAAGGCTTATAGGTGAGCTAAAAACACTCTTCCCATTTGCTGTTTTAAGAGGCAAGCATCACGTAAAAGATTGTTTCTCTCCTAAATAAGAAATCTATCCTGCTGGTGCCCCTACAATTTATTTCACGGTATTCTCGGAGGAAGAGCTCACCTGCAGATGGCTGGGAAGCATTCCTGAAGACCCTTCTTCTTAACTAAAGATCCTTCAAGGCAATACATGATGATGTCCATAACCTTGGAAACAAAATCATTTGACATGCTGTATTTTATGTTTCATAATAAAAGTTTTAACAGGCAAAAAAGGAGATTTTCTTTGGGGGGGGGAAGCTGACTGCATCTTTGATATCTAACTTTAAAATACAGTTGGGATAGAAGAAACAAGAACTGTCTTGCATACGATAAGAGTTTACAAAAGCAATGGCACTGGCAACTGGAACCATTCAGAGTACCTGTAAACAGTTATAAAACAACAAACTGCTGGGAAACAGAAGCTGTGGGAGCTCTAGAAGTACCTCTCGTGTGAAAACAGCCCCTGGGCATCAGTAGCAAAGTTCCAACCCTAGTACATCATCTGTACCATTCTGCAAAAATATTTGTCAGCACCAGCAAATGCAACAGGTGAAAACACCCGTGTGATCCCCCAGTGTGTTCAAGTACCAGCGCGACGAGGACACAGAATCATCTAGGTTGGAGAAGACCTTGAAGATCACCTAGTCCAACCATTAACCAATACACCGTACCTCCAGCAAATCCTCTTGCTTGGGCTTTTTCCCCAGCAATGCAATTGAATGCAATTTAGATGCAATTTAAGCTTTCAGAGTTCAAAAAATGGGCTGGGTGGTATAAAATTCTCTTCACACACAAGAAGAGCTTTGAGCAACCTGCTCTAGTGGAAGGTGTCCCTGCCAGAGGCAGGGGGTTGGGACTGGATGATCTTTGAGGTTCCTTCCAACCCAAACCAGTCTGCAATTCTGGCCCACGCAGGAAGAAACGCTCGATTTGGCTCCAGGCCAACACCTTACTCACTGTCGCACCAAACCCAAGTTCTCAGCCTTACCTCCACCAGAAGGTCCACGACGTCAGTGGGCATCTTCTCAATGAGTATCTCAATGACTCTCAAGATCTCGCCTTTAGCCCGAGCCAGAGTAGTGGTGTGAATATTCTGCTGGGACTGCGTGTTGGCGGCGAGGGCGGTGTGTCTGTGCACCTACCGAAGAGCAGGGTTACACGGGGCCGCTCCGCTCTCGACACCCTCTGCCTGCGCTTCGCTAGGCTGAACGCTGCGCCTCACCTCCAGACCTACGGAGCAGTTCCCCTGCCCGGTTACTCATCACCACTTGAGCCACTACTGGTTATCCTTGATAGTTTTTAAAGAAGGGCTTACCCGTTTTAAGTAATTCTTAATCTCATAAAACTAAAGGTCAGGATAAACAAATCCCTGGGTCTTGATTACACGATTTTCACATGCTTGAACATCAATCTTTAGGCATTCGACAGCTGCTTTATAACTGGCTTTTTTTTTTTTTGCCGGTCACCGAACAGGGTCCATCCTGCTGCCTCAGCTCAGCCCAAGCTCCCGCCTGTACCAGCTTCACCCAGACGCCTCTCAGACAGCCCGAGCTCTGAGCAGCGTCCCTTCCTCCGCACCCCCCAGCCCCACTCCCTTTAGTTCCTACTCAATGGGGTCACGCGTGCGTTGCTTCAAGAGCACGGGATTTTACACATCGCTCTTGGAAGTTTAGATAACCAGGATGCAACAAATTAAGACAGGCACAACTCCTGGGCCTCCGCTAAACATCGCTCCTGTCATAAGTTAGGGATGATTTGGGTACCTGCAGGCACGCAAATATTACACTCGAACTGGTTCCCTTTTTGGGGAGGGAGGGACAATTTTATTCTCTGTCTGTGTTCATGGAGCCTCAAGGCCGGAGGAGGAAAAGCTGCGGCAGCCGAGCCGAGCGGCCCCACTCACCTCCTTGGCGATGGTGGTGATGAAGGCGGGTGGTCTGGCCGTGGCGATGAGGGACAGAGCGTGTCGAGCAGAGCGGGCAGAGTCCGCGGCAGGGCTCAGGGGCAGCCCCATTGTGATGCTAAACGGGCACCAGACAAAGAGGGGAGAAAGAAAAGGAGCATTAGACATATAGAGTGAAAAGATTAGAAACAGCTTATAATGTCAGTTCAAGGTCAACGGGAGCACTCAAACAGTTAGAATATAATGGACTTCCAACAATGAGCAGTGATTAGGAGTCAGGGTGTTCTATCATCAAATACAAAATCGAATAATTAACCATGAAGATTGAAAACAGTATGTGCATCTGTCCAAAGTGTTAAAAAGGCCTTGTTAACAAATTATCTGTATGTGCTGAATACATATCACCTGACCGAGAGCAAACACAGAACGTCTTCCCAAAAATTTATGGTTTATTCTTTTACGACATAAACGCAGGCTGAAAAATACCCTGTTCACAGTAATTCTCCTTAATTCAGCTAAGCACTGGTTACAGGCGAGAAAAGCAAGAAGCTTCTTGAAAACCACCAAATCTATTCGGTTTGATTTTCTTTAGTGCATGACTCAGCCGCAGCAGCACGATGAGATGACAGACAGCCCTGCACCTTATGTCTTCTAATCACTGAAATTATTCGAAAGCTCTTCAGAATTTCTAACACCGAGGTTTTAACTGCAGTTCTCTGAACAACAGCGAGGAATTAACTGGCATCTAAATTTTCCATACGCAACGCTTTTATTTGCTATGACAAGATAAATGCAAGAGACAATAAGGTAATAAGTGCCCAGTAACTACATTAAGCAAAAATAAAATCTGGTATTTGGTAATTGAGAGAGTATGTACCTGACAGATGACACATAGGCTAATTTTTGTCTGAAAGCTGTACTACTTTAACTGTCTCTGTTGTACACGTCACAGCAGAGCCCAGTTTTGTCAGGCCAGTTGTACATTATCCAGCAGTTCTACAAATCCAGCTCCGGGGCCCAGCACACAGGTACCTCTCCAGGCGAACGACTCTGTGCCTTTAGGAAATCACCTAACACAAAGCTGTATCTGATCCTTGCCTACATACAAGAGCAGGGAGTTCAGGAGCACTGAAAGGCACTTGGGCAACGAGGGCGACACATTAGGGAAGAGTGAGGTGCTGGCGTCGACACGCTGTGGGCACACGGGCTCCCTGGGAGGGGACATTGCACCCAGGGAAAGCTGCAGCAGCGCAGGGGAAGAAACGGTGGGGAGAGCTACGGGGAAATCTGGGAGCACGAAATCTGGGATGAATGTGCTCCGACAGGGCTTTTCCAGAGGGGAGGGAACACCTGGGAACCAGCGTGTGGTGGGATTAACCCCAAACATTCAGCCTATCCCACAGAGGAAGCTCTGACATGACTATCACAGCAAGGCAAGAAACCACAAACCAGTTTGCCAGCTCTAAAACATTTTAAAGTTTTTCTATAACAGTCTGATCAATCCTGCTGCGATGACCACGCTCCCACCAAGCAGTAGCCCTAGAAGTTTTGGATTTTTTTTAAATGAAAAAGAGACAAAGCAGAAGCAAGGCAGCTTTTTTGCTCACCCCTGGTATCGGTCTGCCATTCGAGTATGTTGCAATTCTCCGTGGATTTTACTAAGTCATGAAAAATTGTGTTTGAGAAGGCACTGAAAGCCCTCCCCAGCTATCCTTTCTCTTTGTTATTGTACTTACAGATTAAGCACCAACAAGAGCATTAACCTGTAATCAGCATACAGAGGTTTTTCTGTGGGATCGAAGCACTTTTCTGCGTGGGCCCACGGGCAGCAATCGCTGTTCCTGCGGCTGGGAGAGGGAGCGGATCCTCCCGCGCTGCTGCTCCCGACCGCGCACGAGCCAACGGCGCTAACGGGCCAACACAGAGGCATCGAGTTTTAAAGCCCTTCCAACACCACAGCTGGTTGTATCCCAAGTACATGTGAATGCTAAATATTAACAGAAGTGAAGCTTTTTGTTAAAGCGATTATGTCATTCAAGCGCATGTTAACAGTACGAGATAGCTTTATTACACGAAGATAGATAATATCCGCAGCTTTCGCTGCTGTCCATGGGATTTCAGATGGTTTAATACTTTGACAGATGTACGTGAGATAAAAATACCTTCAATAAAACGAGTATTAGTGTGGTGAAAGAATCTTACGGAGCATGTGCAGTTCCAGAAGCAGCCAGCCCTGCCAGGCGCCGAGGAGGGCCCGGCTGGGCAAGCGGCGGCTCCGCACCCCCACCAACCCTCCCCAGCTGTCCCCTCCGAGCGAGGGCCCAGCTCTCCCGCCGCCATTTCACGGGCCCGTGGCTGGGAGGGAACGTGCCGCTCCAAAGCCCGGGCTGCCTGCGCCGGCTCGGCTGCGTCAGCGGGAGGCCGGCGTGCTCGGGAGCTCGGCGTGGTGAGGCACAGCGCCGCGGGACGAGCCACAGCCACGCCTCGAGGAGCCAAGAGATGGGACAGTACGACCAGCAACTGAGAAGCCAATATAAGGAACGCTTCTAATGGACCCGTTACGCTACACTGAGCAGACCTGTCATCATCTCAACCCTTCAGGCCCCACGCTGGGTGCCAAGAAGGGCTGTTGTGGTTTGAACCCGGCCAGCGGCCAAACCCCACGCACCGCTCGCTCGCCCTGACGCAGGGGGCTCCATTGGACGGGTAAAGGGAGACTCGTAGGTTGAGATAAAAAACAGGTTAGGAATTGTAATAAAACAAAACACTGACAGTAACAGGAAGTACAAATGGGTAACGCACAACGCGATCGCTCACCACCCGCTGACTGACACCCAGCCCGCTCCCGGCCAGCGATCCCCAAACACCAAGATCCCGCCATCGCAATCCCAGAAGCAAGAGAGAACCCCCCCTTCCCGGCCGCCCCTCCTCTCTACCCTGAGCATGACCTTACACGATAGGGAATATTTCATGCGTTAATTTGGGTCCGGGGCTCTGGCCGTGCCCCCTCCCAGCTTCTTGTGCACCCGCGCACAGGCAGGATGGGGGGAGTTGGAGAGACCTTGATCTCTCCACAACAGCCGTAAACATCAGCGTGTTATCAGCATTCTGCCCATCCCAGATCCCACACTGAACCCGAAACACAGCACTGTTCGAGCTGCTAAGAAGGAAAATTCACTCTATCCTAACCAAAAGTAGGACAAAGGCAAAGGGCCAAAAGATCTCTTTTTACTCCCCCAGAGCCACTTGGGCTTAGTCCTTACACCTCAGAGGATCCTCAAAGCTCCTTTAAAGCAGAAAGGTGACAGCAGCTCTATGGCAGGCAAGCCAGGAAATAAAAGCAGAGTCACAGAGAACAGTGCAATCGTTCCACACTTCTACCCCTTCAGCACCCCTATGCGCTTCCAAATTGGTAAAAACTGGTTTATCAGGGTCAACAAAGTTCATTCTGCTCTGAAAACAGAGTCGGACACAATCTGCTCTGTAAACAAACAAGGGGAAGGAGAAACTGAAACAACCCCAAAGAACTGGAAATCACGATACACGTGTCTCATACCCCAGGCACACCAACCCCCCCAACACAGCGCCAGCGTTTCCATTGCGCCGTGCCACAACGCCCATGTCATCCAAACCCAGGGGACTCAAAGGGGAAAGCAAAAGCATCAGGTCATGTGTTCAAACTCCAAAAATATTCGGGTTCATCTGCCTATTCACCGTGTGACATGAACATTTGAGAGCTTCTCTTCTTTCAGGCTAAACCAGAGAAATTATTTACCTTCAACAGAGGTTACTCTGATGTCTCCTATCCCAGACTTTACAGTGACGTTACCTGGAAGTGAGACAGGAGGAAATCCACGTTTTTGGAGCCAGGATGGAGAACACAAAATGTGATTTTTTTCCCCACAACACTTCAACAAGAGGCCACATGTGCAAATGTAAGAGAAAATAAGCAGGACACGGCACTTCTGCAGATGCACTGACGCTCTGCTCTGGGCACTGTTTGAAGGGGTTCCTCCTCCCCTGGGCTCTTCTGCTGAATTGGTTTGGTAAAGAGTAACAGAAGTTCACAAACCCAAGCAGCCTATTGCAAAGTCTTGATTTTGTAGAGGATTTAGGTAGCATGTGGTAACTGAATTACTTATTTAATTTTTCTTGGTTTTGAGAGAGAGAGAGAGAGGGTGTCTACAGAGCACAGCACATTCTCTTGATTTCTTTAAGTGTCTCGAAAAATAATTCTATATGCAATATTGGATTTAATATTGTGAAAGCTTACAAACTGAGTACTTTGCAACAATAACTTCAGAGTGGTTAAAGCGGGAGTTCCCTGCCAAATTATTTTTCTAAAGTAACAAGATGAGGTATGGATCGATCACCATTTTACAGGCCTGAGTTCATATAAATACAAACCAAAGTTTATTATAATTTTCTTTCCTATCTCCTCACCACGACTGTTTGCATTAAAATTACTGAATTTGAAAACTAGTAAAGTCTCTGCAACAATAAAGACGTCCCTGTTGGCCTTTTACTTGTAAAACCATATTTGAGTATAACTTTAGAAATGCTGTAGGGACGCTACAGACCAAGGTGATGAACCAGGGAAGGGAGGTACCAAAGTCAGGCTTTCAGGGGGGCTCATTATCTCCCAAAAGCAATCAAACCCCCAGCGCCTCACTACTTTTTTCTCTAAAGGGTTTCTGCCAGCAGTGCTCTTCCTTACAGGGTGCTTGGCAAAGCGTGCATTTCCCTGAAAAGCAACAGGCTTTTTTTTTTTTTTTTTTAATTCAGGAGCAGGGCGCAGCAGTGGCAGTATGTGGGCAGGATTAACCCCCTCCTGGGGCCAGGCCAGCTGCTCCGCACGTCCTCTTTCATCCCTGCGAGACGGGACAGGCACGCCACTCCCAAACCCAGAACAAAACCAGAGCAGATGCAAAACTAACGCACAGAGGGAAACGCTGGCTTTCACACCCAGACTTCTGTTCTTGTATTGATGAGTTTTTAGGGCTTCTGCACATCCAGCAAGAGTCGGCAGCATGTGTTGTCCCTCTTGTCCTCATCCTGGCCCCTGACTTGCCACCGCACCGCGAGCAGACATCTGAGGAGTCATTTCTGTACGCCCAACAGACAAAATGGATGCAGCCTGGCCTGCAAGGCATACCTGTAACACCAGAGCCTATATTCCACCTGCAAATGACAGTAAAAAACTTTATTGCTGCAATGATTTGTGCCTTTTTGCTCATTTCTAGAAGGCTGATTCTCAGTGGCCACTAACCTGCGTCATCAGGGAATGCTGCTCTCTCTTTTCCCAAACCCATCACCAACTTCCCCCATGCCAGTAATCTGAATATCTTGAGTTTTTTGGGAAACAATATGCTATTTGAATAATGTTTTCAATGAAATCTAGACTTTTTTAATAGATAACTTGTTTATATGTTTAGCACAAGTTATCACAACTTCAGAGTAATGTTTGTGTACTTCACTACGGAACAAAAAAAATAAGGAAGTTGCATTTAAAAAGCTGATTTTTAAAACAAGTGGAAAACATCAAGCTGCCTGGGAAGAGCTGTAGGTCATACCTAGGTTTGGATGGCGATGAACAGAAAACGTAGCCATCAGATTTCTGCATTTCTTGACTTCCATAAAACAAACCCAGATGAAAAATTCATGGGACTAAGAATGTGAAATTTCAGCATAAAGGGTAATGATCGTGATTAATATCTCTTTGCTACCTGGGCCCACAGAAGGCAGCCGAGCACAGACCCAGCTGGTCACGCAGAGGTCCGAGGGGACCCACAGGGATCTTTTGAAGGGTGTTGAGATGGGGCCTTTCGGGGAAAGCTGCTATTCTGCAAGAGGGACTTTCAGCGCCTTTTCCCTCCTCCGGCTGGGGACTTTGCTTTGATGCTCCGAGGTCAGCAGAAGGGAGAAAAGGGAAGATGGGTATGTCCCGTCTCATTTAACAGAAACCTCTCCGTCAGCAGACTTCGGAACGACTCCTGTCTGTCTGGGCAGGCTCGCAGTGCTCCCCACGGCACCAAGGCAGTGAGCATGGTACTCCTCTTCCTCCGCCTCCACGAGAGGCCGCGGTGCCGAGGGACCCCTGCCCGATACAACTGCAGCTCATCGAGGCCCAGCTCCAGCCTCCTGGAACCCAAGGGCTAAACCAGAACGGACACGGACACAAATCCCTGTGCTTTCCAGGTTTAAATCATCTCTGTAGTGGCAGCATGTGGTAGTTTGCCACATCACCTCGAGGACCAAGTCCCCAGCTCACATTTCTCCTCTAAAACCCTCAATTTCAGCAGTTTTTTAGGCTATGTTCTAAAGATGTTCTACCGTACTTGAAAACTAGGGATGTCCGTGCTATATATCCTATGGCTCCACAGAGAGAATCGGTAAGAACACAAAAGGAAAGTTTTCCACTAAACACAATTAAAACTAAAGAGATTTAGCTAATTATTTTAGTACACACACATATATAAAAACACATGGATCGATTAGAATGCAATTTGCTAATTTTGGGATATTATATCATAACCTATACCAAACTGTAGCTCGTAATCCAAAGAGCAAAAATAATGGACAGCAACGATCCCTACTATCATCCATGCCAAGAAATCAAAGCCTAATAAACGCTAGAAAAAAAATACTCTTAATCCTCGCAACTGAGTGGTTTCATTTGGCATGGCAGGCCAGCACGGCATTACCTTTGGGGACTTGGATGAACTGGGAGAGTGGAGGGGTTATAAATACCAGAGTTTTGGATAACAGCACAGATATTTATTCAATTCAGAAGGGAAAAAGGAAAAACACTGGTATTTTTTCTGGTCAATACATGTGAAGTGATTTTTTTTTTTTTTTTTTTAAAGCAGAAGCTTGACATAAAAGCTCTTTCATAAAATGTTCTTAACATGAGGGAGAGAAGCCAGGCAGCTGTGCGCTGTTATTGTGTACACGGTAAATCAGGCACAAAAAGGGGCAGCTCAGCAGGGCACCGGGAGGGTGAGATGCACACTTAACCCCCTGCACACATTGTTGCTCTATTTCTTTCCATCTTGCTCTGCCTGCAGTCGGTACTGTATCTGTCATGAATGTAACAGGCCATTTTCAATCTAAATCTTGTTATGGATTAATAAGCAAACACTTTCTCGCTTATTATGCAATTTATCATGATGAAAATTGCATTGGGCTCCTCAAGGCTACATGCTGATACATTCATTTATTCAGTGCTCCGTGGATAGAGAGCCATACTAATCTTTATGACAGCTAAGGATGTAATCGCAAGATGGAAACGACTTTCTGCAGAACAATGTTCGCTTGGCTTCTCTAAGTCTGTATTTACATACAATAGGGCTTTGGAGATCCTCAGCCGAGGTAAAATGTTTTGGTTTTGTTTTGTCACACTACATGAAATCATTGGAGTTCAGACAAGGAACAATATTAATCCAGTTTGTACATATTTCTCCATTAACACCCCCCCAACACATGGCCATCAGTCATTCTTTACATTGTAAAATTAAAACTGTTGTCTAAGATGGGTAATAGCTGTGTTAGCGTAACGTAAAAAACTCAGAAACCTTAAACACCCCCAAGATGGATAATAAAACGCATACGTGGTATTAAGACAACCCTGGCCAGTTCCTTATTGCACGTAGCAGTTATAATGCACGTCTTTATAAGCAAACATTTGTAAATACATCTGTAAAGTGAAATTCATTCCTCAGAGAGCAGTTTTCAGAACTGTAAGATGTGAAACTGAAGGCCAAGGTTAAATGCTACGGGTGTGTAAAAGTGCTCGTGGCACTAAATGTTGTGACAAGCAAAAGAAATTCTTGTCTAAAATAGAAAAGTAACTGAAAATGTAAATACATAGTTCAAACGCCTGACTAATCTCTAATTAGAAGGGAATTCCACAGTTTCATATAGTGAGACACAGAAGAACAGTGTTTACTGGGATTCAGCAAACAACACTCTTAGAATAAAACAAAAAACTGGCTGTTTAAGATTTTTTTTTAACCCCTAAAATACCATTATTACTGCAGTGCTGTAAAGAACAACATCTGTGAGGTAAGCACGCCCCTCCTTGCGCCAAGCACACCGTTCTACAGGTAGGGGAATATCCACCTGACCGCTGAAGCCTACTGCAGCGTTAAAGGAGTTTGTGAGTGCTGCAGACATTTCCTTCCCCTTTCACGTAAAACCCTCCTCTCCCACACGCTTCAGGAATCCCCCAGAAAGCTCCACAGACATCACAACGCCATCAAGCACAACGTTACCTGCTGAAAAACGAACCTCTGCGTTTTTTGGAAAGAAATACAGTAAAATTAATACCGAAATAATCAATTATGATGACCTTGGCAATTTCAGATACTAGATTTTTTTTTATTTTTTCTCCCAAGCAAAAACCTTGCAAAGAAAATGTCACAGACCAGTCAACCATCCTCCTTTAGGAATGAAATTGTTTCCCCATTAACGAACGGTTTATCAATTCCTGAGTGGTTTACAGATTAACTCTTAAGGAACCCCACTGATTAAAATAGCGTGTAGAAAGCGCTATGTAAATTAAAAATTAAGCAGGAAATATGTTTTAAAAAAAAAACCCTAGGGAATATTCACACAGGGCTTGGGATGCTAGACTTGGCCAGCACTGGAACGGCGAGTGGTGCAGAGCAGGAAGGCCAACGGTTTGGATTCCATGGGGAAACACCCCTTCAGCCCCCTTCAGCCCATTGCAAACGTGGTAACAGCCTGGGCGCTTAAGAACATAAACTTGTTTAACAAAAACGTGCTGAGGCTTTGTTCAAAAAAACATCAACGATTCCTCTATTTTATGGGATGAAAATGATCATTAAATTTAAATATTTTTAGTAACAGTCATTTTCCAAGTGGATGTCCGCAGACCTTATTAATGCTGCAGCATTAATTCATACTGGCAGCCAAATAAATATGAAATTTGTATTTGCTCAAGGCAACCCTCTACCTAGAGCAGGAGCTACATGTTTTGTCTGTCCTGACTGGGGTCTAATTTCCTCCTGTGCAAGAGCCGTGTGCCTACGAATGAAAAATCCTGGCTCAGCAGCACTAATGTATATTCACTTATATTTTTCAAGGTTTTCCATTAAAAGCAGGAAGCTTGAAATAGCTTTCAAAGCCAATTACATAAAGCATAGTATCATTGTTTTATTCATATAAACAGCCTACTGTGGTTGCTCCTTATAGTGACTATTTTTCTCTATTTATACATAGAAATCAGAGCCTCCCCTTTGGCACATTTAAGCAGCTTACTTTCTTTTTTATAAAAACTAAATACCGAAAATATTGTTTGGATAGAGATTTAGAATAAATTCCAGATGAGATGATCAATTTTACAACAAACAATAATAAAAATAAGGACTATATTGCAAAACCCTTTCCTGTGCAAATAGTCCTGTTGTCATTAATCAGATTAATGGTGTGAGTAAAGACTGTGAGAATTGGGGCCCCACTTGAAATTTATTACATTTAGGCCTCAGATCATAAAATTTATGGATACTCAACAGAAATGCTACTCGTGTCCTGTGAAGCTGCACACATTAAATAAATCCCAAGCACTAATATTCAAGAATCCCATTATCTTAAAAGATAAAAAAAAGGCAAGATGCTACCTTTATCTCACATGTCATCTTAATGACTCCACTTATGCATTTAGCCATAATTATTTGTTTTAGCCGTAATTACTTGATGACATGATTGATAGTCCATGGCACTATCAAGTGTAATAACTTGTGTACATACCTGGGTATACATAACTAGAAGTTGTACAATTCTAGTAAGTTTTAAGAAATGGAACAAATAGGCACTTACAGTTCCATGCACAAAAAAAAAATTAATAAACAGTATTACATTTGTGCTGTGCATTTGATGTCAAAGTACCAGAATTCATCGTGAAATCTGCCCCCCCCCCCCCAATTACAGATACCTAATTGAAATAAGATTTTATTTCACGGAGGTTAGAACAGAGGCACAAGACAGCATACCATATAAATCTTGATTTAGGACACTTTAATAAGTTGTTCTCTGACCCTAGAGACAGGCTGTGGTCTACTGAGTTTATGATTTCTTAGCAATCCTTAAATCTACAAGTTACCTTGCTGCTATTAATAGAGATGCTGTTGATAAAATAACCACCTTTTCCAAAATGCACTTTCCGAAACAATTCACACCCTGACAGGACAGCTTGTACAACAATGGGAAAAAAATAAATCCAGATATTCAGACACACTGGTGGAAAATACCTTTTGAAAATACTATTTTTATAGTTAAGAAAGGGTAAAAAAAAAATACGGTGGTAAAGACAGACAGACGTATTTTAGATATAATGTTTAACTCACTTTTCTCAAAAGTACTGGCAATATGAGCAGAAGATTAATGCTGCAGAGCCCCAGGCAACGCCTACCAAGGGTCTGGGGTGACCCTCAGCGCCACGAGAAGCTGGTACCGTGGTGCCACTGCACACCAGTGAGCGGATCTCTGCTGCCATGGCTAAACCCTCTCCTTCCCGAGATCACCCACCTGGGACTGCAAACCCAGCCAGACTAAAGCAGGCTTGAAATTGTAATTTGGATGGTACCGGTTCAAATGCAGAACTTGAAACAGGGACATTCCTTGTCCCACCGTCTCGCCAAGCACCACAGCTCTCAGGGTTTGAACCAACCACTGGAAAAACCTAGAACTGAAGGAGGGCCTCAAACATTCATCGACACTGAAAATCTCAAGGAGAAGCTGTGGCCTAAGCTAAAAAAATGAAATTAAAAAGGCAACAGAAACTTCTCTGGGTGTGCACCCACCACCCAGGATTACTGGACCCGAGACAACGCTGGACCCTGGGGTGGTGATCTGGATTGCTTTGACTCTCTCTCTCTCTTTTTCTTTCCTTTCTTACTTACAAGAGACCCCATTGCTTATTATCCTTTTCCAAGTTGAAATTACTCTCTACAGCAAGTAAAACATTTTAACCAGTCGTTTGGTGTCGTTTCACCTTCATTTAACCCCAGGGGATCACAGAACCATTGTAATTCTCTGGGCTTCCAGTCCAGGTCCTGGCCACCAACCACTGGAACACCCCAGATCCGCGGGTCGGAAACGACATAAGTCAACGTTTGGAAGTGAATCAAGGCGCTACCTACTTCGCCAGCTGCTTCTCGGCGTCGGCGCAGAGCTCCAGAAGGCCCATCAGCACGGCGGAGACGTCCATGTAGGGCTCCCAGACGGTGAAGCCGCGGCCGATGAGGTCGATGGCGGTTCTGCGGATGGTGCTGTGCGCGGGCAGCTTGGGGCTGGGCGGCTGCAGCAGCAGGAACGTCAGCGCCTTGCCTGCCGTGCAGAGGGGAGACAAGGGCACGGTGAGAGCGGCACAGCCCGGCGCGGCGCGCAAGGCCTTGCTGCTGAGCTACACCAGGACGGGAACCTGCTCCTAAGTCACCACGCTAAGAGCTCACCTCAGTGAGAACGCGCAGAGGCTTACACCGGATTAGAGGTGTGCACCCCGTTAGCCACGCTGCGACCCCCCCAGTCGCTGCCAACGAGGATTTTAAATCGTTCTCAGGGGCAATGACGGCCAGTTTGTGGCTGGAACACGTCAGGCTACACGGCACAGCGAGCTGAAGCAAGCAGGCCCAAGCCAATATTGTCAGTGTTGAGTCTTAAACATGTATTTTCGCTATAAAAGGAATTGTACTAAATGTATTTTTGGAAAAAAGGGTAAGAAGTCTCCATGCCTAAATATTTCTGCCCGAAAACTGTGCAAAGAGAGAATAAATCAAAATGATTTGATGACAAAATGATAAATCAAAGCAAAAATGATAAATCAAAGCAAAAATGATAAATCAAAGCAAAAATGATAAATCAAAGCAAAAATGATAAAAAAAATTCTCCCTTCAATAGACACTTGTTAAAACCCTGAAATCTGTAACAAAATTAACATATAACAAATAAAGTCTTCAGAAGAAAAAGGTACGTCATTTTGAAAGGATGTCTAACAAAAACAAGCTTAAAAGATGAAACTTGGGGAAGGATCAGTGAAAACAAATCTCACTGAGATTACACTCTCTCATCAGTATCCCTGGCTGCAGCTGGCAGCAATTCACGCGAGAAACAGCAAAACCAGGTCACCGAAGTCACCAGAACTCCACCAAAACAACCCCTCGTTTCCTTCCTTGCAAAACTTCCTACCGCAGCTCCTCACGCCAGGCATGTCGGGATTAGGAATGCTCTGTTTGGGAAAGGGAATCAAATTATTCGTGAAGCCTCCGCAAAGCTCTGCCTCGGGTTGATGGTTGGACTGGCGGATCTTCAAGGTCTTTGCCAACCTCGATGACTCTGGGATGCACAGGGGGAGGTTGGTTGGGACGGCTCCTGCTCCCAGCACCTCCAGCACCGCGCCTGGGTCTCGTGCTAAGGAAACACCCGACAGCGCTGAGGTAACACCACCCCCCTCCACGTACCTGGGCAGAAACCTCCCTGCCACGGGGCCCACAAATAAGTTGAGAAGAGTTGCCTGAAAGTTCATAATTTTCACCATTCCAGGGTCGCACCTCAGTAAATGAGCATGACATATATAAAAAAAATTAAAACTGAGCATCGGCTCTTAAACAGAAAATTATTTAGTCCGTTTTTTAACAGACCCACTGCCAGTCTTGTCTCACACATCTTACACATGAGGATTTTTTTTTAGTTATGATGATGATTATTAGGGAAGCGGTACCCTCAGGTTTTGGGGCAGCCACACCGTTCCCCCACTGCTGAGTGGGTAGAACAGGCAGCTCTGGGGAAAGGGGGAAAGTGCCCGGTGCCGGGGGAGCCCCCGGAGCCCGACGCTTTCTGACCGGTAACTGTGTTTTTAAAGAATAACCAGGAACTGCTGGACATGTCGCCACCTTTGAAGGACTCAGTATTTGGTGGTTAAGGTCAGTTAGAGATGTGAGCTCAAACATTTCCCTCTTGCAGCTGAAGGAACTGAATTTTGGGTCATTTCTGTCACATTTGAGTGTCCTGGCCACGCAGTTTCTGTTAAAGAGACTCTGCATCAGCACTGTCCCCTCAGGTCCCCTCCTGAAAACAAACAAGAGCTGGCAATGATCCCCCTCCTTACTGAAAGCAGCAGCAGGATCTAGAATTACAAGACAAGTGAATCTCCCAAATTCAATATTCAAATTCATATTCAAATTACTCTCGTGATGGCGGCAGAGGGCGCTGGCTGGGGTTGGGGGCTCTGCCCTGCCAGGTACCCGCCGCATCGCCTCCCCTCCCGGGGGCCACACACGGGACTCAGGCACTTTACTCTGTCACCTCACAGACTGGTGTCCATCCTCATTAACTCCCCCCCCTCCTCCCCACAACGCCTTTTTTTTTTCTTTTAAAGAGCTTAAGGGGGTCAGGGGAAGAGAGAGAAATGATGTCCTGAACAACTTCAACACACCTGAATTCTGATCCAGGTTCTGCATATTGAGGAAACTTGATTAATAATTTCATTTAATAGACTGGTTTTTTATCAAAATAATTACATATATATAAATGTGTAGGAGGGCCAAAACAAGCAATGCTTCCAGATAAAGATAATTTATCATTATCTCTACATAATTATTTGTCACCTCTTAATAATGTTCATTTAGCTTGCTATTGTGATAGAGACGACCTACTGATTTTAACAGGTTTTTCTTTAGTTTTCAGAACTGTCCCCCCTGTTTATTAAATAAACCGCCTGTCATTTTAAGCACTCAGAAAAGCCAGCAGCTGACATGCTCTTCTAGCCCCTTCACACGACGCCCTTATACACGTGCAAAAAAACCCCTGAAAGTTTCTTCCTGAAGCGCATGGCAGGCCACGAAGCTCTATTTTGTGTGAATTTTATGTCTCAAACGTAAGAACCTTATTAAAAAGCGTCACCACTCAAACATGACTATGATGAACCACGCCCACCTTTTTCAGGGGAATCCTCCCAGCATTGCTCCTGCTGACACCTACCTTGTGTAAATTGAGCTGAAGAAAAAGATGAACTAAACAAAAGTCATTCTGCTGCCCGTTTCTCAGCCCGGACATCTTTGTTTAAGCTTTGACTGGGCTTAAACGAATGAATTAATATTGACAAAAACATCAACTAAGCTAATGAGTTGTTAGTTAAGGCAATAAACATGTCACATTAGAGTCAGCGCAGTAAAGAGGTAATTAGCCCTGGAAAAGCTCTGCTGATTGGGGCTGCGGAAATCCTTTGCTCTTAACCTTTGCGCCCACGATGTGGAGCGGGACAGGGAGCAGCACCTTCCAGCAAACCTACACACTCGTGCCGCCCACAAACGGGCGAGAGAGTATCTATTTAAAGGTATTTTAGTAAAAGTTGGGGCCAACACGGTGATGTGACAGAAAAGAGCCTACCAAACCAGAATGCAGCTTGTGACTGCGCTTCAGCTTTCGGATGGGCTCCTCCATTCAGTGCACACTCAAATTGCTGTAAGCAGGGCGTGTTCTCTTTCTTGCTGGAAATCTAGACAACATCACGCTCTTTAAGCAAAAAATTAAAAAATCTGCCCTGGTAAAAACTAAGTTTTGATGATTTATACATACCTTGGGTTCGAAAAAGTCAGTGAGAAACAAACCAACAAAAGGTCTTTTCATTAAAAATTAGGGTACAACTTACCAGACAGAATTACTTCAAGCAGTAACTTAGCTCAGGAAGTGACATTCCTATATAAAATTGTATTAAAATATAATTTGGCTCCAGCTGGTTTATTCCACATTGGTATACGCATGCCACAGCATATGGAAATAAGGGGAGCAGTGGAGGTGAGGCAGAGCGCAGAAGGCACCTCGTTAGCACAAGAGTTACCAGGAGCACCCAAACCAGGCTGGATTTTTCTCAGCCAGGGGTGAAGGATAAGATTTTTAAGATTTTTGGACACCTCTATTGAAATGCTTTCAGCATTTAGGATAGAGCGAGCCAATCTGCCACTTCTCTGAAACTATTTCTATACCTCCCGACGGGAAACACCGCAGGCGAGGGCAGGCAGGTACCCCACGAAAAGCTGTATCCAGCAAACAGGGGCCCCGGCCAAAACCTGCCCACTTCTTCATGTTCTTACCTGAACGCTGGAGTCTTTGCTCCTTCTGTCATTTCTATTAATGAAAATGTGGTAAGAATACTAAAGCTTATCAGTTATTTTCAACGCATATAGCCCCTTGGATTTCTAAAATGTCTTTCCTTGCTGAATCTCAAGAGCTTTAACCATATTACATCAGTCAGCATTGTTAGCCCCATTTTGCCGATAGATTTAAGAAAATTAAATAATTTTCTCAGGAAAATCAATAGCACAGGCATGAACGAGACACTGATAACTCTGATTCCCATTCTCATAATTTGCCATGAGATCAAGTTCCAACTAAATAAAAATCATGGACTCCC
This sequence comes from Strix aluco, assembly GCF_031877795.1. Taxonomy (NCBI): domain Eukaryota; kingdom Metazoa; phylum Chordata; class Aves; order Strigiformes; family Strigidae; genus Strix; species Strix aluco. The sequence goes on along the minus strand of NC_133971.1, from coordinate 96,211,864 downwards.
AAGAATATGATTTAACCTGCTTTGCATCTTTTTCTGATTTTATGAAAAAAAAAGTGAAGAATCATAGCTCGAATTTTTTTCAGTCTCCCCTTTTTCCCCATGTCTGTGGGCATAACGTTTTTCTACAAGAAATTAGCCCAAACTGTGACCCTTTCTGGATGATTTTTTCCTGATTTGATGTATACCTGTGCAAAATGTCCACAGAAAGATAAATTTGGATAGCTGGGTTAGAAATCCACATCCCTTAATCCCTTCCTACTTCTAGTGCAGTGAATTTTTATTACGTATGTTCTCTCATCTTTCTGACAGGTATAAAATCAGAGGATAGTTTTAGGCTTAAATTAAAAATGAACTGGTCATATTATTCGAAGAATTTTTTCTAAAGACCTAATGATGAAAAGATCTTTTTTTCAATCACACTCAATGTCAAATTTCCTAATTTTTACAGAATTCTTTTTCAGCATTTTTTTTGGCCTTTAATGTAACTCTGACAAATTTTTTCAAGTGTACTTATGCTAGGAAAGACCTTCTTTTTGCTGATGACCTCTTCGAGTCATTTAAGTACCGTTCTTGCAACAGGTGCAATGCCTGCAACTTCTAAGGGAATTTCAGAGTAAGTAGTTTTTAAACATTTATTTTCAAAAGTACGGTCTTAGAGTATATTAAGAAGCTAAGAAGTTACTGTGCGTGACAGTAACGAGACTGCATTTCATTCAAAGTAAAAGACAACTTGGAATTAAATTTGCCTTGCTCCGGCTTCGCTCTTCTGAGGGCCGAGGGCCAGCCCCCTGCCTTACTCAAGTATTAAAGTATCAAGTAGTAATACAGTGTTGAAAAATACTAGAGAAAGGTAGTTCCTGCTTATTTTGTCAGTAAATTTAAATTATTTGAGGCTCCCATTAGCTGAAAAAAAGAGCAAGAGTTGGGATTAGCAAAAATATACATTTAAAATGACATTTATGACTCGCTGTAAGTCCTTTTTCTCATTTATACTGAACAGGTGAATGTTTGTAGATGTACAAGCGCTAGGAGCCGGGTAACTGGAGCGGGGCAGCGGAGCTTGAGCAGCACGCTGGGGCCTCCCACCCGCGCTGTGGCTCTCAGCCTCCCCAAGGGAGCAAAGTTTGTCCTGAAATTTGTAACCACCTCTTGGGGTTTTGAAAGTTAAAGGCTGCCTAGTTGAATGTGTTTCTGCAGCACATTGGTGCTTTACTGGACAGTTAAGACTCCATTTTTTAACAACAAAAGATAAAAAAATAGGGTTTTTTGCCTCACATCTGATCTGAAGGGAAGTGTCCTCCATCCACTTTGAAGACTTAAAAACATCAGAACTGTTATTTAATCTTAAGGGGAACATTTTCTCCATGTTACTTATCTATGCAAATTCTGGAAATTTAACAGCGGTTTAAGGGGTCAGAATGTCCAATCCCAGATGCAGTAAATTCCCAGCATTTCTCTTAAACAGCGTAATATATATTGCTTTTTACGTTAAGAATATCCGTCAGTGGGGCCAGACGAACGCTGCCCCTAAGCTGTTTTACAATTCTGTAAGACTTTGCATAATTTGTTAGGAAGGGAGACAAAGGAAAAAGAAGAAAGTGTTTGTAATAGCTGGTCTCCCAGTCTTTTCTGGCTAACTCTGGCCTAGTTAAACTGACCTAACAATGCCATTTTTCTTCCTCTCAAAATCTGCAGTGGGGGAATCAAATGTGAAAGCAAGATCAATTCTGTTCCAAGACAGTAAATGAGTTTTAGATCAGACTTGTTTCAATTTATAGAGAGAACCCAACTATGCTGGCTTAAATGCATTCTTCCTCTAACTATGAAATTATATTACAGTGCTATAGAAAGAGTAAACTACCATTATTTTAATCCAAAATTTGTTTATAATCTAGCAGGAAGGAGAAAGCCAATATGACTCAGGTCATAACTGTACATTAAACTTTGTATTTTTATTCCTGTTAATTGCATAATTCCATTAAACCACGCTATTTATTTTAATCTAAATTATATAATGTTTTCTAAATAAAGCTATTTCCATAAAAATGATCATCCATTTCATAGGAAGTAGCTGTTTTTTCCATCACAGTGCTGACCAAACTAGATGTGAATCTCAGAAGTTTTCTCCTGTTACACATAATTGTAAGCAAATTTTTTTGAGCAGTTTGGACAGACCTAAATGACAGTGGAAGATGCACAATATCAGTGAAATAAGTCAATGCAACGACTTGTGGGAGTCAGGGGGGGTCACAATTTCACAGAATCATCTAGGTTGGAAAAGACCTTGAAGATCATCCAGTCCAACCACCAATGCAACATTGACAGTTCTCAACTACACCATATCCCTAAGCACTATGTCAACCCGACTCTTAAATACCTGCAGGGATGGGGACTCCACCACCTCCCTGGGCAGCCCATTCCAATGCCCAACTACCCATTCTGTAAAGAAATGCTTTAACCACCTCCCCAGCACCAGTGGCCGATATATAAACGTGCCCGTACCAACAACGATGGGTGTTTTATTCTCAAGGGCTGCAAAGCCACGTGAGCAATACAAAAATCTCAGGGCAGTCAGGCTCTTTGAAGTTGCCCCTTTCTGGCCAGGCGCTGTCCCCCCACAGGAGCCCATCCCCTTGATCTGGGCAGCACCCCTATAGCTGGGGCTCGGCTGCAGCCGACGGCATCGTCGTCAGGCTCTTTACAGGGCAACCCTGTAACTCATTTAATCAGATTTATCTCTGAATAAAATGAAACCCAAGTGACGGGGCGCTGCTGGAGCAAGGGGTGATGTTTGCATGTACTTGAGTAGTTCTGAAGACAAAAATCAAAGCTCTCCAAAGGCCAGGACGTAGGGTAAAACCAGCTCATTTTCTTTTTGGCTATTGCTGCACATTTTGAATTACAACCTGTTCAAGCCATAGCTTCAAACAAAGACTCTGGCAATAACATCTCTTATGCTAAACTGGTAACTACAGCAACGGGAAGACACCCACAGAAGCAGCGATTAGTTTTCCAACACGCAGATCTCCGAACCAGCATCCCACGGCTCAGCCCTGTGCCGGCGCTGCCGGATTGTTTCCCAGGCAGCGGCTAGCTGTGTTAGACAGCTTGAAACTGTACTCGCAGACAACTGCGGGGCACGCAAGGACTAGCTGAAGGTCTGACTGAAGGAGTTGGGTCTCTCGTCCCCGGAGAAGAGAAGGCTCCGGGGAGCTCATCACAGCGCTCCGGTGCTTAAAGGGCGGCTACAAAGAGGACAGAGGGTCTCTCGTCACAAGGAGCCACGTGGAGAAGACAAGGGGCAGCAGGTACAAGTTGCAGCATGAAAGGTTTCATATTGACATAAGGAAGAGGGTTGGTGTTTTTTTTTTCCCCACAATGAGAACAATCAATCACTGGAACAACCTCCTCAGGGACATGGTGAGTCCCCATCGCTGGAGGCTTTCAAGATGCATTTAGAGAGGGTGCGAGATAATCTCAGCTTGGCTCCCTTTCCCACAAAAGGTTGGACCAGATGATCCTTTGAGGTGCCTTCCAACCCAGGCTGGGTTGTGATTCTGTAATTCTTACTGCTGTTCTCCACAGCAATTTATTCCAACCAGCTGCAGACCATCGTCTCAGAGACCATCCCCAATAAGATACTCAAGTCATACACGTTGGAGTTATCTGCTCCTATGCTGTGACATTTCACAAAGATGAATGCAAATGCTCATATAACAAAGAAATTCAAAGTTAACAAGGGATGTGTATATTTAAACAAGGTTTGTTTTGGGGTTTTTGTTTGGAGTTTTTTTGTTTGTTTGGGTTTTTTACACTGTAAGTGCTAAGTGCAGCCAGCTGCACAATGATGCAACTCTGTTGCTATATGGAAAGAGCACATTTTATGATGAAAAGTTGGAAAATAACACTTAAACAGTATATGTAAAATAAAACACTTCTAAATGTGTAGTCACACACATGCATGCACACACACATGAAGACAGGACACGCCGTCCTGGCTTAGATGAAGGACTGCTCATCCAATCTTGTCACCGTGACCACTGATCCAGCCCTGATCAGAGAAGTTCCTGCTGTAGGACTGGGAACAGCCCCAAAGCCCCAGGCACCCGCTCCCTGACCGTCAGCGGGCTGGACCACAGAAGGGTCACACCCTTCTCCGAAGAACACAGGCAACAAAAAGACAACTATGGTTGTCACACATGTCTTACTCAGCAAATCCCACCTGCTTCCCAGTGAACACAAAAGCTCCCAGCAAAGACTGTTAATTAGAAAAAAGGTCAGGAGAAATCATTTCCAATAATTATAATCCTAAGCATTAATCAACCCCTCCATTGTATATCCAAACGCTTGCCAGTTGCCTCAAAAGCAATATTATGCCGATTGTTTTTGTATGTTTTCTCCCACATTTCTCCTTCCTAAAATGAACAAGTCCAATATCTCACAGGTCTCTTCCTGGGTTTGCGATTACTCCTACCACCTGTATCTGTACAACGGTAAAACTCCCATTCCTATCCTATTCTTTTAAGGTAAGCACGCTTGGCTTGGCATCTGCAACCCTAATGGAGGAATAATGTTAATTTGTATGATGAATTAAATTAGTTTCCGAGTTCCTCTTCATCTCCCTCATCACAAAGGCAAGCACAGGCTGATTTATTGACTTATCACAGCTTCTGAAGCAGCAGTTTATAAAAAAGTTATTCTTAAGTGTTCTTTTTAAACATGCAAACTATCGATTGACAATGTTTGGCCACTATTTTCTTAGACACAGCCATGGCACAGCAAAAAGTCTACACAGCTTTGGTTTTCCCATCTGATATTTGAAGAATATATATTTTAAGTTGGTAACATTGCATCAAGCACACTATTGTTTGCTGGTTGTTTAAGCCCCCTGTAACATTTAAATACAACTTAGTGTCAAAGACTAACTCTAAATGTAATGTTTGTTTAAGAGCAGGTATCAGCCATGTAAAACACAGCAAAATAAAACTACAATTTTTTGAGAATTTTTTTGGGGAAAGAATTCCTCTTTTCCCTTTAGCACAGCTATCCCAGCTAGAACACGTGACCAATGCGGAACGATAATCCCGACTTTGCGGATGGTCTGTCTTAGTAAAGACTCTCACTGCTTGTTGGGCCGCCAATGGCACTCAGCGCGTTTCCACAGCCTCCCAAGACGTTGTGCTCTTTCTGCAAACTGGAAATTGGAATTACATTCCAATAGAGAGGCTCTTTCACCACCCACCTCGGGAAGGAAAGAATCAATCTCAGGTAATACGCCTGATCTCAACGTTCTGCAGCCAGAAAACATCTAGTGTAATTATGAACCATGGCTGTAAAATATAGAAATTATCTAGCACAGCAAAGAGGTGAGCATCCCTGCTTCCCGTTCCCTGGCCCTGGCACCAAAGCTCCACCTTCCTTCAGATACGCACAGTACCAGCAGCATCAGTTCTGCTTCTCTGACAATACACTTCTTAAAAATTAAGCAAAATAGCTGCATAAACAAAGAAACGAATGTACATTTTTCTGAATTTCCCATGGAAACGCAAAAATTGCTGTTACAGAAACCGCTTCTAAACGTTCAGGTACTCGTGGGCAGGGAGTGTTGACAAAGCCAAGCCCTTCGGGAGATGGGGAGGTACCATCTGCTCCCGCCCTGCGCCGTGATGCTGAGTAACCCCGCAGAGCCACTCAGCGCTGAGAAACGCCCGCCGCTGCGCTGCCATCGTCCCATAAACGCTGCTTCTAGGGACTGAAAACGCAAATACGCTCACAAACACAGAAATAAACCCCGGCACATCCCGCTAGCCTGCTGTTACATCTGCTCGGGCAGGTATTCTCCTCTCGAGCTTCCCGTACACACGCTTCCCTCAGGACATTAACCTACATGGCTGTAAACTCCCAAGAGATTAAAATTGGGAATGACACCCCTCACGACCATGGTGAGGTTTTCGACAGCATTACATCAGGAAAAAGTGTTTCCCAGAAAGAGTGGTCAGAGAGTGGAATAGGCTGCCCAGGGAGGGGGTGGAGTCCCCATCCCTGGGTGTGTTTAAGGGTCGTTTGGATGAGCTGTTGGGGGATGTGGTGTAGGGGAGAACTTTGTAGAGTCGGGCTGAGGGTTGGACTCAATGATCCCAAGGGGCTTTTCCAACCTGAAGGATTCTGTGTGATCTCTCACCCCGGCTCGTGGCGGGGCTGTGAAGAGCAACAGGAACCGTCGTGGGGCTGGACCTAACCCCAAAGGGCCGAGCCCTCAGGTTCCCCGTGCGACACGAGGCATGCGGTCGTGCAAGGCACCTTTTGGAGAATGAGGGGCTGAAGCGAGACATGACTAGAGCAGGTAAAGGGTTCTGGGATGTCAGAAGGGAGCTCTCGTGCCTGGACCAAAAAGAGAGAATCCCGCTTTCATTGCCTCTCACCATGAACCAGATCACCAAAAGCCACCAGGCCGGTGCTCTCCGGACCCTTCCATCGGACACCAACACAATCCCTACACCTCTCCAACCACCCGTTTTCACAAGAACTGCAGAAAACTAGAATCTCTGACTCTGGTGGCATCGGCAGTGTTTTGTTTTCAAAGCGTACTTGGGGGTGGCATGTTCAGACCGGCAGCAAAATCATACATACTTCTTTTCTTGGGAAATGACTAACGTATGCATCTCCTCTGATACTCTTTGTTCACACAGATATCTGAGTTACCCTCGCATACTCCTACAAGAAAAACTTCTGTTCCTTATCTGTAAAACGGGAATAATGTTAACGGGGTGAGCTTGGGGATCGCCATGAAACCGCAGCCTGCGATGGGGTGTGACGCACGGCAAGGCTGAGCTTGAATTTATGAGCTCGGTGTTCATCGGCCAAGCAGCTGGGCCTCCTCTCTGCCCACACACACCGGCGTGGGCTCAGCTCTCCCCCGGGCACCTTCCCAAGGTACCACTCTTGGGTCTCGCCTCTCCCTGCCCCAGCCAACAAAGCTTCGTCTTGCCATGCTGCTGCCCCACGAGCAGCCTGGAAAAGCCACACTGGGTTGGTTCCTTTCAAATTAGATGAAAACGTGAGTGTTCCCTGGTGGGAGTGGTTGTGTTTTACCCAGTATTTCACACGAGAGCCTCTGCTCGATGGCCTGGAAAGAGAAAGCAGAGAAACCAGGTCCACAGACACAAATGCAGCCACGGCTGGCCGTCACCAGGACACGTCCCGGCAGGTCTGACGCCCTCCTGAGGAACAACCCAGGGCTGGTCTGAGCAGCCTGTGGGACTCGAAAGCTGAAGTTGAAGGAAAAAATACAGTATCTTGAATTTTTATTATCCCCCCAAATGGGGTATCAGTCTCAAAGCTGAGCCTTCGCTTAGAGGTAGAAAACACAACTGACAGGGACTTGTCTGGTGCTGAAGCTTCCTCATAGTCCAACACAAGGGCTATTTTAGTTTGCTGTGATACGACCCATTACAATAGCCAGAATATTACATATGCAAGAAAGAAAACTGATTTAAAAAAAAAAAAGTAATTCAAATCGCTCATCCCCTACAGGATGGGGGAAAAGGTGAATATAATTTTTAAGATTTGACAAAAACCAGATTTAAATTAGGGCATAATATCTGCCACAAAGATTGACCGTTTTCTGCCATACAGATTGACTATTTTTTCTAAATATTATCTCTGAGGCTAAGATATAGATTTTCATAAACCACCATTTTTCCTTTTTTTTTTTCCTTCAGGGGCAAAATTCTGCTTGAGACACTGATCTAATCACGCCAACTCAAGGCAAAAAGCACGCTTTAGACTTCCTAGTACACCAAATTTCACAGCACGCTGACTGAAACGTACAGCTCCAAATAAAGAGAATAATGTCACAAACCACAGGATCCATGCAAATCTGAGCAGTTTTCTGCATAACTGACATAAAAATACAGTCACCGAAACGGCACGTGCTGCTAGCAGGCTCCCTACCAACAATAAAATCAGTTATTTGCTTTAATCACGCTGTTGTGTTTTTGTTTAAATTAAGTTGCTGAGCCAGTTTGCCTAATTTGCTCTGAAAGGCTGCTGTTCAGGTGCTCAACTGATTTATGGCTTCTCTAAGTGACCATCCTGAGCGCTGGCTCGTCTGTATTAATTGCTGCTGCCAGCTCAGCCTATCGCCTCGGCAGTAGGTGCATACAATTAGTGGGGAACAACCTCCTCCTCCTCCTCCTCACAGGGGCTGTCTCCTCCTTGCTGGACTGGCAACTTAAATATTTTCACAATACAGAACTAATAGATCAAAAGACGTTAGAAAAGGTTTCAAGGTAGGTGATGGAGCAAAAAACCCCGTGTTCACCGAGAGTCTCAAGTTTCTCCTGTGTTAAATTCTACACAAATTTCTACACAAAATTCCTACACAAAAATCTGTAACACTGGAAGCCCCAATTTAACAAAACACATGAAAGAGCTGCCTGCACACACAAGTAATCTCGGTCTTGCTCACTTTTCCTGTGCCTACGTGTGTATAGACAGATCACAAAGCCACAGTGTATCCTGAAGGGTAAACCTCTAACACCCACAGACACAACTCCAGTAGCAACAGAAATACTGTGAAGATAAACGTATTGCTTAGAAAAGGTGTTCGTAGGCTGCAGCCACGAGGCTTTTCGGAGATACTACTGAGTGGTGAAGCCTTAAGATCAGGCAGTAAATAATGCAAAAGAGCAAAAATCCAAACCTGAGGAAAATAACATCACGTGCAGCATCTCATCCGCTTCCTATGGCAACAGTCCTGTACCAGAGAGCCGAGATGCTCATCACAGGCTGCTTACCCCTCCCACCCCCCTCCGCTTCCAGCCCCGTTCCCGCGGGTTTGCCAGCGCCGCCCTTGGGCTCCGGCTTGACAGACATCCCTGGGGGGGACAGAAAAGGACAAGGTGGACACACACCTAATGCAAAAGCTGCTTCCTGAACAGCAAATCCCAGCTTCGAACACAGAGGTGTTAAATTTCCAGTGTGATTGAAGTTGTATTTACTTTGGAAAATTAATATTTTTTCATCCTAACCTAATGACTTGTTTTGGCTGGGGGGTTTCCAGAGTCATGGCTGAACAGTCTAAAGGCAACTGCTCCAAGGTGTAACATTTTACAAACATGGCTCTTAACACCAGGCAGTACAACCCTACGCAATTACGCAGGCAGGGATATTTCTATTTCTGCCCAGAACTTTCACTTGCGTCCCCTCCCGCCCAACAGGCAAGGACGTCAGCTGCTCTGAATTTAGGACATCACAATTAAAAAATGAAGAATGGCATCGTGAGTCTGCACTGGGAACCCAACCGCTGGCTGTTTAATCCAGAAATCACCAAAACTGGAGTGACTGCCGTGGGTTATGTAACGTGGAAACCCTCAAATTGCTTTTGGAAGGAAACACGGACGCGTGGCCGGCAAAAACAATCTAAATAACTCAGTGCCGTGAACATGCTGTCGCACATGACACTGACTGAGTTAAAGGGCAAAACACTTATCATTAATAACTATATTGATGGCAGATGCTTTGAAAAATTCACTGCATTACCAACAGAATCAAGTATTTTCATATTCAGGACAGAACAGTCATTCAGATTTATCAGCCCATTAACTTTATAAACACAGCATTAGCCACAGTTTAGGTGTGATGTGGCGCATCTGTAATGAGAAATTCTTTGGGTGGCATTTTATAATTAAATATCTCATGAACTATTTGTAAGGTCAACAGAGATTAATGCAGGATGTCAGGCAAGGTCACTGCGTGGATTTCTAGAGAATTCCACCCTCTCAAAAAGGCATTATCACAATTATTATTTTCTTAAATACAGTAAGTCACAACATGCACAATTTATACCGCAAAACCTCCACATGCATTAACAGCATAAACGAAGAATTTGTTTCAATAACTTATTTTGAAATAGGAAATATCGTGGCTTTTGGCTACACGTAACTTTCCTCATTACTCTGGCTAACTCACAGCACACAGTTTTGGTACCTGACAACAAAATATGGTGATTAAAAAGGTATCGGACCTTCGACTGAAGGGGAGGAGAGGCACCCGCAGGAAGGGTTTCTGGAAGCGCCCTCACACCGGTGGCCAGCAGAAAGCCGCAGGGGCTCCTGGCTCTCCCCCCAGCCTCCCCCAGTAGCAGGGGGGAAGGAAGAAAGCCGTGCTCTTCGGGAGCCCGCCCCAGGCTTTGGGCGGCACGCACCACATCCCGGAGGGAAACCAGGAATTTCTGTAGCTAAGTGGTGCTGGTTCACAGCATCGCTCGCGTCCTACAGCCAGCTTGCACAAGGCCAGGCTACGCCTTATCAACTCTGCATCTGTTTGGAAGGGCCAAAAATATTTTCTGTGTCACTGGAAGACAAAGAAATAACCTGTATGTATTTTAGTACAGTGTCTGAAAGTCCTAATAGAATCACAGAATCATCTAGGTTGGAAAGGACCTTGAAGATCCTCCAGTCCAACCATGAACCTCACACTGACCGTTCCCAACTCCACCACATCCCTCAGCGCTGGGTCAACCCGACTCTTCAACCCCTCCAGGGATGGGGACTCCCCCCCTGCCCTGGGCAGCCCATTCCAACGCCCAACAACCCCTTCTGCAAAGAAATACTTCCTAAGAGCCAGTCTGACCCTGCCCTGGCGCAGCTTGAGGCCACACAGAAAGGACATATAGGACAATATATCAAAAAGAACCACCATAAACCTGAGCGCATACCAGGAATTTTGTTTTTTCTTGTGAATTTCCGAACAACAATTCCTTCTGCAATGTTACAAATGTGGAGTAAAGACAAGAATGGCCTTTAACAAGTACAATGACATAAAGAAAAAAAAACATCCCGAGAACAGCATTTCCTGGCAAGCACTATTTCCATTTTCAGCGAGTCTTTGCCTACTCCGTCCCCTCTGGGGGCACGTTGCTGCAGTACAGGCGCTGTGCCGGGGACCAGGCTCACACAGGACCACCAGCAAACCTCGGCCTGGGGAGCACTGACACCCTTCTATTGCAAGATGGCAATAGTGGCATCAAATTCTTATAGTGAGGAAGAGCTGTATGTAAGATGTGATGAAGAAGGTCAAGTTTACTGCTCACATCATCACCAACCACGTATAATCCAGTCTCTTCTATATTTTTTTTCCTCCAACTAGTCTTTATTTCTGATCTTCCTCTGGCTCCTCACCTATTTCAGATATTGCTTTACAGCACTGAACTAAATTTTCAGCATTTTGCATGTCAAGCTTCATCTACATTAAAGACTGAATTTCAGCCTCTCAGTCAAGCCTGACGTTATGATTAACAGGCCTTCAAAGCTGGAGTTTATAACTCTGCTAAGCCTAACATAACAAAACCAACATGCCAATAGATAAACGAAGACACTGGAGGAAAGAACTTGTGAGGATCAAAGACGGGTCCAAGCGTCTCAGCCCCCAGCTACAGGCCCACGTCAGAGCTGTAGAGCTGTGAGAACGGCAGAGACAAGACACTGTTGATGGAAACCATCTGACTTCTTTTCCATGAAGGATCAGGCAGCATTAGGCTCCATAGCCTGCTGGAAGTGAAGCATAAACGAGCCCAAGTTCACCTGTGGAGCATGCCACTGGAAGACTGGAGAAGACAGAGGTGATCTCTGCATCACCAAGAGCTTCCAAACAGCACAGAGAGCACTCTGCACCACTCAGACTCCAATAAAGGGTTCCACATCCTCTTATTTTAGGGACCTCCAAAAGACAAACCAAGCTTATTCTGACTCTGTGCCCAAATACCAGCCTGGAAAGATAAGAAGTCTGACTCAGCCTTGTACTGTAACAGAAAAATAGGGAAAAACCTGCTCTGTCCACATGAGGACAGCCAATCCCTTGTGCTGGCCCATCCAGAGACATGGGGGAGCCTCCACCATCCTTTCTTTTCCTGGTACCGTTTGAAGAGACAAATAGTGTGAAAACTTAAAACGGGTAATAACGCAGAACATTGGAGAAAACAAATGAAGACATAAAATAACTCTCCAATAACCTCGTTAAAAAAAACCCAAACCAGCAACAAGTATTTAAAGCAGAGTTCCATACATGTGCGAGGAACTGTAAAAGAAGAGGAAGCAGAGAACTGCCAGAGTTTTTATTTCCGTTCACAAAGGGCTGACAGAACAGTCCTGTTTGCTAAAGCAGCGGATCTACAAGCGACTTACAAGAAGATGTCAGCTGGAAAAAGTGACAGACCTTTCCCTCGGCCTCAGAACCAGGACTGGGTTTGTGCAGCGCCGCAGAGCCAGCGCGACGTTTCCACGCCGTCACATTTTCCAGATGCCGGCGCCGTGCGGTGCCCACGCTCCCGCCCAGCCTTTTGCCAAAAACCAGCGGGAGTGGCACCAAGGCTTCATGGAAGACGAATTCCAACCATCTGCTGCATGGAAGAGGGAGGCTGTGCCCACACCAGTGACTTAAGCCGTGCTCCACGCTGCTCCTGAGGCTCTGAACGTGCTCTTCTCCATCCGGCTGGAACAGCTGCCAGCTGAGGGCCGCTGTGGGCCACCTACCAGCCTCCTGCACAAGCCCCAGGCATGGCTCAGGGCTGGCTGGGCCACGGACCTGGAGGCTGAGGGGCTTTATAGCCTGGGCACAAAGCACCCCACAGGCCTCGGCAGAAGGGAGAGGGCTACGGTACGCTGAAGCTATTAGTATGGTAAAGCAGCTGTGTTTATCTGTTTTGTTATAGTTACGTTAGCGTGGGACTACACAGGCAGCACTTCCCTTGCACTTCATTAAAACAGAAAAATAAAACTTGTCATCATTATGAAGCTCATTATCCACATACTTTGTAGGAAAATGAATCGGAGTGAAAAATGACTAGAAAAAACACAGAATGAATTTTGCACCTTTTCTGCCCAGAAGTCTCTGCAGCCCAATACAGGCGCTGGGAGCGAGACTCCTCTCCACTACAACAAGCAGCAACACGGGAAAGGAAACCAAGGCAAAGCACGTCCTCCCCCACGCTGTGGCAGACAAGGCCTTCGCGACTTCTTGTGCTAAGGGACAGGATGCTGCTCGGGGGGACAATCCCCTCTGCCAAATCCTTTTTGGGTTTGATGCCCGGAACAGTGCGCTCTGGAAGTGAGCGTGTACCGCTCGTGTAACCAGGGCTGCAGACGGAGGGACGGTCCCTACCACCACTCCTCCCCCTGTAACAGCTTTGAGCTCAGGCAATATGCTGGGTTTCAATTATTTGGTTTTTTCACTTTTCCTCGAAGGCACTTGGGCATGAGGTGAAGACTGAACTAGCGCAGGAGGAGAAATCCACTGCTGGGGAATTATTTTATAGCTAACCAGGTAGCGGCTGGTTTTCCAGGCAATGAGGCTGTAGCACTTCAGAGATCCTACAGAGATGACAAAGGGGACTTTTGCCAGACTCCATGTAAAACAGTCCAACACCAGCACGTTCAGGAACCTGGCCAAAACAGTCATATGAACCCCGGGCACTGTCGTTGCATTTGCTTCTATTAGATTTTCCAATATTAAGATCGAACAGTCAACGCGTGGGTGTGTTCCCATCTTCAATAAGAGCATGTTTACTGTCCCTGCTAAGGATAATTACAGCAACGCTGCGGTACTAACGTTGATGTAGGACCAGAATGTAACACTTTATACAGCACACCTTGAATTCCACCATTTTCTATTAAATTAAATACTCACACGTATGCCTTGCCAAGGAATAATTTGATCCACCGCTAGTCAACCCAAATCCCTCGGGAATTTGGCTGGAGCTGCGTGGCCGAGTGAGCAGCTTTGGAGGTTCAATTTCAGCTCCAAATTCCGCCCCGATCACCCCCAGCAGGACGATGGCCGTGGCCTGCTTCCGTCTCTCTTCGTAGGACGTAGATATTTTTTTCATTTGTGGGAGACCAGACAGACAACCTAAAACGAGAAGTAAGAGATATGAGAAAAATCAAAGGCAGAGTTGCTCTTGAACACTCCAAACAACATCGTGTTTCCCAGAGAAAATACAAGAGGTTTCCATTTAACTTAAATCACGTCTTCAGGACCCTTACTGTCCTTGCCAGGATTTTTCAGCTGGTGGGGATGATTCCATTTTACTTCTCAAAACCTCCAACACATGATAAAAGTCTAAATACCACCTATTGCAGGGTCTGTCTTCAATGAAATCCACACTTCAAACACTGTCGAGATCTCATGGGGAAAAAAGAGCCACCAGAAAACTGTAATTTCATGATTTGATTTGTTCCGTTGATAAAAGATCTGTGGAATTCTGTGCGTGTCTAGGTTTTGTGATAGGTGATTTTCGGTTTGCTTCTTGTTAATTTTAAATTTGCATAACAAATTGCAATTTTTTTTTTTAAAGATGACGGATTTTTAGGATAACTTATCTGTGCTATATAAAAGCATCGTTTTGTTTTAGGATCCATCACCATGTTCAGATTCTTACTAAATTTTAGCATAACAGTATATGCCATTAAACCAAACTAGTATTTTTGTACACTGAAGTGTTTCATATGGTATTTTAACAAACATCCTGGAAAAGTGCATTATAAATTTTAAAAACAGTGAAAAAGCCTCACTGTATTATGAATTTTAAATAAACTGAGATTTACATCATTAGTTTAATATAGCCCAGGGATTCTGAATTTCAATAAGCAGATAAAGATGTTTTTATTTTTTTTGGAGTAAAGAAACAAAATCTTAGAAGAAACGGACTGGAATGAAAATACTGTATTCATTTCCTCTGATAAGTACCTTTACCTACAATACTAATACCTTTTAATACCTAATACTTTTACCCAGAATGCTAATTCACAGCATCCTAGGAAACGCCCTACCATATATTCTACAGAAATAATGAAGTCTTAATCCTTCTGCCAGCACTCTGCTGCTAAACCTTTGCTGAGAAGTCGGAAGGCACCACCTGGCACTGAATGAGCCTTATCGGGCTTGCGGATTAATGAAGGGTGAATTAGCGAGTCGCGCTGTACGTCTCTCTCTGCTAATGACATTCCCGTGGCTCGGCAGGGAACGGAATGTTACCTACGAGAACGCTAACCAAATTTTAGAACCTGTGGTAGAAGATCGTCCTCGTTGAGGCAACCGTGCCGCGGCTGTGACAGCGAGGTGCCAGCCAAAAGGGAGAGAAAAACAACAGAAAGCTTAACAATGGTAGGGGAGAAAAAAAAAAAAGAAAGGAAAAATCAATAGTAACTGCCTTCAGAGAAAGAGGGATGAAAATGGGCTGTAACAGACAAAGCAGCAAATGTAACAGTTTTAATTGTTCAGCAATCGCTTCTCCCGCTCCCGCCATCCGCAGAGAGCGGCTTCTCGCCAACATTTGCATAGGGGCCCTCTCTCCTCGCCGCCACCTCCCTTCCCCGCGCCCGGGGGGGCTGGAGGGCCGTGAGCGGGCGCAGGCCACGGCCCAGCACACCCCGTTTCCCAGGGCTGTCCCCCCCCGCCGAAGGGCATCGCTGCCAGTGACGGATGGCGGCTCCCTCCCCGCTCTCGGCGGCCGCCGCTAGCCCAGGTGCTCCTCCAGAGCCCGGCCTGACATCTGAGATCAAGATGAATTGGCAGAAACTCCCGCTCCAAGATTGTTTTATACCATTTAATTTAGTTTCTTCCCCTGCTTGGATGAGCACAGCTCTGGTTATGGATTTCTATTCTAATGCGGTGCAGCAGGCGCGGGGCGCGGGCAGCGGAGCAGATGCTGGAGCAGGGGCCGGCGGGATGCTGATCAATAGGCGAGGCGCTGACCCCGGCCGCACGCCCGCGCCCGCCCCGGCTCCCAGCCGAGGAAGAAAGGAAGAGCGAACACATGTGCCGCTTCCAGTAGGAAATTAAACGGCGGGGGCACCCGCTCTCCCCCTGCCGGCCTTCCATTTGATTCCAGCAATATCAAGTTAACCCTTCCTCCCACCCCGACGGACGGATCTCGCAGCATCCCGCCGACCGTAGGCCCGGCTCAGCCCAACTTCCACGGGGCAACTTTAACCGGCCAACAGCGAAGCCGGCGGGCAGCCGCGAGCTCCGGCTCGCTCCCGCGGGCGGGCAGGAGCGTGACCGTAACGACTCGTCCGTAATTAATACGGGATCCGGCAGGAAAACTCCCGGGCCTGCAGCGGCACGGCGCTCGGCGCAGACTCGCTAATTCCTGCCGCTGACCCCGCGACTCCAGCGCCCAGATGTCGGGGGGAGAACTCTTTGTTAACCAAACAATAAATTCCAACCACAACAGGGTGGGAAATATTCTTAGTGTTTCATTAGCAATCTGGCCTATGATAGTCTTTCTCCTGCTCACTGCTCCACTGTAGGATTTTCTACCTCAAAAAAACGCCCCCACAAGCCAAGAAACTACAACAACAAACAACAAAACCAACAAACCCCAAAACCAACAAAATCCCAACCCTCCCCCCAGCAATATCCCTCCCCAAAACCTCCAGATGAGAGGGGGAAAAAAACCCAAACCTTAAATATTTTTGGCTTTTTTTTTTTTTAATTACTAGCGGAAACACAATTAATTGTAATGATTTCCTACAAATAAACTGACAGCCATTTGGGAGATTTAAAAATGAAATAATGTCTATAAAAGTAGTCCTTTCTACAGTTTCATTTGTCTCATGAAAATTTGGTATTTTCTCACAGCGACGTGCCTCCATTTAATCATGCTAAAGGGTGACACAGAGATCCATTTTCTTGACAGGACGGTTGATCACCCTATCACAGTAAGAAAATTAATAACCTCAAAGAGCTCTATGTGGAAAACAGAAGCTCCGCTGGTGAAAGGACAAAAACGTTCTACATTTTAGTTGTAAAAATAACACACTTCCAGATCCACACAGCAAAAGAGAAACCTATCGCGTCCGTGCTTTTACCCAGCTGGGTTTGCTTTACACAAAATGACCGTATTAAATATTTCAAAATAACTCAGTTCTCGAGAATTAAACGTCCACAACTGCTTAGAGGAGACAGCTTTACAGATAGCACAAAGCATATTTATGAAGTGCTTAAAATATAGGTAAAATATTTCAGAAGTTTAAATTGTTTAAAAGGCTGTGAGATATTGATTACTTCATTTAAAAAGCAGTCAGAGAGTGCAGCCATGAGGTCAGGATAAATTTAACAGTTTGAAGCACTTTACTAAATAACTCTAAAGATCACGTTAATTGGCTTTGCACAGTTCTTGGGTAAAATTAATTTTATCCCAGCTTACAATAAAAGGATTAAAAGACAGATTAAGTTCTCCAGGTTTAACTGGAATAGGAATCAATGGATTTGAATTAAGGCTGAAGGTGGTTTTATGAGAGATGGACTGCTACCAGATACTTTATACCTGCTATTAGGCGCACGCTGACAGCGCTCCCGTATCGCACGAGGTGTTAAAGCCTCCCAGCAGCAGGTGCCAGGCCTGTTCACGACCAAACACACCACCTGAGCCGCCGTGGTTTTGGCCCAGAAGCGGCCCCAGCCCACCAACACTGCGCCCAGCCCTGCTCCAGCAAACAGGGGCCACCCAGCCCACCCAACGCAATTAGCCACGGGGTTGTAATTACGTCCAATAATTTAAACGTAAAGGTAACCAACAAGATTTAGCAGTAAGTCCCTTAAAACATACAGTATTTTGAAAATACAGGATATATTTGAAATGATTTGCTCAAAGCCACAACTGCACTTTGTATCAGATGAGGTAGAGAACCCGGACCTTGCAGCCCAATGTGGCATCTTAAGGGTACAAAGAGCCCTCTGGATTTTCGCCAGAGCTCGTATTTCTAGCGCTGAATGCCCACAGTCTGAGAATTCACTGCCTACAGAGGAAAGCTCAAATGGAACTCCATGAAAAGCATCGTCACTCTCCCCGCCCGTCTGCCAGGTCCCTCTCTCTGCATTGCTTTTGTCAGGTTTTCTGTTTATTCATGAAGGGGAGGTTTGTAACTGGGCAGGTTGGGATAAGGATTTCCATCCACCTATTCCTCTCTTTCAGGCCTGAAAAAAATAAATAATTTGTTCAATTCAGAAAATCCTCACAGTCCTTCCACCAGATGCCAGGGAGGAAGCGAACACGCACCAAAATGTGATAGAGTCAGAACTTACGGGCAACACCCCCTGAAACTGTTCACATCTGCAGCTCTAATTGTTTCTCTGTCATAGATGGGATTTTATAGAAGAACACACAAGAGCTACGGAGGGGGAAATGCAATTTTGCTTACATTCGTCTTGGCTGTCAATGATTTAAAATATTTCTTCGTGTCAATTTTACTATTTTCTTACAGTAAATACATGTACATAATGCTCTGCTTGTGACCTAAAGAGGAAATAGCAAAAAACTTTAAGAAAACTATATACTAAATACGTCTATGAGAGATACTTATGCATACCTTTAATTGTGCAGGAGTCTTAACCCAGGCAAAGCCATGCTATGGGTGTGCCTGCATTTCTAGTTTTTAAGATTATATCCAGAAGAATAATTACAGTAATTTCAGCACCTCCTGAAAGCTTATAAAGCCAGAGTTTGCAATAAATCAAACTGAAAAATATGATAAAGAAGTAACAATAACACAAAGTGACCACAAGGAAAATGCAGAAAGACAGGAAACAATCTATTTTATCTAACCTTATCAAAACTGTGGTTACTCATTACCAACCTCACGTTATTAAAAGTATTTTGATTGCTTGAAAGCACAGCCATTCCTATATACACAGCTCCCTCCGCTGGCACAGCAGAGGAGGGTCCTCCGGGAGCCCACGCTGAAAACGTCAGGGGCGAGGGGTGCTCCGGGGCGAGGGGTGCTCTGGAGCAACTTATTTCTATTTTCAGTCTTTTGTTCGTCGATAGTGAAAAACTACCTGCAAATATGGAAAACTGACACATTCCTGAAGTTGCGACCCTTACCTCTTATAAACCAGAGTAATTCCAGCGTCTTCAATATATTTATGTGATTTACACGAGTGCAGACAGAAAGCTCACATATTCTGTGAATTTATTTTTTTTTCCCCTCACAGAAAAAAAATTATCTTCCAACTTGACCGCCACCACGACAGTCAATACGTGGCAGTTGAGCACAACACAGATATCTGGTGATACAGTGGCGAGTTAAAGGGACCTTATCTGTGATCGCTAACTCTGAAATCTAATATTTATCTTCTATCGTTATTAAGCATTTTTTACTATTTTCATTTTTGCTGTTTTCATAGAACTTCACACAGGTGGTTCCAGCAAGCAAATCTGAGAGGGAGAACCAAACACCGAGTTCAAACAGTAGCTTGTTCATCAAGGTAACACATTTTGTAATCAAGCTTCTTACTGTTCCTGTAATTCGGATTACAGGAATCATAAAAATAATATAATAATGATAAAAGATTAAAAAGAAACGACACTGCAGCATTATCCTTATATACTTAAAATGCACACCATTGGAGTCAAATTTACTCAAGAAAAGAAGTACAGGCATTTTAGTGTCATAACAATTCGTATTTTTAAATTAAATCAAATCGCTTACCGTGTTTTATAAACATATCTGCTAAAAAACTATTGGACAGGGAAGGGAACCACATAAGAAAACACAAATAGATTTTACAAAAATTTCCTGCCCGTGTCTATTATCCTCACTGATAAGGTACATGTTTTAAGAAGAGTTATGTATGTGTTTACATCGTGAAAAAGGACTTGATAAAACCACTTGAAAATAAATGCAGGTAAGGATGAGCAAAAGAACTGCTCTGGAATAAAAACAAAAGCTGTTTAGACGGGGCTTAGTTTTGGTTTGGTTTTCCTCCCCCAAAGGTCTCCTCCCTATTGGCCCGCTGAGCTGATCTATTTGATAATGCCTATTTTGCTATTTTCTTTTTGTGTCTGCAGCAAGGTATTAGAAATAATGGGGCTTTGTTAGTACTGTAAAAACTGGAAATATTTAAACCTTATTTTTCTAATATTTCATAGGACATCTTACAACAGACAAGTTTAATAACTACCTATCAGTAAGCAACATAGCTTTCTATCATTAAAGGCAGGAGAGTTTCTAGTTTGCTTTTTGATCAAATATTCCCCGTGTGATGCCAGCAATACGGTTTCATGCAGGTAGCCAGCTGCAGCAACTTGGAAAGAGAGAATTATAAAACCTTTCATGGTGAATAATATTATTTATTAGGTGGGTAGAGAATATTACTTTTAGAAAAGACTGCTGCAGCCACCAAAAGATTTAAAGTTCATCTGTATTAAATCCTCCATTTGCGAGGCTCTCTCAAATCAAAGGGTGCGACCCCGCCGCCGAGCTCAGGCCTGGCACCCGGGCAGGGCAGGTATGTAAATCCCCGGGGTTGATCCACTGCGAAACATGCGCTACTGAAAAATGGCAACGCGTTTGTTAATTAAAAATGGTACTTTTCAGGATAAGGAAACCTGTCAGGAATCTGTTCGCCTCCAACCGAAGCGCTACAGAGCGGTTCCTGGCAGCCGGAAGGGTTAAGACACTGATTTTCTTCTGCATAGGTGGTGCTATTTTAAGCCAATAGTGTGTTTAAATCCACACCAATGCAATCAATACGGCCCTGCTCTACTCAAGGTGAGACCAAATAAACCTGTCGGAAGCTCTGAGGAATAGGCTTTGCAGTACACACGGAGCACTAAGTGCCTTTCAGCCCAGAGACCCGTCAGTAAATAGTCATTAGCCATCAGTCACTGCTCCTAAAAAGCTCCACACCCAAACGCCTGACGCAGGAGCCCACGTCACGCGCCCAGCCCGCCCCAAACATCGTACAACTGAGGGCTGAAGTTACTCAGCTTTATCTTGCAACAAGACAAAAGACAAACGTGTAGTAGGGCTCTATTTGTGTAACCCACCCACTCGGGGTTTACCAAAAACGTTCCGTACCTCGGAAAAGCCGCCCAGCGCTGCCTAAAGCCCAGCCTGCCTCGGACTGAAGCTAGCGAGTGATGATGTGTAGTAATTACTTTCATACAGTTTTCTTACCTGGCCTCACTGCAACTTTTTCTGCAGTAGGAATCATTGGCTCCAGTGCCAATTATTACTTTATAACGAGGCCATTCCAAACTAGCAGCAGACTGGTTTCATCTGTGGAACTGCCAATACTGAGGTTGCTGTTGTCAGTCGCTCTGAGGGGCTAATAAAAACCCAAGGGACATTTAATAATTACTGAATACCTGAAGCAAGGAAAACAATAGCAAATTTCAGTTTTGGAATATACAGGCATAGAGGTTAACCTGTTTTCTCTCGGCAATAAAGGTTCCTTTTTTCACGGGTGCTTTGTGAACTCTGTGCTGAAAACATCTGTTCCCTTTCCAAAAGCAAATAAATTTCCTCTTTTCTGCAGTATGCATGTGTTCTCACCACCAAGCTCGGCTAAGCAATCATCATCATTAACTAATTGAATTCTGTTGTAAACCATATAAGCCTAAAGTATTTAATAACTTGAGAATAAACATTACCAGTGACATCTGATTGTTTCATACCACACCCACAAAGCCCAGATGTCAGTTAAGTGCTAATTGTCCCCTAACCTCGCTGTTTCAATTTTTAGATGCAATTTTGTGCTGCAGTTTCCCCAAAATCTGTATTTCTCTTCATTACTGTCTACATAAATGAGTCATAAATAAAAGCATTTTAAGTGTTCATCATACCTTTTCAAAATTTTGATTATTATCACTTTAATGTCGTTTCTAACAGGGGAAGTTTTGATGCATTAACTCAGTGCTTTAAAAACAGCAAGTCACACTGAATAAAACGTGCCTGATATTTCCCCGTCTGAACAGCAGAGAATCCATTTTGTCTTTGACTATTTCCCTGCTCTCAGCCCTGCAAGGAAGCAGCATCCTCACCCATTTTGTGCTCCCAGATGCTGCAGCACAGTGAAATATTCTGTCATAAAAGGAACGGCACAGCAGAAGAGAAAATTCCAGTAAACTGCAACAGATTAGAATGGTGGCTGCAAAAAGCACCTACTCTATGCAGAAAAACACATTTTCTACATGAGCCCAGCGGCCTTATGAAAATCAGTGATGTCTGTCTTACAGCTTCCTAAACGTGTGACAACCCTGAGCATTTAAATAACTCTACCATTAAATTAGACACAATTTCTAATTCCATCGGGGAATCAAATATTACAGAGAGTGAGAAACTGTATTATTAACATTTGGTATTAGAATTAACTAGCTTGCACATAACTGGAGCCAGATAAATGTAACCATACGATTTTTTTTTCCCCCGACAGCGTTTAATAAGCTGTTAATAAGAGACAATTAAAGAAATTCATTGTTGAGTTCCAGATCTCTCTTGGCATAGGTAAGACTCCAATAAAACCAGTTCGAATCCAGAATTCACATTCTGAAGTATGATTATTATTTTATTGAAAGGAATGTAAGAGTAAAACTATTTTAAATTATAGTAATTTTGAAACCAAATGGCAACTTTTTTGATGCTTTATGAAAATATGTTGTTCCTATTGGAAATCAATAGGAAGGCAGAAGAAATTAGATAGCTATGATTTGCCAAGAAATCAATAAGAAATAAAGCAATATCAGAAGCCATGTTCTTTAACTTTTACATATTAAAATTCGACTTGTACGTGAACAGAACTTTAAGAATTTACAGGAGAAAACACGTGAGGTGCCATTATATTTGTGTGACATATCTATCACATCATGCCTGACAATTTAAGGTATTTTGCTTTTAAATCCTTTCTGATTTTGACAGATTCCCCACTGCTTAGAGACGTCCTTTAATTTGAAGTGATTTAATACCTCCTTAAGAACATTCTGTAACACAAAAGATCACTGTCAAATATTTATCTGCAGGCACCTCCGAGGATGCTTCGCATCAGCCATCACTGGGAGGGGCTGGGGGAACCTACAGCTGCGAAGGCACCGAACTGGGGCTAAAGAACGATGGGCAAGGCGTTGAGCAGCACCCCACAACAAAACAAGTTTTTCTCCATACAAATATTCAGGGAAGGAGGAGAGCGTTTAGCAGCAGAACGAAGAGAATTTAGACTGAGATGGGGGTAACTTTTCATCAGGAATTTTTTCCCCCAACTTCACCCACAAACCAAGGTGTCGGGAGGCCCTTTTCAGCACCGTTGCAGAGCCTTTTCCCTGCAGCCCCTGTGTGCCGGCACGTCCTGCTGCGGCAGCGTCAGCACACCAAGGCTTTTCAGGTCCCCCCGTGCCTACCGATGGAAGGGAATTCCGTGGGTACTGTCAAACACGTTTCGATACTTATTTGTTGCTTGTTTAGCAATACAGTCTTTAGACTGACCTTAATACTTAAATTTTATTTAAGCTATAGTAGACTTTACCTTTCAGTAGGATCATTTTTATTTAAGCTATAGTAGACTTTACCTTTCAGTAGGATCATTTTAATCAAGCAGTGAAACCAACAAGATGTAATTCTCATTTTCTAATTCACTCTCACCTAAGACAGCTGAAAACCAGAAAACCAAATGTCTCCAAGAGGCAGGAGCAAGAGGTGGCGGGAGGAAGCCCCGGGGCAGTGCCAGAACCCTGCCAGCCCCCCATCACAGCCGGGGGACCCCGGGGCCGGGGGGGTGTGACACACGGCCCCTGACACAGCTCCCAGCCTGGCAGAGGCAGGGAGGGACCGGCGCTGCCTCACGGCACGCGCGATTTACACACGGCTTTATCGAGGGCTCCGGCGCTGAATGCAGAACACACTCTATTTGGCTTTCAGTCAATTAAGCTTTAAGCTGTCAGCAAACAAGACTTTTAAGTTAATTTTGAATCACCACAAATCAAGTTGAAGGTTGAGAAAGGGCACGCTCACATGCCGGCATGAAAAAAGGCAGTTTAATTGCCTCTGAATAGCTATTATATGCTGCAATTGGCCTATTGAATCTTAGATGATCTATTTATTTATCAAAGTGCAAAGACTGGTAAAAGAATGAAGTGTATGAACTTTAATCATCTTCTCTCTTGCGTAAATAGGTAAAATTAACGCTTTTGCATAGAAGAAGTACTATTGAAATTATAATCTTTTAAGACAGTTCAATACGTTTACGTTATATTTTACGTTTGAATAGTTACAGCTGTCCAGACTACAGCTGAAATGTGAAACAAGCAGTTTCCAATACAGTAAGGCATTGCCTTTTTTTTTTTTTAACCTTCCCTCAGGTTCTTTCATATACTATGTAGATAACTGATGTTTTGAACCTGCTAACTTGCAAACCTGACCATCCAGAAGAAGGTATAGAAAAATGCTACAACATGCTGTAAGACCAGCTGCTATTAAAACATGTTACAAAAACTGCTATAAATTCCATACCAGACCTCTGTCTTATGCAAAATGCTTTTGTTCAGAATAAAATGACATCAGAGAGCACCCACTGGAATGGCTCTTCAGGACTTAAAAGTTGTTTTCATCAATCTACCTAGAAAACCTGCAGCACAAACTAAGGAAATACCACTTTAAAAATGCATCAATAGAACTTTTAAAAGAATGTATGAATAGAGCTGGTTAATTTTAAGAAGAACATCCTCTAACTTTGCTGTCACTAATCCTATGCTTAAAATACAGTTAACCATGGAAAGAACCATAGCTGGTTTCTTAAGACAATACATACATATATATATACACACACCCTCGCCCCCCCAAACAGTAAAGTCCAGAATTATCACAAGTGAACAATTTCTTTTTTCATTATTAGAATTATCACAGGTGAACAAGAGACAATTTCTCTTTTTGTAACTAACTACAAGATGCTTCCAAACATGAATACTCCAACCAGCTGCAATTCTTCACTTGGTAAACGATGCAAGATTTTGACTGATGTTCTCCTTCCCTTCAAATCCCCCCCAGGGAGGAGCAAGGCAGCCCGAGGGAACTCACATCACGTGTTTTAGGTGCCTGCAGGACAACCCTGGACTCTAATTTCCTTGAGTCACTGGAAAGCGGTAGGGAAGGAAATTCAGAACACCAAAGTCAAGAGCCTGCAGGTGCAGACTGGTACCCACTGTTTGCTGTTCTACAGGTCAGGCTGGTACCTCGCACAGCGTTTGTTTTTCAGGGCTTCTACCACCCTGGGGGAAGATTCACAATCTGAAATTGTGCTAACAGCTTCCTTATCCACTTAACATTGACCTCAAAGCCTTCCACGTTTCCTGTTCTTCCTACCATCAGGTCCTGCAAAACTCGCATGAAGAAGTGTGGTTTGCCTATAAAAATGGAAGAATTACGCATAGCCAAAAAACACCTTCAAAAAATTATTCAGAAGCAGCGAGAAAGATCTGCCAATGATGGAAAAAAGTAACCAAAACTAAGTGTGCGAAGTTTCCTCTGCCAGCGTGGGGAGAGGAGAGGCTGGTGCAGGCTGCGGCGCCGAGAGCAGGGGATCTCATCCCAGCACAGACCACACTCCTGCTCTCACAAACAATCACCTGGTCAATAATTTCTGCTCAGCAGGTGATTGTGCTACTGTGTGCCCACAGCTACTTCTGGGATTTCAACACAGAAATATTTTCTTCTTGTTTAAGTCCAACAGAGGTCAGCAGACGTGATAAGGCATTAAAGTCACAAGAGCATTACATGGAGCAAATGTGTTTTAAACTGATGAAGTGGGGACCTCTGAAAGGATTACCCCAAGAGATGCAGTCGGTGTTTTGTCAGGGTTACCCGAAGTGTTCAGACGACACACAAAAGGCTTATGGACCTGGGGTGAGACCAGCCCTGGGTCCGTGCAGACCTCGCCTCTCCCTTCACGAACCAAAGCAGACCCTAAGGCACCAGCAGTCTAACTCTAGAGTTATAAGAGATGTTCTGTACCCACACAAGTAAACTCTGCCCATGCTTGGTTCTTTCAATAAGCTATATGTAATCATAAATGAAATTGTGGCTTGACATTTTAAACCTTATTTAACATCCGTGTCATTTTTCACTAGCGAGTCCAAAAACATAAATTAAAAAAGCGCAGAGGTTTCAGGTCTTTGCTCTACATCACTGCTTCATTGCCTCAGGAATTAGTATAACCTCAGGGCAACAGCATTTAGATATCTAAGAAATAAACACAGCTATTTCAGAGTTGTTATTACTGCTGTGGATGCAGTAAATTCACATTCTGCAGTGTGCTGGATGGAGACAGCTCACTTGTTGCATGAAATGGGAGACAGTGATCTCAAACTCCAGTAAACTTAAAGAAACTCTGCCAAATTTCAGGAGTTGCTTTCAGGACCAAGGGAAGTCTTAAAGAAGTTGTATGTTATATTTAACAACATATTGGTCATCAAATAAATGATTTATATCATCATAACCAGCACAAGCTTCTGGGAAAGTAATCTCCAGTGAAGTTCCTAGACTGCAGGAGTGCTCGTGGTGGCATTTGTAAGAACAGTCTTCCCCATGGAAAGGGTGAATTTGTGCAAGTCAACGCCAAGACTGGCTGTGCCTCTGTCGGCAGTCTTCAAATGCCAGAGAAACATGAGAATGGAGACTTTTTTTAGGCAAAACAACTGCTGTAAAGGAGTCGGCAAGAACTGTAGCGAAGCTGGTGGCCCTGCCGTGTCCCAAACGCACTGCACAGCAGTGACAGAGAACAGAAACCATTTATATGCTCATGTGCCTCAACCAAAGAAAACACCGTATAGAGATTTAAGTGTATTCCTGCCACACACTAACATCATTACACTGTTATTAGAACCAAAGAAAGAAAACCCAGAAAGTATGAGACTTATGAAACTTCTGGTTGTAGTGCCAACCAAAAATGAAGCATAACAGAATAAAAAAAACAAAAAATGAGGACTCAAGAATACTAGCAAAATCGCATTTTAATACATTGCTTTTATAACCTGTGCCTCTTTAAAACTCCCTTCCTACACCTGAAGAAATTATTCCAAATAATGACCTTTCAAAAGCCTTTGATTGAGTTAAGGAAAACATCCTGCTAAAGAGTTTCTGCCCAATGCCACCGAGAGAAGAGGAGCAGCCAGAACACAACAATTAAGGTACAGATGTTTTTCCGAGACAAAGAGCACTAACTTTTCTCAAGCTAACACGACGTTTCAGAGTAACGGCGGCACAAAGGGAGACTGCGCAGCGCTGGAAGAAGACATCTGCCACCAAAACAACAAAAGAATTTCAGACAAGAGTCCCGGATCGATTTTCACACAGTACTGAGGTATAAAAGCACCCACCGATGCCGACTTCCCACTGGCACACACAAAATAAGGCATGTAAGGCCTGACGCTGCTTTCACACATTATGCGAGGTTTATACCATCAAATAAGTACAGATAGCAGGAAGTATACAGAACTAAATGAAAAAAGTGTTTCCCAACACAAAAGCAAGCATTTGTAGATGAATGCGTGTTAGACTGCTTCTCGTGCTATGCTAAAGAAATCAATATTTAACAGAGTTTTTATTCAGAACTGCACTGTCTGCAAATATGGCTTTCATGTAATACGCTGATTTCATTGAAACACGTGATGGATGAAGTAAATATTTTAAAATTTTAAAAGTTGCTTGCTCCTGTGATATAAGTCATGGCCTCTCAATTAGCACATCCCGGTGTAAATACCGCGGTACGGAGAGAACGCTAGCCCTGATTAACACACCCGAATGTCCACCCTCCAGACACGGCAGCTCGGCCAGGCTTCTCCCCTCGGCGGAGTCGCTGCCGTTGTGGGGGGCAGGAGGAGGCCAGGCTGTCCCCGGCCCCCCGGGGGACCAGCAGCGCCCATTGCTCGTCCCCAACCACACGAACCCGCAGCACAGGGCAACGCGGTCGGGTCCCGCACACCCCTCCCAGAGCGGCTCCCCCAGACGACCCCTTCCAGCGGGCAGACACACCGCTGCTCCTCGACGCGGAGCTGGCACACGTGTCCTCGTTTTTGTGTTTTTAGCTCCACAGCTCACACACAAGCTGAAGAACAAGTGACGCTGCTTCCCACAGAGGACAAATATTTAACAACGCTGCAACACAAGCTAGAGCTTCACACCTAGGTATATCACCTTTAAGTAAATAATTTTGAATTTTTTATTCAAGTTTGCTAGCTTTTTCAGCCAAGGCACTTTTCTTTATTCTTTTAACTCTACGGTCATTTCAGAAGCATCAGTTATTCCTAACTCAATAGAACTGTGGTGTCTGAACAGCCCTTGCCCGGCTGAGGACGGACGCTGCAGCGCTCGGCGCACCCACAGCTCGCGGCTCTGCCCTGGCTCTGCTCTACACTTCTCCATTAATTAGAAGCCACCCCAGCAGCCCCCCAAAACAAACGGCTTCTCCTGAATTAGTGCGTCCTTAATGAGCACGTGTAGCACTGTCCCGGCGCTGACAGATGCCCTCAGACAGATGTCAAGCCCGTAACCCCTCACAGAGGGCACGGCTCTTAATGGCGTTTGCTGGGCGACATCTGCTTGGCTGGCAGATGCCCATATCTGTTCAAACACACACAGCTTTGTTGAAAAAGCCCGCGTTTTTACAGGAACTATGCTCCCTTAAAAAACAAACCCCAAAAAACGCCAGGATTTTACCTATAGCTTCATGCTTCCTTGTAGACCGCTAATTAGAAATTGTAAGAACCTAAATTCTCCATTAACTTGGTACACAACTATCAGACACATTTCTCAAGGTGTTTCAGAATTCCTGTTAGTACACACAAAAACTCCATTCAAAATAAACTTTCACATGTTAACTAACCATGTCTGAATTCACATTCCTTTTTAATTGTAACAGAAAAGACCAAGCGGCAGAGATGAGTCACAGTGTATTTTCTCTATTTTCTTAATTAGCATCTGAAAGGGATGAAGTTTGCTTTAGATGATAAGCCCTCACTCTTCTGGTGTTTTACACCACAGTCACTGCATGATATGGTAGATGGCTTCCCAATGAGTGATTAAACACAAATTAAAAGCTTCTTTGATCTCTCTATGGTGGGCTTCAGAGATACAAAAACGTATGTGACAGGTGCTCAGGTTCAGTCTAACCTACTTAAAAGAAACCCAGCGGGAACTTTGTCCAGAGACTGACTCTTTTGGCGCCCTTATTGTGCTGAACAGTGGGCCGCTGGCTTGTTTGCTGGGGATGGCAGATGGTTCCATTTGTTGTGCACCTCCACTCCACCCCAAACTTTCAGTGGGAGGGTGGCTGGTAACGGAAGGGACGCACCGGGCAGCGGCACCTGGTGCTCCCGCCTCAAAGAAGTCCAGCTCCAGCAGGAAGAAAGAGAATGAAGAGAAACCAAAGTAGCCCAGAAGCTCAATATACTATTAAAAACGTTAAAAAAGAAAACAAACCATAGTATATGATTTAACAGATGACTGTCCACAACTTCCAGTTCACAGTTTGTTGTAATATTTTCTTCTGTTATAGTGTAAGCCTTCAAGTAAAAAAAATTGTAATAACACACAAAAAAATAATACATCACCTAGGAACTAATTTAAAGCTACTTCAAGTGGTTAGATGGTACCAAAATCAGGAAGTCTAGACAGTGTGGGTAAAGTAAGTGCTCCAAATATGAGAAAACACTGCAAGTTAAAAGTGTCTGCAAATGCACTGCATGTAGTGCTGCACTTCAACAGCAGTGACGGTGCCGTAAGCTACGAGAGGAATCGCCAGAAGCACAATCCCTGCCCTTACACCCTTGAGTCTTTCACAGACAAATACTGCCACTGATTAAAGAGCTATTTTTAAGTTTAGAGTATGGGTTAATCCAGCAACATTTCCTGTTTCTGACTTTGCCAGTTAAAGGATCATTATTGCTGAAAAAAAATACTACTTGCTATGCACAAAAATAGATTTGTGAATACTGAAAGAAGAGATATAAAAGAGTAAATTTTCAAGTTGGCAAACATTTATCACTAGCATTCCCAGATTTTATTTTCCATATAAACTTTTGTCTGTGCACTACTATAACTGTTGGAACTCTCCCGTATCACAAATAATTGTGGCCGTACAACGCACAAGTCGTACGTTAGCACGTGCTTGACTGAGGCTCAGTTTGGCTGCACGGCTAAACCAAGAGTATTTCGAAAGCCTCTACTTACTGCCTTGACCTGCTACAAGCCGTTGTCAAACAGGCCCTTCCCTCTGTGCAAGGGATCACCAAAGGAGGAGGAGAAGGCTGGCCGTTATTCCTTCCCGTCCTGTGGATAACGTGTCACACCAGCACGCAGCAGAAAAACTGGACCAAACCACAACCCTCTCCCTGTAGCCAGAGCAGTCCCTGTCCCCTATCCCCCAGCTTTTGGGAGTGACAGATCCTCAGGAATGAACTGCATTTCAATTCCCCACTACCCCGACGCAGCAACTGACTGTGTGTTATCACAGCACTTCCTAAAATGATAAATATTTACGTTGGCTCAAGTAGAATTGAATGGAAATGTATCTGTTACTGTTTTCATTCACAGAAATACCAAACCAGAGTAATTGCTCCAGTCACAGTGTATTTAACCTTGCTACCTCTCAGGAGTGTTACCATTTTGCATGGAAGCCAGCTCAAGAGTTGTCAGTGCCACGCTTCTGCTCCACGGGGCAGTGTTCCCTCCTAGGAGCAGGCACAAGAGCAGGCACACCAGTCCGTGCCTTGAATTTCCCACCCGCCGACGTTTTATTTTCCTATAGCTATTAAAACCCAAGTGTAATAAATCAATAAACTGTTTTCTGTTCACTAGCAGACAGCAGATTTTATAATCAAACCAATGAGGGGACACAAAATCTGTTTGCAAAGGTCGGAACGACACTCCAAGGACATCTAACCCCTCTCCCTGAGAGTCCTGTGTCCTACCTAAAACTACTGCAATTCTCCCAGAATTGGAACAAAACCTCTAGGAGAGCTGCTCAGGCTTGTACCCGCCTTGCACAGACACCCCCCCCAGCAGGAGACGGGTGCAGGGGAATCCCAGCGTGTGCTTTCTCTTCCATCAAAGCCCTGCAGCAGCAGTTGGGCCAGGCCTGCTGCTGGGCAAAGCCCAGGTCCAGATTTAACAAACGTAAGCACAGAGGTATAATTCTGAAAGCCTTTTAGCTCTAAACTGAGGCAGTCTATATTTCTATATATTTTGCAGCTGAGGTGACCGTACATGCCATTCAGAGTTCATGGAAGGGGGGAAAACGTTTAAAGAATTAGTATTTAGTTAGAACCAGGATTTGTGCTTTGCAAGTGTCATCATCAATGCTCATGTGACCAAGGTTATCATGCAAAAAGTGATTGCCATGGAAAAATTCCACACCGTGCCACGCTGAAGAGGCTGGTGGTACTAAGGTAGTAAAACTGAGATCGGAGCAAGCTCTTTGTGGCAAGAGTCACCTTTCACTGCACGTGGCACCCTCAGCAACGAGGGCTTCACCGAAACCCAGCGGCCCTGTCACAGCCACCAGCAGTACCCAACACACCCACAGGACGTGCCTGCAAGTCCCCAAACATCTACAGCTACCTGGTAATTAGTTAGAACTAAACTAATCCTAAACTTGCTAGAAGTTCTGTTGATCAGGTATGAGAACAATCCGTACAATACCCACGATAAATATCATATTATGACCCAGCACGTTACTTATTTCCCTTACTAAGGTAATGTTGCACAGCTCAGGGGCAAACACTTTGCAACCTCAAAGTTACTTCTTTGAAGTTCTTCATTTCCAGCCCAGCCCTACACAGTATATTCAGTGGATTTCTAAAGACAGCCTATTCATTCCATTATATAATTTCCTCTGTAAGTAAATAAATCTGTCAGGGTTGCAATGCAGTGCTGCCCCTTCCACAGCACCGGTGACATTCGACCCTTTATCCCTGTTACGTGCTCAGCCATGTCCTTGTTTAACTACCCCTAGAGATGCTGCTGCACCTGTGCTAAAACAGAAGG
Organism: Strix aluco; assembly: GCF_031877795.1. Classification (NCBI taxonomy): domain Eukaryota; kingdom Metazoa; phylum Chordata; class Aves; order Strigiformes; family Strigidae; genus Strix; species Strix aluco. The sequence goes on along the minus strand of NC_133971.1, from coordinate 96,180,050 downwards.
ACAAATATCTGCGTTTCCAAATATATAACAGCACTATGTCGCTTTTTTCTTTTTCTTAAAGTATTTTGCTCTGCCTTTATTTACTGGAAAAATATATTTGCATTTCTAAATTAAAACTTAGATGCTATCTTGGAGCCTAAAACTGATGTTGAAAATACAACTAGATTACAAATTTAAAAAAAATCTAAAATAAATTTTGAAAAAGCCAATTTACCATCATGACGAATTGCAAAATTTTCACCACTGAAGCCAGTAGATTTTACGCCCAACTAAGAAAAAAATGCTGTTGTCTACGCGTGAATTATTTAAGCAAAACGTTTGTTCTATTTTCAGTTATCCAGAGAAGCCCTTCGGGCATTAAAGACAGCAACACATACCACTACTGCGCCGGGAGACTCCTCGTGCGTGTATTTTCAGAGCGTTCAAACCCAATTTTCTAAAGAACTCTGGCGTGTGTGTTTTTAAATGCTTAAGAGGCACTGTAGTGTATCACTGAAGTATCTTCCAGAAACAGGCTTCGGTGCTTTTCAGCCAGCTAAGCTAAAATGCTTTAATCTCTAAAAGGCCTGATGTGGAAGTGATCCTTTTAAAAAATTATTTGGATAAATGAAAGCATTTGGTGAATCTCAATTTGAACTGAAAAAAATCCTGTAGACCACTGCACACCAGCATTACTTTGTGCACTTAAATCAATAAATATTGGCCTTAGTAGGACCACTATAGAAAAAGCTGCATCATATTTTTAAGATAAGGTTACGTTTCAATTGTCTGAAAATGTCTTTTTTTTTAATTCTATCAACACAAAACTAATTGTATTCAATTGTAGACCAAAATTTCATCTTTACTCAGGATACCTTTTTAAAGCTCAACTGCTTTTAATAACAGAAACACTTTCTCTGTAAGTAAAATTGTTGCTACCAGACTCTAGCAATATGGTGGATAGCTTTCCAAAACCCTCAAAACTCAGTCTAGCACATTGCAAAAAAAAAAAAAAAAAAAAAAAAAGAGTCACATAATTTGGAGTTTACTCCATTAATGTGTCCGATGTTCAATCGTCCCTGTGGAAAGAACACAGGACACTGAAGGGGCAGAAAGCTGTTTGGATGCCACGCACCCTGGGCTATAACGCTCCTGCTAAAGCTTCCAGAAAAAGGGCCAGCGGGTCCCTAACAGATGGGGGGCTGAGGAGATGGTGTGTGTTCCTGAAGGAAACACTGCCCTGAGGTACACGCTGGGGAAGCCTGTGTCCCAGGGCATGCCCAGCCCATTCATTAGTTGATTTTTAGGTTTTCTGGGGGTTCGTCCTCTATTCCCAAAATACACACTGTAATCACCCAAATTCCCAGCACGCTGATATTGAGCATGTAGGTATTTGTGACACTGCATAAATAAGCATGAAAAAAAGAATCAAAAGGTAATTGCTTATAATTAACTGCGTATTTTTGTATGGTCTGTCATTTCAGAATATGCCTTGATGGACCACAACTCGTGACTTCACCTGCCCGTCTACAATGAACTAGAGGAACAGTAAAAAGCTGAGTGTTGTAGAAATGAAATACACTTGAACTCTCTGTGCAACAAACTCGCAGCGTCTGCTTGTCGAAAAGAGAACCCAGTCCAGTCACGCAGGCCGACGGTAGCGCTCTTACATCGGACCTTTCTCCAAGGTAAAAAGTTTAAGGGATAACTATAAAGAATCATATAAAGCCTTTATTCTTCAAGAACTACAAGCTAAACGTTGGTTGCGTGCAGACTTAGAAGCTCAGAACACATATATTAAAATATAGATAATGATTCAGAAGTAACACGGTAATATTGCCGTAGTTACAGTTAAGCCCATGTTTAGTTTTTGCCTACAGCTCTTTCCTACTGTTGGATAACTTCATTGCTTACACCACACAGTTCTTCACTGCATTTTGTTTTCTCATGAAAAACATGCTATTTGGCAGAAAGTGTTCCATCTCCTCTGCACAGTACCTAGTATGTCAAAAAATTACCCATTCCTTCCCCTGATGCTCACCTGCCGTGATGTCATCGTCAACCAGATCGTGCTCTTCTTCCTGAACTTTTGCTTCTGTTCCCAAGGAATCCGGGCTTGCACTACCAGTCTGAATGGCTTCCGTGGTTACTCCGGCTGAAAGGAACAATCGAACAGCCACAAAAGTCAGTGATTTTGGTAGAACACATCCATAGATCAGGGAAAAAAAAAGTAATTATGAATATGAACTCTATGAAACAGAGGGAAAGCAAAGAACAGCTATTTTCTGGTTTCCCTTCACACTGTATGCAGACTTTTCACAAACCTATCCTTTAAAAAAAAAAATCTTTTTCCACATTCTAAATATCTTTTCTACATTTTTTTCTTTTTCTGCAGTCTTCTAGCATCATTAAAAATATTAGATACATGTATTACAGACTAACAACTTATTTAGCCACAAAATACAGAGTTCCAGGAGAACTTCTCTTACATCTCCTCCCAATACTTCATCTCTCTTGCCACAAAAGGTGCCGTTTTTCCAGGTGACCTTCAGAATATATTCATCCAGGTGACTCATTCCACGTCCTTTGGGCTGGGAAGCATCTGATAGTTGCTGTTAGAAACTACACAGTGAGCACCAAACGATGCCACGTAACACCATGTGATTAAAGTTGTAATTCACCGGCTTAAGCTCTGCCCAGTTACAATCTTTAATTATTCCCTATACGAGCCTTACCACAATTCAATCAAGGTGTTATCAGAAGAAGTGTTCTGCTAAGGGTGAAAGAGTCCAGCCTCACAAATAGCCTTTACAAAGAGCCCGAGGGAAGCTGAACAGCAGACTGGAGGGATGCCCTGATAAGATTTCTTTCCTCCCAATACATCCTCTACATCAGTTCTGTACTATCAAAAATCTTATTTTATGAAGAGATTGCTGCTAGTCTTCTCCAAGCACATGAATGTGATTGATAAATAAAGACAATGGTATCATAATAAATCACAAGGGGGGAACGAATCTGTCAGCTGTGTACAACGAGGTTTGTCAGTCCACACCTGAACGCCCTTTAACTCTGTTAATGTTTCTGAACTGGTTTAAAAATGGCCCATTCTCCTGAGTATCCCAGATTTTATTTTTTAAATTTTTAAATTTAAAATGCCGTGCTCACAGCAAGGCAATTACTTGTATCTTGTGATAACACAGTGATTTTGTCTGACAGCAATTTCTAACCTGATTCGGACACAACCTCTTTATAAAGAAACTCCTACCTTTTAATAACTTTCTGAATGTCCTTCCCGTTGTGTCAACACCTATAAAAACCAGTGACAACAAATACACCAGACTGGACCACACTGCTGAGTCAACAGCACACCCCTTCATTAAGCACACTGGCACGGAGATCCCCTGCAGTTCCAACTGCACAGGAACCTTCTTCAGGGCACTCTCAAAAGGAGCTCCCCGTTCCGTCGCCGCAGCTCTCCGCGGGGTCTCCACCAGCGTCCGCGCAGACGCCGCGATTCCAGCGCCACCTTGACAAAATACTCGTTGGCCTTCACCTTCAAGCCCCAACTATTTTCTAACACTTATTTGTGTATACCCACTGGAGTCAGCCAGTGCGCTGAGGGGCAGAGGGGAGGTTAGTTTTGAAGCGTGGCTTTACGCTCTGCACCGTGGTTAGTACGAGCCAGCTGCTAACCTCCGCAGGCGCAGCGAGAGGCTGGCTGTTCCCTAAACATCACTTCTGTAGTCTGAAAGTCGTTGATTTCTTTCCACACCCAGAGAAGGGTGAAGAGTTTGCATGCCTTTTGAAAACTGTAGTACAGAGGCGCTGACCGAGGTTCAGCTCCTAGGGAGTATCTTCTGTGCTTCAACACCCAAGTCGGCAGAAGCCAAGGGCCTAGCAGGCCCTAAACGGTAGGTTTAGGCTGGGCCAAAATTCAAAGGCTTTGATTTATTTAGTTATTGCTTTACCTCTTTCCCTGCTTTCTCGCCCCGAGTTGCTGAAAAGAGGCTGATTTGCTGTATTAGGTGTGCTATGCCTTTCTACAGAGCTTACCAAGCCTAGTTACAACGCGATGGAAGGCAACGAGTGCCTTTGCATGAGTCAGAATCAGCTGCACAGCATATAAAAAAAATTAGAAGAGTTTATTACAATTTTATACAATTAAAAATGTAAGTAAAAATCTATTTAAATCAGAATGATTAGACATTCCCCAAAAAACAGTGGATGGATAAAGCCAAAAGAGGAGAAAAATAGTCATCATGCAAACATGTCAGGCAATAAGTTATCATTTCCTCTCCGTGAAGATCCAGTAAGAAGGAACATGTATTCCTTGACACAAGTGTTTTCTACATCATTCACTAAATATCTTAGAAACACTTTTTAGAAGTGAACAGATCATAAACCTCTGAATGTATTAGAAATAAATCAGCCAACGTATTAGAAAATATTGGAAAATTAAGATGTATTCAACTTGAGCTGTTATTACAGTTTATTATTTACTGTGGCATCCTAAATTTGTTATTCATTTAATACATTAAAATATTGCAGCACAAAGTTGTTTGCCTTACTTCTTTGGGCTCTTTTAAGTCAAACCTTGCACCAGTAAGATGATCAACCACATACATAAACAGCAAAGTCTTTAGGGTCCAATCAAACTACCCTTACTCAATGAAAACTTCCAGTCAAATTGATGGAAGTTTAATTAAAGTTTTACTCAATTAATGTGGCTTTAAATAAAACTTTCTAGCAGAAATATAAGTCTACTAGAAATACATCCATAAAAACTGACAACAGCACGTTTGTTATTATAGACTTTCTGTATTTATTTTGCTTTCCAGAGATGGATTACTACTCGAAGCAGTTTAAAGCGAGACAATTTAAGGATATACATTTAAATTTCTTTAATTTTGTGCTGCCGCATGCAAGATTTCCACTTAAAAAAAACCCAGGAATTCGATACAAACATTTACCTGCGCCAACTGGGTTTTCCCAAGGCGGGAAGCAAGAGTGCCCACCCTCCCTCTGCGGGCAGAGCGTGCCGCCAGCAGGTTCCTGCCCGCGTTAACTCCCCCCACACGCACCCATCGATCCCGGGCAGCTCCCAGCCGCCTCCGTCCGCAGCCCACACGCACACAGAGGCTGGGACGAGCTAAGCTTTGGCTTCCCGTGAAGCCAGAGCAGCCATTTCTCTGTCTGTGGTAACATCACATATTTAAAAATCTATCCGTCCCTGCGGGGCTTGAGGGACAGACCCGCCACCAAGAGCTTGCAGCGTCCCACTGCAGAGCCCCAACACGATGCCTTCAGCCTTTTAAGAAAACATTACACTGGCCAAAGTAAAATAAACAAACTTATTCAGCAGAGGAATCCCTTTAAAAAGAGGATTTAATCTGAAGAATCTGTCTTGACACTGAAGGTTGCCCTTGCTTTAAAATAAGCAGGTAGGAAAAGACAGCAGCATTTTTACCTTTTTGAGCTTCACCTGACAACACATCCTCGTGGCAAACGCCCCTCGGACCACGCAGCGTTTTAGAGACAACTGTACGCTGCGAAAATGAGGAGCAGACAAGGCCACGGCAAATATTTACAGTCGCATGACATAATTTTAGTAGGTACAAGAGAAAGCTTTGAAAGCTTCACTGTTTTCCTCCCTCTGGGAGCCTGAAAAATACCAACACCTGCAGCATCTCTCAGGCTTTAATTCACAGCGTCACTTATACAGCCATTCCATTTGATGTGGGGTCAACAAGCTGACACGCCAATTTTGGATTTGAAGGCCCAACTAAACCTGAGATTTATTGTTCCCCCGCCCAGGCGCTGCAAAACGAAGCCCGATGTGCCGAACACCTGAGCTGCAGCCGGCGGGCCGCGGCAGCCACACGCGAGCTGATCCGGGGGCAGCGGCGCGGGGCCGTTCGAGGTGGGCTCCGCAAAAGAGACAATTAGATCTGCTGGGCTTTCTCCCTGCTCCTCCCCCTCCCCATCGACAGTGGGACGGCCGTCTCTCTCACATCAGTTAAAGATGATTAAAAGATAGTCCTGTGCACATTTGCCCGTCTTTCAAGTCTCCTGAAGGCAGTTTATCACAACGCTGGGAGACGTGCCAGGTGCTTGATCTCTACGAGAAAGGTCACGTCCCAAAATTGCTATTGGATCTGAGCACAAACAGGGAAAAAAATTTCATCTCTGTTTGCTAGTGTTACATGCTTTATCCATTCAAGAGTCAATTAAATGCATATGACAATCTTACATCGGCAGCAAGCTTCTGTTAGTGACCACCACTTGCTTGAATTAAAACAAACGTGTTAATGTATGAGAGAAGCACTGTTTCTACATCATGCACATAAGAACTATTTCAGAGTAATAACATATGCTGGACACAAAAACACGCTGATAATAATTTATGTCCCTCTGTCAGAAGGCAAAACTGCGAGAAGCAGAAGTTGAAGGGACCAAAGCAATATTTATCTTTCATATTTCTTCTCCTTATCTTTCTAGCACAAAACTGTACTTTTCAGAAGCCCACTGCACCCTAAATAATTCTTAGCCCCTTCAATTCCTCCCCAGACCTTTAAAAAAACATGTAATTTTTTTAATTATGTCTTACAATGTAACTAATACATACACTTTACCCACAACAGCAACATCTGTAGCTCCTTATTTTGTTTCTCCTTTCTGACAGTGTAATTATTCCTCCTCAGAGCACCAGCACCTTTGTGCACATTCACACAGACAATAACACGATTAAATGCCTTCTCATTCAGGAGAACCACAAACTCTGTAACCTTAACTAACTCATAGTTTTCAACACTGTAAATATAAAAAAATTCCATCTGCTAGTCACGACCTGTTTGAAAGGTTTTCAGTATCAGTGCTTTCACACTCAGCTGATTTCTCTATTTTATATTTTCTTCCTGTCTTTTAAAACTTTCTTGTTCTGATAGATAAGCACATCCTAATTTAATGTAAAACAAATGCTACGCTTTGATTTGCTAATGACTAACAGAGGCCAAAATACTGCTGCACGTGTACTGAATACTTGAGTTTTTTCCTTAAACCGGTCGGTCCCTGACTATTGCCATGAACACGCGTGCCACGCTTCTAACCCGAGCACAAACGTAAGCACAGGAGACAGAACAAAAGATTATGCACGTGCAAACCAGAACTGCATACTCTTCTCCAAAACTTTCAAATGTAGTTGTTTAAGTAACAAGGAGTAGCAGAAATAGCAAATTATTGAAGCTAATACAGATTACCTGTTGTTTACAAGTACATTAGAAAGAAGTTGGTTTTTTGGAAACGGTGAGCTGGCTAAAGCAGGCCCACGGAGTGGTTTATATACACGTCACCAAGACAATTACGTCCATAACCTTGCACCCAACAAGGTCATGCAGCATCACGCCAGAGAAAAGAAATCAGCAATCAACAGTTGCTATAGCAGCTACTCCTGAGAGTACAGCTGTATTCTACAAACTGAGTATAACTGACTGCAGAAGATCAATTAAAAAATACATCCTAATATACAAAATGGTGCAAATATCTATCACTATGAATTAAGGCTCTTTGGCACGTATATGCAACATACTTTCACTTATTATTTGCTGCTTGGCTCCACATCTAACTGTGCAACAACATCCCCGTAACGAGGCAAATGTTGCCAAAGACCTGACGAATCATGAGACTGTGCTAACACAGATGACATCGGGGAAAAGGAATTGGACAGAGAAACCCAGAAAGAGAAGTAAATGGTTCAAAGGAGTTGGCAATAGCCTGTGTAATCTTGCATTTCAAAAGACAAAGCTAAATTAGCTCTGGAGGCAAGTGTCAACAGCCAGCGGCCAAGAAAGGACTATGCAGAGGCCTGTATGAAATGACTGTTACACGTGTTTTAAAAGTTACCAGAGAGGTGAAAAGGGAACAGCTCATTCTTGGATGGGCTTCTGGCACAGTCACAGTGCAGTACACCTTGGCCTAACACCACAAGAGACCTTTTCTCTGTTGCTCCTGCACTACTCTTGGTCTCTGTAAAGTCAGATTAAGCTTCTAGTGCCCTAAAGCCCATTGACCTTTAATTTTAGATTTCTATGAATTTGATGAGAGAGGAGGAGACGGAGGAAACGTTCTACCTTTCAGTATGGAGGGAAGTACTGTGATCTGATGCTCATCTGCTTAACCACCACCATAAATGACTGCTTAACAAACCCTTGCTGAACTGGGCTGCCCTCTTCACCCGGCACCCCCTGGCAGCACTCGGTGTCCAGCAGTTGTGACACCCGACGGGGCAGGAGGAGCATCAACTGTCCAACAGGCACTGACGGACACACGCTGCGTGACCCTGCATTAGCTCCTTTCACACTCTTGGGATGCCAAAGGATCCCTTCGTAACAATTTCTATAATCGAATTATACATCTTTGAATAAGAACATCAGTGTTTTACCACTAGTACCTTGTAATTTTATCAGCCCTTTTCACAGCAGGTTTCTTCTCTGAAACTTCCAAACTACAGGCCAGCCCCTCAACAGCAGGGACAGCCTTTGCAAGAGACCCTCCAACCCCGCTGAGGTGTTCTGAAGTATTCAAATTATCTGATCAATATTAATGACCTTAAGTGGTTTCATGGGTGTGAAATGACTTGGAAAATTCCAAGAAACTTTTCTACATAACGCTAGACATTTCCCCTAGAATTTTCCCCCAGACTAGTAGTACTGCTCATAGTTTTCTGTACAAAATGCCTTTTTTTCTTTTATCTAGCAACCGAGTCATTTCCAGGTTCAACCCAGCATTACTTACGTGATATAACGCTGTCAATGTACTGTGGTAAGTAAGGGGCCCACGCATCAATGGTTTCTTTCCGACCCGCCTGCTCGATTCTCCTCAGTTCCGCTAGGAGTAAGGCCTGGGCAGCTTCTCTTACCTGTAAAGCCAACAGGAACATCACACCAACTCAAATATCAAATATTGAGCAGTATGCTTTCAGCATCATTTAGCATACTACGGAAGACTGAACAATGAAAGCAGAGGAAAATATACATAAAAAGGTTTCCCAAAGTTTTTTTTTTTTTTTTAAAAAAAAAAAACACACCCTCTGGGATTTTACACCAATAAATACAAAATATTATCTTGTATTATTTGTCCCCCATTAATACCACCTGTTCCATCAGAAGAGTTCATAAACACACATTCATAAATACATTATTCTTGGTCTAAAAGCTTTAACACACAAGGAAGCAATTTAATCAAGGTAAAATAAAAAACTGTGGACAAATGGAATATAAATACGCTGACACCTAAGGATATCCATTAACTGGACTTCGGTTGCTTACAAATTTTAATGAGTTTCAAAGTAATTGCCCTCTCAGGAAGCCACCTCACAGTGTATCCTGTATCACAAAAGAACAGGCAATCAGGTAGCAAAAAACTATATTCCCAGCTAAGTTACAGGACTGCTGAGGACCTCCAGTCTCCAAGCCAGCTCTGTCCCTCTCCTTTCCCACTGGGAAAGCTGCACAGTCAACGAATTTTTTGCCACAGCAGCACAGGTGTAGCGTTAAGGCCCACTAGTCATTTATCAAACAGCTGGGTGACAAACCATTTACTGGCCTCAGTATACACACTCCAAAAAATAAGGCAACTCAGCATTCTCTTGAAAAATAGAGGGCAGTTTTTTTAATCCTAATAAGATTCTTAATGGAATCATGAAAGTTTTTAATCCAATAATTTCTTTAAAAAGGTATGTACAGCATCCAGAAGGTAAAAACCCCATATATATATATATTTAGACATGAAACTCCATATATATATATTTAGACATGATCAATTTTCCAACATTTTGACAGGTTAGCTGGAAAATTAACTTACTGAATCTGAAATAAAAACTGCAGGAACTGCGTGTCAGAAAAGAACGATATATTTTTGTATACTAAGGGAAAACGTGATCAGTAAAAGACAACATAAGCCCCCAAACCCCTAGCAGTACAAAATTACTACAGAAGTCACCTCCAAGCATCGATCCTGCCACCTGCGAGCCAGCATCTCCAGAAGAGGAGGTCGGAATTTATCCAGCCCCAGCAGGTCGGGGAGCATGACACAGTGCATAGCAGCGAGCTGGCTCCACCCTGGTAAAACATCACAACAGCAGGATTAACATCATCAACACTGCAGCAGTTTCAAGTTCAAAATGCCACCAAGTAAGTTTACATTGGCCACTGGCCTGGTACACAGCAGATCTCCAGGAGAAGGTGGGACAAAGAGGGAAAGAGAAAAAAGAAAAAAAGAACCAATTTTGCAGCAGAACAACAGAATTGTTTCGTCTGCGGTGGGAACCTGGGGCTCACCCCATCTTTTACTGATCCCAGCTGAGCTCAGGGCATGTGCTTTCCCTTCCGGGCAGGAAGGAGCCCTTCCAGGCAGGAATCATGCCTCGTGGGCTAGCTGGTCAGATCTCAAACACATGCAAGGGGCCAAACGAGGCAGCAGCAGGAGGTTGCCTCAAATCAGTCCTGATTAAACACAAATATCCCTCTTCTTCCCCAGCCCCTCTCACAGAGACTCCAGTATTTCGTCACATCCAGGGGTTTTAAGCTTGCAGCCTTAAGAATATACTCAGCACTCATACTAAATATAAAAGAAGTCCCTAAAAGTATTATGGCCCATTTTTTGCTAAAGCATAGGCTGTGGTTCTGAGCTCAAGATTTAGAAGCCCTCTTCAAACCATAATTAGCATTACTTATGGTATTCCACAGCCTAGGTGCAAGCGTGCTATCACTCAATGACAGAAAACTTAGCACATGAATTGCCTCTAGAAAGATTACAAAGAATTTTCTGTCCCATTTTAAAAGTTATACAAATACATACAAGCACACGTATGTCTATCCTTATCCTTCCACCTAAACTTTACTGCAACACACTTACCTCAGGTGCATTCGTACTACAAAGCTGCAATATTGTGTAGCTAAAACCAGTAAAGATAAGCATATCAAGCTCAAACAACACAGCTTGTAAAAAGGCTCATAAAGTACTCTATGCAAAAGAACTCTTCTACTGCTATGATCTCCATTGACTTGGGAAACTGGAGAAATACTTCAGGTGAGCATATAGATCTATATTTTTAGATTGTCAGCAATACTGAGCATTCAAATTTAAATATTTTAGCTAATAAGGCTCTTCATGGTGCTATAAGAAATTATGTCAATTTTTCCTTAAAGAAAAATGTATTAAAAAGAGGAATTCCCAATTTGAGAGCACTGTTTCTACTACTTGAGATGCATGAAAGCTGGAATTTATAGCTTAGTAATAAGGGCATAAAAACTCTGATTTAAAGCAACTTGCCGGCTGCAATGCAAGGGGTGTGTGTTTGTTTGGGTTTTGTGCCAGTCTTTTAGGCAGAGAGACATTCTTCAAAATGTGGATAAATATTTGTTAGAAAAAATAAATCTTCCCCAACACAAACCCCAAATAGTTTAAATAAACACTTGAGTTTTCGTAAACACCACAAATAAAGTTTAAACAACACAGAACTGATTTAGTTGGTTTCATTTTAAAAGGAGCTTTACATTTGCAGTCCTTCAATTTGTAAGGTGGACTCCGGAGCGCTGGCACTCGCTGTCTGGGGAGCAGAAGGCCCATCCCACGCTCACCCCGAGGGCTCGAGTCGGGGCTGACCCCTCGCACCCGCGGCGGAGACGGGACGCGGCCCCGCGTGGAACACAGCGGTAGTTGAGAACTGAATTTACAGATGGTCCAAGACACACAAACTAGATCTGCTCACCCTCTACCAAGCATTAATGGCGAAGTTTACAAAAACCCCTCATTGCTTCTCTTTTTGGCAAAGAAAAATTCCTACACAGATCAAATTAAAGTCACGTCATAACAATGATAAGGGACATTAGTTGAAAGTAAAAGACAAATAGAAAAGTGAGGAAAGAATACCTTCATTGACTAAGAAACAGGTATGTAAAGTAGGAGCAGTGTCAGAGCCAGAGTGACCAGCTTCAGTGCTAGAAGAAACAGCAGGAGCAACTTGCAGAGGAAAGAAGAAGAAATAAAGAGAAAAAAAAGAGGAAAGTGAGGAGAGCAGCTTCTGAAAAACAGATTAGTATCACTGAGGAATGAAAAATAAAACTAGAGAAAACTGTGATAATATTAAACTTAAAAAAAATTCTAGGTTTTACAAGAAGTGCAATGCCAGGGAGAGGAAGACATGCAACTGCAGAGAAACACAGATACACTAACAGAAACCTGCACGTTTTGAAAAGACAAAAATACCTGTAAATCAAGCGATTAAAACATCTCTTCAGATTGCTAGATTTGGGTCGACAGCGTGGTTGCCTATGAACCTTAAAACCAGGAGTTTCACTGCTTCTTTTTGTGTTTTTCCCCACATTTAGATTTGGAATTTGCACTAGTCATTAATAACCCCAGAATTAACCCCTTTTAAACAACCTGGGCTGTCCCATCTGTCACTCTCGAACGGGACACAGTGTATTACTGATGGCTAGTTTTCATACAGGTTCATTTTAAACCTGTCCTCATTCAAGTAATTTTAAACCTATGGCAAAGAAAGGACTAAGAATCTCAAGCAGAAGCATATGAAGCTACAGGCAAGCAAATATAGAAGAGCACAGCTCAAGCGTGTTACTCAAAGCAGAATCTGGGACGTTTATTTTGTCAACGGCATCATTTCTTGGTGCAAATGTAATTTAAAAGCAGTTCTAAACATTACGCTTCCACTAGTGCTTCAGGACTTAATATTACCACATGAAAAGATGCGCAGCCCTTATGGCATACACATGCTACAACCCGGGGTCAAGGTGGGGCTTTAGAGGTCGCTATCTGACACGTCCTTCCTATAGGGAAATTACCATATGTCATGCACAAGCATCTTCAAATTAATCCCCCTCTCTTATTCCGTTGCAGAACAACAATGGGTTCAAGCTCCTGAACCGATTAAGCATTGTCTTCTGAATGCTCTGTTTGCTTTTCACCCAGTGAGCTTCTCCTGCCACCGTGGGACATCTGCATCAAAACTGCTTTTTCCGTCCTCTCCACACAAACGCATCGCGGCGGCACGTGTGCGGTGACAGGACGACTAGAGGAAATCACTCCAGGACAGCAAAGCCTAGCTTCAGTGGATGTATTGAAAAAAGCTATTTTGTGAAAAGGATTGCCTGTAAAAACGCAAACCCACTCCGTCCTGGAGCTAAAGTCTTACTCTGACGTTTCTTTTTTGCCTCGTTTTGTTGTAGTTGTTTGCTCCCTTCCAACGTCAGTGATTACAACAACCACTGTAATGGAGGCAGCTGGCCACCTCATAAAGTGCATTAATTGTATCTCTAATAGTAGCACCAGAAATTTCTGAGTAGCAAGATACTGCAAGTAGTGCACAACAGGATGTAAAGGTAAGCACTGAGGAAACTTCAGACCTAGGAGTACCACTTACCCCATTTTCCCCCAAGAGCAGCAAGACATGCCACCAGACACCAAAAAAGATGTCCATTTAGGAACAGGAGTATTTTTCTGTATTTTTGACAGCACACAATTTAATTTTTATCAATTGTTTCTCATGAGCTTATAAATATTTCCAGGGGAAAACTAAATAATACTAAAGTATACCTATCCCCCAAATTAGCAAAGCTGTTTCAAAAGAAAAATTACATAGCTGTCATTGAGGAAGGAAAACCCATAAGGGAACTTATCTTTAAAAACAAACCACAGACCCTCTCTGTGATAAAAATGTTTTTTCTCACATCGCCATATAGATAGACACCATCTCAGAAACCCTGACCTTTCAAACATTTATCTATCAAAGAGGAAAAGTAAATAGCTGTAAAAAAAAAATTAAAAAAAGAAAACCAAAGAAGCCTCACATGTTGACACAAGAGTCCTGATTTTTTTATTTCTGCTTTTTGTTACTGATCTTTACTTTGCTATATATGTAGCACCCTTGATCACAAAAAAACCCTTGATGCTCCTGAAACTGATTTTCCCTTTTCAACCAAAGATCACAGTAAAATAATATTTATATTTAGGAAAAGAATAAACAGACACAAATGTTGCTGATGGGCAAGTTTCCTCCTCAGATATAAACATGCCCTTTTTTGCACGAGTAAAGAAAAATCACACAGTTGATGCACTTATGCTTAATGCTGTGCTTACTAGCTCTCTAATACAAGAGCAGTTGTGCAGTTTAAAGATATATTTAAAGATGTGCATTAGTCTTTAATGTACATCTAAAGATTGTACATTTTGGTGAATACCACAGTGACAAAATATTTGTATTCTGCAAAATGCAATCATTGCACAAATTGCAAGTTTCTCTGTATTCATATAGCTTGAAAAGACAAAGTTGTAATAGTTAAAAGTTAAGAAGATAATTTCAATTTTGAAAGGAAACTTCAAATAAATCCGAAAGGATATCTGCTTTATAGATTAAGGCTATCTGCTTTATAGATTAAAACCCCCCAAATGAACACATTATGGAAAAAGAGAGAAAAACCTTTCCTCTCCTGCCCTGTGTACACGGAGGCAGCTGGGCTCACACCCCCCCAGCTCTCACCCCACAGTTCACTTGCTCCTCGCTCCTGAGCTAGAGGCACAATTGGCCACATCACGGTGGTTTACATTTATGTTCTTTTAGCATTAAGAGCAGCAGCTCATTTGCCCCATCAAACAGCAGCTCGCACCCCAAGGGGGAGGAAGGTGCCTCCTCCACCTCTCCAGTCCCAGCAGGGCTGTTTCCGAGAGCTCCTGCTGCCCGGAGGAAGCTCTAGTCTCCACTGCTCAGGGGAAAATTCACCACTGATCTTGTGTACGCCCTTCTCTTACACCAGAGGTTGTTCCACTTCCTGCACCTGGCCATTACACCCACGAAAGGACAGAACCAACGCAGACTATTGAAGGATCCTTCGGTATCATCCACTGCCATCTTTCATAACTGCAGCGCTGGTAGAAATAGCATGAAAATAATTTCTTCCTCCTTCATAAAAAGGAGAGGAAATGTCTATACACTGCTTAGATGTATTTACCTTTATGCTTTAGTTTATAACATACATAAACATTCTCGTGTTACACCGTATAGCCCTTAGCTACAGCTTTTAAACCTCTTATTATCACCTCAACACCAGAATGTTTGGCAGCACCTAAAATATACAAAAATTGTCAGGGAATGGCTTCATGACAGTATCAGCATCCTATATTGATTCTTAAAAAGGTCTTAGTCATTAAAATTTTCATCTAGAATGTTACACTACATTTTCCTCCCATGTAGAAGCTAGCAATATTTTTATCACTTGATAGTGAGGTGATAACTTCAGTGTCAAGAGCTGAAATGACATATCAAATTGTTCCAAAGCAAGTGATTTTTTACCTTGCTTAATTTGTCCTTGGGCTGCATGACTTGAAATCGAAGGGGGTGCCTTCACTTTTGACATCTCCGGAGTGCCTGGCCTAGGCGGCCTAAACACAAAATATACACGAAGGGGGAGAAGAGGATAGGGGAACAGATGACAAAGGAAAAAAAAAGAACAGATTAAAGATATTGTGACTGAACAAACTGAAGAGCAACTCTATAAAAAGCAGTTGATTAGACACAAAGACTGTATCTCATTCACAATTCCTAGGAAAGGTTATTTTTTGGTGATAAAAAGTTCACCTGTATGTTTTGATTTATTTAGAACTTGACCTACCCTTTGTAAAAACTCTTTAAAAACAACAAGCACTAAAAAGGAGGACAAAAACGGCCTATCAGACCTACGGGTGCATACGTTCATACAAGTCCATGTTCTACTAGCGGTGTAAGTCACGTAGCTCCATTCAAAGCAGTAAGAGTTCTCCTGGCATAAAGAAATACTACATTCAAGAAAGAGGAACTACAGACAGCTCCATCTAGGTACCAAAGGTTTTCATGGCCATTTTGTACATCAAACCCCACAGTAAAACTAAACAAAATAAAATGCTGTATTAAAATAGAGACTCTGAAAGCAAGCTCTCACAACTTCAAGTGAATATCTGCCGTACCTTGTCGGCCCTTTCTTCATGTGGTCTCCGATGAAAGTTGCGTTGGTCATGCTCATCAGCGTGTTGGCCAACGAGATGACGGAGAGGAGGTGCTGAGTGGTGACGGCACGCGACACACCGTACGTCCCCTTTCCGAGCCCTTCCGTGATGGACATTTTCCTTCCCAACTCCACACCATCGTAGGGCGGTTTGCCCACAGGCTGATTGTAGCCAGGAAGCATCAGGGACATGTGGCCTCCTCTAGAGAGAAGGCCAAAGGACACTGAACAGTGTGGCTTAAGCATCCCAAGGCGATCAAGGCAAAGCTCATCTAGAACAGAATTCAGGCCCCAGGCATGAAGACAGGACATAAAAAGCTTTGCTGTATCCATGGTGAGATTATATTCTAATAGAGTTAATGGTTTAGATTTGCTAGAGCGATATTCTGGGTCACCGTCTTCTCTCCTCTGTCTTACCGATTCTTCATCCTCATCATCATCATCAAGAAGATGCTCTTTTATATTCTCTTTGATTGTTTCCTTGACCTGCTGGAAGAGGACAGCTGCTCGTTTACCAGTCAAAAAGGAGCCTCCTTTGTCAGAGCCACCAGAGGCTTTCTGTAAATTCTCCGGAGAAATGAGTGCAGTGTTGGGTCGGGAGGCCTCCTCGGTCAGCAGCTGAATTATCAGGGCTTCTACGTCAAAGAAGAGCACGTGTACATCTGGATCTGTTAGGTTAGTCTTTATAGCTTGAACCATCAGGGAGTTATGGGAATATTTGGGTAAATTCCCCTGAAAAAAGAAAAAAAAAGTTATCCAACTGAAATTTCAGAATTTTTTAACACTTTTCACAAAACTAATTCATAGATTTAGGAAGCTGTGGATGATCAAAGTTTGAAAACTCACATGGGTATAAAACATGTCATGATAAACGTTATGAAAACATCAGTGAAGAATTTTACAGCACTTTTCACAACATCAGGCATGTCAGACTGGTGATCAAGTGTTACACTCCTAAAATACAGAAGTTTCACTTACAGAAGTTTATCAGAGCTCTCTAGATAAGACAGAATGTCACATTTCTTTCTCATCAATTCTAAAAGATAATAGTTATACTCCAAGGAACAATAAAATGTCAATATTTTGTTATTAAAACACATTAAATATTTCATATTTGTTTACTGAAATATAGCTTCAGTTTATGCCACTGAAAAATAAGCTACTAATAAATTTGTCCAGGTATGCAATTAGTGTGTCACCTGTTCACTCCACTGCTTAAGTCCATCTTCTTCCTCCTTCCCTTCCTCACAAGGAAAAAAAAAACCAACCCACACACCACAGAGAAAGAAAGTTAAAATACTATGGGATAAAAGGTGAAAAAAGTCAGAAAAGGAGATTGGACAAAAGAACATTAACCGAAGTTTAAGTATTGTGAGAACTTCATTTTCTCCGTAACCAACACAAAATTATGCTCAAGTACAGTTTTTCCTCAAACAAGTGAAAGAGAGAATCTCTGAACAGAAATAAACTCTGTTCAAATGTAAGTAAAATATTCTTTTTCCTCGTTTACAATTTAATTAACAGCCAGAAAGACATAAGGTTGAATATTCAGGTCTGTTGCACAGAATTACAGAGTCGGAGCAGGAAAAGCCGGCAGGGGCAGCAGTTCCCGGGCTCAGTGAAGCACTCCCGACGCTTGTGTAGTCACTGCCCAAGTTAAACCCTGGGCTCAGCTCACAGCGAAGTCTCAGGGAGCCCCTAAAAACCACCACCCTATGCAAGTCTAAGAAAAACTGCAGGAGAAATGGCATCTTTGCCACAACTGATACAGGCTGAATGGCTTGTCCAGAAAACAGCAGCCTTCACCGAAAGTAGAATTAACCCCAAAGTTAAAGCAATACAGTCAAGGCTCTTATGCCTTTTCTCACCTCTAACTCAACAGCCTTAACATTAACTTTGAGGTTGGCAGTCACTAAAATTTCTGTTCCCTGGGGTCTTTTTTAAACCCCAAAAGCACATTTTACAGCAGGATAGTTATTTAGAAATTATCAAGGCTTGCAGTTTTTATGTATACACTGTATGTATATTTACAAACAGGTGTATGCACGTGTACACACACACACACTATGAATAGACACAGACTATACAAATAACTCACACACGCTCTATATATCCTGCAAAAGTTTGAGCATTCTGTATAAATACAGAGATTCCCAGTGGGTTTTGCCCTATTCTCTAGACATCCTTCCTTCTCTGACAGAGGCAATGCACGCACCTTCCGAAGCCTGGAATACCCCGGCTCACGGCGGGGGGTCACCACTGAAAATCTGCTGAGCTGTAAAACGACATGATTTCTACCAACACCCAGTATCTTGCATTTTTCAACCCTTTTCATTCTACTTCTGAACACTAACAAATGTATTTATGACTAGGAATCACAGCGACAGATGTGTGTTCTATTTACCATCTTACAGTTGGGAAACTGCACGTGCATACGTACCATTTATTTTCTCTCAAGGACTTTTTTCAAGACAGTAAGCACTTCGAGTCCTACAACCACTTGGCTGCTTTCAGTTTTGTACAAATATCATAGCACTTGTTTGAAAACTGAAGTGATTTTTATATATTCCTTTTCCATTATAGCTGTAAAGACCCCCAAAATGCTGTTGGCATGGAAAAATATAATATCCACCACATCACGTTCAATTACTGTTCCAGTGGATGAACCTGGCTTTGAAATAAGTGTATTATTTTAATTCTCAAGGTTCTCATTCACACCGATTTGTCTCTCCCAAAGCACTCTGCTTTTTCTGTGGCTATTCGTTACTGTATATCCCTGAAGAGTGCAAGATTGCTTTTCATAGTAAAAAACTTTCCTCTGAAAAACTGCCCTTTCCAAAGTTTTACATCAGCTTTATGTTTACAAACTGATCTGTCCCAAAGAGGCTCCAGTAGCCTGACCTGCCGTCGAGAGCAGCTGCTGATCCAGCTGCAGCTTCTTCACCATTCCCTTCTCACTGCCACTTTGGAGGAACTCAGGAGTAACCTCTCCCTTTGACTGGCTCGCGGCAAGAGGCCCAGGGGAAAAAAAACAGAGTAAGAAACCACTCCTGTAATGCTGTCTAAACAGAATATGCACAAAGGGTGTTTCTCTAAAGCAACCCAGTGTATTAGTCTGATTTGTTATTGTAATCTTCATTTTTCTACCACAGTAAATACTTCAATTTGCAGACTCTTGATTTAAGGCTGCTAATATTTCGCTTCGTTAGAATGAATACCCGTGTATATTTTAGTGCGTGGTGTTGCAGTGGAGGAGACCAAGTATAGTTATTGGTTTGCTTGCTGCACACACTAGTTCCTGCTCACGTTCAGAGGATGATGCTCAAGAAATGCACCTAAATATTTTACAGCATTCCAACGCACTCATTTTGTAACAAACAAGCCAGAGACAAAGGCACACATGCACGCAGTGCAATATTCAAAACATACAAAAGCCTCTCCAACAACGAAACGCAGACCCGGCAAAATCTTCAATACCATCTGCTGTTCCTCTAGAATCAGATCATTTTTAATTTCTGTCTTTCCTCAAGTTAAAATCCATTTCACTTATGTAACAAGGTGAAGGCACTTGCCAGAAGGAAAATTCACATTTGGTCACAGGGATTATGAAAGAAAAATTAAACGGAGACCATCCTCCTCACTCCCTGCTCTTACGTTTCTTGGGCCTAACGTGATCAGCCCTGCAGCACACAGCCACGTTCTGCTCCTTGCCCCGGGGTCAGCTCGGAGAATGAGTACACTGTGCTTAGTAAAGAGATTTGCCATGAGAAGCAAATAGTGGATAATTTAGACCAGAATAGAAATAATTAAATGTCAATAAATATTGTTCTATAGTGTGCTGATTTAGTCACGTGTTCCTTATTTGTTTTTAAAAAAATTAGGTATTTTCTCAGAATGTAATACAGATAACTTCTTATTAAGTGGTCTCTGGTAACGGTCCCGATGGTAAAATGAAAAGCAATGCTCTAACCCAAACGTTTGCTCGACTAACGACCGCTGACCTGCGGTACAGCTCACGCTTTGCACTCCCAGCCCGCGGGGCAGCGGCAGGGTGGTGGTGGTGGTGGAAGGAAGGTGCTCTGAGTGCTGGATCCTTCCCGGGGAACAGGGCGCTGGGTGCCCGCGGGCAGAGCGGTGCTGCGCTCTGCTGGCCACCGCCCGGCTGCCGGCAAAAGCCAAAGGAAACCAAAGGCCAGAACACGGGCCCTTCCGCTCTGGACTCGGGTGACGCTTCTGAGCGGCATCGATGGACTGAACACATCCAACACCCGTCTACTCCCACAGGGCTGAGGAAAAAACGTGTGCCAAGCGGTAGAGTACTGGAATCCCTGCTGGGAGCGAGGGGAAGCAGGTCACAACCAGAGGGAAGGCTGGTGGCCCTCCCGCCCCAGCCCTGCCCAAAGCAGCAGCCACCACAGCCAGTTGCTCAGGGCGAGGAAAGCCTCTCACACCCTTCCCTAATACCCAACTCAAAGGATACTCTTCCCAGTCTCCTTCAAGGCAATTTTGCACTGCCTTCTATTAATCTTTAACAGAAAGATAAAAATTTAAAAGTCAGGGCTCATACTCCTTCTGTGACAAAGTTCACAGAACCCTCACAAGATCAGGACTCACCTCTTCTCTGTATTTGGCCCACACAAAAACGCACGATGCCCAAGAGGAAGCTCTTCCTTCGCACTCTGCTCCCAGCATCTGCACTGACATGCCACTGAGCCCACCAGCTAAACTGCCATCGACAGTTAAGCCTGTTTCTAAAATTCCCCGTTTGCTTTTTTGCTCCATCTCTACCATCTCTGCAACGTGATGCTGTTCGCTGCCTGCTAGTCTTCGCAACGGGCAGTCCAAATCCATCAGACTGAGTAAGAATTAGGCACATTAAAATTACCAGGATACTCAGAACTCTCGCACCATTCTATCCCCCATACTGAAGTTCCTTAATTTTTTTTTTTTTTTTACACTGTACTAGCTTTTCTTGGGATACGTGCCATATTGTGCTGTATTTGCTCTTCAGAATAATAAAGTTAATGCTAAAAATGTCAAAATTAACTCTTTATACAATTTACAACCCCAGTTATTTCTTATTGCAAGATAGCAATTCGGAAGGGAGCTCATTACTAGTTGTTAAAAAAGAAACTTCCCCACACCTCAAAATATTTAAGGTGCTTCCAGTTTGTGTGATAATAACCAGGACAGAGAAGAATCCTCCCCTGACAGCAGAGGCCAACGTGCAGGCTCACTCTAACACTGAGCCACTCTTACCATCATGGTATTATCAGAGGTCTGCTTGCCAGAGGTGGCGACAGGAGCATTTCCTTGTAGCTCAGGTTGGTAAGTAGCCTGCTGTTGTGCTCAGGAGCAGCCCTAGAAACTCTAATTTTGGGTCTAAAGGAACACACATGAACATGCCATGCTCCCTCCCTCCATAGACACACAGCGCTCAGGAAGGACTTAATGAACACCTCTAACAAGTTACTACAGACAGCTCCATTTGAATTCATCGCTTGAATCATAAAACATAAGTTAAAAAGTCCTTAAACATTAAGCATCAAAATATTTAAGAATCAACTACGCCTATTAATATCTTCTACCATTAAACACTTCAAATCTTTCAAACTGTAATTAATTTTCAGCGTTTAAGTTACTTTGGCTCCATTTATATCTATTTGTACATATATTTCAGTAATACTTTTTCTGAACTGTCCCACAGCAACAATTACCAAAATAAAATCAAGCTCTAGCTCCACCTTTAGCAAGATCTCCAGGAACGTATCAAGCGTGTCCAACATGGGGGAAGAGGGAAAAACCCAGATCCACCCCGACTCTGTTCCTCCAAGCTAGCATAAAATGAAAAGGGGGAGACTTGCTGCTGACGGACACGGATCGCAGGCTGGTTCCTTGTCTACACATCAAGGCTACAAATTAACAGAACGCAGACAATCGAGCAAGTATTCCAGATTCTATGAAATGCCGCTAAATCCAGATTTTAAATAAACTCAACCTGAAAAAAAACCCCACCAACAGCAGAATGCCCCCTGAGGTGGGAGGCAGCATCGTGAACGGTAACATAAAGTGGGGAACAACGTCCAGAGAGAGATGGAAGGGGTTGTGTTGGCTGATGTTAAAAATATGTTCCTACCTATCTAGAGAGGGGTTTATTTGGGGCGTAACTGCTGTTCTTACTGAACTTAGAGAAGACGACAGTGAAAGCAATGCAGAGTTAGACAGTGAAGAGGGAGTTTAAAGGCTCCAGCAAGGAAAAGCACTACCACTGAAAGCACAAAATAGAAAAAATGTAAATGAAATGTTTTCTTAAGATGTAACTCTAAATAAGAGCACCTGCACTGGAAACTGCACAGTGAGGCTGAAGAAGGCTGATACTTTTTGTTCAAGGGAAGTGAACTCCCAGGACTGACCCAAGGCTGGGGGAAAAGCTGGTTTAGGTTTTTCTATCAAAATTTCAGAGAACCTTTCAGTTACAACAGTGAAGACTTCCCATATTTTACTCAGTTATTTATGGAAACACATGTTTTGGGTCCTGCATTAAAACAGACAAAGTGAAACACAGCTTACCTTGTCAGAGGCTTCAGAAGCGAGCAGGTTGGTGGCCAGAGTCTGTAGTTTCTGGTGGGCCACGTTTTTCAGCGCAGCCAGACTGCGCCTGGTCATGGCCTGCTTCAGGTTGACAGCGGGATGGCTGAGGGAGTCCACAGCCGCCGGGACTGCCTCGTCACAGGCATTCAGGATCTCCACCGCCGTGATTCCCATCACGCACCGGTCCAGCGCACCTGCGAGTGTTTTCAAAAGCAGGAGTTTAGCAGGAACAATTCAGGATGTCCAAAACAGCACAAGCACAACAACGGACAAAAATAATTTAACACCGCAGGATGCAACGCCTAAAACTTTTTGTTGTGGTAACAGCTATTTTTAGAACCGATATTCCTATCGGGATGGAATTTTCTTAAGTTTCCATGAAGCTGAAGTATGTAAGGAAAAAACACACTAACAAAAATCAAGACAAGCTTAAACCACCCACCACATGATTCTGTCCTGAACAGAGAGCAGTGTCTGCAGTTGCTCAGCATTCTCAGAGGAAGGCTGTTTGCAATCATTTTGCATTCCCTCTCCCACCCCACTACCTGTGTGGATTAAGTTTTCCACGATGGATCTCAGGTTCCTCTTTGTTTCCTACGGCTTCAGTAAAAAAACTTCTCATCTAGTTTACACAATAAGCTGAAAATAATATTCAGGCATTATTGCAGGTTTGTGGTTTTTTCCCCCTGAAGTGAGCTAAGGAGTTAGAAGGTAATTACATAGGACGTGTATCTTGATGCATTTTTTCCTCGCTTTCTCCCTTCCAAATATCACAAAATTTTCTATAGCAAAGCTGGTTTTATTTTATGCCTTGTTGCCCATTCCATTAAGGCTCATTTTTAGTTTCTTTTAATGTGTTAGTCCCTTTTAAAAAAACCCAAAGCCAACCTAATAACAAAACAACACAAAACCCCTGACAAACACTTCCTTGACTCTGCAGATGAGGCAGCTATTGTAGATTCAAGGTGCTGCCCTCCCACGCCAAGCTTTCAAGAAAATTGCCAAGGAAGCACGGCCACTAATGAACTGCGAGGACACTACGTGTGCAGCCAACATTTTAACTGTCTCTCTAAAGATAACTAGGAAAACATTTAAGGGGATGATAGCCACAGCAAGCTATGCTTCTCCAAATCTGAATTAGTTATGCCAAATACTAAAATATGTGTTTAACAAAAGCTTACATAGTCTACAAATTTTGGGAACATGTGGAGTGTTAAATTTCCAAACACAGATGTGCAAAAAACCCCACCTTTAACTCTTCTCTCGGATGCAACTTATACAGAAGTATAACCAAATATATGTATTTAAGAAATGGTTTAATCAACGTCTTTGAGCTTAACCTTACCAGTATCCATCTGCCAGACGTACACAGACCCATCTGAACATCCTACCACCAGATAGTCATCGGAAGGCCTCCATTTTATTACTTGAATAGGGAAAAGGTGACGGGATGCCAGCATGATGCACTTTTTCTCCCGCAGACTCAGAAGACCTACGGAGTGATCACTGGCAACAGAGCAAATACAGTGCTGGACCCTTGCCTAATAAAAGAAGGAAGAAAAGGAAAAGGAAGAAAAGAAATCTTAATCATAATGCAAAGAATTTGCATTTAATAATCTCTTCTTCACTGGACTAAGCATGGTGATCAACAAGGTATTTTAAAAACAAAAATCAGGCACATCAGTCTATGGCTGAACTCACTGAGGTCACTAGAAACAGAATTGCACTTCCAGAAATTCTCTTGAATTCAACCTCTTGCACATCACAAAGAGCAAACAGGTACTAGAACCTGCTTGTTGAGCGAAAAAGAAGCCACAGTTTTCAAGTAAATCAATGTCATTTTGTTCATTAAATTCTACCTACTCATCCAAGTTATGACAGACGAAATTGCCTTTAAGACCCGTGGGCTAACGTGGGGAACGCTGGCTTATCGCATTCGCAAACACCATCAGGGCAGAGAGCGCTTCCACGTCGTGGAAATCCTCTCCCACTGTTCATGCTGGGTATCATAAAACACCAAGCACTTCCCTAGCTAGCTGGGTTTTAATATCCACCTTTTCTGCTATTTTTAATCAATCACTTATGTAGCTAAAACATGATGTGAACAAAACTAAGATTAACAGAAGAATTAAGCCCTTTTTAAGCGTCTGCAAGAGTTATACACCAGGTCAGTGGTACCTCTTCAGCATTTCATGATACAGTCACATTCCTCAAGGAGGATTTGAGCAGCTCTACCATTTACAGAAAGCGTGAGACAGGTTATCAGATGTATTATGTAAAACTTACGCTACAGTTTTCTGGTGGAACTAGAAGCTGTGTAATTTCTCCACCATGTACACAGAAGATATGTTTCATCTCTCCAGAAAATATATCCCATATGATGACTGAGAAATCCACACCACCTGAGATCAAATACCTTTGATCGTAACGAGAAGAAACCTGATGAGGATACAGTAAACATGTAATTTTGTTTCGATGGCCTCGGAGAGTCCGGTGAGGTGGCCAACCTGGGAAATTGGGTAAGGGGTGAAAGGGAGAAAAGGAAAAAAAAAAAAAAAGAGACAGAAAAAAAATAATTCAATTCAATGGAACAGTTAACAATCCAAAACACTGTTTTTGATAAAGAAAAATACAGACATACTGCAATTTTTGACAGAAGTTCTTACAGAGTTAGCGCTGCCTTTTTTTAAAGTGTTCATAATTTTTTTTTTACTGGACAAGGACTGAATAATTCCTTTTGTCTTGCTGTACAATCTCACTTTAAAGTAATTAAGCTGTTTTAAAACAGGCCCTCCCCCCAAAAAATACCAGAAAAAAAAAATAACCTAAAAGGCCAAAGAGGTGAAAAAAATAAATTCCTTTCCCCAAACCTGAATGCATCCAAGGTTATAGCCAAAAGGACCCATACCAGGAAAATTGCATAATCTTACTCTGCCCTGGCCGCAGTGACGTGCAAGTCCACAGCCTTTGGTGCTTGTGCAGAACAGGTTAATGACATCAAATTTAAATTGTGAAAGGAAAATGATTTTTGTAAACACAGAGCAAGAATGGCGAGTCTTCTGTTCACTGAGATCAGACACATCAGTGAAATCATTCTCATTCTAACCTTTAACTATCGCAAATAATGCTTCAAAAAACTGTCTTTTTAGATGGCAAATTTGACAAAATGGGCCCAGTAAATTAAATACCAGAATCGAGTGTTCTGTGCAACACCTGCAGCACGTAGTGGAACTTCCTTCCTCTACATGATTAGGCTTTCTAGCAAGCACAGCAAACCTTACACGGAATACACACAGGTACTTCTGGATTTTTATGAGGGTACAAATCACCAGCGTTTATTTATGGAATAGTGCATCAATTTCAAGGCAATCCAACTTCACGTTAAGAAAAAAAATCATTTTTCTATGAAGTTATATAAAGCAGATCAGTTATATAGAGGAAACAGTTCAACCAACAGCCTTGTATGTAACTGTCAAGCTCATAGCTGTATTTACAGAAAAATATTTACATGTCTTAATTCTCAGCACTTAAAAATCAAAACCTAAATATTTGTTCTGCAACTGTGATCACAGAAGTATAAAAACAACATTATCTGGAACCAAAATATACAACAGCAGGCCAAGGTTTAACCCTCAACTAAGGCCACAACAGCCAGAGAGGGGAGCTGTCAGACGTGCTGTTTTCCCAAGGAGATCCTCCCGCACATCTTTGCTACTTGTCTCAAAAACCCTGGAGAAATATCCCAGGTTTCCTGGTGAAGGGAGCCCCCAGACTGATGCAAACCAGCCACAGTTCATTTATGATTTAGGTGTCTCATTACATAATAGAAGTTCAGAATTGTTAAGAACATGGTTATGTGATTCCTGCCTGCAAAACGACTTGACGCTCACTCGGTGAGATTATTTCTTACTTCAGTCTATCTCGTGACAGGCACACACTAACCCAGCTGGGCTTTTCCAAAGCTTAGCTGCATACCTCTCCTGAGCATATGCTCCCCTTGCAGCAGCTGAACTATAGCCGTTTGTGTGGCTGGCACAATAACAATGCTCCCGTCCTCGCGGCCACAAACCAAACGCCCGTGGGCGGGGATGTACACACTGGCCGTGACTTTAAGTGGCTCATTGATGTTTGGTATCAGGCTTAGTTGGTCTATAATCCCAGCAGGGCGAGGAGTAAGTTTATCAAAAGCTTCCTGGAGGGATATTGAAGTGGTTGTTTGCAGTCCTGTTTCAAAAGAGAAAGAGGAAGGGGTGAGGCGGGAGGTGAATTAAAAAAAAAGTAAAAAAAATGAACAGAAAGTAGGAATGCTTTTCTAAGACAAGTTCATGTTATAGCACTCTGAACAATGTAAAAGGTACATACTGGAGATTAATTTACTGACTACGTAGAGTGAAGCTGCCACAACACATGGAAACAACACTGCTGGACTCAATCTTAAAGGTCATTTCCAGCCTAAATGATGCCATGATTCTAATATATGGGAGAACTGGAACAGTGTATGATTTGAGCTACAGGAGGAAGTTACACAGGCAGACAGCAACAACTGTAGCTAGTAACTAGAAAAAAAGCAGTTAATACCTGAAAAATATTCAGAGTAAATTAAGATTTTTATCATATATGAAAAAAAATGAATCACTATAACTCTTAGAAGCAGCTAACAATTCAAAAAAACCACCTCATGGGTTTGTAGGAGAAGCAGCAGTGCTTTATCCAGCAGCAAAACACTTAAGGAAAAAAAATAGAGATGTCCACTAAAAGACCTGGCAACGGGAGCGTTAATTAGGAATACCTTTAGCACTGTCTTGTTGTTCAAGAGTATCAGGCACACTCCAAATACAGAGTCTCCCGGAAGAGTCTCCCTGGATTAACAGTTTATAGGAAGACTCCCTGCGTCCATAGAAGAATCGAGTAACCGGAGGACATATGAGTAGCTGTTAAAAAGATTAAGTTAACAACTTCAGAACACACACAAACCACGTAGTACCCTCAAAATTTACCTTCCCCACAACCCACCGTATCTTTTAAAAGCAGGATAAAAACTAGCTACTTTGTTTTATCTTTCTTACAGGAAAAAGTATATATAGAGCAATACAAATTGCTAGTTACAAAACAAGTCACAGGTGTAAGGGAGAGGAAAAATGATTTTTACATATATTTGGTTTTGTTCTAAATATATTCATATTGAGAATATTTTTATATGTATTTTAAAATTGTTAACATTCTAACTGCAGTGGTGAGCTTAAGTTACACTCCTCAGTAAGGAACATGGTCCACAAGAGAAGCAAAAAAATTGTAGTGTTGATTGACAACGTAAAGAGAAAAAAATCAAGTATATAAATGTTTCAATGTCCGCTGGCAACAGATTAAATGGTCAAGATAAAAACCCCAGGATTCTTACAATAGTTTTGTAATAACAGCACTTGTTCATCAGTTACACCTAGTAGTACAGGTGTAAGTACCAGCTATACCATGCAGCAGCCTTAGATATACTAGAGCAGATACAGTTCACAGCACAATATAAAAACAAAGTACAGCTCAGAGAGAACTTTGGCCTATAAAATTGGAATTTCTTTACAAGGATTTAAGCTTTCAAATTCCAAGTCGTGATTCTAAAAGCTCTTGCTCAGTTATTGCCTAATCATCACGCACACCACGACTTGGCTTCTAATTCTCCTGGCATTGATGAATAATAAACTGTTAGTATATAGGAACTAAAGATTCACTTGCCCAGAGACTAATCTCTGCATTTATCTGAAAACCAACAAGAACTAAATGAAACAGCAGGGATATTGCATCTGTTCTCCTCTTAAGTGTCTACTTTCTCTAGGAAAAGAAGAAATCCTGGAGGTCTACTTTGAAAGAGAAGGATTGTTCATGACGTATGCATGCTTCAACTCTCTAAAAGAGAAATGCAGTCTGTAAAAGAAACACCCCCAAAAATTTTACCTGTTTATCTGCTCTGTCCAACACACTGTACAATAAAGGTGGAATTAAATTTTCTACTGCTTTCCCCACATCTCTGCGAAATGAATCGCTAGCTGGTAGACAGCTGGGTTTAAGAACAAAGAGACAAGAATAAAATAATATTACTAGAGAGGCATTACTACATCCCTAGCTAACTAAATACTAAGCAAAAGCAAGCCCCACGCCCATAAACATTACATTTTTCAATTGTTAATACAGCGTATAGAAGATCATTACTCTAACTTTAATGTACAGGGTATGCTTTGTCAATTTATGGCTGAAAAATGTGTCCAGCTCAGTTCCCCAACATGTTCAGAACTGGAGGAAAAAAGAATGAAGGAAGCCTGGCTTTAGATCTGCTTTGGAGTGCAACACATTTGGCCTCAGACCCAGGAGCAAAACACACCAAAGCCAAGGATTCCTCCAGCAGATCACCAGAACGACCTGCTCACATGCTTATGCTCTGATCACGTCAGAGTGACACATTCTCATACGATTTGTGAGAATGTTCAAGGATCTCCAAGATAAAACTGTCTCTCTATCCAGAACAAAGAGATGTTCGCATGTCATGAAGATGTCACAAGAAAACTAGCGAAGTTTTTTTATTCTACTTTTGTTATTCTGCATTTATTTAACCTTTTTGATACCTAGTGCACAAACTCAGCTGTTGGTGCCTTCCCTTAGTGTGCTGAAAGAGTATTCTGTTACAATAATACAATCATCATTTACATTCTACTCCATAGAGCAAAATCTTATTTCTTCCTTATTTGGACCTTGTTAGGGACATACTTAAACTATATTTTAATTTATGGCACTTGTTCAACAGCAACATGCACCTGTTTCATCACACAGCTCCATTTGAAAGTGAAAAGGAGTTAGTGTAATATCAGAAAATAGTGAAGCAATCCTGGCTGAGGCAATCTGAATCACTGAGCATCGCTTCAACACGATACATTTAGGGGACACACTTTAAAATATGCTCATGCAATACTACTTTCTTTAAAATCCATATGATTTTGTAACAAAAGCCAAAAATATTCAATATTGTTTCAAAGTTTCTCATGTTTTTATCTCAAAAAAAAAAAAAAAAATCAAGAAACAGTATTTCATTGTTGACCACCTGGCTGGTAATTTATATATGAAACTTTGTCCATCTTCTGTCCATACAATCACTTTATCAGCTGACACAAAGTCCCCACCCGTCCAGGTCTGATCATTTTCACCAGGGACTGAACATAAGAGGGAATAATCTCCAGCATCAAAAACCTGAAAAGAAACAGAAAACTCTGTCGTTAACCCATGACAGATTAAAACGCCCAGACAACAGTTAATTCCACTTTCAATACAGACACATTAAAAGGACTTAGAGTATCTTGATCCAAATTTCTTACTGGTGGTTTAATTAAATGAGCTTCTAGAGTGAAAAGCAGGCAGTGGTGCTCAGCTCGCTTGCCTTACCCTCCAGTATCTGGAACACACTACCAGCAAGGACCGCTGGGTGAACCCACAGAAGGAAATGCTTTGACAGTTCTGACAATAAATAGGTTTTGACTCCTCTTCAAATACTGGTGTTGTATCCTAAAAAACAAACAAAACCAACATTGAATTAACTGCATTTTAGTTAAAATTATCAATCTGAAATTAAATAGAGCTATTAGTTCCATAATAACGTCTTCAAAAAAGGCATTTCTTGATGGTTTTAAATTTGCTCGAGTCATGAGCTTGTCAATGTTTCTGTAAATTTTAACTGAAATAAACAGATATTTTATTTTGATACTCCTACGGGTATATTGTATCCCAACTTTCCTGTGATACAGTCCAGTCCGCAGACTCATCTGCGAGGGCAGCCACTTCGACCAGTTCCACAGGGCTCTTCGCTCTCATAAAAACCAACCTTATCGGGAGAGCACAGAGAAACTCTGGACAGCCAGGCAGTTAAGGCAGAAGTGGGGACTTGGATGTCCTCGATCTTTACTCTGTTACAGATCTCTGCGGCAAGACAGAGATATTCATATTTCCTGAAATATTATTTCCTCATCTTCAAGATGGGGAATAAGCATTCTGTCCTACACAGAAAGCATTTAAGTACTCAGACAGTGTGCCAGCAACCAGCATCTGAAACAGAGCAACACCCAGATGGAAATCAGATAACAAGAAAACACCCAGCCGATTTTTCTTGCTCAAATTGAACTCAGGAACAAGACAGAGACCATGTGATGGAAGAATGACTACGCTGGTTTTTAAGACGCCAGATGGCCAACTTCTAAGGAAAAACCAAAACACTTGTAGCCGTTCTTATTCTATTATTCCTCATAAGAAGATCTGCAAGAGCATGTGGTATCCTCTTTGTCACTTAAGTCTAACAAATTCCCCAGCTGGATAGATCAGCAGGGCCTATTTAGTATCCTCACTGCTGACAAACTACCTGGCATCCAGACAGCCCGCTGAAAGCAAGCAGGGTCAGCTCACATTTCACCCTCTCAGGGTTCCCCCCATCCCAAACAGACAAGGCTGTGATAAGCTCCTGCTTAGTTATGTCTTTGTGCTTCTTATTTTCATAACAGCCAACACTCGTCACTGCTCAGAGCAGCCTTTTCTTTAAGTGTGACTGTTAAATGTGATGTTAGCCAAAACATTACCAGCTGCACGACAAGGCTTTCAGAAAATGCTTTGAGAGCAAACCTAACCTCATCAGGTTTGAAACTGAAAACAAAAAACCATGAATACCACTGTCCCCTGACGGGGTCAAAAGCAAGGAATTCCATTATACTGGTCCTCCAAGCTAATGCAAACTGTGCTGCTTCTGCATTAGAATATTCTGGAAATAAACAGTAATAGTAATATAGTACAATATAGTAAAACTATAATGAAAGAAATTTAAAAATTAAGTACAGCTATTTTAAGAGCGTAAGAAAAGCAGCTGGAGAACTTAATCTTAAAAAAATTAAGTATTGGGATAAAGTCATTTCTATAACACCACCACCATATTAAAAGACACAAACTTCCTATCAGTACAGGGCAAGCTTTAACTCTGCGATTGCTTTCTTTTATCTGTACTATACAGAGTAAACACATATTTATAGCATCACCTTTCAACTACTGAGTACTTACACTACAAGCTCTTGCATATAACAGTTTTGCCTGCGCCGAGTAAAGTTACACATGCAGTACAGCACCCGTATCAGCTTGGGAAGTTAAACATTACTCTAACAACCTTTGTTACTGAATTCCCTTTGGAACTCAAGACTCCTGTGGAATGTAGCACAAGATGACTTAGAGTGAAAGAAGAGGGCTTTTAAAGAGGGAAAAATTAGAAGAAAGTGTTTATTAACAAGAATATTTGTATATTAACACAAATCATTACCCGGTATAAAAAAAATTTGTAGAAATTGGAGACTATCCTACTCTTTAATTTTGAAAATAAGTTCTCTGAGTCAAACATAAGAAAGATTAGGGGTTCTGCTGGTAACTTGAAGAATTAGTAAAGCAAAATTAAGGAAGTTGATTTTCAAATGGCAAAGAAGAAAAAACCATAATATCATTAGGTAGCTGGAAGAACAGGAAACAGCACTAATAGAAGTTCTCCCTTCATCACAACAGGAAATCTCATTAATTCAGAAGCCTTTGTTTACCTGCATCCGACTAACTTCAGAGGTTATTATCCATACTTTGAGGATGCCAGTCACTGAAACGGCGACAACAGTGTCCTCTGGGGAAACACAAACATCAGGCTGGTAAGTACAAGGATGTCTTCATTTTGTTGCACACTGGTGTGTTTCTGAGTACAAAAATATACTGAAAGTACCTCAACATTAAAAGTTTACAAAACATTCCTGAAGCGTTTGCTTCAAAATCAAACGTTTATTTGCAAAGTAGCATTTCAGACACAGATTCCACGGGTTTGCGTTTACACCGCTGAGTTAATACTCGGGGCTCAAATTAAATGTGGGGAGGGATGCGACACTGTTTCTAGTAGTGCTATTGGACATTGCAAAGTTACTCCAGTGGAGTTCTTACCTTCACAAAAACCAAAGTATCTCTGGTGCTCCTCAAACTTTATAGACATCCCTGTTTCTACCAGACAAGTCTGGTGCAACACCAAAATCCAAGGGGTAACTTCTTGATCACAATATAAAAACAATTACAAACCAGAAAATAAAATTAAAGGCAGCATCAGGAAACACTTCACACTGGAGTTCACTTCCAGTTGTTCCAGCAACTTAGATGTTGTGGGCACAGCAATTGAGCGTAGCAAATTAACACGAACTATCAGAGCAACACAGATGTGTGGGCAGGTATCGCTTCAAACCCTGTCAACAACACGAGCCTGCTCACAGACCTCTCTGCTAAACTGACTTTCATCACTTCTACAAGTTCCTCCCTCCACAGTCTTCAGGTTTTTTAATCCTATTGTGTCCTTTAATCAGCACGTTCCTTAAACGCCCCTCCTACAACAGTAGCTTTGAAAACGTTACGACAGCGCTTTTTATAAAGCTACTAATCACAAGAAATACTCATAGTACATATATATCTTGTCAAAAATGACAACTTATAGCTTGCCAAATGATCCCGGTGTGTACTACACGCCACGTTAGCAACGCAGACGACAGCCCTGGCATTTAGAGAGCTTGCACCCCTTCCTTCAGCCTTGGGCCAGCCTGCAGGCTCGTGCTGCCCCAGTGCTCTCCAGAACTCCTTCTCAACTCTCAAGGAGAAAGCACGTTATCACCCTAGGGGAATACGCTTTTATTCAAAACAGAAAAATCACTCTTCCTGTAGGAAGGTTCCTTGTCCTTCAGGTTTCAGCACATGCACACTCTGAAGATGACAGAACTGAATCTATTTACCAGGTGAGCCTGGATCCTGCCGAGCGCACACACACAGCGAGATCTGGGGAGATTTTGGGTTCTGTTCATGCGAAAGCACTTACATTTTAGCCAGGGCCAAGGCTCGCATTTGATGGAACAGCAACAGAGACAATACTGTGTAGATCTTCATCTAGCTTCTTTTTCCAGGACTAGAAACAACCATGTATACCTTGCTTTATGGAAAGGTTAGTGCTTACTGGGTGTTGCCCGCTCTTGAAAAAGTTGAAAACAGTGTTTCTCTTACAGGCAGGCTAAGCCATAATAAAAGCAACAAAAATAATTACCTTGTGTTCTATTGGATCGAATGATAGTCATGGAGCTGATCCAGTCAGGAGATATCTTTGATAATAAAGAATAAAGAACTTCAAGGCTGGTGGCATCCATCACAAGAATTTCTGGATAATGTCCATGGCATAATAGTCTCCCTTCACGCTGAGTCCCAACCGTAAACTGATAGAACTAAATGGACATTAACAAAAGTACAGAAATTATACTCCATGTGAGACACTGACTACTTCATTTGAAATCAAAACCATAATTTCATAAACATATAGAATCATAGAATCATTCAGGTTGGAAAAGACCCTTGAGATCATCAAGTCCAACCATCAGCCCTACTCTAAAGTTCTCCCCTACATTTTAATTATTCCCCTATATTCTAATGCCTATGTTTGAGAATTGCCACTCTGCACTGACGAGGGGAGCCTTCTGCAGGGGCCCCTCTCCCTGTTTCCTTCCCAAGGCAATCCTCACCCTGCACACCCAGCTGCCATAGCTGACAGAAGCCTGCCTCAGCCTTCCCTGCTGAGGTCATCCTCACGCTCCCGCCTCCCCTGGCAGTACTCCTCCAGAAAATCTTCTCCTTTCCCTCCTTCCTTTCCAGCCTCTCTCGTTAATTATGATACATTTTTTCAAATGGTGAAGCACAGCACATATTTCCAGCTCCAGGGCATTTGATGATACAGCATTTATGAGATACTGCAGTACACATATAATGTCATTATTAAGCTTAAATAGAAATCAGCCTTATTTTGATAACTAATCTATAGCTATCCATGCTTTGCAATATGGAATAGGAGCTCTGAAACACACACAAAGTACTAACCTGTATGCCGGTGTGTGTACAGGCTAGTTTAGTAAACTCTATGCACCTCCCATCGTTCACATCCCACAGACACATCTCCCTGAAACACAGACGGCAGATTAAAACTACATGGAAAACATTTCAGTCTTCCAAAAGTCCAAAAACCATTTACATCGGGAGAAACTTAACCATTTGAACCATTTGTTAGTGACTTTATGGACTGTATTTAGATAAATGAAAGTCAAAATCAACTTGAATTTCCAGTCCATCTCAATCTACACAACCTCTTCTTTCCTACAAAGATAAGGGGGAACAAGTGAAATGTCAAGGTTCACCACACACGGTCAATATTAAATAAACACAAGTACCTAACTGAGAATTTCTCACTTCTCTCACAAATGTTTCAAGTCATTATGTACTGCTGCTGCATCCCCTAAGCCGTGCGAAGATGAGCCTGCCCTCCCCGCACCCGTGAGGATTCAGAAGGCAGCAGTGTCAGACGGCAGTGACCACGGCGGGTTTTCTGAGGGCCGGGCTGTTAGGAAGTGGAAGCCTCTCCCAGTACTCTTCAGCACTTCTAAGACCAAACTGAAAGTACTGAACAACAAATTATAAGTAGGACCAGTAGATACTTTTCTGACCTGCCTTATGAGCAAAGCTTACAGTTACCTGTATGAATTATTTCAAATTAGCAGCCATTCCCACCATTTACAGTATTTTTTAAAAAAAATTTACTTTTAAATTTTTATATTAAACTTCAATCAGAACAGAATCTGTCAGCTGTTTTCTCACCCTTTTCCCCCCCCTTTAGATCTAATATATAATTTCACAATGAAAACATATTTTGGTTCTAAATCCAAAAGAAAAGATTACTTAGGACTGAAATCAGTACAAGGAAATTCTAAGTGTTGACACATTCTACTCTCAACCTCCATGTCAAAAGATTATGTAGTCATATTGTTCCCCACCTTTTCCAGGTAAAAATCTTCTTTATTTTATTTGGATACATAACAGACCTATAGCTGGCCAGCTACATATACATAGGCAGAGGTTAAGACATTCCTTCCTGCATCAGAGTGGATCAAATTGGCCTCAGCCTGGAGGTCCATGTTCTGGCAAACAGCTTTTTAAAAACCAAGCAAATAAAAAACCCCCAGACTCAAACTTCTTTTTCCTTTTATAACCTTGTTTTGCGTAGGAGAAAGGTCTCGTCATTCAAACAGTAGGTTCTGTAGGTGAGTGAAAAAGCAACCCTCAAGAACAGACTGATGCTCTGGGAAGGAATACCTTTGCAAATACTTTCAGGTTAAATATTTTGCCTAATGAAAGACAACCGAGTTGGGAATGTTAACTTTTCAAAGCAAACTTTGACAAGGCAAAGCGGAAAGGTGTGTTTTAAAAACAAATTACAGACACATACCACATTAAGTCTAAGAGTGTGCAAAGTCTCCACTAGTTTAAGAAGGAATATTATGATGTGTAATTAGAACTTCTTTCCAAAATACTGTTACTCTGGAATAAAAGTAACTGTCTCCACAAAGAGAGCTAATGCATTTTAAACCTAGACCCCCCCTCAACACGTAGCGTTCCCTGTGCTGTTAAGACTCAAGGAAGATGCTGAAACCAGCAGCATTACGAGGGGCTGCCATCGGGCAGAGGTGAGGGGCAACCCATCGTGTTCAGTGCAAGTCCTCAGAGGAAGACGACTCATAACTGAAATGCTTGTGCCTCTACTTAGAAACTCAGAAGCTATTCCAGGCTCTTGGTAACAGCAGTAGTTACTCCAACTCCCAGAAACAAAACTAGGCTCATAATCTGGAAGAAGGAAACCTCCTGCCTTCCAGCTATCAGAAGAACAAATCCACGGCCCAAGGCCTTGCCTTCATACGACCAGCCAGCACACGAGCGTAGGTACAGCTCGCGGGGGCTGCCCTGGGCGCAGGGCCACCTTTGGGTGTCTGGATGTCTTTGCTGTCCGGCCTCAAAGAGCTCTGGAGAATTGGTTCAGTTGCTGTCCAGCCTTGAAGAGCCCTTGCGAAAGTGCTGGAAGGCGCCTGGGCAGGGCTCCCCGCCTCTGCCAGGCTGTTTAGGCTGGGCCCCCCTCCCCGTCCTGCTGGTTTGGCCATGCTGGGCCAGGGCCCAGCTCCCGACAGCCACTAACACCCAGGGGCATGAGGGAAAAGCTCTCCACAGCGGGAGGGGAACTGAATTCAGGTGGCAAAAGCTACGCATGAAATGGCAGCAGCACAAGGTATCAGCCAGCTGACAGTGCTCTCCCAGCAGAGGATGGCCCTGGCCTGTTACTAAAGATCAGCCTGAGGCAGAGGATGGGAAGGAGAAGAGGTGGGGTAAAACAACATGTGGGAGTTATCAGCAATAAAACTAGTTGGCCCCAAAGCGTTGGCCTGTGATTTATCAAATTGTAACTTTCAAATAAAATATACTTTGTACACTCACATTTTAGCCTAGATTTTGGGCTAATTTACAGAAAAGATACACAAAGTATGACCTTTTTTTCTTTAAATAACCCGACTGCAATCCCCATTAACGCCAACTGCATGACAAATCCTTTCCCCTTCCACCCTCTAAAGAGTTGCTCTGATTAGTAAATAAAACTGCTCAAAAAATAAAATGTATTTGCTGATATATTTTTTCTTAAGGATAAAAATCAAACACTGCAACAGAAATATAGATAAATTGTGTGACAGATTTCCAGGTTTTAAAACATGTATTAGGAACCGTTTCCTGCCAACAAGCTACGCTATAACTCAAGCTTGCTTTCACTCAAAAAACAGAAAAAGGAGCAAAATATGGATCTACTGTCAACTGAACTGACAAACTCACGCAAGCGGAAAGATGACAGCAGTGCCTCGACTGAAGGAAAAAACGTCACGCATCTCCTCGCCCACCTGAACGTAAACCCCAGCCAGCACTGCAGGTACTGCTCTCCACACAGCCCCGCGGCGTCCTGCCGCCCCCCACCGTACCGCAGACGCGAGGGGAAGCGGCCCAGGACCCCGAGCGCGTCCCTGCGCTCCTCTCAGCCACGAGTCCAACACTCCCACCACGCTCGGTGTCTGCAGCGGAGAAGTCCCCTCGTTTGGAGTAGCTATAGATGCTACACTCCGTCAAAAACACCGCGTATGTAACAGCCTGCGCCCTTCTCCACCCTCAATTTCCATTATTTAACAGATCTGCATAGTAATAAATCCTCTGCAAACTCACCCGCTCTCTGACGCGCTCACTATATACTGCTTTTCACTGGAAGCAGAGGCCTTTGATAAACAAGTAATTGAGGCTGTATGACCAAACAACAGAGCTCTGGGATTAATCTAGAATCAGGGAAAGAAAATGCGAAGTAAAACCAACATAGGCACCATTACTTAACCAGAATATACACATTCCAGATTTCCGTTTTATATATTAAATAAATATATATGTGTTAATATATATAGACACACACACATTTAATTAGCATAGCAGCAGATATATAATATTGAAATCAAGTTTGCACAGAATGCTGCTATAGTATATGGAAAAAAAGTTTCTACCTAATGCTGTAATGCTAATCTATGAAAAAATGCACTTTGCAAACACACGCTATCAATATTTTTAAATCATAAGCTGAATTTGGCACAATTTGAATGGAAAAAAAAAAATGTTGTACTGCAACAATAGTTCCCCCCCAATCAAGTATAGTTCACAACCTTATGTATTCATAAATAAGTTTATAAGTTTATATAAAGCCCATACATAGATTAAAGACAAAAAAGAAAACTGCCATTTATTTGTCCTTTCTAGAAAGAACTAGTTGCTTTCTCCCATTCTTTCTTTTTAAATTTACCAGACATAAACATAATTTACGGGGGTAACTCACAGACACTGAGATTTTTAGGTATTCAGTAACAGCTTTTCCTGAAGCATGCTGCTTTTTTTTTTTTTTTTGCAAGAAAGGATTGTTCTGCTATTGCATTCCAAGAGTTTTTAAAACTCTTTGTACCAAGGCAAACTGCGAGATCATATTCCAAAATAGACACTTGAAGATTTCAACTCCAGGGCAGCCACTGGCATAAAACAATCATTAACCTTCATCTCTGCTGCTAGCCTATTTTCTCTTACGCTTTTCATGGGGAAAAAAATGGTTGAATAAAATAACCTTAAAAAGTTCTTTAAGTACAGTCCTCTGATGACTGGAATCCATTTTCACAAAACAATATTAAGCAGCTAAAGTTGAAAGTCACAACTAGCTTAGAGCAGCTCCTGAAAAGAGGAAATAATTACTTAAACAAATTGCTGCAGGAGCAGCAACAAAGTTCAAGAGGAAAAAGCTCTCTTTCTAATCTGAAATATCCACTACGGGAAGTACGTCGTGTCGATCCAGGCCTTACAAGAAGGAGGAAGAGAGGACAAGTAGAAAGAACTGAAGACTGTCTGTAATATCGAAGAATAAAATCACACTGGCAACGAGATACGCACTTTAAACGCAAAGAAATTAAGCTTAGACTTTAGTCTTACCTCTAAATCTAGAGAAAGGTCCCAGAGGCATATCTGTCCATCGTGGCACCCCGTGACGATCATCGATGCGTCCTCCATGAGCAGCAGGGTGGATATGCAGTGCGTGGGGGCTTTATGGCCCCACAGGACGATAGGCAGAACGAGGCTGTTTCCTGCCATTTTGCTTTCACGCCTGTCAATTTAATCAAGAAAAGAAATATTATGGCTCAGCGGGTATGCCAGCCCTGCACTTCGCCTGTCCTTATCCTCATAGAAACTTAAAAAAATTAGTCTGAAGTGACTTCACAAACATTTTATACAAAAGGAACAGTCACCACATATGCCATTCTTAAATAAATTACAGTATACAAACTCTCCTCTCCTCGCATCAGGGAAAGCCTTCATCTTCATATATGGATTCAATAACGTTCTTGAAACAGTCACTTGAAAAATACAGCAAACTGTGGTAGTATTATAACTTTACGATTTTGATTTCTTACACATTTTGCAAAAGGCACTTTTCAAAGTGGCATTTCCCTACGCACACCAGTACTTTTGCTAAAAATCACTCTTTATACAGTAATTTTGAAGTAACAAATGCTTTAAGTCCCAGGGTGCAGCAGCTATCATACACCCAGTAGTAGAGTTCATCCCCCTTTGCAAAAGCAACAGCCCTTAGTCAAAAATAGGCTCTGGAGGTTCCTACAGACAACTATGCACTTCTCAAGAATACTGTTCTGTTAGAACAGTGTCATGCTGACGTAGCTTTTTTAAAATTTATATTTACGTTGGAGTATCTAGTACCCTGCGTTAGGTGAAATTAGAGGTGGAAAACCTTTTCAAGGTTAATGCCATTCCTTAATTCATACGCTGACTCTGATAGTTCATTCACCCTCACACACACGCATCTAAAAGAGGCTAACTAAACAAATAACAGCTAACTGAAAGTAGAAACAGCCGATTTAAAAGACACGTCAGTTATTCCTGTGACCCCTGCACCACCCACGGCATCACCTTTCCTTCAAGAAAAGCTGTGTTTTTATTTATTCTGCACAAAAGCTGACGCTCTCGTGTAATCCGGTCATTCTGATGCTGATGATCTTGCGACAGCTGACATAGAGAGCAACAACTGACCGCTCAGCTACTTAGACAGAAGCTTGTTGAACTACAGTAGCACTAGATGTGCTTATTTAATGTCTGAAGGTACTTTTGCTCACCATGATTTGCCACCTGAACAAGATTCTGGCCACTATCCAACAAGAAATCTTCATAGCAATACTTAATATCTTATAAATATATAGACACAAATAACATGGATAAATTTTTATACGTCACAAAGCCAAAATGTTCTTGGTGACTGGGAAACAGAACAACAAACACGTTTCAGTCATAATTTGAGAGAGAAAGACAACATCACAGAAACTGAAGTTGTAGTAATAGAAAAGTTAGGAGGGTTAGCACAAGCCTTAAACACCCAAACAAACCACTGTTTTTGTTAGCAACATTCTGAGCTTGCCAACCACTTAAAGTGTTTTTATTAAGTAGGATCCTTGAACCTGTGTTTGCTTGTACAGAGCCTGCCAACATATGGTCAGCTCTCCGGGGGGGCAAAGGCAGGTGCAAGCAGCAGCTCTGGGGGCTCCCTGCCTGCCTGCACCCCTGCCTGCACCTCTGCCTGCACCCCCTGCCCGCACCCAGAAACACCAGACAGTCCAGCACAGGAAAAGGAAACTAAATACAAGACTTTCTTTTGCTTTTCAGGTAACTGACCTCATGATCAGTTTGGGTATACTTCTGGGGTATATTCTGCATTTAATAAATAAAAATACTGGAACTTAAGTTGTGTTTTGATTGTACGAACGACAAGTTTATACCAGACATACATGAGATCTATTCCAGTTACTATTACGCTCTCAAAAACAACTGAAATATAGTAAATGTAGCCATCAAGCAGAGAAAGTATGTCAAGAATGACTGACATTTTCTTAACAGTCTCTGATTCTGGATCAGAGTTGTAGGAGTTACTCTATTCCACTCCAGTAAAAGTTTGAGTTATGGAAAGTCATTGCTTGGAGCATTTTGTGATAAATGAATGGCTGAAATGGTTGTGCCAAATAAGTAAGTGTTCCTTATGTACTAATTGTGGAGGTTTATATTCTGAAGCTACCACAGCTCAAACCAGAGCAGAATTTCTGATTTAGAGAACTATAAGCACACCAAACACGCAGAATTCACTGAAGAAATATTTTTAAAATGCCCA
The DNA here is from genome assembly GCF_031877795.1 of Strix aluco. Lineage (NCBI taxonomy): Eukaryota > Metazoa > Chordata > Aves > Strigiformes > Strigidae > Strix > Strix aluco. Next base: position 96,138,758 of record NC_133971.1, on the reverse strand, counting down.
TTTTCCTGTCTTTCCATAGATACACACATACTTCTCTAGCTTAAGCAATCCAGCAATACTTGCATTTGTTCCCAGATATGTAAACCTATTTTACAGCACTTCAGCAGAGGGAAGAAAATTCCGAATTCTGACAGAGGAAAAATAAAGGTCATCCTGAATCTAAGTAAGGTTCACTCCGACTCCACTTCCCCACTGCGATAAGCACAGTTCCCCTCCGTGTCCCCGCGATACTCCGACGAGGCAACGGCGATGGTTATAAGGAACTAACGAGCAATCGGGTCGAGTCATGCTGACCCGCTGCTGCCCAACCCCACACGCCCAACAACCCCACCTGCCCTTTTCTCAAAGGAAGCACAAGCACCAGCTCCAGACTTCCACGGGAGTTGCGGGAATTTAAGCAAATAATCTCCAGTTCCACTGAAAACTATCATGCAAGGTTCAGTGCCTCCCCTTTGAGACAAATTCAGACTTGACAGGAACGGAGGCAACAACAGAGATCTTGCCTGCACCAACCATGAGCTTGACCTTTTGATCCCACCTTACCCTGGCCATTCTGGGGGAACTCCCACACTTAAACCAGCGCTTTCTGCATCAAAAATACCTTCTACTTCAAAACACTGGGTTTTACTATACTACATGGAGTTCAACATAAAGTCATCTCTCATCTATATAAAAGTTACAATGCAATTGCTACAAGAAGGTAGTTTTTTATTAATTTTGACAAATGCTGCCTATACTCCTTGTAGCACCAACCTCTGCAGTCGGAGAAATCGAACATGATAGTGTGCATGGAAAAATGGGGGAAGGGAGAACAGCAAGAGCAGAACAATGAATAGCTAAGTATTACAAACTGTGAAACAGCTTACAGGGCCAGCGGGGTGTACCAAGCCTCAAAGTTCTGAAAAGCGAGAGATGTATTATGGTTCTTCACAAAACCTGTATCGTAAAACCAGTAATTTCACTTACCATGAAGTGCCATTTTATGCCAACTCTTCCTTCGCATCCAATTGGACTATCTTTATTAACAACTACTTATTTTAGTCAGAGTTGTTATTTAATGAACAAATATAAAGACCAACAATCAAGCATTTAAATCTACTGCAACATACTAAAAGCTACCCTGGAATAATTAGTTGCAAAAGGTGCCTGCAAATGGAGGGTTAATTGTTACGCAATGGATCAATTGTTCTATCTGGATGATCACAATACAGCACTGTAAAAGAACTTAATTTTTAAAAATATGGTGATCTCACTAAGAGCTATGATTCTAAAAATACTTAAGAGTGAAGTAACCATAAAAATATAGTGAAGAACAGAAATGAAGTGTTGAGATGTAATACAAAAAAATGCAATCGCAAACAACAACAAAAATCACCAAAACAAACAAAAATACCTATTTAACTCTTTTACCACCCAACTTTTGTAATGAAGTAAGATAAAGGACACACTAGGAAAGGTGGGGAGAGACGGAAATTTCTTTGCTTTAAATATATTAAAGCCCTCGAATATCAATCAAGGTACAACATTCTTTACAAACTGTTCTTCCCTCGCTACCTGCAAAAAGCTCCGTTTAGTAGCTCCGCTGCTGTGCACTAGAAGCACAAAACTGCCCCGATTAATCCCAAAAGATGCCACCACTGCAGCCCTGCAGGTAACCCCCGGAGCACCCCCTCACTCCAACTGGGAGGCAGCCCGGTTTAGCAGGGATCTCACAAGTACTTGTTTGGCCACACTTCCTCCAAGGATTTTTTTCATGACAGTAAATGGTATTTGATCATCGGAGTCATCTATGCAGCAAGTTTTAATGGATAATAAAGCAATCCACCAATAACTTCAGAGCTGAAAAAATCTAGGCGTAAAAACACTGATAAGCAACATCAAAATCTCTTCTCATTCCTTTCATTTCCTATTGCTCACAGTTCAGGGACCAAGTCACAGTATTTACATGTCACTTGATTGTTTCAGTGATGCAAACGGCTGCACTTTTGAATAAATACAGAAGCTCCCCTACCAGGGCACAAAATCGTTCCTTGAAATTTTGCAGTCAGTTTAATGCCCTTCCGAACTATTTATAAAAACTTTAAAATTGACAGCACTATAAACACATAAACTCAATTTTCAGAAGGAATGAATAGGATATTACAACACACAAAAGTATTAGCACATATAAGTAACCTAATATATATTTTCCATGCAGAAAAAACATGAGAGAAAGCACTGAAAACATTAACAGCAAAATACTCTCTAAAGGCTTACCGATATTCACAGTTCAAACCTTCAATCTAAGAGAAACCAAATTCTTAGAATATTTCATATCAACCCTTGGGAGAGAGAGAGCAAAAAGAAAAACTACCTCTTTCCTTCTAGTTTTTTATTATGGTACCGCAATGCCTTCATTAAAAACTTCATTTTCAGAAAGCACCACAAGTTCATTTTAACAGCTGAAGAATTCAGTCTACAAAGAACAACCCTCCTCTACCGTTGGCGAACACCAAATACATCCCCTGCAAAAACCAAAACTCACTTATTGTCTGTAAACAATCAATATTTTTTTTACATCAATGATGACAAACTACAGCAGCAAGTAAACACTGTACCGCTGACAAACGGTCACAAAGCAGGCAGTGAGTCATTACAAATGAAATCCCACATTCTAGTTACGTGTATCTTTCTAGAATAAACTATTTTTGCAGAAAAGGGAACTGGAACTTTGAACTGGAAAAAGGAGACATCAAACTGAGTAGAGTTCTTCCTGCTTAATGCCCCTCTGCCTCCCCTGGGATTGTTAATTTTTTCTCAATCACTTCCACAAGTGCCAGAGTCCCAGTTTCCTTCCCCCAAACACCCAGTAAGAGAGTGAGTTGGTGGTATTGTATGTATGTGGGGGTGTATGCGTGTATATAAATATATGTATGTATAAAAGCATACTTGTGGTTATTTTGCTTCCCTTCCAAATTACCTCTCTCAGACAGTAAATACACAGATGCAGGGATGTGGGAAAAGACCTGACAAAGTGGAACCTCTCTTTTTCGTCCTCTGCCCCACAACAAAGGATCTCATATTTGCTTTTTCCTACGGTGGGAGTTGCCATGTCAATCAGAGCATCGCTATCATTTGCGGCGCCTTCGGAACTTACTTCCACTCACACCTTTGGAGTCACAAAGCCCCTCGTCTTCAGTCCCTTCCCAAATCCTGACAGGCTCCCCTTGGTACCCCAAACCCATACCATCTCCCGCATTCCCTCTAAACACCACCAGCTCTTTGCACATCGCCCCCAGCAGATAACAGCTGCCATGTCTTTGAGGCGGTCCCAGAATAGTCCAGAGGAGCAGGTATGCTTCGCTAGATGCAATGACTAGAAAAATATAAAATAAATGTGGTTATTTTTTCCATTAACGCTGGAGCACCCCGACAGCCCTCCATGGGATCCCTCCAACATGCCGACGGTTTCCCCGCCCTGGGAAGCCGCCGACCGTCCGCAGTACTGCGGCGCAGCCTCGCAATCCTTCCTCTCCTGTTCCTGGCTACAGCCGTGCTCACACAGCCTGGCACACAAATCTCTTGGCCTCAAGGAGCTTCTCCCCCACCGGCACGCCCAGGTCCTTCTCCGCAAAGCTGCTGCCCAGCCCCTCGTGCCCCCAGCCACGTGCCATTTCAGATGCAGGACTCGCCACGGTCATCACCGCGACCTTCCGACCGCACAGAGCGGGCTCCCAGCCACATCCGTCACTGTCCGGCCCCACGGATTTTTATCTTCCCCGTGAAACCCAAAGCAGAAATGGCACTGAGTACCCTTTTCATGCTTTTGTTACTAGGTCTGCAACATCATCAAAATATGTCCGTGAGAGTTATGGACACATACATCTCAGTTGTGTTCTCTGTGCTTAAAGAGAAAGTGATTCTTTAGATTAGCAGATGATCCAAAAAAATTAAAAAAAATATGCTAATCTGGTAAAATAGTTAAGTGACTCTTTCCACTTCACTGCTTAAGGCTGGTATTCAGGCAAATTTAATAATCTGGGATAAATTCCTACTTGAATAAAGCTATTAACTGATTTCTTAAGTACAAAGCATTAAACACTGAATCAAAGACTCCTGTAAACATCTTTATCAAGCCATAGTCCTCTAATCACTAACTAGCACTTTCAGGACCAGTAAGCCATGGTAAACTATTCACAGCTAACTTACTGAACCAAATTACAATCAGAAAACATAATAGTAATTTCAAATCAAAGTCCGATGATGAAGGTACAAGGCAGATGCAAAGAAAATTTTCAAGTTACCAGTAGCTTATTGTTCAACAGAATCAGGGGAATGACCAGGTAGGATAGCCACAGGTATAAAGGCAAAGGTCAGATGCACGGTCAGAGAGCTTTACAACTGTTTCTTTAACAGATTAAAGGGAGAGTCACACAATTTTTCTGGTCCTCTGCCTCACCTGTCACACAAAATAAACCTAATACGCAGCAAATCAGAATAACACCTTAACGAAAAGATTCTCTATACAAACCGCAGCAGGACTCAAAGCATTTATCATATGGGTTATTACCTTCTGCCACAACTCACGCCTGGAAACTAATTCCAGTATTTCAAAAAATGATTAGCATTCCCGTCCGTCCGGTTTTGGCATATATTTTTATCTTTCCAAGTGACAGCAACAGACGAGCAAAAAAAAAAAAAAAATCCAAAAAACCTTCCTCCACCCGTATACAAACTGTTCCTGAAACAGAAACGTTTTACTTGCAATTTCCTCAAGTTTTCCCACAACTTTCAGTCACGATGGGAAGCCTCATTAAACCTTGGAAGCCTCCAGTTATTTACCCTGAAACAACATCCATAATAAGGATTTCTACAGCCAGAAAAAGCCCCCAACCAAAATTAATTTACAGTAGGAAGCCCAGCAGCTAGTGAGAGCAACTTTTCCCCTCTGCATTGCCCTGGGACAGTAACACCAGTTTACTTTTGTGCCTGCCACTAGCAAGTGGATGTGATCCTCTAGCTGGTTGTGTTTCCAGGCCCTGGTGCAGGGAAAGAGAAACAGCTGTGGCCAGTACAGCACCTGATCCGTACGTAGACTTCCTTGCCCTCAAATATTTCAGCGGGTAGATACGCGAGGAAGGGTTTAAGAAGGAGCGTGGATAAGGATGTTGCAGACTGCACAAGTAGAAAGCCCAGACGGAGCACAGCGAGCCCCGGGCTGCGCTTGAGCCCGTTTCCCGGGGCAGACGGATCCAGGTACACGGGAAGGGTACAAGGAGGCCAGGAGAAAGGTGTCTTTTGGGAAAGAAATAGAAAGATAAGTAAATCTACCTCTGTCTTAACAGAGCACAGCAAACGCCAAGAAGAGCTCGTTCCCAACACATTTATTTCAATTAAAGCACACGCATATAAAGAATTAATCTTAGGATATGTGTGGACGCTAAAAGAATCCATCAAAAAAACCCATCTATGAATTGATTGTTTCTTTACCAAATATGCTCTCAGTGTGTAACAGCTCCAAACAGAACCATTAAAGGCTGCCAAATGAACATCTGCTTTTAAATAAACGTAACCGCACTTATATTCAAACAAAGCAACTCAGACAGGTTAAGAATAAATCATTCCTCTCCCTATCAATGTTTACCACATGTTAATGCCATTTTTCTGTATTTTCAGCAGAATTTAAATTACATTATTATTCAGATTTGCCACAAGTACAGAGATGGCTGCCATCCATGACATCAGGACAAACCTTCTAAGGGGATTGCATATTTTCAAGGGAACAGCAATTTTTATGCCTAATATTTTTCACGCATACAGAATCTTTCATTCAAAAAGACATTAGTTAAGCATTGTAACACCCCTCCTAAAACCATTTACATAAAGACAATCAGACATTTATGGTAAAGGCTCATTTCTGTGACATCATGACTGCCATTTGAATAATCCAATGCACTTTATAAAAATCTGATGTTTTAGATTTAATTACAAATGACCTTTTCTATTTAATACTTGGGGATTGAGAGAATAGGTTAATGAGGTAGGGAGAAGAAAATTAAGTGCTTTACCCAAAGTTACAGAAACCTTCCATGATCACAACCCACATATTTAGAAAATCACACCTTTCTTTAAACAGATGGTGAATAAAGAAAGAGTCCTGTTATTAAATACAAATGGTCATTAAAGTTTGCTATGTTAATTAAATTCTGCTTGTTTCTGAAGGTCTGTCAGTAATTTTCAGAGTCTTTTGGAATTAATTCTGAATCACTACAAAAGCATCAAATGCAAAATATTTTTGCTTTCTTAACCTATCATTAATCTAACAACTGAGTTAGAATCGCAGAACCGCCGAGGCTGGCTCGCTGCTCCCCCCATCCACCGAGCCAGCCATCTCTTCCTGGGAGACCGTCAGGTTGGTTATGCACAACTTGCCCTTTGTAAATCCAGCCAACTGAGAAAGCTTTTAAAAAGATAATAATTTTAATTTTCTTAAGCCAGAAGAAATTTTGAACCATACCTACAGCATACAAAATACTATAAAACAATCTATCAGGTCAGGTCTTACACTGACACACGCAGCAAACCGTTATCAGTTCAGCTTGCATCTGATAAGCACTGAACACAAAACTTTGAGAATGATAACTGTACCTTTATACTTTGTCCAATTAACAGCACACCGTTCTGATTTGCAACTGCAACAAGATTATGGCAACACTATGCTAAAAACTACTTATAAAAAAAAGAAGTATTTAAAAAATGTGATTTTTCAGAGACTAGTATAAGTAAACAGGTGAAGCATGCAATAAATTGTTAGCTGTGCCATCAAGAACCAGCTTGTTCATGATGACAGCAAAGTCAAGGAACTGCTGCAGCAAAAAGCTAGGTAAGCCAGCAGTTTTTATGCCACCCCCCCATGCACACACAAACAAAATGGGAGTTCAACTGGCAACTATGTTCATTCTATACTCAGATTTACTCGTTTCAGTATACACAAATCAAAACCCCAACAGCTATCCAGGAGAAATGATCTACCCCTACAGAACCAAGAGGTGCAAGGGCTTTTCAAAGCCCCCAGTTTTATAAACACAGCTTACTTAATTTTACTACTATGAATACTCACACTGACCTCACCAACCTTATCATTAAAACAAAACCAAGCACACTGGAGGAGAAAACTAACCCACTCTTCTGAACTTGGCCAAAACCATTAGGCCACACTGAAGCTCATGTGAAATCAGAAGGTGATTTCAATCCAGGTAATAATGACTAACAAACCAGACGGTCCTTCTCATTATGCTGATCAAGGATTGAAAAATTAATAGCACCTGACCTTCTTTTATCCCCATGTACTCTGTTGATTCCAAACTCATCACCTCAAGCCTTTGCTCTTCCCCTAAATCAGGAGCTTCTCCACAACGCTGTGCAGCCAGGACCGCTGCATCCCCAAGTCAATTTATCTGTAACAGTTATCTCCAAACTGCAGGACTACATCATATAACATGTATTTCAAGCACCCTGAGACAATACTTGTTACAGGGCTCTAGGTCTTGAATGGGCCATTACATATTAATCTAAATAAAAGGATTGTAAATGTTACTGTCAAACCCTCCCAATACACTCAAGATCAAAAATAAGTTCAACAAATACAAACTTGTGTTGCAAAATAGAAATGGAAAAGTAACTCGTTAAGACACAAGCTCTTCCTTAACCTTCAGGTGGCAATGACAGTCCAATGAAAGATTATTGCTTGCCCCTTGGCCCAGCTGAGGGAATGGCTACAGAAGGTTGATTTTAAAGTACTTAATGATATGAAGGTAAGATTGGTTATCCCCCCCAAAAAAAACCCACCTGTATATATATAAGGTTATAAAACAAGGAGGAAATAATAATTTGGGACTCTAAATCCTTCATTATAGTTAATAGATACCTCTGACAGCCATTTGCAGGTTCTTCTGGCACTTACTTTGATGACACATTAAATCCACATAAATTTTTCCCGTTTGAACCTGTCACGATCACATGAAGGACAGTTATCCAAAGCAGTTGCAAAGTCAACTCCGAATCCCACCCCTAGTTAACAGCAATGTCACGGCTGTCACAGAAGAAGGAAATTGAGTGGAGAGGCCAGGATGGAACAGAAATTCGGCGTTAAAAGCGATTTAGGTTCCTACAAAGGATGATGTTTGTGTGAAGAGTGGCTCCTTCGGTAACTTTCCGTTAGCAGAGGGAGAGCTCTCCACCCCGGTGACAACCGGTCACTTACTACCGACCCCCCCCAAGGGTGACAGAGCCCGCGGGGGGCCCAGGTCAGGCTGACACTTGTTGGAAGCAAAGCTCGAGACCCGCAGGCGTCGGAAGCTGGGGGGGGGGGGGGGGGGCGAAGCCGGTACCCGGGGCGGCACCGCCCACCTCGGCCCGGTCTCCCCAGACCCCCGGCGCTGCGGAAGGCCGGCAGGGAGCGGGGCTGCCCCAGCACTAACTCCGGCTGCCCCTCTTGCCGCGCACCACCACCTCCCTCCCCTTTTATCCGCCCCCCGCCGAGGCCCACCCCCGCCTCAGCGGGCCGGGAGCCCGCAGGCCGCCCCCCGCCCCCTCCCGCACAACATGGCGGCTCCCGCCGGGGCCTGAGGGCGGCCGCCAGCCCGCCGGGGGCCGGGGCAGCGTGGGGGCTGGCGGCGAGCCCCGCTGGGCACCGGCACTGCCCGCCAGCCGGCCGGAGAGGGTGGGCCCTGCCCGGGGGTGGCCGGCAGCCGGCGGGCACTCACCTGGCCCCCGCCGGGGCAGTAGGGAGGGTCCCGGCGGCGCCGCGCCCCCGCCGCGCTGCCTCGTCCGCGCCCGGTGCGGCGCCCAGCTGACACCGCCGGCTGCCGCGACTCCTACCGCCGCTGTCGCAAAGCCCCCGGCCGTCGTGACTGACGGCAGGCAGAGACAGCCGGCGTCGCCATGGAAACCGGGCGGCGGAGCGGGCCCGTTCCGCTGCGGCGGCTGCGTGAGGGGGACGCGGGAAGGGGAAGGGGAAGGGGAAGGGGAAGGGGGGGGGGGCACCTGTGGGAGGGCGCCCGGGCGCGGCCCGCGCTGGGCCCTTCGGCGGGGCTGGGGCCAGGTGAGGGCGAGGCGGGTACGGCCGGGTGGCGGGGCCGGGGCGAGCTGTGAGGAATAACTCGTGTAGAGGGATTACTGAAGGGTTTCGTCAGTCCTAGAAGCTGTAAGGCACTATCGTGGCAATACGGCCGGGTCTGAGCAGGAAAATGCTGTTCTCTGGCGCCTGCTCGGCATGAAATTTCTGCAGAAGCACCTGCGGGGTGTAGGAAGCCTGTGGAGTTGTGAGTGATGACACTGCAAAACCGGGTAGAGAAAGTTCTGGGTTTAATTTCTGGTTTTGCTTAGCTTATCCTGGAACGTGGCTAATACAAACATTCCCCTAATCTATTATTTTCCCCTTCCTGCTTCTGAGCATTTATGCCTCCTAATTTTTTCAGTTGTTGCCACCCTTTGCTTTATAAAAAAAACATAGCATCAGGAAACTGAGAAAAAAGCCTGCATGTAATTTCTCTCTGCAAAAGAGAAGTGTCATCCCCATAATGTCACAAAAACTAGTCAACAACAAACCTAGGGCAATTTTTAAGTTAGCAGATTTTAAGGGAATTCCTACCCGGTGCGTTTTCCAACCAAGCAGAGGTCTTGCAGGTAGCAAGGTAAGCTGGATCTGTTCTCTGGGCCTTGGCAATGGACCGTGCTAAGAAGGTGTGGTAGGTTATTGGCTTTATTTCTTTATTTTCCTTGCAACCAAACCAACCTTTCTACTGTTAGCCTTTTGTATGTGTGAATAACTGGGTTTAGTTACACACAAATCATCAAAGATGCTGATGCTAACAGCAGTTCAGCGGTGGTTTTCTGTTTCCTATCAGCTGTTTAGCAGTCTACGTCAGTACATCACAGCTGTTTAGGACAGAAAGGGAAAATTATTTCTGCAGTTGAAACTAGAGAGAACACTTTCTCTTGGCCAGAAGTACTTAGAATAGTGAAATTATTTCACAACTTGCTTTACTGTATGGTGGTACATAACACATTACCTGTGTGGGGCTGGTATCAGATACGTTCCACGCCGCCAGTTCCCTACAGACAAAGCAACTCCAAATTTTTATTGCTGTTGAATTAGTAAGCAATTTCAGTTCAACTGTGCAAAATAAAAGTATGGATGAACACTGCTACTACGTTATTTTTGATTATAAAAGTAATGCTGAGATATATCGATGCATCTGTACAGAGATATGCAAATGACAGCCAGCCACATGACTGCTGGCAGGCGAGCGAGGGTACCCTGTCATCCAAGAAGAACAGATGCCTGTCTGTAACAGCAGCCTATTTAGCATGTGAATTACTTTCAGCTGGGAGAATGGAGATTCTCCAGTTGTCCTGTAATAATAAATTCCTGAAGCCAATGTTGGTCAAAGTCAGGCGGCATTATATCACGATGGGAGTAGGGATTTTTTTTCTTGCTCATGTTTAGAGAGATTGTTTTAAACTAGCGGCTATAAAAGGCTCAAGGATGTTTTCTGAGTTATGGAAAGCATTAAGTTATCTTAAAATAAGGTGCTAATAAAAATGTTAAACACTTTCACTTTGTTACTTTAAACATTAATTATACTGTTTTATCTGTGTCACCAATGTACATGCTAATGAGAAGGCTGTGGGAGACCTTTACTGAAGGGGAACTTCTTGACCTCGAGGGTGCTCAAAGGCGAGGATGGGTTTCCCAGAGAGGTCTCCTGGTCTCCATCCTCGGAGATGCTCGAGGCTGCCTGGAGCTGCCAGGTTCCTGAGGAGCAGCCTCCTGGGCACCTTCCAGCTGCAGCAGCTCCTCGGGAGTAGGTTGTTGGAGCACGCAGCACGCGTCAGGAGCTGGACGCGGCAGACGGCGCCTGCTGGGGAGGCGGGATGGGCTCTTTGACAATCAAATTCCTTTGCAGGTTTTGTACATCTGGTACTAGTAGCCTGAGGCAGCTTCAGCAGCAAGCGCTGGTCAGAGTGCAGCTCAGCTCGTCCTCAAAACTCACAGGGAAGTAGTAAGGCCTCCTTTCCTCTGTTTCAACTCTCGTTAAGAGGATAAAACATGGCTTATTTTTAATTCCACGCTTCTAGAACCAGTCCCAGCCAAAGCACTGGCGTGGGCCCCCAGAACAGGAAGACCGTGCGCTGGCTCTCCTCCGCGTTCCCAAGGCGGGGATGGCATCCAGCCCCTCGCCAGCCCAGCCAGGCTCCCTCAGCGCTCCCAGCCGCGGCACCCAACCCCTCTCCCGCCGGCAGGACCCGCGGCCGGGCTGCGGCCGGGCTACAGCCGCCATCCTGCCATCCTCCTGCCATCCTTCCTCCCTCCCCTCGGCCGCCCCAGGCCAAGATGGCGCGCCTGCCCCTACCCAAAATGGCCGGCGGCGGCTTCACCCGCTCGCTGCCCTCTCCCAAAATGGCGGCGCCCCCGCCCCGCCCTCAAGATGTCGGCGCGGCTGGCGGCGGGCGCGCCTGCGCGCTGGGCCGAGCGGTGCATGCCGGGCGCCGCCTGCCCGCCGTGACGCTGCAGATACAGGCCGGGACCGCCGCCCCCCCCTCAGCGCGGGCCCCGCCGCCGCCCGGCGAGGATGGTGGGCGTGAAGGTGATCGCGAACGACACCGAGTTCCAGCCTGAGCTCAGCGCTGCCGGCTCCCGCCTGGCCGTGGTGAAGTTCACCATGAGGGGGTGAGTGAGGGCGGGAAGCGGGCTGAGGCGGCGGCGAGCGGCAGCTGGGCCTGACCCACCGGGAGGCGTCTCCTGGCCGCTCCCGCCCCGGGCTGGGGCTCCCCGGGACCGGGAGAACCGCCGGGGCCCTTGAGGGGTTTTGGTGTTTTTATTTATCGTTGAGGCGAGGCAAGGTTTCAAACTTGAGAAGTGCAGTTAGCTGGCAAACTGCTGTATCATTTTGGTCACTGCTGCGGGTAAGAGCTGCGAGCTGATTGTTGTTTAGCGTGAGCGGCGCTCCTTATCTGTAGCACGTGAATATAGTCACAGCATCGGGATGGGATTTCCGATTTCTGGTGTTAAATTCACCTTCTGGCAGCTGAGCCGGCTTCCCCTGCCCTCCGAACCTGGCGTTCTTCGGGTGCTGCGCCGCCTTCAAACCCGGTTGCAGGTCAGGAAGGGCCTTAACAGAGGGCGCGGGCAGCCCAACGCCTCAGGTTCCAGTTCGGTTGAGGTATAAGTATTTATATAAACCGTGCGTTTGCGTTCTGCGCTGCTGGGGACCCGTTCCTCGGTCGGCAGAGGGAGCGGGGCCCGGCCGCGCTGCTTACAGCTGTACCTGTTGGCAGGCGCACGCTGACAGCTCTGGTTTAGGTATGCTGATGTGCTTTTGGAGGGAGTTTCTACTGGCATTTTTTGCTGTTTGGCTTTCTAATTGCTTCTTTCACAGCAAGCTGACTTGTGAGAATATTCCTTTGCAGGAATAGTTGCATCTGTACGCTTCATATATGCTGGCAAAGGCATAATAATTAACAGATAGGTATTTTCAGCCAAGGTGACACAATTAAGTCAGCAGAAGTCAGGTCTGTCCTACCAGGGTCAAGTAGGTATGGTAGTAACTGGTTACAGTTGTAGTAAGTGAGACTTAATTGCAGTAGGAATTTTATGATTCCTGCTAAAGGTTTGATACATTATTACTGTTAAATATTTAAAGTCCTACTTAGATTTTACTGTAGATACTCTTTTTTTTTTCACAGGAGGTGATGTGGGTGCTAGTACTAGTTTTTTGTTGTGTTTTTTGCTGTTTCAGGAAAAGCAGGCACCTCTATTTTCCCTCCTTTGTATCACTAGTTAGCAGGACTTTGACTTGTGGTAAAAGAGGCTGGAGCTAAACCCATTAGCTGGAAATATGAAGTTGGTATTAATTAATAGGTGAAGCTAATCGTGTGACATTGAAGCTGTCTGAGGAAGTGGGAATTAACACTTCATGATGTGTTTCTAAATGTCATTCTTAATTGTATCACCAGGATTGCTTACCATCTGTCAGCCAGGTAGGAAGGTTATTTTTATGTGTACCAAGGATATCAGTAAGAACACGAATGTGCTAATATTAAGCTAAACTGTATGTTGTTTTCACAGATGTGGCCCTTGTTTAAGGATAGCCCCAGCTTTCAATGCTCTGAGTAACAAATATCCCCAGGCAACTTTTTTGGAAGTAGATGTGCATCAATGCCAGGTTGGTATTTAAAAATGTATTTTCAGTTGTAAGAGAAAGAGCAGATAACGTAGTGAGTGGGAAGCTTGAAGGAAAACTGTTCAGACAGTATACTAAGAGTACTGTCCTGTGGCTGTTGACACGTTTGGTGAATCACAAATAGGAATATTGTGAAATTCTCCAAAATTAGGATACGCACAAAAATGCGAACAAACACCACTTTTATTTAGAAAAGTGTCCTTGCAGTTCTCACTGTGGTGTCCTTCATTTAAGCAGTGCACAGGCTGTTTAACAGCCCCTGCTGCTTGTATAATACCATTAAATGTAGAAGAGAACAGCAGTATGAATTAAAAAGAGTCTTTCCAAACGAATATTGGCGTAGTGATTGAGCAGAATGAAAAATGCAATGAACCGATATGATTAGTGGGACTAGATTCCTCTCTAGTACTACTCAGCTGGTTTTAACAGACAACAGTGTTGCAGGTGAGCTGTTGATTGTCTTAAGGGTTGTTAACAAAAATTAACAATGGTATGTTGAAAGGAAGTGTCTTGAATTACCACAAATTAAAATGGAGAGAGATGAACATCAAAGTGGTGACAATGTTTGCAAATGGCACTAAATTATGGAAAGTTTTGGAGAAACTACTATGGGTGCATAACAGGTATGAATACAGGGAGAAATCAAATGGAATTCACCTTCTACAGCAGCAGGCTGCAGTTCCTGGGTGTGCATGAGTGTGGCTTGGGAGAAGGAGGAATGCAGGTGTAAAGAAAGCCTGTAAAATAAAAGTGTTAAATTAAGCTGTCCTCTGCTTTCGAGAGCAAGTGAGTAATATGATTTTTATGGTGTACACACAAGTCTGCTGACAATGTGAAGTCCGTTCGAAGAATACCCAAATGCATAAAGGATTAGGAGGATCTGAAGAATTTAAATTACTGAGTTAAGGCTGTTTATAAAATAACAAATATTGTTTGTGATGTCTGAGGTGATGTAGCTTGATTAATATCTGGTGTGTGTATTCTTATCGAGGTGAAGCAAGCTAATGTTTCTGTCCAATATTGGTAGTATTCCGTTAGGTAACACTTCTAACTAATTTATGCATTCTAGGGAACAGCTGCTACCAATAATATATCGGCAACACCGACGTTTCTGTTTTTCCGAAACAAAGTGCGAATCGACCAATATCAAGGAGCAGATGCTGTAGGTTTAGAAGAAAAAATTAAACAGCACCTGGAGAATGACCCTGGAAACAGTGAAGATACAGATATCCCAAAAGGATATGTATGCATCACTTATTTTAAGATAATTTTTTTAATGTTTGTGTAACTTGAATGTTTAGAAGAAAATAATCTGTTGCTTTCTAAGCATACTCCAAGTCAAATAATACTTCTTTAGGCAAAACTGCAGGTTCCCTGTGTCTTTGAGAAGATCAATTGTCTGGGTTTCCTTTTTCAGACAAGATTTAAAAATCAACAGAGAGTAAATATGGTTATAGAATTGTAAAATGTTTTAAGAAAAATCTCCACACGTAGCCCTTAGTCGTTAAAATAATGAATTTAATGTTTTATGATGAACTTTTTGCTGCAGCTGCTCGTTCTGCTTCTTTCTTCTCAGACATCCCAATCTGTCTTCCCAAGACGTATTTTTAAAGTGTAAAAATGTCCGTGGGAAAAGACATTGGTAGACATGGTTGTCAAAAACATTGAAAAGTTGCTCTAGTTGTTCCTTAAGAAATCCCCTCTGTTGTTTATGTGGTGGTAGGTTCATTTGGGGCTTTCCTTTTTTCTTCTTGCTCCCTACCCTCTCTTTAATCCCCCTTATTTCATCTCTCAAAAAAAAAAAAAAAAGAGAGATTCTGTTGCCAAAGGAATTAACCTTCGTAACAGTTCAGCTCTATCTTCCTCTAGCAGCTTGCCCTGAAAATAGGATGTCTTTGGGAGGGTGCGTTAGATAAAGCCTATCTCCAGATATGTTTTCTTTTGCCTAATTGCTAATGTTTGCAAAAGTGGGTGGTACTGTAAAGTGTTCTCTTTAGATTTCTTCTTGTCTGTAAAAGAATAACAAGGATATAAAAATATATGAAGTAAAAAATGTCACAGGAGTACTTAGAAAAGATTACGTGCCTGGTCTGAGTGGCAAACAAGAGTTACTTCTCGCTGATTGGGAATTTGCTTTCAATTTAATGCTTAATGCATATCATTTCATGTCTGTAGGGGTACTGCACATCACTGCAGTGACTGCTGATCGGGCATTCACAGATAACCTACACTAAGTAAATAACTTGTAATTCTTCATTAATTTTAAAAAAAGCAAACATTTCTAAATACACGTTCTCACACCGAATGGTTTTTAAACCTTGCATCAAAATCTCTCGTAACTAAAATACAACTTTAATGTTTTCTTCCAAAGAATTTAAAAATTGATATTCACAAACAGAACTTTTTAATCACGGCATGATTTGCCTGTGTCTTGCAGGTAAATCCAAACTTTGTAGGGATACTTGAATTTTTGGCCGGAATTTCAATAAGGAAGCGATCCGCTCAGAAATATTTTCACCATGTTCTGCGTGTTTTTGCGTTACCTCAGGGCTATTGTGCATCCAAATCGTATGCCTGTGCTAACGAACACATGTAAACGAGAACCTTACGTGACAAAACACTTTCCTAGAGCTGTCGTTTTAGGTGGTATTCTCCAAGCAGTCCTCGGTGTAACATTACTCCTTAAATGAGATTGTCTATTGTTCTACCAAAAGTGTCACTGCAGTCAGTTACGTGGTGTATTGCGTTTGCCTCAGTGGTGTCGCAGCTCAGGGCTTGGCTGGTTGCTGCAGCCAGTGCTTCACTGTGCGTTAGCAAATCTGTTAAACTTCGCTGTGATGAGTATCAACGGAACACAAAATTACATCGTTAAATGCAAAACTGGGTTTTTTGGAGGTTAAGTATCTTGAACTCATAGCTAGCCATGTCCTGCCAGGCAAATGTAAGCAGGGTGCAAATCCAGCTGAATATTTCTCATTTAAATAAACCGCCAGGGCACAGGCCACTTTAATTTCAAGCAGTTCAGCTGCTTGTGCAGTGCCTGCCGTGGAACAGTTCACATGTGAACACTCACAATTATTGTGAAACTCTCTGGAACTACAGGAATGTCAAAAGGCAGAGCTTCAGCTTGTTGGCTTTGGAGCCCTGAACACTGGAAATCATTCAGGTGGCAGGTTCAGTTCTGCTTAGATGGTTTTGAGATGAGCGCGCCATCTTCTATTGGAAGTTCATCTTGCAGGAGGTGCTGTCTCAGCCCTGCGGATCCAGTCCCGAGCCCGCTGAGGGCTGTACGAGCTGCGCAGGACTCCCGCTTGACCCCCAAGGGGGGCTGAAATGCTCCTTGGGGATGTGCTCGCCCTTGGCCCCCAGAAGGGACCTTTATTCTCCTGCCCAGCTGTGTGTTCCTTCTCTTTTCTGCCCTACGGAGCGTGCCAGTTGCAAGCTGAGCCTTTGCTTGGATGTTGACCAGGGGATAAGGATTTTTATTTGCTCAGAATCACATAGTCACAAGAGCGAAGGGAAGTGACGTACAGGAAACGAGTTGTTTGCTCTCAGCAGCCTGTTTGTGGGTTCTGTTTGTACCCTGAAGCTACAGCCTGAGGAGTTGTATGCAGTAATTTTCAAGCTAGTCTGTGCCTTTTTTTTTTTTTTTTTTTAAACACAAGAGTGGCGTAATATGCTTTGGGACCTAATAGATGCCTTTAAGAAGGGTATTTTGAGTTGTCATCCTAAAAGTTCCTGTAGCTCCTCACCTCTGGACTGTTCTATGACTGTGGGCTGATCTTGAATTTGTATTGTTACAGTGTGAGGTGTTGATACTCTGTCTTCGGGCCTCACGGTATGAAATACTTGACTTTTAGCCTGGCTGCTTGTGCTTCAATTGGACTCAGTTTACTTTAGTTGTAGGCAAAAAATCCTGGTTATCTGGAAATTGGTACAGATTGTTCTGCCTCTGCAAACATGCCACCTTTTAAATGGCTTGGGGCACGGATAGGTCTGCTTTAATCTGAGAACACATATATGTTAAAGCTTTTAGTTGGAGCCTTTACAAAAGAGCTGAGCAATAAAACAAACTGGTTCATGGTGAACAGTAGCTTCTGTTTTCTGATGGTCTGTGTTTTTACCAAGTATACGGAGGAAGGAGTAGGAAAAGGTTTCATACGGTTAGTTTGTACAGTGCCAAAACCCAATCAAAATAAGACTAGCTTTGCACGTGAAGTTTGGTAAGAACTGTAGTGGTGGTCTCTTAATATGTTCTGCAATATATAGTATATTTTTAGGGAGGTCCATTTTTTTTTTTCTATTAAGTTGATCATAGCTCCAGTCTAATGTCAGTTTGTCTGTGTTGTGGTGCGACTTGCAGTGCTCTAGGCTTTATCAGAAGTGTATCTGGAAATTCTCCCCATGCCTGATGTCTTACTCTCAGCGTGGCAAGCGTGTGTTCCCGGGGTGCAGGATTCTGAATGGAGGGGAAAAATGTCATTTAGTTATGAACAGGATCCATCCGAGTACTACAGAGTCTTTAGTTTCTGTTTGTAATGTCTTTTGATATAAACCCCCGAGGTTTTCTGTGTGTCTTGTTATTTTAATCTGTTGAATGAAGAATTTCATTCATTCCAATGCTTACTAATCCCAGGTGAGTTCATGGCGCACTTATCATGCACTCAGCGATGCTCTTGCTTTTACTTTCAGATGGATTTAATGCCATTTATCAATAAAGCCGGCTGTGAATGTCTTAATGAGAGTGATGAGCACGGATTTGATAATTGTTTACGTAAAGACTCTACCTACTTGGAATCAGACTGTGACGAGCAGGTACAGTAGATATTTTTAAGTGAGATATTTTCCGTGGTGGTCTGGTCTGCAAGCATTTTTTAAGAACTTGTCTACTTGATATCGTTATGCTAGTGTGAGTAAGAGTGGGAGATGGTAAGTAGGAGGTAAGTCAAGTTGGTATACAAAGGTCGTTGGGGCATTTCCAGTTTCACATCCCTTTATGTATGGAAAAAACTTCCAAGCGGAGTAGTGTTTGCTGATAGTTTAAAGTGACAGAGTAGTGCATGTGTGGAACATAGTGAAGGTAAGTACTTAATTTTATTTCAAAGCTCAGACTTATTTCTAGTTCACTATCGTGCTGTGTTTGTTTTTAAGAATGAAGACTGTGTTTAACAGCAACTTTTTTCTCCACAGCTGCTTATCACTGTAGCTTTTAGTCAACCTGTCAAGCTTTATTCTATGAAACTTCAGGGGCCAGATAATGGTGAGTGAAGTGTCTGTTTAATCATGTCTTTGAAACCAAAGCTTTGCCCGTGTTTAGCTGATTTTTTTTTTTTTTTTTTAAATTACACTGTTGTCCCTGGAACCTTTCACCTTCTGAGAATCCTACAGCAGCTTCAGTAAATTAGTTGTAAATGAATTACATAACAAATGATCTCGTTCCTTTTTTTCACTGACCTCATGTGTGGGTATTTGGAATGACGCAAATATAAGTATTTACTGTAGTTTGATACGCTGCAAAGAGAAACCTGCATTTCATTCAAGAATTAATGCGAGAGCTACTGAAGGGTAGAGCTTAGTTTTTACGGTAACTCAGTTTGCATTATTAAATTACACAAAGTGTTCAGGTGTTGTATGACACAACAAAACTATTTTTAGACTTTTTATTACAATCTTTTGTGTGGAATTCTGTCTCTGACATGTGGACGAGTAGTGCAACCTGGGATGTCCATCACTACCCGGGTGGTGATGTGGGATTGACAGATAAGGTACTAGAATGGGGGGAGCTCGTGCCTGCCTTGAGTGGGGTCTAGAGTCTGACAAGGGAGGGCTGCTCAAAATACATTTAAACAATGGAATTCCACTCCTCTCTTTGAACACAGGGCAAGGTCCAAAGTACATAAAAATCTTTATCAACCTTCCTCGATCTATGGATTTTGAAGAAGCAGAGAGAAGTGAACCGACTCAAGCCCTGGAGCTGACACCAGATGATATTAAAGAAGATGGTATTGTCCAGCTTCGCTATGTAAAATTTCAGAACGTTAACAGTGTAACTGTAAGTAAAGTTTCTGTTCCGAGGTCTGTGCAGGCTCAAAACTTTTAAAGCACCATGCGTCTTCGGTGATTTCATTGCAGGTGTTCTTAGTTTCGCTCTGCTGAGTGCATGCTGTATGTTCATACTAAAAGTGTCTCAGGAATTTAAGGTGAGACGAGGCCACGTGCACGCAGTGTCTCTCTTGACCTAGACTGAGACACAAGGTTTGCTTTCAGCTCTTCCTGCGCCAGTGTTTTCACTAACATACCTTCCTGACAGGCATCTTGTCTCCGTTGGAAGAGTTGAGACAAGGAATCCAGTTTCTCACAATCCAAGTGCAGAAATGGCAGATTTCTCCGAGTATCAAGTACCTGCGATGTCTTTAAACTCCATACCTGCTTTCTGTGAGGGTCCTTAAATGCTGTCATCAAATTGTCTTTTAACGAGCTCTCTGATTCTCTTGCTGTAAGAGACTTTCCACAGATTTCACACAGGGTTTTTGACTCTTAAATGCAGGTGTGGTTGCTCCTCTTCTGTTTTAAAAACACAGGTTCTAGTGCAGTGTGTGTGGTGCCTAAATTGGTGCTGGAATTACTTTATGCTTGGCAGTGTCCTGGTACTGTGCACGCAATACCACAGGAAACAGGGCGAGGAACTCTTTTAAATTTATTTTTTTTCTCCGTATGATCTCTGAATTCTTTTCTGTGGAAATGCTTTTCATGGCCTGAATTACACGTTTGCGAACATACGGACTTGTAGTTGATTGAATTAAACTATATTTTAGTGGGCTGGCCACAGAAGTCACCAGCTGCTTATTGAGTTACCTGTAACTCCAAAACATTGATCCACCCTCAATCTTTTCATCACAGTTCTTCTGTAAAAAAGTTTCTAGGAAATTTCTGCATTGCTATTTGTGTACTGAATTTTAGATCAGTCAGCTACTTCCATGTTTAGCAGTGTTTTATTAGCAATTATTTTAAAGGTAATGAGAAGCAAACCTAAATAACTCCTTTTCACGTCAGTTATTTCTATGGAGTTACCTTTGTGACCAGCTTTATCCTCCCCCAAATGAAATGGAGATCGGTGACATAAGCTCATATTCTACAAAGCTGTGCTGACAAGTACAAGTTACGTATTTGTTCTTTAATAAAATCCGGTGTCAGCTTTAGACAAGATGATGTGCAAACACTAGACGAGCGATAAGGTGATTAAATAGATGCTCTGCTTGTTTGCACTCATTGCGTGTGGGCACTGCAGTGGCACTCCCCTAGTTTCCCAGCTAAACCTGGGTTCTGTAGTTAAGACTTCCTAAAACCGAGATGGTCGGTCTTCTTGGCCACTACCTGGCTTCCCGGTGCAGGCGATGACGCTCTGCTCGCCTGCAGAGTGCTGTGGGTAACAACCTCCCGTTTGGTTCCTAATGAACTGGAGGAGGCACAGTTGTCACGTACGCAAATTACCCGGCTTTTCTGCCATGTATAATGAGAAATACTGGTTGAACATTCCTGTGTCGCTGTTAGCAAGTTCATACTTCATTTGTATGTATCACTGCTAGGTTTGTCAGTTGTAACTTACCTGGTTTATTAATTCTATACCCTGTAGTTACTAATCCATATAACTGAGTGTATCTAATGCTGTTTTTCCCTGTTTGTTGTGTGTTTCTCTTCATTACTGCCACTTCAGTGGCATTTGTTTTCCTCTGTACTTGTTGAACTTTTCACATCGCTGCTGAGACAGAATCTCTGCACACATTGCAGTTCACCTGTTCGACAAAAGCCGAGCCTTGACACGCTTTTCTGTTCCTTTCTGTCAGAACAGCACTTTCCTCAGCGTCTCAACCCTCATCTTTCACACATCTTGTTTGTGTAGGAAAATACAGGCTCTTCCAGCTGCAGGGAAGCTGCTTGGAGGGGTGAATGTCTGTATGGGTTTAGATCAGCAGTCCCTCTGGCTGATCACACACTTGGGAGCACGTGGTGGTGGCACAAATAAATTTACGTATAGGGCAAGGCCGTAGCAGCGCGTACCCTCCAGCACTGGGCGGCCTGTGGCACGGGCAGTTCTGAGGCAGAACGGGCGTCTTCGTAGATACAGGCTGTGGCTTGTGGAAGGGGCGTGATGCCGTCCCTTGCTGCCTCTCGTCCTCCCTCTCCTTCTGTTCCTCTGCTTCTGATGCCACTACTCGCTTCCTTGTTCCTCCTTTCTCCACACTCACAGTAAAGTGTGGAAAGATCTGCAAACACCTCATTGCTCTTCTAACTCCAAGTTCCTTACAAATACTACTGCACATAAAAAAATTGTTCTTTCATTTGTCCACTTTAAAAAGTGTCATGGTTCCAGCAATAATTCCTTAGTCTGTATCTCAAAAGAAGCTTGATATTTGTTTGAAACCCTAAAATAACTTCATAGAGCTAGTACTTGTGCCGTAAAACATGTAATTATGCAAGCTGTAGTAGTAAACTGCACACAAGTAGTCTTAGGGGCCTCAGCAAACATAGTTAAATTGATACTTAACTTCACGTCAGATTCCAGTAAATTGTGACTTCTTAGATCCTGTTTTTGCTTGCTGAATGTGGTCCTGGGTCAGAAGTGGGAAAATCCAAGCTGTGTGGGGTTTTTTAACAAACTACCAGGAAAATAGTAGCATTCTATATGATCGTTATTTAAAATAAGAGGACAGTAGCTTATCTAAACTTACAGAAGCCTTTATAATAGGGAAAAGTGTTAATTTGGTTAGTTCAAAAATCTTGGGCACCTTATGTTTTATGTATTAATTCAGCAATGGACAGTTTCCCTTAACTCTTGTGTTTGGGTGTTTTTTTTCTTTAGTTGTTTGTCCAGTCTAATCATGGTGATGAAGAGACAACAAGAATTACATACTTCACGTTTATTGGAACTCCAGTCCAAGCAACAAATATGAATGACTTCAAGCGAGTGAGTCCTCTTTCTTTAAAAGCACTTTTGAATGTTTTAAACCGCCTCAAAAATGGGTTGACAGAACAAATACACTTGGTTGTTACTAGAATTCCACAACTTAAGGTAGCTTTAGCATCCAGAAGAAAATGTGCAGCTTTCTTTTGCAGATCTTTGGTCTTGCTTACAACTTCTGTTCATCAACTGTGTAAAAATGATCAGAATGCATATGTGAAAACTTGAGGGACTGTCAAGTTATATACGCTACAGACAATGTTATTTTTTTAACAGCTGTGAGATTTATGTCCTGGTTTTGAACTTGCTTTCTGATGGTGTTCAGGAAGTAGAGAAGCAATTGCTTGTACAAATTAAACAGGCTCCTTGTGATTGACGTGGCTTCTACTTTGAAGGACTTTATGCACTGGGCAACATAAAATAAGCCTGAGATCTGAAAAATATTTGCTCACAAGGTGTCTGTTATATTAAACATACCTGCTTTTTAAAGAGGAAATGAAGCAAACAGCTTGTTACGCTGACTTCAGACACACTAGTGCTGAACAACAAGGCACTCAATTCCTGATTTTTTTTTTTTGAGAATGTGAAACGGGTTTGAAAGTTTTGAAACTTCAAAGCTACTTACAACTTTGTCAAAATGTAATAAGGCTTTTTAAAATAAGCTGCTTTAAAACTTAGTAGCCTCTGTAAAAGGGCAAATACTGCTGTAACACTTGCATACAAACTGCTGTGTTGGTGACCAGTAACACTGAAGGCACCACAATTTATTATCCAAATAACCTATAACTTCAGAAGGTTAAAAACACTAACGCTCACCGACATGTCACGTACCTGGAATTTTTAACATCAAAACTTGATCTTAACTTCTACATGTAAAACTTCATATCTTTGCAGGTAACGATTAAGTTAATAAATAGAAGTTTAACCAGTTTTGCTGCCTTTCCATGAAACTTGAAGTAATTGAAAAAGTTGTTCTAATGTACTAAAATTAACTGGGTATCAGTTTTAGACCTTCCTAATATAGCACTTCCAATTCTCCCAGGACTAGAAGTACGTTAATTGATTTGCAATCTGCTTACGTTTTCTGTTTTATATGGCTCTTTTTGTCAGCATTGTGGCATTAGGGCACCCCTGCAACGAGTTGTGCAATCCCTATTTTAACAGCATTATTAATCTGCAGTACTTGCTGGTTATTGTTGGGAGAGGGATGGATGGGACTCGGACTCGGTATTGGATCTCTGTCTCACTTTCAGTTCTCTGTAAATTAGTTTTGCTTTCAAAAGTGCTGAAAGTTTATTTTCAACAAGTGCACTCTTTAAGCCTGACCTTCTGATTGTTGAAGTAGTGATTTATTATTTCTAATTGATAATCCTGATTGGGGTGTGCTTGGTAAAGCAGTCCAGACTTTTGCAGAACATTACATGGGTTTGAGACCAGTGTTGAGGCCGCACAAGGTGCGTTTCCTACAGTATTTAAGTTGCATGGCCAAACGGTTTGGGCCCAGGACTGAAGTACTGCTGTAGCCTGGACCTGACTGCTGGAACAAGCTGAGCTCCAGCCCATGTTTTGGGGGGGCAGTGGGCTTCTTAATTCACACGTGCCCTCACCCAGCCCTAGCGTGGCTCTGCAGGCATCTCGTCCCTCTGAGGTAGGTAGAGGGGACTCACAGATCTCTCCTGGTTCTAGATGCAGTGTGGATGCCTGGAAGCTGCTGTACAGCCTGGTAAATACTGTGCCAGTTAAGTTTTGGTTTCCTTCAGGGTTGCAGGGAAATGCCTTGGTGCCATCGAGGAGCGTGCCTTTGTGTCGCGTGACGCCCGTGTGAACGGATGGGGAGGGGGCACAGACCCCCGGGTAGGCACCGAACAGCACCGCGGTGTTGGCACTGCTGGTGGCGTCACGGGGCTGGGGAACTGCTCACAACGGCCTGGAAAGAGGAGCAGGGGCTGCTGGGTTATGAGGTGGCTAATCCTGCCTCCGTTCCCATACTCATCCCCACTATATGTAATATTCCTGTTTTGCTTCCTGAACATGTAGTTTTAATATTAGGCTGTTAAAATATTTCATCGGAACAAATGGGATGTGTAGTCTGGCAGAGTTGCAGTGCTCTTAGGAATTTTAACTTTTGTTTCCTCTCTTCCAGTGCTGAAACTTTAATATAGTATTGGGCATTAATTATATTTAGCTTTGTAGATTAACTGGGAAACCTTACTTTTCTTTTCATCTCCTTGAGTAGTTACCCACACTGCTCCTCACTGCTTTCATCTGTCTCACTCCCTCATCTCAGTCTGTCTCTACTGTTCATATTTCTCTTCTAATGAGGATAGAAATAGTATTGCAGTATGATTAACAAGACAGGGGAATGCTTTTTACCCTGAGTTTAAGTGTTTGTAAGAATCTGTTAAATATCTGAAGGGCTTGAATGAAGAAGTGGCCATGAACGTGATTCCAGCCACGTTGTGGCGGGGATCACATCGCTGCTCAGGCGACTGCACGCACGCTCAGTTGCCAAGTGAAAATAAACCCAGCGCATCGGTTTGAATGAATTCTGTGAAGGATCAGGCTGATGTGTTTTGCCTCCCTACTGGGGAGGGAGGGATCTGAACACAGGCTTTAGTTACAGCAGCCACCCGCTCAGCAGTTGATGAGTAAAGTGTGTAAGTGCGGGTCCCGTGTCCTTCAGGCAGCTGCGGAAAGCTCCTGTTGGCTCGGACGGTGCTGGCTGTGAGAAGATTGGCCTCTTCGGGGCCAGGGAGTCACTTTGTGTGGCTAATAAAAATGAGGCATTGTTTGCAGGACTTACACCGTCACATAGGAAGCTGAAACTCATCTACTCTGAAAAATAACAGCAGTACTAAGCAGGTGTTGTTAAGTCAGTCCTCCTTTAGTGATTTTTTGGGCCTCAAATTAGTTTGGACATATATAGACTCATGGAACAGCCCAGGTTGAAGGGACCTCCAACGATGACCCGATCCACCCTTGTCTGGACAAGGGAGCCAGGATGAGGTTATCCAGCCCCTCAAACCTCCAGTGACAGGGACTCTGCCACGTCCCTGCGGAGGTTGTTCCACTCACTGACTGGTCTCGCTGCAAAAATGTCTCATTTTCTCTCATGCAGTTGGTATTGCTGGATTGAGTGAGGAAAGTTAGAAAAGCAGCTTTCAAACTTGTTTTAATGTGTTGTGTGTATCCTGCTCCTTGCACAGCTTGATTTTAATCCTCTGGGGAGGAGGGGGGAGTCTTTGGAGTGATGGAAAAGAGGGACAGCAAGGAAAAAACTCTGCTTTGAACAGACTGCAGTGTAGGGAGTTAAGCACAGAGAGTAGTGGGGAGAGACCTATTCTTTGCACTGTTTAAATGAAGAGGCCCTCTATAGCAGAGAACTGGGGTGAATACTCCCTTCCTAGATGTATTTAATATATTCTGAAATGCTTTTGGAGAAGCTTGACTTAAAGGCATGTTTGATTTTAAAAAAACATGCTTAACATGAGAAGTGTTTATGCTGCTGTTCCTTGGCCACGTGGGGTCTGACTGAAGGTGTAACTGAGCACGCAGACTCCTCTAGTAGAGTGCGTTTGGGTCGTAGTAGATGGCGTTTGAGATTTGCTTCTGGTACTGCAAGATGCTCAGACTGCTTTGGGCAGACAGCTGGAAGGGTAAAGGTGCAAGTTCTGTGGGGTTTTTTATGGTTGGTTGATGGCTTAGTGTTAGGTGGGTTCCTGTGAATCTTGGGGGGGAACTTGTAAACATGCTTTTGTTTTTGGAAGAGTGTGCAACTGTTGGTGTCCAATATAGCTGTTGTTTCTTTCTGGTATTAACGAATAAAACCTGCTGCTGCTCAGTGTTGAGGTGGGGCATAGATGAATACTGACAGGGTGTGGGACATGTTCTTGTCCCCTCTTGAACGGACGTTTTCTTTCTACTCAGAACTGCTTAATTGCACTACATGCTGCTGCTTTTTTTTTTCTTGTAACATGTTGTTTGTTTGTTTTTCAGCTTAACTTCCCATTTCTAAAGAACTAAAAAGGCAGAAGAAATTAAAAAGTAATAATAAGATTGAAGTGGTCTTGCACTGCTCCCTCCCTTGCTCCCTCTGCTCATCTAGCATCTTTCACCCTTTCCACAATCTCAACACTGATGCGAGAGCCGCCTTCTCTGCACCTTCTACCATCAGGAAAAGCCTTCTCTACCTTCTGACTCATCAACTCATCTTTCCCCTCCACTCCCCGCTCCAAATCTTACCTTAAACACTTCTCTTTACCTGTCAGTCCTATCAAATTTCTGTCCTGCTGTTACCCTGAACACTTTAAAGTCATACCATACCGTACTTTTACAAATTATTTTCCATAACTGATTTCTCAGCCTGTGTTGAATTTGTAAAGCCGTTTGAGATGCAGCTTGTGAAATGCTCTACCAGGGCTTGAGTTTTTTAACGTCTTAGTGGAGCTTAGTGCTGCTCTTTGTCGAGGCCCTGCAGTAGGCAGGCCAGCAGGGGCTGCAAAGTGCTGCTCTTTTTGTCCCTCCGCTGGCACTGGGCGGCTGTGCAGGGAAGACAGCGAGGAGTTGGTGAGTGTTTGTACATACGTGGCCTGATTAGGATTTTCCAACAGCATCCTACTAATTTTACTTGCTCGATCTCTTTTATATATATATATAAAACCAAGCAAACAGACCCAACTCTGTTCCAGGAGGTTCAGTATTAAGGTGTCACTCCTGGTGACGAACCATGGAGTTGGTTGTGGGTTTGTCACGCTCTGGCCTGAAGCTTGGGAAACAGCCGAGCGCCCGAAGAAAAACCTGCTCCAAACCCCTCATCTTCTGCGTGGGAATTCCAGGCTGTAACTGCTACCTTGGAATGCACTAGGTGGCAGCTGTTTCTGTAAAAGGAAGGAAAATGGATCTACTTCTGAGGAAAGAATAATGACAGTTGTTTGGTTGCAGTTTAAATAGCCCATTTCCTTTTGGGAAGGTGGAGTGGGATGCTCAGAAAATGGATTTCTTTCCCCTGTGATAATAAAATATCTATATTGGTGTGATTTTTCACAGATAATACACATGGGCGAGTTGTCAATCTCTGCCTCAGACTGGTATAGCAATATTTGTCCTTGATGTGCCACACTTGCTAACACCTAATCTTTAATCTTTTAACTGTGTTTTTTCTTTAATTTTTTCTGTTTTTTTTTTTTCTTTTTTCCTTAATCTGTGTGTGAACACAGTTTGGTGCTTTGGAAACACACAAAGAATAAATACTGCTTCTTGACAAGTTTAACTGATTTTTTTTTTTTTAACTTGATTAATTGGATCTTAATGCAAGTACTTGGGCTTCTGATTTTTTTCCTTCTTTTGTTATGTTGTCAGATTGGAATTTTCCTGACCCTTAAGCATTAGGTTGAAATTACAGCTTGGTGAAATGCTCCTGGTCAAGGGTTGCTTGGAGGTGAAAATGGTCTTTAAAAGTACTTTTCATCAGTAGATCTCAATTACTTTGCAGTGATAACTCAGCTGACCAAAAGCAGCTGGACAGTGAAAAATTTTCCCCCTTGAAATTTGACAAGAAATGAAAAAAGGGAAGGATCCGGACGAATGCTTCCAGTGGGTCTGTGACACTCCCCTAGTTCAGGGCTCAGGGTGTTTTGTTTATTCTGGTTTTCCCCCTAGTTCTATATTCCATGGCTGAATATATGAATCTTGGGTGGTGTATTGTCACTTAACTGCTGAGGTAATTAATACTTGACACATTTGCCATAGCAGTCAGTTGGTTAGAATACCAAGAAAGGTTTAGTCCTTTGTTTTCAGCATTATCGTGAGTAGTAGTGGGAAATTCTGTGTTCCAGTAGTGTCATCTTCAGATCTCCGTTGGTGTGAATTCCGACTACGCCTTGTCAGAGCCGTAAGTGCTGCCCCAGTTAAACAGAAACAAACTGGGAGTCGGTGCCTTGCCCCAAGTCCTTCCTGCAGCTTGGAGCCTTAAACTTGAAGACTTCCTTTCTTTTTATTTTGGTTTGGCTTATAAATGGCTATTTTTTTCAAGGGTCTGCAAGAGCACTAGAATGATGTCTGGATCTTTTCAGGAAAGTGACTAAAACGGCCTCGTTTTCTGCTCTGGGGATTTGGTGTTGAGTTCTGTGACGAAGGGGGCTGGCTGCCCCTCGGCAGGGAGCTGTGCTGGCCCGGCCTGCCGAGCCGCCTCGAGCGCTGGCCTTGCCCTTGCTCTCGGCTGGCAGGTCGCCTCACCTGAGCCTGTAGCAGCGCTGATCTGTTCAGGAGAGGGAAGCACTAAGCTGACTCTGATTCCAGGTGGAGTTGGCAGGATTGGAGATTGGAAGGAGACTTGGTAAGGAGAAAAAAAAAAAAGTTTTGACAAGAAATAACTGAAAATCAGGTGACTTCCAGATGTCTTTATAGGTCTGAGCTGCGTTAGAAGGTGAATGTTCTCGGCGAGGGCCGTGGCAGTGAACACACTTGTACTTGAGCCCCCAGCGGTTCCCTTCCCGCTGTCATATTTGATACAGTGTGCTCGGGCTGAATGCTTGGTGTCGAGCACCCTACTTCGAAGTGTGGTCTGTTCCGTTGCAGTCACTGTCTTCTAACCCTTCTCAAAAGGAGACTGACACTTTGCTGCCTGTATGAGTACTAGAGAGAAGGTGTCTTGTGTGTCCTGCACCCCTCTTAACCCTTTAGAGGGACTCACAGCATAAGGCATGCTCAAATGCATTAACTTAGCTGAAAATTCAGTTGCGCTTGTTTATTTTGTGACGGACTTCAACTTGGCAGGACTTTTTTGGTTAAACGTTATTTCTGGTTTTCTCTTACCAGGTAGTTGGCAAAAAAGGAGAGAGCCACTAGGACACGAAAGACACTGGAAGGCCTTACGCAATCAAAGAGATCTTCACTTTTATCTACAACTCCTGGATAATTGCTTGACCATAACCAGAGACTGTCAATCTGTTTCGTTTAATGCCATTACCAATAAATCATTGCTTTTGTTGAGATGGAGTTTCCCTAGTGTGTTTCTGTTGTAGTCCTCGGACATGTATTTGTAAATAAAATTCATTACTTTTGCCAAGTTTAATTTTGTTATTCTAGTAACTGTGGCTCTTCCTTTGTTCCATTTAAACTTCACAACTCAGCCGGCTTATCTTTAGAGACAGAAGACAGAATGTCGCTCGCGTTTGTTCAGAGAGTTTAAAATGTCAGATGGAAGTAAAACATAGACTGCCATCTAAAAATAAAATCCGAGCTACTCTGTTGTAAGACCGAGGGAGCTTAGGATCATTGTTCCCTCAAATACAGATACTCCTCAGATAGGAGTAACTTCGCCTGGTTGGGAAATTTCCATTTCCCTCCCCACCTCAAGAAGCCGGGGAGGGAGCCCATTTTAAGTCACCGTTCCATTAACTTGCAGATTTGTCACAAACGGCGTGCTGATGCAAGCTGTTCAGCACTGAGAATTCTTGAGTCCTTTGAAAATGTTTGGTTTTTTAATATTATTAGAAAATATTGACCTCGTTTCCCAGGCAGACTCGAGCAAGCTGTGCAGTTAGGGGGATTTAGATGTTTGTGCGCCCCACCTGAACATAAATTGCTTATTTCTTTTATTGGGTGTTTTTCCTCTCTGGATCGTGATAAGGAAGTGCTTATTGCACATACTAATTTTACATCTTAATTGGAATTCCTATACTACTATGGTAAATTTCTTTGGATGGGTGCCCTGAGTAATCTTAATAAGTCGGGCATTGATCAGCACCATATACATATAATACTGTATAAATTCCCAGTAAAACTTGCTAAGTGTTTTAATTGGCATAATTAATTTCTTTGTAAAGTTAAATTTGTTACATTTCTAATTACCATAAATCCCACTAAGGCTTAAATCCTGTCCTAATTGGCATTCCCTCCTTGAACACAGTAGGGTGGTTCTCTTCTGGCTTGGCGCATTTGTATGTTAATACCAAGTTTAACTTTCTGTTAGCACAGATATTTTCTCCAAACAGAAAACCGGGCATTGTCTAGAAAAAAATTCTTTGCGAGGCACTTTTTTTCCACGGTTCCGTTGCGTGCTCCAGGAGCCTCCTCTACCTGTATGTTCAGTCAGTGGCACGTGCTGATGACTTGGTTTCTTTCTACTTCCGTCGTGTTTTGCTTCAGCGGGGGGTGTAAGGCATGTAACACTGTATATAGAAGATAAATCATTTTTGAATATAACTGAGGGCAATATGAATAACTGTTTCTGTTTATAATTTTGTACACTAATTACCTTTTGGGTTATTGTTTAAGTGCCTCATCTTAAGTATTGCTTACCTCATAATATTTATACCTGAGAGATTTGATAACCTAGTGATTCTCATCTTTGTAAAAGATTAGTCAAATTTATATTGTTTATGAGACTCTTCTGTGATTTCCTTGGTTGCATGATGCATATCTTCCATGATGATACTATGTACATAGATCTAAATAAATGTTTAGAGGTAACTGTCACATGTTTCACTTGATGGAAAACGGGGTAGAATTCTGCACCAGGAGCTAAAACTCCCAAACCTGCAGTGTTAGGCCGCAATCGTTGGAAGCAGTGTTACCCTCGGGCGGTGTTGGTGCTGCGGGGGATCTCGTAGGACCGGTGCTTACCGTGCAGCTGCTTGCCCTGGGCTTCTGGTCTTGGTGGGAAAACCCTCACTGAGAAGTTGGTCTGTTTTGAGGAGTCCTAAAAGGGGACGTAACGCTGCTTGTGTTCAGTGCAGAGGCTCTTGGCGCTGGAATGTGTTGCTAGTCCAAGGTACGGGTGACCAACGTTCGCTGTCGTTAGGCGAGATCGGTTCCCAGCTCGGCTTATTTCTGTGTCCTGAGGCTGGCCTTGGTTTGGGACAGGCGGGTGAAATAAGCTGCTGCAGTGCTCAGAACTGCTCCTGAGGCAAGCGGCACATGTGTGCAAAATTATTTCTGTGCTTTGACGCACAAGCAAGGTCTGGCCTGGCTTTGATGGCACTCCTGTCCCCTTGACCCCCTCCAGCCAGCCCACCCCTTGCTGCTTCGTTCCTGGCGAAGGTTGATGGGTTGAAGTTCCGGTGAAATACTGACAGGTTGCTGAAAATGGGTGGGTGCAACATGTATCTCACAGCAAACAGCCTAGTTCAGCCGGTCGTTTAAATAGTTTTAGCTGGAACCTTCTTTTGCTTCCTTCAGGGCTGCCAGGCTGCTCCCAGAGGTTCGCTCAGTGTCTTTAAATGCCAAGAGGCTCTTCAGTCCTGGGGCTCGCCCGGACCGAGCACGCTGGCCGGCGTGGGGGCTGCGCCACGGAACTGATCCGCAGTGTAGAGTCTCGCCGTGTAAACTGTTCCTGCGTGGGTGCACTGGAAAGGCTGAGCTTGGGGCTGGAATTGCTAGCAGACACCGTACACTGGGAGCCTTTGATGCAGGCTTGTCTCGTCTTCATCCTTTATGTCACTTGTGTGTTGAGATTAATAAGCATATATTACCAGAGAGCTGCTGGACTTCATCTAAAGGCTGCTAGAGAGAGCAAATACAGCACCAGAGAGGTTGTTTATTTTCATGTTTATAGGCCTCAATGTTTTTAGTTCTGATAAGAGTTTGAGGTATAAGAAGACTAACCTCTAAATATCATTTGGCTTCTAAATTAATGGAGAAAATACAAGAAGTAATAATGGTTAGAAGCTAAAGCCTGAAAAAGTGCTTGTGGTCAAGGAGGTACATCTTTCATCTGCCCGATTCCTTCAAAATACCACATTTCCTACTTCTGTCATCTCGGTTAGCTGACGATGCTTGTAAGGTTTTGCAGGCAACAGGAGACCTAACGTGACACGTCCTCTTAAAAGGTGGTGAGGAGGAAATCAAGAGTACGGTCAGGGGTGATAAAGAAGCAGAAATGCAGACTCTTCTTTTTCTCAGGCCAGCTTCACAGAATAATCACAGAATCATCTTGGTTGGAAAAGCCCTTGAAGCTCCTCCAGCCCAACCATGAACCTCACACTGACCGTTCCCAACTCCACCAGATCCCTCAGCGCTGGGTCAACCCGACTCTTCAACCCCTCCAGGGATGGGGACTCCCCCCCTGCCCTGGGCAGCCCATTCCAACGCCCAACAACCCCTTCTGCAAAGAAATCCTTCCTAAGAGCCAGTCTGAGCCTGCCCTGGCGCAGCTTGAGGCCATTCCCTCTTGGCCTGGCGCTGGTTCCTTGGCTCAAGAGACTCATCCCCCCTCTCTGCACCCTCCTTTCAGGGAGTTGGAGAGGGCCATGAGGTCTCCCCTCAGCCTCCTCTTCTCCACACTAAACCCCCCCAGTTCCCTCAGCCGCTCCCCATCACACCTGTGCTCCAGACCCTGCACCAGCTCCGTTGCCCTTCTCTGGACACGCTCGAGTTATTCAATGGCCTTTTTGGAGTGAGGGGCCCAAAACTGAACCGAGCACTTTGCAATGCTGGGAGCCATGAAATGGCCCCACAGCAGAATCGGTAGGTCAAGAGCCCGTGGCTGCTTTCCCCTATGGTTTCTGTTTTACACAGGCGTGGCCGGGGGGCAAACGTCCCGAGCTAGCCAAATCCTGTGTTGGGAAAACACTATAGTCATGGTGCTTTTTAGGTATGGTATTCAAAATACTTGGTATGGGCAAGGAATGTTGCAAGTAATAAAATGAGAGGAGACTTCCAGTGTCCTAAGGGTTAACAACTTAACCTGCAGCAAACTCCACTTGAAAAAGTTACAGGGTGTTTTTTTCTTTACCAGCTGGTTTGTAACTGGATTTAGGAGAGTGTTTTTGAGATACACCACTAGAATACCTCGGTGCTGACTTGAGCATCAGCACTTTCCATAGTGTAAGATCCACTTGTGTCCGAGACTCACCCATTGCAGGATTCTCCAGCAGCAGCAGGCCAGGCCAGGCCGCTGAAGCTCAGAATGTGAATGTATCATCCCTGCAGCCTCCTGGTGCTCGCTCTGGTGGGACGAGTCGCTCCTGAGCCTGGAGGAGGGGACAGACCCCTGAGCATTAACCAGCTTGCTGGGGCCTCGCTTCCCTCCAGGGCTCTACCGAGCAGATCCCTCAAGAGGCCAAAGTCTGGTTCTGACACAGAACCCCAGACTGGTTTGGGTTGGAAGGGACCTTCAAGATCACCCAGTGCCACCCCCCTGCCCTGGGCAGGGACACCTTCCACTAGCCCAGGTTGCCCAAATTCCCGTCCAACCTGGCCTTGAACCCTTCCAGGGAGGGGGCGGACACAGCTTCTCTGGGCAACCTGTGCCAGAGCCTCAGCACCCTCACAGGGAAGAATTTCTTCCTTACATCTCATCTAAATCTCCCCTCTCTCAGTTTAAACCCGTCGCCCCTCGTCCCATCCCTAACCCCCCGGTAACGACTCTCTTTCCTGTACCCCTTTCCGCACTGGGAGGCCGCTCTCCGGTCTCCCCGGAGCCTCTTCCCCTCCATGTTACCCTCACGGGGGTTTACCCGGCCAGCCGAGGCTTTGCTCTCCCCCCGGGGGGTCCGGTCCGTTCCCCTCACCCCGTTGCCGCCATTACGGGCCCGGGCCCGTCCCCTCCAGCAGGGGGCGCTGCCGGCCCGGCGGAGCCTCCCGGCGGGGGCGCGCGCGCGGGCGGGAACTGGCGCGCGGCTCCTGAGGGCGGGCGGCGCGCGCGCGGCCATGGCGGCCCGCGGGACCCTGCGCCCTGTCGCTGTCCCCAGGGGGCGAGCGGCGGGCAGGGGCGCGGTGACGGCGGAGGGGCTGGGGTCGGGGAAGGGGGGAGAGAAAGGAGAGGCCGCGGCCTGTCCCCGCCGCTCCGGGGCGGCCCGGGGGCTCTCGCTGCCGTCCCCGCGGTGCCATCAAACAATAGAAGAGGCGGGAAAAACCTGCGTCGGTTCAAAACGAAGTGAGTGCGGGGCTGCCCCCGGGCAGGCTTCAAGGGGAGTTTGAGCCAGCAAACCCCGCTTTGGCAGAGGGAACAGCTTGGCTACGCGGGGGGGGAACCCCAAAGCTATTGCCTCCTCATTCCAGGTACCCCCCTTTGGGATGCGAGGCGGGAGCTGGAGGTGTGCTGGGGGAGATGGGGGCTTCCACGGGACGTGTCTCGCCCCACATGAAGAGTCAGTTTGCCTATAAACTGCTTCATGTGCTTTACAGCAAATAGTAATAAGTAGTTTATGCAAGCTGGCCAAATAAAAGAAAAGTTCAGAATACCCCAAATTAGTTCCCAGATGGAAAAATACGTCCTGTGTGGCGCCTCGTGTCAAGCAGGGGCTGGACGTGAAGCACCCCGCCCGGCTTGGGCGTAAATCATGTTCCTGTTGCATTCGGTTGGAGCAGCGGAGTGTTGCAAAGGTTTAGGTGATTAAGTTCGACTCATTATGCTGCCTTAAAATACATAATCGGAATCTTGTATGTTCTGAAACTCGGCAAGCGTGAAATCTGCTGTGCGATTTGCCTCCTGCATTGAGTTTTGCACTAGTTCGTTGTTTCCTTTTCCCACCAGCTCCAGCGGCTGGATGTGAACAAATTAAAACAAAAAGCCCCAAACCCACCCCATAAAGCGACTAAGTGTGGGCGATGCTGCCGGAGTTGTTATGAGCTGACCAGAAACAAACCTCTGGAACAAGTGCTCTGCTCCACTCCTTTGCTGAGCGAAGCCCAGTGCCGATAATTGGTGTGCCAGTGTTTATGGAGAGATTTTCCTTGCTGATCGCCTTACTGGAAATATTAATCTTGTATTTTTATGCCAGAATCTGAAATTGGTGGGCTGCCAGCTATTGGCCAAAATGATTTTTCCCTGATAAAACGTATTCTATCTTTTGTCATTCGCTTTTAGAGTGCTGCAGAATGTAAAGGGCCAGAGAAAAATAACCCAAATTCAGTAGCAGAGGGTTTTCGCCATATTTAATTTAGTAGAAACCTGCGTTTTGGTTGAACAGAAGCTCCCGCAGTGACTCTTTCCCGTGGTGTCCACTTGCACAGCTTAAGGAACTGGCCCCGAAGTTCAGCAGGTGCCTCCTGCCGCGCGTTTGCAGCGCTCTGGAAGCGCAGGTGGGAGTCAGGCGCCGTCGCCGCTGTTACCCGTCAGGTGCACCTCTTCCTGGTGACAACCGCGTTATTTAATAAGAGTTGATCATTGTTTAATTAGGATGTGATGAACTTAAGGATATTATTCGCAGTGGATGCGAGGACTGGGGCAGGGGGGTGTGCATATGTTTATGCGAAGGCGAGCATGTACGCTACTGGCTCCACAAAAACTCCCTCAACCAAGAAATTACGCTGTTTAAGCTTAAATTTGTAAAACTCAGTCTAGACAATACACAATTATAGAAGATGCACATTACAGGAGTTTTAAAATGTCGAGCGTAGTCCTATGTTGGATACTAATGGTGCTGAGGAATCTGCAGCTGTCTGTACTGGATGGGAGCAGAACCAGTCCTTGGAGAGCAGGGAATGGCAGGAACTGCCTCTAACTATTGTAATCGGCAAGATTATCCCATTAATCATATTTGTCTCCGGGAGTACCTTAGTTCTAACTCTAAGTGTTGTTTTTCCCTCGGTGCGTCACATGCAAAAAAAGCCTCTAATTGAAAACAATGCAGAGACAAAATCAAACTGCTTGTAAATGTGTGCTGAGTTCCAGCTGCTGATGGGAGCGGAGTGGATGGCACAGGCGGGCGCCGAGCCGACGCCGTCGCCAGCGTCCTTCCACGCCTGTACAATGTTATTTTTTGTTTTGAATATTGCCGGGGTTCTCAGTGTACAGAAGGGGCTGACACTGCTGTTCTGACACAAAAAGGACCCAGTTTAGGGGAGGGAGAAGGCAGAGATGCTTCGTCAGGGCCTGTGTTCTGTGCAAACAGTGGGAGATGCAGGTAAATCTACGGAAAAACTGTGGTAAATCTCCTCAAAACTACAGCACCCTGAGAGCCAGAATCGCTGTCAGTGAAGGGATGGTGAACAGCCCTGGCTCTGTTACCGCAGTATTTCCTTTCAGCTGTGCTGTAGCAGCTACGTTTGACCCCGGAAATTTCCTCTCTGTGAGGACATGAAAAGGAGGGGAATTTATATGTACCCTGTTAAAAGGGTAACTGGTATGATTTTGCATGTCTGTGTTGTTTTAAATTAATTCAGCTGAATTTCAGAGGTATCTGAACTATGTGTCTCTATTAGGCACCCTGACAGGTTGTCTAATTGTTTTTCCTAATTCAGATCTGTAACTGCCAGAGTGAATCTTCATTTAGATGGATTACCCAAACCCTGCCTGCTGCTGGCAGGACCTTGGCGAGAGGTGTGTGGGGGAAATA
Organism: Strix aluco; assembly: GCF_031877795.1. Lineage (NCBI taxonomy): Eukaryota > Metazoa > Chordata > Aves > Strigiformes > Strigidae > Strix > Strix aluco. The sequence continues at coordinate 96,102,291 of NC_133971.1, read as the reverse complement.
ACTTTCCTTTTTCTTCCCATATCTGCACGCGCAGCCCCGAATTGCAGCTCTCTCCGCTGATCCCCTCCAGCCTGCTGCCTGTCGCCTTTTGTTTCGCAGGCTGCGTCTGGGCTTGGAACAATCCCCCGCAAGGCTGATGGCTTAATCCTGGCGCGCTCCTCCGAAGGGCGACTGCCTGCGTGGCCGCTGCCTCCCGCTCGCCGCCCCGCGGGCTCTGCTCCCACGGCAGGTACCGTGCTTGCCCTCGGCCTCAGTGCCGGTGGCGGGGCGGGGAAGGTCTTCCCAGGTTCCTTGCTGCGCTGAGTGCCGCTGTGTCCGTGGCTGTCCGAGGGATGCTGCTGGCCTTGGCGCTGCGTCGGCGGAGGGAAAGTTGTTCCTTGCCTTGGCCAAGCGGGAAAACTCTCGGTTGTGGTGTTGCTGCTCCCAGCATTCAAAAATTGAGTTGGAGGTACTCCCTAGAAAGCAGTAAGTTGATAAATAATAGATAACATTCCAAAACCACGTGCTCTGTTGTATTTGGCCCTGTCTCTTAAGGTAGAACAAGCTTCTATTTCTAAATGTTTTCTCTTTGGGCCGTGAGCAGATGTTGACAGTGACTTGGTGTGGGGAGCTGGGGCTGTCAAGGGCCACCAGATCCTTGTGCAGCTGCCGGTGGTGGAGGCTGCACTCGTGTGCCTCCTGCAGCGTCGCTCATGGCCTCTGCTGCCGTGGCCTGCGGAGGTGAGGTTAAAAAACCAGACAGAGAGGCTGTTCCCATGCTCTCGGGCTGCTGCTCTGGCAAAACCTTCATCCTTCTGTCTCTGTTTGGGGCGCTCTGAATTCCATCTCTGCTGCTGCTGTCCTCATCTGCTTTTAACCACAGACATAGGTGCTTCAGGAAAGTATGTATCACATTAGAAAACTCCTAAGTGTCCCAAAAGCTGGAGATTAATTCCCTAGGCTGCAGCTTCCCCTCCTCCCCGCTCCCCACAAGCACCCTGCACCTATCCCCCACGTGCTGCCCGTGCAGTCCTGTTCTGGGGTTTCTCTCCCTTGCAGCTCCTCTCGTGCCCAAGCCAGCAGAAGAGAAGCAAACCGCCCTTCCCATGGGTCCCAGCGCTGCTGGGACCTTGGCAGATGCTGTGCCGGGGCTTTATGCTGCAGTTACCTGTCTCTCTCGTGAAATGACCTGCTCGTTCGGGCGCCTGGCCCTCGGGGGGGCCCGTCCCCACGGCTCGCTGCGGCACGCTCTTCCTGCTAACAGCCAACTGTTCGTCCAGTGCACCCCAGTGACCCATCGGGCCACCTCTGAGCCAGGTTCCAACCAAAACTGGGGTGTTCTTGGCTAAATCCAGCCAAAAAATCCCCAAACACCACAAGTCTTTATCTCTACTGCCACTTTCCAAGCCCAAGCTTCTCAATCCTTATCTCTACTGCTGCTTTTCCCAAGCCCAAGTTCTTCTAGTTCTTCTTTCCCTCAAAATTAGCAAAGTGAAAATTAACTCGGTCCAGATGCGTGAGTTTGCAAAGAGCAGAGATAAAAGCCAGCACTTATGGAGAAATGCTTCCGTGTGCAGAGAGTTCTGCTGAGGTGACATCCTGCAGCTGTTGGGGACTGCAGAGGGACATTAGTGGTGAGGGCAGGACCTCAGATCACAACCGGGAACCGAAGCGAGAGCTGGCAGCAGCCGCGGTGCAACCTCATGTAGGTGTGCAGGTTGTGTGTGTGTGCGTGCATATATATACACACATCTACAGAGATGTGCTTGTGTGCGTGTAAATAAAAATCCCTCTGGTCAAATGACAGGAAAATGTTAAAATTGCAAAGAAACCCAAATGCATTTGGTACATAACGTGAGTTGATAATTGTTATCGGACGTGGATAATTGCAGTTAAGCCTTGTTTTTTGAACCCTGTGGCTCAGGGCTGTGTCTGTTGTGAGTTCTGCCAGAGCAAGAAGTTTGCTTCGTCTTGAGGTTCATGCCAAAACACACCGAGTGGGCAGGAAAAAGAAAGGTTTTGAAGCTGAGGCGTGTCCTGTTGGGTCTGTGCTGGAGGTGTGAATTTGAGTGCAGATGAAGTGATCCTGGTGCCTTGTGTGTTTTGTTCCTCAGAAGAGTGTCCGGCTGGAAAGCCATCGATGATACCGGGGGTCGCCTTGGCTTCCACGCCAAACAGGTGGCACACGAATGCCTTTCCCGGCGCGGGTACCTCTGCAGTACGCAGCTAAGGCCCTTGTATGTCTTTTATCTTAGCGTGTGAATGGGTCTCTTCACTCTGTCCCTTTCCTCTAAGTTTTCTAAGCTGTAGTTCTAGAAGCGTTATGTGGAAATGGTGGTAAGGAAACTACAACGTGCTACTTGCCTCCCTGCAGAGCCAGCAGCAGTTTGGGGTGTGCAGGCGAGCTCCTGCTAACTCTGGTTTTAACCGGAGTGCTGATGTAGTTCGAAGAATAACGGTGTCGCTTTTGCATTCTTCGTAGAACCCCCTTTTTTATTATCTCTTGCTCCAGGCTCTCTGTTTCCCCATGGGCCTGATGGGAAGCCCTGACTGTGGCTGCTCTGCAGCCCCTCCTTGTCTGAGTCCCGGGGTCTCGCCTCCTTGCTCGGAGGGATCTGGAAGGATCTGGTGGGCTCCAGAAGCAGGAGAGCAGAGGAGCCCTTGGCCACCTCTGTGGTGGGTCCAAAACCTGCTCTGCCCTGGGCTTGCCGCTGGGCCGCAGTGCGGTGGGTTTGAGGTTCAGGCAGAAGGACTGGCTGGAGCCCATCCCGTAGGCATTGCCTGAGCTGCCGGGGCGGGCAGTCTGGGAGGGAGGGGGCCCGTACACGCCTCATCTCTTTGTTCCTTGACAGTCCAGCCCAAGCAGCAGCGCAGGCTGCCTGCGGTAACCAGGTCTTGGCAGCCGGAGTGTGGATTCCCTCAGCAGAGGAGAGAGTCGTGGTCTTGGCTTGCTCTGCTAAGTGTTACCATATTTCTTCCAACTTCCATTTCCTCTGGGCTGAGTTTCAGCTCAGCTTTCTTCCTCCAGATGCTCGTATCTCACAGACATCTCGTTCCTTGGGATGAAGCTCGTTGAACCAGATGAGAAGATGGTGTGTATTCAAACACCCATGTCAACTCGGTGGCACTGGAGATTTAGTCCCAGATCTTGAGAAGGAGGAGGAGCAGGGGGATTGCAGCACTTCACATGTCTCTGGACAGTAAAAATCACCTTCTGTTCCCTGCAGTCTGTCAAAAGGAAAATGAACTGATAGCACCCCATCCCCTTCAGCTGTGTCGTACGTGGGAAGAAGTGACGTGCACCATGCTGAAAAGCCCAGGTCAGGTCCCGTTTAGCTGCGGGAACTGCCTGTCCCCAGCTGTGAATCGCTTGCAGGACTCACCAAAGGTGATTAACGGATCCTTCACCCTTCGGTGTGAGCAGCATGGCAGGCAGCCTGGAGCATGCTAACACACAGGAATAATACTGTAAAATATTAGTGCCGAGCCCTGAACTCTGTGTGTCCTGGGTGGATGCTCAGTTCAACTCCGAGAGATGCTGAGCTGCCCAAGCGCTCGCTTTACCCACGGAACGCAAATTTCCCGGTCAGGAGGCCGCCTCTGGGCTCCCTCCGTGTGTCCCCCCAAAGCCTGAGCTGGTCCCTGGGTTCAAAATGCGTGAAAGCCCGTGCGAAACCGTGAGAGCTCAAACGGCTTCAAAGCCTTGGTCACACAAATGGCTAATGCTTGCTATTCTGGACGTTAATTTCATAAAATTAATCTAACACATCTTGAGGGAAATTAGTGCGTGCAGATGCTGTCATTTATCACAATTATTTTAAAGGCCCTAATCTAGCACTTCACTGGATTCTTCACAGCCACTTGCATGGCAGGCTCTGCAGGAGACTCTCTTTGCCCGTGGCAGCGTCGCACCCTTTCGCCCGGCCGGGCCACGAGCGGCTGGGGGGGCTCAGCCCCCCTTTCGCCCCCGGGAGAGGTGGCAGTGGCAGCGCCGGGGAGGGGGAATGCCACCCCCTATGTCAACATGGTGACCCAATGGCTGTGTCCGAGCAGCCCCTTTCTTTTCAGCACCAGGTCGGAGTTTCTTGTCTTGTCTCTCTTGGTGCTGCAGTGAGCGCCTTCAGTGCAGCTCTGGTGGCAGCTACAGCCATGAATTTCTTTAAAACCTGGGCAGGGAACACGCTCCCCGTCCCACCGCAGTTTTCTAGGTTCCAATGATGCTGTTAGCCCAAATCGGGGCAAAAACTGCCCGAATTTCCTATGACTGTTGAAGGAGAACAAGTTGAAAGCTATCAAAATGTTTCTTTATTAACCCTGCAGCACTTCATTTGAATTCTGACTTTTAGGGAAAAAGAATGCTTATAACTAAATGCGTCTTAAAAAGCTGTTGGTTTGAAAAAAGTGAAAGCATCAGCTATTCCTGAAAGAAAAAAATTACAGACAGGAAGCAACTTCTATTTTGTGAACCTGTCATTTAGACGAATAAGCTTTCAGCAGTGATTTTAGGGGTTTTTTGGTAAGAGCCTCCTGCTTATGGCCACTTTTCCCGGCTTTTGATGCAACGGCGGAACGCTCCTCTGGAGCAAGCGGAGTGATGTTGTCGGGGGGTGCACACTGAGAGCGGGGGCGTGTTTCTGGGAGGCTGGAGCAAGCAGGGGCTGGCGAGGAGGGGGAAGGCAGGGGCTGAGAGCGCTGAGGGCTGGTGCCGGAGCAGCCGCGGGGGGCTGGCGACCAGGTTTTGGTGATGGCGAGATCCAGCCGCGCTTTGGACGATCCGTGTGTGTTGCTTTTGCCCCGTCAGTCTCAGGGCCCGTGGACTGAGCCACCAGACAGTGATCTGGCACGTAAGCGGCCCCTCGGTGCAAGGCTATAAATGTGTCAGGGTGCAGTAGTCCTTGATTACCGTGGAAGGAAATAAAGGCGTGATTTCAAATGTGTTCAATCAGCACTTCCAATATCGTGCATAAATAATAAATTATCATACGATGTCATTTAATATAATTCTGCTTCCAGTACAGGAGGCAGAGAGGGGGGAAAAAAAAAGCTATATTCAAAAATTCAGTCAAACAGCTTGTTTCTTCAAAGGCACAAAGCACCTGAGAGTTCCCAGTGACTCCTCATGTTAGCAGAGATTTTCCTCTAGATAAAGAACTCATGATAATGAGCTGTGAGGCTGGATGGTTAAAACAATTATCCCCTAGAAATTCCCAGAGCTTTTTTCAACAAGTCAGAGCACTTAAAGCTGGCAGAAAAGAACGTTTGAACAATTTTTCATTGGCAAATATACTTTTGTTGAAACTGAAATGGTTTACGGGGACATGGCACACTTCATAAAATTTTCAGTGAAAAAATTTTGAAAGGAATCTGAAACAAAATGGGAAATTACCTTTCCGATTGATTTTGGGATAGCATTTTGTACTGTCTAAAATGATGTGTAATGATCAAAATGCTTCGTTTCCATTTGGGAGTTTCCCTGACATAACTATTTTTACTATTTGGATTTTGCTGATTCAGTCCAAAGCCAAATTTTGCCATGGAGGAATTCCTCTAAAGGCAAAAATTTTGCTTTCCTGCCTGCACTTCATTGTTGCGCTGTCGTGTCGCCTGCCCTTCCTCCCCATGTTGAAGGAGTCCTGGCTCGGCGCTGTGAAGGCAGGCACGAGGTGGACGGCTGTTACGTGGTTACCAAACCCCGCTCTTGCGGAAAATAAAAAAATCTGCCTTGCTAGTATGTTTTTTATTACAAAAATGAAAAAAAATCAGGAGATACTTTAAAACCAACTGATGTTGCTGCTTTATGTTTCTGTCCAGGGGAGCGCATCAGCATGGCCGTAGCGTTAAGCTGGTCGGTGGTCCCGTTCTCTGGGAACGTGGACCAGTTCCCCGGGTCACTCCTCGGGGCTCGGACGGGGTTGCAGCTCGTCACTCCCTCTTGGCCTGGCTTGTGCCAGCGTGGTATTCGTGTTACCGGCAGGTTACGTGTGGAAATGAACGGTTTCTTTGGAAATCAGCGTGAAGGTAGAGAGTCTAGAAGCAATAGTACAAAAATGAACCCAAACTGTACGCTTCCAAGCTGTGTAATTGCAGAACAAGATGCTAACAGTCCTCAAAAACGCAGGCTTTCGCCTAAATGACATGCTTTGTGGGAGTAATTAATTTGTATTTAATTATAATCTAACTTGTGAAGAAACGTTCTGAAGAAGTCGTATCTTCAGCACAAGTCTTTCAACTTTTTTCTTTAAGATAAATTTCTTCTTTAGACTTGCAGCATTTTATATTTTTTATGATAACACCAACAGGAGACTCCTTAGCAAAAGTCACTGCTTACAATTTTTGCCTTTAAGGCTATCTCATAATTATGTATTTAACTAATCAACACTCCAGAACTTCCAGATGCAACAGATACAGGGTTTGTGAATGATTTCCCTATATACATCTTAATTTTCTAGCAGCAGCTGTAATTTATGGGATTCCACGTGGAATAGCAGGGCTAATGATGAGCAAATGTGTTTTTAAAGTTGTACTGGATGCAAACGCTGGTATATGGTGAAAGGGATGAAAACAGATGAGTTCTGAGCGTCAGAGCTCCCGCCTCTTGTCCGTAAATGCTGCCAGATCCCAGGTCGGCAAAGCGGAGCTCCGGCGTCGGTCAGAGGGAAAACCCTGGCCCTGTTTTGCCAGCAGGAAAAAGTCTCAGCAGTGGGTTTTCTTTCACTCACGAACCCCCAGATCATCAGAGCACATGGTCTGGACCCATGTGAGCTGTGTCGGTTTGTGGATGAGTAGCTGTGCATTGGGGTATCAGTCCGCTGGGACACGGTTTGTTTTCAAGCAGGAATTCTGTAGTTTTATCTTTGACATTTCCCAAATTGTCCCCTCAAAGCAGATACTCCTGTGGTACGTTTTGCAAATGCTCAGAGTTCAGAATAGGGCTTGGTCTGTGTGAAGGCCCCTGTCGTACCAAGTATTGACCTCTATTCCCAATTATGAAGGCTTTTGTTTTCTTAAATAGCCGGCCGCTGGAGAAATTCCGGTCTGAGGGAGCAGGACTCATGTTGGTTTAACTCCAGTAAAGCAGTCATGTGTAACTAATACTGTATTATTAACACGGGGGGAAATTTTCAACTTTCAGCATCCTGACAAAAAAACAGACAATAAAAATTGCTCGGTGACTTTTCCTAACCTTTGTAACATGTATTTTACTCACCGAGAGCACTGCCTCTCCACTCTGCAGTCCCAGGCAGTGAAACAGAGCGGTTATAAGTACACCATTCACTGGAAAATGCCTTTTTGTTCTTCTCAAGTCAACTCTCAGGAAAGACTAATTTATTCTTTCTCACATTTTTAATCTTTTGCTCTTTCATTTTTCATGGTTTGTATCTTCGTAAGTCCGAAGTCCTGCGTGGTGATGTAGGTATCAAAGTAGGCACGGGATGATCGTCCCGTGAGGTTCATGCAAGTGAGCTTTAAACAGCCAAACACATGCAGAATCAACCCAGCTGGGTTGTCCAAGCCGCCTTCCCTCCCTGGCCCACCTTGCACACTCTTTATTTCTTAAGAGCAATTTGCGCTTAGGTGCAAAACTGATGATTATAAAAGTCTAATTTCCTTGAGCTGCTTCTTGAGCCAGAGAAGGTCAATAAACGGAAGCGACACAGTCCCGCTGACAGACACAGAGTCTCTGTCCTGTGACTTCAACGGTAAGGAAACCTGGAGACTAGAAAGTTGTCTGTGAGAGAAAACAACAAAAAAAGTGGTTTTGGAAAAGGATGGTTTACAACTGAAGAATGAAACCCAACGTGTCTGCAGAGCAGAGAGCGGCTGGTGCCAGCCAGGGCATCGGTCACAGCTGCGGCCCCTGACCCCCCAGGCGCAGCGCAGACAAAATGCGTTGGGTTTTTTTCCCCACAAAACTGATTCTTAGAAACCGCCAGTAGTTTTTAATAATTATTTTTTATTAACAAGTGAGAAGAGCTCTCCAAATAACTAAACAGAAAAGAAACAAAGTTTGAGGTGGTGTGCGTTCCTGAATATCTGTTTATCACATTTTAATGGTGATGGAAAAAGGGAGAAAAATGTTGATGGCATTTTCATGGGCAGTTTTCCTCCTGCTCTGTTCAGAACAGAAATACTGTTCTGTGGAGGATATCGCAGTTATGGCTGTTACTGTACTGCTTCACTTAGTGAGGCATGTGGAAATAATTCTTGGTTCTAGTCAGTCTTCACACCATGGAGCAATGATAAGGATTGTGTTCTCTCCTTGCCAGATTGTGACTAGTGGCAACTAGAGGAGGAACAAGAAGAAACAACTGGCAGGTGGCAAGAGGAGGAGATGATGTAGCAGGAGAAGAACAGTTTGGGATTTTTAGCTGAGTGGCTAACTTCTAATGTGAAAGCAGCAGATAACTTCTTAAAACCAACGCCTGTGAATTTTACTACTTTTCTTAATAGAAAACTAAAGTCTTTGCTCCACTTGCCCTTCCTCAAGCACCTGTCCTAGCTGCTGAGTTCCCCCTGGTTACACGGTGGCCTGCCAGGACATGCTGATGGGGTGCTGAAGGGGTTGAGACCCTAGACCCCCTCTCCTGTTCCTGCTCGCGGCGGGTTTGCTCTGGGCGGCTGCAGGGTCTCTCTGGAGACCTTTAGTGACCTGGGGAGAGGACCAGGGCCACTCACAGCATCTCACGGGCTGGGCCAGGCCAGGCCTGGGGGTGCTGCACCGGTGCTCCCCCTCCAGCCCTTCCCTCATGGCTCGGCTGAACGCTGTTGGCGTTTCAGGTGAAGTGGATTTCAAAGGGATATTTGACAGAGGAAAGTACTTAACCTGGAGAGGTGAGGAGAACTCAGCGGGTGAAGGAGGGACTGGGGAGAGGAAAAAATAATTATGTGTGAGCACATATGTGGAATATTTTCCGAAGTGCTTTAAGCTGGGGAAATTTTTTTCCTGAAGGGGCTGGTGCTAAATCAAAGAAAAGAAGGGATTGATAATTGTGGGATTAATTTGTGGACTCTTTTGAGAGCTGGCAAGATCTATTTGGAGATCTAAACTATGTATTTTGTCAGCCCATTTTTCTGAAGAGCTAGACCTTGCTTGCAACTGTAAGTAATCTGTATTACAACTCCCAGTGAAACACGTTTCATACATCATTTTGGTTCACTGTGTGACTCTAGCTAGTGCCTTGTGCTAAACTACCTTCCTCACAATCAGGTGATATGTTATTTATAGTCTAAAATAATGAGCGATAGCTTGGGAATACACATTCTCTGAAAGCTCCCCGGGCAGGTTCTGCACATAGTTCCGCGGTGAGTTGTACCTTACATCACCCTGCTCCTTCCCCCGTTTCTTGCCAGAGAGCGTTTGGGAGCTGGTGGCCTGTCTGGGCTTGGGGATGGGAACGCGGCGATGCCCCGTGTCCCCCCCTCCCGCCTCGGTTCAGCTGCTGCCGTGTGTCTCCCGCAGGGTGGAGAGGAGGAACGAGCGCTGGGATTGCCGTGAGCGGGTGCCCATGGCGGGGCCGAGGGGGTGTGTGGACATGGCGTGGGCCAGTGTTTGTCCTTTTCAAGTTCGTCTTCCCCGTGTGCGTTCTGTGCACGTGTTTTCTATGAGCTGCACAGACAGGCGGGTTCCTTCAAAATTTATTTGATCTAAGAATTTTTTTTTTTTTTTTTCCTGCTGACAAGTCCTTCTGGCTCTGGTTTGCAGTGGTGGAAAAAGCCAGCTCCAGCCCTGGAGAGCTTGGAAGAGTGAGACATCTCCGGTGTACTCCAGAATGGGAAGAAAATCGAGACGTCATATTTAAGGCCATGCATCATTCCCGGAAAATAAGCTTGCATGTTTTACATAAGGATTGCATAATTACTTTCTACCTCTGCACAAGGCTAGTTCTTTTGCATCTCATAATACCAGGAGTTTTTAATAGACATCTTAAAGACTCCGTTATCTTTGGCAGCATCCTGGCAGCTTGGCACACAGCGCGCGCTCTAACAATGACACCAGCTCCCTTTTTTCCCCCCTTAAACACCGAGAATACATGAAAATCTGGCAGAAGGCAGCGGTTTCCTCCTGGGTATGCCTCTGGCACCTGCTGCCCCATGTGTGGGAGGCTGCTGGCACCCCAGCGGGAGCAACGACGTCCCCCTCGGTGTCTGGGTGCCCTGGGGTGCCCCTGCTGGGAGTGGGGAGAGGTGCGATTACCTCTGCGACGTGAGAAATGTGCGTGGGCCAGAGACAAACCAAAGGCGGGTGGGGTGTGGACGTGACCAACAAGCCCAATCGCTGGGTCTCGTTAGGGTTGAGTGCGTCATTTTGGCCTGCAGTTCACTTTGTCTCTCTTTCTAGTATTTTTGTGCCATACTGGAAGCCACTCCGTGTCTCAGATACATCCGTGTAGCTTGTTCCTGAAGCCCGTGCAATATTCCTTTAGGGCAGCAGGGCAAAAGGTCAGGTCTCAAGATGGAGTTTATAGGGAAAATCCTTCTCTTGGCAGTTTATTGATCTTACCCCTGGACTCGGCACTGGTGAGGCCACCCCTCGATGAGTGGGTTCAGTTTTGGGCCCCTCACTCCAAAAAGGCCATTGAATGACTCGAGCGTGGCCAGAGAAGGGCAACGGAGCTGGTGCAGGGTCTGGAGCACAGGTGTGATGGGGAACGGCTGAGGGAACTGGGGGGGTTTAGTGTGGAGAAGAGGAGGCTGAGGGGAGACCTCCTGGCCCTCTACAACTGCCTGAAAGGAGGGTGCAGAGAGGGGGGATGAGTCTCTTGAGCCAAGGAACCAGCGCCAGGACAAGAGGGAATGGCCTCAAGCTGCGCCAGGGCAGGGTCAGACTGGCTCTTAGGAAGGATTTCTTTGCAGAAGGGGTTGTTGGGCGTTGGAATGGGCTGCCCAGGGCAGGGGGGGAGTCCCCATCCCTGGAGGGGTTGAAGAGTCGGGTTGACCCAGCGCTGAGGGATCTGGTGGAGTTGGGAACGGTCAGTGTGAGGTTCATGGTTGGACTGGAGGATCTTCAAGGGCTTTTCCAACCCAGATGGTTCTGGGATGATTCTGTGATTTCACTGACTTTGTCCCCAGCCGTCGGCAGCGGCAGAGGCTCTGCCCGTACCTCGGTGGTTGAATTTCCATAGCTGGTGGCTGTTGCTTCGTCTCTTTGCCGGGGCTGGTTTTGGTCCCCGAGGCCTGGTGGTGTCCTGGGAAGTGCCGGTGTTTGCGCGAGCCTCCCTGGGTGCCATGACCACAGGGTGAACCCCTCGGAGCTCTGACTATGACTTTCAACAGCGTTGGTCCAAAAGCAGTGTCCTGCAGGCCCCGGGGGGTGCGGGAGCTGCGCACGGGCTGCTGCCAGCGTGGGCAAACCCAACGTGTCTGCAGAGCAGAGAGCGGCTGGTGCCAGCTGGGGCATCGGTCACAGCTGCGGCCCCTGACCCCCCAGGCGCAGCGCAGACAAAATGCGTTGGGTTTTTTTCCCCACAAAACTGATTCTTAGAAACCGCCAGTAGTTTTTAATAATTATTTTTTATTAACGAGCGAGAACAGCTCTCCGAATAACTAAACAGAAAAGAAACAAAGTTTGAGGTGGTGTGCGTTCCTGAATATCTGTTTATCACATTTTAATGGTGATGGAAAAAGGGAGAAAAATGTTGATGGCATTTTTGTGAAATTCAACCCGTTTATGACCATATGAAATTAAAGCTTTTATACACTTATAAAGAAGCTCCAAAGGGAACGAATATGTTTTTCCTACTGAAGTCTGCTTAAAGCATATAACAAATAAGATTGCACAGCTCAATATTTCATATAAAACAATATGCTCTACCATTTTAATTTTCCTGTACAAAATTGTTTTTCATATGAATTCATGTTGCATTATTTTCCGATTCCAACTAAATTAGAACTATATAGATATAAATGATATACATTACATTTATTATACATAATCTAGGTAAATATGAACTAATTCATCAGCCATACCTCAGCTTTCATATAAATTATCTTTGTGGCATTTTTGCTGTTATATAAAGTCTTACAGTTGAAGGATTATTTGACTGTATTTGTAACTATTGCAGCATTAATTTAATTGCATTTCTACACAAGAATTAATATTACTTCCTGGTAAGAAGTTTGGAAAGCAGAGAGGAGGCAGATATGACACGTTTTAATTTTAAGTGTTTTTAAATTTATTTTAGGTGACTGAACGCTGCAGGCGATGCCGGACCCATCGTGTGGCCTCCCCCCGGGGGTCTGAATCCTCGCGCTTTCCTGAGCCCCCACAACCCCGCCGCGTTCATCCCGCCGGTGATACCGGTGCCGATGGGATCCCCGGGGACCGCGGGGACGGGTGAGTGTGAGGGGCTGGGGGAGCGCAGCTGCGGCAGCGCCCATAGGGGCAGGCTGTTAGGAAAATCCTATTTCCGAGGTGCTCGGTAGAGCTGGAGCCATCCTGGCGGGAGCTCCCTGCTCCAAAGGTGTCGGGGAATGGTGACGGGGGGCTGGTGGGGGGCTCTGAGGTGCTGAGCCCTGCTCCCCTGCTCCCCTGTGGCGCCAGGGCAGCAGCGTGTGACAGCATCTCGTGAGCGAGCTGCCCAAAGCGGCCGGGGGGCCGGGCGCTGGGCTGTCATCTCCGTCACCAGGAAATCGGTCTTTTGGTGTAATTTTCCTCCAGTAATTAGTCTCTCTGTGATTTTTAGACTTTGTGTCATGGTGTGAATGCAACATGTTCGACAGCATACCTGCCGGGGAAAATCTCTTCTGTGATGGGTAAGGAAATATCATTTTTCATGAAAGACATCAGAAAAATTGAATGTGAAACTTCGGAACAGTTGGGGGCACGGTGACTTTCAGTGACAGGGAGGACTCTAGCTGAGGCAGTCACCAAGTGTCACACTGCACTATCCTGCCTTTTCCTCGGCCGTTTGGGCTTTTGCACGGTGCTTCATTAGCGCCTGGTCCTGGGTGCAAAGGGGCAGGAGACGTTTTCAAACCACCTGTGGCTGTACCAGGCACAGGGAAAAAGGGGCAGCTGAAAACTAGAGACAGCAGAAAAATACTGCCCGAATGCAGGCCTCGCTTCTTTAAAGGATTTCATCACATGTTGGTACAAACCCCCATTTTTAGGTACCAAACCCTCACTTTTAGAGTACAAGCTCTCAATTTTAGGGGCCAAAACTTTGATTGTAGTCATGAAAGCCTTATTTTTAGGGTACAAACCCTCAATTTTAGGGGCCAAAACTTTGATTCTGGGGTTGAAAGCCTCCTTTTTATGGTCCAAACCCTCCTTTTTTAGGGTACAAACCCTCACTTTTAGGGTACAAAACCTCAATTTTAGGGGCCAAAACTTTGATTCTAGGGACAAAAGCCTCATTTTTAGGGTACAAACCCTCCTTTTTTAGGGTACAAACCCTCACTTTTAGGGGCCAAAACTTTGATTCTAGTGTTGAAAGCCTCCTTTTTATGGTCCAAACCCTCAATTTTAGGTGCAAACCCCTCACTGTTACAGTACAAAACCTCAATTTTAGGGGCCAAAACTTTGATTCTAGGGTTGAAAGCCTCCTTTTTGTGCTCCAATCCCTCTAGGAATGGAAATAGATTAGTTGACTTTGGTTCAAATAATTGCAGTTAATTAAATTTAAGCTCAAGTATTGCATTGGGTCTTCATATTGTGAGTGAGATAAGTACATAGGGGTTTTTTTTTAATGTTGAGCCAACCTTACTGGAAAATGGTCATTTCCAGTGGGCGGTGGAGCTGAGAAGGAGACAAGGCAGAGCCCAGCGGAGCTCAACGGGGCAGACAGCTCGAAGCAGACCGCACTCTTGGCACTGAGGAGCAGCTGTAGGCTCCAGAGCTGCTGCCGGGGCTGAGCAGGGCCCACCGTGCCCGGGGGGGCTCTGCCTGGAAGAGTGTCTTCCCTGGGCCGCCCACGGCGTGGCTGGAAATCAGCTCGGAGTGCCACATCCATCACCCCCAAATTGTTCGGCAACCTCCAGGACAGCGTGAGCAGCCAGCAGCATCTGTTCCTCCCCGCTGGGGCCGCGATGATGGACTGCCAAGGACGGGGCTCCTGCCTAACTTCTCGCCGCCTGTGAGCCAAGGTGAGATGGAATCGATGTGCAAAATGGCCGTGCCGGCTGCCCGGGGGAGGGTGCAGGGAGGTGGGCTCAGGCCCCTGGAGAGCTGTCGCGAGTCGTGGCTTGGCGCAACGCCCGCCCAAACCCACGAGGGCTCTCCCGACCGGGTTGGTAGGGGCTGGCTGAAGGGCTCTTAAAAACGGAGGGGAAAATGCTTGAGGTGCTCTACATCTCCTTTTCCATACCCGCGCAGAGGTCGTCCGAGCAGCAATAAACCATTAATTCCCCCGCGCAGCAGCTCTCAGGGGGTGCAAGGAAGGAGAGGGGGTGCTGCAGGGCTCGGGGGGCTAACACGTCCTGAATTAAGGTGCCATCCTGCTTTTATAAAGGAATGCGGAATTAGATAATCTAGGATACTCTTGATTTAGTGGAAGTTAAAATACCATATGTGTTAAGGCTTGCAGGATACTATGTTATTTTTAACATCCACACATTTGTAGGAATTGTAACTAAATATGTTTTCCAACAGGAATAAAAGTACAGGCTTAGGTATTTTATGAATGGCAGCTGTGTTAAGAGTGATTCAATAAAAATATGTGCATGGGGCGATTAATCCAGGCAGGAATTTTGCCGGCGCTTGTGCAGGGTGTCTGGAGTGGAGTTAAAGTCCTGGGCGCTTGCGCTGCCCGAGCCCGCGTCTGGCCGGTCTCTGGAACGAGCTGAGCTCGGCCCGGCTTCCCCGAGGATGCCGGGGATATCTGAGGGGGATGTTTTCACCGTGTGTTGGGCGGACGGTGTCCTTGCAGGAACCCGTGGGATCACCCGGCCTCCTGCTGCTGAGGGGAGGGTTGCGAAAGCCTTGTGACTCCTGGTTCAATTGCGCCTTTTTTAGCAATAATTGGAAGAATTGGTTTTTACAGTTAGTTTGTCTTGGAAATTCTGCCTGCAGCTCGTGAAAGGGACGGTAATACAAACGGCAATAAATAAACCGCACAGGGCAAGTAGGAGGCAGTGATATTAAGGCTAATAGCAGTGTGGCTCTTGCACCTGCACGCGCCACAGTCGTTAGTCTGGTGAGGTATAAGCGTAAAAGAAAATATTATTGTTATTGTTGTTGCTGTTATTATGGTAATTTTTCCTCCCGTTTCCCTTTGGTGGGGAGCCCCAGGCGGTAGCTTCATGGTGTGGTTGGCAACCCGGGGTGGGGTGAGTTTCTGTGCCTCTGTGTCACGGCACAGGGTAGACCCTGGCCCTGCAGACTCTGTCCCCAGGGCCCTGCCCACCACCCCAGCCTGGTGCCGGGGCAGGACCCCTTCTCCAAGGTCCCCCGAAAGCTTCAAGAGGGGATGGCGAGAGGGTCTGCCCCACGCGAGGGTCTTTCCCCCGCTGGAATGGTGAGCAGCCACAACACGAGCACCGGCGGGATGATGCTGGTGGCAGGCGAGGAGCTGCCTTGGCGATGCCGGCAGCGATGCCTCGGCATGGGGCTGCCTCCCCACGAGCCCCCGGACCCGCCGCCCGAGAGGGTCTTTGTTAGCAAGCCGTGCGCCCGTCGCTCACTGCAGGCTCACTGCCTGGCCTGAGGTGCGCTCTGCGGGGCGCAGGGCAGCCCAGGGGGGTGGCCCATGTGGATTTCTGGGGTCTGCCTGTCCTGCGGTGGCACTCAGGAACGGTGTGAGCGGGTTGGGGGAGACCCCAACATCCGGGTGGTTTCCTTGCGTGGTGCAGGGAGGTGGTGGAGGTGGTGCTGGCGGTGGCAATGCAGGACTGTGTGCTGGCAGAGCTGCTCTTCCATCTCTTCCCTCACTGCATGCAGCTTGGCTGCCCCAGTCCTTCGAGTTCTTCGAAGCCCCAAGGGCACTGGGCACCCGTGAAGAGTGGTGGGACCCGTGTGCCACCCATGGCAGCACTTCCACCCGCATACGGTACGGGCAGGCGTGTCCCCAGTGCGGGCAGTGCCTCGGTTTACCGTGGAGAAGCTGCGCAGCTCCGCCCCAAGCCCTCGCCGCGGGCGCTTGCCGGGGTTCCGGGGCACCCCATGCCTGCCCTCTCCCCTCCGGCCACCACGGCTGACCTTTCCCTCGTGCCCAGGGCTGGCCCACGCCGGGGGGGAGCGCGGGGGTTGGTGCCCCCGCTGTGGGAAATGCCAGCCTGCCCGCGCTTCCCATCGCTAAGCAACGGCGGGTGAAATATATCCCGATTTCTGCTGCTCCCATTTGGCACCTCCCACCATGTTCTTTCATGTGCAGTTGCACAGTGTAGCGGATAAAAAGCCCCTTTTCTATCTTTGGGTGCCAGTGCACATTGTAGCCGCCGTGGGGAGGACGGGCAAATCCCTTGGCAAAGAGTAAATGAGTGACATTAGGACCCTGAGTGACTGCCTGTACCGAGACGCCGCTATTCATCTCGGGGCCGGGTGCTGCCAAGCAAAGTCCAAAAAGTTATTTTTTTTTCACATCAGAACTTCAAGCTGATCAAAGAAACAAACACTTTTAATGAAACATATGCAAGATACTTAGAAGGAGAAGATTCACAATGCATCTGCTGCGGGACCAGAAGGCTTATCAAAAGTGTGAAGTAGGAGGAGAAAAATTACGAGTGTATGATGCCAGAGAAGATTACAGAAATATTAAGCAGAAGGAATGTAAACACGTAGAGCTGGTGATAGCTGGCGTGCGGCTCGCCCTGCACAAAGAGCCGCCGTGCAGCGCCCGTCTGCGGGTGCGACGGCCTGCGCGCAGGGGACGGGTGCCCTGCGGAAGCCCACGCACCCCCCCCGCCCCCCAGCCCACCCTCCCCTGCCAGCCCTCGCCCCGGGCGGGCTCCAGCTCGCCACGAGCCCTGGGCAGAGAGCCCGCCCTGCCACCCAGCCCAGCTGGCCTTAGAGCCCAGCCACGACGACGTTGCAATGGCGATTTGTTTGCATTTTCCTTACGAAACAAAAACTTCCACGTAGGATCAATTTTCTTGCGACGTGTTCTGTTGAAAACATACATACCGTGAAAAACTGTCATTTCTGGTGATGATATAGTAGGTTTACTATCAGCAGGAATATCACGTAATTATTTCTGTCCCACATTCAGGGGTGTGCAGACATATGGCTTATCTATTTCAGCCACTGGCCAAATTCTGCTCTCCCTTAACCCTTGCAACCTTGGTGGATTCAGCGAGGCTGCACAATTATAGCCGGCAGCGGGATCTGGAGCTCTTTACTTCTTGTTAAATGAATATTTTTCATTTTCAAAGCTGCCTTCCTGCCCCCCCATACAGACTGCTATTCTTGCTGTGCATTAAGGTTTTGCTTCTCCCTTCACAGTTGGCAGTTGTGTGCAGTGGGTTTTCCCCACCAGTAAGCTCCGCCGCAGGGCAGAACGGGGGTCTCTGCCCCCTCCTCAGGCTGCTGGTGCTTTCTTGGGGAGCCTGGCAGGGGCAGGGCACGGTGCCCTCCTGAGCATGGTGCCCACCAGGCGCGGGATTACGCGTGCTCGGGGCTCTGCTCCGCCGTGGGCACGACCAGCAGCGTTTCTAGGGGCTCAAACACCAAGATGACAACAGTTTAAAAAAAAAATCCTATCTGAAGGGCAGTCCAGCAGCCTCTGGAGTTTTAACCCAGCCTCGTGGCTCCTGTAAAAAGCTATTTTTCAACTTAAGTGCCTCTCTGAGCAAGAAATACGTCCTCTGCTGGCTGGAGGGTGCCGTGGGCCCCGTCCTGCATTCTCGCAGCCTGGTGCTGTGATCTGCAGCCCCAAAACCCCTACAGACACCCCGGTGTGGGTCAGCCCCACTTCCTGGGGTCCCGGTTCCTCTTCCCGGGGTGCCCGTGCCCAGGCTGCCGAGGGGCTGCTGAGGCTCCCCTGGTTTGCAGGTCCTGCCCTAAGCCGCTATCCCACGCGGCTGAACCGCAGCATGGTGCTGCTCACATTTCACCCATAATAGCCCTCTCTACCAAACGACAACTCAGTTTAGTCTTTTCCCTTAAATATTTATGTGCTGACCTAGCAGTTTGATAGATCTCACAGGCAGCACCGTATCTGGGCACTAGCAAGTCATCAACCATCACCGTCAGGCAGGATCAGCTCCCATCTCTGTCACTGTTGTTTCCCATCTCTTTTCCTAAGACCCACTCAGAAAACACCTGTTCTTCCCCCTGCCCGGGAAAGCTGACACGCCGGTTTGCCTCTTGGCACCGCTCCACAGGCGGCTGGGGGACGAGTCAAGGGGCCGCAGCCGGTCCTGGCTGCCAGGTCAGTTTTGCCCGAGGTTACCAGCCACAGAAGACCCACCAGCATATGCCGCGGTGGCCAGGAGGCAGGTGTAATGTATGCTCCTGACCTTTCCGATCGTCTTCTGAGCGCGGCATCTGCGAGCCTGCCTGCTTGCCCGAGAGGGATGGGTGCCCTGGCTTTGCCCTGTTCAGGGGATGAAGCCCCCCGCTGCCGCTGCCTCCCCCGTCTCCCTGGCCGCAGAAGGAAAGGAAGAAGCAGCAGCCTCTGGAACATGCGGCAGTGCGGGCGGCACGGCCACCTCACCTCTTGCCAAAACCTCTGGCAGATGCTCCCTTGCCTTTTGAGGGCACAGCCGCCAACAGGAATAGGGTAGGGTAGGGTAGGGTAGGGTAGGGTAGGATACGATACGATACGATACGATACGATACGATACGATACGATACGATACGATACGATACGATACGATACGATAGTCTGTTTGAGCTGAAAGGGACCTACAACAACCATCTGGTCCAACTCCTGAGCCCTCCGGGGCTGACCTAAAGTTAAAGCCTGTTGTTAAGGGCATTGTCCAATTGCCTCTTAAACACCGACAGGCCTGGGGCAGCGACCCCCTCTCCAGGAAGCCTGTTCCAGGGTTTGACCACCTCTGGGTGAAGAAATGCTTCCTCTCGTCCAGTCTGGAAGATACAAGTTTTCTGGAAGGTTCAAGTTTTCAGGAAGATTCAAGTTTTCAGGAAGGTTCAGGTTTTCAGGAAGGTGCAGGTTTTCTGGAAGGTTCAGGTTTTCAGGAAGATTCAAGTTTTCTGGAAGGTTCAAGTTTTCTGGAAGGTTCAGGTTTGCTGGAAGGTTCAGGTTTGCTGGAAGGTTCAAGTTTTCGGGAAGGTTCAGGTTTTCAGGAAGATTCAAGTTTTCTGGAAGGTTCAGGTTTTCTGGAAGGTTCAGGTTTGCTGGAAGGTTCAGGTTTGCTGGAAGGTTGCCACACCGCTGTCCGTGGACCATCAGTGGTCCAAGGAGCCAGAGCTGGGCACCCACTGGGAGCGGGCAGGCAGGTGCCCCCAGTTCCCAGCTGCTAGATGTGACTGAAAGGAGCCAGGCCACCACCTGACACAACTCGGCTAGTGAAGAACCCAGCCCTATTGCTGTGGTGGGGGACTGCGGGGGTGGCAAGACCGCACTTCACCACACCTGCAACATCACTCCTCGCTCGAGCACATGTATTCCAAAGGTGTTTTCCTGATATTTCCAAGAAGTTATTCCGAGTTTGCACCACAGGTACTGAAGAAGCGCTTCTGAACTCTGTGTTCAGGTAGTGAGCAGTGTCTGCTCTGGAAGAGCTCGAGTGTTCCTTATAAATGTGGTGTTTATTGTGGTTTATAAATAGCTCTCATGGTGACATGTAAAGCCTCAAGTATTACGTACTACTCAGCACAGCGTTGCTTGTTGGAGAAGGAGCCCTAGCAAAGTCAGATTTCTCTGTGGTTTTCAACATTTGTAAAAGCAAGCTGAAATGAAAATAAATGAAGGCATGCAAATGAAATTCTTTCCAAAACACCCCTGCTCAAGTGGGGTTTTTTCTACCACTGTTTTTAAAAAAGCATCTGGCGAGCCTTTCTTCAAATTTATTTTAGCTAAATGCAAACAAACAACAACTCTAATAAGCATAGTAGCATATTCATTAACAGTTCTGGCTACAGCTTTTGAAGATAAGGTGAGGAAAAAGTCCCTTAATTTTACTTGGGAAAATGTATATGATCACCATGAAAGGGATTTTAATCTTAAATAGCACGGAGTATAAATGCCCATGAAGCCCTGCTAGCACAGTCATCACCTTTTCTGCTTCTCCTCGTGAAGGTGGAGCTGCAGGAAGAGCCGCAGCCCTGTGAAGTGCTTTAACTGCTCCAATCTCTTCTGGAGGAAAAGCCCTGTTGGGAAGGGTGAGCTAGCAGCACAGGGGGGAGCGAGGGGCAGGTGGGCATTCCCCGGCTTTGCCAACGGCAGGGCCGCAGCACCCGGGGCCACACGCGCTCAACCCCTACCTGAGATTTTCCTCATTTCACACCGTTTCGGTCTGTGGATTTGGAAATAGCAGGAGCTTGTGTTTGTTGTTTCAATATTTGTCAATAAATACCCCCTTAAGTGGCCAGCAGAAATATTCAAGGTTCCTTTTTTACAGTGTTTTCTGTATGCAACAGACGTCTCAATTGCAGCAGGACTCTTTGTGCTCTTATCCTCAGTCTTAAACTGTTTGATTTGCATGCACCGGGTGACTGTACGTTGTTGTCAAAAAGTTAACCTTTGGAAATGGAATCCAAAAATTCATCAACTTGAAAAAGAGCTGTTGGGCATCAAAACTGCTTGATCATATCTCATCAGGGCCTCTGACACCCGCAACCTCAACTACTCCAATGCTGCAAGTTTCGGCAAAGCCGCGGATCCCTTCGCCTTTGAACGAAAGGAGGCGGCAGCAATAGGGTGCAGCTGTAAAGACAGAATTTATTGAACGTTACGGTCACGCTTTTCAAAGGTCAGCGTTGCACTGCCTAAATTGGCTTCACGGGAAAGAGAAGAGTGAATAACCTGTAGGCACAATCCCTACCGAAATCTGTTCTTACCTGTAAATTGATGTTTCATCCTGCCTCTTGCACCCACCGGCCTGAGCCCGGCCAGCACGACCACACCTCGCATGTGCCTGGGAGTTTCACGCTCCCGCCGAAACTGCTGCACGTCCTCCAGAATTACAGAGAAATAATGAGAAAAATATGTTTGCAGCAGTATAAATGAGACTCATTAGAAAGCAAGTGGAAAGGATGGGGCTGGTCTGAGGCATCAGGACGAAGAGTTTCCCAGATTCGTTTAATATTCATCGTGCGTAGTTTCTAAGAAGTCATCACATCTTTGCAAAAAATTTCCCCGCACACCTGCGTATCACGACGGTTGTTTCAGGCCTCGATCAGACGATGCCTTCCCCAAGCCATTGATAATCGCGTCAGGTTACTCAGGAGAAGCCAATATTTTTGTGCAAAGCTCAGATAGTAGCAGGTAATGAGTATTCCCATCTCAGCAGATTTCTAATGCAAACTCATACAGAGAAATATTACACATTAGCCTCCTTTAGAGGAAGCTCATTAAAATAGGAGTGTTTGCACTCCCACTGCTGTATGAAGATGTTGCATTTTTCAAATTTGATTCCTAAACCAATTAGTTTCCCGTACTATAAATGCCTTTCTTTATACCCCACACATTATAAGGCAGGGTTGTCATTTCTTTAATGGGAATCATTATTTGAGCTGAAATGTTTGGTCTGGTGAGTCAAGTTGGTTTCCATTGTGTAAAGTAAAAATGTTGCTGTCATTTGCCTGCTGCTCCTTGCTGCCTGGTTCCTGGGTGCTCCAGCATCCTGAGGGTGCCCAGCCCTGGGTCCCATGGGATCCCCTCGGGGCATGCCTGGCCAGAGGGGATCCAGTCCACCTGTTTTCACTCTCTCTGAGATGACCCGAAGTTTAATGCTGCTGGAAAATGTCCCCGGCTGCGAGACGCGTGCCACGAGGCGCCGTCTGCACCCTCTGAATGGGAGCATGGTTTCTTTTCTTTTGCCGTCCGATGCAAAAAGCTGATGGAAGCCGGTGTCGGTGCTGCCTTTTCTCACCCCCCCCAAATGTCCGCCCCTCACTGGGGGACCCACACGGGTCCCTGCACCGCTCCTGGCCCCGGAGCTGCATCGCTGTCCCTGGGGAAGGGATCCCCATGCAGCAGTGGTGGGGGGAGGCTGCAGGGATCTGACTGCCAGCTCATTCCTGAGGAGTGTGTGTGTGTGGAAATAATAAGTTTTTACTGTACATTTCAACCCCGACTTTAAAGTACTGAGCTAGCGTAAAATCCTGCTCCTTTTTAGATGGATGCGGTGCAAGAAGCTGGAGACATTTCGAAGACATACACAAGGAATCTGTTAAATTACATTTGCATTAAATTAACTTGGGTGGTCCGCGCATTATCGAACATCTAAAGGACCAGGGAAAATGTATCGTTTAAGAAATGTATTATCACGTCGAGTGTAGCAGTGACCTGTTTAGTGGATGTCAATATGTTTTCTTTTAGGAGGACTCATTCATTTTTTGCTCATAGTGAAACTATCCAGCCTCCCCGAAACATCTCGATGGGTGGTTCTGGGTCTTTTGCAACATGTGTGGGGTGAGGGCTGCTCTCTGCGGTGGTTACCGGAGGTCGTGACTAAGAGCCATCAGCCACGTCTAACACCAGCGCTGCCTTTGGGAAAGAACAATGGAAAATTCTCTTCATTTCTGCAGCAAAACAGAGCTATTGCCACATGATTGCTCATTAGCAGTAAACAATAATTCTCTTTATATTTGTCTACATTTAGTGCAGCTTTATAAAAAGTCAGTGCCTGATAGACTAAATCATTGAAATGAAGACAGTGAGCCAAATTTAGCTTTCATTTACTGCCCTCAGGAGAGATGACCAGAATGTCATTAATAAAGTAAACAGCAGTAGGTGGCTTATGAGTAAAAGACATTAATTCCTGAAAGCAGGACACACATGGCAACATGTACATTGGCCAATAGTTTGAAAATAATTACGTCTGAGTTGTTTATACAAACGTGGCTAGATTTTGGTTTTATCTAAACTGATCAGATCTGTCTTGAAAACCAATCTGAATTCTGATTTCTCTCCGGTCTAATGGTTCCCTGACCTATATCTGCCGCTTACAGCGCGCACGGACAGCAACGGTGGAAAGAACGCTGTTGCCTGCCCACGCGTGCTTAGGGCAGAGTACGGCTCAGCTATCGATGTGCTTTTGTTAGCAGCGATGAAATGCACCGTCGGGGGGGGGGGGAGGGTGATGGTGTTGGAGGTGCCGTGCGCTCACCGGGGGGCTGCCAGGGTGCCCGTACCCCCCCTCCCCCCAGGCACGTCCCTGAGTTGGGGCTCCGGCTCTTCGTGAGCTTCAGGGCTGGGTCCCGGCCCGCTCGCTGCAGGACCATGTTCCTGTCACGACACAAGGTGGTTGTGATATACATGATTGGGTTCAAGCTGATGATCAACCGTAGGCCTGAATCTTGAATAAGTCCAGGCATTGAAGAACCCCCGCGGGGGATCTTTCTAGCCACAGGGACATGTTTGCCATGGCAAGTTGTCATACCTGACAGATCCATATTTCAGAGCGCCACTAACTTAATTTCTGTGGTTTGTACACTCCAAACCCATTTTAACAATGCTGAAAAGGCTACGCCCTCCCCGAGCGAGGGCTCCAGCCCGGCAGCAGGGCTCCCACAGTGCCGGCTGGGGATGCAGAGCCAGTCCAAGGCAGGCATCCCGACGTGTCAGAAAGCTCTTCCTGGGTGCTGGGGCCCCTCCTGCTCTTTGCCCCCCATTCAGAAATGGCCATTTGGGAGGTGTTTTATAATATAGTCATGAATAGCCTCCCAACACACCTGTGGTGGTACTGTATGGGATGGTCTGACCCCGGTGCCACTGCACTCAGTCCTCAGGGGCCCCGCTCTCTTTGTTGGTAGATGTGTACAAATATTCCGCCCTTGTTCTGTTTCCCTCATGGGAAGTGACAGAGACACCCAGAGGGTCAAGTCCTGGGACTTGGGACAATCCCTTGACCCATGCATTCAGTGTGCGCTGATAGATAGTTTGGACAGTCCCCTCATTTGCTGCCAGCCCTTGGTGACAGGGAGGTTTCCCCCAGTGCTCTGAGAGGCCGCGGCAGGAGCGTTGCCAGCGGTCCCGTCAATCCTTCCCGCAGCTCGTCGCAGGAGGCGGCTGCTCCTCATCGTTAGCTTTCCGCAAGCCCCGAAAATCCATAGAAGTCATTCTAATTATTCTCTTAAGTGAATGCTTGATAATAAGTGTAATAAACTTGGAAACTAGGTGTAAATAAAATATAGGTTATTAAAGTACTGTAATATGACGGTAAAGAGCTTATAGGTTCTCATAATTAAATGGGCCACATGTAAACAACGGTGCTGGCAGCTTAACTGTCCTCAGCAGCCACCAAGTAGGAGATTTCCTGTGTAAGCCAAGAGGAGAGATACTGTTTGCATTATTATCTCTCTTATTTATTAACTCCCCAATACACAATAAACTCACACAACGCATTAGTTTGCAATCAATAGCGCGCTTTGGGCGTAAGGCTTTATGTCTTCTTTCATGCCATCTGAAATAAGAAGCCAAACTGGGTCTGACGGCAAGTTCCACGCGCCGAGTTAGGGAAGTCATTTTTCATTTCAGGAGAAGTCCTCTCCAATAATGGAAACGCTGAAGGTTATTGCAATAATAAATGAGTTGGCAGTGCGATTTATATAAGAAACTAATGTACTTTCTCATGGAGCGCTGTTTAATTCCTTGTAAATCTTGCACTTACCGGACAAGCTCTGACTCCCGAAACCCTGCCGAACCGGGAGTTTGTGTGGTTCATTTCTTGTTGTCCAAACAGCTGTTCGTGATCGTCCTCCCTGCAGGTATCTGTGTGGGGATTAGTAATGCCTCGCATGCTCGTACATCACAAGAAGTGGATGTGTAATTACATTAAACATGCTTCATCTCCTTGGACTCACTTATCCCAAATCGCTCATATTGGCTCAACTCAGTGAATTTTCTTTGTAGACTGTTTTATTTTTTAGCGTAAGGTAGTTTTTGGACATAGGAAGCCCTACACCAGGCAGTAGCTTTCAGCTTTCTCACCGGGTGCCCCCGCTTTCAGCCTAACGGTTCCTCTTACGTGAGCAAACCCGCTTGTTTTCTGGCCATGGCTGTTGTCTCGGGTGGAAACACTGGCTGCTTCCCCCTGGGGCCACCCTGCCTGGCTCTGGGGAGGCTGCAGGACCCGCAGCCCAGGGCTGGTACTGGGAGATGCTGGTCAGCTGAGGCAGCCGGCCTGTAACGCTGCCGGTAGGTCCCCACTGCGGTGCCGGAGGGCAGTGGGGGGGCAGCCGTGTCTGAACGGGAGGCTCTTGGCGAAGAAGCGCAGGCACGCCCGTCCCACCGTCGGCAAATCTCAAAGTGTCTCGCTGAGTGGTGTCGTGTGTGTCAACCCATCGGACAAGTGAAAAGGGGGTAAAACCTCTTAAGGGGGTGAGCCCACCCCGTCCTGCCTCGATGCTTCCCCACAGTCGCCGTGGATCGAGGGGTGTTGGCGGGGCCGCAGCAATGCGGGGGGCTTTGAGTATATTCAGGAATGGGGTACAACACACGTTTTTTGACTGGTGGAGCACTGTGCCTCCTGCCCCTTCATCTGAACAGAACATAAACTCCTTGGACCCCAAGGAAGAGGAATGCACTGTCCTGCACCATGCAGGAATGAAGAAAATTTGACAGGTTCTCCCCTATCAACAAACTAACGTGCAACAGTACTACTTCCCTGCTTAATAGCATTTCCGTTTTTAATTCAAAGTGCTGTGGACAAGGAAGACATCAGAAGCCAGTAAACCTTTGCAAAATGGGACAATTCATTTCTCAGGCTGCTCAAGTTGGAGGTGTGTACCCGGGTCTGTGCCACCTCTACTGTGTCACAGCACAGCTGCGGCCTTCCAGGAGGCAACCCTCCACTACCATTAAAGGCAGACTTTTTTTTTCAAGATAATATTATATATTATCCTATATTCAATATTATCCTGTCATATTGTGTCCGAGCCTGGAAATGTTTCCTGCAGGACAGTGCCGTGAGCAGCCTCTCTGCCTTTTGAGGTGCTACCCTGTGTCAGCAGTGACTGTAGTGGCCCCCCACGCTTGAGGGTGGAGGCTTCCGAAGTGACTGGTGTTGTCCTGGATGAGGAGCAGATACCTCCCTGATACTTACAAATAAGAAACGTGCAAAGGAAGTTATGAAGAAATCAGTAATAAGGGCTCCCTTAGGAGATGCTGCCCCACTCCATCCCCTACAGCAGGTCACTGAAATAAGGAGCTTGCTTTGATGCTCACCATGTCCCAGGAGTTTCTGGTGGATGAAGAAAATGAGTCCTGGGTACACCTTGGTGCTGGGGGGCGGCCGGTGCAGCCCCTCGTGCCTCCGGCCCCGCTGAGGCTCCTCAGCCAGCCCACGAGGCCCAGGCTTGGTGCCAAACTGCTTATTTCCTAAATATCTGTTTTCATGGTTGGACTGGATGATCTTCAAGGTCTTTTCCAACCGAGATGACTCTGTGATTCTGTGATTCCTAAATACAGTGTCTGCAGCAGCTACGGCACTGCTCATCAAATGCACTTTCCCACTCAAACTTACCAGGAATGTCAGGTTCAAAGGAAAGTAGAGTCTGAGCCTTAAAACTTCCTGGGAAAGTCCTGTGAAGGGTGGGCACCCTCCTGGCCAGATGGCAGAAGTGTTTTTCCAGACTCCCCTGGTTTCAAACAGAGTATCTGCGGAACACACACATCTGCAGTGCTCTGGTGAGGGAAACACGAGTCACACTTAGATGCCCAATGCATCTTTCATTTTCCTTGGGGGTCTAATCAGAAAAATCTATGATTGAAGTAGATGAAGACAGTCACTTCGGTCTTTATTGCAGAAAAAAAATAAATAAAATAAAAAATTAAAAGAGAAAGATGACAGGCATGAAGACTTTAAATGAGAACCTCATGCCCCTGGAGTGATTCACATCTCTGCGTGTTTTGGTCCCCCTGTAGCTGCACAGCAAAGTCCGTAAAGATTTAGTGTACTCCCAAACACAACCCCCCTTTGCACTCATCTTTCATGGCTGAGTCTCCTTGATTAAATCATGTTTATTTTAGTTTATCTCAGTCCTACGAAACCACAGATTTGCCTACATCAGAGTCCTATCAAAAAAAAAAAAAAAAAAGTGTCAGACTGGGGAAGTTGCCCCAAGACTGTATTAAGTTTTTCCCAGGGAAGATGCTGGATCCCCAGCACTGGTATGGTTTGTTCAGCTGGGACAGAGGCAACGAGCACCGAGCTCTGCGCTGCCAGGGCTGCTCAGCTCTGGCTGAGCAGAGGCAACATCGAACGAGTCCTTTAACCAAAGCCAGTGCACCGACTCCTGTGCCATACCCCTCCTCGCTGCCCTTGCGCTGACTTCCAGCTAACCAAAACCAGGGAAAAAACATGGATTTGCTTTTTTTCTAGCAGCACCCTTGCTGTGATGTGCCTGTGTGTCGCGGCCCTGACCCCCACCCCTCGCAGAGCCCCGGGCAATGTCCACCCGGGAAAATTAGCACCTTTCTTAGGGAGTGCGAGAATGAAAAACATCCCCCAAGCTCCCGATGGCTGCGTTTCAGTTATTGCTAAATCATCTCTCTGACTCCAGCACAGCGTTTCCTCCGTTTTCCCCTGAAAGCACTCGCTTCATTTCTCTCACACGTTTCCCCGGCACCGTGGGGCTGCGCCTGCCGCCAGCCAGGGAACGGGCTTCCTGCGGGCTCCCCCGCATCCTGACCCGCCACACGGCGGGGGGACGCCCCGGGGAGACGGCAGGAGTTCAGGAAAAATTGTTTTTCTCAGGCCGGGGAGATGAATTCCTATCGCATGTGCTGTAGCCGGGAGCGAGGAGGTCTCGGTGCGATTTCCTCCGGAGGGTCAGCACGAGCAGGCTTGTGCCCCGAGGGCGTCCGCAGCCACCCCCAGCACCTCCGCACCTCTCAGAGCAAACCCCGGTCGACGTCGCACACTTTCTCACCAAGGCTTTCTCATTCCCACACGGTATTTCTCAAAAAAAGAAAAAAGAAAAAAAGCTGCGAGTTTGTGATCCGCTTGGATTCCGCTTGTATTTCCATGGTGCTTAGATCCACCCGTTGACATTTGGGATTTTTTTCTACTCAGGTCTACGCTGCAAAAATAATAATAAAACCAAAATCCTTCAGCGTAGATCTCGCTACACTGAAAATTCAAAATGCATATTCTTAGCCTCTCAGTTGTAATTAGCTCTAAGGTTAGTTATCCTTCTTTTTCCCATAAAAAGAGAAGCTTTTGCAGCTGTCCACGTCAGACCACTCAGTTCCCAGGGACGGGACTGAGGTTCGATGTGTTTTTCCTTACCTTTGTGTACCCCCTTTTTTTGGGTGGTAATTCCCCGGCTGCCATGTGTGAGTGCTGCTGTGGCTTCAAGGTGGGGACGGTGCTGAGGCTGGGGGGAAGAGGAGCCCCAGGCACCCCAGGTGCAGATGGGCGGTGCGGTGATTCCCTGCTGAGGGCTGTCCCAAAGGATGCCCCAGCCCTGGTAGCAGTCCCTGGGTGCAGAGCCCCCGCCCCGTCCCCTCTGGTTTGGCAGCGCTTGTCCCTCCCCTCGCCCCCTCCGCCGGAAGGAGCCGCAGAGCTGGAGGGAAGTTCACGGCTCAGCCCTAACAAACACGGTTTAAGAGACTTAAAGGCCTTGAATCTCCCCTTCGGTGGAAGATTAGAGTGCATTTCTCCTCCAAATTCGCACCAGAAGCAGCGAACTTCTTTAATCTCGTTCAGGGCCTTGTTATCCTCTTTTTCCGAGACTCATCCCATTGAACGTGCAGCATCTCCGGGCGTTTCGCGGCGGTGCCCAGCGCGGAGGTTAACCGCCCAGGAGAAGCGGGTGCCTCCTGCCCGCCCGGGCAGCGCCCCTCAGCGGGATCTCGTGTCCACGAGGACCCGCTGCCGACACCGCCGCCGAGTTCTCCCGACCGCTGTGTGGGCGCCCTGGGGAAGGTGACCACCATCTACGGACAGAAAACCCACAGCAGCTGGGAGCTCCGCTTGAATTTTGGGGCTATTGTTTACGTAGGGCCTGAATCTGAATTCAGGGAAAAGTGCTGACTACTGCCGCGCGTTTTTTATTACTGAATATGTTGTTGTGAATATTACTTGTACTCTGAGTCCAGAAGTTGTAACCCATGAGTTGACCCTTGCCCATAGTTGGGTTATGTGGGTAGCCTGGAAGTCTTCCTCATCACTCAAGATCTGCTTTGGTGGAAACTATTTGAGGCTATACTCTTCAATTCACTCTTTACGATCCAAATTCCTTGTGCAAACTGGAATATTTTGGAGCAGTTTTCAAACACCAGGACACTTTATCAATTAGTCCTGAGTTTCAGAAAATGCTGGAAATCAGCGTTGGGTGAGTGCAGCGTACAGAAACTCGCCTCGTTCCTTTTTACCTTAATCCTTAAAAACTAGCATGGATTCCATCGAAAATTCTCAATTTTAAGAAGGATCTTCTGAACAGAGGAATGGGTTATTGCACTGATCTCCAGCCACTGATCACCCCGAGCAGCAGTTGCACACGGGTCTGGTGGATTTAACGTGACTTCAACCGAGGAAGCATCGGGTGGCAAGGCGGCAGTGCCAGCGCGGCTCCGACTCCAGCGGCAGCCCGCAAAGAAGAGGGCTGGAAATTCTGAAATTGAAAATGAACACACTCAAGCTAGAAAGAAATCACGGATTTTTAGCTGCGATCTGTCCTTAACATTTAGATAATGAAGTGGTAGTTTTTCTTCTCTGGCCTTTAAAGGCAGATCCCATCTTAGAGCTCAGAGAGAGGTTCCGCTGCGTTGCAGAGCAGCTGCCTGCAGCCTGGGATGGAAAGGCACTTTCTCACCTTCAGGTACGTGATCTTATTAATTTTTCCAGTGATCTGGCACATCCTATGGATAACGGACAAGGGAGACAGCTCATTCCCTTTTCTTTCTTTTTTTTTTTTTTTCTTGTCAAGGAAGAACAGAAGAACAGAGAAAGGTGGGGAAGAAAGGAAAGATGTAATAAGACATACTTTCATGTAGTTGTATTTAAAGAATCACAGAATACGTTTCTTCCATCTTCTGCAAAGCCGCGGAGCATTTCAAAAGCACCCGCACATTCAAACGGACGGGAATATTGTGGTTCATACCTCTCTTCCATTGATCTCTAATTCTACCATTATCCAATGAAAAATACCAATAGCAATAAAACAGAGAACTAGATGTGCCACAGACAATCTTCAAACGGATGGCTTGGCGAGTGAGAGGAGGAAATGAAGCACTTAAATCTCTCATCAGATGTTCTGAAAATTATTTCAGCTGCTAAAAATGCTAAACAAATTTTTATTTCAAAGGATATGTTCCAAAATCTTCCCCTTTGATAATTGCTTTTTTTTAAACCATCTGTCATATATTTCATTCCAGTCTCGGAGGGCCAATGCTCCCCTCCCCAAGCGCCTGGGGGGAGGCGGCCCCCCCAGGTAAGGCTCTGGGGCCCAGCCCTCGCCCCAGCATCCCCCTGCCAGTTGTTTTTTGTTGAATTGCACGTGGCAGGAGTTCGGGACGGGGCTCGGCCTCGGGTGGCCCCAGTTCCTGCCACTTAGGGCACCTTGCCCCGCATTTCTGCAATTTTAAACCCTTATTTTTTTAAAAAACAATTTTTATTATTTATTGTGAATTGTCTAGGTTTAGATTCACACTCTGCCCCCCAATATTTGACAGTCCTTTGAGGCTACATCCTTGGCCCTTAAACTATTTTCGCTTACTGGTAATCTCAATCAAAATGTTGGGCTTTTTTTTTTCTTCTTTCTTTTCTTGGAAGTTCCTTCAGTCACAAAACAGCTAAAAAAAGAACCGGTCTGCCCGGCTGGTTTGGCAAGGCGGAACTTGCTGCTTTCTGCCTTTCTTTTTGCTTCTCCTTCCCTTTGTCTGCTGAAAGCTGATCCCTCACAATGCCTGTGGCAGGGACACGGCCTCGTAGACTGTGTTCGCCCTCGGTAAATAGGCAAGAGGTGAAGATTTTCCTCCGGGAGGGTTGGGGGGCATCCAGCAGCCTGGTCCCTTGGCCACCTCTGCCTGGCTGGGCGGAACCTGCTGCATGGTGCCCATCATGGTGGGTGCCCTGGGGGGTCACAGACTGGTTTGGGTTGGAAGAGACCTTAAAGGCCACCCAGTGCCACCCCCCTGCCCTGGGCAGGGACACCTTCCACTAGCCCAGGTTGCCCAAAGCCCCGTCCAACCTGGCCTTGAACCCTTCCAGGGAGGGGGCAGCCACAGCTTCTCTGGGCAACCTGTGCCAGGGCCTCCCCCCCCTCACAGGGAAGAATTTCTTCCTTACATCTCATCTAAATCTAAATCTTTCAGTTTAAAACCATTATCCCTCGTGCTGTCACTGTCCCAGGGTGCCGGCCTGCAGGTGGGGGGTATCTACGCTGTGACATTGCACGGTGGCAACAGGATTGTGCCTCCGACTTTTGTATTTGTCTCGTCTATATTCTGCCGTGGCTGCGTCTGGTTTTCATGTTTGCATTTTTAACGCTTTATGCCAATTCCGTCAAATAGTCTAATAAAGCTGTAAAGCGGTAAAAAGCGCGTGTGGCCCGGGGATTGGTGTCAGGGCACCTTGCCCCTGCCTTGCCCCCGCAGTGCCCGTTACCGCTCTGTGCACAGGAGGAGCAGCCGGAGCGGTGCCATCTTGTGGGAGACGTGCTTTTCCAGATTTCAGCCCAAAAAGATGGGCGGGATGTCCTCGTGGGCTGGGGGGCCAGTCCCGCGGCAGGGGGCAGCAGCAGTGCCTGTCTCTGCTTCCCTGCGATGGGATGGGATGGGATGGGATGGGATGGGATGGGATGGGATGGGATGGGATGGGATGGGATGGGAGGGGACAGATGGGGACAGGATGGGATGGGATGGGATGGGATGGGAGGGGAGGGGACAGATGGGGACAGGATGGGATGGGATGGGATGGGATGGGATGGGGTGGGGTGGGGTGGGGTGGGGTGGGGTGGGATGGGATGGAATGGGATGGGTTGGAATGGGATGGGATGGGAAGGGAGGGGACAGATGGGGATGGGATGGGATGGGATGGGATGGGATGGGATGGGATGGGATGGGAGGGGAGGGGACGGGACAGGACAGGATGTGAAGGGATGGGATGTGACAGAACGGGATGGGATGCAGCAGGAGGGGATGGGATGGGAGGGGATGGAGCAGGACAGGACAGGGTGTCTCTGGTGCAGCCAGCCCAGGGTGTCGGGGTCCGGCCTCTGCCCGATGGGGCCAGGGCCAGTCCAGAGCCCTGGGGGGGCCCGGCACCCGGCAGCACCCCGCCGGGCTGGGTGGGATGGCAGTGCTGCTGACACGGTGGGTTAGCACTTTCCAGCTAAATTGTCAGCAATGGCTTCTGTCACTGACAGATCGACGCTCGCTCAGTCAGGTTTTTTTTTTTTTCCCAAAACAATATTGTGAGAAGGTTTCAGATTTGCAAAATGCTTTCAATTTGGTGATGTTGTTGGAAAAATATTTGCTTCCAAATCAGTGTGCAGTGTAAAACAGAAGGGCTTAATGCTTGGTGCTTTGCATTACATGCTTTGCTAAGGAATGAGGAGTGCAGCTACGGCAGCCTTTTCCCACTGCTGGGGAAGCTGAGCGCTCTCTGCGGAAAACAGGATGTTATTGCCTGACTTAATTTTCTTATGGGGTTAGGATTTCAAATATCACTCGAAAATACCAAAGCTTGTACTATTCATTGACAGATTGATAGCCCACACTGTGATTTGTAATACTTTGGTGAACATCTTGAAATACTTATGTCATGACTGAGGTAAGGTTTGAAAAAAACATTTGCTTATTTTGTTACACTTTTTTTAAATGTTACGATTTATACTAATATTAGCGTATTGCTAACCCAAACAGTGCTGTGCTCGGCTGTGCTTTGCCCCTTGCTGCTCAGTGAACCAGCACCTCTCCCTCCCACAGCAGCCCCAGGACCGGGCAGCAGGATGCAACCCCAGGCTGTCAGCCCAGGCACAGCTTTTTTTTGCAGGCCACCGGCCCACAACTGCTGTTCCCGCATGGCACGGCCAGTTCTTGCCCCGGGGGTTTCCTCTGGGCTGTGATGCTCCCTTGGGGTGGTCATGGTGGTGCTCGGCCCCGCTGTCCTCCCTGGCCTGGCAGAGGAGACCGGGGTGCTCCTCGCTGGGCACTGACACCCCGAAGCAGCTGGCAGGAACGGTGGTGCTGTGCTAGAGAGCTGATTTATCATTATTCCTGGCTCTAATGCATTTTGCTTGGCTAGGTGTGCTGAGGTCCTTGGGCTTTTTTTTTTTTTTTAAAGTTAGACCTCTGAAATCTGATGATCCTAAGGGTCTCTTTTGACATTATAGCAACATTTTAAATGCATTTGTAGGGGAATACACAAGAGAGAGAAAAAGTCAGGTTCCCGTAGCATGTGCTGAAGCCATCTGACTGCATGTAGTGAGGCTTTTGTGGTGCCAGAGGACCCCTAGCCTGAGCCAGTTGTGAGCTGTGGGCTGTTAATAACTCACCCAAAGTGCCAGGGGAGCACGCCCCGCACCCCTCCAGCGAGACAGTGCTTAGTGGCAAGGCTGGACACAGCCATCCTGCCCGGAGAAAGCCACCACTTTACGAATTTCTTCCCCAAACTGGCATGAGGTGCACAATGTGCGTGATACACGCAAGAAAGGCATCCCTGTGCCTCTTTCTCTGCCAGTGCAAAGGGTCTCCAGAGCTGCCCCAGGCACCCCGAGGCCCCTCAGTCACGGGCTGTAGGCTCAGCCTAGACCTCTGTCACTTCATGGTGGTTCTCTGAGGTCCTCACAGGCTCTGCTGGAGGTCCTGAGGGTCCTCGGTGGCCTCCCACCCCAGAGGGCTTCTGCGCATCCTCCTGCACGTGTCACAGCAAAGCAGCTGCCGGCATTTTTTTCCCACCCCGAGCTCCTTGTGGCTGGATTTAATGGGCGGTTTTTATCCCTTGGGAGTGCACAGCTTGGGGAGATTACCTTGAGGTAGGAGTCTGTGTCATCTCAGGCCACGCTGGGCTGGCCCAAGCAGCGGGTGAGGAGCCACTTCTGCTCCTGCCAAGCTCCAGACACGGGCACGAGCCGTGATGGGCAACTTTCATGCTCACCGGGGACCCATCACTGCTGAAGGAAAAAGACTTCCTTCTACAAACGGCTAATGGTAAAAGTCTTGGAAAGATATTTCTGTTTGTGTAAGGAATTTAATAATGACAATTTCAGACCTAAGCCACCTCAGCGCCGGCGGGGGCTGTCCCCAGTCTCTGCCCATGGGTGGCTGTGGTGGCAGCCAGCCCCGGTGCCCATCGGGGCTCAGCCAGGGCACAGGGCTGCTGCTGTGGACACGTAGCTCAGCCCTACGGACCCATGGCCCCAAAACAACACCCCAAAAGCCTACGCTGTTCTCAGACTAGAACAGACCCCTTTCCCTTCAGCTGGGGCTAAAGCTCACGTTTAAAGTGGAAACAAATGTGGCTGGCTCAAGCGGGTATGGTTAGTCTGGGGGTGCGGCGAGGCAGGGCCAGGACTGGCAAAGCCCAGCACAGCCCCGCAGCAGCACCCCCGAGCCGGCGTGGGAGGGGGCTGCCTGCCGAGCCGCCGCGCATGCTAATGTCTCGCTGGCTCCCTGGTGCCAGCAGTTGCAGCTCATCTGTTGGCAGTCGGCAATGTGCTGAGAAAATGTATCTATAGGATTAAAAAAAAAAAGGCTATAGGGTGACCAGATGTTCTGGGCACCAAACCAAAACAGTTTGAGGGAGGGGGAGTAAGATGTCTCTTCTAAAATCGCATTAAGTTCTGGGGTTGTCTGTTCTCTGTGCAAAGAGCTCGGTCCTTCAGGGTATGCTGAGTAGCCTGGAGGCTGCAGAAGGCATCTTTCTCAAAGATGGGATGTTTATGCCTCTCTTTCTCCATCTGACCCGTGGCAATAAGCTGTACCTACATTAAATCTGCTTTTGCACTGGGCATCCCAGGGATCGGCCTCTGCTCGAGGGACGGGGACGCTCATGACAGCCCTAAAAGCTGCGCGAGCCGTGTGTGGCGGGATGACAGCCGTGCTGGCTGCCGCTTTTATGGATGCACTCGCTAAGAGTTTTAAAAGGATGCTAGGTACTGGTGGGTGGCACTGAACTCACAGTTCTGGGGTCCAAGGTGATCGTACACAGAGCTGCTTTGCCCAGTTTCCCTCCTGTCCTAGTTGAAGATGCCCTTGGGGGCAGGAATATCTCCTCTCAGCCACCAGTTCCTCTTGCTCCTCTACTTCCTGGGCATTTTGCTGTATGTGACAAAGGCCAGGGCTGAGCTGGGCTTTATCCTCGTACAGGGTCTAACCTCATTAGCTGATTGCTCAGATTGATCCTCCGTACGTTATGTGGCTTTTGGGGGGTGCAGCCCGGTGGCTCCTGGAGACCCAAACCAGGAGGAGAGCAACTGTCCTGGTGGGCTGGCTTAATTTCACTGTGGGACCCTGGGATATTACAGGGGGAGCTGGGAAAACTGGTCCCTTGAAACACTGCTGCAAATATAGGGAAAAATGGGAGTTTTCTTAAACTTTTCTCTCCCTTCAGATGCTGCACAAAGGGCAGAGTGAGCGACAGTGGGATAAACCCTCACCAGTTTCCCCAGGTCGTTCCCAGTCCAGCTCTTACGCTTTGCACCTCTCTCCTTCCTTCTCTCCCCTTCCCAAATCATCTGCAGTTTTGCTGCTTGGCCCCTTCTATTCACGTTGCCACCCATTCTTCTCAAACCATATGTATGGGTTGGTTTGCAAGAACGGAGCCTTGCGTGACTCCTGGAATAGCAGGAAGCCCAAGAGCAGGAGAAAATTCAGCTCGAAAATGAATAGTTCCCCCTTAAGATGAATGCAAATCAGGGAGCCTGAAGAATAGTGGGAAATCAAGTAAAGTTAAGTCCTGGAAACTATTACCTCCTGCTGGTAGTTTAGGACTGTACAAGAGCCAAGTCCACAGACATCAAAGTATTTACAAATTAAAATAAAGTCAGCTCTCATGGTGCTGTAGGAAATGGGATGGGCTGATGGAGACCCAATGTGGGTTTCTTCATAAAAGAGGAGAATTAATACGGGAAGGAATTTTATCATATGAAATCGCTGTACGCAGCTGACATTATATTTCAACAGTGGTTATAAGAATGACCCTTTAACCCAATATCAGCATTATAGTATCTGCCCTGTGCTTTCTCCCGTGTGCACGTGAGCAGCTGAAGGGCTGCTGTGGCGATGTCAGCCCCGCGGGGCAGCTCGCACCCTCGGCGCGGCAGCCGGCACAGCATCCATCGCCTCATCTCCACCGTGGCCAGGGCTGGGGGGTGAAGCATCCTGGCAGGGGGGGCTGGCGCTTCCTGATGACTACAAAAGCGGCCCGAGGGACCAGGCTAAACCAGGGACCAGTTTTGGGGTGACTAAAATTAGGTCAAGTTGGTCTTTTCTTTATTGGTATCAAACAAGCATCTTAGGAGTGGAAAGCTCTTAGACTGTAAATAACTCAGCTGTTCAAGTGGCAATTTTGTCTTGTGAAAACAAAATCTATTTGCATCATCTGCTCTTTTTAACAGCTTTTTGAAATTACATTTTTTTTATATAAACTTTATTTTCGGGGGGAAAATGTGTTCTTAAAACCTTACCCCATTCCCTGCTTTTCGTTACCTTCAACCTGAGCAAAGTAGTGACTCAAGAGAATGATGGGACAGTGGAAAACAAGTGTGGATAGGCTGGAGGAAGCAGACATAGTTACATGGAAGCGACGATTGGGAAGTGGGATTAAGCCCTTCATCCACTAATTCATGCACCAAAATGGAGTTTTCTGAGCAATTCCCAACACACACCCTCTCCCTGCCGGCCAGCTACTGCAGGCTGGGGTAGGAGGACGTGCCCGTGTTCTCCTTTCTGGCCATTGTGGTTGGGAAGGCAAAAGGCAAGTACATGCTTAAAGGCTTTCAAAAGCCTGTTTACCAACATCCTGAAATATTGATACCCCAAACTGCTGAATCCTGCGCTGCACAAAGGCATAAGTGACAGGAATAACAGAGAGAGAACCCTAAATTGATGACACTAGAAATGAGCAATTGTTTTCTAGAACTTGCATTTGTGAGAGATGTGCACCCTACCCCAGAAAGAAATGAATTTGTATACACAAATATATCTCTGCAAATGTTAAGATCCCCACCAGTTCAAGATAAAATCCCCATCCCCTTCCACCAAACCGAGAGGGGAAAACCTGCTCACGCCGACGAGCAGCCCCATCAGTGCTACAGAAGGACCACAGCAAAGATTACAAACCTCGACACTGCTAGTTACAGGGACATTATCCATAAAGCATGTAATCCTATCCAAACCTTCCGACAACAGTTTCACAGTACGCCAGAATTTTTTTAGGATATTTTCTATTTTCATCCCGTGATCCCATGTAATACATAGTCTTGGCATTTCTTATCACTTCCAACCATGCATTTCTCAATTTTTTTTATGTTTGTTCCAAATTTCAGTGCTGTGCATCCTTTTTGCCTTAGACCAAAAGCATATCACACATTCTCATCATTTTAATTAAACTAGGGCCAATCCAGGGCAAATGTTTGATTTTGACTCAAAAGGTGCATGCAAATCACAAATTCCATTTGATTCAAAATGGAAAAGGCTCCCTGCTACATCCTTACTGTATACGGAATTAAGCAGTCGGCCAAATTCATGGCTGCACATCACTTTAAAAAGTGTCTGTGTTTTTGAAACTAAAAAATGAATTCCTGCAGTAAGTTGTGCATGCATTGTTTTTAAGATCCACAGCGAACACTGCAGTATAAAACTCAGATCTTTTCACTTGAGGCAAGCGCCATTTAAATTTATCAACTCTCAACAAGCAGAGGCTTCAGTGTGGATACCGACTGAAATTTGCATTAAATGTCTGCTGAAACAAAATTTCCTAGCAGCGAACGAGGTGGAAATGACTTCCTCTTGTAATGGCTTTCCATTAAAAGCGCGTCCAAGTGCAGCTGCGGAGATGGCACCCGTGGAAGGTATGAACGTGCACCTTGAGCTGGAAAAGCACGGCCCTGTGGGGCGAAACGGCTTCTGTCCCATTAAAATTTGCTATTTATATCTGGACAAAGCTGGAACCATTGACAACGTACTTGTGAAATACCAAAGCTGTGTCTCAGCAGCAGTCTGGTGGAGGAGGCGCGGAGTTTGCAGTCCTGACTTCTTCCTTCTCTGCCTGATTTGCTCCCAGCAAATGCTGCAGACCAAGGGTCAAGTACCAGCGCTGGGCCAGGCCATGTACAGCCTTGAACTTCAGCTGCAGCTGTCTCTGGTGAGGATACTCACTCCAGGGTTAGTCTGGGATGTCAACTTCATTGTAAAACCCACCTTAGAGCTGCAAAATACCTCAGCTCAGTATTTCTCTGTGCACAGAGAACCTTCTCACCAGCTGTTCCCTGATGCTCAGTTCTTTCCCCACCAGATATCACTGGTTGGGCTGCAGCCTCTGCCAGCTCTGTGAGCACGCGATGGGGCTCATCCCCTCTCTTTGCTTTCTCCTGGAAGCTCCAAAGCTGTGCCGGCGACTGCCCACTCCTGCTGTCCTTCCCACGGCACGTGTCGGGAAAGGGGCGAGTGGGTCGTGCCCTCCGGTGCAGCTGCAAGGGTGGAGGCCTCGAGAGCTTTTGGAGAGGTGAAGGTGGGAACAGAGAAGGAGCAATCCCCCAAAAGCTGGAAGCCACCCATGGACGTGGACAATGTCCCAAAGCGATCATGGCCTGTTCGGACGTGAGGCGCCACAGGAGGAGGGGATGCTCGTTGGCAAGAGTCTCCTAACGTCCCTCCAAGACAAGACAGGAACGGTGCAGGCTCTGCCCTGTTCGGGGAAGGCACGGTGCAGTCGTAGGTTGTTTTTTTAGTGGTATCTGGAACCGGCCAGAAGTCACCGGCTTTGCCGTCTGCTGGAACATCGCCTCTCCACCCTGGGAATGCGGATCTTCTTGTTCTGAGAGGTCATCGTTATCATGAAGTTGTTCCTTCTTCCTGTTTCCCATTACTGACAGAATGGGAATTTTGAACCACTTTTTTTTTTTACCCACAGAGAGTTCCTCGATGTGACTTTTTCCTTCATGCCTGCCAGTTCAGCCAGGCAATCGCCTCGTCGTGGGAGCAGTCTGTGTCCTCTCCCTGCTTGGAGCTTGTCCAGAAGACAAGATCACGTTGGCTGAGTTGGCTTCAGATTTCCATGGCTGCATCACATCACCATGCAACTTCTCATGCTCACAAAGCTGAGTTCGAAAAGTAGCTGCTGAGCTGCAGGGCCTGTGACCATGTGAGCTCTGATTACGCTTAGGACTTCATGCTCCCTGAGCTCGCGTCTGAACTGTGCAGGTGATTGCGTTTGTATTGTACTGCCTGAATGGGCGTCTGCGTTCATCATCCACAACGCCACAAGGCTTGCTCACGTCCCTGTTCCTCGGCTCTGATCATCCTTGCTTTCCTCATTATCTCCCTGCCTCGCTTCCTTTCCTCAGAGCCCCTCAGTAAGTTCTGCAGTTTTGTACTTTCAGTACGTTTGGGCGAGTCTCTGTAATACCTTTGTGAAGAAAGGGGCAATTCTTGAAGCTGCCGATCTTAGGACGAGTGTGGCAGTTGTGGCTGTTCCACGATGGTGGTGTGCTTGGTCTCCCATCCAGGCAGAACACCTCCTGACAGGTATCTAAGAGCACAGCCTTTCTTGTCTCGATCCTGGCGGCTTATGTGGCTCTCAGAAGCAGCCCGAGCTCTGGTAGGCATCGCTTATGTGAGCAAATACGTTGCTGCTCCCCATTTACCATCTCCCACTACGGAAACATGAATGGAGGCTGTGGAGCAGTCCGGGTTCTGCTGCGTTAACTCGATGAGCAGAGCAGTGCCAGCCCTCCTCCAGCCTTCCCGTGCCATACCTCCCACTGCCATCATCTGCCAAGCTGCCGTCGAAGGGGAGACCAGGCTCCGTGTTCCAGCTCTTCAGCCCTGGGATACCATCTTATATTCCCTGTTACTGAACCTCCTGATGAAAGCCGACTTTTTGATTAAAAGCAGTTTTTTTATTGCTTCTCCCATTGGAAGGCAAACCCTTACTGCTCTGACAGTGAGATGCCCAGTTTCCAGGCAGTTTAATTTTAAAGGCTAACTAAACCCATTTCTCTTTCTAGAAGACATTATCTTTTTGTTTATAGTTCTTCTTCCTCCCCAGTATTCACCTTGGATACATTGCTAGGGACAAGTCGCATCCTTCTGTCTCAGTTTCGTTGGGATAAACGAGCCAAGCTCTGGTGGTCTCCACGCACGCGAGACCTCCCAGTGCCTTGCTCATCCTCGTGGCCTCTCTCCACCCATCCCACCCGCGTTCCTCCCAGTTGACCGGAGTCTCTTCAGCTGTAGGTACATCCTTTATACCCTGAAGAGGAATTTTTGATGGCCTCTCTCATACTTCAGGGGGGATTTCTTTCGCATAAATTGCCACACCGTCGATTGTTCCTCCTAAGCGGTGGTAGGAGAGAGGGAAGCAGGCAGGTGTTAGCGTGTCGTTCTGCAGGATGCTATCAGCACCCCAGGGATTTCTCTGTGGCGAAAAGCAAAGAACAAACACTCGGCGTTTCTAGCAGTTCTCATTTCATTTCCTCCCTCGCTGACTGCTGTATTATGTGACATCTTATCACTAGATGCTGAGGAGCCTCACTTCCCCATGCAGGCAGTGCCACTGCTGTCACATTTATTGACTGCTGGCATGGATAATGCTTGCGAAGCATCTTAGCGTGTAGGTCAGGCAGCTTCATACCAAAAGGCTCCGCATGAGGCCACGCTGCAACCAAAGGGATGTTCCTCTTTCCCCGCTCACAGAAAGCCTGGGGGTAGCACCACTGCCCACGGATCAGGGTCGTGGTCACACTTGCGAAGGGCGCAGAGAGCATGTACAGCACAAGGCCTGGTCTCAAACATTCAAGAGAACCATTAACAAACCCAATATTTGCTGTTTCCTCGCTGTGAAACCCGCAGGATTAAGCACTGCATCTCTCACACACAGTCAGGTCCTTGGGAGTTTTGTTGCCCCGACCTGGATCTGACTGGAACAAAGCTGTACATCTCGTTTCTTCGGTCTGAATGAGCCTTTTTGGGTTTGGGGTTCATCGGGGTGGAGACACTTTAATGTGTTTGTGAGCATCCAGCCTAACACCGCTGGGAGAGGAGAAGGTTCAGCAGGCAAAGGGCTGGGTGCGGGTTGCCCCTGCGGAGTGCACCTCAGTGGGGTGCTGCTGGGTGCTGGCGCTTCAGCCTTCACAGGTGAATTCCCAGGAAGCAAAGAAATACCCCAGAAAAGTGATCGGGAGGGCAGTCGTGGTGGTACCGACCGCTCTCCAGTGGGTTTTCTGGCCCTCAGCGCCATCATTTTCCTTTCCTTCTCTTCAGGATCTAAATGTTTTTTCCAGACGAACTGTATTTGAGTTATTTATCGATAGTGTATTTTCACATGAAAAAATCTACGGGGTTGTAATTTGG
This sequence comes from Strix aluco, assembly GCF_031877795.1. Taxonomy (NCBI): domain Eukaryota; kingdom Metazoa; phylum Chordata; class Aves; order Strigiformes; family Strigidae; genus Strix; species Strix aluco. The sequence continues at coordinate 96,060,781 of NC_133971.1, read as the reverse complement.
ATGTAATGTTCCCCAAAAGCCACTCAGGCAAAATTTCTTTTTAACTGTGGCTAATTACATATACTTGGTTGCTCAATACCAAAAATAAGAGCATCTGATGTAATGTTTATTATTTCTCTCACAAAGGGGAAAAATAATAAATTCTTTCTAATGGGATCTTTAATAATAAAAAAGAACATAATCATTACTATCAAAAGATGTATGGTTTCCATGGGGTTTACTTACCAGCATTTTGTCTGATTACATCTCCGTTACACACACAGCATTAATTATTGGAGACTAATTAGGCAAAATTACAATGTAAACCCTAATGAAAACTGGTCTCACAAACCCCTAACTCTCCTGCTGCATCCTTTCAGCTAGGTAAACTTTTTGCTTGCCGCAAAGAGCAGATCTCGCTGCTTCATTCATTTGCCACCCCCCGCCTTCTCGCCACCGAGCGCTTTCACCGTCCCCGTCCCTCGGTTGGCTTTGTTACCATTAAGCAAGATGGTGCAAGTGATTTTCCAGCTTTGGGAGTAGCCGTGCACGACTCTCCTCTCTCTTTTGTGGATTCTCATAAATCCCTGTGCCGCGTCCCGGCCTCTTCCAGGCGGCGAGCCCCCCGCGAGGCAGGTAGCCCGCCTGCAACGTGACCTCCTTTCCAGCTGGGCTGGAAATGCTTACAGCATCGTTACTCCAGCAGCTGATGTGCTTGCTCAGCTAAACAAGGTCACAAATTTCTTCCTCCCCAAGGGGCAACTGTCCTGGGATACAACCTTTCACAGGATATCTGAAATACAGCGGATTTCTGCTCACTCGCACAGTTTTTTAGAAGTACAGAAGCATGAAGGAGAGATTAGGCACCTCCATGCTGAACTTAGCTCAGGTTGCTCTGCTAACTCCCCTGCTCTGTGGTAGGGATAAAAAAAAAAAAGGGGGGGAAAGAAAACAGGTAACAGCGTTGTTTCTTTTTTGGATAATAGGTCCATTCCAGTTAATGTTTAATAACTCTAATCTTAGCTTGGTGTTGGTAGGAATCAACATCTGAAAGGATCCTTACAAACAGCAGGCAGAGATCACTGCAGACAAGGCAGGAGCATGGACAGACACTGAACAGAAAAGTTCTTTTATCTGCAGCCGTTTCTCTGCCTTGCCCTCTACTTGGTGGGCGTTGAGAGGAGCCCATCACCTTCCTCTCTGCAGCAGCCTCAAGCATATTCCAGGAGGTTTTGCGCGCCTTCCTTCACCCATCTCTTCCCCAGACTAAACAAGCCCGACTCTTTCAATCTTTCCTCTTAGGTCATTTTTTGTTCGGCCTCCGATCATTGTTGCTGCTCTCCCTGGACTGCCTCCAGTTGGTCCCCAGCTCCCTCCCAACGCTGTGCCCAGACCAGAGTCAGTTCTCCAGCTGAGACCTTCCCACCGCTGCCTGGAGCGGAGGATTACTTCATGTGTCTTACACATGACACTCCTGTTTATACATCCTGGTACGATGTTTGCTTTTTTTGCAACAGGATGACATTGTGTACTCAGCCCAGACACAACCCAGATTGCTTTCCTTGGAAAGAGTCCCTTGTATAATGTTTTCCTAAATAAAAATAATCATTACTTGAAGCTGTGTCTTTTCTAGTTTCCCAGTGAGGCACATCTGAAGTTTTCTTTTCTTTTTTTTTTCAGTGCTTAACATTTTTCCCCATCATCCATAATCATTAATATTGCACAGAGACGATCTTCAGCACAGAACACTTCAGATTCCTCACCATCAGAGTGATGGCTTCTTTTTCATACTTATTTCACTGGGCTTTTCGTATCAATTCCATCTCATCTGGCTAAAAATAAATGTGGAAACTGGGATTTCTGTGCCTATCTCAGGCTGACACAGCTGCCAAGCAGATGTAGCTGCTTTTCAGTTTTCCTGTTTGTAAAATGGGCGCAGCTAAATCTGTCTGTAGCATAATTATTAGCGGAGATGACAGACTGTGCTTCAGAGGATGCAGCACCTATGGCTCCTCAGGCATTTTCACACGCGGTTCCTTGATGCACAGGCCCATATTTTTGCAGGTTGAAGGCCAAGAACATTGAAGTTACTTTTTACAGGAAATAAGTTACAGGAGTGTAAAGAACAACCCCTTTTTAAAGCTGCTAGAGATCCAGCCTTGTATGTTGCTTATTTTTTCCCATTTTTTTTCAGGAAGTCACATTCATTAACATCCCAATTTACTTATTATTTGGACAATGCTAACGCATTTTGAAAAGCTTTCTAAATTTCCAGGTTTTAGACAGAAACAAATTATTTGGTATCAAAAAGAAGTCCTTGTTGCAGGCAAGAATGCAATTTCAGTGCTAATAAATCTTTCCTGTACTTTTTTTTTAAGTTCAAGTCCATTTTAATCAGTGTAGTGGTGGCTGCTTGGAAATGGACTTTTCGCCAGCAGCGGGTAATGCCAACAGCCCACTGGCTGCAGTTGTGTTTAACGCCACAAACCGAGCTCCTGAGCTCCCCTCCCTCTCCCCTGTGGGCAGTCTGCGGTTATTTCATATAGCAGAGGGGACGGACGGTGTTTTCTTTACCCACGCAATAAAAAATACTCAGTGGAAATACAGGGGTTTGTGCCCAAACCCATGAGAAAGTTGCACCTGGCCCGACTTTGGTCATAGACGCTGCTGAAGCACATTGGAGCAGAGTCACCAGGGTACCTGCTTAATCCCTTAGGCAGCCAGGATAGGGAGCATTTCACCTCATTTTTGGTATCTAAAAATGTGGTGGGCAGCTAAGCTCCATTTCCAGTCCATGGAGAAGGAATAAATACTTCTGAGGCACATTTTATCCGCCATGGTTTGATGTCTGCTTTAGGATGAGATGAGACGAGATGCTGGGGGCTGCTAAATCCCATCCCCGAAGTCTGCTGGTAGCTCAGGTTTCAGCAGAAAAGTTCTCAAAGTTCATAAAAGTGTTTGGTTTTTTGTTTTTGTTTTTTTTTTCTTCTGTGCATGTGCAAAGACATAACATCTTTTTGTTTTTCGCTCTGTTTTCGCCATACAGGTGCTGAGGAAAGCTGTAACCTCCCCAGGTCAGTAAAGCCTTGCTTGACATCAACCCCAACGAGCATCTGTGTCCTCCTTGAAACCCTCGGCAGAAGATGGAATAAGGACGGCACCAACGGTAATAACCACAACAGCTATACATCATGGGTGGTAGGGGCTCAGGGCAACCGATAATTACTGCACAGCTTTATTGGTAGTTAATTAAAAATAGATCCAAAGATGTCATGTAACCATTACTTTTGTTTGTAACCAGGATTTAACTCCACTGGACTCTCCGTACCTCTGGTCACACAGCCAATTTATTCTTCCGCAGTACTGCGCTGTCCCTGTGGGCCAATTAGGCAGAGATACCACCTTCTGAAAGCAGCACATGATGAAGCCACATGTCTTTGCTGCAATCAAGGCAAGTCATCACTTCTGCTGTTTATTTCTGATCTTCCCCATGGATTTCCTGGGAGGGTTTTGCCCTGTGAATTATATTTTGAACCTTTCAATTTATGCAGAGAAGATGATTCTGGGAAAGATAATATTGTGCAATTATCTACAGTTATTACTATAATAGTGAAATGGTGATCTTAATAATTATACTACTGAAGCTAGCATTTCATTAGAGGAGGGCGACTCTGGCTCTAACGACGCACTTTGATACACTGTTTCTGTGATTTGCTAATTGCACTCTCAGAATCAAGTACTGATTCAGTGACCATAAACTCTGCTTCCTATAGCATCATTAGATCATAAACTCCCTAATAGCAGAAAGTTTTAATTATGGAGCACATTCTCTTTACAATAAATATTTCTTTGTGTGACTCGCAGCGAGCGAGCGCCAGGAGTCCAAGGGACTTGTGGCGGGGGGGGTCGTGGGGGCTGGCAAGGGCCAGCTCGGGCGTTCAAACAGGAGCAGCCCGGCCTCTATTGCAGCAGATAAATACAACAGTCGCAGAAAGGCTTGGAGGGGATGGCACTGGCAGCTTCTGTAAAAATGAAAATTTTGCATGCTTATTCTTAAATTATTCTGCTTAGGAAGTAGGGAGGAGGCCGCAGTTGGGGACGGAGGGTTTGAGTGTCTGTGAAAGGAGCGTCACTCCCATGAGGAGCCCGTGTGCTCCTCCTCTCCGGCGTTGGGAGAAGGGGTCCCTGCCCCCCTGCTCCCCTCTGCTTCCCGAGGAACCAGCCTTCAGCCAGGTCCTTGGATTTCCCTCGGGCCAAACTGGAGTTGTTCTGGAGAGGGGCACCTCGCCTGTCCCACTTCAGGCCTGCAGGGAGCCGGGGTGTGGAGGGGCACAGCCGAAGCAGGAGGCTGGCACTGGCCCGTGGCCACCGGCCCAGCCGTGTGAGCCCTGGGGGCTTTGCAGGGGGTGTTTTAGTATAGCATGCATAGAGAGAAGTACGGAAAGTGAGGTCTCTGGAGGATCTCACACCCCTTTCCTACGCGTGGGAATTTGCAGAGAAAAAAAGAAATCAAAAAAATTTTTAAAAATTTGAAACTTGTGGGTTTGTCTTCAAGAAACCTGAGGTTTCTTGGGAGTTTCTGTGGCCAAACTGATGGAAATGAGCACTAACAGCACTGGTGGGAGGATCCTGGCAAGGGGTGGCGAAGGGGCAGGGTCGGGCTTGTGCCATGTGCCCGCCGGTTGCCCACTTGTGCCTGCTGGTTGCCAGCCCCCGCAGGAAACGCCAGTCCCTCCGGCGCCCGCGGCAGCGCCGGGATCTCCTGACAGCCCCTGTTCCTGTTCACAACCCACCTGCTGCCCCGTATCGACAGTCCCGAGGTTCCCTTCGCTTCCCCTCTCCTTGTGGAATTAATTAAATGGAAAAAAGGAAAGGAAAAGGCATTCTCTGCCGGCTGGTGCGAGTTGCTGTTCTCTTCTCAGCACTGAAAAGGCTGTTTACAGGGGTGTGTTTTAAAAAATATTTGGGCACGGTAATTAAGTGGAGAATGGGATAAACAGAAGAACAGCAGAAGTTTTACTCAAGCCATCCATTCACCAGAGCTCCTTGTTCCCCCTTGGTGAGTTACATCATCATCTCCACTGCATTTTTCATCATTACCTAAGAAGATTAACGGCTTTTGGATGCCAGCATGATTTTAAAAGTCCGGTCTCTCCTTAGTGTGTATTCATATTGTGTAATTCCCTATTAAGTTTCACTCTGGCTTCCAGGGGAGGAGAGATCTCTTAGAGGAGCACAAGCAGGAGTGAGATTTGCTGCCAGATAGCCTTGTCAGATGTGTGGCAGAACTCCTGTTGAACCTAATGGGATTTGCATACCAGCAATTGCTCAAATAATCTGGCCCCCAAAGCTGTTAAGATCATACATATTAAGCGTACATAAAATAATAAGACAAATTACACGGGGGGTGGGATAAAATCGTTGCCTTTGGAGGAGTGACCCTGCCCAGCCACGGGACATTCCCTCCGGGGTAGCTCCCGTCACAGCATCCGTGTCTCTGGGATGCAGGAGACCTTCCAGCATGTTTCCTGGGACACGCCCTGATGTTACTAAAAACCCCCTTTTGTTTTGAGAATCTCTATATTACTCTATATGGCACAAAACTTCTGTAAATCCTGATAAGATGAAAATCTAATTGTTGTCAATAGCCACGTGCTGAGCCTGGCAGGAGAACGGGGAGCTGCTGCCCGTGGCTGCAGTGGCCCATCGCCATCCCCACCTCGGGGATCCCCACCTCGCAGGCTCAGGGATGTGAACGCAGACAGCGATGGGTGACCCGGGGAGGTGCCCCAGCAGCAGGGCTGTTTGTTCTTCATTTTCTACGTTTATCTGACCTGCGGGCTGGTCTCTGGGAAGAGCTGAAGACGGGCACCCCCCTGTGCCGCTGGCCTGGCACAGCCGAGCCCTCCTCCCCAGGGGAGCCAAGGAGGGGGCAAACACCCCCAGCCCTCACAGAAGTTCTTAGGACTAGTACTTGTGCCCTCGAGTTTTAGAGCTGCCGTGGAGGAAACCCCGTCTGCAAGTCTATTCCCTAATTCCTTAAACTCTGGCTAGCAAAGGTTGTCCCAGTATCGCATATTCCCAAGAGAAAAAATTGCACATAACGTGGTTTTGAAAACTCCCACAGCACGCCGGAGAAATCAATAGACCCCCAGGAGGTTTTTACAGAATCATCACATATTTTCAACTCATACCCAGGCCATAAATTAAACCTATTGCATTTAACTTGATGAGTCTCCCAGAAATAAAGAACAAATTGTGGGGTATAGAAGGGAAGAGAGCCTTCAGAGGACAGGGCTGTTCAAAAGCGACTCAGCAAAGGGACTAAACCTTAACCTGCTGGATCTGTTATTCCATGGTGGTCTCTAACTGGTGTATGTGTGTTATGGATATTACAGACGCATTAGATATATGTGCATTGTGGAGTTGTGTGTGTGTATACACAGGGGGAGAGGATCTGCTGTGCTTAAGGTGATTATTTTCACATTGCCATCCCGCACGCCCAGCTCATACGTGTATTTTGAGATGAATGTTGATATTATTGGTTTCTTCTTATGATCTTTGAGCCCCTGGTTTTTAATAACAAAATGTAGACCAATACACAAGGAATTATTTGAGTGATTTTCCTAAGACCACCCTGTTTTTTCCATGGTAAAATAGAAATAAGGATTTATATATACCGTCAGCAATGTATAATCTGCCTTCTCTAACCTGTCTGGCAACTCCTATCAGAGCGTGCTGCGAAAAGGGGGAAGTGTGTGGAGTCAGCAGTAGCTGTGAATGTGCAATATGTAAAAATAAATCAATAAAAAAGAAAGAGGTTTAAAACTTGATGATGTGGCTCTGGGAGAAGAGTTCACAACGAGGGGAAGCACCCGCTCTGTCTTTCCCGTGCACGCCGAGGACGGAGGAAATAGCTCTGCCGTCCGAAGGCCGGGGCAGCCCCGTGCCCAGGAGGGTTTGCTGGTGGGGAGGCCGGTGGCCGTGGCCCCCAGCACCGATCCCCCGCACGGCTGCAGCCGTGGCCCGTCGCCCCAGGTGCCACAGGGCCACCGCTTGCCCGTGCGTGGCTGCCGATGGGCGCTGCGGGCCCGCCGGCGCTGCGCTAGGTATAGTGCTGTTGCGCACACAGGCAGATTGTCCACCAGATGGTACAGCCTACTCTTTGAGAAATATTTGAAAGGGCAACAAAATACAGCAGAAGCCATTTGACAGTCCACATGGTTAGTGCAAAATTAGCCAAAATGACTCCGCTGGAAGCACAGCCAGTGCTGAGCAAAGCTGGAGATGCTGCTGAGGGAAGGCACCCAAACCTTCAGAGATTTCCTTCCTCTTCTCCCATCCCTGGTCCTCTTCCCTACTGAGCGCTGCTCTTCGTGGGCGGTCAGGATGCGTCTGAGTGAAAGCGCTGCTGGGACTCGCTCCCAGGTTGCGCCAATCACATCTGGACCACGCAAAGCCACCGGGTACCCAAAAATCCCCCAGACTTTTGCTTTGGTCTCTACCAAGATCATTGGTGCTGGAAGAGGGAAAGGAAACTGCAGCCGCTAAGGGGCTGCGCTCCCTCCCGTCCTCCAGAAGTAACTTCTCACGTGATTTCTGAAAGAGGAGCCCTTTTTTTTCTCAACCCACAGAATTTCTTCACCCTCCCCAGCTCCCCACGCCGAGCTGGAGCCCTCTCACCCAGTGCTCGGCATACGGCACAGCCCTGGGACATTTGTTGGGGTGGGGGACTGGGATTTCTGTGAGCAGGAGGCTCCAGCCCTTGCTGGGACCTGAACAGCTGATGTTTTCAAATCCTCATCCCACATTTGGCGGCCGAGCTGCAGTGAAAGGGGGTGCACGGGGCTGGGCTGGGGGCATCGGGGGCTGCGCGGCCACCCCAACACAGTGAGGATGAGGGGCCTGGGGCAGGGCAGGAGCCCACAGAGACCCCGAGCGAAGGGCTGAGCCCGGGGCAGGGGATGCGGGGAGCAGGGGGAAGCACGGGGGGAGTGGCAATCCCAAGCTCTGCTAACATAGAAGAGGTTTTATTGCCAGCAACGCATGACAGTAGCAAAATCCTAAATTTTCTACCTTTCCATCTGTAGGAGCGAGGAGATGGGGGGAGGATGTGTGCCCACCTCCCAGTGTCCATACAGAGATGTCCTTGTACCAAATAAAGAGCCAAGAAAGGAGCTACTGAGTGTCCTAATTGGGTCCTGGGAAGAGTTACTGCTCTGCCACTGATTTAGGCAATTAAAGGCAGAGTCTCCACTGCTGAAAGCTGACATCTTCAGGTGGCTCATAACAGAAATTAATACCGCTGCTAACTGTGCCACCTAGTCATGCTGTAAAGCAAATTAATTACTGCAACAGAACTAATAAGAACAGTTCGGGCAGAATAGGAGCAATATTATGGTTTACCATCAGAGACTGTGCTGAGACTTTTGCCTCTCTGCTGCCCATGAGTGCAACCCGGCAATTGCTGACTGTAACATTTCTATTGTATAGTTTATGCTAAATATGCATATCTTAATTGCATTAGTCAAAATAATTAGCTAATATATTTTTGCATAATGACGAGGTAAGCAAATATCACCATAGCTCAGTGCTTCTTGCATGAGTAAATTTGGAAAATTAATAGACTCCCAATTTCCTAATTATCTGTCTTTTATTCCAAACTCAAACAATGAAATGCTATTGCACACTCCTGGGCATCTTGTAATTTAGTTTGCACCTTGAAAATTTTAAAGCACCTGTTTTCCTTTTTCCTTTTTTTCCCCCCTTTGAAAAGAAAACATGAACAATCCTTCCTCCCCTTCACTGTCTTAAGGAATGAGGCTGCTGCACTCAAGTGGAGGATCACAAAGTTTGTGAGCTTCCTAATTTCCAGGCAGAGCTGGGGTATGAATTAAAATAAAAGCATCTTAGACTTAAAAATATATGTTGATTTGGGAAAGTATTAAAAGTTAATTCTTTAGATGGGGAGAATGGGTGGTGGTATCGATTAGGCATTTAGTACCTCTGGAGGTGGATCATTTCTGTATGTGTGCTTTCAGAAGTGCTAGTCTGGAGTGTCCCTAAATCACTAAAAACCCCACCAAATCCTGCGACGGCGCTAAAAAAAAAAGGTTATTTTGCCAATAAGGATTTTCATGCCCCTCTAATTTGCCGATTTTCATTTGTCTGCTGACGATGCAGGATTCAGCTGCCCCTTTCCTCTTCCCGGGTGAAAAGGCAGCAGCAGCAGCACCCACCGCCCGCCCACCCGAGACCCCAAGGGCAGCGTGTGGGAGACGGCTCCCGGCTGCCTCCCGTCGCCCGCGAAGGTGCCTGGGCACCGCGCCTGGCAGCGGCCTTCTCCCGGCACCGACAGGCGTTTGCACAAAAGCAATTAGCACATCGCGCTAACCAGCTGGGTTTCCGAGGGGTAGTCAGCCTTGCTGGGGCTTACGGGAAAGCAATTGGAAATGTGATGAAGAGAGCTCTGTGCTGATGACACTTGTCTTCACCAGACCCTCCCCGGCTGCTCCCTGTGCCGACAGAACCGCGCTGTGCTTTCCAGCGCCAACAAAAGCCGCAGCGGCTCTTTCCTCGAGCCCCGCCGCGCTGCAGAGGGCCCTTTTGGTGCTCACACCCACCGCTCCAGCTGCAGTGGCTCCAAAACTATACCAACTTCTAGATTAACATGCAAATTGCAGCGTTATGGAATGGGTCTGTATGTAAAGCTTGTAAATTAATAAACATGGGTCGTTAAAAGGAAAAGCCTGCTGGAATGGCTAAGCATTCCCTCTCTTTAACCTGTAGACGGCATGTAAGTGGAGAACTGGGAGCATCTCTGAGCACAGATGAAGAGCACACATCTGCAAACCTGATTTTCCTGGAACTTTTTCATCCCTTGGTCTGGGAGCCGCGGGCTGCAGACACAAAGAAGGCATGCTCCGTGCTCAGCAGGGACTCCTCCGCAGCCGCCAGAGCTGCACACAGGCAAAAGGCGGGTTAGTCCTTCCCTCCCTAGCAACAAAATTTTTTTTTCCACCTTTTTTTTAGCGAGTAGGATTTTTTTTCCACCAAACCATTCATTCTTTGCCGAGGTCCCTCACGCGGGTTCGGGCACCTCGCCGCCCTGCTGCACGCTGCGCCTGGCGTTTAGTTAGAAACACAGGGTTGCATTTTCCTTAAACTGTTGGTGGTCACCTGTGGGTTGTGTTTGCCTGGATGTTAGAGGTTGGAAATCCAGGTGAGAATGGAAGTGGCAAAGGAAGGACAGAGGGGCTGAGAGCCCCATCGTGCCCTCAAGGTGCCACCCACCGTGTTGCTCACAGGTGGCTGCAGGTCCTGACCTGACTCATGAGACAGCAAAGACCATCTGCAGATGTGACCAGTGTGAGAGTTCCAGGATAAGGTGCCAAAATGCCCATGGCGGTCACAGAATTGGGCACATCTGGCTCAACTTGATACAATGGGCGTCCAGTGAAGGCTTTGAGGGCAGAAAAGCCCTTTTTGGGGTCCCACAGCCGCCACGGTTGGTGCTGGGCGTGCCAGGTGCTGGGAGTTGCCGCCTGTGCACCATGTTTGTCTTCTGGTGTCTGTAACCATTGTCCTGGCAGCCTGGGAGCACTTGTTTGCCTTCACAGGCACTGGCACTGGCCATCCTCATTCTTTCTTACTGGAGAAAGGTTTTATTATAAAATATCAGATCTGGGAAGTTTGAAAAGAGTCACAGCCACCTGTTTAGCAGGATTGTACTTGTATGCTGCTAGTATTGCATGTAGTATTGTTAGAGATTGCTTTAATCAAATCATTACAGGCCTTGTTGCCCATCGCTTCATACACTGTAGTTTTTAGAATACTTGGAGAAAAATAGTAATGGAGTGAAACAGCCTTTAAAAATGAAAAAATGTTCATCTAAAGGGAAGGAGGTTGCTGAGCCGTTTTTATTTGTCTTCACACTCAAAAGAATCCATGGCCTTTTGCGAAAAAGCTGAATCATGACTTTGAGAGGGTGAAGAGTAACTGTGGTAGGACGCGTCCTTTTGTGTGCGCTCTGCAGCGGCGTGGCGGGGAAAGTCACGTCTGGGGAGACTCTGCGGGCGGAATAACTTGTGCAGAGGGAAAACCCCGTGGCTAAAGGAGACGTGGCCGAGTCAGCGGGCACTGGCACTGCGAGGGGACGAGCGGGCACCCGGGGCTCTGCGTTGTCACGCTCCGCGCAGCGGGAAATGCCCCGACGGTTTCAGAAGCGTGGTCGCATCCAGGACATTTGAGCAAAATTGCTGGAAAGGTGCAGCTCGGCCCCGGAGCAGGAATCCCTTATGCTTCTGCAGGGGGGTTGGTGGCCCCTGGCCGGGGCGCCCCGCAAATGGGTTTTTCACGGTTTCATTAGGAAGCTGGTGCCATTCTTATCGTTTTATGCAAATGTTATAATTTCCTCACTGCACACAGAGAGGCAGCGATCATGGCGGGTTTAACCTGTGTTTAGTATATCACTGTCAGTAACTGTCTCGTGAAACTTCTGCAATATAAATGAACCAGCTGGTATTAGAAAAAGTGTGAAGATCTTTTTTTTTTTTCTCCTTTGGGTGGGGGAAGGGAAGGGGAGTGGGTGTGTTGCAAGGTTTGTCACATAAAGCTGAGAGATTTGGTGGTTGTGAATATGGTTTCAGTAGAGTTCAGGCTATTATTATTATTATTATTATTATTTTCTTTTGCTCTACCATGTTTCAGGAAATCTGCTGATCTTGTTGCACCTATTTGGTCGGCAGCTGTTATTAAGCCTTGTGGCACATTTGCATTCCGTAAACCCTCGCTGCTGGGAATCCCAGTGGGGGGTGGGAGCCCACGGCCAGCACCCCAGGGGTGTGCAGGCCACCACCTCTGTTCCCTGCACCCCTGACACCGAGGTTCACCCCCAGGTTGTGTTTGGAGCTAGTCTGAGGTGTGTTCTTGTTTTGAAACTGCTGATTACAAATGGAACGTGGCCTCTCCGTGGTTCAGACTTACTTTTCCTTCTCGGTGAGACGGAGATATATTGAATCCTCTTAAAAACATCAGTCATTCACTTATTTTTCAGTTAACATGATCAGCAGAAAAACTACAAGCCTGAGGAACAGCTCTACAACTGCAATGGTGCATTTACATGAGGGTTGCCTCCAGCAGGTCACTGTCACTCCTTGATGTTAGGCAGCTCCTTGGAGATCCTCCTGCCATCTTCTCCTTCCCTCGCTTGGACTTCTTGGAAGTTTTTCTGGGGGGGAGCATCCTCTGGGGGAGATCGGGTGTGACATTTGCAGCCTTTTGTTTGCAATCTCAGCCAGATTGGAAGCAATCAAAAGTCATTTCCATCTGACGCTTGTCCCGCAGCCTGCCGGGAGCGAGCCGGGGGTCGCGCAGGAGCTCCTGCTCGCAAGGGTTGAGCTGCACACTCTGCCCGTCGCTCCAGGAGGGACGAGGAGGAGAAGAAAATGCTGTCTCACGCCTCAACTTGGTCCCTTGGAGGCCTTGGCTGACTTAGGGCGTCCCTGGCAGTGGGGATGGAGGGGTTAGAGCCGGGCTTTGTCCTGGAAGCAGAGGCGTGGTTTAGGTCTCAAGGGACACCTGGATGTCCCCTGCTCCAGCTCCTGCTCAGGTCGGTCGGGGCGCTTTCTCCGGGTGCGAGGTGGGACGCTGCCAGGCAGAGCTCCTGGTGTCCCACCACCCCTCGGCGCGAGGGCTGCGGCGGCGCAGGGTGCTGAGCGTCATCCCCGCCAGCTGCAGGACCCGCGGGGTTTGGGTGCCACCGGGATGGTGCCTGCAAATGCGGTTTGTGCCGCAGACCCCCCGCTGGCGCCCAGCCACCCCCTCGGCTCTGCCGGCAGGAGCACGTTTCCCTGACGTGGCGGCGAGTCCCAGCAGCGCTGTCCCTGATTTAGAGCCAGCTGCTATGTTTTCTCAGAGTTGAAAATCGTACTGTCAGCAATATCACAAAAGTGATTTCTTTATCAAAGGTCATTACCAATTATTTTGTAAAGAACTGACGCTTCAGTAATTACCTGATTTTATCTTTTTTTTATGTAGGTCATTTATATTTCATTATTGTCATGTTATGGCCTATCTGCTTGCAAAGAGGCATATATTAAAACCAGCAACTTCGCCTTAGTGTCAGAATTATTGCCCTATATTTCATTTGCCATTTTATCTACTGTTCTGGAGAAGATCATAGCTTGTTAGTTAAAGTGTTATATAAACTAACACACAGACACACACATATGCATGCTCCTCTCCCAGCAGTTTCGCTCAATATTTCCACCCTCTTCCCTACAGAGAGAGCAGTAAAGACTTTCCTGCCTATTTATTTCTAAATGCAGAGGACGATCGCCAGTACCTGGCTGCTTTTACATCACGTCCCCACGAGAGGAACCCCGCTACCACCTGCAAGGGGATGCTGGAACGGGCAGTTTTGTCCTTCCTGACGGGACGGTGATCCCAGAGGGCCACTGAGGCCGGGTGACACGGCAGGGCCGGAGGAGCCAAACCGCTGGGCAGGAGCCAGTGCTGTCCCTGGCCTCACGGTCCTGCCTGCTGCTCAGCACAAACCCCCTCGGCTCCGCTGTTCTGCCAGTGATAGTGGGTTAATAAATGTCTCAGGCTGGGGCTGGGGAGGGAGCGTGTGGGAAAGGAAAGGACAGGAGATACATTGCTGCTGCCCAACAGCTCCGGCGCATGGTCCTGGGGGAAGTGATTCAAGCCGATGGGATATTTATTATCAGCTCTGAGTGAATCATTTGCAGCGAATACTTGATATGAGGAATTAAGGCTGATTTAACTCACAGGAAAACCACAGGTAGATCCTGGCTGCCCTGAATTCACCTTCTCTACTTTGGGGCTTGCTCAAATGCGTGTCGCCAGTCCCGTACACAGACTGCCGGGCTCTGCAGGAGCCCTGCCACCTGTGTGTGCTGCAGTCGGAATGAGGGAGGTTTTGTTGGTGAGGTACATCACGAGGTGTTACCTGCATGCCCTGGTTTGGTCGGGAGGCCTCCGTGGACATCTCTGTCCGTGGACACAGAAGGGTGTCCCTCCAGAGATACCTGTCCACTGGCTCTAAGTAGATCCAACCGTTACGTGTTGGATAACCAATGATGGGAGACAAGTCCTGTTTAATGAGCAGAAGTGGATCTGCTGGGGGTACGCTACAATTTAAAAGGGAATTTCTAAGGCCTGTCATCCCCTGTCCTGGTGTACCCACAGCGTGAGGGGCTGACGTAGAGGCTGGTAGGAAAATACAGTGGAAGGAGAGTGGTGTGTGGTTCCCATGGAGCTGCTTCAGCCTGGCTATGAGGAAGCAGCAGCTTCCAAAGACCCTTTTCTAATGGAGAAACTCTCCTTAACGTATCTGCAGGGTATCGACAACGTTTCATTCCAGGACTTTATGTGTGCGTGTGCCTGCGCATGCACTTGACAGCGTAACCATTTCTGTTTTCTGATAAAGCATCCCAATGGGTGCACAGACAAGGAGGAAAATAGCTCCACACACAGAGGAATTTATAGTCCCAGCTGGGAACCATCAGCTAAAAACAACACCGACAAACCCAAAAAAGCCCCCACCAAAACCCCAAATCTAGGGGAAGACAGTAATATTGAGTGCAATCTGTTCTTTCCACACTGTTTGGTTTATTATTAACCACCACTACTTTTTATTTCTTGTCGCATCTTGCTGATTAGCAACTTCTTGAAGAAATTTCTGGGGTTGTACATTGCTTGTAAAATATATATTTGTTAGGTGGAAAGAATGCTAGGCCAGGTCCAAGACTTGGGAGCCATGGAGGCGTCGATTGGAGGTTTCCAAGCCCCATTCAGGAGCCTGATCTCCCTGTGCAAACCCCTCTGGCTCCCACGAGCAGCTGGTTTTGCTTGTGTGAGCGGGCACGGGCCAGCCGAGAGGAGAAGGACCCGCTGTCAGTGACTTGGTCAGCTAGAACAGATGACAGCGGGCTCAGTCGTGGGTACCGTGGGGCTCTTCCCCTCCCTCCAGTGGAAACTCAGTTCCTGTGCAGAAACGGAGTGAGAAACGGGAGGGAGCTGGGACATGGTCACAGAGTGGGGTGATTGGGGGTCCTGCGAGAGGCCAGGGCCCCTGTCTTTGATCCGACAGCCAAGAACCTAGGGGTTCAGGATAATTATTGCAGGATCCTATTAAATGTATTAAATTTGTCCTTATTAAATCCTAGAGGGCTTAGATACTATTCTGCTGTTTATCATATGATTTTACCATTTATCATAATTGTCTCCTCCACATATGAATAAGAAAGGGAAAATAATTTTGCAAACTCATAGCTTATTCAGTCTGTATACATGATTTCTGTGTTTCTTTAGATAAGAACATAAAACAAAATGTAGGTTTTCCTCAGGCCAAAAGAGGAAGATCCTGCCGTCTTCCTTTCCTTTTCACAGCATCCTCCCAGTCAGGGATGGCAGATTGATGCAGATCAGCGGGGGTCTGGGTGGGGGCTGCTCCCTGTCCCTGCACCTAAGGCTCACCCAAGGGGGTTCGCAGGGACTTGTGACACCCAGGAGAAGTGCTAAATCCCGTGTTGGACGGTGGCAGTTGCACAGTGCTGTGACGTCCTCGTTGTGCTCCCCTGCCCACCCCAGCACTGATCAGGTGGAGGGAGAGAGGGTCGTTATTCCAGTTAATGACAAATCAAAGCAAAACCCTGCTAGTAAGCTAATTCTGTAATGGGGCTGTCTTGTGTTATCATTTATGTTTCCCCCTTGCCATAAGAGTATTTTAATAATCTACGTAGCATTTAATTATAATTCAGTTACCTGACATAAGTAATTTCAGTGCCCTTTAATATAACAAATCTCTGGTGTGAAATATCTGGGTAATAAGACCTGACAGGTGGTTGTTATTATTCTGCAAACCTGATGGTCTTCAGCTGCCCCCAGTGCTTATATAAGGGGAGGGCCAGGCCTGGCAGCCAGTGTGGGCTTGGGGTCCTGCTCTGGGGTTCCTGTGGCCCTCTGGACTGGGAGTGTGGCCCAGCTGGGGGGCTCAGCGTGCTCCGGCATCACTGGTGAGGACCAGCCCTATCTCGGGGAGCAGGAGGGGTCCAGGCTCTGCCGTCCAGAGGTGGTGTGGTGCTCACAGCATAGCTGTGCTCCGGTTGCTGCGTTTGGCTGCAGGGTGCAAGCACAGGCTGCAGGGCAAAGATCCCAGAGAGTTCATTAGCAGCGATTATGATTTATTTTCTTAAGTATAGGAGCACCCTGAAGAGGAGCTTGCCTGGGACTGGCACCTCTGTGCATAGAGCCATCAAGGAGCTGTCAGAGAGCCATGTTCCTGCGTGACCTCACCCTTCCTCTGTCTGGATGCAAGGCAGGAACATTTAGGAGAGCTGGAAAATATATGTAATGGCTGTCTTTTGCCAGATGTGTGAATAAAACCAGATGTGACAGATAAGCTAAGAACAACTGCATGTCAGCTCACCCAAGGGCTGGGGAAAGCAGCCCCTGTTCGGCTGCGGAGAGGCAGGGTTAGCTCCAACACTGCTTCCTGACCTGCTTAGAAAAATAGCTACAGAGAGGTTGCAGGGGGTGTATAAATCAGCAGTACTGATCGCAGCATGTGGGATGTTCTGTTAAAAAAATAAAACGTAGAAATAAATGGTGACCTGACATATGCCAAAAGAAGTTACGGCAGCGCGGCTGCAGATGATAGATGCTGCGAGTGTGAACAGAAGATGTGAGACACGAGACCGTCTCCGGGAAAGGTGGCAACAGCTCTGGCGTCAGATGAGGCAGGGGAGAGACCCGCGGAAGGCAGGAGAAGGGGAAATGTAAAAGCCAAAGTTTGCCTGGTGGTGTGTGAAGCCGACGGAGCAGGGCCGGGAGCAGGCTGCCCCCAGCCCCGGAGCAGCGAGGTGGGGCTGGTGAAGGCAGGGTCCTGGGGAGCAGAGGGGGGGAGCGGGCGCTGCTCCTGGGGCGCTGCGGGGAGCCTCATTTTCTGCCTAGGTAACTCTGCCAGACACGTCTCTTGCTCTACTTAGCATTTAGCCTCCCCTGCCACCATTGCATGTGCAGTCGCAGATGTTAACATTTATCTTTCATTTCCTTTTAAACTGGCAGGTAAGGCTCTGTCTGACCGGGGAGGGTGTGGGAGACCCTCCCCACACCCCAGTTGAAGCTGCACCCCATTCGTATTCCCATTTCTGTGCCCATGCCCATTCCCACGTCCACACCCCTCCTTGGCCCCACGTGGGGGTCCCGAAGGCAGCCTGCAGAGGGGCTGCAGGGCTCGGCTCCATCCGGGGAGCGGCGCTGCAGAGTGGGTGGTGCTTCTGCCCGCTCCTTATTTTATTTCTTTTCCTTTTGCTCCAAAAAAGAATCTTATTTGGGAAAAATTCATTTAAATAAGCGTGTTCTGCTAATAGTGTGTGTTAACTGTTGGGAGATGCTGCTCAGAAGCAGCTTTTGGTATGATTTATGTACTTAGGGGGTGACTGTCATTTCTTCTAACCAGCTTTGGATTTACTTCAGGAGAGTTGCTCCTCGTTTACACCGTGGTCAGTGAGAGGCAAATCAAGCCCTTAATTCACCCTCACAAGCTACGGTGAGCGGGGTAGCAGGTGAGGTGGCTGGAGTGGGCAGGGGCCAGCATGGCTGCGAGAGCAGCCCCAGCCCAGCCAGCCACTCTGGGGCTTGGATGGGGTCAAGTTGCCTCCAGAACTGCTGTCCTGAAAAACTCTTTAAATAACAGAAAAACTGCATTCTCCTAATTTGGGACAAGAGCCTCTTACCTCCTATTTTTTAATTAATAAGTCAATAATTGCCATTTTTCCATTTCCTGGGCGCAGCGGTGGTTTTGGAGGGGGAGAAGGGAGGGGTGTGCAGCAAGAGCACTCATCAGGCTGGCCAGCTAATGAGGGACTAACATCTGTAACGATGCTTTTAGACTCCCAGTCCCTCACCTGTGTGTGACTACTGAGACAGTCCAGAAACGAGGTTAAATATTGTAGACCAAGTCTAAAGAGTATGAGTTTGCTGTTGCACAGGCAGCTAAGCTGGGGTTTACATCCCAGTTGAGAGTTTAAAATCCCAGTCAAGGGCTTAAGTAGGACGTAAGTGGTCTTGTGGAAATGCTTCTTGTTCTTGGGTGCAAGGATGAATTCCAGCTCTGGTGAGCAGTGATCTTTTAGTCAACTTTTAAGTCTTGCCTACCTAGTGACAAGGTTTGAAAGGATAGAAGGGGTTGTTTATTTAAATATATTTAATTAAATGAACAGATGACAACTAGTGTATTCATGTTGCTTATCAGTGTGTATTGTAAAAACTTCTTTGACTACATCTTTCTCTCATACCTTCCTTTTGTGTGATGGGAGATGTTCTAGAACTGATGTAGAGCTTCTTTTTGATCCAGCTGGAGTTTGCTTAGTTTTGCAGCGGCATTAACCATGAGAAGTCTGTGATTTTTTTATTCTGTGCTTAAAAACACCCTGCAAGAATTGTATGTGAGTGCCTAAGGCCCTTCCCACCAGCAAAGGTGGGGTAGCAAGCGGTAACGTACGTAGGGATGGTGTCAGTGCAGCTGCAGAAGCGGGGGTGGTGGTGGAGGTGGGACGGGTAAAGCGCATTCCGCTGTTTTCTTTGCAAAAAACCCCAATCTCTGCAAAAAAAGCCTTCAGAAACTGTGTAAAAAAATCTATGTGCAAAGAACAGTGTGCCAGCCACAAAGCCAGGCGTTTCAGAGCTGGAAAATACCAGATTTAGGATTGTGCATGTAACTCCCATTCCTCTCTCTCCTGTGTTTCCGCTATGACAGACTGCAGTCTCCTATTTTTGGACACAATTCAAAACGTCTTCCCTTAAAAAGGCTGTTTTATGCTGTGGATGAAGGCAGGGTAAAAGCCTCGCTAGCCACGGGTGGAAGGGCTGAGCACCCTCCGCTCTCCGTGTGGGACCTGCCTCCTGTACTGCACCGAGAGGGGCACGTGGGCTGGGACCAAGGTGGGACCGAGCCCACACGTCTGACAGCATTGCTTAGGGTTTGTTACATGCTAGTATGTGTGCTTGTAGCTTTACATGTGTGTATGTGCATATAAATATGTATCTGTGCATTTAATACGTGTATAGATACACATATATATGCATTAGATGTGACAGGATTTACCTAAGAGACACAAAATTAAAAGACACGTGTAGATAACTACACACGCACGCACCCACTGAAGTTCAAGCAGGACTGTAATTATGTAATCTTGGGAACTTTTTAAATAAAAAAGTAATTTCCTTACAAATGGAACCCTTGTTAGATAACTTCACGAAGGAATTTACGCAGTTTAATTAAAGAAGCAGCTCTGCCTTGTCCTCCATGTGCGGCGAAATAAGGCAAAGAGTTTTAAAATATTACACTCAATTATACTTATAAATCTTGCACAGGTAATGAACATATTCTTTAGATTGCAGAAAGAGCTGGACACTTATCTTACTCTTTAAGATAAAATACCACATCCATATAATGCATTGCTAAGCTTTCCTTTTACCATACACATTGCCCAGAATCCCATTTTCTATTAAATAATAATCATTGTAATTAATAGACTAGTTATTTTATCTCCCTAATCTGGTTACAGTAATTTATCAAAGGTATGTAAATGAATGCAAAAAAAAAAGCAGTTCATTATTATTTTCTAAAGGGTACATGTCTCTTGCTGAAGCATGTAAAATGTAATTCTCTTGAACTTAATAAGATACTTGACTTCGTGTAATTCTCGGAAAGAAAATCCATTCAATACTTTACTTTTTTTATGTCACACTCAATTTGTTTTACTTACAATTCTCTGGCAGTTAAGGCTTGCTAATGGGCTGGTTTCCCACATGCGCTTCTCACGACCATCAAAGATGCCACTGATGGGACAGAATCCTTCCCTGGGGCTGGAGGGGCCGGGGAGCCCTGCGCACGGCTCCTCGCCTCCGGTGCTGGGGAATCCCGGGGAACCCCGGCTGGTCCTGGGGAGATGCAGCAGGGATTGGGGGAGATGCAGCAGGGATTGGGGGAGATGCGGCAGGGATTGGGGGAGATGCGGCAGGGATTTGGGGAGATGCAGCAGGGACTCGAGGGGATGCAGCAGGGACTCGGGGAGATGCGGCAGGGACTTGGGGAGATGTGGCAGGGACTTGGGGAGATGCAGCAGGGACTCGAGGGGATGCAGCAGGGACTTGGGGAGATGCAGCAGGGACTCGGGGAGATGCAGCAGGGATTTGGGGAGATGCAGCAGGGACTTGGGGAGATGCAGCAGGGACTCGAGGGGATGCAGCAGGGATTTGGGGAGATGCAGCAGGGACTTGGGGAGATGCAGCAGGGACTCAGGGAGATGCAGCATGGATTTGGGGAGATGCGGCAGGGATTTGGGGAGATGCAGCAGGGACTCGAGGAGATGCAGCAGGGACTCGAGGGGATGCAGCAGGGATTTGGGGAGATGCAGCAGGGACTTGGGGAGATGCAGCAGGGACTCGAGGGGATGCAGCAGGGACTTGGGGAGATGCAGCAGGGACTCAGGGAGATGCAGCAGGGACTCGAGGGGACGCAGCTGGGGGTCAGAGGCAGGGTGAGGGGGGCAGGCTGAGGTCTTGCTCTGCCGAGCATGACGCCGGGACACAGCCTCGCACCTCCGGGTCGCACGTGGCTCCGGTGGCGTTACCGGTCTGATCCCACCAGCCTTATTCCACGTGACTGGTTTTTGCCTGAGTTGGGACCACTGCCCTCAGTGAACGTTGCACGTGGCTGATTTCTGAGCTGTTAATTCCAAACCAGCTAAAAAAAGAGAAGGAAAACATTCAAAGGGTACAACATCGCTACCAACAGAGGCAGCGTGGGCACCCAGATGAAAGGGATCTGATTAATGATAGCACCTGAGATAAGTGGCACTTTAACCAACTTTAACTGTTGATGTATGATGACATAATGTCCCCTCCAATTAATGACAAGGATATAAAACACCTGTATTTAGCAGAGCAGATGTTGCTTTTATGGTTAAATGCACACAGAAATTGACTTTTAAAGGACCAACGTTAACTTCTCCATTATTTGTTTCTCTATTTGTTGCGCCATATTATGAGCAAGAGTGAAATGTAACCCCACCTGCGAGGAAGGAAGAGCGCGTGCTCTTCACTAACAGTAATTTATAGGTCACCTCAGAGCGGTTTATGGAACACAGGGTTATCTTTGCTGTTACCTTATCTCTACGGGCACCTCTCCCAAAGGATCTCAAAACAACTTCTAAATGGAAGAAGAGTTTCTGAGTTACGTACGGGAATGATGCTACCTACATCTGAACCAGAACAAAAGCATTATGCAGCCTTTATATCGCATTTTCTGCTCATTCTTTGTCCACAGAGGGATAACTGCCTTTGAATCCAGCTAATATCTCTACTGCAGCTCCAGTTATTTATGCTTTGGCCCTAAGGGAGCCAACTTATACTGTTAGTCATTCATACGCTCATCTATGTTATGCAATTCAGTTGCTATTTTCTGAGGAAAAAACATTTGTTAAGAAAATTCCCATTAAGGGTAAATAAGGATAAGGGACAATTTATGTCTGGAGCGATCAAGGGATCCTAGCTTTCTCCTTTGGCTTTGCAAAGCATTTTGGAGTTTTTTCTTCACGTTAAATACACAAAGCAGGGAGAAGGTGTTGCGTTTCTCCATTGCTTTTCATCTTGGGAGATGTCACACCTATCTGCTGTCACCCACGTCACCCCAGGCACTGGGTGAGGAGCACCTGGCTGGGAGCGACAGGCTGGGTCGGGGTCTTGGCTGCGGTGGCTCAGCAGGGCAAGAACACAGAAATTATCATTCCCCTCAGCTCCCGCGCTAATGAGCAGCTCACACTTCCCAGGACTGCCTTCTCTGTGTCTCCTGAGGTTTAAAATACAGTAGCTGCATATGGGCTCTACGGAGGATTTATTTATAGACCATAAGTGTTTCCAACTCTTCCAAGTTGATTGCAAGTCTTACAATATTAGGCACTGTTCTTAAAGTCCCAGCTTCTCTACTCCTGGTATTTCATGAGAATCTAAGATTTCAGTGGGTAAACGAGAAGTGTCTGAACCTCACGGGGATAGAGAAGTACTACAAAACATTTCCTAGAAGCAAAAAGCCTGGGAACAACCCTTCCCTCTTTCCCCTCCTCAGACGAGAGAGAAAGAACTGCTGACCAAAGAAGTCACCCCTGGTTTTTACATCAGCCGGGAGCTGTGGGTGTGTTTTTAAACACCCGGAATTGGCAGTGCCAGGTCCTGCATCTCCTTCAGCCATTGCCAGGCAGGGGCACCAGAAATACCTGCTCAAGGAGGTTGGGACCCCCGGCACAGGCTGCTTCTCCCACTGGAAACCACTTCTCAACATGCTAACGATAGCACATACGAGAGATGTTAGCCTGTTATATATTATGGGCTATATCTGAGATTTTACAAGAGCATTTCTTCATCTTCTGGCTGGTTGTTTTTTTAGAATCAAACACTTAACATTACAAAGATTGCAATAATGACTTGTCTCTTCCAGTATACTAATGTTACGGTTTAATATACTGGGCCTTTTGCAGCTGCTAAAACCTTGTGCCTGTCTATGTGTCAGGTGTCCTTGACACAGTGAAAAATTACCTAAGAAATATTGTCCTAAGACAGCAGAGGAGCATCCGTGCCGTTCACCATGCATCTCATTATCAGGCCACTTAACCACTCATTTCACCCCTCAAGGAGCTCTTCTTCCCCAGCTGTGAAATGGGGCAAAAATTCAGCAGCGAAACAGGAGAAGCAGCTGAAGGAAAGCAGACCGGGGCTGTACCGTGTGTGTCTCACAGGAATTACTGTGTGTGAGGAATCAGACAAGTCAACAGAGTGACTTGTATTTTTCTGTTTGCTGTACATATTTATTTCACATCCATCACGCTAAACCTGCTTTGATTCTGACACTAAGTTCTTTAAATACTATTTTCAGATGTTAAAATATGGCTCAGTAAGGGATTGTAGACCAAGTATGGTGAATGACCTTTCCTCCTAGGAAAAAAAAAAAAAAAAAAAGACCTAAAGCTTGATATCCATACTGTGGTAAAACTCACTACAGCACTTACAAGGGCTGTCTTGATGCGTATTGGACTTCTGTGGCTCATCTCCAGTCCAGCAACTGCCTTTTGGTGCCTCTGAGGGCAGGGTCTTTTTATACACAGTCATGGAAGCAGGATCTTGGGTTGCAAGTTTGAGAGTAGGTACCATCTCTTTCTTCACTTTTCCATGGCAGTTGGTATGAAGGTAGCGATAGTAAATTAATGCTTTGTTGGCTTGCTGTGTGTAGAAACAGTTGGCTTTATTTCCCTTAAAATATCAGGATTATTTGGGATGGTTTGTTTGCACGTGATCTCTTCTGTTTGCCTCATTTTTTATATGTCTCATGGCAGGATCTGGGCACAGACTTGAAGTTAAAGAAGAAAAGGAGGTAGTGTGGCATTGCAGGGGTGACTTGCAGTGTGTGAGAAACAGCTGGGACCATGTCCAGCAACAATACAGAGAAAAGGAGTTTCTTTTTGTCATTAAGGCCATCAAGTCTGAACACAGTGCTTACACACCTAAAACACTTCTGTAAATATTTATTGGGCAAATAAATTCTTTGGAATTGCTTGCATTTCCTCAGGGAACTCTGAGGACTTCCCCTGTGTGCTGTCTCCCATAAATTTTTCCCCGTTAGTGAATCACTCCACCTGACACCTGATATCCTGGTATTACCTCGCACTGGGTTTGCCCCTTTAGCCTTGTTCTCTATCTAAAAGTTAAATAGCAGAAGTCAAATTTCTTTCCCTTCACTTCTCCCCCTCTCATGCAATAGGGAATTGTTCATTTTGCTTTTCCTGCGTTCCTGCTGCACCGAACCACTTGCAGAGCCTGGTGCTCCTCTGCAGGAGCTGGGTGCCTGCCTCTGGCCCTTTGAGGGCTGACACCTACTATCTGCTGTCACAAGGCATCTTATAGAGGCTGTGAGAGGGCATGAAAGCAAAGAAACATTCAAGCTCACATACAAGGAATGCAAAATCTTGTCCAATTATCACAGCTTTCCTAAAGATCCTAAAATATTGCTTCCATAAGTCAGTCTGAGACAGAGAATTACATTCATTTCAATCTCCTGAGATTAGAGAAGAGGTTCAAGTTTCTGTTCTAGATAAATAAGATTTCCTTAAAGCAGTTTAACAGCTGCAACAAAAAAAAAAAAAAAGAAAAAGTGAAGACATCCATTTTCTGCAATCAGTCGCACAGTGGCAGGTGCAAGTCAAGGGGCATGGCCTTTAGCAGGACCCAAGGGTTGGCCACAGCACTGCCAATTAATCATCCAGTAAAATGCACTTGACAGCTTGGAGAAGTCTCCAATTCTTTTTCTCATGATTGCATTGCTAATTTGGTCTTTAAACTTACTAAGAACAGGCAAGACTTAGAGAAAAGCTGTCAAGTTTTCTAATATAATTTTTTTTTAAGGGGAAGCTTTTCTAAGTTGGTGCAGTCAGTCATAACTTGTGAGCGGCTAACACAGCTCAGTAAGAAAACAACTGAATCAGTATTTCACCAGTGATGAGTATTCTCCATGGTGTTAATCTGCACGGACTAATGCACGTTTTCTTTTAGGTGTGACGTAAATCCCTCCTTTGTTTCATCCACCCGCTTTATTTTAGGCAAGACTGGTGAGAGGTGATACCTCAGGGCACAATTCAGGTGCCAAATCCCATGTGGAAAGGGCACACAAGATATGCCTGGGTGTTTCAGAGAGGTGCTCGGATGTTCAGTTACTTCACTGCGTCCAAAACACAATTAGGGTCCTCCAAATACTGCTGGCCTTGACTCTGGTGTCCCTCATTTGTCGGGGACCACATAAGCCCATTGGCAATGCCTGTGGTGGGCAGACCCGCACCAATGTGCCTGCAGAGGCCCGGTTCAGCAAACATGGTCTCCAGCCCCACCACAGCCCACCCTGACGTAGGCTGACGTCCCCGTGGCCCTGCTCAACCATCCCAGGCTGTGTCTGACCCTGGGACCCCTCACCCAGCCCTGCTCCCCGGGAGCTCCCGGCTCCTGCCGTGCCCCAACAGGAAGAGGGACTCAACATGGAGACTGCTCTCTCCCCAAAGGCTCCTGGTTTTTTCACCATAGGCTGAAAACTGGAGCAACCCCACAGGCTCAGCAGCTTGTGCTGATCATTAACCACCGCACAGGAGGTTACACCCCGGGACTGGGCTTCCAGCACACAGCATCTGGGCATTGCTCTTCAGACTCAAGTCAACCCTTCATAGTCTCTGATCCTTATAGATCCCCAACCCATCTTACCTTGGACAAAGAGGGGTTAACATTCACTGCAGGTAAAGGCAGGGCCTGTCCAGAGCATCCAGAGCCTTTACACATCAAGCACTGTGATTCAGCTCCTGAAGAAATCAGGGGCAGGAGTCTCCTTGCCATGAGATGAACTCCAAGGCATCAGAGTTAGCTACAGACTAAATGGAGGTGCCAGAGTATCTGGTGTCCCTCTAAAACTCAAGAAGAAGAAAGAGGCAGTGGTCAGGAGTGTGTTAGAGTTGTCATCATTCTACTAGAGGTGAAGAGGATGTCTGCACACGCGTGTGCGTGCGTACGTGTGTATGTATTGGTGCGTGTGTGTGAGCACACGTGTGCGTGTGTTGGTGCCCATGTGCCTGTACGACTCCCACACGTACCCAAAGTACGACATCATCTTGTGGGAAAAATGTATAAAGGGAAGTCATGACCTTGCGCTCACAGCATTTAGAGAAAAGCACCAGAGTAGCTTTATACCGTGTTTTCCTATTTTCTCAAAATAGTCAACTTGTTTGTTGGATGCCAACATCTCATAGACTGAAACAGCTCACTGAGGGATTTGGGCATGAGTTGGCACGTGTTACTTCTAGTTTATGTAAGGTCTTACTGCGGTTTCTATTTTTAACCACGTTAATAAAAAGGATTGTTCATCATTATACCAGCTTAGCAGACACAAATCACATGCCTAGGCAAATCTTAAGGGGAAGTAAGGTGATTCATTCCATTAATCCTCTGCTGCACAAAGTCACAGTAAATCCTGGTTCTAATAAGTGGGTTGAAGGCTAAGACCTTAGGGTTCCTCTGTCTAGCGTTTGGCTCTACTTGCTTTTGGGATGTCAGATTTCCATTTCCAATAGACACTGGTTTTTTTTTTCCTGGTCAAAAACCCAAACAAACACAGAAACTGAGCCCTTTATCAACACCTAAGACTGATCTTAAATGAGCAACAGTAATAGACAAACACTAATAACTTGCAGCCTAAATAAGCATTGAAAAGTTTGAAAGCTTTTTTTTTTTTTTAATATAAAAATAAACATGAAAAATGTTTTGTCCTAGAAACAGAGCCAGCAGTGTATTATCTCGGCAGACTGCAGCTGGACAGCAAATGACATGAGATTGTATTTTGGTTCCTCTACTTCAAGTGAAAGATGATGGAGCCAAGTACATGCAGAAGCTGTGTTGGCAGGGGGAGGAGAGGAAATGCAAGTGTACGTGAAGTTAATGGGGTTACTCCAGTGCAGAGCAGGGAATCAGACACTTCCCTGTAAACAGACAGGCCATGGAATTTGCATGGACACAACTACTGTCAAAGACTGAGAAATTTTTAACCTGAATGAATTCAGAAAGATATATCCTGCTTTCCATAGGCACTCTCATTCTTGATATATTTCTGGGGCTCTCTTTCCCCCCAAAAGATGAGCTCCTCGGTGAAAAAGACAGATGTGGGGGGTTACAAGGAGAATAAAAGTTGGAATATTCAGAGTATGCCAAACCCCTGGGGACTGGATAATATTCACTTTGGCATCAGTGCAGATCAGGGGTTAGATAACTTGAGAGTTGTCTCAAAGTCTGTGCTTGTTAATGACATCCGAGCTGTCTGCTCAACTTCCAGCTTCACAGCAAAGCTGCTGTCTCCTCAACATCTCTCGTCAGGACCTACCTCCACATGGAAGGCTGGATGATATGCAAAGACCGTATCATTACAACTATAATTCCTTCCAATTGTGGATGCTGTTATATCAGCCTACAGATACAGGGAAAGAGGAATAAAGTGTTCTGGTCATAGGCACCTTTATGCTAGTGAGAGAGGAACCTCATCTGTGCTTGGGCTTGGACCAGGTTCTTGTACACAAAGCACAAGAAAATCCAAAACCTGCATGCAGGTGATGTGAAAAAGATTTTAGAAATATTTGCAGGACATCCAATGGCCTCAAAGCCCTTTGTCGTAAGTGATCAAGAGCCAAAGGGCAAGTGGGAGATGCCCAAGCCAGGACCACGTGGCCACATCCAGCGAAGAGCCAGTGCTTCCAGCTGGAGCTTCGGGCTGGTTTCAAGACCCGAGCTTGTGTCTCAGCACAGCCCGTGGCGGTGTGATCGGGTTCCCTTACCTGCCGTGGGCAGGCCCAAAGCGTGGCTGGAATCAAACCGCCTTGGAGTAACGCTGGCGGTGAGTGTCGGGTGTAGTTATGGGCTGCACTGTACACGAGAGAGCAAGAGCTGTCACTCTTCTGGAAAACCAACAGCGGGAGAGAAGAAGAAAAGTAAAAGGCACATTTTTTCTTAAAGAACTCTTACTCATTCCCCCTCTCATTCCCTCACTCAAAATTTACCAAAAAAAAGAAAAAATCACAAAGACTTAGACGCCTCAAACTGCTGTCTGTTACAGTAACATTAAGTATCTTACATTCACAATTAATCCAATAAAGCACAGAAATTCAGAGTTAAGTCTGACATGCCATCCTGCAATCATCCTGATGCAATAATAAAAAGGTACAATTATGTAAGCTGAGACCTGAATGTCAGTTTGGATTTTCTCTGATTTTTTTTTTCCTTGCTCTTTATTTCAGAGGCGTGATCACGGCTGTTTAGCTGCAGCGTGACCTCGCCCCTCCTCCCCTCTGCAGCCCTCCGCTTTTGGGGCTCAAACCTCCTGTGGCCTTCGCCCCCCTCCCCGGCACACGGGAGGGTTGTCAGGTCATTGTCTTTAGCTCACACAAGGGGAGCTTCTGGGAAAAGCCTTTTATAATAAACACAAGGGCTGCGCAGCATTAGTGCTGGCACGAGGTGGAGAGCTTCCCATTTCTGCCTTGCCCTGCCACGATTCTCTGTGGTTTCCAGAGTTAGGATTAAATTAGGATTACATTTCTCAACCTCTAAAAAAAAAAAAAAACCAAAAAAAAAACAAACCAGGAAAGGATGAAACGTGGGATTAACAGCTCTGGGCAACAATCTAGGAAAATCTGTTGGTTGCTCAAAGATCTTGAACTGGTAATACGGAGATTTTGTGAAATGAGGAGTTTGAAGTGCTGCCTGGAGCAGCCTGCACTAGGCATATGGCTAAAACTGTCCTAATCTCTCAGATACCCAAGTCTGTGTAAAGAGCTGGAAGATCCTGCAAGACTCTCCCTTTTTTCCCCCAGATATATATTTTTGATTGTGAAGAAATTCTATAAATATCTCATAGTAAAATACCTAAGGGTAATAATAAATGATAATACATCTGCAGAGGCACAGGAGGGTCCAAGCTGGTAAAAAAATGAAGGGTTTGGGGGTCAAATGAGTTCTCAGCTGTTGAGCTCCTGCCACCACATGGCCAAGGGTCTGCAGCGCTTGGGTGGTGGCTCAACCAGCAGAAAATCCGAAGGTGGCGGTGACGTTTGATGGGACCGCTGGCTGCGTTTCTGAGAAGGATCCAGCTGAGTGCTGGATGTCTTGAATTACCTTCACTTGTTTCTGCCTCAGTGAATTTTTCCCCACAGAACGGTTTTCAAAGAATCTTGGTGCATCCCTTGACATTTTCCAGAAGCAAGACCCCAGCATTCCTTTCCTCAGAGTACACTTGGAAATGGGCCCAAAGTTGAAGCCTTTGGCCAGTTGAGACAGCAACACCTGAGCCCTGCGGCTTAGGGCTTTCGCTGGGAGAGAAGGGAGATGACAGAGCTGAACCACAGTTGACAGTGATCCGAGATTGTTCCAGACCCACCGAACCCCGTTTGATGGGACAAGAATTGCACAAGGCCTGCGAAAGCACAGTGATCTCCAGGACCAAAAGCTTTTCCATAAATTAACACTGTCCTCTCCAGGGTGTGGGAGGTGTGTGAGGGAGTTTTTAGTAAATGCCATGGATTCTTGTGTTGTGAGTTACCCCAAATGACAGACTGAAACGGAATGAGATATTACATCCAGTTTCTAATACTGTTCCCAGACATGTTACACTTTCTTTAAGACTGATAGTCAGGAAGCACCTCGTTGCTGCTGCAAAGATTATGATAACACTCCAACCTGTTTTAAAATTGAGGAAAAGTGTCATTATCAAAATGTCATTCCAGCATGCATGCTGGCTGCTTTTATGTCTTTATGCTGCCTTTGCTACCAGGAAAAAAAAAACATTTCATGCATAAGCATAGTCTTTCCAACCTGTTTCCACCCACCGTTTCAAGCTAGGGCACGTCCTTGGTCTCTAAATGTGGGTATGGGCCCACTGACACCGGTGAAAGCCAGCCAGTTCTTGGCAGCGAGTAGCACGGGTCTGTGACCTGAGCCCGTCCCTGATCCATGAACGATGGAGCTGCGGCTGGTTAAAGGATTCACACGTGTCTCCACAGAGGCAACGCGCTGACGTACAGGCTCCCTTGTTCTGGATGACTCTTCTGAAACCCGGGTGCTTTTACAGCATCCCACGTTTGTCCAATCAACTCTCATCTAAGCACGGAAACCCCCATCTGCCTCATTACCTCTGAGAGGGAAGGTAACATATTGCTTGATTCAATGCAGTGATAATGCAATAATAATAAATAATAAAATTACACTCCTGTTGTCTTACTGCCGAGGTTCAACAAAAAGGGAAATTTTACTGATATTGCTTGGCTGGGAAATGAAGCAGAAAGTGTTAATAGCAGAATAGTTTTTGTATTAATTCAGAAGTGACTGGCCCTATGTGATAACGTAGCAGGAACATCCACAAGCAAATCAGGCTGCAGACAAAGGTAGCGTTGCCTTTTGTGTGTCTAAACTCGTCCGGCAGTGAGCAGGCTCGGCGGCTCCGTACCTGCTCTGGGAACCCAGATGGATGACAGAAAAGCCATGCATCTTTATTAGCAGCCCTTGTGCAGCATCTGGAAACGGAGCGGGAAGGACCGAGCAATTATTTTGCGGTACCTGTCCCAGGGACAGGTGTATCGTGCCAGGATGTTCCTATGGCTTGTTTGAGGCTCCCCGAGATGGATGAAAATCATTATACTTGTGTGTAGTCAGCAGTCTGACACTGATGCCGCATGATCCGGCTGATATTTTCTCCCTGGGGAATACAGACCAGAAACTTGGTGGAAAAACAAGGGCACTGCTTTATAAACCTATTACTTAAAGATCTGGCGGAGGGGGCGGTGGCAGGTTGTTATATTTGATGACAATTTTCAAGACTTTCTATACCAGGTCATGTGGGAAAGTTAATAGGAATTAGTAAAAGGTGTGAATTTGTAATGAGTTAGTTAAATTAAGCCATTGTAGAAACATGTGCATTTGGAATTAAAGTGACCTTAATCTGCTATAGCTTGATTTTCTGCGACGTGAGGTGAGTTAAACTGAATTAAGGCCATTCTAATTCTAAGTAGGGATGTGGCCAGACCTTCACTCTCGGAAACACTGTGGCTTGAGACGTCACCGCTTGATAAAAACATACTCCCTCACAGTTGGGTCCCAGCCCTTTATCTCCCAGCTGGAATAGGCCAAGGGGGATGCAGCCAGCCCATGACCAGGGCATCGCCAAGCCCTGGGCCATCAACTGCTTTTGGTCATGTGCCCTTATTCCTGAGGGTGAGATATTATTTACCAGGGAAGGGTTCTGCTGTGTTCCAGAGGGGCTGCGGCATCCGGCAGCCTGGAGGATTGAGTTTGCTGGGCTAGTAAATATGTCTGTGTTTTGAAATCGAGCTAGCAAGGAAAAGGCAAATTGCCTCATTTTAAACGTTCAATTTACACGTTCAAAGGTGTCTAGAGCAGCTAGCGCTGGGGGGTGGCTTTGGGAACGAGAAGGAAGTGGAGAGGAGCGTGAAGGGGAACACGTGTGAACACCCAGGCCAAGAAAGAAACAAGATTGCTTGAGATGACAAACTCTGTCCCGCCAGGACGGGTCTCCCGGGGTCCCCGCAGACTGCCCAGACCTTGCAGTGAAGAGGGAAGGCAAAACGTGAAATCTGGGGCAGAGTTTCATTTGTAGCTTTTACTTTGAATTCATGCAGCAGCTGCTCAGGGCACTGAGATTTTGCACTGATGTTCCTACTTCCAGGAGGGTGCTAGTGACTTTATTAGCTTGTTTTTTTGAATAAATTGTATATATACACTCATACATATGTATATATTTTACTGCTCTGGCTATGCGTATATGGGTGTATCACCTGCCTGTTTTTCTCTCCTGTTGTTAAACATTAAATACAAAATGATCAGATACGTATCCATATTCACAAACATTAACAACTAATAGCAATTACTATTTATATATTAATTTTCAAGTATTGAGTTATTCCTAAATAACTGCTGATGCTATTAATCAATTTCAAACTTTCAAAACAAAGTAGAACAATTCCAAATTTCAAACCAAACTAGAACAATTCCTGGGGAACAAAGCTGGGGAAAAAAACCCCCTTGAAACCCCTTGGCTTTGTATATTTTTTTTAGTTGTGTGATTATTGCTTTAGCTGCTAAAAGAAGTCATCAAAGCCCAAACTCTTCCGCTGTGAGTGACAGCCGATGAGGAGAGGTCTGTGTGCCTGCTGGTGGTTTCCTCCCTTCCCCGATGAGGTGCTGCCCCGTCTCCCGTCCGGCAGCGCTGCACACTTTGGGAATGGTGGCTGGCACACTTTGGGAATAGTGGCTGGCACACTTTGGGAATAGTGGCTGGCACACTTTGGGAATAGCAGGGTGTCTGCCTCCGTGATTCGCTTTCGGTTCTTAATGAAAACATATTGCTGTAGTCATCCAGTTACTGCAGTGTGAGCAGACGGGAGGCTAATAAGGACATTATTGGGGAAAACATATATGAGCCAGGAAGACACGTTCCTTTCCCAACATATAAACATACCGGGATGATAAAGATGTCTGTCATTCCCCGATAACTACAGGCTGTGCATCAAACGCAGTGGCGTGGACAGTAATACCATTCCCATGACTAATGCCACAGGAATATCTAATAGAATCAGGTCCCAAAATATCTCTTTTTTACCTGCATTTTTTTTGGCCTCATATTTCTATTCTGTCATTCCAATATTCATTTTTCCTAATATAATTTTAAAACTTCCTGATATGATTATATTATTCATTGTATCCTATTAGTGAAAACAAAATTACTCAAATGAACCTATTAGGACATGACAGAAAACTGCTGACATGATGGAAAGTTTCTTGGGTCCTCCTATTTGGATTCATGCAGCCATTCTTCTTTATTACTCCTGAGGCTGCCTGTCACCCCGTACACGAGCACCACGCGCGGGGGCTGCCGGGGCGCGGGGGCTCAGCTGCGGGCCAGCGCCGGGCTCTGATGGGGGACCTGGGCGCTGCCAGGCACGCGGCAGCTCCCTGGCACTTGGTGTGATGGATTGGTGGGGCAGGACACCCGGTCCAGCCAGGAGCAGTGCCTCAAATTACCCCTATTTCAGGTAAATGATCAAAAAAGCAGGACAAGTTGGAAATTGCTCCTGGTCGTCCTGCAGCTTGAGAGCAAACCAGCTCTGTGGCTGCCCCCGGTCTGCAGAAAACCTCCTCAGGAGGAGGAAACCTCACATTTCCTTTGCCAAATGTCCTCCAGAAGAGTTAGAACTTTTCCTTCCTTGGGGCATATCTCAGCTTCCTTGCCAGAACCAGGCTCCTCCTGCCCCACCAAAGCCTGACCTCTCCCACGGGGGTGTCACAGGGCTCTTGGGGCTCCCTGGCCCCACTACCACCTGCCTGGACCTCAGTGGCACAGGGGACGGGCTGGCAGGGGGGCTCGGTATCCTCACCCTGCAATATATTGTTGCTATTATTGACCTGCACCTATAGATGCTCTTCGCTTCTACAAGCACACCTCAGCACAGCTACAGCATTTATTCTTCACTGAATTAGGACAGCCGAAGGGAATTAGAGGAATTTACCTCAGCACTGTGAGTTTAAGGTCCCATTTTTCCCCCAGGTTCAAGGATTTAAGGCAAAAGTTGTTTCAAATGAGCATAAATTGAAACGTTAGATAGGCAGTGCTTGCGGGAGGAAGGTAAATATTGAGGTACCCATTGCAGAGACAGGCTGAAGGTGACAGAGGTGGTGAGCCCAGGAGCACAACAAACTTCTGGAAAGAGCTGATCGGCCTGAGAATCACCTGAGACAAAACGGCATAGGCTGTAAATGCTTGTGACCCCTCCATTTCCAGTGATAATGGAGCAAACCTTTCTCCTTCTTCTTCTTGCCCTCTCTATTTTTAGTATTTCAAAGACCGAGATCTGTATTTTATTCAGCAGCTAAAAGGAAATGCACTCTGATTACAATATTACAAAAAGGAGTATTATAGAAAATAGCAGCCATTGTGCTTTCCTTGAAAGTTGCCTTAAAAGATTTAATTTATATTTTTGATGATGAGTGAAAATTTTTACTTTAAAAAAATTAATCAGCTGTCAGTGCTGCAAATTTTAATTCTCTATTCACTAATGTTTAATAATACCATTATATAATAATACATTAAGAAGCAAAATAAGACAACCCACTTCATTTTGCTTTGGTCTGCCTTGAGGACTGGCACTTGAATCCTACAGATGAAAGGCTAATACTTTTATCCCTTAAACTACTCAGTCAGCCCCTGAAACTAAAGGACTTAAAGGAGAATAATTGGCTCTTTACAGAAGAAGAACAGAACAATGTGCTCTCTGCCTCTCAAGTTCTGTTTTGCATCTGTCTCCATATTCATTTCTTTGTATAAATAAATTAAATAATGTTACCTAAAGAATTAGATCACAAATATATTCTCTCTTTACACTTTGTTCAAAATTAATTTCCAGATGGCCATTCTCTTATGTTCTGGCCGAGGAGAAGGAGAAGATCTTGGCCCATGTGAACCACAACCGAGGGTGGAGGGGGGGAACTGTCACTTCATCTTTGTATGTATTAATTGTAAAGACATCGCAAGCTGATGTCCCTAAAAAACAATGTGAGCATGGGGTAGCATTTGCTTTCAAATATTCAAAATTTGCAGTGCTCACAGAGAGAGGGGAAGCACAAGAAAATAGAGGTAAAATTTTTATTCACCTCCTGAAATCCGTGAAGGACGCTTTCGCCTGGGAGAGAGCCCTTGTGCTCTCCATTTTGTTTCAGCAAGGGCAGTCGCAGCTCCTCGGTGTTGGCTGTAACTAGTGTACACTCGCCAAACCTTGATCAAGGCTCCATGCCAAGAGGATTTCATCTAGTTGAAGCAAGAATTCAATGTTCACTTGAGCTGAAAACATCCCTGTGCTGTGGCCAGCACAAGGTTATGAACACTTATGTCCTACTTAAGCCCTGTTTTGAGACCGTAAATGTGACGTAAATGATCTGCAGGCTGAACAACAATCCTCGCGAAAAAGGTGCGTTTCAACCCAGGTCTTTAGGCATGTTGTATCTATTTTTTTAGACTTCTTTTTTCAAGTTGCTGCGTGCACTCGTTCTGCATTTGCTCTATTTACAAG
This sequence comes from Strix aluco, assembly GCF_031877795.1. Lineage (NCBI taxonomy): Eukaryota > Metazoa > Chordata > Aves > Strigiformes > Strigidae > Strix > Strix aluco. The sequence continues at coordinate 96,026,072 of NC_133971.1, read as the reverse complement.
GCTAGCTTTCCTCCCCTTGGAGTTGTTCCCATCACTTCTGTGTCCACAGGCATTGCAGTTCTCTCCTTACTCACCTGATGCACCTAACAAGCACCATTGGCTTTGCCAATGAAGCTTGCAAGATCCTTTTTTCCACAGCTATTTGCAAATCCATCATGTAGATCTTGCATGCTTGGATTGTAACTTGGCCATCAGAGCTTGTAAAATCTTTCAGCCAACAAACATGCACACATGTGCAGTAACCTTGATTTAGGATTTTAATCTTAGGGATGTTTATGTAAGCAAAGACACATTGCACATTGGTTGCCAGTGAACTTTAAACATATGTGAAAGTATAAGGGCATGTGTAACTCCAAGTGTGTGAGTAGGCTGCTGAAACTAATCTCATTATGGAGTTCCCACCCGAGCTCCGTGATAGCAGCACCGAGTGGATTATATCCATCTTCACAAGTCATAACTGATTAAGGGGCAGACGGGGAGATGTTCCTGCAGTCCATCTCTGACTGTAGCAAAGGAGTCAAGGATGGGAAGTCGTCACTGCTCAGGTGCAGGCAGCCAGGGAGGAAAATGTGAAAATCTCTGCTCAGCACTCACAGCCCAGAGTTCATTGTCCTGCTAATTAAATGGGAGGATTGCTTCTTTTAATGCCCAGCTGAAAATATGCTGCATTTCCTTCTTAACAGGGCACTCACCTGGGGAATTGGAGTCTTGGGTTCAAACCCCATCCCTGCCTTCAGAGACAGGAGTACAATTCCAAATCCTTCGGAAAAAAATGCAAAAATATAGATGCAATGTCCGCACGGCACAGCTTTGCACAGATACTTGAACAAAGCCTCGGGAGCTCAGTTAGGCGAGAGGAGCTCCGGAGCCGCGCGGTCCAGCCAACGCCCGCTGGGTCAGCTGTGGCTGCGTGGCAAGGCCTTGGGTGTGTGGACAGCTTGATGGGAGAGCCTTGGCTCCTCTGCGAAAGCTGTGCCCCCTGCACACAGCAATTAACCGACTGGGTTGAACACAGAGTCACCCCACCACTTCAGACTTGCAGGGTGGGAAAAGCGCAGCTCATCGGGGGCCCCCCAAAAACGTCTGTATTTCATGTACCTTGGGGCAGGAGAGCTGGAAGGACAGCGAACGTCTGTGGGCTAGTGGGCTAGCACAGCCCGGGGTGGGGTCCTGCTCCCCCAGGGCAGAAGAGGGATCTGAGGCTGGCACATTACAGACTCCCTGGGTGTGTTTGTGGCTTTTCAGCATCATGCATGTTCAGTAACATTTGATTGACCGGGCTGCCTAAGGGGCACAACATCTGCTTTGGGGATCCCCTCAAGGTGGAGGCACGATCCACGACCCACCAAGGCTTTGGTGGCTCTCCAGCAGATGAAATTTAATTGCCGCAGCATTACCAGGGAAAACTTTGCACGAGGAAGGCTCCAGTGCTCCCAAGACCAGGCTGCAGCTGAGCAGGAGTGTGCGATGCTGAACGGCTGGAGCTGGGCAAGTCCAGCTCCAAGTCATGCCTAAGTCACTCTTGTCACCCAGCTTGCAACACAAATTCTTTTGCAAGCCCAGAGCTGGTGCAGCAGAGAGAATCAGTCATATGCCTTCAGATACATGAGACAGAAGCCAGCTGAGGGGGTTGCCAGATTTCCTTTAGAAGTGACCACTCAAAATCTCCACGAACTTTGTGCTCCACACCTTATTTTCTACCCAGAGGCAACCAGACATGTAAACCGGTGTGCCTCTGGCTGAAGTCAATGTGTGAAAAGGATTTACACCCTCAGAAGGGCTGTTTCTGTCACCCAAAGAAGATAATTAAACAGTGCAGAATTTCAAACCAGTCTTAACTGCTTTTTTCTGCTTTTCCTCCCACTCACATCAGTTTAGCACTCAACTAATTATAGGCAATTTTTTTCCGTGACTCTTCTTATGCTTAGAAATGACCGAGGCCCCAAAGACAAGGGAGCACAGTTCTCTTTTGACACCAAGAGGTCTCGGGGTTTTTGTGTGTCTGGTTTTGTTTCTTAGCTGCATGTGAAATGTAGCTGCTCTTTCTGGCAAAAACTTTCCAAACAGGATGCTCAGATAATCCGAAAAGGATGCTTCGCCCCACTTCCCCTCACGAACGAGGAGAAACAGAAAACAGGCTGTGTACGAGTGAGGAATCTTAATGGCTCCCAAATGTCTTGATGCCAAAAGCCCTTCACACCTGGGGAGCGGACATCAAACGTCCCCGCTGGGCTGGTGGGCACCCGTGGCCGAGGGGCTGCACCCGCCGGCACTTCCTCCCGGTGAGCCGCAGCGCCCGCCGAGCCGGGACGCACTTCGGTGCAGTTTCATCACATCTGTTACAGATTTAACTAAGTAAAACCTGTTTGTACAATAAAATATTGAGCCTACATTCACTTATTATTCACAGGGAATCCATAAATATTCATAGTAATTTTCTGCCACTCCTTTTGGGATTTCTTTATGTTTAGTTTCTCCCATTTTCTTCAATCATCCTGGACTGTTGTGTTTCCTCTCCCTCCCTCTGGGGTTTTTACACTGCTCAGGATGCTTTTAACAGCCACGGTGGGTACCATGAGGAGCTGCTCACACGTCCAGCCTGCCCAAACCGTAGGTGAGACCATCGCATGAGGTGCCTGTGTCCTTCCTGCTTCAGTGCCACTGGAGAGCGACGGCCGGGTCTCCCTGACACTAAAATTGTAGTAAATGCACACCAATACAAGCAAAGGAGGAATGAAATAATCAGATAAAGCAAAGGGAAATGCCCTTAGGGAAGAAGTTAGGGCCTGTGACAGCCTCACCAAGTACAGTCAGGGGTCACTAATGTCACCTCCAGGGACCTCCCAAAACCCCCCTGGGACAGCGGTGCCTTCGGTTCCCCTACACGTGATAGTGATGATGGTGGAGTTGGTGATGGTTTCCCAGGGCAGCGGTGGGCCAGGCTGGGGCCTGGGATGCAGCATCGCAGCAGGACCAGGACTTTTCTGCTCTTTGAAAATATCATTATCTACAGGTCAGGCTGTGCTCCTGGGTGCAGTGGGGCAGATCCCGGCTGACGTGCTCCTGAGCTCCTCTCACTCCTAACAGCCAGGGATGGGCAAGTGGCTCCCCTGGAGAAGTGGAAGTTGCCTGGGTGTAAAAGCAGACGGGAGCACGGCGCTTTTCTGAAAGGCATGTAGCTTTAAATTCAGCCTGTAACGAATGCAAGGAATTTTTTTTCCTATTAAAAAGAAGTAGAAATTCAGCTCTGAAACCCAGATTTCTAGAGGTCTAAATCTGAATTCCCTCTGCTCAAATGCTTCTATAATATTACTTGATTTCTCCAAAGCAATCTGACGGCATGTGAAAGTCATTCTTATTTTACCCTTCTTACCCATATGAAAAAGGAAACACAGTCCATTTGCTGTAAGCCCCTAAGCATCTGCTGATTTGTCAGTTTTATTTAGTTAAAATGCATTCACTTTTGCTGCATAGGGGACCATTTAGACAAGCTAGCTGGAGAAAATTAGTTCTACTTTACCAACATTAACTACTCTGATTGTACATTAATTAAGATATGCTTTGTGACATATGATACATCTTCATATAAATATTTTGGGAGCTAGGAAGTTTTGACAATTTAAAATTAGTATGGAAGGGGTGAAAAGAGTGTTTGGTTGGAAAGATACTGCTACACCTTGAGAAGGTAGATGCTGTGGGTATTTTGTGTATGAGTAGATGTTTGATGTTGTTTAATTGTTTTTAGTTTTGGCTCCTTAATGAAAAATTTAGTCCAGTTACTCACTGTGTGAAGTAACCCTGCGGTCTCTGAGAGCGACAGGACATGACATTATAACCCACCTTCCTTTTCCAACTCTCCCAGACAGACAGAGCTGCTAATTTGCCAGTTTAATCTGGGAATATTTCCTGTGAAAGTGTCTTGGCAAAACACTTAAATCAGGGCACAGCTGCAATTCAGGAGCACGGACCAGCCAGCCGACATGATCCGGTATCTCCCAAGCACCCCGAGGTGACCCAGGGAGAGAGGGCAGATGAGAAGCTGTACGCTCAGAAAACCTGCTCCATATCACACTGGGGCACAGGGATAGTAAATTTATTTATAAATGTTGTCCCATCTTTCCCAACTTCCCTCTTCCTTAGCTGCACAGCCCTCCCTCACTCTAGCTGCAAGCTGAGCGCCATATTTTCAGGATGCTCAACAATTGCTTGTTCATCAAAATAGCCATAATCTTGGACATGATTTTCCCCCTCCTTATGGTGTCTGGAAAATATAGCTGCACTGAGAGCAGTACGGCTTGAAAGTTTATAACAGTGCTGCTCAGCTCCCAGCTGATCAGCTGCTGGACCTCCTGGGTGGAGATGGGGACGTGAGCTTGGCTCCTAGAGGCTTGGCTAAGCAGGGCTTAGATAATCTTCCTCTTAAAAACGTGGCCAGAGGAGCCTGGGCTGCTCGTGTAGGGTGACACTGGCAGCACGCTGCTTGAGGTGCCTCCAGCCTCTTCACCTTGGCAGAAGTATCTCCGTCAGCATCTTGCAGTGCTTGAAGGAGCTGTTGGTGAGCAGAGGGGGACCTGGCAGCCAGCAGTGGGGTGAGTTAATCCCTGGGTGGGACAACCCAACCTGGGGAAACAGCTCACGGCTGTAGTACCGCTGGAATGTGCCCCTGCAGCTCTCCTCACCCAAGGACCTGGCTCAGAAGATGCTCGTTGTAACAAAATGTGGGCAAGCACAGCGCATGGGAGCAATCCTATGCAGCTACAGCGCTGTGCAAAGGACTTTTATAGTGATTAGAAGTGTATTAATGTGTTTTATAATCCTCCTTCTTATTGTCTGAAAGGACGCAAGTGCATCTATCTATCCATACGCTGAAATACAGAGGTGTAACCAGACTGGGTTCTGCCAAAATCTGAGAAATTAGACGGTATTAACAGTGTGGAGCCTCATGTAACATTTGATCCACTCTTTTTCTAACATTAAGGAATTAAAAGGTGATTTTCCCACAGCAAATATTTACACTGACCATCCTTTTCAAAGCTTCTTTTTGCAGTGAGGGAGAACGCCATGCAACGGGCTTAGAAAATGTCACCATTCACTGGTAATAATTTAGGGGACCTGGCAGCTCTGGTCTCAAGATCAGCTCCTATAGATCTTTTTCCCATCACATCAGCCCTTTTCTTCAACATCACCTGACTGTGAACAAAGGGCTTCAAGGGTCTGCTGAGCTTATTTGCAAGCAGTATAAAAGTAGTGATAAACTTTTAAAAACAGCTGTAGAGCATTTACCACATAAAACAAACAGATATAAAACATGTAGGGATTTTTTTTTTTTCTTTACATGCATGCTTTTTAAAGCAGAAAAAGCCTGCCTAGGTAGCTGGCCTTTAAACCTTCAATTAATTGAACAAAGATTTTAAAATTGTTCAATTGGTTTCATTAGGAAGTGTATAATAGAATAATAAAGTAAAACAAATGATATAAAGCAGACCCACTAATTAGCTCTACATGATTGATACAGCTTTGGACTAGGCATTTGATCTCAAACAAAATGCAGTTCCTTGTTAAGAGGATTTTTAATTGATGTGCAGAGAGGTATTAGATGATGTTGGAAAATAATTACTCAAAAGCTATTCATGCATTTGGCTGAACATAACAAATGAAGTTTGGGCTCTGGATCTGGCGGAGTGGACACATGCTAATTAATAATGAGAGGAACAAGCATCTTCCAGTAGTTTTTAACCCAGTGTTTACTAGGAGATTGCTTTGCAATTATGCACCATAATGAGGTTGTCATCTAAACAAAATCAACATTACTCAGATGTCATTTGAGATTGCTAAATGTTGCAGCCCATATATATGTTCAGTTCTTTTTACAGATGGTAATATGTTATTAATCAGCAAGAGCTGTTGCTAGCTATCCAGCTGCCATGGGCATTCTGGTACGAGGGGACATCGACACTCCCCTCCTCATTTCAGATGGAATGTTGCCGGAGCCGTGGAAATTCTAAAATTTGTTCTAAAAATCCTAAGCCTGGGTGTCTGCTCACCAGGGCAGTGAGCGGGATTTACATATCCCTCCTCCTCAGCAAGCTGACAGTCCGAGCTGCCCTTCACGTGGCAGCGTGGTCCGGGCGCCGCTTGCCCAGCCACCTCGTCGGTGTGCCCTCACCCCCAGCCCAAGGCCCTTTCCAACAGCCCCCGCGGGCGCTGGAGAGGAGCAGAGGGCCAGCCAGCCCTGAGCTGATCCCAGCTGCCCGTACGTGGTCCCTGTGGGTTAGATTTGAGGTCTATTGGCAAGGGCAGCGGCAGCGAGAAGGGCTGCGCGCCGTGCGGTACCTATCCCCGAGCAGGCTCCAGTCTCCAGGGCTACCAATCTGGCACTGCCACTGGCGCTGAAATCAGAGCGGTTTAAAAAGAAAATAATAAACCTCCTAAGAGCCAGTTGCTTAGGATTCAAGCAGTCTATTTTTTCTCCCGTGCCACTCTTTGCTCTAATATCTCGCTGCCTTTGCAGACTAAGGATGCAGCGATGCCTCCTGAAGATGAGTTTCTCCTCCCGCAGAGGGGCAAGGGGCTGGCGCTTGACGGTTCCTGCGTTGAGCGGCTCTGGCCATGTGCTGGTGGGAAGGCTGGTGTTGATGAGCGCCTGGTTCAGGTTCCTGCAGGTCATTAGGCTGTTTTGACTGTCACCAGATCTCCGAACGCAAGGACTCAATGGCTCAGGGGTGACATGAGGTTCAGGGCTTGGCGTTTATCTTGCCATGTGAGTTTCTTCCATCTTCTGGCTATTTAGGCAACGGGAGTTGATTGACATTATGATGTCTTCCTTTACCTTTGTGCTCTGCCTAGCATATTGAGGTGTTGATCTTGACTAGGGCTTTTGCAGGATACCAGACTGGCTACGACATCCTCTTATTCTGTGGAATATCTGACAGTAAAGACAGTATAACCAAGTGGGAAGGATCTGCTTGTCTTTTCATGTCTTTCATTCATCGGTTATGTAAACTCTTTGCCTTCTTTTCCCTCTGGAAAGCCAATGGCATTGGTGTCTGCGCTTGTGAAGCACCCCAAGGTCTCTGGAAGAACAGCTGGAGGTGAGATGTCCTTATTCAGGAGGTGGCGTGTCCACTCGGCCCCCCCGGGCTGCTGTTGAAATGCTGGAAGCAGCTTAAAAAAATTCACAACATTTTTGAAAGATCCGTGTACCTCTGAGTGTTGTGATGCCTATTCTTTATCTCTTCTTGGAAAAAAAGCTAGATTTTAGGACTTGAGGTTTTTTTATTTATTTATAGAAAACCCTCTAAAATGCATTTCATATTTTCAGATGGAGTGATTTTTGTTAGTCAGTAGCCTCTTTCCAAAGTTTTTTTTGTTGATTTTTTTCAGCAGCTTTATTGAGTACATTTTCAAGTTGTGTTTTTGTCTTACAGTACTTCCAAAAAGAACCGATTACTTATTTTTTAAAATAAAGTTTACGCCTTTATTCTTTGGAGACCAACACACTCCAAGTACAGGCTTCCTACTTGCACAAAAGGTAGGACAGAGTGAAGGGCACAATGGGCTGGTGATATTTATTGTCAGGTAGAACTCGGCCCTGTACACTCAGGAAATGAGGAGAAGGGGATTTGCGTCCATTGTTCAGTGGGTATCACTGAGGGGACTCCCTGAATTCATCAGCTTGTGGCAGTTCTCATTGTTTACAAAAATGACTGCGGAATGACATAATAGGTCTCCACTATTTCTCATTTCCACATACATTTCAGGACATCATCTTGCCAACAACAATGTATTAATTCTCAAGCATTTTCAATCCCTTCAGAGGACTCCCCCGCGATGCTGGGGTGATGCCTACCTGTAACAAGGCACAATGAATGGATATTTGGAGGTTCAATTGTGTAGACACTCTCTTCAGTTTTTAAGATCCACCTGGTTTGGGCCTTCTTTGTCTAAATAATGCTGCCTAACATTAGTCCTGTGTCTTGAAAACGCATTTCATCCTCCCAAAGATGAAATGGAGCATTTGGAGAAACTGAAAAATAAATCAGCAATATCTGATTTGAGCTTCCATCAGTAGGAGTGTGTGGAAATATTTTCTTTCTCAGTTCTTCATTAAGAATGTCAACAATATTAAAAATAGAAAAAAGATGACTATTTCGGCTGAGACTTACGCCTTCATTTTTTTATTGCCGTTTATGTGACTTGGTAGCCTATTGCCATATAAAATGAGAAAAAGTCCTCAAAGGTCTCCTAAGATAATTCTAGCACTATGTTAAGTGCACCGGACCTGACCTGGTGAGGATAAGGAGCACCACGGGAAGGTGAAGCTCAGCGTACGCAGGGCTAATGAACAGTAGATGTTGGGCCAAACACGTGTCTAGTTTACGGTGATGTTAAATCAGTTGTAGCTTTGCTAAATGCCGTGAAGTAGCTGTGGATACACACCAAGAGCGAGACCTGGGGTTTGGTGCAAAGGGCAGGTGCTAAACAATAGCCTGTTTCTGCAAGACGTTGGTGTTTCTTTTTTTGTTATGCAATGCAGTGGTGGTCATGAGGACCATGCCCTGAGAATGGCTTCTCTTCCATGGTTGCAGCAGCAGCAATATGTGCTTTTATCCCTGCAGACTCTCAGAGCTGAATCCTCTGGGTCCTGCTGGTCCTTATAAAGCAAAGAAAGTCTTAAAACTTTGCTACTACTCTTTACCTTTATAGCCAAAAGTCAGTTTATCTTTTAACGACTTTAAATCCTCATATTGAACGAGGAATGAACAATACCAGACTTACTTCCAAAAATCACTTTGGGTTTGGATGCTCCGTTTCTAGTTGTTGAGTATGAAACATCTTGAGCAGGCTGGACTTCTAGTCTTGGAAAATGGCCTTTAAAAATCTTTTATTCTGGCATCTGAGGTGTCGGGGTCACACCAGCTCCTGGGCCAGTTTTGGAAAAGGCGCAGGTTGGGCATCATTTAGACGTAAACTCAAGGAGGATATTTCCTGGGGCCAGGTTTTATTTTCAGAGTACATTCAATTAGCGATTGTCAGGCAGCACGCTAAACGAAATTTCTTCCTTGCTATTTTTTAATTGCTTTCCAGTTTCTACATTTGCCCCCACACAAACACATGCATGTATGCACTTATGTGTGTGTGCCTAAATAAACCAGCCCTGTCAGAAAAATCAAAAAAAACCCCCATCCAATGGTGCAACGGTCTGGCTGGCTGTGCTGGGAAACAGAAGCTGCGTTGTAACCAGGAGCCTGTCGTTCACAGGACTGATTATTTAAGACAACTGTTGTTCCTGCGTGCAATCCTGTATGCGCTGTGCAAATTACATTACTAATTTACTAGCTGGCCAAATGTCACTCTTTTGTAATGCGCCGCGTTCCCTGTAGCTCCAGACAAGCCGCTCCGCAGCATCCCTCTTTGGGAGAGAACTTCTCGGCTGATTTCGAGAGCGATGCCAAAAGTCTCACTTTTCTACTTCAAATAAATTACTCTGACACTTCACAGCCATGGCTTTATATTTTTACTTAAATGTGTGTTTTGTGGGTGAGAGTGCGGCGTGGTTTGAACAGTTGTCAGAAGTTTTATTTTTGGAAAAAGACAGATAGTATTTTGTGAGATAATTAAGAGATTGTGAAGTTTCCTCGAGAAATGAAAAAGGCCCAAACCATCATCTTCTGCTCATATATGCATTTTACACTCAATTCCTCATTTGCCACCTCCTCCTCCACTAGTTTATAAATCTGTTAATTAATGGTGTTTATTCTCCTCTCAGCCTTGCCTGAGAAATGGTTTTATGATTATATTATTAGGAAGTGATGATAACGTATGTGGGAAAAGGTATTTTTTTGTATGTGGGCTTACCGATCGCTATGGAAACAAGCAAATATTTGCAGACCTCAACTACTGATTAATACCTACTGGTTATTTTGGCTTTATAAAGTTACCGTCTGGATGTGAAGAATTTCTTGCGAGTGGTTCTCTGTGACAATTTATTTACATGTGTAATAGTTTCATCAGCAACGACTCCAGTAATTTAAGGCTCCATCACGTTGTAGCAGTTTCTGAAACAGCCATTTTATCAGCGTGCGATTGAAACACAAGCACTAGGCATTATTTTTAAACCCTTTGGTTCACATTTCAGTGAAAAGAGTTTTATTACAAAAAAATTTCTCCCTGAAGGGAGGGATGCAGATACATGCCCTGACAAATAGTGTGTTATTAAAGCAGTATTGGCAGGGCTGCGGCTGCCAGGGGAACTGCTGGGACAGAGAAACTCAAGCAGAAGGACTTTGCCAGCAACACCAACCAGGGTCCTCGCCCCCGTCTCTACAACGCGAAGCACAACAAGCAGCCTGAACCAGACCCGGGTTTGGACACAGTGATATTTAATGATATAATTTATATAATTTATAATTAACATCGAGGATACACCTAAGCACACAGAACACTGACATCACTTGAAGAAGGGGGACAATAAGACAGGTTTGTCTCGATGTGTGAAACTCTGCACAAGTGTTACAGAACTTCCTAGAAGAAGAAGAAACGTTCTTCTGCGTGAGCTGTTGGACTTTTCTGCTGGAAGAAAATCTTTATGACCTGGGTTTGCAGGTCATAAACCCCTCACAGAATTCTCTCAGATAGCTAGAAAGTATAAAAAACAGAACTTTGGTCAGTAAATTCTTTACTCTCCACACATTTTGGTCTTTCTAGAGAATCCTAAATTCTCACCTCTGGAGTCTTCCAAAAGAAAAAGAAAATAAAGAAACAGATTTGTTTTTGCATTAGTGTGATTTTGATTCCCAGGGTGCTTTTGAAAATGGGATTTGAGCTCTTTAATCGTATAGGTATTAAAAATACTGTGGTAGATGGACAAAATATACTACCAGGTGTCCTTCTCACTGAACTTGGCCAATACAGAATTACTAATCTACTTTATATTCTTGCTTGTCATAGCTCCACACTGACTCATGTCTTCATGAAATCTTTTTCTTTGGTTCTGTATAAATTTATGGTTGCTCAAAAGAGCGAAGCGGGCAGCCCCAGAAACTCAGCCCTGCTGCATTTATCTGAAGAAGGGATGTAGCACAGCAGAGACCACCACCCCATGCAATGCAGCCACCTCACCAGCAATCCAGACCACCTCCTTGGAGATGTCCATCAGCTCAAGGGTACCAAAGAGCCAGAAATAACATGTGCTGAGCCACCAGGCACATACCCCAGTCCTGCCAGACCCAAAGAGATGAGGGCCTCCTGGCATGGATGAAGGATGCCAGCAGCTGGGTGGGAGAGCAGAAGCTCCACACATTGTCTGATAGCAACAGGCTGGCGTACAACCACTTCCACCAATGCCCACGGATGTCCTCTGTGGGTTCTTGCTGGCTCACTTCTCCCCCAGTGGGAAATCTGGATTAATCAGCAGCTCCTGTGCACAAAAAACCTCATTACAACTTTGATATGAAAGCTGCCTTCAGATTTCTCGCAGCCGGGTCATGGCTCAAGAGCCGGAGCTTGGCCACCCATGAACTATTTCTTCAAGGCAGTTGGGACTGGGAGATACACGGGCTGCGGCGGAGGGCAGCGAGGCAGAAGGAAATGCAAAAGGTAGTAAGTGAAGCCATGGTGATCTGCAGGGCCTTGGGGCATCTCTCTGAACATCTGCAGTCACCTCGGGCAAAATCCTGTCCCTACTGAAGTAAATGGAAAAATTGCCGCTGACCTCGAAACGGCCAGAATTCCGTCCGGGTGCTGCTGGGCTGCGTACCACGGTGTCACAGGATGTGTGTGACACCACGAGACGGGGCTTTGTGCCACCACGGGCACCTTGCTGGGGCATCTCCACCCTGGGGTGTGAGCACGAACGAAAAGGGGGACTGAAACACCAGAGAGAAGGGCCAGAGGTCTGCAGTTTTCCCTGCTCTGTTGTTTGACAGTGAAATTTTTCTCCAGGGAAAACTTCATTTTTAATCCAGTTGGGTTTCACAAGTGAATGCTTTAATGGTTGTGCCCAAGGTCCTTAGTCAGTCTTAATCTATGTTACAAAATCAGCAAATGTGGCAGTTTACCAGAGGCCTGTCTGGGGGAGACTCACAGCTGAAATTACAGAGGGGCCGTACATCGGCGCTGAACGGGGACGGGCCACGTGTGCTGGCACCCTCCTAAAACACTGTGAGCCTGCTACCGGGGTAGCAATCCAGCAACTCAGGTATCATTCAGCAAGGGCAAATGTATAGAGCACACACATGCCAGGGCATGGTTTTGATTTCTTTTAAGTCCTGGCTTACGTAGTCATGGAGGTGGTGGCCTGAGAGCAAGTCCTTGAGAAGGTTTAGGGTTTATCTCACTTGGTGAATATTTTCATTTTGCTGTGAATTCAGCGATGCTTTGCCTCTTCATCTCTTTCTGTCCATCTTGAACTACTTTCTAAGTAATAAATTGGGTCTTCGAGTGGCCCTGTGAAGTAGGTGCCCTCTCCTCAGTACAGAGGAGAAAACCACAACAAAGGAAGGATAAAGCCTATACTGTTTTGTTGCTACACAGGATGTTGGACATTTCTGCAGCTGAACTGCAGGTTCAGAAACCAAAGTATGTGGTTAAATGTACAAATCTAAATCATGTTTGTAACTATGGAACAAGTAACTTTAATCTTATAGGTATTATGTAAATAACACTGTAATAATATATCTGATGGTTTATCCCTTCATGCTGACAAATCACCTCTACATGACTTGCCTGAAGACACTCATGAAGTCCATCTGCCAGGGAAGAGCACGGCCTGGGTCTCCTGAGTCCCGGTGCTGTGGATTGACTGTGAGACTGTCTTCTTCCAGTCAATAGCTTCATCAATCATCGTTTAAGTCAGCTTGATGGTTGGCTTTCTAAGGCCATCCCTGATGATTTATTCCTACCCTTCTCTCTTCAAAATCTTGCAGCCTATGACTTGTCAGATATTTGTCGAGAAGTGCTCTTTGTCCACGGGTGCTTTCCCTAACGCTCACGATCTCTCTGAAGGGACACGTCGGAGCAGAGGAGGCTGCTGAAGGCAGGGGCCAGCCCCAGGGGTGGGACAGGCAGGCCATGGCTCCGGCCAGCCGTGATGGCAACCCGTCCTCTACCTGACCCTGCCGAAGGGTGGGCTGACGCGCCGCTGGCCGCAGCCCGGCTGCTCCCATTTCTGGCGATAAGGGAGGAATGCAGAGGCTGATCTCAGCCCGGGTTCAGGCTCAGCCATTCCCTCGGGGCTGTCCCCGCTGGAGGGGTCTCCACTGCCAGGCCCAGCGCTGTGCAACCTCCCGGCACGCGCCAGCACACCGACGATGCGGTAAAGGAGGGCAAGCCACAAGCTCCTCCAATGATTTGGGGAATAGCGATGCCAGTTCTCTATTTCTATCCTCAATCCCACCACTTTATCCCTCTTCCCTCTGCCTTATCTGCTGTCAGTCTGGCATTCTGCTTGTCAAATACGTGCTTCTCATGTATCATCTTCTGCTACACCAACTCTCATAATTCATCTTTATTCTCCAGGTTTCTGTCTCCTTTCCTGTCCTTTCTTCTCAGGATTGTTTTTTATGTGGTAATTTTATTTATTTCCACACTTGGGTTTTCTTTTATTTATTAGTCCTCTGTTAAAAATCACATGTGTTAATTTTTCCCACACTAGTGCTTTTAAAATATGACATCTCTGTGCATGTCCTCATGAAAAAGTAACGCAAAGCTGAAGTCAAAGCATCAACGGGAGGATTTTCTCAGCATTGATCTCATTCTGCTCCTTCCAAAATGAATGAGACTGGGTTAGGCTAATGCTGAGCAATTCTTGGGAAAAAATTGCCTCTGACTGTTGCAGTAATACCACACGGTGTACTTAGCACGTTATTAACAGTCCCAGCTCCTGAAGACAACTGATGATAAAAGCATAAGGGATTTTAATAGTAGCAGGGTAGAGCTTCAGCATATGACCTCAGGAGATCTCAGAGAAAGAAGGAAAATTCAAATAACACAATATAGTTCTGCCTGGAATCCTGCAAGTGTGTAGGTAAGATACTCAAATTTTCAGCAGCACCAAAATCCCAGCCAAAACATTTGGCTGTACTGGGTGTGCAAGTTCCCACCTGCTCTTTGGGGTGCAGGATCAACTGGAAAGAGCCAGCCAGGAATTTTTTTTCCCAGTAGAAACTGGCCCTCTTCCCTTGTACCTCCTCCAGCAGACCTACAGCATCTGGAAGAAGACACAAATCTTTACGCAGGAGGTACCTAACTTGTAGCTTTCTTTTTTTGAGACTCCTCATGGAAAATAATGTTTGTAGCAAGGAGGAGCCTGGAGGTTTATCCCACGGAGCTTCAGTAGCTGTGGCAGTGGCATCCTGGAAAACCCACCTACTCCCGGATGCCACCTCGGGCTCTCAGCAAGGGCAGAACAAGCCCTGGTGGGGAAGGAAGCCTTTCCCTGAATTAATCCACTGTTAAGTCTTCATGACTGTTATTTTAAGTGCCAAACACAGCCCTAAAGGAGGATCAGTTACACCTTCTGCTTCCCCGCTTGCCTCTGCCGTGTGAATCTGTGTACAGATGCGTCACGATATTGGTAATAGCATTGGCTTGGTGTTTTACTTAGCAATGGTCTGGTTCCCTTAATGAAGCAGTCTCCAGCTTCTTCATTTCCTCTTCTTAGTAACCAGATTATTGACTTGTAATTTGTCACAATGATATAGCTTGGTTACTAAATGGGAAATGTTTAAATCAAGCAGCAATTAATGCATTGTAAAGCACTTCAGGTAATTGTGTAATAAGCAGCACATTACCTAGAGTAGTAACACATTTTACAGCTAAACCAGCAGGAAAAATAATGTTTTTTTTGCCAGGTTATTTTAGGGTGTGAAACATGCTGTTGTGGAAAGGCAGTGTGAATCCATATTATGCGGAAATCAATGGATACCCATCTTTTCAGACTACAGTAGGAGCTGTGTGACAAGGGCACAGCATTTTTCCTAATCAAGCAGGTTATGTGAAAGCTAAGAGTCAAGCTGAGCTTGCTATATCCAGCTGTACTTTGTTTGCTACTTAATGGAGCAGGTCATAGTTATAACACCCCAAAGAAATCAGCTCGTCTCAGCCTGAGGAGCACAGAGAAAGTGTTGGAACTCCAGCAGCTCTGCATTAAATCACTCCTATAGGTCATCTGCAGAGAGAGGACTCGGGGAAATAATAAACCAGCGTCGTTCTGCTGCTGGTGCTTAAGGCTCGTCCCCAGGGGAGGCAGTCTCTGGGTTTAGGTTGGGAAAAGCAATATGGTTAAAGAAACAGTTATTTATGTATTATACAGTCCCTGGCAAACCATCAGGCTTGCAGCTCCCCCTCCTCGGGACGGAAGGAAGAGGAGTTTGTGAAGCAGGTTGGTGCAGATAAAGGATGATGTATGGCTTCTGCTGTGAGAGGGCCCGGGGGCCCTCAGCACTGGTGGGGCTCTGCAGAGCTCCGGCACTGGACATGGGTTTAGCATTGCAGGGCAGTGTCAGGCTGGACTAATCCCGGCCTTGCAGGAGCTGGTCGTGACAGGGAGCAAAGAGTCTGCACGGAGGTCCCCAAAGTTTCACCCCCGGGGGAGTTGCTCCACACAACCCCCATGTTCTTGCTGGCTTCCAAGTGTTCCTCAGGATGGAAGATGGACCCAGTTCCACAGGAGAGCAAAGATGGTGGGGGGAGAGATAATCCTGAACTCCTTCCCAGCACTAAATGTCATTGTGGGTAGGTAAAGCACAAGTTGATCCTCTGGCTTTCAAGGAAAATCTTTCCTTTTAAAAAAAAAAAATGTATTTCAAAGAAATACTCCTGCAATGTATCATGTTTGGCTTTCCTCAAGAATTATTCCAGTTCTGGGACTTTAAGAGGAAAAAAATAACACGTACATCACGTTCGCTCCTTTTCATGGTGCTCCCGGGGAGCGGCTGACCAAAGAAAGTGCTAACCATCATGTTTTCACCTTTAACTTTGAAACATGCTGATCACATTTTCTCCTTCAGCCTTTTTCTCTCAGCTGCTTGTGTATATAGTTTATTCAATTCATGGCAGTGTACAATAAAAATCAATAAAAAGCATTTATTATAAAGTACCAGAGATTAAAATAACTGACTTGGCTATGCTATTAAAACATGGGTCGCTCAAAGCAGGGATGCACACTTCACACAAAATATGATTTATGCTCTGCAGAGGGGAAAAAAATCCAGTAAGCAGAAACGGAAGTTTTATTGTCTTGCCGATGAATCACTGTCCTGCTTTAAAAAAAGTTAACAGACATGAAAATATTATTTAATAAAATTAATGTAGCATTTTATTCTAAATATAACTATTGTAAATAATGACTGTTTTTCCCTGCTACCAATAGCACCTTCAGAACTTTGGTCAGGTCAGCAAAGTAGCTGCCTCAGTTTCCAAAATTTACATAAAATCAATTTCATTTTGCTCGTCACTTTGAGGTATTCGCACATTTCCAAGCGCATCAAAAGCTTTTGTTTGCAAGCGGGAGTGACCCTGGGGCTACGAGCGCTGCACAGGCAGGCGAGTTTCACGCCCTCATCCACAGGAAAAAGGTCTGGTCTTCAAAGCAGTCCCCACCGCCCGTGGACGCAGGTGGGCCCGGGGGTCCCGGGAAGACCTCGGGGGACCCTCCCCGCGCCGTGAGCGGGCGTGAGCACCCAGTGTGGCCCATGAGCCAGCGGGGAGGGAGCCCCCGCGTCCCCTCTCCTGCTGATACTCGCGGATCCCCGGATGCTAAGGCCGGGCAGCCCATGGCGCAGTCACCGGCAGCGCGGGGTGGCGAAGAGCAGAAGGCCTGGCAGGAGCAGCAAGACGTCTCCGCTGCGTTATTAGCTGCTCGATGGAGAATTTCACAGGCAGGTTTGAAGTTTACTCAGCTTAGTAAAAAGAAGGGGAGGAGGAGCCGCTGTAGTTTGTTGCAACAGGCAAACTGAAATTCATTTAATTTGTTACTTGCCGTTTTGTCCTATAAACTCAAATACTTATTAACACTGTAAATATGCCTTTTTACTGGCTCGCTGACAGCTCACATGCTTTCTGTGCTGTCTCCTTAAACATTTATGAGCATTCATGAATATGCAAATTCACAGTCTAATGTCTGCAAAATGGTTGCAAGTACAAATGCTGTGTTAATATTTCATACAATGATGGGAGCAAATCAACAATCATAAATTTTGAACAAATATGTTGCTTCATTAATAACTAATGAGGCAGTGCATGGAGCTCTAGATTTGGCATTTAATAGTAAAAGTGGTGTTTAAAAAGAGCTTATCAGGCACTACTCTCATTTGAAAGAGGGTTAGCAGCCTCTGTGGCTTACAAGAAGGTTCCAGGATGAGAAATGTTGGAGACACACTCACAGGAACAGAAACAGAGTTATGGGCGCACCTCCAAGGGCGACTTCTCTTTCCCAAGGTTTTGCTGATTTTGGAAGACCAAGAGAATTGTCAAACTGTACGGCACTCACCTCGAGGCCTCGGTGGCCTGTCTGTCTTCATGAAACACGGTCCACGGGCTTTGTTTAAAGACTCCCACATCAGCAAACTTTTGGTGGAGGATCTCTTTCTCCCAGCCCAAGCTGGTGGCCCACGTTGGTAGCCTTTCCCTGAGGAATTCCAGCACGTTGCCTTGGCCAGCCTGGCCCACGTGTCCACCGTGGATCATGCAGGATAGGACCAACAGGAGAGCTGCTCTCCACCCGAGGCTATGGCAGCTCCCACGTGCAATACACGACTTGCTGGTCCTGATGACTCTTGGAAAGTCACCGGGTGCAGCGTGTGTGGCTCATACCCACGTGCGAAGGGCACGATAGGCCATGTTTGTTCTGCCACATGCCGAGGGGGAGTGTGGGAGGCACCTTCCTCAGTCTTCACCTTCTGATAGCCCAGAAAAGAAACTAAGGATCTACAAGGGGAAAAATAACCACATACGAATGGTGATACTAGGAATATTGTTAGTGTCTGAAGGTGTCAGCCCCCTCCTGGGCAACATCCTTTTGCCTGTGCTGATTAGAGGCCACCCCTGAGGTGTCCGTATCTGCAGCTCTTCATCCTGCTGCTTGGGAATGCCGCAAGGGTCTGCAAGCTGCGGGGTGGAAATCCCTGCGGTATGTTCCTTGATGATCGCAGGATACTTGGTGTAATACCAGGTTGCCAAAACACCAAAACGACCACAGCAATCCTGTGGTTTTCTTGGGCAAGACTTGGCCATTGGGAGATGGGCCCTGAGAGAAGGTGCCTGCACCAAGCCAGTTTGCTGTCACCCACGTCCTTCCCACGTGGGTGCCCAGCTCCACCCACGATGTCAGTAAGCCCCAAAGTCCCTGGTAGCACTGCAGCACATGTAACGTTAATTTAACTGGATGACAGTCCACAGTGGAAGGGTGGAAAGCGCTAAGGATGCCTCCCAAGTCACCCTGCACTTGAGCGTCTTCTTCCAGCATCATTTGCTTTATACAACGTTAGTTTGACTGTGATATAATTAAAGCCTATCTTTAGTGTTTCCCTACATAGAACCTACTCTACTCGCCAATGAGGTTAGCAAAATGGCATTTTTGAGTTTTCCTGGTAGCATTGTTTTCTGTTTGCTTTGGTGGAAGGCGGACCCCCATGCTTCTTCCACGGTGCGTCTACCGAAACTTCTCCTTAATTCGACTCGAGTCGCGCGGGCAAGCAATGGCGGCTTCCTCAGCGCTGCAGTGCGAGAGGGAGAACGTACCCGTGATTCATCTGTTTATTTTTTCTCTCCTCTTTCCTCCTGGTTTTTCTCCTGGGGAGTTTGGATAGCTGGGGCTGCTGGGTGAGCACTGGAGCTCAGATGCATTCCTGCAGGGCCGGGACCGTGCTGGGGAGCGGCGCGGGTGCTGCTTGCAGATGCAAACCCGCCTCCCGAAACAGCCACCTTGTTTCTTTTCATGTCCGTGTCCTTTCTCCAAAAGATTGTGTAAACCATTTGACAGCAAAGCGAGACGCGGCAGTAAATGTCAAGGGAAATGGATGGGGGTCAGGAAGATCACTTTTTGGAACCTGTTGATTTGTTTTAGGTTGACCAAAGCACAAACAGCTCCGCCGTTTATCTTGGGGAGGGGAGGGCTGCGGAGCCGAGCAGCAAGAACTTGTTAAAAGTCTCCAGATCCTGTCAAAATGCCTCCGTTTTATGGCTTTCAGTTGAAGGTTGAAGTTTTTGATGAGGTGCATGAACAGTGACCTCATAAATTGCTCTATAAAGTGTAAACATGATTTCTAAAAATTCTTTTTGAAACCCAACTTTAATAATAAGCCAAACTTCTTGGAACTGCCTTAAATATTTATGTGCGTGGCATGCTCTCTGCACAGCTTGTAATTATAGAATATTATTTCTCTTTTTGTACATTTTTAGGCTGTGCTGCCACTAGCTTTTGACACTTTAATTTAAGCATAGTTAAAAAAAAAAAAGGATAATTTCTTTTTTCCACCTTAGTATAAAGATAAACCAGCGAAATCATTCCTGCATTTGCTGGTACAATTTCAGTTTTTAGCTATGTTGATAATTTACTTTTGATGCTAATTAATTACAAGTAATCATAAAAACAAATTAAAAGCACTATACTTGCAGCAGGTTTTTTTATGCTTATGAAATAATGCATCTTTATGCATCTGTTTACTTGCTATGTAAAAAATTGTAATCTATATTCATAGGAAAACAACTTTAGCACTCAGCACTGGTGCTGTAAACCATTACCACTCACATGCTTTTAGCTGTCTTTCCTTTTTGTAGAAAGAGGGCAGTCCAGTGTAAAACGCCAAAGTCCATCAGTTTTGAGACGTGTGTTGAAGGTAAAAGCCTGGGATTTAGTGATCAACCGTATTTATAGACAGGCTTGGGAATTTGGATTTAAAAGGAAGTGCCATTTATTTATAGATAAATATCCATCCAAAATGACTTAAAATCAATTAGTAGTTTAAAAGTAGCTCATGCTTAAAATAAATTATTATACGTTAATGCTCAGGCTGGGCTCGGCAGGGCAGGGATACCTGGGTCCAGGGCTCTGCTTGCAGCAGAAGGTGGGGCCAGACCCCCGGGGTCCCTCCCCACCCAGGTTTTTCTGTGCCATCGACTCTTTTTCAGCTGTGGAGAGGCAAGGCTGGCATTTGTGTGCAGCGTTTTCTACTTGGTTTTGCCTCTTGCCTGTTTTACACGCGTGCAAATAATCCAGCTGGCGCTCTGGCTGGTCCCGGCTGGTGGCACATTGGGCTTCTTGCACAGGAGAAAATGGTCTCAGAGGTGGGCGAGGGCGCAGAGCCGGTCCCCTTTGGCACCTCCGGCCTGCAGGACACATCTCCCAGAGAAACGTGTCTGGGCTTTGGGATCAATCATGCATCGAGTTGGTGCTGTTCCATAACGGGAAACGTGACCCGGTACCACGTCACGGTGCTGCTTCATTCATCAAAACATTCTGTTTGCCATGAAATCGTCCCTATCTTTAAGGTTTTATGAGGCAATGGCCCTATTTTCTGGGCTTCTGTCTCAAATATCTACAGAGACGACTTTGAGATGGTGCTGTTTGGATCTGTCAGAAAGATGGACACGTGGATGTCATCTGCGTCCTGATGGCACTCGGCTCCACGGTGGCTCCTGATCCTCTCATGCGGTTTTCTGTATGTGTTAAATAGTTTATGGGAAAAGATAGTGACTCGCAGATAACCCGCAGGTTTTGGGTCGATGCAGCTGGTCATTATGACCCTCTGGGATCTCGTGGGGAGGAAGGATCAGAGCCAGTTCAGAAAACTTCCTCCCGCCCTTGCCAAGTCTCAGAGCTGAGTCACCAACAACTCATTATCAAGACTTTGTGTATTGACCTAATTTCTGGAAGAAGGCCTTGAATTCCTTGGCAACTTCCACCATTAAGAAACAGAAGCTTTTATGGGATTAGATGTGAAAATGAATAAAACAATGCCGTACAGTTATCTCCGCAGTATGGAACTCATAAGTTAAATATTTTCATTTTTCTTCCCCATATTTTTTTTAGTTTTCAATTTGGTGCAAAAATTTAGTGTTCAAAGTTTTGTAAAGAAAAGCATGGAAAGATCTGGAGGGCGTGTCCTACACTATGGTATTTGGGAAATCTGTTGTCTTCACCAAACCCAGCCAGGCTAGAGCACCTTCCCAGCAGAAAGAAAGTTCTCGTTCCACACCAGAACTGGTGACAGGCATCATGCCTGGGGGTCTGGTCTCTTGGTGGCTGTGGAGCTGGGAGATAGCCATCTCGGCCTACTCTGTGCCATTGTCAGAGCTCAAATCGTCCAACAACTTGAATGGTGGCAAAGGTTCCAAGCTGCTGGAGGTGGTGGACTTCATCCTCGGGCATTTAGACCTGGCCACGACAGCTACGGGGCTGTTGGCCATCACCTTCTGGGACTGGGAGGGGCAGCAAAGCCAGGCTGTGCTGGAGGCAGTCCTGGTCTGGGTCTGCAGAGCTCAGGCCATGGGCACAGCCCGTGTGGTGAGCACCACATCCGTTTGGCAAATGAGAAACAGCACCCAAAAAATGTGTGAAATCAGGTGGGAACAAGTTCAGCAGGGACACTTAGGTAAGAGCAATCAGCTGTGCAAAGTCAGGATGAAGAGCATCTGGTTGGGGAGAAGTTGCTTGGGTGTACAGGGAAAGAAAAGGTGAATGGGATGAAGCCGTTGAGGACTATGAGGTGTCTCCGTGAAGGAGAGAACCTGTTTTCCAGACTCATGGCGGGTACTTGGAAAGGATGGGCTTAAAATGCAGCAAGAGAGCTTTGCTGGCCATCAAGACCATGATGGCCATGGTGAGCATGAAGAGAGAAACAGATTGTCTGGGAAGCTGTGGCATCCCTGGCGCTGGCAGCCTTTGGGAAGAGCCAGCGCCCATCAGGAGTCTTGGAATACCCGGAGGTTTATTTCCTTTGACAATAAACATCTTTGGTCTGGGTGTTTCCTCTGGCATTGATTTCACAAAGGGGCTGAGCACTCAGACCTCTCTCATTCTGGTGGTGCCTGGCGTTTTTCAGCAGTCAGGCTACTCGCAGTGATGGGGATGGAAACGTCTCCCGTGGAAGCTTACCCTGTCTGCTGGCAGAGACCAAAAGAAACACTGAGAAACAAATTCTGGTAGCACTTCAAATTAGATGTTCCGGATAAAATACCTTAAATTCGCGTATGTTGGAGGTGTTTCGGGTTTTTATTACACATTAAACAAATGTAGACAGCAGTGTATAGAACACAGGCAGTACCCATATTTGCTACATGGCTGTTGGACCTCTATATACAGTCTTTGCTTTTAATAATCACCTGCCGGATAATAAATATCCAACGGCTGCCTTAACAAATCTAGAGAGCTGCATTTACATGCATGTTTATTGTATGTTAATTATTAGCACCAAGTACGCCAGAGAGGTTTAAGTATGCAATAGATATAGATCTAACTAAATACCATAGGTGTTAAAGCTCAAGCAACACGTTTTTGTTAATCAAATGATACTGAATTAACATACTGTACAATAATTGCCTTGTTAAATTTAAATTAAAACCTTATTTGAGACACATAATCTGGAGTGTGACTCACTGTTCTAACCACATTTAGATTGTTGTCAGTACAATTAGGATTTTGAATTTACAAGTTGTGGTTTTTTTTTTTTTTTTTTTTAATTTAATCAATCACTATAGCAACTGCAAAATTAAACACGAGATGTTCCCCCTTCCAAGTCCAGTTTGTTGTACTTACTCCTCTTGCTGGTGGAAAAGCAAACTTCAAAACTTTCTGAAACCCAGCCATTTCAGAAGCTGCTCCAAGCCCCTGAGCCCAACCTCCTGCAAGCCAGGTCTGGGAGGTGCAAGGACCTGAGGAATCCATCACCCACCCTCCAGGAAAACCCCTTTGTGCCTGGCGGTGAAGCTCAGCCGCGCTGCGAGATCGGGTGCAGCACACACCGAGCAGGCTTTTGTCTGCTCTACAAACCAGAGCCCTCACCAAAGCTGCTGGTGCTTCTCAAAACCGTGGGTGCTGCCTGTCCAACCCCTTTTTCCTTGCTCCGTTCTTCAGTGGAACAAAGAATAAAGGCATCCACAACTTCCCCAGCATGTGGCAAGCCCAGAATTCCCATCTCAGGAGTCTCCCTGATAATTAGGGGAAGCTTCTCTTTGTTGGAGCTCGGGTTTAATTTCAGGTGGGCAGGGAGAGGGTGAGGTTTCTGAAGAAGGGAAGCGACAGGGTAGTGTGTGCTCTGCTGGGTTTCCAGATGTTCCAACTTCAGGTACAAGTAAGGTGCCACGTTCAAAAGTGCACAGGCACAAGGGGTGCTGCTGGCAGCAGCTCCAGAGGGGAGAAAACATCTCTTGAACTGTTTATTAATTCTGCCGACGAACATAGGAGAAAGGGTAAAATTAACAAAGAAAGTGATTTTCCAGAGAGACTTTTCTTAAACAAACATTCAGATTCAGAAAAATAACAAACCTTCTTCTCTGTGCTGTGATTCCCAGCTAGAGAAACCAGCTCCCTGCCTTTCCGAGGGAGCTGTAGAGCCCAGGAGAGGTACACGTGCATGCGCAGATATCCCTGTACCCCTGAAAATCTAACCTTTAGAGAACACCTTCACAAACGTCTATAATGGTTTCTCCTATTTGCAGCAATTCTGTGTCCCTCCTTGGGTCTGTCCTTATCATGTAGCTATGTCCTCCGTTTGGGCTGGCTGTAAATCCACCGCGTGTCGGGGCATGTGACCTTTTTCCTTGACTTTTCGCCTGCCTGTCTGTCCTGCTCTGGCTTACAGCTCGTATTGGAAAAGCTGTGAGAAAGTCACTCAAAGAGAGGAAAATTCCCCTCCTTGCTGGTGCTCGAGGGCTGGGAAGCCTCCCACAGCAGCACTTGCTCTTTGCTCGATTGCGTTATATATTTACTCAGTTTGTCCAAGAAAGGAACATGTCAAGGGGAAAAACAGCAAGTGAATTTTTCATCCAGAATAAGAAGTATTTGGGCTGGCTTTGAACCTTAACCAAACATTCAAGCTGGTTTATACAACGTGCAGCTTAGTTCGCTTGTGTGAACAAAGTTAAATATTATAGAATTACATGAAGTTCATTATTTTACCGAAGTGCAGTTGGCTAAAGCATTTTTAAGGCTGCAGAGAAAACACATTTCGTACATAACTGCTTTAGTAGCGATTAACGCCGGCCCTGCTTCCTGACACACTACACCAGCGCTGCTGAAGCCGGGGCAATTACCCGGAGCCTTGCCCACGCCTGAGCAGACCCAGCGCCCACACCGCCGGCACCTGGCACCGTTAATAATCCCATTCATTGAACTCTTTATTTGTACCCTTACAGGTTTAGGCATTGACCTCAGATTTACAGGTGTAACTTAACGAGGCACATGTTGCAGCCAGATGTCCTGCAAACAGATACCACATATATATCTTGGTACTCGAATAATCCTGAAATATTCATTATGAGGCGTGCTCATGAGATCTGCCTTGTTATTAGAGTACCAGTCTTGCACGTCAGCCGGAACAGATGGAAAAAACTGGAAAATGTATTTAACATTCCTGCTAGTTTCTTAAAAATAATTATCTGATTAAAAGTGCCAAATGCGATTTTCATTTTTCCTTATTCATCGTACTGGTAAAAGTGTAGTTAAATTGGCAGTGATGCAACACCACAGAGTTATGACAGGAATCATAAAAGGAACAGGCCAGTGAGTGAATTTTAACTCCAGAATACAGGATTTAAGTACCGTCCAACCTCATTAATTTACAAGTGGGGCTTTGTGCAATAATCATAACATATAAATTATACATTAGGCACCTTTCAATCATAATAAATGTGTTGAAGGTATTCTGCAAGGAACAGCTAGAGAAACAAACTGTGGTGCACGGCATGGAAATGGCCCGCGAGGGCTTCTCCTGCAGCGGGTGGGCTGGGGGCTCGCTGGGAGCTCACCGGGGGGTCTCTGGGGGCTGGCCAGGGGCTTGCTGGGCTTTCGCCAGGAGCTCACCAGCCCTGGGAAGGGTCGGCATCTTCCTCGGGAAGCAGCCACCATGGTAGATGGTCTGGGATGGAGAGACCAGGATCTGCTTCTGGGCAGGGAGGTTGTGTGGAGTCCCCTGCCCTCGAACACCGGCTGGCTGGTCTGTTAATGCAATGATATTTAATGGGCCGTGAACTGCTTGAAATCTTTATTCTTTTCCTACTAGTAAAGTGTTGGTGGTGTCCATTAGCATGCCAGAAACCACCGAAGACAAGAAAGTATATGCCATAATTGCAATAAAAAGACCTGAGAAGCCTGATTTTAAGTGCACACAGCTGGGGTGGGATTAGTCTCACCCAACACTGGGTGACTTCTGTGTCTGAATCTGCTCTAATGACCCCATGCCCTTGGCAGGAGGTGGGGTGACACTAATCCTTTGGGGTGGAGTTGGGGTGGTCTCCACTTGGCACCTACTGGCAGAGATCCCCAAGGGTGCTCCCAAGGAGAGCAGGGGGGATGCAGGTGACCATGCAGGACAGAAACCAGACCGTGGGGCAAATCCCACCGTCGCTGCCAAAGGTCTTTGAAAGAAGAAAGAGAAGCCCCAGGTGAACATTTCAGCTCTCGTGTGTGGGTGAGAGATGCGGCTGAACGAGGTTTCATCTTATTTTTGGCAAAGCAACAGCCGAATTGTGATTCAGGACCGTGTGTTACGCAGACTGCCTTTTGCCTTTGACTTCAACTTGCGTTTAACCCAACGAAGATCATTGTCTTTCTCAGCAAACACCTGTTTAGAGTTTTTTAAATGCCTGGTTCCCAAGAGTTGTGTTATAATAAGGCACGGGTTTAATTGCATTGAAAGGAGAAAAAAAAAGGTATGATTTCTAAAAGGACAGAATACTTATGATATTTATGGACCCATTTAACACACTGCTTTGGTTTAAAGAGGTGGGGATTTACATGTGTTAAGTGCTCCTACAAATCTCCTTTACCCTTTCTTGGAAAAGGGCAACACAATAATAATTGTTAAATTTATGTGTTAAGACGTCTGTACTGTAGAGCTCTGCACATCAGTAAGCTAAGCACAATAGACTATCTGCCTCTACTTTTTATCCTTTTAACTATCTCCCCTCAAATGCCTGATTATCCCGTTACCCATCTAAGGGAGCGACTGCCGGCGGGCGCCCCGTCGTACGGCGCCATCTCTGCCGGTTGTACCTGACACGCGGCTTTGATGACGTTCCGGAAGCTTGCGTGCCCGTTGCCTAAAAGTTAACAAAATTTAATTAAAGCATTATTGATCTGGTAGACCACCAGAGCAGG
Organism: Strix aluco; assembly: GCF_031877795.1. Lineage (NCBI taxonomy): Eukaryota > Metazoa > Chordata > Aves > Strigiformes > Strigidae > Strix > Strix aluco. The sequence goes on along the minus strand of NC_133971.1, from coordinate 95,999,755 downwards.
AGTGGCCACCGGGACCGACGGTGGAGCCTCCAGCATGGGTGAGCAGCAACGGTGCTGGTCCAGCCTCGCTGGCGCCGGGTTATTCCAGCCAAAAAATTGAGGTTTTTTTCCCGTAACGGCCTACAGGGGCCCGTTAACTCTGGTTAAAGCTGCTCCAAACCCAAGAGTGGTGCTGGGGCTCTGCTGTCCCGTCAGTGCCTACGGGTGAGGCAGCCTTGTCGCGGCGGGGAGGTGCCACCTCCCGCACGGCGAGCTTCTCGAGGCAGATGCACGACGTTGCGCTGAAATACAGCGAGTCACTAGAGCAGATCTTCCTCTTCCAGTGATAGAAATAGGCTGCACAAAATGTCAGAGATGTTAAATATGGTGCTAATTGCTGTTTGTTTATTCTTCTCCTTAAAAACCTTCAAACCAACTGAAATGAACCCTCAATGAACTTTTATCACTGATAACACAATCTCTTAATTTAGATGCCTGTAGATGAGCAGGCTGGGAAAAGGCACTCGTGTTTATCTTACCCTGCACTCAGTACAGAGCCCTGGAGAAAGTGTGTTTCTAAAGGCACTGATAGTCAGACAGTCTCCTCTGGGAGAACGGTGTGTTCCCAAATGAGGCTTGTTATGCTGATATTTATCACAGTTTGATTTTTAGAACTCCTGAATATGTTTGCTTTGCGTATTTTTCCATACTCTGCTGCCTTCCCTGCTATTTAGAGCCACATTTCTCTGCTGAACGTACGCTGGGGTGAGAATATGATACGCACATACCTGCGAGTTTCCCCACGCCTGAAGCAGTGCCGTGTCTGCGTGGGGACGCGGCTCCCTGGGGGCACGAGACGTGACTCACCCGGGGCCCCGGTTTGCAGCTGGGGAGGGCCGGGGTGGCTGCGCCGGTGCTGTCTGGGGTTCTCCACCCTGAGAGGGGCTGGGCTGAGCTGAGCTGCCCAGCGCCCCGATCGCTCCTTGCTAAAGCCAGCTTTGCCGCGAGGATGAATTAATTGTGATCTGGACTCCTTAAGTCATGATGAGTGATCTCATCATGAAATCTCATTGGGCTTTTATATCTATTTATACACACAAACACACATCTATGCATATATCTGTGTGTGTTTATGCAAACATGTATGAAGTATTTATATAGATTTGACCAAATTATCACCAAGCTTGACAATATTGCTGTTATAATGCAGCAGTTAGGCTGCACAGGGCACAAGACTGGTAGGGCCCCACCTAACACCTATGGTATTGGTTAGTCTCCCGCTCATCTTGAATCACAACACTACCAGGGCTGTAATAGCAGTATATGGCCTATCACGACACGCAGGTGCCCTTTGGCATCTGCTGCGCTGCTCTCTGTTTCTCTCTGGTTTAGTTTGCATCATCTGGATATTACTGTGGTTTTCATGGTGCTGTGGGCACCAGAGAACATGAAACAGAGAGAGGTACATTCCCACTTTTCATGGAAATCATCAGTCTCAAGAATCAGAGCACAACCTGGCTCCCCAGCCACACAGCTTTTGGTGGAGGATCCCTACATTTATTTAAGAGCAATGGACAGTAGCATTTCAGATTTGAACTCAAACTTCTGCCCAGGGCAGGGGGGGAGTCCCCATCCCTGGAGGGGTTGAAGAGTCGGGTTGACCCAGCGCTGAGGGATCTGGTGGAGTTGGGAACGGTCAGTGTGAGGTTCATGGTTGCACTGGAGGAGCTTCAGGGGCTTTTCCAACCTGGATGATTCTGTGATTCAAATGACTGCAAATGAGCTGGGAGTCAGAAAAATCAGGTAAATTATTATTAATTCCTTCACTTAGGCAGCCTCCGGGTTTCACAGCAGCTGTGGACCTTTGTGTGTAACCTCAAGTTTGAGGTTCTTCTGGTTCCCTCTTGAGCTTGGCAGCCGTTGATGGGAGATACCCAATTTCTGCTCCCTCCTTCGACTCGGACTGCTCCCAGATGAGGGAGGCAGCCCAGTTAAGGCCATTTATTGGCACAAATATTTAAAGCAAAGGAATGATGAATTTTTAATCTTGTGTCAGATACTAGGTTAAGTTAATATGACAGAACAATTATTATCCCTTGCCTATAACCCTTTCCAACTCTTAATAGAAATTATATGCTCAGTAAATAAAAAATTGCCTGGTATTTAACTTCTTCCAGTGTGTTTGTGCATAGGACTAATTATCCAGGATTGCCGAGAGCCTGACTCCCCTTGTGTGTGCTGCTCTGCTGGGCTGCAACCCGGAGAGCCGAGCAAGCGTGAGCACCCTGCACCTTCCACAGTTATTTTGGCACTTGCTTGCCCTGGATTTTTTCCCAAACTCAGAGCAGTATTTTTCAGAGCTGAGCTCATGCAGTGGTTGTTTACCTGTTGTTAAGGACAGCGAGGCAGGCTTTCCAGCCTCTCCTTGCAAGCCAAGGGCTGGAAACTTCCTTTATCCAGAGATAAGAGCGGAAATTCTCATCTAATCCCAGGGCTCCAGAGGCTGAGTCTCTGAGAAAATGCTCTGCCTTGCAAAGACCTGGGAGAAAACTCAAGGAACCAGGCGATGCTGCCCTTGCTGCAGAGGAGAGAGGCACCGCAGTGTCCCTGCACGCCAGCCTGGAAAGGTGAAGCGAGAGAGGAATGGGCAGCAAAGCCCAGCCAGGCTGGGCAGGGGAGGGGAAAACCTCTCTCCTGAGAGAAAACTAGGTGAGGGAGTATGCCTGTAAATGTGTCAGGGGGAAATGTTGTGGAAGGAAAGGTATGGTTAAATGAAAAGAAAATATTGGCACAACAATAAATGACTCTGAATAAACTTAGCCTGAAAACTAGAAGAAATTTCCGAACCGTTACACCAGTTGGGTCTTTGCAAAAGCCTTTTGAAAGCAGCAACAGGGAAAAAAGTCTATCGACTTGAAGATGGCTCTTGACAAGCATTATGATGGGACATATGTTGATATAATTACTGGGGCCAGGACTTAATGGCTCTGGGAGCATCTTCCAGGTTTCATTCATCTCATTTCTCAAAAATTGTTGCAGCATTTTCAGCTCCCAGTTCACCAGACAGAGGTGATAGCCACTAGGAATATTTATCTATGCCTCATTCTTATTGGCAAAAACCAGGAATAAGGTCATGGAGTTTTTTCTCCCAAGACATGTTCCTCTTTTCTGCATTCTCAGCAGAACAGGAGGACACTTGTCCTCCATCAGCTCTGAGGAGGTGACAAACCTCTGGAGAACCTGTTCCACAGTGCCCACGCTGCGCAGGTCCCGTCTCCGGGGCACACACAGCGGGTCCGGCCAGCGACGGGGCCACAGTGTGGCCTCACCCCAGGCTCAGCCCGGCCAACGGTCCCTTCAAAGCCACCCGCAGCCCCACGAGATGGCCATGACCTTCCCAGCACCACTGGCCACCTCTGGCCATCACTGACGTTTTGTGCCCTTCAGCCCGCATGATGCAGCAGATAACTTGGATAACAGCGGATAACTGGGGTTTCAGCGACGGCGGTCGGTTACGGCTGTTAACCCCTGGGTCTGCTTGCAAAGCCCCAGAGAAAATCCCAACATACAAATCCAACTGCAAATCCGCGTGATTCACTGGCTACTGGTGCCAAATGATTTTGTTTTACCATTTCTGCACAAAGCATCAGTGTATCAGGCACCAGCGATGTTTATCATCTCATATTGTACAAACAATATTTGGCAGCTGTTTGCCCCAAGAAACGCACTAATCAAAGCCACAGCTCGGCACAGCACTTAGGCGTGTGCTGGACTCCAAGCCTGCACCCAATTCCCTTCCTTGCCAGAGAGGGGAGCGGCAGACGTGAGTCTGACTGTGCTTCACGTGGGTTTTTGCTGAAAAATCGCTCCTGTTGGGTCAAGGTTGGCGGCAGCGACAGTGTTAGCTAATCAAGTGAAAGCTGGAGCAGCAGACCTGGGGTGGTTTTGTTGGAGGTCACTCCCCTCCAAGATGCCCTCCCTCCTCAGGGACCTTTATTTCAGCTGCAAAGGCCAAGGGGGAGAGATATAGTCCTTCCCTGGCTCACCCCTGTCCCTGACATGCCCCTGCGCTTCCTCCCCACCCGTGCTTGCTTCTTGCCACGTTTACCACATATATATCTTAGTACATACAGGTTTACAAACGCACTGAATCTGTGCAGATACCTATACCCATACACACACACACACACACTACACATCTGTTTATATAAAAGACTTGTTTCTACCCAGGCCAGCTGCTTCCGTGCTCGCTACGAGCATTTGGGTGACAACATTTTTCCCCGTGGACCGGAGCCCTGCGAGGTGCTGGAAGCAGTTAGGCAGTGTCGCTACGCAAAACTCCAAGGAGAGAAATTATTTTTAATCTGTTTTAATGACTGATCATTGAGTGATATGTCTCTGCCGTGAAGCTTCAGAATTTATAGTTATTCTAAAAGAAGTGATTGAGATATCTATTTTGCCTGTGGATTTGATGGTCCCTATAAATGGCTGTTACAGCACTGAGTCCATCACCCTTCACTGGGCACTGCCTGAGACAGCCTCTAGTGAGGCACCTTGTCAAAGCTTCAAAAGCTTCACTACTTTATATCCACAATCCCCTTCTCCCTTCTTATTGCTGTGTGCAAAAATTCAAAAAGATTCGGAGCAGTAAACCCTTGTAATAGTGGAATTCAGATTTAAAGGCAAAATCATTGCAAGGATGTTGATAACCATTTCCAGGCTGGGGGCTGGGGGTGACATCTCCCTGCAAAAGCCAACCCAGGCTGGCCGGGTATGGCGACGCGCAGGCAAGGCACTGCACAACCCAGATTTCTCTCTTTTGGCAACATTTCCCCCATGAGGAGGATCCTGGCTTTGACAGTGAGCCCGGCCGGGGTGTTGGGCCCGTGATTGTGCCGTGCTGTGCCGGCTGGGCACAGATGTCCCCAGGGTTGCAGACCCCGACTGCAGCCTGCTCCGCTGTGGTAAAACCACGGTGTAAAACACGGCTAAAGAAAGCGTTTGAAAAGTCTGGAAAGCAAAAAATGCTTTAAATTCTATTCTTGCCCCAGAGTGACAGCAAACACGGTTGATTTAGGCGGAGGAGACCTGAGGACCGCAGGCTGTGGCTGTGCAGCACAGTCCGGGGATGATGGGAGGGTGCTGCTGGTGGGGTGCAGGCAGCACCCATGGGTGCAGACGCGTGTGTGGAGGTTTGAGGGGCCAGCTTGGGGCTGGGGGTGCATCCACGGGACCCCATCTTCGTGCTGCCCGCCCTGCCCCTGGCCAGGCTGCTCCAGGCGGGCACGTCCTCATCCCTGCGGACGCCGAGATGCCGAGCGCTCCACGGGCTTCCCAGGCGCCTTTGCGGTTTATCAATTCCCATTCCCACTCTCTCCTCTCTTCGGTTTGCCTGTTTATCTACAATCTGTCTATTTAAATTCCTTCTAAACAAGATGGGAATATCTTTATGCCTGTTTGTAAGAATATTCTGCATCCATCTGTTATTTACATCATTCATTTTCCTGAGGTGTCTCCAACAAATCCTGGCTGGATGCTCTGTATGTGTTATTAATAAAACAGCTGTAAAAATATTAACTGCACGGCCTAATTGTCAGCCCTGATTAGGAGCCAAATTTATCCCCGAACGGATGCTGAGACACAGAATGTGGCTGTTATCCAGATCTGACCCTTGCAGCTCGCTCTTCGCTTTGCTCTTTGAACACTTCAATTGCAGAGCTGCAGAGAAAGCCCTCGCCCTCACCCTGTTGCATTCCTCTTTGTTTCTGGGTGCGGAGTCACCAGTGCTCATTTTATTCTTTTAATTTGCCACTTCCACCTTGCTGTAGTACAGTACGACTAGCGACGTTTAACCTCCACATCATTTCATCTGGGCTGAAATAGCAGCTCTCCAGCAGCGTGTTACTTTAAAAATTAGCCCGTGTAAACTGGGAGCACCGTGTGTTTTCTCCCTGTGTGGAGGAACAGAAACGCATTTTCATAGCCTGGCTCTGAAAGTTCAAATCCCTATTGAAGGGCCTCAGCTTCTCCGCAGGGAAAACTGGGGGGTGCTGCATGAAAAGTCAGTTTTGCTGATCTTTTTGGGGAGCTTCACCTTTGGGGAGCACCCGAGTGCTCCTGGGACATGGGGAGCAAAACCTTGGACTTTTCTAACATTTTTTCAGTGTAAAAGGATGCTTCTCCCTGCCCTCCCCTGCCTCTGTGCTGGCTGAATCTGTCACAGTTTGCTGGAAAAACCTAAAAATACACCCTGTTGTCAGAAATACCAGGGTTTTATCCTTAAAGGGCTGTGCCATGCACCTGGGAGACAAACCAGAGCTTGGCAAACACAGCTCTGGAGAGGTTTGCGCAGAGCGAGGGAGCCCCGAAGGGTGTCGTTAACCTGGCCCTGGGTTCAGCCCCTCACTTCGGGGTCGCTCGCTCCAGGATTTCCCACATCGCCCCCAAAAGCAACTGCCAGGCTGGCTCTCAGCTCTGGGAAATGCAGGCTGACATAAGAATCTGCAGAATCTCAGTTAAAAGTGCCTGGTGGAGTTTTAACTGCTCGGCTGCTTCAGAAATAGTCGTCCAGTGCGGGTTTAAAGGAGCACGAAGTTTGCTGAGCTCTGTTGAAATGAGTTTGCTCTTGCCAGCACCCAGTTTGGAGCCTCCCTCTTTGCAGAGCAGCACGTGAAAGCCACGGCAGGACGAGCAGAGATGTAAAACCATTGCTCCATCCGCTCAGGCTGATGGTATTTAGTTCACTGGGCAGTTCTCCTAAAGCAGGAACATTCTTTTTAGTGGAAAATACCAGGATTTAACCCATGATAACTCTTTTAATTAATTTTTAGCCTGAGTACTCTTTCAACAGGTGTCTTTTTATTTCATCCTGTGGTCAAAACTTTGTCCCTGTTTTAGCTGGTTCCTCCACCTTTTGAAGGGCGACCTTTGGTAAGAGTTGAACCGCTCCAGTATCTTCTCATTTTGCAGAGACATGAGGAGATTGAGGAAAAATGTGAGTGCAGTGCCAACACGAGTGCAATACCTTGTGCTGATGTTTGCTGGGCTCTTTCACAACAGCGGGGTTGTGCAAACCTCGTGGAGTGTCCCCCCGGGTGCCAGAGGACCTGAGGACAACACGGGTCCCTCACCAGGAAAAGCAGCATCCCCTTTGCAAAGCTGGTTTCAAATCTGAAACACTTTTGAAAGCAATGTGCTCACCAGGATTTTGTAAGAAAAGAGTCTTTTTTTTTTAGTCCAAGATCTGCGGAGATTCAAGATATTCTGCTTTATTTGGGAGCGTTAACTTTTCCTGAGTGGAATTTGAAAGACCACTGAAATTTTGCTAAATTTGGGGCTGCTGAGATGAAGAGCCATTCCCTGCGTTTTAGTCTGAGTTGTGCTCTCCCAGGAGCTGTAGTCTGAAGATGAGTGTTTGTGGCATTTTTTATGTTACCATGGGGATTGCTATAGTAACAATTCTCCTAACCCTTCATTTATTAATTTACTTTGTTATAAAAGTAAAGGTAAACCAAATATCCAAAGAAACAATAGCTTTAAAGAGATTTCGCCGCTCCCGCGATCCATGTTTAATGTTCCAGCGAAAGGGCCTTGAGTTTGTGTTTAAAGGACAACATTTGCAGATAATTTAATACAGTCAAAGGAATGAGATTCCACAAGGTTTCCTTTGAGACTGGAAAACAACAGCTGATCTATGTCATAACACATTACAGCGCGCGGCAGTTTAGCATCCCTCGGCAGAAGGGAGCTCCAGCCTTCCCCTGCCCGCTGCGGAGGGAGCCAGGGGATGGAAATCTCCAAATCCTCCTTTCTGCCGGGGGATGCCGGCGAGGGGGTAGCACCTCCGAGCAGCAGCCGGGTTTCCACGCGGCACAGCCGGCAGCGGGGTGGGATGGCAGCCTCTCCCCCCCCCATCGCTCTGCCTCGCCCCAGTCCCGGGGGTGTGGGGGAAAGGAAACCTGCCCATTGTAGGGGAAAACGCAGGCAGAGACACAAAGGAAAGCCAGAAAGTATTAAATATGTTTAAATGCTTGTTTTATTTTACAAGGTGCAAATATTACACTTTGCAGTTACGTAGTAAATACCAGATTACTAGGTAATTATGCTTAAACATTACCAAGTACTGTACCTGCAAAAATAATTGCTATATTAAGGGCAGTTATTCAGTCCCTTGATAACCCTATAGTTTAACGGTTAGAAACAAGTATATCATTTATTCTCCTCACATAAAAGCTACCGACCATTCAGGTATTGCATATGATCAATAGAGGGTTTTAATGGAAGTGCTGCTGATCTAACCTAATAACCAGAGTATCATAAAAGGCAATAAGCAGCTTAAACCAACATGTGAAGCACAGTCTATATAGCAAGAGCGGGAGCTGTTCCAGGGCCCCAAAGGGTCTTCAAATCACTTTATTTTTATGGGGTAAACGTAACCACGTCAAAAACCAAACTTGACATTTTAAAGTGGTTTAGAACTCACTGTAAAACCCTACTCCGGGCACAAGCTTTCTTTACAAGGTCTCAGCCCTGCAGCTATTGTTGTGTCTCTGTAGTTCAGCTTTCCTGGGTTTATTTTCCTTGAGTGGGTTGTTGTGTTCTTATTTTTTTTAAAGTAAAAATTTTATTGATGTGACTTTTTTTTAAAGAAAAAAACATTTTCCTCTTTTTTTTTTTTTTGCTTTTTTAAGTAAAAATTTTATTGATGTGCCTTTTGTTAAAGAAAAAAACATTTTCCTCTTTTTGATTCCATGTTGTGTACTGGGTCTCTTTGAAAGACAGCTCGGCCGTGCCGTGGCAGCCGCCTCCTTAACACACAGAGCTGCATTTTCATCCCAACAGGCCAAATTAAAGGCTGAAGCTGTGAATATAAAACCTGGGATTTCTAAAGCAGGTCAGGCAGTTTGGTAGCCAACTGCCATTGCCTTTCGGCCACTTCTCCACCCCGTAGGTCCCTCTGCAAACCTCCGGGAGAGGCTCTGCCGGCCGCGGATGGGTGAGGGTGGTGGGTCCAGGTGCACGGAGGGGTGACCCTGCAGCGGGACCCTCCCTTGACCTGCCCTTCCCTTCCCTGCACGTGCGTGGTGTCACTAAGCGCACGGTGCTGCGCCCAAAAGAGGTCTAAAAAAAGAAAGAAAAAAAAAAAAGAAAGGAGCCAGTCTACTAAAAGGTGAACTTTGCATTTCTGCCAGCACAGCAAAGGAGGCTTTCCAGCTTGATTTGTGTAATAAAGCTTTTTCTGCAGCTCTGGTGAAAGCACAGTGCGTCCGTCCGTGCTCTAAAACATGTGTCTGTGCCAGCAAGGGGAAGCCCCAAATAAATTTGATTCCCTGTAGGATAAAACCGGGGTGCTTAAATAAATCTGGGATGAAAACTGAGCAAGGATAGAACTCTCAGCAGAGTACTGATAACCCACGTGGATTTTAATTATGCAAATCAACCTGACCAGTTTCTGTAATCAGAAGTGGGAAGGAAATGGAAGTGACATCACGGTTCCACGTGCCGCCTGCGAAGCAGCCAGCGAGGCTGTGCCTATGGACTTATCAACACATTATAAGCACTATATAAATACAGCGTGGAAAGCAGACAACCCTTCCCAGATGCCAAGGCACCTTCCTCCGTGTGCTGGTGAGGCATTTCCTTTGCCCTTCCAGCCCTTGGTGAGGAGCTGCTCTCTAGTCTCTCGGATGTGGCAGCTTCTCCTCCTCCTCCTGGCATCATGGATGAACCCCAACTCTTGACTGGGGAAGCACTGAGCCCTTACCAGATTTAGGAACTTTTTTTTTGAAAAAATCCTTACCAAACTGGGCGTGAAGTTCCCCTCACATGTGCTTGGTGATGCGAGACTTCACCTTCAGCCCGGAGGCCAGAGGTGCCTTTGCTTGGGCGCACCGGGGCAGGGCCATGCTGGTCAGTCACAGAATCCCAGAATCATCTCAGTTGGAAAAGCCCTTGAAGCTCCTCCAGTCCAACCATGAACCTCACCCTGACCATTCCCAACTCCACCAGATCCCTCAGCGCTGGGTCAACCCGACTCTTCAACCCCTCCAGGGATGGGGACTCCCCCCCTGCCCTGGGCAGCCCATTCCAACGCCCAACAACCCCTTCTGCAAAGAAATCCTTCCTAAGAGCCAGTCTGACCCTGCCCTGGCGCAGCTTGAGGCCATTCCCTCTTGGCCTGGCGCTGGTTCCTTGGCTCAAGAGACTCATCCCCCCTCTCTGCAACCTCCTCCAATCATCCAGTTTAACTATCTGCGACCTTATTTTCAAGTCCCTCGTTCTCGCCTTGCCCAGGGGTGAGGAGCCCATGGGTGGGTCCCGTGGGGGAAGCCCAGTACGTTGGATCCGCGAACACCGCTGGGATGATACTCGCAGCCCAGACGCAGCTTTAGGGCTCTGTGGGAGGACCTGAAGTATGTCCACGTGCTGCTGGGTCCACACCAGTGTCCTCCCGTGGGAAGACCACCTCAGGGGGTGGGGAATCCAGGCGGGTGACAGCACCCTTCTTGGCTGCGCCGAACCAGCCCCGCCGCTCGGTGCGAGTGACGCGATGTAGATAGAGTTATGCATAAAGCGAGCGCAAGGAAATCTGTCTCTTTGTGAGGGAGAAAATGTCATTCTCTACTTAGTGCTGCTTTGCATATTCTTTTGTAAACATGAAACTGTTGTTGGCAGCAAAAATTGCTTTTCTGTGAAAGTTACAGGGTCACAGCGCAGGTGGAACAGCACAGAGGGGACAAGCAAGGTTAGCTGGGCTCATCTGCAGCGTCAGGCTGGGTGCTGCTCGGTCCTTGCATCACCCGGGTGTCAAACACGGAGCTGAGCCCTCCAGCCATCGGGGCTGGATCAGAGCCGGGTGCTTGGCGTGGGCGCAGCCCCTGCGTCTCCAAATGTTGGAGGGTTGCGTTCCTCCGAGGGGATGCCAAAGGGTGCCCTGGGGAGGTGGAGGCGCGGCGGGCTCGGACCTTCTCTCAGCTCTGCTCCTCTCCCATGGCACACGCTCTGCCCCCTGTGCTGCTGCTCCGCACCCCCGGCACCCCTCCATCAGCGAGACCACAGCCCGCCCTTCACTGAGCACCTCTGGGGCGAGCACCCTCAGCACCAACAGTGTCCAAAAAGGTGGCCGGTGCTGTGCCAAAGCACAAGATAATGACAAAAATTGATAAAGACCCACAGTGGGGTGGCCGCAGGAGGTGACCAAGGAGCTGGCTCCAGGGGGGCTGCTGCCCGTCCACCGCCTCCCGCCCCACTGAAAGGCTGCTTCGCCGAGCAGAAGTGGCTAACAAATCTCCATATGGCAGCCGGCTTGTGTTGGCGGCCCCAAATCGAGTTAGGATGAGTAAGTGGAATTATATTTCATTGTTATTTTTAATATTTGAAATTTAGCCTATATTGGAGGCACAGTATTGCTCGGTTTGTGAAGTATACATAAAATAGCAGCTAGTGACATGATCTCCATTTCAGAGGAGTCCAGATAAACGTCACAAGGAGAAACATGTTCCAGAAAGGATTTTTTTTTGAGTTTTCAGTGTCTTTAATACAGATTGAAATGTTGTAAATCCAAGGTAGCAAATTCTATTAGTATCTCATTTGCAAGAGTCTTAACTGTGAAGAATGAATGGGATTATTTTGAAGGGAAGTGAAAGGTTTATGTGCTGTAGCGCCAAACTGGAGGGAAATCCAAGCATCCTGATGGATGCAGCCCACCACAGTCCCCCCACTGAGCACCTCATTCCGCAGTGAGAAGGATTTATCATAGAATCACAGACTGGTTTGTGTTGGGAGGGACCTTTAAAGGCCATCTAGTCCAACCCCCTGCCACGGGCAGGGACACCTTCCACTGGATCAGGTTGCTCAGAGCCCCGTCCAACCTGGCCTTGAACCCTTCCAGGGAGGGGGCATCTACCACCTCTCTGGGCAACCCTCATTGTAAAAAATTTCTTCCTCATAGCTAGTCTGAATCACCCTTCTTTTAGTTTAAAATCATCACCTCTTGTCCTGTCAAGGACTAAAAAGTCTGTCCCTGTCTTGCTTATAAGCTCCCTTTAAGTATTGAAAGGAGATTTAGGGGCTTCATCACCTTTGGACTGATCTCTGCTGGCAGACCTGCTCCCAGACCAAATGTCCCTGATGGTTGCAGGGTGGTTTGGGTGCCCCATGCCCAGGGTTTCTCCGTGGGAGCCGTGGCCGGTGCCAGAGCAGAGCCCTGTCAGTGGTGAGCGTGGACAAGCTGGGAGCCAAGCCACAGCCTCGATTAAAGAGGACTGAGGAATAGGAATCACATGGTGCCTTTGGAAACTTTGCTCCTTGTCTACAGAAATGGTTTACAGCTCTTTCAGGTTATAAGACATTTTCTGTCCTACTTAGAATTGGGGCAGATTTCCAAAAATGTTTGGGTATTAAAAGACGCGGTGAAGCTCTCACCCGGTCCTTCAGGAACAGCTAAACATTGACACCTGTGACAGTGAGCAGCCTAGTTTCCAACCATGTATCAGGTGCCTGACAAGAAGATTTACTTTTAAAGGAGTCGTCCCCACGTGTCGCGGTGCCGAGCAGATCAGCCCCCAAGCCCCAGATCACAGAATCACAGAATCATCCAGGTTGGAAAAGCCCTTGAAGCTCCTCCAGTCCAACCATGAACCTCACACTGACCGTTCTCAACTCCACCAGATCCCTCAGTGCTGGGTCAACCCGACTCTTCAACCCCTCCAGGGATGGGGACTCCCCCCCTGCCCTGGGCAGCCCATTCCAACGCCCAACAACCCCTTCTGCAAAGAAATCCTTCCTAAGAGCCAGTCTGACCCTGCCCTGGCGCAGCTTGAGGACATTCCCTCTTGGCCTGGCGCTGGTTCCTTGGCTCAAGAGACTCATCCCCCCTCTCTGCACCCTCCTTTCAGGGAGTTGGAGAGGGCCATGAGGTCTCCCCTCAGCCTCCTCTTCTCCACACTAAACCCCCCCAGTTCCCTCAGATCCTCAGGAGGTATTTTGGCACCTCCAAAGCCAATGGCTTTGGCCATGAGTGTTTGTGCAGCCCGAACGTGCGTGTCCAGTGTCAGTGGAGGGGAGGAAGGCTCGGAGCAGCCACGCTGTGTGGTGGCTCAGCGCTGTGCTCGGTTGCTCTGCTGGGCTTGCAGGCGCTGTCCCACCGATGCTGCCGAGCCTCGCGGGGAGGACTTTGCAGAAATCTTCCTGAAAGTCGCCCCTCCCTTGGGGAGACGCTGGCCAACCTTTCACAGGGGAGCGGCTGGGGATCTTGCGCCTTGCCCTTGGGAGGTCAGTGAAGGTGCAACGCACAGCAAAGCTCCCCTTGTCCCCTGGGATAAGGCTGAGCACATTTAAGCCACAGTGGCTTAGTCCACGCGAACAGGAGCGAGGGAAAAAAGAGCGTGCGACCAGGTTTTGTAAGGGTACCGGCGCCACGTGGTCAGGGAAAGGGAACAAAATGGGAAAGGAAAAAACACACCCCAAGGTGGTCGGGGCCGAGGTGTCCTCAGCCACCCCCTTGCAAAATGTTTTCTCAGAACTTCTGAAAAAACTCCATTAGCTCTCTCTGCTTGAAGGTGACATTTATTTTCAATTCTCCCCACAATATGATGATGAAATTACATGAACTTTAAATCAAACTTTAGTGCGACAGGATAAATAAGCCTCACAGCTGACTGCACCGAACTGGCGTCAGAACAATCGCGCTGGCGCCGCAATTTTATCATCTTAACAAATGTTTGTTTTCCATTTGCATTTGACAATGGAATTAATAAACTATTTCACCAATTTAAGTTGTATGAAAAGTGTATCCCACGGCTCGGCTCCTGACTCCACTTATCTCATTTATAGAATTTGTAGGCTTTACAGAATGGTGAAATGAGGGACTTTCATTGCATCGTTTCAAACACCTCCGCCTCCAATTTTTGTGGTAATAGTAAGGGCGCTTAACAACAATGGGCCATTGATCTGGTTTGTCTCTTACCTGCCCTGCAGCCACCAGGCAATTGTTAAATGCAAAAGCCACAAAAGCAGATAACAAAATAGACCATTAGTGTATAGGCTTTGGCCACAATGGTTTCAATAATAATTAATATGCAGGATAGCTAGTCGTGTCACACACCATTTCAGACTTGAATTGCATCTGTCAGTCCAAATTCTGACTACACGCGAGGCATCCAGCACCGAATCTAGTTAGACAGCTAACTGAATTAAAACAAAAATCTACAGATGCATGATAAATGCACAGGATGCTATGTCACACATGAATGACTTCTGTGCAGGCCAAATGACAGATGTATTTCCTCGACTCCAGGCCAGACTCCAGCACAAACCACTCTTCATTTATCAATAATTGGGCCTTAATTTCATTTGGCAGTGCTAGAGCAGCATGCTCAGCTTCCTCTCCAATAGACTAACACTAATTAGACTTTTTTTTGGGCATCAATCTTTTTATTTTATCCTCTAATAATCAACCATAAGCATAGCTATATCTTGCCTTTTTCGAGGGACATGGTAGGCTTTACCCATAACTCATTATTAGCAATAATGGAATGGGAATGGGAACCGTTCTATTATTTATGTCTGAGCGAGAGAGCGGCACCGAGGCAGGAGCAGGGGATCATATTCTGCCTATTCACATTGAATCAATGTCTTGATTCGTTTGCCACCTCTTTTGAATAATAAATGTCATGTTCTATTAGTCCTTCTATACCAAAAAGGGGATTTTAGTTAAATAGAGTCTATTTATCAGGGAGATTTTGGGATAGAGTTAAATACAGGCACAGCAATTCGGATGTAAATGTGGCACGCAGCATCCAGGCACTGGGACCATTACGGTTCAATCCTGGAGGCTGCTGAGTGCTTCGGGGTGGTGCTGGGCATCCCAACGCCGCTTGGAAAAAAATCTTCTCCACGGGTAGCAGGCAAGATGGGGTTTCTTACCTTCCCGGGTTGGTGATGGCAAACTGTAAGGTCCGAAAGAAACGGGGCTTCTGTACAATTTTTCCCTGGATCCCACCACGTACATGTACATGTATGTGGGTATATCTATATGCACACACACATATTTATAGGGAAATGAGAGAATGCACACGAGAGCATGCATATGCATAGCGGCGGGGATGGGATAATCGTACAGCTTATTTACCCCGCACGTTATGCCATCAAAGGCTTTATCCCTGCAGAGCTGAGCTTTGCAGCTCAATTCCCTGCAGTTTCAGGCGCAGCGATTGAACTGACCTTGGTTTACATAAGTTTTGATCTTATCACCCGTCTTCCCTCTAAGCTCAGAGACGAGCATGATCTTCCCAAAGCCTTTTTCTGCCTTCAAGTGACAGACTGAAAAGACTGTTCCCATTTGCAGAGGAGACCTGGGCTTTAGGTAAGTGCTAAGCCCTATTGATTTGCTCCAGGGACCGGTGCTGGTCGGCGCCGCTCGCGCTCCCCTCCGTGTTTTCGCGCGGCGCGCTGTGTTTATTGGCACAGACTAAATCAGTGATGTGGTCCTCGGGGCTGATTGCTATGCCCAGATGATCTGTTGGAGTTTGCTGCATGATCCAATCTATGGCATAATTGAAGAGGATGAGGAACAAAATTCATCCTTGTTTCACCCCAGTAACTACGCCAAATTCAACAGAGAGCTCTCCATATGGTCCAACACAAGTTAGGTAATGTGTATATTATGCCATAATAAATGAAGTCTCCTAGGTCTTAGTGGCTAGTTATTATCAAAGATCCTTCCCAGCAATTCATTGTGATTGGAACAGAATGCAGCAACTGGAAAAATGATAAATAGTGCTGCCGTGCAGTTATGATAGCGATGGAAAAATCTGGGCTTGCAGTCTTTTGCTAAATAACAATGTGCCCATATGTGTTCGCTCTCCACTTTTGGAAAAGTCTAACCATTCCGAATTCAAATTCATTTCTTTCCAGGATGAATGCAGATGTATTTCAAGGGCCTCTTCCCAGATAAGCTGTGTAAGTCCTGGGAGGCATCTTATCCCAGAGGGTAAGGAATCTGGGAGCGCCCATTAGCTCTAGTGTAGTTCCAGCAAGGGAGCAAAGGCAGAGCGTGCCTGGGAGTCCTTTTGTGCCGCGTCACCCAAATAAATGCAGTATTTAGACACTTCTTGAAGGTTTCAAGCAGTTCCTAAAACTTTTTTCCAGTCAGGAATTCACTCAGATTCACATCCTCCTTCTCCTTCTTTGTTGCTGCTATTTTCTCGTTATTACTATAATTAAACTTTTGACGTAATAATTAAATTTGCTTTAAAAAAAGGTCAGATAATGGGGCAATATTCCACGGGGGTAGCACAAGTGCCATCAAGGATGTATTTAACTCCATGACTGGACAAAATACCTGTAAAAAGTTGGTTTTCTCTCCAGCTCCATTTCAATGACCCTTTAGTGCATGAAGTAGCCATATATCATATTGCAGTTCTGATAAATTATGGAATTCCTTGTCACTGCTACCCTCTGCAGCAAAGACTTTATTGTCAGTGCGATACCTGCCTTGCTTATTTATTTATTTCGCCTGATGAGAACAATAAGGAGGCTCTTTCCTCCTGGCCCAGGCGCTCCTGGCTGTGACACACGTCTCTGCCAGCGGAGCGGACTTGCATCAGGCAGATACGCAGCTTGAATACCTCATGGAACCACCTCACTGGAGTCTCTTACCCCAAAAGCACCTTCTTCCCTTTCTTTTTTTACAGGTCGTTTTCAAAATAAGGGTATTTTGAACCGTACCTTTGCTGTCTAAAGTAACCCCAGAGAACAAAACACTATTATATTTTAGCCATAAAAGAAAGACCAAGTCTTCACAGAAGTCTACCCCAGCTCAACAGACTGATTACCCAACTCAGTTCCTGATTACCTGAAGATGTGCAGCTCCTCCTTCTGTCCATTTACTCAAGCCTGCCACTTAAAAAAGATTTATTAATAGGGTTTCAGTGCCACTGGGCCCTTAACATTTCTTTTTGCCTATAAACTAATTTTATTGTTTTACTATAGTGAGGAAAATTGCTGCATTCGCCTTGGAATGAAAAGTATGACCCTATTAAAGACAAATAGCTGATTAACAAAATAAGGTTTTAAAAAAATACTCTTTTTGGAGTAAATAAGTTGCTAAGCTTAGTATTATGGAGCTTTTTACTCTCCTTCTTGCATCTTCACGTCCAACTTCTTGCCCTAAAACTCTGGGAAACAGCTCAGGCGGGGAGATGTTCACTCTCCACGCCATCCCCAGGTGGGAAGATGTGCCAGAGAGCTCAAGTCCTGCTCAGACCTGGAAAACGGAGCCCGGTAGCTCGTGGCAAAGGACCCTGCTGCAAAAATGCAATTTTCCCATGGGTGGTCAAAGAGCAGAAGACACCCAACACGCTCTGCAGGCTGAACCCCCAGGGACGTCATACCCACGTGCTTAGCCCAAGGATGCTGGGATCAAGGGTGTCTCTGCGGAGAGCGGGGCCAGGCGAGCAGGTTGGGTGGCACGCAGGGGGCAGAGCCCGTGGCCCCGGCACCCAGCAAGGAGGGACTTGCCCCGTGGGAGCATCCCCCAGAGCACCCACCGCACCTTCCCCATCGCTGCCCCCACTTATCGATCCCTTCCTCGTTCCCAGACTTTTCTGGTCTGTTACCATGGCAATCCCTTGCCTCAATAGGGTCCTTGTGAACTTGTTTACCATCCCAATTATAACATTTTCAAATCCAGGCTGATTATGACAGCTCTGTGTCGCCCATCTGTGCCTGATCCGATCAGCACTTCCACAACAATGCATTGGCAGGTCACCACCGCCCTGCAGCACGCGCTCCCCACGCTCGCCGAGCGCTTCTCCGCAGCCGGAAAGCAGCAAATTTAGATGCTTGAGGGGAAAGTGGAGGTTTCTCTGCTCGACGCCCGGCCTGCGAAGCAGACCGAGAGGGCAGAGGCACGTCGAGAGGGAATTCGCCACGTTGGTACCTCCCAAATTTCCTTTAAAGAAAGTAAAATGTAAAAAGGAACTTTTCTGTGGAGTTTGGGATGGCGTCCTTGCTGGTGTCCTCATGGAGGGGAGCTGCCAGCCCCCACCAACGATGCCTGGAGATGAGGGGCGGGGGGTGCCCCAGCCCCGGAGCCGGGGAGCAGGGGGGTGCAGGACCCCTGGGGCACCCAGTGCCTGTGGGTGCTTTGGGTAAAGCCTTTTTTCCTCCTGTCTGGTCCAGATGGACACATCTGTGGTTGGGGGGGGAGCAAGGGCAGGATTTAATTCTTCTGAGACCAGACCCGAGGGCGCGGGTGGTGAGGGGACACCTGGGGACACAGCTTGTGCTGCCAGGTAAAGGAATTCTGACCCCCTGAAAATGGTCAAACAGTGAAGGTGCTGCTATAATCTCAGTAAGTCCTGCAGGTGCAATCAAACTCCCTCTATAATAATTACAGTGCACCTACTCCTTTTCTCCATGTAGAGCTCATACGAGGCAGCCTGATATTAGCAGATAGTAATTGTTGACAGTGTTCAGGTGGGTACAAGAAAATTGATTTTTTACAGAGCTTGGGTTTCAGTAATAGAAGTATTCCCAGGCTCTGCTTGGGAAATCCTGGACCTCCTCGGCCACGGCGTCGGCACGAGGGGACTGTGTCTGTCACGGAGAAGGTGGGTCTGATCCTGTGCTGCCCTGCGGAGGGCAAGATGTTGGTGCACTTATCCCAAGGGTCTATTTGGCCACAGGGCTGAATATTAAAAAAGAATAAGATACAGACATGGAGAAAAAAAGCAAAACTGTATTCCTTTTTCTTTGCTTCTTTTTATGACTAGTGCTCAAAAACTGGTGTGGTTTCACATCCTTTGGAAAGAAACCATTTTTTCT
The DNA here is from genome assembly GCF_031877795.1 of Strix aluco. Lineage (NCBI taxonomy): Eukaryota > Metazoa > Chordata > Aves > Strigiformes > Strigidae > Strix > Strix aluco. The sequence goes on along the minus strand of NC_133971.1, from coordinate 95,980,948 downwards.
AGTAAAAATGCAATTTGACCAAGGCATTGGACATCACACAGCCAAGGAAAGGTTCAAGGGTTAGGTAGTGTCTTGTACAGTTGACAAAAACCAGACCAGCTTTGAGACACACAAGCCCTTCTGCAAACCCTGCATAGTCACAGCTAAATTTCATAAGGAAAATGTGTTAATTTAACGAAGAGGACAGGAAAAGGTATGAGAAAGCAGAGGCTTTAACATATCTGCCAAAGAATAGATTGCAATGGATCTCTCAGTCCTGCAGGCAGGAAGGTAGCATGTGGTGCTTCCACGGTAGAAGCTGCAGCCAAATAATTTCAGGCTAGAGATAAGCAGGTTTTGGTACAAATTTTCAACAGGGATGAAAATTTGGCCATTGGAAGCATCTCGCAAGAACTATAATAGAAAGCCTGTCCCTTCAAGTCTTAAAATCAAGACAGATATCCTTCTGAAAGAGCTCCTCTAGCTCAGCAGCAGGACTGTGCTGGATGCAGCTATTCTGGGGCTGAGATTAAATTAAAGGATGATAATGGTCCCTTGTCTCTGAATCTGTAAAAGAAAAGTACACTTAAAAAAAAAATATGTGCTGGTGTCACTTGTGCCAACTTGTGACTCAACTGCAACATGCGCATATTTCTCACAGTTCGGGATTTTTCCAAATAACTCCATGTTCTCAATGGGTTCATTATGAGGCTCTGAAAGAGCATTGTTAGCATCAGCCCAGGACGGAGCCTCCGCGCCCTCCGCTTCCGTCCCCTCCCCGAGCCCCGGCCGGCCCAGGGAACGCTGCTTCCACTGGGTTTTCCCGATGAAGATAAAGCAAATCTGTCTGTCAGCATGCGTCTGATTAAGTATTTTCTTACTGTGCTTAAAAAAATAAAAGGGCCTTTGGTGGATAACTGGAAAAGTACAATGGTGCAGATGTCCCGGAGAAGTTCCTGAGACACCATATAAAAACAATATTTCCCTGGAAAAGAACAAAACAAAACACAACAGGAATTCGTGGTCCCTCAATGAAAACATTATAATCTTCCACAAGTATCACATTAACTGTCTGAACACTTTCTTCACGTCTAGGGATGCTTCCCTCTAAAGGCATCACTTTCCCATGCACCGAGGAAGCGCTTCCCATCCCGCTGGATTTTCACATGGAAGAGCGTTATCCTCTGCCTTTTCACAAGCGTGCTTTGTGGAAAGAGCAGTGAAAACAGCCCCCGGTCGCTCGGGGAGCGGGCGGTGGAAGGGCAGAGCCCTGCTCCTTCGGCTCGGGCGGGCAGCCCGGCTCCGCGTCTCCTCGGTGGGCGCCTCAGCGCCGGGGGCTTGGCAATCGCCTGCCCTGAGCTGCAGAGAACGGCACAGTTTTCCAGTGATGCACAATATTGGTATAATTTTGATCAACCAAACGAACTTCGGTTTCAGAATGAATAATAAATCACAGGGGTTTTTGCTTTTATTGAAAGCTAATTCCCAGCATCTAAGCTGGCTTTCTGGGGAGGTATAAATGGGTTGTAGCTCTGCACCAAGCGTGTGCTGCTGGCCTGGGTTTTGCTCTCCGGGAAGGGAGGCTCCTGCTCCCACCCAGCAGGTACCCCCGGCTTTCCCAGGGGTCTCAGCTCCGTGTCCAGCCCTGCCCGGGCTGGGGGGGCACAGCCGAGAGCCTGGCACAGGGATGTTTCCCTCCCCACGCCTGGAACGGAGCATGAATTTATTCTCTCAGTACAAACATCACAGGAGATTATAGGCTTGAACAGGCTTCCAAAGCACCATTTCTCTCTCTTTTTTTTCTCATCTCATTTTCATCCCATTTCTGTTTCTCTGATTCCAATTTCAAATTCTGGAACAGCAATCGAGAGAGTTTTGCTTATGAGCAGCAGCAAAAGCTACCAGTAACTTAATGAGCGGACAGCACTGGCATGCAAACAGCCAAGTAGCAGCTTTTGAGCAGCATATCTCCAGCCTCCTCCTGCCCACGGTCAGGCCGCCTCTCCTCGCGTTGGAAGGGAGAGTTCCCAGCCTCGGCCGCATCTGCCCGCCCCGCATGGCTGCACTGCGCGCTACCATGTGGCCGTGGGGACCTGCTTCTCTTGCAATCCATTTGCAACACTAGAAAAATGATGGGTTTTGGGGTGGTTGGGTGGGGTTTTTTTCAGATCCATTTGCTGTTTTTGTTTGCCATTAAATCCTAACTTAATTTCAGATGTGCCTGTGGCAGACAATTTTAGTTAAACGCCGCCTTGACTGCCAGAATACTTCTACCGTACTTTGTTTTTTAATCCCACTAAGCTGAGAACATCTTTCACTTAGTTTGGAGAGACACAGCTGAAAAAAAAAAAAAGAGCACAGAAGGCCCGTTTTTAAAAATGGATGTGTCTGTGCAGCAGGGACAGGGCTCTGCCTCTTTTACTTGTGTCGGTAGCGCCCGACTGCTGCGAGCCCACGGCAGAGGAGGACACAGAGGAGACTTCCATCCTAACATCCCCTTCCCCTGGGGTGCTTTAGTGACCTTCATCCTGCCTAGACGTTACCTCTGCAGAAATCCTCATTGTATTCATGGTTCCCTGAACCGCAGGGAGGCTCCTGGGGGTCTTCCCCTGGCTCAGCCACGGCTCATCACAACCCTCACGTGCTGGGTTTTACACCCAGCAAAGCTTGGGCAAAGGAAGGGTCAAGCCCTAAGCCTGTGCCTCAGCCAGGGAGCTTGCCACCCTGAATTTCTGGCCAAGCCCTGCGTGTTTCTGCAGAGCTGGGTCCTCTCCAGTCACCCACGTGCCACCTGGCCAGCTGCTGCTGCGGTGCCTTCCAGGTGTGGCCACTGTTTTTTTTTTTAAAGCACAGTGTTCTTGATTAATTTTGTATTTTAATAAATATTTACGCCACTATTATTACATAGTGATCTGCTGTATTACGCTAATATTCGAAGTTCTTGGCAAAAAAAAATCTTTTAAATCCCTCCTGGTCCCAAGCTCAGAGAAACGGAAGAAGACCTGGGCTCAGTGTCCCTCCCGAGGGTTTCCTGCACCGCCGTCCAGCCCCACTAACATCTTGTTTCTGCCTCAGTGAGAACAGAAAAAACACCCAAAAGCACTCTTGGCCTGCAGCACGACCAGGGTTTGGGATGCCGGGGTGGGCTGCACGTGGCTGGAGGGCTGCGGTGAGCACGAGCCTCCAGCACGCATGCGGGTTAAAGCTTTATTTGTTGATCAGATGATTCATCTTCCTCGCTGGATCTTTGTTTTTAGATCCAATTTCCAGGGCATTTGAAAAACAAACCAGAATCAGTTTGGTTACCTAAGTTGATTACTGTGCTTGTTATTTAAAACAGAAAACTTCTATTAATACCCGACAGGACGAACGCCTCTATTCCTTCCAAGGGACGCAGCTGTGTCCTCGGGCTCAAACCAAGCCCTCGCTCCTGCTCTGGTTTGTTACTTTTCTGCTCTGCACACAGCAAGTCCTTCCAGCAGAGCAGCTCCCCCCAGCCCGCCACGTCACCCCCCTCTAACCCCACGGCTCCCTCTGACATCTGGCAAGGGCCGTAAATCCCTCCCGGCTCCGCTGGTGGAGGTGGACCCGTCGCTTCCTTAACCACAGCCCCTGCTCTTTGATTACCTTACGCCCGATGCAAATCTTGCCAACGCCGCTACCTTGCCGGTAATCTCTTAATTCTCTTGACTCTCTGGGAAGATGCTGCTGCTGGATTTCAGGCCCGTTCTTCAGCGCGGGGCTTTGCACGCAAGTGTCTTGCTGCACGTCTGGCTTTAGGCCCAGGGCTGGATTTAGTCATACAGTGTTAATTTTAAATTCTTAAAGAAAACTGAGGGTGAAGTGGGGATGGTGGCTGGAGATTTCTGCTTTATTAGTGTCAGGGAGACAGATTCAGCTTTGTGGCACAGCAGAGAAAAACTCAAAGAGAACTGGTTTCGGTGGAATTTCCTCTTCTTCTTGATGGGAAACGGGTCAGGAGCTGAGTTCACCCCATGCCCGCAGAGCGTCCCCGGGGCCACCTGCTCTGCCAGGCCTTCCTCAGCCGGAGCAGAAAGAGACTTTCTGGGTTTTTTTGTGGCAAAGCCTAGTTCTACAAAAATTTCTGCCAAATCCAGGGTTTCCAGAGAGACTGGGAAGTGCTGAGAAAGGGAACTCTGTGCGGTGGGGGGGGACTCAGGGCTGGGTCCGGACATCCCCGCAGCGGGGTAGCTGCCCTCGGAAATCAGTCCCCGGTTCTAGAAAATACTGGCAAGGTGAAACGCCCTCGATCTGTGAAGTTCTACCAATTGCATTTGGGCAGAGCCCTTGCAGCTGACAAGCGGGGGGTGCGAAGGGAAGGCCCCCGCCTCGCCGAGCCCCCCCGCAGCCCGGCCCACGGGCAGGGCAGAGAGCAAGTGTGCGAAGCAAGGACGCGGCTCCAAACCCGTGCTGAGCCGGAGGATTACATAAAGCACCCCATCAGGAAATAGAAACGCCACCATATGACTCATGCAGCCAGCATCTCGCTGGAACTGTGAATTTCTTCTTTTATGAAAGAGTTTCACGAGTTTTCTGGAAATTCATAGTTTCGAGTTTGTGCTCGGGAACGGTGTGCGCAAATATTCACGGACATTTTCCCTGACTGGCAGCTGAATGTTGCCAGGTTGTGTCAATAGAGACCACAGGACAGAACAGGAAAGCAGTGCTGTATTTAATCTGATTTTTTTTCCACGGAAGATGGCTCAGGCTGCTTGCTCTGAGCTGGCCCTGAGCTGCAGACCTGCCTCTGCCACCCCCTGTGCACAGGCAGAGCAGAAGGGCACTGCCCTCAGTTTTCTGCAGAAGCAGGGATTACGCTTTTGAAGGTGATTTTTATTCTGATAGAGAACCTGGGATCAATCACCCCTGCGGGGTGCTGGCGCCCGAAGCCACACCACGGCTGTAGCTACCGGCGGGTCGGCTCCAGCTCGTGGCCCTGGACCTGTGGGACTGGCCCCTGCCCTGCTGCTGGGCCCAGGCCAAGGGCCAAGCTCTTATTCTCCTGATCAATAATTAGCTCTTTAACGCAGAAACTTCCTGTCGCATGAGGAAACACTACTTTGCACAGGCAGAGCCTTTTTTTTTTTTAATCAGGGGATGACTGAAAGACAAATGATCAATAAGAGCAAGGACAGGCTCCCTATGAACCTTGAAATGATTTGTAATAAACCTCGGCTCCCTGGAAATACAGATCATGTGTTCACTGGAGATAACGTATGATTAAGATTGGTACTTTTTTTATACCTCATTTTCAAAGCGTACATACCAGAGTGAGCAATATTCAGGTCTTCATAAAACATGCTTCAGGAAAAAATATCACGGGTCACGTGTCAGCTTTGGTAAATTGATAGAAATGATATGATAGAAACTCCTCCCTGAGAGGCTCCGAAGCGTTTGAATTTGCCTGTTTATTTGTTTTTAACCCGTTAGTGTCTGTGGCAGGGCTGCGTGGGCAGGGGCAGTGCCTGCCTCTGGGCTGGGTCAGTGGGGGAACACACCTGGCCACAGGTCTTGCTCTTTCTCCCTCTGCTAGTTTTCAAATACTATACTTTTGCCTCCAAAATATCACTGCTTCCAGCTCCTAGATTTCTCGGGAGAGGGTGAATAAAGGTGATTTGTTAAAACAGGGACTTAATATTCAACTTTCTGTACCGTTCACCTATTTTTGATGGTTTATTATGATTGAAGGTACAACTCCATTGAGAGCTCAGTGCCTGCTGAAATTTTAAAAAGAATGGGGAAAATTGTATACGGTTATAGAATTTTTGATATGCATGTTAGTTTTAATCTCAGCAACATTATCATAATTTAACAGAGGAGATGTGAAACATTCAGATACAATAGCTGATGTAATTAAATGTAGAAGGGAGTTGCAGGGAAATGACAGGTTTCCATTTTCAGTACAAACACTCTTCCAAAAATTACGGGTGCTCAGCAACAAATATGACACCTATCTAAATTCAGGAAGTACAAAATGTTCATATTCATATTAAAAGAGAATGTGGAATCAGAAATCAGACTGAACTGTGGAAAGGATGTAGTGGTGGAGACCGCGTCAGAAGAGAGGGAGGCACGGCTGACCTTGCCGGCTCCGAGCGGCACCTCCTAGAAAGATTAGAAATATTAGAAATTTTAGAATATTAGTTTTGCTGTGGGAGGTTAAAAGCGGTGCAGTTCTGCCTTTACATCCAATTCACATATTGCAAGTCCTTTTTGTTTTCTAGAGCAGTGCTGACCCTGTGTTTTCCCCTGGGGCTCCTGCCCAAGCTCTGAAGTCTTCCTCCTCCTCCTCCTCCTCCCGCTGCTCCCTGCAGCCCTGTCCGGGGGTCTGGCAGGACGGGGCTGTGGCAGGGTGCTGGGCTTTCGGGAAGGTTGCAGGGATGGAGGGTGTCAGCGCTGAGCCGTACCGCAAGGGAAGGAGAGGGCCGGGAGGCGCTGCGTGGGAGACGGGGCGGAGGCAGATTAGTGGGTGTTCGCTGATTTTATTTGCTTTATGGAATTGCAACAATTGCCTCCATTCAGCAGATGAAGAAATGAGTCACAGAGAAGTCCATGGTTTGCATGTAGCTGTGGAGGACAACTGTGCCACGTCAGGCAGAGGAGGCCTCCCCACCGGCCGGCCTCGACCCCAGCCTCCATCCTCCTCCTCCCCGGGGCCCTTCGCCAGCTCGGTTTCACCCCGATAAATTAAACACAGCGCTGTGAGGGCGTGTGGGGCGAGGGGGCTTCGCCGAGGCGGGAGGCTCTGCAACAGCAGAAGGGACTTGCTTTAATGTCAACTATTCCATTACTGAAAACTAGGGGGAAGAATTACACCGGGCTGGGAGCCGCCGATAAACAGGCAGCTGGCACGGGGAGGGAAATTTCTTTCTTCTATTACCTTGTGCTTCTGCAAGTCACAACTTTGTCAGTCGGTGCCTGGCTGCGGAGTCACAAACCCAACTGCCGACTCCCCGCCTTTGCTGTGTCTGTCTGTGCCGCCAGCAGCACAGCAGCAGGCCAGATGCTCAGCGGGGAGGGACTGGGGGCCTGGCCAGGGACACGGGGGGCTAGTAGCCTTCACCCCGGCTGCGCGGCCCTGCCAGGGCTTGCAGACGGAGGGGGAAACCACAACAGAGGTGTTCACCTTTTCCTGGTAATTCCGAAAGCAGGAGGGGAGCGACGCGGGGCATTGAGTGAGAACTTGGAATGGCTCAGATTAAAACCGAAGCGAAACAGCAGAAACTCCTCGCGCCGGCTGAGGAGCTTGTGGAAATAAAGCGAATGGAGCCGGAGAAAGGTCAGATCGGCGGCTGGCGTAAATCAGCGCCGCAGCCCTGGCATCAAACTCTGGTATAAAATGATGCCAATGTGGACCAACCCTCCCCCAGCTCCACAGCCAGGTACTGGCTGAATTCAGGGAAGTTCAGCTCAAACCCAACTTCCACGATGAACCTGCCCATGTCTAAATGGCCGAAAGCCTATTTCTAAGCACACAAAGATATTATAGAGCACACAAAGATATTATAGAGCACACAAGAATATTATAGTTTCATCCAGCTGTACTGCAAAATTATTCAAAATTAAAGAGTCTCACTTAAAACTGGGATCAAATCTACAGACCCCTGAACAAACTCAGTCACACGCCGGGCAAGCACACGGGAGACGGGAAAGAGCCGGCCCGGTTTGTCCGCACGCAGGACGTGGACAGCGAAGCCCAACCACGGAGGGGATGTTAATTAGTGTTTGGTGGTGTCATTAAAGCAAGGCAGGAGGCAGCGAAGGTGGGCTGGTGTGGGGAGCGCTCCCCGGGGGGGAGGCAGGCTCGCAGTTTCCCAGCTCAGGTTTCCCCCCGCTGCAGAGAGCGTGGCCCTTCCCGGCTCCCATGGCCGCCCGCAGCAGCGCTTTTTGCTCCTGGAAAAAATCCACCGGCTGGGAACGGCTGCCAAAGGCGCGGGGCTGAATGTTACGCAGCCCTCACGTGCTAAACCTGGGAGCGCAACGGGAATCCCTGAGCGGGGCCAGCGCGGGGACACGGCGGGGACGAGGTGGGGATGGCACCCAACCCTGCACCAGCACAGGGGACGGAGGGTCCCGCGGGGAGGCGACACGTGAAGGACAGGTGCCCGCTTCCAGCGTGCACAAGCCCTATAGAAAACAGGCAAATTAAACTTCTTTGCATTGAACGGTATGCAAATCCAGGCTTCTCTGAATATCTTCACGCAGAGAGTTTGCCAGGAAAGTACACAGCTGCATGGTAGTGAAATCCTCTCCGATGACTGGTTAGAAAAACAGGAGATTTGGTGCTGCTTGTAAGACTTCCTCCTCCTCTGATGCAGAGCTCGTTTGCTTGGTAGACAGTTCTCATGATCATTTCAAGCAGAAGGTAGCGATGGCGACTTGGCAAGACCCACACTGAAAATCCGTATTTGGATCATGAATCAGTCCCATAATTTCTGTGTAAAGGAACATTTCAGGAGGATTTATAGCATAGCATGCTAACATCGGATCTGCTTGTCACAGATCGTGTTAAAGGCTACAGATAAAAGGTTTGCAGTTTACAGCCCTGGAAAATTAGAATGAATTCCCTGCTGTGAGCACAGAGCAATGACTAGCAGAAATCTTCCCTCAGACACTAAGTTGGACCAAGAGCCGCAGCTGACTGAGGGCAAAAACAACTCCCAGGAAATGATTATGTACCTGGACATTGCAACCCCAAGCCCACGGGGGAGATGCAGCCCCGCTTGGCACTGCGCCATCGCCCGGGGAGCGGCCCCGGCGCGGCCTCGCCGGGTGGTTAACCCCAACACGAGTCAGGGACTACGATGAGATAGCTGAAAAATGAGTGAATGTATTTGGAAAGGACAGTTTTTCTGTATGCTCCTTTCTTGGCTGAAACTGCGTTTTAAGTCAGGACCTCTGACCTGTAATGAAAATCTCTTCCTAGTTAGCTATTTTTTTTTTCTTATTTAAAATTAAGATCTTATAACATACAAAACTTCTGTTGTTCCATGATGCCGATGTGAATCAACCCTCCCCCAGCTCCACAGCCAGGTACCAGCTGAATTCAGGGAAGTTCAGCTCAAACCCAACTTCCACGATGAACCTGCCCATGTCTAAATGGCCGAAACCCTATTTCTAAGCACACAAAGACATAGAGCACACAAAAGTATTATAGTTTCATCCAACTATACTGCAAAATTATTCAAAATTAAAGAGTCTCACTTAATACTGGGATCAAATCTATGGACCCCTGAGCAAAATCAGTCACACGCTGGGCATGCACATGGAAGACGGGAACTCTGCTTTCAACACACAGTTAGGAAAGACTCGGTGGACTCATTCAGATTTCTTCTGTGAGATTTTAGAATGTTCAAGCTCAAAATGCAAAGTAAAATTTCTAAAACATTGAAACTAATACGTAGAAAAAAATTAAGAAGTTTGCCGAAAAAGCTTCTAAAATGAGAGCACAGAATTTTTCACATAGAAGAGATGTACAAAAGCTCTATGAACATGTTTTCTCTTTTCAAAAGCTGTTTTCTAAATGTCAGTTTTATCGCCTTTTTTTTAAACCATTTATGACCATATGTGTTTTTATGATATTCACAACATGCTTGTGCCACACAAGATGCAAATGTAATTTCCTGTTATAATGGCACAATATGCATAGCAACAAATGAGAAATGAGTGACACAAAATAATGAAAAGTGGCTCTGTGTGTGCGTGTGTGTGCGCCTGGAAGGGTTTTTTTTTTCTCCCTAGAAGGGAATTACCCGGAGCATTGATGGGGGGTTCAGGCTCTTACTCCTGCACAGCCGGTGCCCACATGTGGGGTTTGACCCAAACTCATTCCAAGGTGTCTTTCAACTCTTCAATTAGCAATTAAAGAAACCTCTTCATCACAGATGCCATCTCTTTGTACCAGCAGGAGTTGGATTGTCCACTAATTGCCCTATTACGGTCCTTTCACCAGGTGATGTCCAGAGGATGAGGGTGAAGGACTCTTGTGCAAGAAGGTGGAGGAGCAGGAGTCTCCCAGGAGCTTCAACCCGGGGCTGGTGGGAGCAGCCGACCTTGGAGGAAGATTAATCACACCAGGTTTGTGCATCCCTGCGAGGCGGGCTGAGCTCTTGCAGCGTATGCGGCACTGGGACGCGTGCTCGGAGGTGACAAAGGGGAATGGAGTTAGCGAGGACGGCTGGAGGAAGAGCTAAAATAGCAAGATGACTTGGAATAATTAGTCAAACGCCTTTCACCGGGTCTCAGGAGACAGCTGCTGCCAGCCCAGGGTCTCTGCTTCCTCTGCACAAATGCTGTGGTAAGAGGTGGTGCCACCCGTGACAGGACAACGTGGGGACAGGAAGGGACGAGAAATAAAGGAAGAAAAAGGAGACCAAGAGCAGGGTGAGGAGGGGAAGAGCGAGTCCCCTGCTGAGCCCCCCAGCCCGTGGCACCACTCGCCTCTTGCACAGGGAGTGCTCCAGAGATGGGAGCTCCTCCACCTCTACCATGTCAAAATCCTCATCTCCTCCAGGAATAAAAACGATAATTTTTTACATTAGCAACGCTGCTGTCAGAGCAGTCAGCGGGGGCTTGGGCCAGGGCCACTGTCACCTCAGGGGGCATCCCCCCTCCCAGGCTTGTAACCTCTGGCACCGCAGCCTGTCGTGGAGCCAGCGGGACCAGTAACAGCTGCGTATGTCATCACATCTCGCCGCTGACCTCATCAGAAACGCAGCGTGAGATGCTCCCGGGGGGGCCTAGGACACGCCCCGCTGCGGGGAAACGGGGCGATGGTGCAGCAGCATCGCAGCATCGTGTCGAAATCCCGGCCTGCCCAGGGCATGGCTCCTTCTGCAGGGGGTGCCCGGGTCGTGCCATGGGCACCCCCGTGGTGCTGCACCAGCAGCTTTCTTGCTACTTTTGAAAGAAAAATGAAAAATGTGGAAAAACACGTCATCAGGAAACGCTTGGTTTAATACCGCTTGCGCATGTCATCCCAATCGCCGAAATAAATACAATAAAGGAGCAAATAAACAAAAAAAGGACAAGAATTGGGTGTTTTGGGGCCACAGGAGCAGTTTCGGCGGGCATCCGGGAGCGAGGGGAGGGCTGGGGGACCCAGCAGCATGCCGAGGGGGGCTCGACCCCTCCCTGGCCGTTCATTACCCAATAACGGAACAAAAAGGGGCTTTCAGGCAGTGCAGCTGACAGCGACTAATATTACACCGCAAAAATGTATTTTTAAACCAGCTGCAAACTTCAAAAGCCTCAAGTGAAATATTTTATTTCCTATTTTAAAGAAGCTCAGAGTGCACAACACGTTGTGACGGGGGCTGGTCGGGGAAATGGTTACTGAAAGAGTTCCTCGCTGGAAAAAGCTGTCTGAAAAAACCCAATTTTGTCAAGAGACCAGAACACACTTGGCACAAAAGAAATCCCACGGAAAAATGTTTGGAAACAAAAAAGTTCATTCAAAGTTTTCATTAGCTATTTTAAGCAGTTTGATTTTTTAGAATGTTTTCATTTTATGTTCCTATTATCTTAACGGTATGACACGTTGCCACTTGCTATGTCAGAATAGGGTAAAGTATAAAACTGAAATATTTTTGTTTTTTCATCCTGCTTATTAATCATTAAGGAAATTTGCAGTTAAGTATCAATTGAAACATTTTACCCACTCCAGAACAAAGTACTTTGCATTATTTTAAAATTATTTGAAAGTCTGATTGATGACTTTAGTTGAGAGTCCACAATCGATTACGCCGTATTTCAGAGTCTTATTTGCTCTTCACAAAACACCAAACCCTCCCAAATACGTGTTGTTGGTTTTGCAAATTCATAGACGGAGAGGAACCGTTAACACAGGCAGTGCTGACACACGCTCTGCTCCCGAGATCAATAATCTAGGATAAACGGTACATATATCAGCTCGGAGAATTTAAAACATCTGAGATGAAATTTGGAAAAACAGATCGGAGAGTCCAAAAATAGGAATAGGCTGGGAAATCCCATTTCCTGAGAAATTTTAAACACCTTCGTACACTTTTTTCCAGCTGGGAGCAAGTGTCAAAGCGTTGCCCTTTCTCACCAAGCGTAAATCGAGGGTTTGGGCCAGTTCTGGCTGTGACCTTCGGTGACACATACAGTCTGTTAAAAAGGGAAAAAAAAAAGTTGTTGTACTTAAAATATTCATACCTCGGCTTGCAGACTGACATGTGTAGCAGTTCGGAGGAAAACATTCCTCAGGGCTTCAGCCGCCTGATTTTAGCTTTTGTAGGAATCACTCATTGAATAATAAATTTCTATGAATTATTTACGTATTTTTCATGTAGTACACTGGAAGACAATTCCCACCTTGACGTGCATTTGGAAGCACGCAGCTTTGCCACCGCTTCCGAAGGCGATCCGGCCCCTCGGCCCTCGCGCGGCAGCCGCCGAGGGGCGCTGACGTCTCCTCCCCCTCACACCTCGCCGAGGTCACCGGTTGAAATCCCGGTGGAGACCAGGTGTGGGCTTCCTTCGCCAGCTGTGAATCCGGGATGAAATATTCCTGCCGCGCTGGCGGAACGCGGGGTGCCGGCGCCCGGCCCGGCCTGAGTATGTTCTGGGAGGCAGCGAGGGTGACGGGGAGCAGGGGCAGCCGCACCCTCACCCTTCCCCTGCCCCTGCTCAGACACAGACCTGGAAGTGGCACCTCTGCACACCAAAGCACAGCGATAACGCTCAGATATTTCCTGCGAGTGCTGCAAAAGCAGCTGATGGAGTGAATCCCAAATAAGTTTGATTCGAATTGATCATCTTTTCGCATTTTTAAGTCGTGTCTCCCAAGTTATTTGAGTGTGGTGCAGGTACCCGCCAGCTCACGTTGCCAATCTGTGGTGCTTTGGTACCCGCGGTGCTTCCTTAAACACTGCGGGGCATTCACCTGCCCCCGGTGAGGCCCAGGGCACTGGCTGAACCAGGTTTGTTCAGTCTTGAGAAGAGAAGGCTGAGGGGAGGCCTTATCTCCATGTTCCAGTGTTTAAAGGGTGGCTACAGAGAAGATGGAGACTCCCTTTTCGCAAGGAGTTGTGGAAAACACGAGGGGGAATGGGTACAAGTTACTCCTGGGGAGATTCCGACTGGACACAAGAGGGAAATTCTTCACAATGAGAACAATCAGCCACTGGAATAATGGTTGGGGAAGTGGTGGATTCCCCAACACTGGACACTTCTACGTTTCGGCCATCTTGTCTAGACCAGGCTTTTGCCAAGAAAGGTTGAACCAGATGATCCTTGAGGTCCCTTCCCACCTGGTATTCTATGACTCTGTGATTCTATGATTCTATGACTCTATGGTTCTATGGCTCTATGGGTCTATGACTATGACTCTATGTCTATGATTCTGACTCTATGACTCCATGACTATGACTATGGCTCTATGACTCTATGACTCTATGACTATGACTCGATGACTCTATGACTATGACTCAATGACTCGATGACTTGATGACTTGATGACTATGACTCTATGACCCTACAGCAGCCTCCTGGCAGCCTGGGACAGCAATGGAGAGCAGCAGGCGCAGTAGGGACAGAAGGACACTTTGGTGGACTCTGGGTTGTACCAGCATTCGCGCACACAACAAAGTTCACGAAGTTTTGCGTGAGCGTAGCACCCTTGCATGAGGATGCCAACGGTGTACCCGGGCACCAGTATGGACCAGTGACCACCGTGCTTGCCGGCGTCTCAGGGTGCGGGTCCACAGGCACAGATCAGGGGTTGTCCTCATCGCTCGCTTCCACACACAGACCTTTCCTCCCCCTGCTCTCCCAGGCCCACCTGAGCCCTTTGCCCGTACCCTTAGGTTGGTTCAGGATGTGTCCCCTGCCCTGTGACCCCAAAACCAGCTTTCTCTGAGCTGCAGCTCAGGCGGGGTGAGGGTGCCCAGCACAGGCCATGCCCTGCCGTCAACAGGGTGGCCGTGCTGGGAGCCAGCGTGGCACCAGGCAAAGCCATCCTGGGCTGCAAGAACCAACCGCTGAGGGAAGGAACTGAATTGAATTTTACTCCTCAACAAATACTCTGGAACTGCACCGGCGGGTGGAGTCATGATAAATTATGAGTGGAGGAGCCGTTTCAGTGGGGTTGTGAGTAGATGAAACTCCCCTCGCAAGGAGTTCGGGCCGCGCTTGCTCACCCCCAGGCTGGAGCTGGACTGGCATCTCCCTTACGTACTTATAATTAATACGCACAGGGATTTTTTTTTTTTTCCAAATGTGTGCAATATCGTGTTGTCCTAATTTAGGAGCTTTTGTATCTCATCATAAAGAGCCCTAGAACAAGAGGATTAAGGGAAAACTCTTTGAAAATCAGAGCCCATGTTATTGCTTCTTGATGGACTAACAATTCAGATCTAATTGATCACGGCATTAATTATACATAATCTCTATGTACTCGGGTAGCCTTGTGGGATATTTCTAATCAAATTAAAACTAATTCAAAGCAATCTGACATTACAGAATGTTTTGTCTCTATTTTAGGACAGGGAGTCAGGGGATATGAAATGCATATTACATCTTGATCTGAGTGCATGCACTGTAAAAAGGCCTCTAATATAATCACTTCCACGCAGCGGTGATTATGAGTACGGTAGTCGTGTGGCTCACAGAAATGATTTAAAAAAAAAAAAAAAAATTAAACCGGCAACACGAAAAAGCTGCTAAGTCGAAATGTCAGCGAGAGTAGGTGAGTTGATGCTTGAAGCGGGAGGTAGGGAGGACAGCGGGCGGCACCCCTCCGCTTAGCGACACATCGAGGGGAAAAGGGGTTTCTGAGCAGGGGTGGACTGGTTAATCAAAGCCCTAATAATATATATACAGTCGCGGATTAGAGGGCTTTTCATCATTTTCAACTGAAAGCACGGGTAGATGTGTTTTGATTTCTTTTTATGAAAACACTCTGAGGAGTTGGGAGGATATATTTAAGTTAAAAATAGTGGTTTTAATTGAAAGTAAAAAGGCAGCGTGCTTACCTCACAGCTTGAATGGAGCCCATCCAAAAACACACAGCAAGAAAAAAGGAGCGGGGATGCGACGCTCATCTGGTGTAAATCAGCGCGGCTTTATGGGCTTCACCCCGCCGAGGGTCTGGCCCCACTTTCCGCCTTCCCCCACCCCCGGGGGGACCCGCCGGGGCCCCTGGCAGGAGCAGGGCGCGGGGTGCCGGGGGGCTGCCGGGGTGCCGGGGGCTCCTCGCCCAGGTGCTGCCGCTCGCCGCTCCCCTTTGACCCAAACCTGTTAAAAACTTTGAAGGCTTCACGCTAGCGGCTCTCTGTATGTTTAGAATAACAGAACACGTTGGAAACTTCAATAAAAAGTGGTTTATTGATTCTAATTAAATCTTTTTTTTAAAAGGTATAGCAGACACCGATCCTAGTTAAGTTTAATTTAGGACTGACATTTACATGCTGCCTAAGAAGTGGGAATTCAGAGTGGACAATTCATTTTAATTTTGGTGAAAAATATCATTTAAATGCCAGAAAACTGCATATTTAACATTTGCAGTAATTAAGTGACTTTAATTTAATAATAAATCTCTCTTGTCTCTATCTATTTACACTCTTTCCTCTGCCTTGGCCTGGCGCTTTCTGTAGTGATTGAACTACAACTAATTACTTCTTTTCAAGTGTAAATATGTTTTAATACTTTTTTCTAGCCAGGTAGCACGTTTACTATTTAGCCGATAATAACTTTTTTGTAATGAAATCCTTAATTCGGGGGCTTCTTTCGTACGACAAGTTTTTGCGTCTATCCCGCAGCAGAAACAAGTCTAGACTAACCAGCCTGCATCTGGTCTGGGCGTAAATTCCTCTAAAGCACCATCTGGAATGGTTTTCATATAAACACAAAGAAAATTCTACAATATACCCCTGCCCCCCCCCCCCCCCCAACCCTTAGACATCCTTGAACTGTTGTTAAAAAATTCACTTTTTCTATTTTCCTCCTTGGTAGCACTTTGTTTTATAGGGCGCAACATGCAAATACAGAGCTCCCATTTTAAATTTTCTGATCAAAGATGGGGATCCAAGTATTTTCTCAGCACTTTGCACCAAGACCTGGCGGATAGTGCCACGTTTCCCCGCTGACCCTTTCCTGATTTCACCTGTTTTCTACCCAAAGCGCAGAAGGAGACAAACGTGGTTTCCCTCAGTAATTTCTCCCTTGGTGCAAACACCCCTTAGGGGCTTATACTGCATAAGGAGCTAAACCTTTAAAATTTGATCCGGATTTTGTGCTGAAATGTTAAAATAAAACCATCCTTTCCATCTTCTGATGCAAAACAAGCTGACGTGTCCAAAATTTTAAAATATTTCTGAGTCGTGGTGGCTGACGTGTCCAAAATTTTAAAATATTTCTGAGCCGTGGTGGGACTCCAAGTAGAAGTGAGCAAATTTGGGGAGAAACTGCAGGGGAAGGGGAAATTCAGCAAACAAGGAGTGGTGTTTGCTCTCCCTGGCAGCCCCCCCCCACACACACACTTTTGGTGCCCCTCGCTGTCCTGTGCCAAACCTGCCCAGGCTTCTGTGCGGTGCCGACCCCCTTGTAGCTGGTGCTGGAGCCTGTGGCCCCCCCGCCCCGGGCGGTGTCCTGCCCCCAGCCCTTCCCTTGGCCTTACAACACGCACGAGCCGCGAGCGGCGGAGGCTGCGGGCTCTGCGAGATGCCCTTCACCCCGGGTCGCTTTGCTCTCGCCCATCCATCCATCTTAAAGCTCTTCAGCGTCCAGCACGAAGCTGCCGCGGCGCCTCTTTGCTGACTGCTGAGGATTTTTGCTCCATATGTTATCGCTAGAAGTGTACACGTGTCAAAACCCTTTTTGAGCAGAGTTAGCTTAATGATACCTATTATTTAGGAACTGTAAATCAGTTTAATATTCTAATTAAGCCATTCAGTAGCTTCAGACACACGGTGTACCGGAGTCCTCGCGACCATATGGATATGCGGCGGGAATCGCGCGGCTCGGCACGCTGGGATTTAGCCATCTGACTCCCATTAATAAATAGGTTGGAAACGCACCCCTGCTCCCCGCTCTGACACCCTGCGGACGCAGCAGCACCGGGCAAAGAACGGAGGGATCCAGGCACCTGACACGGCTGAGGGTCAGAGGCAAAGGCCACCCTACAGCGCTGCGGAAACCCTCCTGCACCCCGTCCTGCCGGGTGGGAGGCGGCGGCGGAAGCGGCTGGAGCGATGTGAAGGAGACAGGGAACAGGACTGGGGCTCTGACACCGGCCCCTTTGCTCCTTACAGCACAGCAACCTGCCGAGGGGCAGGGGGTTAATCCTACCAGGGGTCACATCTAGGTTGGAAAAGACCTTGAAGATCATCCAGTCCAACCAGGTCCCAGCGCCGCAGCAGAGCAGAGTCCCAGCGGGGAAAGGGGGGACCCCCACCCCACCTCAGACAGCCGCTGCAGGGACCTTGTGCTATTCTCTGTCCTCCTCGGGTCAGCCAAATGCTGAACGTTGGGTTTGCCCCCCCTCAGCCCAACAGATTCACCAAGGAGAAGCTATTCTGTTAAACGGCTGCGATTATTTATAATAATTAGTCCTATCGATATTTCAGATGAGGTCGATCCCAGAGTCCAGCAGGAAGGCTGTGATCACCGGGTACTGCCCGGGCAGCTGAGTGTTGGCTTGCCAGGAGCAGAAACACCAACCACGTTTTGCTGCACCTGACCGAGAGATTTCAAAGCGAAGAATTTCAGTGATTTTTCCTCTGTTTTTTTTTTTAAGACAGGGAGCGGGAGATGAGTCCCTTCTCCCACTGCAGCATCCCCCAGCCCAGAGGGTCCCGCCTCGCCCTGCCGAGGTCCCCGGGCAAGTCCTTTTAACATATAAACCTGTATTAAGAGACGAGTGGGGAAGAGAGCAGCTGCCTCCTGTGCAGCACCAGAGACAGCCCACAGCCAGCGCCACGATGTGCGGAGAAAACCTCTCAGATAGCTCCTCTTTATTATAGGATGCAACCCCTCGCAGATCGCTGGGGCTGAACTCAGTCAAAGAAATCTTGTGCTTCACAACAGATGTTTCTAAATGTTTGGATTTATTTTTTATGAAGGTTTTACAAGAATCAATTCCAGTTTATAAGGCTTTTTTTTTTTTTTTTTTTTTCTTTTTTCCCGAGGACAGAAGAGGATTTGGAGAGTGCTTTCTTCTGTTCTGGTTGAAGTTTTACTTATTGCTTTTAAAACTCCACGATTTTATGTGAGCTGCAGCCTTTACAGACAGAGCCGCTATCGCATTTCACAAATCCCTACTTCTTGTACCGCGTAACACGTGAAATAGTGGAGCTGCGAGGCTGTGAGCTGATAGATTTACTGGGCACAAGATGCAGAAGGAGAAATGAGCTCTGTGCACAGCAGTAAACTTTTTAAATTTATATTTAGGGGAAAAGAGGCTGCTGGTGGGAAGGGAATGACCTGGAGGCTCCAGCCCTGCCACCCCACATCCCAGGGAGAGACGGGGTCCCGAAACCCCTGGTCCCTGTGAGGACGCGTGCACCTCCTACCCAAAATATCTTCTCAGAGAGAGAACTCTCAGAGAGAGACTTTGGAAATTTGTCCAGGTTTATCACTCAGTAACACAGCTATTTGAAGCAGGAACTGGAAAAAATATCTATGGCTGAAGTAAATAGCAAGTAAATAGAGCGCACTCGCCGTGCGTGCGGCTGCCTGGCACTGCCAACCAAAAAATCCCGGTTCTGCTGCTTCAGATTTCCTACTGTGTGGCATTCTCCAGGGTTTTGTCTGGGTTTTTTTCCCCCACAAAAGTCAATTCAGCCATTTCTGAGAATGTGGCTCTGGAAAAATACATTCTTCCCATTTTAAAATATTATGTCAAACTTTTCTTTTAAATAACGTCGTCTCATCTCTGGTGCACTATTGCCTGTCTATATGGAGAGAGAGGGAAAGTAAATATCATTTACAAGCAAAGGTCTCAGCTGAGATATTTGTTGAACAATCTTCCTAAGGTGACTAGAAATTGATTTTTCTAGTAATGTCAAAGTCTGTTGACAGAACAAGATAAAAGGACGAAATATTTATTACGAAAACACGCCCGAATTTAAGCCAAGCCCTGCCTCTCACCGCCAGGCAGCGGCCCGGCTCCCGTCAGAGTTTTTACCAGTACAAAACCTGACCGGGGGACGCCGACAGGTAACGCCCAGGTAGAAACCAAGACCAGAAACCCCAAAACCCCGCGCGGGGAGCGCTCCCCCAGCAAAGCCTGGCCTGGGCTGCCCCCCCGCAGCCCTCGCCTCCGCGAGATGGGATCTGTCCTATTCGTTTGCAACCCTTGATCAAGTTTCCAGGCATTTTGTATTACACTTGATTTAGCTTTGCTAGACTAAGCACATTATTAATTGGTTCTCTTTTTATTTACAATACTATTGCTTGAAATATATACTACACTCGGTAATTGAATTTTTGGAATACAGTAATTAAAAAAGTCAAAAGAGCAATAAACAGAAGCGTTAGTAAATAATTGCATCTGAGAATGAGCATAAATCATCCAGATTAAATGATTTTATATCATATTTGAACTCTTTAATTTTAATTTATGGTTTCCAGACAATTTACAACCACTGCTGACTTTGTTTTCCTCTGCCTGCCGTGTAGCCTTAGTGCTGATAAAAAGCTTTTTGAGAATTCTTAGTTTTTTTCTCATATCCTTTACCCAGATTATTTTTTGGGCACCCTGCAGGGCTGAGCCGTATTCCAACACCAGGGTCAGCACAAGGGAAACAACCAGCACTCGCCGCTGGCGCGGGGCTCGCCGGTACAGCCGCGGCGAGGGTCTGGAGCCGGGGCAGAGCGGGGCTGGGCTGCGGTGAGGGGCACCCAAAGGGCTGATTTCCTGGCAGCCAGGGCAGGTGCTGCAGCTCAGATACTGTCCGAGGCAGGAGCGGGGATTATTCCTGCCCGCCGGTGTGATTACTTCCCTGCCTGCCTGCGTGGGGCATTGACCGACTTTAAGATTTCTGGCTTAACTTTAAGACCTGTCATGAGCCGGGTCCCAGATAATTCTCAGTGTCTGGATCCCCAAGGCCAAGGGGATGAAGCTGTCAGAGGCAGGAGCCGGCAGGGCAGGATTAATCCCGCACTCCCGCGCCTCGAGAGCTGCAGAAAATCCCCCCCGTGCCTGGGTGCTGGGTGCTGGGTGCTGGAGGGCGCGTTGCCGCGCTGAGGATGCGTGGCGTGGCGTGGCGGGGGGAGCTTGGCTTTCCTTGGGCTGTAAAGTCAGGGATTCGGCGTGGGGATCTTCCCTCGCAGGGAGGGGAAGGAGCAGGTTTAGCCAGGGGGGTGGATTTAAAAATTGCAATTTCCAACCCGGCCATCGAAGAGGAAATTGTGCCGATTGCAGAGAGAGGCAGGGCAGCAGGCGGGCAGCGGCCACCGTCTCCTGGGGCAGCTGCTGGAGCACAACGGGATGGAGTTTATAAAATATTTATCAAATATTGAACTTGGCCGTTTCTCTTGGAAATGTTATGTTATTCAGCTTTTACGGCCTGAATTTCATTTAAAATTCCTGCAAGTCAGACTAACAGAAAAGGACCGTTGCTTAGCACAGTATTAGGAGAAAATTCATGGGCTGCTAACGCTACTTCTGTTTGAAGTTTGTTTACTTTTTTCAGTGAGCTGAACTTTATTCATTGTCACTTTTGAAATGTGCCATCTTTCTGGATTACACTTGATAAGCACTTGCTGAGGATATAAGCTATCAGTTTTGGAGTTTTGATCTCCCAGAATTCAATTTTTTCTGGCTTAAGATCAAAAGATGACAAATATCTTGAAAGAAGACAGAAGCTTTATTGTTGCTATTTGAGGATATCAGCATGTCAAAAGTAGAGACGGGTTGTAAACTATCCTGTTATTTGGGACAAGTATTTCCAACCTACACATTAACTTCGGCTTGATAATTTTGCACATCTTTATTGGGAATAAAAGATGTTCTGTTGTAGTGCTGATGCCGTCCACTCGCTGAAATCTGACAGTCGGCGCGGTTACTCTTCCTGAGGCATTTGAAAATGTCACTGGGGAAGTGCTGCTGCCAGAGGCACATTTTAACTGGCACTGGGAGGAATCAACGTATCTCAAAGCATCTCTTGGAGTAAAAAAAAAAAAAAAAAAGAAGAAGAAATAAAAGACTTGTAATGCCGGCATCCACAAAAGCCTTCCCCAGGCAGTGAAGGAAGCAGGCGAATGATTTGAAAATGCCGGATGCGATGGGAGGGTAACAGTGCCCATAGGTCCGCTCGGTGCTTACGGGGGTGAGTTTCCCCCAAGGGGGGATCCCCAGAGCATCTGCCCCCTCTGAGCAGCAGGACGGGCCCTTCCCGGCCCCCCACCGCGGTGGGTCACCGGGGCTGCGTGGGACGGCGTACACGTGGGAGGCTGCGGGGGGCGCTGAGCGGGACGGGGTGTGGGGTGCTGAGCGGGATGGGGCTCACCCAAGCAGTGGGGACCACGGGGATCCCCCTCAGGTCCCTGTTTTAGATGTACAGACCCTCATTTTTAGGTCCCCAAGCTTCATTTGTACAGTCCAAAACTCTGGGTCTAGGGTTCAAAGCCTCCTTTTTATGCTCCAAACCCTGTTTTAGGGTACAAACCCTCATTTTTAGGGTATAAACACTCATTTTTAGGGTACAAACACTCATTTTTAGGTCTCAAAGCTTCACGTTTACAGTTCAAAACTTTGATTCTAGGGTTGAAAGCCTCCTTTTTATGCTCCAAACCCTCTGTTTTAGGGCACAAACCTTCACTTTCTGCTATTAATCTCTGTTTCAAGCTTTGAAAGCCTCCTTTTAGGGTACAAACCCTAATTTTTAGGTCCCAAACCCTCATTTTTAGACTCCAAAGCTTTGATTCTAGGGTTGAAAGCCTTTTTTTTAATGCTCCAAACCCTGTTTTATGCTCCAAACCCTAATTTTTAGGGTACAAATGTTCATTTTTGATATACAAACCCTCATTTTTAGGGTACAAATGTTCATTTTTGTTACACAAACCCTCATTTTTAGGGTACAAAGCTTCATGTTCACAGTCCAAAGCTTTGATTCTAGGGTTGAAAGTCTCCTTTTTATGCTCCAAACCCTCATTTTTAGGGTACAAACCTTCACTTTCTGCTCCCAATCTCTGATTCAAGGTTTGAAAGCCTCCTTTTAGGGTACAAACCCTCATTTTTAGACTCCAAAGCTTTGATTCTAGGGTCAAAAGCCTTTTTTTTATGCTTCAAACCCAGCCCTCAAGGAAACAACAAGCCACAGGCCCCCCAAATCATGGGAAACAACAGCCAAACCGTGGGGCTGGAGAGGAAAGGGGCAAGTGAGCAAAGCTCCACTCAGGCCCACGTGCCCCACGACGCTCCCATGGCCGTGCAGCTGGTGCCGTGCTCCGGGGCGGCCACGGCTTTGCCCCCCCCAAGGCCACTCACCCGCAGTCAGGCACCGTGGGCTGGAACCACCACGTCCCCACGTCCCCCGCCTCGGATAGCCACAGTGCCGCACGCAACAGAAGTGCTTTTAACCACTGCAGCATTAATTATTCTGCAGCATTAATTATTAATTTTCTTCATAGCAACCCGGTGCCTGGGGAATCACCTGCTTTTCTGGCTACCGTACAGCGGGAAACAAACTTCCCTCCGCGTGCTCGCAGTCCCAATCCACCCCTCCTTATTCCTCTGCTGCAAACAATGCCAAAATAATATCCCCAAAGACAATTGTGAGTAAGGTAGGACCTATAGTTTACGGCCCACAAAAAGCAGAGCACGATAAGATGCTTTGTGTAAACAACTGATTTTCTCTAAGTGCCTCGATGCATTTCAGAGGCTCTGCCTAACACATCTCTGACTTTACAGAGTCTGGCCCTGGTCCCGTTGTGTTCATATCTCTGGAGCAGCGCAGAAGAAGAGAGTAACTTGGTGTAGGAGCAGCATCACATCGGGTGAGTAAGAGGAGGAGGCAGGAAGGATTTGTAACCTGCCTATCTTCGGCAGAGGTGCCGGAGCATCGCTCCAGCACAGCCCCTCCAGGCACTATCCTTATCTGTGGGCACCTGCTTTTTGCAAGATTGGGTCTTTAAGCCCTCACCACTATTACTTGTGTTGCCTTTTTTATCTGTGGTCATCAGAAAGGTCTTTAGGACTCCTAAGCTTATGTCAAATTACTCTTTCATGACATATTCTGTGGTTTTCATAATATGCTTTAGCACCTGGTAGAGCAGTGGCTATTTGGAGTAGCTCTGCCTTTTGAGGCAAGGTTTGAATCACACCTATGTATTTCTAAAGAAAAGAAATGGTGTGATTCATCAAGGAAAAAAAAAGGAGAAAGATGTGGACTAAATACATCTTTAGATCTCCTCTCGCCAGAGAAGAGGCGTTGTCATATTAGTGTGCTGTTGTTTTAAACAGTGATGCTAATCAAAGATGTATCAAATTACTCAAAGGTAATTCGATTTTTTTAGCCCACAAGACACTGGCAAAATACCTGCTGAAGTACCACATCAGTCGGCACACGTTAGAAATGCCTTGGTAATGTAATCTGAATGTAAGAAGGCAACACTCACCCAGTCCTTCCAACATTTCTCTCCCTATAAAAAGAAAACCCAAGCCATAGGAGTCATTTTGATTAATGAAAAAAGAGATACGCGTTATTCCAGGACAGAAACATTTGGGGTTTTTTGGTTGGAAGTCCTTAACAGCAATTCAGGGCCTTTGGGAAGCCTTGATGGGCTGGTTTTGCCAGGAGCAGGGCCCGCGGCGGGTGCTGCCGGGGTCCGGGCTGCAGGCTGACGTGCGTCCCACATCCAGGCTCCTTCCCCCGAGCTCACAACAGCCTGTGCTGCGTCGTGCCAGACAGAGCTTCGCAAAGCTCTTCCCCCAAAAATTGCCTTTAAGGAACACCTTGCTCATTCAGAGAAATCAGGCGCATTTCAAAATAGCTCTGAAGCAAAAAAAAAAAAATTTGGCTGGGAAATTCTGGTGGGGAAATAGTTGTTGACTTGTGAAAGCAGGACAGGCTGGAGGATACCGGATCAACCATGAGGATAAACCAAAGAAAAATCAACTTTTTCAGTGTCCAGCTCCTGGCTGCAGGCAGGGATCCTGCCAGAGCTTACACAAAGGGGGCTTTTGTGCCGGGCGTACGCGACGCAGGGCGCTATTAAAAGCAAAAAAAGAGAAAATTGAGCCTATTGTTTGGAGCGCGATTACAATGTCATTGTTAGGGGAATTTTTTGGAGAAGGATGATGGTGGGCTTCTGCAAAAGCTGGCAAGGGTGGGACATGGGTCTGCAAGCAGGCACTGCTAAGTGCGGAGGAGCAACGTTCTGATGGCACCGTAACGCTGGGACTGGAAACCTGCCCTGCGCCGACCGGCACCAAAATCCCTCGGGGCTGACACTGCAAGGACCATAATAATATGACCAGCCAGCTGCAGGCGGGGTGACGGTGTTTAGGGTGACGGTGCTTTGGGTACCATGTGCTCCTTGGAGGAGCCACACAATGGAGGGTGGTGAAGCACTAGTCCAGAAATAGACTCTAAAGTCCATATTAAGACTTTTAAAAAACATATGGAGGAAAGGAAGGCTGGCAACAGCATATTTTCCCCAGAAAAGCGAGGAACCATTTCCCAGCACCGCAGGAAAGCGTTTGCACCCGTGTTTGGTGACGCCGCTCAACAGAAATGGAAATTATTGGGACACACTGCCATGGGCCGGAGAAGTGGCCGAGGGCCAGTCAGTGGGGCCACTTTGCAGGGCCGGAGGATGCCGTTCAGCGCCCGGGCACGGGCCTGGCTTGTTTGCTGCCCTCATCAGCGTGAGCCACACACGGGAGCTCAACGGCGGGGAGGGCGTGAAGCAACTAAATATCTGCAGCCTGGGATGGGTGTGACAAAACCAGTGATTAAGATTTCGAGCTGCACACACAGAGCCATCACCCTTTATAAAGGGACGTCACGCTTCCCCTAAATAAATGAAGTTTTGCCTGATTTTTTTCCTCTTTTTTTGTTTTCCTGCTGTCTGACAGGTGCTGTTCTCATTTCACAATTATCGTTTTGGGAATGCGGAGCGGTCATTGATTTTGAAAGGGACCCAAGCACAGGTCAGAAGTAAACCAGAACAGAAGCGGAAGCCAATTAAAATCCCCTGGGCCGTGTGCTGTAGGGAGAGGAGCCTGAAAAACGCAGCAGCGTTCCTGCTGTCCTAAAGGTGGAGGCAGGGATGGATTGAAGCTCTTCCAGTCTCCTCATTTTTCCACTTCCTAGAGCAAATACGTGTGACAGCTCTGTGCACCCAGAGCAGGAACCGCTCCCTCCGGCTCACGGTGGCGTAGACTTTTCCCATTTTCCGAAGGCTCAGAGCTGTTGGAACCGGCTGAGCCGCGAGCCTGCCAGCTCCGGGTACAGCCTGCGATCCTTCTGCGTGAGACCCATTGGGTTTAATGGCTCAGATGCAAGAACAAGCTGATGCACTCTGCTTTTGAGCTTGGCATTGTGATATGCTTGACAGTTACATATGAATATTAGCCATCTGCAGGATATGAAGATATAGCTATGATTTCTCTCTTTCTCTATCTCCTTTTTTTCTTTTTTTAATTTTTGGTGGAGCAAATTATCGCAGAACCGTGTTTACCAGTGGTCTTTTCAGTCCGGGATTGAAACGAGCACTTCCGAGCGCTATTTGGCAAATTCTACTGAGAGTAAGATAATAATTGAAAAAAAAAAAAAAAAAAAAGAAAACTATTTAAAAGCTATGTTGACAGAACTGGGCTGCGGGTAACTGCAGTTCTGATATGGAGAGTTTATCAGAACTTTGGATTATCCAGCACTTGAGTGGGAGTTTGGCACTTGTGTTAAACCAAGGTCATTTATCTGGATAGTTGGGATGACTAAATATATTTGCGGAATAAGCCTAACTTGCAGAGCATTAGTCATGTCATTTTAAGTTACTAAAATTAATTATTTTTGCATAGATAAAACTCACCGTACCTGCTATTGCTCTGAGCTCTCCTCTGTGCACAGTTGACAGCCTGCATGAAGGAGCCGGAGCTAAAGGTCTCTCATGGTGCTGTCGCCTACAGGGGGTTCCCCCAGTGCCCACCCCAGTACTGGGAACCGTCTCCCACAACACCCAGCTAAAACCAGTATTTGAAAATAGCCCTTCACCCAACGCTCGGCTTCCCCGGCTGCTCGCTCTGCCCAGGACCCCTCACACGGAGGAGCATCACTTTGCTGAAAGCTGCCTCCACAACTCATAAATAACCAACGGCGGCGTATCAGCCCCTCGAAATGATAACCAGTGGTTGAAAAGGTCCTACAAAGAGGGCAAATCCTTTTTACTTTGACCCCAGCGAAGCAGAGGGCGTCCCCAGCCCGGAGGCAGGGGTGTCCCTGGCAGGTTTGCCAGTGAGAGAAGGAATGTAATTGCTTTCAAGAGCACAATTAAAAAATCACTTACTTGGGCTTTGTGTGATTTTGCCACAAATCATTTTAGCATGATGGGATGTGTATTCTGTGCCTTGAAAACATATGCTGGGGCATACTGGCATGTGGAGAAATTTAATCCAGTGCATTGATGTGCATCTAAATACGGGAATAGAAAACATCTTGATTGCCCATGGAAGGAATAACCTTTTCTGGGCAAAAACCATGCTCAAAGGAAACATTTCTTCCTGTAATTCTGTTGACTTCATGGGAATATAGAAGGAGAGGAGGAAAACTGGTCACTGGTTGATGCCTCCACTGGTTATAGGATCACAAACCTCATCATGAAGTATTTGGGAGAATTCCTGAGAAAGTTGGGACTGGTGACCCAGCAACATGGAGGGGAAATGATCCCAGTAGGGGGGCAGAGCCGGAGAGACCCCAGCAGGCTTGTCCTGGGGGCACGGGACAGCACCGGGAGTTCTCGGGCAGGATTAAATACGGAGAAAACCACCACAGAAATAGTAACAAAAGCCTCATGATCAAACCAATATAACCCATCACGAGGCTTTTGGCCTTCTCGGGTGATGGCTTTGAGGGACCTGGATGGAAAGGCAGGCAGATTAGAAAGACCAGCAGCTCATTACCCACAGCTGACTATCCCCTAACGAGCCAGACGGCCTCTTGCAACGCCCATGCTGAACTCACCTCACCTAATTAAACACCCAGGGCAGCTCCTCTGGGAAGTGAAATGCTTTGCGTGAAAGAAACAAAAAAAAAAAGAGCCCCAAACCAACCCTGAAAACCCAGTGATACCCAGGCACAGCCCTGATCTCCCAGGCCTGTGGGGAGCTCAGGGTGACACCTCGGTTGGGTGCGTCACTCCCACCCTGGAAAGCGGCCATAAAAACGGGTGGAATTAGGTGCAAGAACATCATTGCCGGCCACCCCAGCTCCTGCTCTGGCCACCAGGGCTTCCTGGGGCTCTCCCAACAGCTCGGCCCTCGGCCTCAGCCCTTCCAGCTGGGAGGAGCGACCTTCCCAGCCCAGCTCTTCGCGCCCTTCAGCTGCTTCCCGCCATGGGAACGGGCTCCCTGGTAACTTTGCAACTTCATCATTAACAAAGGTTGTATTTAAGATTCCTGTGTCTACCACTTAATAACACCCAAATTAGTCTCGATGGAATTAGCTGTAATTAAGGACATTGTGAAATATGGTGGGGGCAAACAGAATTACACTGTATTACTTTATTAATAATATTCTTTAACTACACTGTAAATTGCTATTAGGCCTGCATATTACTGCCTGGATATGGAAATAGTCTTTTGCTATGCTAATCTAACACAATTTTCTTTTAAATGTAAACAAATTATACTCTATTAATATGCTGTTCTACTTGCATAGTTAATTATTGTAACAGTAAGGAATAAAATTGTTCTGCTTTCTCTGTTTCTGATGGAAAAAGGGCTACATAAATAGTTTAATAGGGAACTAATTATGCAAAAAATTTAGATGCCTAAAATGTGTTTGTAATTGCATTAAAATGGTCTTCTGTTCAAATATTGGAAAGCCTGCTAATTGGAGGCTAGCTGGAAATTTAAATATTGTGAATCAATGATTTTAATACAGTACATGTTTGGTTGTGTTTCTGTTCATATTTGTCTTTGGAAATGAAGAGAATATTTAACGGTGTTTAATAAGAGGAGTTCTGGGTTTCATACCAATGAGGTTAAGGAAGTGAAAGAGGGGAATTTTAAATGCGCGTGCCACAGCACTAACCTGAACTTGGGCGGGGGCGAGGCGGTGGGCAAACGCCAGCCCTGGGGCCAGGGGCCGACGCCGCGCGGCTGCCTAACGAGCGAGCTCCTTAATTAACCTCGGACGTGGAGGTGGCCATCCCGCAGGGGTGCCAGGGGACCCGCGTGGAGATGCCCCACGGCCACCAGGCAAACGCCGCGGTGCCGGGAGAGGCTGGAGGCAGCGAAGGCGAGGGTGGCCGCCGTGCTGTGACCCAGCGGGCAGGAGGACGGGCAGCAGCGGAGCCTGCCCACCTGCCTGCAATGGGAATGCCGGCACTGAGGGTGCTCTAGCCCCGCCGGGCACCTCAGCGAAGCCTGGGGCTCGGCGCGAGGCGTCTGCACCGGCGCCCTAGCACCCAAGTATAGCAATTTGGAGTGGAAACACGCAAACAGCTTGTGGTACAAAGAAAAGGATAGATTTCCAAATGGCTAATCTCCAGCCACCCACACAAGTTTTGTCTCTCTTTAGCACCTTTCTCTGTTGCTAAGTCTCGCATCCAAAAAATGAAGAGGAGACACTCCAAATTATGCAGCAATATTGTGTCGAGCAGCTGAAAACAGGCTCGGAGAAGATCTCAGGGAACACAGCGAAATCATTATTATTATCTTCAGTAAAATGACACGGGGCAGCGCAGGACTGGCGGTGTGATGGGGCCGGGGCGAGCGGGCGTGGGCCACGGGCTGGCGCAGAGAGGGCTGAGCACCGTGCTGGCCCATCTGCTGGCCCTCGTTGCCATCCCTGAAGCCGGGGAGGACAGGCAGCAGACGCTGTGTCACGGGGAAAGGGTGACCATCCTGCCCCATGGCCCTGTCTGGGAGCGCCGCTGCCTGGACAGAGCTTCCCGTGGTGGGGAGGACCCTGGGAGCAGGCAAAGTTTGCTCCCACATGCTGCTACCTGTGTCCCCCCACTGATATGGAGCACGATCTGCTCCGTAGCCATCAGAGTGGCCCAAGCAGGGAGCTCGTCGAGAAGCACACAGCACCGGTGGCAAAAGAAGAGTTATTTACTCAGGCTGTCTTAGCGAAAAGAAACACAGCAGGCAAAAAAAAAAAAAAAAAAGTGATGCGATCCAAGCCGGGGCTCGCCGTCCTCCCGGGAGATGCTTTTGTGTGCCAGGCAGAAGGGAAATGCAGCAGGAACAAAAGTCCCCCAGTAATGGCTGAGCCTGGTTAGGTCTCAACCGCCCCGCAAGCCAGGGAGCCGTGTCCCTGCCCATCTGCTCCGCACAGCACCCAGCACGAACGCGCGGGCACCCGAGCCCTGCTGCGGGTGCTGGAACAGCTCCCACGCCGTCGGTATCCGCCGCGGCGCTCTGTGAAGCGTCGGGGGTAGCCGGGGTATGAAAGGGGCCGTGGAAAGGCAATTTTAGCCTACACTTGATAATCCCTCCATTTGCCTTTCAGGATGCGTCAGATTAAATAGAAACACTTAAATTTGGTTTATGTTATTTCACGGGACTGACCTGTGCCATGCTATGTTCGTATCTAAATGCGAGGGGAAAGAAAAATCCTTAAAATATACCTGAAATAGGCACGGGCAGAGGAGAGCCCTCAAAGTGAAAATGCCCGACAAATTAGATCGGTCCGTGAGTTATCACTTCAATTTTCATAGTAAATACCCTATCAAACAGAATTTCTTAAGCTTGCTTGTAAGAAGCTGAAGAAATCATTTGCTACGGGGGAAAAAAAAGAAGAAACAGAAAAAAAAAGAAGAAAAAAAGACATGTCATATCCCAGCTATCCTGCCAAAATCCCCAAACAGCTTCCTAGCTGTTTAAGAGAAGAGCATTTTAAATATCTTTGCAGAGTCTTGTCTGTTTGTCTGACAGATGTCTGCAATGTACTGGGAACTGTATTCATGCTTAGAATGTAAATAAGATTATAGGTCTTTAAATATTCCCATTACATTGTATTTACCTAGATGCTGATGAAAATAAATAGGAAGCATTTCTGTTGGTTTTTTTCCTAGCAGGCTTTTCCTCCGCATCCCACAAGCAGGCTTAACATTTTTTTTGCCTTGTCAGTTAAACGCACAGGTTTCCACTTAATCTAGTGGCTAGTCCAAAGCATACATCTGTTAAACTAAAAGGGCAATTTCTGGCTAGAAATATAAACTGCTCATTTGGAAGTATCATTCATAGCCTTTTTTTTTTTTTTTTTTTTCCCCTAGAACAAATAACAAAAGTCTTAACCACGGAGTTTATTCAGGTCCCTGCTCTGTTCACCTGGGGACGGCGGTGGGACGGCGGGGGGAGAGCTGGCTCCCCCCTTACACCAGATATCCGACCGCATGAGAGTTCAGCAAATCAGCGGAGTAAGCTGACACTGGGGATTAAACTGGCTCTTTGCATTTACCAGCTCCAACATAATTAAGCACTGGGAGCCACGCAGGAGTGCCTGGAGCTCAGCTGCCAAAAGCGGGGCAGCTCGGGGTGGCCCCCCAGCAAACCACCCCGCAGAGCCACCGGGGTGCCGCGGGATGGGTGGCCCAGGATGTCCCCAACCCCAGAGTGCTGCCTTTGGGGTGAGGAAGAGGGGAGCTGGGCTTTGGAGGGGTGTAAATGGGCATTTTGGGGGGCACGGGGAGCACAGACCCGTTCCCTGTGGTCCTGCCGGGGCAGGGACGAGTGGGAAGGAGCAGCCCCGGGGCACCGGGGGTGGCAGAGGAGGGGCGGCCACAGCAGGAATTAGTCATTCCGCTTTTTCCATCCACTGCAAAGACTTGATTCCAGAAATTAATTCAACAAAATCTACATTCATAAAACAAAGCCTTTCTTCAAAGCTCAAAACCAGATGAAACAGCCCCACTGATTCACCCTTCCCCTGCCCTCTCCCGCGCCAAGAGGGACTTGAAATAGGTTGAGTGGTTTTGCTAAATACCCGGCGATCCCCAGCTTAGATCTTGGATGCCAAGAGTCAACCCAATGTTATGGCTGAGTAATAAATCCCTTAAAAGCAGTGTTTGAATTTGTAATGGAAATGTTGACAGACCCTCAACTACAGCAGCGCAAGCTCCGCAAAGTCAATCTTGTAATTGATCCTGACTTCTACACCGAGCCACATGTGCGGGGCTTTGTGCACTGGGCAGTGGTTGTTAATATAGCTGCTTTCACCTGAAACAAATGAGGTCTAATTAGATTAATCTGTAAATCAGTGCTCACCAGTTGTATGATTAATGAGCACTTTGCATTTCTCCAAGATCAGATGAATGGATTATTTGAAGGGATTTAATAGGAAATAATAGATTTCCTCATCTGTGACAGGGCTAGCAGGGATCCCACGTCTTCTGCACGAGCCTCCGAAGGGGGAAGGAGGAAGCGTAGACGAAGAAACTGGAGGCTCAATCTGTCCTTTTTTTCGAGGAGCTGAACTTCTGATCGTGCGGGTGTCAGATGGACACTCTACAGCTGTTCTGGAACCATGTGTCAACATTATTTACCAAACTAATGTGATGATAATTATGGCATAAAGTATGGGGGGAAAGCATGCAGGCAGAATGGACATACATACTTAATGATTTTATTCTCCTGCATTCAAAATCAGTAGGAGCCGAGCTTGTCGCTGGAGACATGTTGAAGCAGCAGTGCAAGCTGTCTGTGCAGGATCCAGTGATGACTGTATGCGGCAGCATGCATTCAAAGTAAAAAATTAATTTACAAATGGTTTTCAGGGTTCCCACCAGATGGAAGAGCAATGAAGTCACGAGCGGTCCTTCTCTGCCGCTTAACCCTTGCGCTGACGCGCTGCGGCGGGAATGCGGCCACCTATAAAAAATAATAATCTGAGGCCCCATTCAGAGTTTATTTTTAAAATGGTTACTTTAAAACCGAAACACCTGTACTTTTACTGCTGGCTAAGATGGACTGCAACATCACATGCAGAAGGCAGATGTGTAACTGGAGCCTTCATAACTGGTTCGAATTATAAAAACATTGCTTTAAAAGAAAGGGAGGGGGCTTGGGAATGCATTTTTAAGAAAGGCTTTTATTTCGAGATCAAACCTGAATCTTTAAAGAGTTTCTTCGCATCACCTTTTGCTCCTGCTGAGCACTGGTTCGCTCTACGGCGAGTCCCACTGACATGGGTAAACCTACCAATTAATTCCCAAAAGCTGGTGAAAGCCGAGGGGGATCGGGGCCCAAAGGTTACGCAGCCATCAGTTCCCCCATCGGGACACATTTATTTCTCCTAAACCCTCCGCTGATGTGGCACTGCTGAGCCCAAGCCCCTCTGCGGCCGTGCCCGATGGGACAGGGACCCCGAAACCGCTCCCCGCCGGGTGGGAGGTGCGTTTTTCCACCTGTAGTTTGGGTAAAACCACCTGAGCCCCAAGGAATTCCTCTGTGCGTGCCGCAGCGAGAGCCCCACGCCCTGCGTGGCCGGGGGACACCCCTGGGTGCCGGTGGGGGCCGGGGGCCGGGATGTGCGGCTTCCCAGGAAGGCTTTAGCTTGTCAAGACTTGAATTTTTCAGGCGGCCTGCGAGAAGCGGGAGGGCTGAACTTGGATGGGCTCGGGGCCTTTGCGCAACGCTGTTATAAAACATTCATTGTGGTAGAAGACGAAGTTCGGATGTGTTCCTAGAGCGAGCCATAGCCTCCCTCCCACTATTTTTTCACAGGGGGGATATAAAATCCATGGACGCGCACCAATTTTTATCAGAGGAAGAGCGATTTATCCTTGGAGAGATGAGCAGCCTTTTCTCGCCAGCCTCCTGGAAGCCCTCAGCTGCCTACTTGGAGCTGCAGGACGGGGGGGCAGAGCCTGCAAACGGCTTTTCTTCGTGGCTTTGTCCCCCCGACGAGGTGCAGCAACGTGCCCCCCCAGAACACGGGTTTCAGAGCTTCCTGGCGCACGAGCAGCGATGTTGTGGGAGCGGGAGCGGGGCCACTCTGTGGGTGCTGGCGGTGAGGGGGCTCCTGGCTCCTGCTGGCCCAGCCCCAGGAGTGGGGTCACGCCGGGGGGTGACTCCCATGTCCCGATTCCCAGCTGGTTTTAGACACGCAGAGGTTTGCCCTGCGGTGCTGGGGTGCGCGGCAGTGGCAGGGCCCTTCGCCCCGCGTCCGGCCTGGCTCCCTCCCCAGGGCTGCCCAAGGCCAGCGCCATTAAATGTCTGTTTACGCTGCTCTGAGAAGATTCAGATTTTTTTTTCCCCCCCATTTTGCCTAATAATATTGCAAAGACCATAATAGGAAGAAGAATTTATTTTTCATCCCAGCCCTTTCAATACCTTTTGGGATTATCCTGTGGCTCTGCAAAGTGACCTGACCTCCAGTGCATGGTG
The DNA here is from genome assembly GCF_031877795.1 of Strix aluco. Classification (NCBI taxonomy): domain Eukaryota; kingdom Metazoa; phylum Chordata; class Aves; order Strigiformes; family Strigidae; genus Strix; species Strix aluco. The sequence goes on along the minus strand of NC_133971.1, from coordinate 95,947,425 downwards.
CCCTTTTTTTTCTTCTTCTTTCTTTTTTTTTTTCCTCTATTTTTTTTTTTTTTAACTCTGAGCTCATTTGAAAATTCCAATTTCTATAATAATTTGATGCAGCTGCTAAGATGTTCTTTTTCTTTTGATCACTGTTATTAATGATGTGCTGTAACATATGCAACGCTAGCAATCCCAGCTACTATTTCTTACAAAGATCATTTTGTACTTCCCCCTCGTTCTCTCCCCCCTCCCTCCCCCTGCTCTGATGAAGCTCATATGTTTTAGGAAGTTCATCTCAGAGTTATTAGTCTAAGAATTAGGAAATGTGTGGGCAGCTCCTCTGTGGTATAAAAGAAATTGGAAAAAGAAACCATTCCCCTTTATTCCCAAAAGAAGGATATTGGCTTTATTTTTGGTCCTGAGTTTACTGTTAAATATTTTATGGTTTGTTCTTAATGTCATCTTTTGTAACTCTTATTTGCGTCGATGTTTTGATAAAGCTGAGGTTTCTAGCTTAGCATTTTTTTAATTTCTTAAATGCTACCAGGCCAAATTACGATCTTGGTTATGTAAATGCAAATGCCAGGTAACTCCGCAGGAGTCTGCAGATTTGCCCCAGATTTATAACGTGACAAGTGTGATCAGAAATTGAAAACCGGGACTCTGATTTCGCTCCCGCTCCACGGTATTTAAACCCAGCTCAGTTAAAATCACCATATTTACACCTGCACGAGGCAAGGGACGGGCACAATTTGGCCCTGAAGGAATTCGCCCCAGCTCCCGGGAGCAAGCCGGTGAAGCGGCTGTCGCGGTGCTCGCTCGGGAGCGCGGGGAGGGAGCGGGACCCCCCCGGCCCTCGCACGGGCTCTTCCCAGCAGAGGCTCCGTGTTCCCGCTCCACCATTTCCAGATGAGTTTGCCCGGGGTACGCTCAGGGTGGCTTTTGTCACCGCGTGCACGTGTGCGCGGGGCTGCACTGACTGACCACAGCTACTGACAAGAAGGCAGCTGGAAACAAAGAGGTTTTGAAGGGCAGTTTGTACATTTTTAAAGGCTTTCACAGAATCATTGAGGTTGGAAAAGACCTTGAAGATCATCTAGTCCAACCATTTGTGGCCATCAAGCATAACTACACATAGAGAAGCATCTACAGCATTTAGAGATGGGACTATTTGTATTTTTTTTTTTTTTTTAAATTTACCTCCCGTCATTCCTACTAATTTATACATAAAAATAGATGAATTAGGAATTATTCACCCCAGAAAGCCATGCTGAAGGTGGCTCCACCCCAAGGAGATGGGAGGCGTGGGGTGACCTCAGTGCGGGGTTGGGTGCTGCCCCGCTGCACCCACTTGCTGGGGGGGACCCGAGATGCCCAGGGGGGTGAGGGCACAGGAGGGGCAGCGCAGAGGCAGGCTCTGGGTGGACTTTAGGTGTCCATCTGCTGACCCAACATGAACAGCCTGGGCCGTCTGCAGGGACAGGGCCCTCTGCCCCACATCCCCCTGCCCTCTGTCTCAGCAGAGAGAAACGCTGCCCCTGCATCCCCGTCCTCAGGCTGCAGTGCCCCACACAGAGGGGACCCCCAGGCACAGAGGGGACCCAGGCATGGATAGGTCCTCCAGGCACAGAAGGGTCCCCTAAGCATGGAGGGGACCCGCAGGCACAGAAGGGTCCCCCAGGCACAGAGGGGAGCCCCAAGCATGGAGGGGACCCCCAGGCACAGAAGGGACCCCCAGGCACAGAGGGCCCCCCCAAGCACTGAAGGGTCCCCCAAGCATGGAGGGAAACCCCAGGCACAGAGGGGAGACCCAGGCATGGAGGGGACCCCCAAGCACAGAGGGGACCCCCAGGCACAGAGGGGACCCCAAGCATGGAGGGAAACCCCAAGCACAGAGGGGACCCCCAGGCACGGGTGGGTCCCCCAGGCACAGAATGTACCCCCACGCATGGAGGGGTCCTGCAGGCACAGAGGGGTCCCTGAAGTGAGTCCCATCCCTCTACGGTGCATCACGCCCAGTGCCAGCTGCTCAGGGAGCCTCTCCTGCCCGCGCACACACGGGCACACACGCGTGTGCACACACGCACACAGGTGACTCGGGGGGGGGGCAGGGGGGCAGGCGGGGGCTCGCCCAGCTCCCCGGCGCAGGCAGAAGGGCAGATCCACGGGGCTGTGAGCAGGAGCTGACCTGCTCGTTTCCCAACGAGCCCTGACTGCGACACTTACAGTTAATGAGAGGCTGGGGGGAAAGGGAGGCTGCTGTGCCTTGAGCTAGGAACGCACAAGAAATGCCCTGCTTTGAGGCTGATGCCGACAGAAATGGAAAAGGGGAGAAAAAAAATGAACAAAGCCCCATATTAAGGCACTGTAAGGTGGCATCATTTGGCACACCCAGGCCACCCCTGGCCAGCAGCGGAGGTGAGCAGGTTGCCAGACCACTTTCCCCCTTTTCTATTTGGCTCACTGCTATTTGAACGCCGCAAACTCAATTATTTTTAGGCTTCTAGCAACAGAATAAAGGGAAACGGGAGACATGATGGAGGGTGCGTGTATTGACAAGCACTGCTAAATGGCTCTTTATTCATGAGCCTGGCTGCAGAAGTTTTCATGCCCTACATTTACCCCCCCCCCCAAAGTCGGAATGAAGCAACCATGAAAAAATAAACCAGGCTGCAATTTCCCCCCCCCCCCCTTCTTCTTTTCTTTTTTCTTTTTTTAATTGCTTCACTATACGGGCAAAACAGGTGCTGAAATGTGAAACCCTACTGAGGGATTTCCTCTGCAGAACAGCTTGGTGCTAGCACGGACCTAAAGTTAGACGTGCTCCCAGTGCTGCATGCTAAAGCGGCTGCCTCGCCTATGGAAAGGGGCTCCATACCACTGACTGTCAACAAAATAGCACACTGTCACTTTAAGAAAAAATAAACTAAAATATGAACTACCAAAAACCCTGCCATTTCCAGCCTGGGCTTGATTAATGATTTTTCTATCTAATAAAAGGTTCACAAACCATCTGTTTTTCTCCCTAATGCCTTGCCCAAAGGTTTTTCGTTCCTATTTCAGGCTTGGGGCCAACTGACATTCCCCTCTTTTTTTTTCCCAGCCTTGTAAACAAACCCTTCTCTCTTTTTAATCTTCCAGTGCTGTTTCCTACCCATCGTTATGCATATTCATTGCGAGTAAACATTTTTAGTGTCTACACTTAATCTCTTCCACTGGCAATTACTGTTCTATGCTGTTTTGTAATGCAGAAGGGCCAACGCTTTCCCTTCTAATAACAGCTGGGTCGCAGATGGGGCCTGCAGTCATTGTAGAAAATAAAAATTTACAAGATGCCAGTGGAATTTATTTCAGTTTTATGGAGTCACAGGAGGAACCTTTCTGTTATCCGCCTTCAGTGAAATCTGCAGGCACAAGGCAAGCTTTTGACATTTAATCAAAGGGGGGTTCAGGTAGGGTCTGGAACAACACGAGGAAGAAAGCAGGTGGATCGTATTAGGCAATGCCATGGTTAATTTATTTAGAAGTGATTGGCTTAGATGTGCGCAGCCAATATTTGACATCGTGTATATATCTTGTTTAGCATCCCGCTTCTAAATTGTTCCCGCTGTCGAGGCGCTGAGCTGTCGCTGCGGACCGAACCAGGTGTTAGGGCTGGTTGCGGCGCGGAGGTACCGGCGGTGACGATGGCAGCGGCGATGGCAGCGAGAGCGCGGCAGGCGCCGGGCAGCCTCCCCGACCCCCCCCCCCGGCGGCAGCCCCTCGTCTAGCGAAGGAGCAGCACGAGAAATTCCCTGTCATTGGAATTCTAGAAAATGGCTTTCCTTGGTGGAATGTTTTTAAGATGTGGTGTTTAGGTGAGAGCAGAGATCTCGCGCAGGATTAGTCTCTCCGTTACACGCCAGGAAGTCATTCTGCAGCGCTCAAGAGCTAAGTGCAAATATACAAACGAAAAAATGAGTGTATCTCTACTCGCCAGGCCATGCTCTGCTTTCACCAGCCCCATGAAGCCGGGGAAAACCGTGACCTCAGCATGCTCGCGTGGGATTTACACCGGGGTAAACGACAGTTGTATCAGCTCGGCGCCACTGTAGGAGATGTTTAAGATGGAGGGGCTGGCAGCTGCCTGCGCTATTCAGCTCTGCCTGTCTGGGCAGAGCAGCATCTCGGCGGGTATCGCTGCTTCCCTGCAGGAGAAACCATCTCAGGAAGAAACGTGGGACAGCAAGAGATCGTGGCACAGGGGTACTTGCGGCGCTGGCAGTGACACCCCGGCTGTGCACGGGGCTCCCACATGGGCACAGCCATGGCACGGCGTGGCTGTGGCACCCCATGGAAACAGTGTGGCCTCAGCGTGGCCACAGCACACCCAGCGTGGCCGTGGCACAGCACGGCCTGGCATGGCACCAGCATGACATCAGCGTGGTGTGGCCCATGGCATGGCCACAGCATGGCCACGGAAAGGTGACAACACAGCCATGGCCCAGCACAGCCACAGCTCAGCATGGCCACGGCATGGCATGGCTGCGATTTGCCACAGCGTGGCTCAGCTATGGCATGGCACGGCACGGCACAGCTCACCCTCTCCCGCCCCACGTCCCCCACCCCACCACCTACGCCGGCATTTCCCTCCGTTCCCAAGCCCGGAGCCAAGGCAGGAGGTTTCCCCCCAGGAAGCCGGCGCTGGGGCTGCCCGAGGCTGCCGGAGGCCGTCGGCCGCCTTCCACAACCACAGCGACTCCTGAAATTTCCTGACAGGCAAAAACATGGATGAACATAATGAGATTAGGAATTGAAGTAGTTTAGAGGAAACTCACAATAAATAAAGGACATATTTCTATTTAGTGTGCATTGTGCAGGCAATTTTTCCAGATTTTTTAAAGTAGTTGAATGAGGAGGTAAATGGAAAGTCTCACATCCCTCCTTTTTTTCCCCTTCCTCCTCTGTTACCAGGATCCAGAAACAGAAACTTACAACTCACTCAAATTAATTAGATTTTAGGTGGTGTGTTTTTTATTATTCATGCATTTTCTTTATTTATAAAGCCCCAGTTTTTGAAGCTCTCTCTACCGAGGGCAACAGATTTTTTTCCTAAAGATTAGTAATTTTTACTTCTCAGGGCACTCTGCTTCGTGCAGAAGGAAAATACAACTTTCAGGGGAGAAAAATGAGGGAAAAACCTTCAGTTATTGCAAAGTGTTTATTCTTGCCTGACAAATAATTCCCAGAGCTTGGATTTATGAAAAAAAAAAAAAAAAAAAGCTATTAAATTGTGTGGCTTAGTTAAAACTTTCCCTCCCCCCTTCCATTTTTAAAAATATGATATTGCTATTTTTATATGCAAACTATGTTCAGAATATTGAATTTGGTACATTAAATACCAGAGATGAAGATCTTAGTAGCTTTTAATGAAGAGGATAAATTCTCATAACTAGATTTCCCTGTATATCATCCCCAGTCCCCTTTTCCCAACCCTTTCCTTCATTTACAAATTCAAAAGCTGCAAATAAGCCACTGTGAAGTTTGCTAATCTCAGCGAAATGCTGTTTCTATTGCAAATATTAGTCAAGATTACTACGACTAAGTCACAGGCTGGTAGACGGCTCGGCAGGAACCTCAGGGGTTTTCCAGTTTGCAGATCCCAGCAGTTCAAACTGGATCTGGGTAATCCCAGTTTGAGTGAGGCTTCCCTGCGGTCCAGGGTACTCGAGAACCATCCTCCTCTCCAGCAAAAAATGGGAACAGGGGAAGGAAGCGCTAATTGCCCAGAGAAGCTCACTGAGCTTGGAAGAACTTAGATGCCAGAAGGGAAAAGAAACTGGGAAATTGCAGGTGCTGGAGAGGAGCCTGGGCTGCAAACACAGCCCATGCCGGACCCAGTAGTCCCTGGGAAGACCCCCATGAGGCTGGGTGGGATGGCCCTGGGGTCCCCGCTGACACTGGGGGGGGGGTCTGAGCGCCCCGAAAACCCCCACCCTCACCCTGTTGCATCCTCAGCATCCCCAGCCCGGGGCTGCCCACGGGGAGCAGAGGTGCCAGCCTGGGCCAGCTCCGCAGACAACCCGCAGCTGGAGCAGCGCTGCCTTACGCCACGGCGGAGTCTGGCCCCCACCCTGAAAGCAAAGCCTTTTTTTTTTTTTAATTGTGCCATACAGAGAGAAAGCCAATAAAAAATAAACAACAGGCAGTCTTGATACATAACCTAAAATTATTTTTGCTCTGTTACTGCAGAAACAGCCAGAAGAGGGACCATAGATTAATTAGCATGCTCTGAGCTGACATCACTGACGATGTTGCCGAGGATGCTTATAAACCCAAGCACTGGTCTGGGCATTTCAGCTCTGTTATTAACAAAAAGGAAGGGTAATCATTCCTGACAAATGAAAAGCAGCATTGGTGGGAGAGGAGAGCAGGCTTCGGAAAGGAGCTGCGGAACACAAGAGCGCTGCAGATCGCTCTGCTCCAAACGGCTTGTGCGACCCATGAAATATTCAGGAGCCGATATGGGCTGCTTGGGGCTCCCTCTCTCTCCGCATCCTCGTGGTTTATGGTACGGCGGCAGGCTCGCTCTCTGCCACGCTGAACATTACTCGCCTTTGCAGCGCGAGCAGCGTGCAGTGCTCGGCGTCGTTTGCGATGATGAGAGGCTCCTCGGCTCCCCAGCTTTTCCTTCGCTCTTTAGCGCAGGACTAACAGGTGGCTGCCCGCAGGAGCCCGCTCCCTGCCTGCGCCCGCCCGCGCTGGACCCCGCGCCAGCCGGCGGGGACGGCTCGGCAGCGCTGGATGGAAGAGGTTTTGCTGCAGAGCGCACCAGCCTCCTCCCATCCAAAGCACCCCACAGGCTTGTAGCCATCGCTCCTGGGCATGAATTTCAGTCTGACTTTGCATAGTCTTTAGGGGGTGGAGTATGGCCAAAGTCATCGTTGTAGAAGGGATGTGGATAGGAAGAATCACAGAATCTTCTCGATTGGAAAAGCCCTTGAAGATCATCCAGAACCTCACACTGACCGTTCCCAACTCCACCACATCCCTCAGCGCTGGGTCAACCCGACTCTTCAACCCCTCCAGGGATGGGGACTCCCCCCCTGCCCTGGGCAGCCCATTCCAACGCCCAACAACCCCTTCTGCAAAGAAATCCTTCCTAAGAGCCAGTCTGACCCTGCCCTGGCGCAGCTTGAGGCCATTCCCTCTTGGCCTGGCGCTGGTTCCTTGGCTCAAGAGACTCATCCCCCCTCTCTGCACCCTCCTTTCAGGGAGTTGGAGAGGGCCATGAGGTCTCCCCTCAGCCTCCTCTTCTCCACACTAAACCCCCCCAGTTCCCTCAGCCGCTCCCCATCACACCTGTGCTCCAGACCCTGCACCAGCTCCGTTGCCCTTCTCTGGACACACTCGAGTCATTCAATGGCCTTTTTGGAGTGAGGGGCCCAAAACTGAACCCACTCATCGAAGGGCGGCCTCACCAATGCCGAGTCCAGGGGTAAGATCCCTTCCCTGTCCCTGCTGGCCACGCTATTGCTGATACAAGCCAGGATACCATTGGCCTGCTTGGCCACCTGGGCACACTGCTGGCTCCTGTTCAGCCAGCTGGCAATCACCCCCAGGTCCCTCTCTGACTGGCAGCTCTCCAGCCACTCCTCCCCAAGCCTGTAGCGCTGCTGGGGGTTGTTGTGGCCCAAGTGCAGCACCCAGCATTTGGCCTTATTGAAACTCCTCCAGTTGGCCTTAGAACTGAAGAGGTGGTGATGGTCCTTTGGTGGTTGAAGGAAACGTCCGGGTCTCTGGGGGTGCAGCAGGGCACTGGCAGCGGCAGCTGTGGGAGGACAACCCTGCATGAGATCCTCTCGGCTGTCTCACTGGTGTGTGCCCTTAGCAAAGATGAGAAATTGGCATTTTCTCATTATATCGGACTTCCGGTGATGACGTGGTGCCGAACATACTGCAGGAAGGCGGGAGCAGCCGTGTTGGGCCAGAGCAAAGCTCTGCCTGCATGAACCAGCCTCCCCTGCCCAAAGCGCTGCCTGCCCAACAGCCAGAGATAGCGACCCCAGACCAGGCACAAAGGCCATCGCTAAACACAGATCAGATGGGGGACAGCTCTCAAGGGAAAGAGAACTTACTCACCATTAATTATAAATAAATTGCATTGGACCAAGGAGGTGCCTGTCACAAACTGCTCATAAAAAAAGAAGCTGTTGGTAAAGAAAATGTCTCCAAGAACTCGAGTGGGATGCCCTGCGGAGGGGAAAGCAGAGGGAGCTCTGCGGAGGGGGATGGAGGGTCGTTTCTCTCCCCCTCCCTCCTGTTGTTGCCCAGAGACAGAACTTGCCTAATTGTGCAGCTACAAGCCAGAGAAAATGAGAACCTTCTGGAACAACCTATTGCAGGTGTAAGAAAGATTATATAAAGGCAACACCCCACGTGTGTCTCTGTGGACCCACCACCTACAGACCAAGCTCACTGCTCTATGACAATGCAGCATCCAAGGGTGGTGATTTCCCTTCTCCTACCCACTCCTCTTCTCTTTTCTCTTTACTTTTGCCTCTTTAGTCTCTCTTTCTTATGTATATTAATGTATATAAGTTTTGTATTGAGATCACTTGATCGTTGATGGGTTGTTAGGAAAATAGTCTGATCCTTTATTGGCTCACACCAAAGGTTATCTGTTGATCGTTGCCAAATTGTCTCCATTCACTCACTAAAGTGGTCAGTTAATAAAGTTACACCAAGTTGCTCCTCTGAGTCATTGTCATGACTGGACCTGCCCTGAGGCTCTGCAGAGCAGAGACCTGCTCTTCCAACAGGCTCTCAGGGAATTCAAAAGATTCACCCCCTCCCTAACCGCATGGGATGAGACAGTACCTGGCATGAATAATTAACTTATTTTCCTAATAAAAAGGAATCTACAAATGAAGAGGCCTTTGTTCAGCCAGAGCTTCAGACCACCGCTTTCCTAAGGCCGCTTTCTCCCATGGGATACCAGGGGCTTAAGGCCATGCTGACAGTCCTTCAGTAGGGTACAGCTGGCTCCTCTTCCCCCCTTCAGAGGGAAAGGGGGCACAGACCCCCCGTCAGCCAGCTCCTTCCTTCAGGCTTCGAGGCAAAACAGTCAAAAAAGGCAGGAGGGGAGGCTGGTGGATACAGAAAGGGCCCATGAGTGGGGGCCACAGGAGATAGCTTAGCAGGACTTCTGGGGTGGTTCACCTGGTATTGAGGATCTAGGACTCTTGGGTTTCTGAGTGTTGAAGGGGAGGCTGAGGAGGGAGGGAACCATTTCTAGAAGAAAAAATTCAGTGAATTGCTAGTTGGGTACCAAAATGAATGAGTTTCCCAAGATCTCTGGTTGCATCCTTACACTAACAACCTTGTACATCTCAACCCTCTTAAAACTACACATTTCCTTCCACAAGATATACCAGACTTCCTTGACAAAATATGTAGCATTACAAGTTGTGGGATGTTTCCCAGGTCCACAACACCGTATCAAAAAGAATAAGAAGTCCCAGCAAGGCAGGACAACCCATAGGTGCACAGTTAGATTAATACATTGCTCTGTGCTGAAGGACTCTACCCAGGATACAGCAAGGCAGTCCACTAGTCTGCAGAAAAATAAATTAATAGCAAACTATTTGCTTGGAATTAGTTCCTTGGGGAAAAGGGATGGTTTCTCACCTACAATATAGAAGTCCCAGAATGGGGAAATGCACGGTGGTTCATACTTGGCACACAGGACAGGGAGGAAGTCTCTCTGAGAAGAATCCTTTCAGCTCCTTCTGATGTATTTTCTTCCAGACAACGCTGCCGCTGCATTCGGGGCTTTGTAGGACAGAGGGGGTGATTGGGAAATCAATGCTGCTCCCACCCCTCCAAAACAGGGAGTACAGCCTCCGAAAACGGCCAGGCTGTCATAAACTCCCTGGAAGCACGACAGAAACCCTTTGACAGGTGGGTTAGCTCCCTCTTAGCTCTGGCTTCATGTTCCCACCTCAGGCAATGGTGCCCACACAGTTTCGGCTATAAAAGATAAGGGTCATATGCCTATAGAGTATCTGCATTACGGCTGGCACACCGTTTGCAGTTGTTTGTCATGGGCCGCTTGCCTGTTAAAAGCGACATTGAGAATATAAAAGGGGTAGCACATAAACCCCACAGCTAGTTTGGGCAGTTTGTCAAAGCTGGAAGCATCTTAACAGAGCAGCAATGAGGCAACAACTTCCAAAGCATCAGCTGAAGCAGCTGGAGTTACTTATTCAGGAGAAATCAGCTGATAACAGTATATATATTAACATTTTCTGCAACCAAAATGGTAAGTATCGACTGAAAACCCAAAGCCAAACACAAAACGTGTATGCAAAATGTGCAGCGCTCTTGTCTTTATTCTTGTTCCTTACAATATTGAGGATAGTTTCAGTGATGTAGAAGTGACATAAGTACAAGCCTCAGAGTTCAGTTTTGGTCCAGATCCCAAGCATTGCTAAAAATCATTTTCTTAGAGGCCTTATTTTTTCCATTTTTTTGTGATAAGGCTAATTTTTGAGTTTGTTCATCAAATGATACTTATCAGTTTCTAAGATATTGGAGACTGCCTTTATTTTTACACTCATTTTTTATAGTAATCCTGCTAGTCTAAATTTTCTTGTGAAGCACCATAACCATTGACAGTGGCAGACAGCTAAGGGTTATGCTGCCTAAAATCAGGCTTCCAAAAATTATACTCATGCACTACTGAAAAATAGGCAAGAAGCACACAGAAAATGTCAAAAAGGACAGGTAGAGAGCTAATAATGTGGCACTGAGGGTTACCCAGAATTAAAGGGCTGTCAAGGAGTTTCCTGATCCACAAATTGCATCATTCCTTCCATTAGTGATGACTTCAGAAATATTTACCTTCTGTCTACAAGTAGAAAACTGTCCAAGATTATTGAAGGTGGAAATTGTTATTCCACAAAGATTTTCCATAGCCCCTGTCAGGGAAGACACTCACAACAGGCACCTTTTGGAGAAGTCCCAGAAAAGAGGTAGGGAGCACGGCCCCTCCAGGGGCCACCAGCCCACGATGTGGTCATCACTTTAACCGCATCACGGGTCAGTGGTCCCGTGGCAGATGCTGAGGGGGAGGAAAGCGAATGATTTTGTGGCTCCAGGCAGGAACGCCAGCATAGCCTCCTCCAGGAGGTGCTTTGTGGTGAGGAGCAAAGGGGACGTTCAGACTGGGAATGACAAAAATTGTACTGGAAAGTGCCATGGGTGGATTCAGAGCCAGGAGCAAAGGAAGTAAATGACACCTACATTTTGCAAAATTTCACAGCCTACTGAAGGAGGCAACAGTAGGTTCAGGAGCAAACCAAATCTGAGAAACTGCAAGAGAAATGTGATAGATTTAGTACTGATAAACCAATTCTGGGTATATGCAATATCTCTTTGAAGAAGTGTCCCCAAAGAAAATACCTTTTAATTCCACAAATTTGTCATCTTCAATGTCAAACAACTTTTGGAGAAGAATTAGCTGTGAAATCCAGTTCGATCCAAGGTTCTGGAGAAGCAGGAGGTAAAAGGCATGAAAGGAAAGCAGCTCAGGGGTGCGTAGGGTCCTGCTTGGAGCTAAAGAGTGGCCAAAGACAACTGAGGTCTGAGGTGAGTTAGTCAAGATATATGAGAAAAGAAGAGACCTAAGAATCCTAGATATTAGCAAACAGACAGTGAGAAGCACAAAGCAAAGGACAAGGAGAGGATTTTTAGTAACCATGTCCAGACATGGCAAAAACTGCAGAAAAGGCAAGAGGTGACAGTGAAGAGCAAACCCTCGTCTCAAGGAGCTGAAGTGCCCAGGAGAGCGCGAGCTGGGGCAGACAGAGCATTTAGGCTGGAGAAACACCAACAGAGACTCAATCAGGAACAAGGAGGGCTCCATGCGGTATCAAAACAAGTATTTGTGCAAGAGGAAGAGAGAACTGAGAGGTGTTGGCTAAGGGGAAAGCAGCTTTTCCTCCTTGATGGCCTTAGCACATAGGACGCATCTGCTTACAAAGGCACAGGACAGTTCTGCTGTTGTGTGCAGTACAAGTGACTTCAAAAGGCAGCCTCTGAAATGGCAACAATCCTCTGAGTCCTGGCTATCACAGATGATCCTGAACCTCCCAGGAAAAAAATTAGAATTTAACTGATCCATTTTAAATGGTCAGGAACATATCTATCATCTTGGGTATGTGTTTGGGAAGAGGAGGCAGGAGAAGAGAATATGATGCAGAACTTTAGTTGAATTATATGAATAATTTTATGTGCACTGCATTGAGAAATTACTGCTATCTAAAAAAAAAAGAGAAGAAGAAAAAGAGGAAGAGGAAGAAGAAGAAGAAGGTGAAGTGGAAGAAGAAGAAGAAGAAGAAGAAGAAGGAGGAGGAGGAGAAGAAGGAGAAGAAGAAGAAGGAGAAGAAGAAAGATGAAAAAGACTTAAGAGTGCAAAATCAGAAAATCAGGTTGAATCCTGGCGTTTCCTCTAAATAAATATTAGAAATATTCAAAGCATGGTAGAGCAAAAAATGATCAACTCTGCTCTCCATAACGAAGCTCTCCCTGAAATGGTGGTCATTCTCCTCATTTCATAGAGATAGAAAGAGCAGGATTTGTATTTGGTTTGTGCAGAAAGGCCTCCTTTTGTACAATCAGCTGGGCAACTTTGCATTTGGCACCATCCAAGCACACACATAATAAATTCATGACTCTGGAGCTGTAATACATGGTTTGGGGTATTGTGTGCAGTAGCGTAAAAGCAATATCAAAGCGATGCGCAGGACAAGCCAAATTTTAATCCAGCCCTATCGCTAATCTCTAAGAACACTGCAATGGCCCTTCAAATGAGCTGCTCCCCTAGGACCGACGGCGACAAGGCTGTTGCCCTGGCTTGTACACGCACAAAACACCCCAGGGCCTTGCTACCGGCTCAGAGCCTCACCCAGCTCAGCACCAGCACTCGGGAAAAAAGTCGGAGTGTCCCAGCTTGCAGCAGGCTGCCGGAACAAGAAGCAAGCAAAAAAAGAATGCCGTGTTTCTCCTGGGTATAGCCACAAAACCCAAACATGCACCACAAACCCCCCTTCGATACGTAAAAACATCACTGGCACTGCTCTCGATATCTGCCATATATTCATCGATACCATCTAAAGTTTACTTTAAATAAATATCTTTCCTTAAATACCAATATATCTACCAACTTTATTACACTCGCGGGCCATGCTGTTTGTATAGCACCGTCTAACAGGGGTGGAACTGCCATTAAGACAGTAAAACTTTATCATGCGAGAACATGCCTCTTCAAAACGGTTATTATTTATTATTTTTACAGCAGTTACAGGTGCTCCGGATCCTTTTCAATAATACATGAAACACCTGCACCGTCCCCAGTTGCTTTACAGTACAACTGAGAGATGAATCGCTGCTGTGCTGGGGATGAGGGTGCGCTTGATGACCTCCTCGGGTCCTTCCAGACTCCTTTTTATTATTTGGCAAGGTGAGGGTGTGTGAAGGGCACTGCAACCCACCATCTTAGGTGGCCGTTCTCTGCAACGGGATCATTTGAGAATACGCATCTTTTTTCTTCCATCCATTCCACTTTTGCATTTCCCCATCAAAAATTATATTTTCTAAAGAGCTACAGAGAATGGTCAACACAGTAAAACAATTCATATGGTGGATGATAGGAATTTTTTCCCCATTTTGACACATTCAAATGTTTGTTATGCATTGGCCTGCCCATTAAAAGCAGCCAGTGCCTCTTGACATCTGTACTATATAGCCAGCCTTATGCTATTAACCGTCTCTGCTACCACAACCACTGCTGCAATATCCACGCTCTCAGCCATGCAGTCATAGAGATCTCGACTTTTTTCCTGGCACAACCTGTACTTTTAAAAGTAGAAGCAGTTCTCTGAGCGGCGCCGAAGCCTGAAAAGAGCTGGCACGGGGCGTAAAGGGGCCCCGGAGCCCCTTTGCTGCAGCAGCTCAGCCTCGCACACATGGCCCACCTCCTCACCCTGCGCTCTCGCTGCGACGGGCCACGCAAGCTGCCGGCCTTTTGTTGATGTTTTCTTTAAATATTATTTTGTGCTTTTGGCACGGGGATGGAAGTGTAGTAACCAGCTGGCACGGCCTCTTCCCTTTGATTGCAGCATTGATTGTGCACCACATGCCCTTCTCCTCCTCCTCCTCCTCGGTTTGCTACATCACTGGAGCTGATTGCTGTGGCCACTCGTAGAGAAGGTTTGGCAGCTGCAAGACCCAGATGCCAATTTCTTTCGGCAGTGGCCTGTGGGTGTCAGCTTGTCTCCCTGTTTGGCATTTCCTCTGGCAGTGAAACCTGCTCTGTGTCAGTGTGTTGTCTGCAGAATGAAAAAGTTATCACTGAAATACATCCGAGAGAGCCACGGAGAGGCTGGAAGGAAAACGCTTCCGAAGTTTCCATGGGAGAAGGAAGACCTCCGTCTATATTCGACCCAGGGCTTGTCCAACCTGCCTCTACCATGGAAAACTCTTCTGAAGTTTCCATGGGAGAAGGAAGATCCCAGTCTATCTTTGACCCAGGGCTTGTCCAACCTGCCACTACTACAGAAAACTCTTCTGAAGTTTCCATGGGAGAAGGAAGATCCCAGTCTATCTTTGACCCAGGGCTTGTCCAACCTGCCTCTACCATGGAAAACTCTTCTGAAGTTTCCATGGGAGAAGGAAGATCCCAGTCTATCTTTGACCCGGGGCTTGTCCAACCTGCCTCTACCGCGGCAGCAGGGAAGCAGTTGTGGTGGCTCCAATGGCCTGCCTGGAGAGGTGGCCCAGCAGCGGGCTCGGCCAGCACTCGCTCCTTGGTTGGAGTTGTTCCCCTGGGGGTCTTGCTCAGGCACAGAGATGGGTTGAGTCCCGATGCCCCGAGCCACAGCCCCCGTACACACACCACACACAGCACTGGTGCTCTCTGGAACAACGTTCCGGGAGGATATTGCTATCTACACAATAAGGACACTATTCCTTATTATAAAGAAAAAGGTACTTAACATTTTCTTGGGAAAAGACATGTTCAGAATAAAGTTGCCTCCCAAACAAACTCACTTACCAAAATAAAAAAAATATATACTGCAGGGCTGGTTTGGTATTTTTACATTAATTTTCCTCTATATATTTGAAATCCACTTTTTTTATGGCAGATTTTTACATGTCACATTAATCCAACATATCAGTTACTAAGAAGTGAATATTACTGAATGTTATTTTGCACATAAATCCTTAAAAAAGCCTAATACCCTCTAAAACAGTAAGATAAAAGAAATGAATGATAAACATACCGTTTCTTTAATATTTTAAAGTACATTTCTCAGTTAGTTAAGGCCTAAACAAGGATCTTTGAGCTGGTAATACTGATTGTCAGAGAAAGAAGTCACAAATGGAAACCTGATTATTTCCCCAATGTAACCGAGGGTTTTTTCCTGCCAACTTCAGTAACACAAACCAAGGGCCTTAACCATTTGCTTGGTTAATTTGTGAATGATTACTTGTGCTTTTATACAGTTAAAATAACGAGTGGAATGCGATCTGCAGCAATTAAAAATTCTGCTTTTCTCCAGCTCAGTCTTAAGAGTGTATTTCATTTATTTCTGACTATGCAACTCATGTTGCTTTTTGATATTTAACCCCCCGCACGAACCCTTTTGCCACATCCCAAAGCAGACGTGTCTGGGGTTCACACGGAATCCTGAGCGCAGCAGTTCCACCCCTTCCTGTCCCCAAAATGCTCAACTCTACCCCAAAGAATTGGTTTGAAGCAATAATATTTAAATGCCGTTATATCCTTTTGTTGATGTGGGCAAAATGGGCATAAATCAGGTTTGGTCTTGCCTTTCATGGGTGTGAATAATCATAAGCCCCACGCCGCAAGGAGTGGAGGGTCAGGCTGTAGCGTAACCGTCTTGCACAAATCACACGGCAGTTCAGTCGTGGCTGGGAGTGAAATAGCACAGGGAATTTTATTTCTGGTGCTCTGCTCTAACCACTACGGAACGCTTTCTCCAACTATATGACCTGGGCAATCTTCTGTAAAGAAGTAAATTCTTACTAAGAAGTGATTGAGTAAATCAGCTCCTTTGGAGCTGACAGAGCCACGTCACACCAGCACCTAATCTGTTCCTTCTACATATTATAAACCAACTCTCTACATTTTATTTTGTTGTCTTATCTTTACCTCTTAACATTTAAAGAGGCGTGGAATATAACTCCTAACTTCCACTTGCTCCATGGAAGTCCTCAAATAAGTGCTAATAACACATCGCGGCGCTTCAGCAGAGGAGCAGAAGGTAACTCCCATGTTACTGGCACTGTAGTCCTGCCCGCACTGAGGACAGCAGGGCTTCAGGAGGCAGGAAAGAGGAGGACTTCTCCATTGCTCCACCAGCCAAAGCGAATGTGGATTAGACAGAGAATTCACGGCTGCCAAACACAAACAGAAAAGGAAAACCCACAAATAAACACCACCATGAATCTGCTTTAGGTGAAAAGAGGAGAGCAGTAAATGCTCCAGGAGCTATGACAGCAGAGAGCACGTGAACACCAGGGAGTAAAAGGACATTCCCGAAAGCCTGGAAGGATGTTCTCTGGCAGTACTGGAGGAACAGATATTGCTTAGCTAACGAACGGGCTCGCTGGAAAGCCACCGCCCCACACAGCCAAGGGCTGGGAGCCCTCCACGTCCTTGTCCCAGGCACCAATCCTCTGCTTCATCAAAGGCAGGTTTGTGGGCAGTGGCCTGAGAGAACCCCTGGGAGAGCCTCCCTCCTCCACTGGCTGTCCCGGCCCTGGCCCGTCCTGCCAGGCCTAGGGACCTTGTGGCGACCACCCTGGCGCTGGGCCCCGGGACTGGGCAGTGGGAATCTTGCTGGTTGCTATTGCAGGAGGAAGAAAACTGAGTCCCATCACTCGGTGGATGGTCCCAGCAGGGCTGGAGAAGGACTTCAACAGCATCTCCCCCACTCCCTTCCTCTCGCCTCAAATATCTGCATGTAAACATGCACTAACGCCCATATTTAATACTTTGAAATCTATGTATATACACACATATGCTGTTATTTTTATAACGTTTGATAGAGATTGTTGAGTATAACAGCTCCCAACTAGAAATATTTTACCTACAGTGAAATAGTATAAACCTAGTTGAAAATGCCATTTTCCTAAACAGGGTCATGAAATAACGGCGTGGCTTTAAAATATAGTTTCCAACTCTTAATTAACCTTGGAGTACTTTGGGAAAGGACAGAGTTTCTTCATTTCTCCTCCCCTCTGTGGCTGGGACCATGCCTGGGAACACAAGCCTTGCCACCAGTTTTAGCACAGGCGTAGGCAGGTCCTCGCCGAGGAGATGTCACGGTGACCACAGCGAAGGCAGGGAGAAATTTTCAGCGAGTCTGAAAAAGGCAGGAGAGAGATTTCACACGCTGCCTGTGTCTTTGTCTTGTCACTCCAGCCCACCGCTCTGGAAGGGAGCGCGGCGTCAAGCACAATGACAGACGCTGGGGAGCCATCCAGCACCCAACGCCTCCCCGGAGCCGCATGCTGCCGCTGCTGAATGCCAGCCCGGAGATGCCGGGGTAGCGTGGAACGGGCCCAGCATCCCCAAGTTTCGCATCCTCTCCTCTGCTCCGCAGGCTGCACCGCGAAGGGACTCGCCGCTCCAGGGAGGGGATGTGGAAAATGGGGAGCGTGGCGGGGGGGGAACACCACTGCCTGGGCCCACACAACTAGGTCTGTCCGTTTTCCCAGCTAATAGCACACAGCATGCTTTACCAGCCAAGCGTTAACGCAAGAATTACTCAAATACCGTGGGAGAAAGCCAGTACAGGCCAGTAAGGTGCTGGTTGGAAAGCATGAGACTCAAGTCTAAGCCCCTTGCAGCCTGCTGCTGACCTCCTGGGTCATTTCTGCCTTTTCTCCTTCCCTCTTGTCTCCATTAATTCGGTATGTACAGTTGTAGGGCTGAAGATGCTGCCTGCCTGAGGAGAAAGCATAGCCATAAAGCCGGCCACAGCGAAAACTAACGTAAGCCTTGGCTATGGCTGGGGCAGGACGCCAGAAAAGGAGCGTTTTGCATGGTCAGAGAGTTGTGCTATCCCTAAGAATGAAGGCATTCGGCTGTGTTTCAGGCCTAAATTCCCAATGGTCACTTGGAAGTGAATCTCAGTGCCTCAATAGGCTTTTAGGAATTTCCAAGGATTAGGTTTAATCAGTGATCTGAAGTAATTTAATATATTTCCAGTGCTCTCTTCTTTAATACTTAATGACTGATGATTAGGTTTGTGTATCAGATCTGAAATCTGCAAGTTATGTGGCAATTAATGTTTGAAGTACTCTGTAACTTCAAATATAATGATCATATTTGCAAAGTAATTACAGAATATATGTGACTAATAAATAATAACACTCAGCACTTACACAGCACTATTCACCTGAGGAGCTCTAAATGAAAAAATTCCAAAAATAATAGAGGCAATTCAAATGCAAACCAGGTTTCCAGCAACACCTCATGAGAAATGATGTAACAGTTTCTGCGGAGCCAAGGCACCACGCGTGTCACGGTGCTAATTCAGTACCGCAAGCCGCACATAAAGCAGGTGACCGACCGCTCTCACTCCGTTCTAGCACCTAAAAACTCCAAGAGCAGTTTTTAGGTGCAAGGAGAGCGCTGGGAGCTGCTGCTTGCGCCCTGCGAGCCCACCCCTCTGCTGCAGCTCGTCACCCTTCCAGCTGCGCTTGGGCACGGGTGCATGCGGAGACACCAGCGGTGAGGTGCACGCAGGGACAGATTTAAAAAAAACCAACCTGCAAACAACAAAAAAATACTTTTTAAACACTCAAACCACTCAGCAGGTGGACTCCAATGTACTGCAGTGCGCAGGGAAAAACGGATGGCAAGGTGGAAGCCATAGGACAAGAGGAAATGGCCTCAAGTTGCCCCAGGGGAGGTTTAGATTGGATATTGGGAAAAATTTCTTCACTGAAAGGGTTGTCAAGCTCTGAAACAGGCTGCCCGGGGCAGTGGCGGAGTCACCATCCCTGGAGAGATTTCAAAGATGTGTAGATGTGGCGCTTGGGGACATGGTTTAGTGGTGGCCTTGGCAGTGCTGGGTTAACAGTTGGATTCAATGATCTCAAAGATCTTTTCCAAGCTAAATGATTCTATGATTCTGTGATTCTATGATTCTATAATTCAGTGATTCTATGATGTGGCTGATGCCCAGGGTACAGGGTGGACCTGGCCCTTCCCTAGGCACTGGATCCATCCTCTCCCTGGAGCTCTGCTTTGGGATGGTGACACCCACCCACAAACAGCCCATCCATACTCAACAACAACAGGCAGGTGAAATCACAGAATCCCAGACTGGTTTGGGTTGGAAGGGACCATAAAGATCACCCAGTCCCAACCCCCTGCCATGGGCAGGGACACCTTCCACTAGCCCAGGTTGCTCCAACCTGGCCTTGAACCCTTCCAGGGAAGGGCAGCCACAACCCAACAAATCCCAACCCGTAGAGGCAACGAAACCGCTTCCTTTGAAAATAAATATTTAAGCGCTCTGTCCCTGTTTTGAACCAGCCAAAGCGTAAATAAGCTTCACATACAGAGGCAGCTGCACATGTAACTCAATGTACGTTATTGAAACGAGCGGGTCTATGTAAGAGGGTCAACCACCAGCCAGGAATCCCTCTGTAAGCAATCGTTTTGGTGCAGCAGCTTCTGGCAGACCGTGCTCCGGCCGGAGGAGCGGTGCTGCCCTCATCTCCTGGCTCTGCAGGTTTTGGGTTCGTCCTCCCCTCTCCTGTCCTTATCAGCAGAGGAGTTAGGAGAAAGGGAGTGATGTAACACGGCAGGGTCCAGCCTCACTTGTTTCCATTACACAAACTTCCTCTCTGCTTAATTCCTGGTTGACCTTGAAGTTTAATTACAGGCTAAAAAGAACAGTTACGTAACGGAGGCAGCAAACCTAAATAAAACAAAAACAGAAGGGCCATATGCCACATAGCCCAGAAAAATCTAGAATCAAATTACACTCTTTGAATTATTTACAATATTTCTTCTTGCCAAATCTAAGCAAATATTCCACTTGCTTCAACTTCACTTTAAGAGCTTTAACTGTTTACTGTAAACCCAAGCATACAATAGCTCTTTCATCAAACATTTAACTGCACATTTCACATTAATAAATATTACAAGGATATTTTATTATAAAAAAGGCTAGATGTAGTTTTCATGAATCTTCTAGCTGCTACACTGAAAATGAGTCTGAACAAGGCATTTCCTCTCAGGCCATGTAGTCTAGTAGCATTTGAGCTACTGAGTAAATATAGCAAGCTAATATTATTTTAATAGCAGTTTCCCACCACATACTGAAATGGAAAACGAACAAGAAAACATTTCATAATCATGTATTGTGTTTGCTCAGATTTATTCATTGTAATATGATTATAAAATACTGTACACTCCTCAGTGTGACTGTTGAGCCTCTCGATCAGGCGATTGTCTGAACATCCCTACCCTTATTTTCCGCAGGGAGCAGCCTCGTGCAACAGGAGAGCTCCCACCCCAATGGGTCATCCCATCTTCAGGCATTTAAATTAAAGATTTAGATGACAGGACGTGCATTTAGTAACCACACTTGGAAAACGGTGACCACTGTCTTAGTTTCCTTATCTGGAAAAACAGGATAATACTTGTTCGCCTGCACCATAGGAACCTCCTGAGGGTTGTTGACATTTGAATGGCTCTGCGAAGAAGTAAAGAAGTGATGTGATTAATCACTGTGTAAGCTCCACGCTTTACAGCTAGGTGAGGCGAGAATATCCCTGCCTTGACAAGTTGTGTTCTTGAAAGACAATGTAAAAATAAAGAATGAGGAGGCTTGCAAGGATAAAAAGGAAAGGGGAAAGAGAAGATGTAACAGATTCAACTAGTGGCTTCCAGCTCCATATTCCCACTCCCACGCCACCACCACCTATTGCCTCCCCAGTTGGTTTTGCATCCTTTTTGATTGCAGTACACTGGAAGTGAGATGCATGGAACCAGATTAAAAAAAAATAAAACCAAAAAAAAACCCCAAACCAACCCAGCTTAACATTTTAAAAACTCAACTAATTTCTCTGGTCTTCTTTACAGAAGGAATTCAAGTGCCCCAAAGATTTTGTGGAATCTTTTGCCTGCAAAAAGATTTTGTTCCTTCCAAAAGATTTTGTTCCATAAGTGTGAAACAAGGCTGCTGATAAAGGGCTGGGCCACCAAAGCACCAACCTTGGAGCCCACCACGTGCCACGCACCCCTTCCAGCGGCTGCCCTGCTGCCTGGGGGGCTCAAGGGCCACCTTGAAGCCTGTGGTGGCTGCCCTGCTGCGGGCTGCTGAGCTGCTCTGGGGCAGGTTGTGGGGGGGCTGTCTTCACTCTCTTGTTGAAGCTGTTTCGCTCTACCAGGAACACAAAACTTCCCTGGACTAGAGGAAAAGAGGCGGAGCTGCCTGTGCGGTGGGCTTCTGCCCAGCTGCATCGCAGAGGCTGTCCCAGCTCCTGGCCCAAAGACTGTGCATGCATTTTCCATAAATTCCTGGAATTTTATTTATTATGTATTTCACACGAGTTACAGAATAAAAAAAGGAAATGCCATTGCAGTGGGACCTAAAAGACATCATCTCCTCCTAGGTCAGTCTCTGATCATTAGCTACGACCATCCCGCAGGCTCTTGCGTTTTCTCTCGGCCCAGCATCGTTTCCCCCTTTGTCTCCCTGCGAATAGCAGAGTCTCCATCCCACGCAGAGAGGAACACGTCTTCCAGTCGGAGGCTGCAATTGCCACTGAGGTTATTCGGGATACGCCTTTTCGAGAGAAGAATTACCACTGTCCACCAAGGCAATGGGAGGATCAGTTCAGTTTGGAGAGACAGAGCTCTTACAGTATTTATTTGGTTGATATTGCAACCTCTGTGTGTAAAGAACACGAACGCAGACACAGGCGATTCGAGGTGGAGCAGCAGGTCCATCTGTTTTATGCCTGACCACCGCTTTGGCTCTCTGGTGATGTGAAACCCAAACTTTTACTGCCTTTGCAGTTGGCAGAAGCCTGTTTTCTCCTGCACCTCCCTACTCCTGGTAGGTATGCATCCACTGCTCCCAAAATAAACTGAGCTTGAATCTAACTTGAGACAGGAATTGACAGCATGAATCATGCTGGTGCAAACGTCATCTCAGTAATTGGAACATGGATATATGCCTGTGGAAATTATAAAAGTAGCAAATAACTGTATTACAGAACTAAGGAGAGGAAACCTGGCTCTGCCAAATCAAAGCAAGCTTTACTTGGCCTTCAGTAATGTCAAGAGCTAGTCTCATTGCCACTCATTACAGCTGACAGTGTATTCTGCTTACTTCACCCATCTGCAGATGGGATTCATTGCACCTAACTTTAGTCATATAGGAGTTAGGCATCTGGTCTGAGCTACTCTTCTCAGCTCCTCTTGCTGTAAGTGGAAGAGGTGAGTACCTCAAGAAGAGAGGAATTCATCACATCTATTTTCAGGAGCAGTCTTAGGTCAGGACAAATCACCTCTCAGGAGTCCAATCTTTCTCCATTAATTATAGAGGGAACCTGGACTTTCTTAAACTAAACCAACTAATTTTCACATAGCCAATGACAGCTGTGATAAATCTGACCACATGGGATTGTACAAAGATTTTTGCTTTTACCCCCATTTCAGTTATCTCCAAATATCTGTCATTCTTTCCAAACTGTGATCAATATTTCGTGTCAAGAAATATTATTGAACTGGTGATTCTTTCTTTTATGGGCACGTTATGAGAGATGGGCCTTCTCTATAATGCTTTGGAGCACCTCACATAATAATCCCATAAATATAAAATGAGTTGAATTATCCGCACTGTATCCACATTTCTCTTCACTATGACATGCCAAATTCATCTCCTCTCATGGATCACAATTCAGGTAAGTACAAGCAAGCCAGGAAGATGTTTATTTCATTTTTAATGACTCGAAGATGTCTTGAGGTCCTTCTGGTTATTTGAGAGACAGTATTTCTCAACTGTTTTATTTTATTCATTAAGCTCAGCTACTTGACTTCCTTCTGTGCTCCTTGAAGTGCTCAAGAGAGTCTGAAGAATTAAAAAATGAGGTTCCCTCCAGACGCTATGTCTTCATATATATTTTTAAAATCTGAAAAAAAACCCACTGACTTTGCAGAACCATGTTAGGAAGTAAAGCAACCTTAATCCAGATTCCTCGTGCTTATGGGACACAGGTACTCCTTGTTCTCTATTTTCTGTCATCCAAGAGCTCTTCCTCAGCCGTTGTGACCAGGGAGACCCCCTCACCACTGTCATGACCACTGCAGGTTGGGTTGGTCTCATTGCCAGCTCTGCACTTGAGCCCATCAGTGGCTCTTGCTGGGACTTTCCTACTTCCACTGGCTCAAGATCGAAGATCTTTGGCTGATCACACGTACTTTGACCTCAGCTGACTTTTCTTGTCCAGGAAAAGACAGCATGCAACTCCTGCTCTATCCTACTTCAGAACAGCAAGGAAATGCTTCTGCCACCTTTCTGCCTTCACCTTCCTCCAGGCTCTGGCTGAGGTTTTTCATGCCAAGGAGACTCACCTTGAATCTCAGTTCTGTCTTTTGAGGCAAGTCAGTGCTGCCCCTACCAGTACATCCCATATAATGAGACAGCCAGCAGGATTTATACGTATTTGCAAGATAATTTGAGTAATGCCTTATCCTTGACAGTGCATCCTGAAGTGTCAGTTGTTTTAAAGATGAAGCTGAGATTTAGGTTTGTGCTTGGTGAGAAGGAACTAGCGGGAAGGGTTCTTCTTTTTATTTGGATGGGAAAACTGGACATTGGAAAATATCAGGAAAAGACAATGTATCTTTTTTTTTCCCCTCAGTAAGCCAAGTCTAAGTCTGAAACGCGTGGAAGAGAAAGCCACATATGAAGCCTTTATTTGATGAAGAACTGTTTCACTGAGGAAAGTTGATACAACCTCTATAGACACCCTTTGGTACAAATAGAGATAAACCAGGAAGACACTTGACAGAGGAGCAGCTTGTGGCTTATGAAATCAGCCAAGCTGGCTATGATGAGCCAGATCCAGAACACAGATGAAATTTGCTTAAGTGGATCTTTATGAAAATGATAACTTCACAGTCTTGGGAAAATTCCCAGAGAATGGGGAACACTGCTAGCACGGACACAACGTCAGCTTGTTCAGGTATCAGCAAGGCAGGAACAGATATCTTCTCCTGACCAAACCCTTTTGCATGTCTCAGGAAAGCGTCAAAAAAATGACGATGGCTACTGAGATGGGTTTAGCTCCAGCCTGCAACATCTGAAAGCAGTGCTAGCTCTCCCTTCCCCCTTCTCGAGTCTTTCACCTACTTGGCCGTGTACCAGAAAGAGCCTGAACAAAAGTGAGAGACCCTGAAGCTTGAAGCCACTCTATAGTTAGAAGCGGTGCTAAGATTAGAGAGCGCGAAGTGTGAGATAGCTGAAAGCCTGTGAATTGTGCTAAGGATAGAAAGTTAGAAGTAGGAGGCAGCCAAACTCGATACTGAGAAATCAGAAGTTGAGCACTAAAGTTGGATGAAATTTATGGGTAGGGAACATAGCCTCTCACTGCTCTGGAGGCAAGGTAGTGCCTAGCAGCCAAGGATGTTCTGTGAAGCCACGCTGTTCAGATCTGATAGCCTGCTTCCTAAAATAGGGATTATATCACATCTTTTGATAGAATGCGCGATTCACGTAAAGTACCAGAAGACCAGAAAATATGCTTTTCTTGCCCGTAGCTCCCAGGGAAAGTCCTGTCTCCCTTCGGCGCTCTAGACAGAGCCGGCAGCCAGCCAGGTTACCATGCATTTGGAGATGCTCTGACTTAGTGCACTGCTTCCACAGCCAAGAGATTTGCATTGCATAGAGCTGCCTCTAGACTCTAGAAACAGGCTAAGTGGTGAACTAATGAAAAGGAAGGGGTGACTGATAGTACCTCTATCGCTGCTGCCTCTCACAAGCAGCGAGGAGCAAACAACATGAGTTGGCCGCGTCCTCTAAACCCAGTTAAAACATGTCATCAGCCAGTGCGGGTCCTCCGACCTGTTTCAAGGTGCATCTCCAGAGCATCTGAAGCACCGTGCATCCTGCCATTGGAAAATGAATCCAAAGGCTGTCCGAATCATATTAAACACCAGCACCATCGCCTGGGAAATGACAGATCATCTGTGATGAAAAGCCAGGGTTCTCTTGGATCTCACTCAATCTGAGGAAATGGTTGCCCAGTACATCGAACGGTCTGTAACCATTTAAAACCCCCCACAAATTTTAGCAGTGTAGAACCAAGCGCTCAAAAATTAATTCTTACCAAAAAAAGCTCGGGAGGTGGGAGAATTTTTTTTGCCGCCTGCTAAAAATCAAAAGTCTGTCAGTCGGTAGCAGTCAAGTACAGCGGGTCAGAGATAACCTGGCAGAGCAGATGAGCAAGGAGAGAAAAGGCACGCTGGAGCTGGCATCGCAGGCAACGCCAGCAGCCTCCAGTGGTTACCATAATTAAGGAAGACAGGTGGGAGCGAAGCTCCGTGTGGATGAGAGAAGGCTCCGCGCCACAACCGTGCTCAGCCTCTACTTGTCGGTATCTTAAGCAGGCAAAATCTCTCCAGGCACTGGCTGTGCCCGAGGGGCGCTGGCAAAGCTCTGCTGGAAGCGCCTTCTCAGCAGAAATCTGCATTCAGCGCAAACGCGGGGCTCTCGTGTTGAGGCCACACTTTTTAAACTGAACAATGCGGCAGCTTTTCAGATCATGGTCAATTAAGTGTTGGCAAGATTGCATAACTTCATCCAAGCTGTGGATGGCCACGATCAGCGGCAGCTGAAAAGTAGCCAAGAAACATGTGGATTTGCGTTGTAAAGGCTAGAAGAGGCAATTTTAACCATTAAAATGCAAAAATGTAAAACTAGAGCAGTCGGGATTAATTACAGAAACTATGAGACTGGAGGAGCAAGTGGTAGTAGGACAGGGAAAAGGAGAATGCTCTGCAGCTCTTTGAAGGTGAAGACCCTTCTTTGCCCAGCGGCCTTTTCACAGCTCTTAAGACAGGCTTGGCTATGAAAAGATTTACAAATTCTTATGTGTGTTATACAGAAAATTCCAGTGTGTTGCTCCTCCTTTTATTGGGCTCCATTAAAGGTGTAAACCCACCGAGTAATTTTGTTAAAGGCTTGCGAATCAGTCTGGAGCTGGTAAGAGAAGTCTTGTTGGCAAGTTCTGCCCTTGCGAGCTGAAATTTTAACAAGATGTTTAAACTGTTGACTGAGGTTCCAGACACTGGATTAGGAAGCGTGCTTTGGCAGGTGAGAGAAAGCAACGGAAAACTGCCTTTGCTTTTTTAAAATAAAAAATCTGAACTTCATGTGAACAAACGCATTCAAATGAGTCATACCATTGTGTGAACAGTCAAGTGAAATATTAGTTCTGAAAGCTCTTTCCTCTCTCAGCTGGCTTCACAGGGTGACCGGGATACGCCGCGAGGCCTCCGCTTAACACACACTCTCTATTCGTTAGAGGCACGGAGCACAGAGCAGAGGATGCGCTGCACATTGTGACAGCCTTGGGCTTTTTCCTCCAAAAGAGGCCATCAGCCAGTCTTTGAAGCTACCTTTCTTAGGCAGGACACACCGCCTGGAATCCCAAAGAGCAGTCTGGGAGTCGATCATCCCAAACCATGATCACTGCAGAGGTATTGCTGTCAGAGCTGGCTTCAGTCGAATCGTCCCGCACCAGCATCGTTTGTGTCAGTGTGTGACACGTGACTGCCAAATTACGTACTTTATAGAAATATAAGGTTCTGTGTATGAAGGAGCTTCACCCACAACTTGAGCATGGATGTCCCAAACTTTCTAACAGATAAACAGTCTGGAAACAGCAAGTATCAAGGGTGCGATGGGGAGAGTTTCAGTCTCCCTTCTAATTACCTTGAGGAAGAAGATAACCTCAGCGGAAGGACATGGGAAGAAAATTGGTACCTGTGTGGAGCTGGAGGGAACCCAAGGAAACAACCTGGGTGTAAAAGCACACAGTGACCTCAGAGCAACCGCTCTCCTCCGAGTGCAACCGGAGGATGTAAGAGCTGGGATCCCAACCGCGTAGTCCGGTCGCTGTCTAAACGGGCTGCAGGCGGGATAAGGAGACACAACTTTGCTCTATTTCTCCTCAGATGCTTTTACAACAAGTGTTGTTGGGGGGTTGAAAAGACATCATTTTAGTTAACCTTTTCTAGCTTGTGATAAGGGTGATGTTGAAATAACTGGAAAACACCAAAGCAGAGCAGTTCCTTAAACCAGAAAACTGGCTCATTTCTGTAACAGCTCACGCCCCAAATGGTGTTTGGGTGTTTTCCAGAATAACCAAATAGGATACCTCTACTTAGCTGCTGAGCTAATTCATGAGTTAATGAGGCAGAAACTCTGTGGAAGGAGCACTTTCCGACGAAGAGCATTACCCTTGGCAAGCCTTCGTGCAGCGGAGAGCGTCTGAACCCCATCTTGGGGTACGTGCTACACCTGCCACCTTCTGCACCCAACGGCGGGGGCTACGCAGAGACCTTCCGCGTGCAATCTGGAGGACTCTGCCCTGCTCCAAAGTCATGGTGAGTGTCACCCACGTGTGCGGACGCCCCAGTGGAGGGCCAAGGCCACGTTTTGCCTCCTGGAGCATTCTGCATGTGCCAAGGCAAGACCCCATTAACTTGAGTCACACGTGAACTCTCAGTACTTCAAACACGGCTGCTCGCATGAATTAGTATCACACACGCTTTTTCAAAAAACAGAGAGAAAAAAAGAGATTGAAGACCAGCTTTGAAAGAAATTAATGACCAGCTTTGGAAACATTGGTTTAAGTGAATGACCAGCTTCCTACTCTCTGCCCCCATCATTATTTTCCAACTTTTGCAACAAAGGGGATGTGATTTCCTTCACTGCACAGCTCCGAGCTCTGAACAATATACCTGCACGAGGCAGAGTCCCTGGCAAAAGGAAACAACTCGTGTGTCACCAGGGGTATCCCTAACGTGCATTGTTTGAGCTAATTATGTATGTGAAAAATATACATATATATGCAGGCGTGCTTGGGAAAAGTGAGCTATCCCATATCCTGCACGCTGCAGCAGATATAAAGTACCGTGGTAACAGCTCCAAGGTATTGGAACAGGCAGGAACAAAGACAGTCGTAAGACCTTGATTTAATTTTGGAAAAATCAAATTTCCAGTTGCACTAAGAAGCAAACTAAGTACCCTGGATCTTGCAAAACCCCATGAATCAGATTTTGGTTTTGTAAAGCTGTACCTAAAACCAGAAGTATTTTGAATATAAATTCCAAAGTTTGGAGTAGGATTAGACAAAATATTCTAATGTAAGCCCACGTCTAGTTAATGGATAGAGTTCTCCTTCAGTATTTATCTTTCTGCTGCTCGCTCTTTATCTCTACTTGATCCCCAGCTAATCTCTACTTCATAACTGAATGTTTTCTGTGCATATCTTAATCAGCTCTGCCTTCCAGGTCAAAGATCAGGGCGTATATTTTAAAAGAGTATTTCAGACTAGAGCAGACACTCAATTGTTATGGTTGCAGTATAAATCATTTATGGAGAGAGAAGCTTTCTGGCTAATTCTCAGAGATATGCAAATGATAACTTCTGCCTGCTGCATGTTTACAATGCAATAACCATAAATGGAGATAAAATACGAAAAGTCCATGTCCCACAGAGAGAGGGGTGGGCTGATCTCAAATTATGGATGGGTTGAAAAAGACCAGAGAGTTTGCAATAAATATCTAAACTTTTAGGGCAGGTTTTTTTTTTTTTTCCTTTCATTCTTTCTACGGCAAAACAATACAAGGAAACCACACAGGAACAGCTGGATCCCAAAGCTCCCTCTTTTCAGAATATATCTGCACCAAGATATGCACATACTGCTGCTCTGGGGGCTGCCGGGGGCTTTTCAAGCAGGGAGCCCTGCGAGCACCGTGGGAGGGCTTGCAGGCTGTTCAAAGGGAATCTCGGCTGTTCCTGCAGGGCCGTTCAGCGACGGTGCAACTCCGCTCCCCTTGAGTTGGACTTCAATGGAGCAGAGTTAGGTTAATGCTGAATGTTTTGGAAAACACCATTCCCACTTGCCAGCCCGAATCCTCTGAGATCTTCCCATCATTAGTTTAATTCAACCATAAATGTTTGGAACAGCAGCCAAGGGATTAAAATGATCAACAAAGTCAATTGCTTTGTTTGTAAATGTTCTTTTCCTTAGTTTTCTGCAATGTAAAAGTTGTTCTATGAACCTTGTTTTGACTCATTTAAACCCCATTTAGTAATCCTGCAGGAAAGACAGTATTTGTGATGTTAGTGTGATATCTTCCATCTAAAAAACATCCCCTACCCTTATGAACTTCTAGTAGCTTGTCCCAGATTGGGCTGGTAAAGGCACTTCTGTTTTACAGAAGTGTGAAGTGCTCATATTTCAATAAAGAGTTTAAGAAAAAAAAATGCCAGAATTCTGTTCTTTTTCCAGAGTTTTTGAAGATGAAGATATTGAAGCTTTTAGAAATGCCTGGCATAGCATTTTTGGAAAGGTACATTAGCCTGCTTTTGAATTTCAGAGTTGACTTAGTCTAGAAGCCTCACATATATTTTCATACTCTGAGGCTCATTGAGAAATAATGAGCAGGTGGAAATGCCAGAATTATCTGAAATGAAAAAAGACTAATTTTAACTGCTATTCAGAAATCTGCGACGACCTGCAGAGATCTGTCCAGGTGAGATTATTCTTGGTTTGGCTGTGCAATTGAAGCGCTCAGCTCTGCCGTGTGAGAAGCTGCAACATCTTCATTCGGTGGGTGGCTTTTGGGAAGGTGCCGGCCAGCCTCCTCCCAGCACCCCGCTCCCGCGAGCGCAGCGCTCCTGCCGCGTTAGCTCACGGTGCTTCTGGGCGGGCGAAGATGCTCTGGGCAGCGCGCTAGGGAGCAGAGGGGTTTTTCTTTCCCCTCCTTGTTCTTTCTGAAGGTGAGCTGGATGATCTACCCGTTAGCTTTACAGCAGTCTGAGGGTGGCCAGCTGCACCCTCAAACCCTGGGTGGTATCTCCCCCTCCATTCCACGGCCATAACTGCAACCCCCTGTTCTGGAGAGGGATGCCAGACCTCTCCTTCTTCATCATCACCTTTCACTGTGGTAATTAAATTGCAAACTTGGCTCTCAACTGGGCCAAAAAAGCTTCAGAAGCAGAGGTCTGCGAACCTGCCTCTACCCATTTTCCTTTTCACTCGATGTGAACGCTTCCCAGGCATGTGATATTCCCCACGCTCTTTGTGATTGATAAATGTGCGTTTGTGCACAGGTGATTTTTCCACCTCTCTAGTCACACCAGCTACTATACCTCCCATCGAGGTAATGGAAAGCATCCACTGCTTATCTCTGAGCAGCACATTAAACAAAGCAACATAATGAGCTGCATTTTGTTGAGGGCTCTCCAGGTCCCCCAAATCCTTCTCAAATGTTATTGTTTATAAAATGTTTGATAAAAAATAAATGATGCTTTCAATTTAAACAAAACCTCACACTGTTACCGGTTTTAATAACAGTTTTGACAGATGAGATTTTCATCATCTGTTTTTTCTTTGTAAAGGCTTCTTCAATAAACTAAAAATGCTTTAAACTAACAGATGTGACTATAAAGTAAGGCTGAGACATCAGGAGCTGAGGTTTGTCAAATGCTACAATATATAAATTAATTCCTAGTTTAAGCTTCCACTGAGCACTGGAACATCTCTTTTCCCCTGTTGTTGGTTACCGAGTGGTTAGCTGACCTTGCACAGGTTTCACACACGGAGAAAAACTGAGTTGGAGACATCTGTACTTGTACAATTAAAATTATATATGCGTTTGGGGCACTAATTGATGAAACAATTTATGGATGGTAAGTAAGAAGTTTGAAGCCAGAGCTAGACACCTGATGATGGTCTGGTATCCATCAAAGGGGAGCATTTTTCAGTTCCCTTCAATTCTCAGCACTTTTAAAAAAATTCCAGCTAATTATCTGCATACCGAAGCCGGAGCCCAGAAGCCTGCTTTTAGGCAAGAATTTCAAAACCTGCAGGCTGATTTCCTCCCTAACGTTCCTCCATCTTTTCTTTAGGTTCAACCTATTTAGCTTCTCTTATGTTACAAACCTAACAGGCACCCCAGAATCAATACAGGGTAAGGTTCATGATTGAATAACTGATAAGCTGTGTATTTTTTATCTGTGAAAAGTTCAGAAATTAGAATTTCCAGTGATATTCTGTTTGCTGTAAACAACTTATATTTACTGATTCAGAGAGGAGTTTTGCTTTGTTTAATGGGCTTTAAACAATGCAATTTTTAAAGCTCGATTGCTTGTAAACCCTAATACTATTTGGTTTTAAATTTCTGATATTATTATTCTTGTGCTTTGCATGTTTTTCAGCAGTCCTGCTTCTCTGACGAGTTGAGCTTCTGCAGGGTAACAGGGTCACGGTTCTCCTCTGGGCAGGGGAAACTTGTTCGATGCCTCCAGAGCCCCCTGAAGTTACAGTGCAGACACCTCAACTTATTGTATTTTTCTCTTGGGATTCTTATCAATGTGTTAAGGGTGTTCGTCTTCCATATGTGCAGATAAACTACTTATACAATATGGCCACTACTTCAGCTATGTCTCTGGATTTTACTGTGATACCAAAAGAAATAAATAAGACATAATGGGGTCTTGCCTCATGACTATGATTCTTAGGTGCGATACAAAGGCATGCATAAATGAATTAATAATAGCCACAAGGGTGATGGTATGTAAATATATCAGCTTAGGGTAGGAAAAAAGGGGCAGATGAAACAAAAGTACTGATGTCATAAAAATTCAAAAATAAAATTTTTTGAGCATATTGATTTGATAAGTGAAAACTTAAATAAGACTTTGGAAGAGAAATTTTCCGAAAGACACAACTCCTCTGAGATCTTCACTGTCAGAGGCCAGCAAGGTGCAGCAAGGACAAATTCTCCACCCAAGGAGTCTTGGATATTTATGTAGATTCTTGAAAAGGTACATTACACTTACTTTTATTTGATGTTTCATTATGGAGACCCAGAGACTCCCCTGAAATAACTCCTCATTGTTACCGTTTTTATACCTTGATATCGCTCTATCTCCGATTCTCTTTTCAAACTCGGAGTGCCGTTCATTAAATTCTTTCTTCTATGGAGCCATAAATGCAGTAATCTAGATCCTGATAAAGGCTTTAAAGC
Source organism: Strix aluco (assembly GCF_031877795.1). Taxonomy (NCBI): domain Eukaryota; kingdom Metazoa; phylum Chordata; class Aves; order Strigiformes; family Strigidae; genus Strix; species Strix aluco. Next base: position 95,915,075 of record NC_133971.1, on the reverse strand, counting down.
TATCCCATAGGATACTTGCGGTTGGAACTGATGGAACATTAGTGTCAAGGAAGCATATTATTTGAGTCTCAATATAATTAATAAACCCTTTCTCTCCCCCTCAGGAATGTGCTAAATCTCCGAGTCTTGTTTGTGTTAGGCAAAAGATTTAGTTACCTCTAACAGAAAAGAAGAAAAAAAAAAAAAGATGAAAAAGGCTTTAAATATTTAACAGTTTAAACCCTACATAAATTGGAGATTTGAATAAAAAATCAGCCCAAGTATATTTGTATGAAACTGGTGAACAGAAGGAATATACATGCTCAGAGGAATAGATTTTATGCCAAACATCAATCAATCCCAGCTCCGAAGCCTATTTATAATACTGTGGGGGTTCTGGACGGTTGCACTTCACACTGTGAGGACCAATCCATGACATTATCTGTTGAACAATTGAAGTCTTTACAAATAATTAAAACTCTGTTTGAAAATGGAGATATTTTCCACAGCTTTTGTGTCCATGCACCGGATCATAGATATTTGAGTGTGTAAATAATGACTAGTTAATGTCGAGAGCCTGTAGCATATTTGCCTTGCAATACTGCTTTCTGCTGTGGCTTTCTCTCTATCTATTCATCCGTTGGCACAAATATGGACTTATTTCCACCTTTCGCTTCCCTCTCCCCTCACCTCCATCCAGGGCAACTGAGTGTTGTTCCAGACCCTGGAGCAAAAGAAAAAAATCATTTTTCCCTGCCTTTGCAACCGCCTGTCCTCCTCCCAGACCCCTCTCTCTTTCTCCTTCTTGTTGTAGCACAATGTTTTCCAATCATTTCTATGTCCTCTGGGGCTGTTAGTAGTGCCAGGCCAGGCCCCACTTGGTTGCCCTACTTACACCTATGAAAACTAGGGCTAACCTTATCCAAGCACACGTACAGCGCTGCCGGAGGTGTGAGACTCATCCGGCTCTCTCTACAGCAAAGAAACAGGTTGAGAATTACACAGCTTGAGAAACGCCTCAGCTGTCGTTGCCAAATGATGGAGGAGTTGGTTGGTGTTGCATGGATGTTTCATGGCACCTCACGCCCTAAGGAACTGCCCCGATTTGCTGAATTTAATCACAAAGGACACCTGATCGCATTCCTCATGAGGGGAAGCACGGAGGTGGGGCCAGGGCTGGGCCAGAGCTTTACCCATTGGCACCAACCAAGAAAAAAAAAAACAAAGCAATAGCAGAAGTTGCCATCTTGCTGTGGCTGCTGCTGGAGATGCTGCTGCACACCTCTGTGGTGCTACACTGCCCCGACATGCCACGGCGGTCCTTCCAGTGAGGGCTGCCACGATTCACGGCAGGTTAAGGTTGCCACGACTCTGCTTTAGTATTTTGAGGCTACAGCTACTAAATAAGATAAGAAGAATGTAATGCAGCGTCAGATCCAAAGAGCAAAAGAAACGGTGCTGGGGATCCAATATCTATGCATCATACATACATATATACATGTATATGTCTGTATATAAGTATATACTAGACCTATCACTATTATGTATCTATATATATTATATATCACTATTATATTGTGCCCAGGTGGCCAAGCAGGCCAATGGCATCCTGGCTTATATCAGCACTAGCGTGGCCAGCAGGGACAGGGAAGGGATCTTACCCCTGGGCTCGGCACTGGTGAGGCCGCCCCTCGATGAGTGGGTTCAGTTTTGGGCCCCTCACTCCAAAAAGGCCATTGAATGACTCGAGCGTGTCCAGAGAAGGGCAACGGGGCTGGTGCAGGGTCTGGAGCACAGGTGTGATGGGGAGCGGCTGAGGGAACTGGGGGGGTTTAGTGTGGAGAAGAGGAGGCTGAGGGGAGACCTCATGGCCCTCTACAACTGCCTGAAAGGAGGGTGCAGAGAGGGGGGATGAGTCTCTTGAGCCAAGGAACCAGCGCCAGGCCAAGAGGGAATGGCCTCAAGCTGCGCCAGGGCAGGGTCAGACTGGCTCTTAGGAAGGATTTCTTTGCAGAAGGGGCTGTTGGGTGTTGGAATGGGCTGCCCAGGGCAGGGAGGGAGTCCCCATCCCTGGAGGGGTTGAAGAGTCGTGTTGACCCAGCGCTGAGGGATCTGGTGGAGTTGGGAACGGTCAGGGTGAGGTTCATGGTTGGGCTGGACGATCTTTAAGGGCTTTTCCAACCCAGATGATTCTGTGATATATATATCTCTAATACAGGAGTATGAACCAAATGCCCACGAGGGACGGGAGTGTGTTAGCAGTGCTCCTGGGTCACATGTTTCATTTACATCCCAAGAATCATGTTTCCACACTCCAAGGTCACCGAGCAGTGCTACTCGCGGTGCGCGACACGCACAGTATGGCTGGAAGGCTGACTTCAACAGCACACTCTGGACAAGAGCTCCAAGGCCAGCGTCCCCATGCCCAGATTGCTGGGCTCTGGCTGCGCTGTAACGGCGCAGGACACGGCAGCCCCAGCAGGGCTGGTGTGGCTGGTGAGAGCTGCCCATCGCTGAGCCTTCTGCGTGGTGAGGAAGAGGAGGGAGCTTGCTTGTCAGCACGAGGTTAACCTCACCTTCTATCTATTGGAGAACTGACAGGCTCTACCTGTCCTGGAAATGCAACACCGATCATAACACGTTTTCTTTCCAGGGGAGGTGAGTTCAGAGGTAAGAGCGCGGGTGGAGGTCACGGCGAGGTGGTGCGTCCTCGCACGCTCTGCTCTGGACGCTGCTCAGCACAAAGAGCCCTCATTTCTCAAACCTCCTCAAGAATGTACTTATTCTAAACATGAAATTCATTCCCTAAAAATTAATGAAACCTTTCACTGCTTGCAGTAAGTCAAGTGCTCATATACCTTTTCCTGGACCAGAGCCTGAGTAAACAATAAAAAGAAAAATAAACTACCTGTCAAGTCAAACACGTGTGAATTTCTTGAGGCTACATTTAGTGATAGGTTAATAGGACTCACATTTCAAATAAAACCTTCCAGAACTTATTTAAATTTTAAAAATAGTTTAAATTATTTTAGTATTTTTCTTACTAGTATTTCTTGCATTATAAGCAGTGCCCATCCACAGTTAAAACATCCAGCTGTTTTAACTGAAGTTAAACTATGAAACAGAACAAAAATAAAAATCCCTGAAACACTTGCCAGACAGCTCAAGCACATCTGTTCAGAAAAATATAATACTAGTTCAAAAATAATAACAACAACTATCGTTTTCAAGCATGCAGGGGATTAAAACAAAAACAAACACGGGTTTGTGCAGAGGATGAAGAATTGGAAAGCTGAGTTTCTGCCCTGGAAATATAATATCATTTGACCCCCTTTGATCTAGGGAAGCATAAGCGTACAAAAGAAAAGTGCTGTGGCCAGTGTTCTGGGTGCGTTAGGTGGGTCAGCACCCGGCCCGAGCTTCTTCAGGGTGTCACCTACATCACAGACCACAGAACTGAACGTGGACGACCTTGACCACCCAGACAAGCCCCAAGGCCGCTGCTGCCCAGGTACAGGACAAAGGAGAGCTGGTGGTCTCCTCGCTTGGGGTTTTAGGGACCCAAAGCCCCCCTTATGGGTGCCTAAAACCCAAAGTGAGGTGACTACTATGTCTTTTGGGTTTGAGCAGGAGAGACAAAGTTCTGCAGATTGTTGTCTTGCCTTGAAGCACCTAAATGCCATTCAAGCACACGTTTTCCTGCTACCAGGATGGCATCGGTAGCACCCTGAGTGCATGAGCTCTTTGTCTTTAATTAGTTGGGTGGTGTGAGGGCCTCATCCTGCCCCAGCTGCATCCCCAGGAGCTCCGTACCACCGAGATGGGTGTTGTACCCACTGGGGAATCAGTTCCTTCACCGCCGGCCTGCCCGCCGTCCAAACAGCCTCACGTACACACGTGAACTAAAAGCTTGCACCCGTGCAAGCGGCGCTTCAGCATTTCTCCCATCGCCGAGACGGGGCTCCCCAGTCTCCACGATACCCTACCAGAAAGCAGCCAGCCTTTGCTGGTTCTCCTCCACCTGGCAAACAGCTGGTTGTTTTTATTCTGGTTTTTGCCGCCGCGCAGAGCGGGTGGCGGCGGGGCTCTGGGTGCCCGGGCTGCGTGCGGCAGAGCAGCAGGGGGAGCTCAGACATCCCATTTGGCTCTCTCCAAATGTCAGTCCTTAAGACCTTCTGAGCAATTAAACAAAATTTAGCGTGAATCAATCATACAGACATGAGGGTGTAAAATAATGAAGATAGATGTTGTTTAAATCCTTATAAGAGTTCCTGCCTGAGCTAGATATCATCCTGAGTAGTATTAGATTATCCAAGTGACCTTAGAAGCGTTCAAGTGTCCACATTAGCACGTCGAGATAGGAGGGAGCAGGCGGCGATGTGGAGCCCTGTCAGTTCATTTGCCTCCTGGTTTTGGTCCCTTCTTTTTCAAGGTAACTCCTTCCCCCGAGCACTGCTGGCACGATCTGGAGGCAGGGAGGCAGAGCGCCGCAGCGAGCAGCCGCTGCCAGAGCAGGAGGAACGCTCGCTTCTCTGGGTTCCTTCTATCTTTCTATGAGCAAAATAAATCTTTTGCTTTCGGAGTGAAAATCCTTCTTAAAAAACTCTTCCCAGATGTGGGACCAATATATTTAGTTTCACTTAACGTTCCTGAATCTGAAGGTCTATGCTGGGCTGGCCGCTCACGCCTGTTTCCTCATCTGCGCTTTACAGAGGAAACAGGTGGGTTTAAAGCCCTCTAAAGACACCAAAGTGGTGCTTTACAAAGTGACTTGCAAAGCAAAAATGAAAAAAGAATTATTTTTTTTTTCCCAGGGATTTTTGAGCATATGAAGCACAAAAATAATCACGTAAATGGCGCAAAGCAGAAAAAAAAAAAAAAAAGGTTTTATTCAAAGTCGGCAATCCAAATGCAGCCCCCACACTCCCTGCTGCTTCCCCCCCACGTCACAGGGACCCGACATGGCAGCCTGGATTTCAAGGGGTTCTTCCGCTTTGTTGTGGCCAAAGCCAAGACCTTAAATCCCTACGAACTGTGGGAAGCTGAGTTGCAAGCCTTGAGATTTGGGCAGGTGATGCCATTCCAAAAGAACAAACCATACAATGCAGTTTTTTTATTCCTTAAGGACAAAACCAGGTAATACTGGAGAATACCCATGGCAGCAGCCTGTCAGGGCAGCCCCCCTCTCCCTGCTCCCGGACACACATGGGCTTGAAACGCTACACGGGTCCTCCCGACCGACCAGACAGGGCTCCTGGAACAGGGAGATGTCCGTGTCATTTACAGCTGTTTCCCTCTTCTGCTGTAGCTTAAATAAAATAAATAAGGAATGAAATAAAAAATCTTGGCTCTTCTAAACCAACCCAGATCTGTATCCCCCACCTCTAGGAAGACGCATACAGCGTCAAGTGAGAAAATATACTGGCACCTTGCTTTCTTCCTGCCCTACGCCAAGTCTTTAAGTTGGATTTTGCTCCAGAAGTTCTTTATAATTTTCATTGAGAAATCTTTGTATTAGAAAAAAAGAAACGCCCCTGGGAGCAGCAGCCAGGATTCTTGTCTGTAACCACAACAGCTGAGCTCAGGATTTCCTTGTCCTTGTGCTTTCCCAATCATCCAGCTCCTGCACCCTCCTGCCGAAAAACACGATCAGCTGCGGGTGCAGGAGTTGGCGGGGGTGAGGGGGGCAGAAAGCAGGACTCGGTGGACAGCCGCGCGCTTCTCCACACAGCAACGGGCGTTTTCACACCGAGTTTTGCAGAGGGCTTGGCTTCAGGTGCACATTGCACATTGCACTGGGGATTTGGCTGTTTTGTCTTGAGCTGAAACAAAAGTGGCATAAAGTCAGTTTAATTTCTGTGATTTCACTAATGTGGTGGGAAAAGAGGAAACTGGCTTCTTCCTTGGAAGAAATGCTGATGCTCTTTCATAATTTCTATAATGACATTTGATATTATGGTGATGAGTGCCTTAGAAATACATATGATAATCATTATAATCAAGCACATGTGTCTGGAGAGTGTAATAGGTACATTCTATAAATTGGAAAATAAACATGTGTTAAGGAATGACTTCTAATATTAATTTCCATTTTTAGAAAGCAAGGTCCCAGATCCAACTAGGGATTAAAGAGCCAAAATGGGACTTTAAACGGGATAGATGCCTAAATCCCAAATCAGACCCACAGCCCTCCCGCCCAGTTGTTGCTAACCGTGAAGGCAACTAAGCTCATCTGGTGACTCACTACGCGAAGCGTTCAAGTTGCTCAGCCACCAAAAATTCTCCCAGAGTGAGGTATTCCCCTGGGTGCTCCCCTTGGCCTGGGAGAGTCACGCCAGGGCCCCCCCCAGATGTGTCCTGCTCGCACCAGCCCGCAGTGCTGGCGTTTCCCTGCCGGCGGTACTTGGCGGTTCCCTACCCGGTACCTTGGTCCCCTTCTCTCCAAAGCTCTGAATCTTCATCTAAATTGGGGTTCAGGCTTCCGGCGGGTGCCTCAGGAGGGGGTACTGCCCTGCCGGGTGTCACCTCCTCGCCTTTGAGCACAACCTGACTTTCCTCCTGCGCTGAAGCACGGTTTTGCTCCCCCAGTTAAATGCAGACACGCAAACACGCCGCTGCGTACGCCATTTAGCAGTAAGTAATTGGAGGCCACTTGTAAAAACCAGTTAATAATTATAAGCAACAGCCCTGCCTCACCTCCACGCTACCGAAGCTTTGCACTGATGTAACATCACAGACAGCAGCAGAATTACGCCGGGACAAAAGTAGGGCAATGCTCTGCTGAATGAGGCACATCGCATTCTTTCTGAATGGAATAAAAACAAAATATCACTTTATGGACCTCTCAGGCAAGTCCAACAGCTGTTGTAAATCAGAGTAACCCCACTGGCTTCAGTGGATCTACTGCAATTTATAGCAGCTGGGAATCTGGCCTCGCGTTCCCCAGATAGGTACTGGATTTTACCATTAGCAGTTTAATCCTGTAAGTAGGGATTTATTACAGAAAGGAAAACATGAATAACTGTGAACAGAATGAACAATGCTATATTTTGAGACGAGTAAAAGAACAACACTAGAAGGTGCATAATCACTCCCGAGAAACAAAATGAAGCCCGAGCAGCCGGGCGCTGGGGTTATTTGGCCTCCTGAACTGTGGAATTTAACTCCACCGAAAAATCCCGGCCCTTGAGTGGAGTGCCGCTAAGATGAAAGGCGCCGTGTCTCCACCACACTACACAGCCTATTGATTTTATAAGTCATCAATGTATATTGTCTGTCTATACTATTAACAGGACAAGCAGGAGGTGCACATAGTCATTTGACTGCATAAGCCCGTTGTCCCATGCTGTGCCCTATGGGAAGCCACTGATTCTTACACTTGGAGCAGGGACAATGCAACTTAATCAGACTGACAGGAAACAGGCAGCAATTACAGTGTGCAGCTACATCTGCTGGGTTCCACTTCACTGAAGGAAGAGTTATCTCAATTTTAATGTACATCCCTTTTTCATGTTTCATTTAACCTCTGCTGTATTATTAAACACATCAAAATATAATGACAGTCGTTAAAAAAGAAAAAGAGAACATTTTGGGAATTTTGGACTCTCCCCCTTTATCTGTAATTTAACGGTATCGGTTTTACTTTCCCGCAACATTCTGCAGCAGTGGAAGTCTCATTTAATATATAGTTTTGTTTATTTTAAATAGCAAGTACAGACCTAATCCTACTTCTTGCAAAGTCAATGGCAAAATAACTACTGATTCACTGAAAGCAAGATGTGACCTGCTGATACTAAGTCTTATTAATTTAGACAGCGGAGTGAAGCCTTCCCAATAGTTTGCTCATTTTCACAAATTGTGTTGCTAACCTTGAAAGGCTCTTATTGTTACTGTTTAACCGGCAAAGGAATAATTCTGAATTCTTGAAAGCGTCTGCGTGAAAACTGGGGGAAGGGGAACAAAACCTGCCTCTTGAAAGATAACGGGAACTGTAGCCCAGGCTGCGAGGGACGGAGCCTCGTCCTTCGTGGGCCATGCAGATAACTGAGGTGCTGTATGCCGGCGGAAAGGTGCAGGCATCCGGGACGGGGCGCCCGGGGCTCACTGGCAGCTCACGGGGAACAGGGCTGCGTTCACACCTCCTCCCTCGGCACGCTGAGGGCACCTGTCAACTTGGGGCAGGTGCCTCCAGCCACGCAAAGGGTAAGTCAGTAACGTCCCCATCTCAGCGACAGGTACAAAGTGCAACTCGAGAATTGTTGGGCTGGAAATGGGACCTGAACTTTTGAGTCTCAGGTCTGGGCGAAATACCAAAAATGTTGGCTGTGGGCTTTCTCAGAATCACAGAATCATCTCAGTTGGAAAAGCCCCTGAAGCTCCTCCAGTCCAACCATGAACCTCACACTGACCGTTCCCAACTCCACCACATCCCTCAGCGCTGGGTCAACCCGACTCTTCAACCCCTCCAGGGATGGGGACTCCCCCCCTGCCCTGGGCAGCCCATTCCAACGCCCAACAACCCCTTCTGCAAAGAAATCCTTCCTAAGAGCCAGTCTGACCCTGCCCTGGCGCAGCTTGAGGCCATTCCCTCTTGGCCTGGCGCTGGTTCCTTGGCTCAAGAGACTCATCCCCCCTCTCTGCACCCTCCTTTCAGGCAGTTGTAGAGGGCCATGAGGTCTCCCCTCAGCCTCCTCTTCTCCACACTAAACCCCCCCAGTTCCCTCAGCCACTCCCCATCACACCTGTGCTCCAGACCCTGCACCAGCTCCGTTGCCCTTCTCTGGACACACTTCTTTGGCACAGGCAAGGCTGGGTCTCTTAACATGGCAACAGGAAGTGTTTTTCCCCATCTCCTAACCAAGAGCTGGGGGGGACTGGTAAAAATTCTGCACTCAACCATGTGCCTAAGTCACATCTCGAGGGCTTACAGGTGACTCACCTCACCAGCCCCCCCAGCTACTGGGAAAAGAGGTGAGACCAGGGTGTTCCTCACATCCCCCCACTTCAGGAGAAGAACCACTCGGGATGGGAGCCCAAAGGTGGAGAACGGCTCCTTTAGCTCTCCCCACTCAGCTTTTGCACACCCATAGAATTTGGTCACAGGATGGTCTTAAGTAACACTATTAAATATTTTTAATAAAGTGCCTAAATGTGTTCAGGTATCTGCCAAGAACCTTATTCTTGTTAATGATTTATTATTGTCACTAAAAACAGGTTTGGTGCTTACTAGCTCCAGCCTGCCTCAAACCTTCAGAAATATCCTTTCTGGTCAGATATTAATTTATTTCTTGTTTTTAGACAACACTACGAATAGATGTTAAATTCTTAATATTGCTGTACAACGTATCTGCGTGACACCCCCGTTGTGCTGTTACTCTGACGGACTACCTGCGAGCGGCTGTCAAGATTTGGTGCTTTTTCCTCTGCAGCTTATCACTAACTCCCCCAATCCTCACAGGTTTTTTTTACCCAGGAGTACATCCATGGCTTTTGACACAGCCCGTTGGGGCCAGAGTGCTCTCTGCAGGCATCCCCACCTGGGAGCCAGAAGCCAGGTGGAGAGGACGGCTTCAGCAGCCCGAGCACTGTGCCGTGCTACGCCGCTCCGGATGCAGAGCTACAGCTGCTCTGCTACTCGTAGCTGCTCTGCTACTCGTAGCTACTCTCCCACAGCTTTTAGCTCCCTTCGGCTGCTCCTCTAGCCAGGCTTTTTCTCAGTTTGGTTCTTCGTTCTGCAGCCTACAGAGCAATGCCGTCCTCTATCTGCTCCATCAGACTGCAATTTGTGAGGCCAACGAAAGAACGAGTCAGCACTATCTCTTGAGTTCCCCTGTGTCATCTTTTATCAGTGTGTATCTACTAGATCCAGCCAACACCGCCCGCAATCACTCCTGAGCTTGTAAGAAATCTTACTAAAACCAACTCCTCCGGGTCAGCCGGGGCATTTACACACTTCCAACGTGAGAGCGGGCACTGATCTTTGCCCAAGCAAAACCTCCTGCAGTGAGCTCTCTAGGACCAAGGCTGAATTTATTTGTGTAGGAAAGTAAGAACAACACAAATTAGTATGATGATGCCATTGCACTAATTATTACTTCTTGGTAATAATCCTAGAATTGGATGCAGAATAATCCTACAGGAATATATTGTTATAATTTATTTATCTAATATTTTGCTCGCTGAGGGAGCCATATGAGTTGTGCATCTTAAGTCAGACTCTCAACAGATTAAATCTATACTGAATTCAAAGGAAATCAAGCAATTTACACCACTGGAGGATCGCACTCTCTGTTCTGCAGACACTCTCAGCAAGTCTTTCCACTGCAGATATCACACAGTTCTTCCAGACCACCGCATCGCACACAAATGTCTAAATTATTATGCAGGGAGCTCTGAGCAGCAACAAAATCAGTTGAGTTCAAACTGGCGAGCTTTCCTACCATAAAGGAGGGGAGTGTTTGGACACGTATTGGCCTGAGAAGTCAGCATGGTTACAAGAGAAGCTCTAACAGGAGCTGCAGCCAAGAATGCAGTGGCATAAATAACTTGATGGCTACAGCTCTCGGTAGCTATGGCACGACTGAGCCTTTCTCTAGATGCTGAGCCTGGATTAGGGCAACCTTGGGAGCAAAGGAAGCTCCCTAGACTCCTGGCCACCCTTAGGCTAGTGTGCCCCGTTCCTGAGGTGTCTGCAACACAGTCCTCGCACAAGGAGCGGCCCGATGGCGCGCTTGGCGCCGAGGTCTTGGGGGGCAGGTCTACACCTCGGTGAGGAGTGAGCTGGCTTCTTAACGGGGCTCCACATGCTGCTACGGACCGAGCGATGAGGGACTTTCTAGAACTGGATTTACTCTAGGGCGCGATTGTCTAGTCCTGGTGTCCTCGGTCCAGCTGCAGTCCTGCTGTGCTGATACAGTGAGCGGAGGCTGACAGCCATGCTGGCCGGAGGAGAGCTCCACCCTCCCCGGCGGACGGACGGACAGACAGACACATGACAATGCAGTGGCAGCACAGGCTGAGCGTTTTCCTCTTGTGCCTCATCCCGGGAAGCTTGCAGAGAGGCTTTCCCTGAGCGGGGACACGGAGCAAACGGGCGCGGCTTTAGTGCAAGCTGATACAGGCTATGCCATAAAATTTGCTGGGACTGGTACTCGCTGCCTCGAGTGCTCCGCGTGGGAGAGGTTTCAAGGCCAGGGCAGCCGCCGCACCCAGGAGAATGCCCACGATCACGGGCTGTGTTCAAGGTTTCCTCCTCGACGTGCCAGCGGGGGCACCCGGGGGGACCTGGGGTTAGACATGGACTTACGTGGCACTAAGGACACCACGGCGGGGTAGATCATAAACAAACACTGTGTATTATTTTCAGGGAGAATTGCTACAAAAAACCCGAGTCTTTACGTGGGAAATTGTGTTCTAAAATTTTGTTACATGGTTGTGGTAAATGCACAAGCACTTCTAGGCCTGGGGGTATGCTCGACACCTCTGGGCTCTCCCAAGCTGTGCGTCGCGTGGGTGTTAGAACCCAGCACTGTCACGGTGATGACTTTCCTCCATTTACTGCTCTGACTCTCAGGCGAGGCTTTCTGAAGTGCACACAGAAAGCAGCTCAGCAGCAGGTGAAACGCTGCAGCTGCACCGATGTAAATGTTCTCCTTTGTTGTGGAACCAAAACGTGCCAGGATTCATCGCGCAGGATGGCAGGTTTGCTCTCGCTGGAAAGCAGCTTTCCTAACGCTCATTTGATGTGTGAGCTTCCATTTTCTCCAGCGATCTTTCACAGTCGCAGTTAGTACAGAGCTTGGATGTGGCCTTTTCAAGAAGGCAGGGAATCACCAAAGTTTTCTCAATGTTTTTTATTTCTAATTTTGGAGGCAGGTTTCCTCCCCGCTCCTGGAAGACGAGAATCCTTGTGTGCATGGTGAGGATTAAATGGTATGTCCTCTAAACCTCCAGGTTTGTTACAACTTACTTGGAGATGATTACAGCTCCCAAAATTCTTACTTGGGTTACTAATAATGCCTGACCATTCAAAATCAGATCTGTTCTACCACTTCAAATTAAGGGCATGAAGTTTGAGAAGAAGAAATAATTATCCATTCTGATTTGTTCTCTGTGTAAATACAAAGTCCTGCCTGTTGCCCCCTTCTCCTTCCCTGAGAGGCACAGGACAGCCTCCACCAGGACATAATTCTCACCTACTACACAACTACCTACATTTTTTTGCCTGCAGCCTAGTTATGCACCTAATTAAGAATCACTGGTTTACATGTGACAATCTAAAACTAGCTTGTCTAACATAAATTGAAAGTGTTAAACCAAGATGATACTTTTAAGTCGTAACCTAAACAAAATATATGAAAGCAACTCCTCTGTCTGGAAAACAATGAAGAAACCAACCGGAGGGGGTAATCAGCATTTGAGGAGTCTTTAATCTAACAAGGACATCTTAAGTGAAGTTGCCTGAAAAAAAAAGGTTGTGTGCAATTGCCAAACACCTACCCATATTCAGAGGATTCCTCTGAAGCACTGCATGTTAATTGGAAGGAAGTTGGAAAGCTTTCTATCAGGATCCTATAATAAGCTTCATTAATGTGGGGTACAGTGGTGTATTGCATATTAATAAAAAGGCAGCCTAAGATAATTAAAGGGTGAATAAATTGAGGAATATATTGTCTATATGTGGTAGAAAAGTCTAACCTGGCACTATCTGATATCCATGTGCTTATAAAAAAATACAGATACGCGAGCGGGCACCAATGAGAGATGCAAAGAGGTGAAGGGTAACTGCAGAAAGAGGGGCTCAGCTGGAGCCCCTGTTACGGCGAAAGCAAACATCCTGCAGAAATGGACATGAGTTGTCCCATTTCCTTGAGACTTTGTGAGTGCAGGGCCTAAAGAGATTGTTGGTTTGGGACAAATGACCCCTAACTTGTAATAAGTACTGCTGCTCAACTCTAAGAGCATAACTAAAAGAATCATTCTGTTGAGCAAGACCTTAGATTAGATATGAATTATTCCATTTTCATTTCATTTAGTTTGATTTTCTCTCTATTTCCTATTTTCTAAATTAAATAAACCTTGCTTGATTTAAGATAATTTGCCTTTACTGACTATTACTTAAGGATAAGCATTGCAAAGCCATTCCATGAGAGGAGAAAAACAAAACCACCAAAATTTAGAGTTTAGTGAAACCAAAGTAAAGCAGCTATGCAAGTGAAATACATGATGAAAGGTGAGTTGTCTACACCTCAGCCCCAAGAGCTGCTGTGAATCCCAGGAGATTCTGGATAGAAAGGAAACGGGGAAATCTTAAAGCGAAGGTGCTAGCTACGTGTGTCCAAAACTGACCATGTACAACCAGTATGCAATAGATCTCGTTCAAATGCTTCCTCCCTTCTCAACATCTAACATCTCTGCCACACCGTACCACTCCACATACGTACCCGCTGCTCATTTTACTGCCATCAAATAAATAACAGAATTATTTCATAGTTCCATCCTATGCACTGAAGAAATACTTGTGGTTGTGACATCCTTCAAATAAACAAAAATTTCCCAGGAATATTATACTGGCAGAGAGTTTTCTGTGGCACAGGGGTGAACAATAGGGCTGAGGAGGGAGTTACATATGGACTGGTAGGAGTAACTCCGTGTTGGGAGGAGCAGCAGTTTTGGTGTAGGTGAAGATTTGGGGAGGGAACTAACAGCATCTGCTTCCACTGATGGACTGCTCTCCGTGTGTGGAAGGTGTGGAGAGCCCAGAAAGCCCTCTGCTGTGAGAGGGAGGTCTAAAAAAGGGTCTGAGATGGTAAGACCGGTCTGTAAATGGTCATTGAGAGGCCATGTTTATGGGGAAACAATCCCTTGAGGTGAGGAAGACCGAGGGGAATAGTGGAGATAAAAATGGTCTTCTCTGTGGGAGCTGTAGGCCGTGAGATGTTTGCAGCCTCAATCTGCTCTATATCTTTAAGAAATAAACTGTCTTAGACCGATGCCACAAGCTTTTCCAGTGACTCTACAGACACTGTCAAGCTTCCTTTGCATATCCTATGCTTAAAAATTTTATAAGCTGAGCTACTCTTGTATTTACAGATAGTACAGCATCAGGGACCCATAACGGGTAAATAGAGTTGGATGATACACCCTTTTTCTTAGGGCTTATGTGCAGAGATTATGGGCTTCAACAATTTAACTGCCTTGTTTTATTTCTACTTTATATTGCAGTTGCATCTGGAAATCAGAAAATTCAGTTTTGAAAATAAGAGAGGGAGAGATAGAGGAGCAGAGGAGAGAGGAGGAAAGCAAGAAAAAAAGAGAAAAAATTGAGCAAGTTAGACTGGACGTGTTCGGTTGCTTATTTGGCTTGACCTAATCACAGAGATTTCCCCAAAACTGTTAATATCTGAAAGCTGAATGTCATTTTACTCCTTATTCTCTCATGACATTTTACTGTTTCCAGAAACGGCCAGCAAAGCATCTCTCCGACATTGCACCCTCAACCCCATGAAAATCTTTAATAGATTAATGTCTACAGTCTCATATCTCTTTAGTAGCTGCTAATCTATGCAAAGCAAATTGTTTTGGATTTACCTAGAACATCATTGCCCACCCTGTAATTTGTAACTGCTGTTTGCAGTGACAGAAACTCTTAATCACGCTACACGCTAGAGATATACCGCAAACTCATTAAAAGCAGCAAACTTTTTCAGCGCAAAGCACCATGAGCAGATAACCACCGCGACGGCTCGATTCTGAACAAAATTTTTCCGTGGGACATATCTTTCCACGGGTTATTCTCCCCAGCACCATGCTTCCTGCCTGGGAGAACGGGCGGTCGTTGGCTGGGATCCACCAGCTGCACCCATCTCCTCTTTGTGCCCACTGCTCCCACCGCCGTGGCACCCGAGCGAGGCAGAGAGGAGCCGTGCTGCAGGGCAGCGCTCCCTGGCACCAACCTCCCACCTCCTGCCCCGCCACAACTCACCAAACCCTGGGCAGGACAGGTCTCCTGGGCACGGATCTGTCCTCAGGTCTGCCACCGTCACCACCGCTGCGCTGGCCGAGCACCTTCTTGATGAAAATCAGGATGTTCCACCTAGTAGAGAGACATATCCGTTTAGATCCAAATGTATCTGAGAACAATTTTCACATGAAGATGTTCCTTCATTCCCATCTGTGCATATCACAGTTTTAAATATCGCTTGCACTTTCCAAACTCTTGCTTCACCGGAAAAAATAGCCAGAGCAAACTACAAGAAAAAAAAAAAAACAAAACAAAAAACCCCAATGAAAACAAATGAAAATGAGTACCGAATAAAAACCAAAGAAACAAGGAAATGCTGAAGCCATCACTCCTCCTTATACATTTCTTTTGCTGTCTGACATACACAATAAATTGTAACAGTTACCAAATAACCATTCAAGTTCAAATGATGTACACACATCTATAATCTTAGTTAGCTGCTTGCTGGCATACTTCAGGAACGCCACTGTGTCCTCCAGTGTAATTCTGTATCAATGACTTTTCCAAATAAATCTAGTTGCTGGTTTATATTAATGAACTGTCACAGTTCCCATTGTTTTCCCATGGTCTTGCAGCTGCATTCTTTCACAGGTGCTTGGCAAATTAAAATGATGCTGGTTTGGGGTTTCAGGCTGATACAAAATCACTCCTTCAGCAGATTGTTAGGGAGTTATTCATGCAAGAAACACATCTTTACTTCAGACAGTCTGCTTTTCTCCTTATCCTCTTCTGCCTTCACTGACCCTTCGCATTTCTGACGCTTCCTGGCGATGAAATAAAAAGCAAGATTGCTTCTTGTTTCTACTTAGAGGATAAGTCATTCGGCAATAATAAGCTTGGAGTGGAAAGCACGGCTTGACTCTGCTCTGTTCTCCTGATGTAAACCAAGAGCACTCCCAGTGAAGCCAGCGTGCTGGGCCTCATGATGGTGTAAACTGGCGTAGCTCTGCTGTTTGAGCTGGCCTAGTTTACAGACTAGCCAAAGGTCTTGCACAGCTTAAATGGGTATAACTGGTAAGATAATCGGGCCAGTAATTTTGTTAATCTACTAAAAAAATAGAACAATAATGGCGATTATGACTGTTTAATTTCTAAAGCACAATTCAAAGTGAAATCTCGAAGCATTAGGAGTATTTATGACAGAACGCTCTGGCCCCGATCCTGGGGAACAGCAAAGCCCGGCAGCTTTCCCTGAAGCCAGCGGGAGATGTGACCACTTTGCAGCCTCCATGCTCTCGTTACTCTGAGA
Source organism: Strix aluco (assembly GCF_031877795.1). Taxonomy (NCBI): domain Eukaryota; kingdom Metazoa; phylum Chordata; class Aves; order Strigiformes; family Strigidae; genus Strix; species Strix aluco. Next base: position 95,898,825 of record NC_133971.1, on the reverse strand, counting down.
CAAACAGGCTTTAACCACCAATTACAAAGTTAGAGGCATCTGACATTTCAGGCTGTCTCCATTTTTGGATGCAAAAGCTGTAACATTCTGGTAACGACCTCATCTGATGGCAGGCATCTCCACTGATTTGCAGGATCTTTGTGTACTCAGCAGGGAGATGCTTTCTCGTGGTGGGTGACTGCAAGCAAGAACCAGCCTTGGGTACTTTGAATTGCCAGCTGGAGGCATCTTAGCTTTTGCTGTTGACTCATATTAAGGCTCAGATTATCAGCTGTTCCATCTACAGCTTCAGACTAGCCCTGTAAAGTCTCAACCTATGAATCTCTTCGCTCTTGCACCTTTCTGGGGTGACGAGCAGGTGGCCATGCCCCTTTCCGAGCAGGAGCAGAACAAGAGGAAAGCTTTAGGGCAGCTGAACTCGCTACTCAGCTGGTGTAAATCCGTGCAGCTTTCCCTGACTCAAAAGCTAGCATGTATTCTGCTCCCTTGGGTAAGGCTGATCTCAAGGACGTGCCAAAGGGGTCATGGGGGAGCCTGAGGATCCCTCGGAAATGTGCACACCCACCGAACCCAAAGGTTCTCTATTAAAGTCATGGGTGAGGATGAGATATTAAATATTTGCCGGGAGGTTAAAGTTGTTGAAATCATCCAGTAGGGCATCATTGCTTTTATTTAAAATATTTCACTTATGACTTAATATTAACAATAACAATGAGGACATTTAATATGCAAGAACCTATTCATTTACACTAGCCAGATGCAGTTTTGCTTTGTGTTTCCTCCCTCTAGTGCTTTTTTTTCCTAATCCCTCATTTCTTTTCAACCTTTTAAGCTCTCTCTCTAGTTTTACAGACAACACAATCAATGTATCTGAACAAGGCCCTAGAGTTCCTGCTGGGGAACAGGAGGTTATTATATTTTAGGGATAACTTCATGCATTTCCATTACTCCTTTAAACCGATTTTAAGATATTTATTTATATTTAATGCATATTAAGCAGCAAAAGAATGTTGCACTGCAGATGATATACACACTGCAATCAGTAGGGTCTGAGTTGGCAATTTTCAGATCTTCAGAGTGAGCACGAGGTGGAGGGAGATGGTGTGTCAATGCCCATCCTGGTGTCTCAGGAGTAGGAGGTGGCCCAGAGAGTGCAGAAACACGTCTGTGTCTCTGATACTCTAGCCGGGGTGTCTGGAAGTGCCGACTACAACTCTGCTGTAGGGTTATCACCCCAGGAAACAATAGGTCTGGGACAGCGTGCTCTGACTACAACCCACTCTGCCCATTCCCTCCGCGGGTCTCTCCGTGCTTTCCCATTTCCTGCCAACCAGCCACAGGTGAAGACCCGACAGAAGGGCCTCTCCTGCCACCTCACTGCAACGCTTTGAGCTAGGGACAAGTTTCCTACAATTTCCAAGTTCTAATATCATTAATCAACAGGTTCCTAATGAATATTACAACTTCAGGTAAATTATGTGGATATACAGAACCTCAGAATCATCTCAGTTGGAAAAGCCCTTGAAGCTCCTCCAGTCCAACCATGAACCTCACACTGACCGTTCCCAACTCCACCAGATCCCCCAGCGCTGGGTCAACCCGACTCTTCAACCCCTCCAGGGATGGGGACTCCCCCCCTGCCCTGGGCAGCCCATTCCAACGCCCAACAACCCCTTCTGGATAGAAATCCTTCCTAAGAGCCAGTCTAAATGCTTTTGACTGTATAACTGGTTTATGCTGCAGGGCTCAACGTTCAACATAAAATGTACTATCCATAAAATGCGCTTGCCCCCAGACTCCAATTCCTGGGTTTGGTCCCAAAAGGACTGGGAGGCATGAGGGAACAGGTCTAAGCAGGTTTATCGTGATGGAGATATGGGAGAAAAGTGAAGGATGTTTTCTTTTTCAGGAAGGACAGCTTACACCAAAAGACCCAACGTCCTGATCCTACTGGTTCTGATACCGACCAAGAGCTTTTAACCAACATCTCAGATCATGCGGTGCACAGACCTGGAGCGTGACACACACCTTCTTCAGGCAGGGGTTTGGTGAGCCAGGGTCGCCTGGTGCTGTAGGTTTGTCTGTTTTGCAAGACAACACACAGTTACGGCAACGAAGGTTACGGGAAAACAAACTTAGAGGGTTATGACATGTAAGAAGAAGGTAACGTGAGCAGAGATCTTGCGGAAAAGCAGCAGATGCTGAAGAATCATGTCTCAGGGTTTCTGCACTGAGTCCAGAGAAGGTGCAGAACAGCATTCAGATGCTGCACGGGGTGACAGACAAGAAAGCCTACAACGATCAGCGTTACAATCAGCACGGGGATTTTGTTGATAGCAGTAAGATTTTTCTCTTACGGATCCTGGCTGTGAGAAACTGGGTACCTACTGGAGATGCACGTTGCAAGAACCCACTTGAAAAAGCAGCAGGCACTAGAATAAGAGAGCGCAGAACCATCACTGGCGGTGGCACACGGCATCGCACTGTACACCAAGGACCCAAAGCAGAGGATGGGGAGATTTTCTGAGGTTAATATCCCAGGCAGTTCATGTTCTCCGCGGTCGCATACGCTCAGGGAAACCTTCCCGGTTGCATTACTTGAGTTCAAACCCGGATCTCATCCTCCGCTTTGCTTTTTTGAAAAACCCCCATTCAGAAGTGCTGTGCTTGCTGCTTCACTCACGTTTATGAACCGATTTCTTTCTAATGGATCAACAGCACTGTTTTTTCTTAAGGACTACACCCACAGCAAATTTAAACTAAACCCAGCCTGCAGCTATCACACATTGCAATTTATTTGGATTTTTAGTCTGCCTCTCAAAATCACTGTTTCTGAACATGAGAAAGTTCAGCCCGTTGTGTGCTGCTGAGTACATCTGTAAAAAATAGCATATCACAACCCTATTTCTTGTGAAAATTTAGAATAGGTTTCAACCTTAAATATGACTGCTCTTTTTTAAGATTCTGGAGGGCCCTATTAGCCATTCCTCATTAGCTATCAACACAGAACTCTTAAAGTACATCCAAAAATTTGTCTAGTTTATCCTTAAAAAAGAATAGGAGACTCTTTATTTAAAATATCCTAAAGCTGCAGTAATACTTCAGCTCTCATGTTAAAGGGTTGATGTCAGGTAGTTTAGTTCAAAATTTAACTTTTTATTAAAACGAAAACATTCTACAAAAGCCAAACCCTAGTTCACTCTCTATTTGTGACAGTCTTTTCTTGGTATCTTCCCTCACAAATTTTCCCAGTTAAGGACAAGAAAAGACTTTGGAATTCGATCTCATTTTTAAGACAAATTTCTTCATGCTTTTTAGGAAACATTGCTTAAATGTTTACATTGGATTTAATGTTTACACTGGATTTAACCACTGTCCTGTAACGCAGTATTAGCCCACAGAGGGCTGGCTACTGGTTTGTGCAGAAAAGGCAAGTCACAGGGTGTTTCATCTCATTCCTGCCAGCTGCTAATTGCATTACAAGATGCTAACTTTAAGCATATGCAAGTCTTATTTCCAGCCTCCTAGCAGAGCGGCAAGTCCAGAGAGGTGCTGTGCACCTGCAGCTCCTACACAATTTGCTCTAATCAGGTTATCCTCCCTCTCCCGGGTGCTTACAGGCAGCCTGTTATCGTAGCAGTTGGGTATTTCAGTTCAAATCCTGATACTCCCTGTTATTGCAGTCAAATAACTCCATCCTCATACCACTGGCAATATCAATGCTGAAGCTTCATTACTTGCCCAAGACCACAGCAGAGGTTGGACCCACGACATGTCAGAGCTTAACCACTGCCCATCCTTTCCCCCTTTCTGGAAGCCAGTGAGATCCTGTTGGTGGTTGAATTTCAGTAGCGGTACCAACATACACAAGCCAACCCTTAGATTTTTTCCAGATAAGAAAATTCTGCAAATACAGCGGTAACACGCTTGGGCTTGATTTCCTGCCATTTGTAAGAAATATTCCTGCCTGATCTGCTGGCTTATTACTCTATGATGCTACCCTGTCTTCTCCCTTCATCCCAGGGTGAGGCACTGGGTCTACTCAGTGTTTCTTGCTGGGATGCCTTTGATGTCTTTTATGATTTCTCGTAGCCGGAGGAAGCTCCATTCTTGCACTTCCTCACGCTGGACATTTGGGTTGAAAGGCACGGCACTTAGGATTTGGTGGGGAGTGAGGTGCAAAAAGTAAACAGATGTTGTAAGTGAAGAAAACTAAATTAGATCATGGAATTTCAGAATTTTGTTTGGAGTCACAGCTGGGAAGTTATTAGGAACAGAAATAAGGACAAGTATTTCCTTTCACAACCTTATTTTCCACCCGAGGAAACTTGCCCGAGCTCATCTTAAAATTGTGCAGTGACAAAGTCACCTCTCAGCCACTTTCTCACTCACCTTTTCTGAGATTGTCAAACCTGTCAAACACTGTCACCAGGCTGTGAGCTACAAGTTTAAGAACACCTTCCTAGTCCGTGGAGCTACGTGGGTGTAAGATGGCCAAACATAGGTGTCTACACTAGGGTGAGCAGCGTACCTCACACGTAAACATCTACAGTGCAGACAGCCTAAATTTAGATATCTGAGTCAAGAGTAAATCTTTCCTGCAGCGATAAGAAGCACTTCATCGGCATCCAAGACCAACAGAGGTTTGAGGCTAGAAAACTCATGCCGCTATGGGTTTTCTGCTCTTTGTATTACTGTTTCCTTTCCAAATTCATGAAGATGAAAGTTAAGCTGTTCCTAGGTCTGTGCAGTAATTGCACAGTGGAATATAAACCAGCTGCCCTTATAACTTGTGAATAAAAATAACAACAGAGCTGGGGAATTCAGATCTCCCCGTTCAGCAGGAGCCTATCCACTAATCCTGCTGCGACTCGACTCTCTCACAGAAATATCATGGTGTATGAATTGACTCGCATGAAGATCTTGTTCGTCTTCATTGTTCCCGATCACTTGTTGAATGATGCCAGGTTGATAAGTTACATTTGAAACATAATCTATAACTGACCGGCTCTTCCTGAGTGGGGTACGTTTTCAGAGAAGCCACACCATCAGTTTTCACTGTGAGATGCTACACCTCCAAACTTCAGCAGTACATTGGAGAGTGGATGAAAAAATATTTTTGTAAATATAAAGCAGAAGGTACTAGACTGACTGTTTCTTGGCAGAGGAGATGCAGACTGACTGCCTGTGCCCACACAAGAGGCTGGAAACCAGTAACAGGGCTGGCTTCAAGGGAGAGCAATTCATGGTCTCACTTGATTAGAGAAGCTGACGTTTTCACAGGTTGAGGACCACCAAATCGGTGTGATGATCTGGGCTGAGATTAGAGCAGGTTATTTTAGATAAGATAAACAATAATTTCTGGGATGATATCAACCAAAAAGCTCATGCCAGCTCCTTTGCCAGAAGCATAACATAATTCTGAGATCTGCTGTTCCCCACTCAACAGTTTCCAGGCTCTTCGTATTAAGGGTTCAAGCATCAATCATTCCCTTATTGCCCCTTCCTAGCTGCCATAAGCATCCTGCATACCTTTAGAACTGCATTTTATTACAGAAAATCTGTAGGGAGCAAAGGCTGCTGCTTCCTTCTCTAATCTTTCTACACTGGTACTATTAAAAATCCAGAAATCTCCATGGGAACCTGACTTGGGTTTGGCTGTTGGGTTCCCTCTGCTCACCATTATCCACGAGGCCGACGGCCCCGTCCCCAGGAGCGTCCCCCACTGACGCACAGCACTGCGCTAAGACTTTGCAAGAAGCCCGTCTGCGCTCAGGGTGGGGATCACGGGGCCCTCAGGGCTGGGCTCCGACGGGGGCAGAGCAGTGCTCAGCCCTTCCCCGCTCACGTGGATGCACGCCCCAGCGCCCACCAATGCCAGAAGTGAGACCCTTGGCAAAAATGTGGATGGCGTATACAACCTGTGCTATGTTGAAAAGGGTCCTTCATGAATAACTTTTCTTGCAATTTAAAGTGAAACGGGACGAGCCTTTCATTCAATAAATTCTGCACTACTATCTATTTTTGCTATGAAAAATATTAAAAATAATTTTACTTGGGAATCATGCAGCTAGAAACATTTTAAGCCTTGAACTAGTTCCTCTGTTCTGCCAAAAGACACACAGTTAAACAACACGACGTGAAAAAGAGTCAAATGTTCTGGATCTTCTAATTTTTCTCCTGAAGTTGGAATGCTGAAGGTGCAAGTACAAGCTCTTTTCCACAGCCATGAAGGCAAGACCTCTACTTTCCTTCCACGCACTAGTCTCAGGCAATAATGCCCTACAGTCCCTATCGCTTGTTGGGACAGTAGGTACATGGAATTTCTTTTGATTAATGACAGTTTTGTCAATATTCATCATCTGCAAACGCATACAGAGGAAGAGGTCAGGAGGAGGCGAAGTACCAGCCCTTCCTTTCCGTTGTTAATATTCTTGGAATTCAATAACAGTAAAAGAAACAATTATGTGGACAATTATTTCAGTGTTTCCTTTTACAACAATATAAAAGGTACAAAATGAACATTTTTGTATGATATACTATATTCACTCTGATAGTATTCTGATGTTTTCAATTACTCTTGTTTCCGAGATTACATTGCACAGATAAAATAGTCATCTTGGAACATTAAAAAAACAAAACAAAAAACATCATTCTCCATTTATGTAAATTTTATTCTTGACAATTATAATGAAGGCCACAGAGAAGTAGGTGCATTTGCAACATCGTTCTATTCATGCCTTCATTTTTTAGGCTTGATTGTTCAAAACTCTGCTGAACAATTGAATGAATAGATGATAGCACACAAGAATATTTTAAATAAGACATTTAATTATTATGTTTTATATAATGTAGAACATTAAAGTCACTTGGAAACATCTTCAAAAAATGGCTTTTTTAAAAAAATGTGGGTTTTGTTCAAGATTATTTATTTTGGGTGAATGAGTTTTATAAAGTGCTCAAGTGATTTAGGAGCTTAAATCCAGGAATAAGCCAAGGAAAGAAGAGCTGTTAAGATATCCAAGTATCTTTGTACAATATATTTTAAATTATTTTGAACAAGCAAAAATTGAGAGGAAGACAAATTTGTCTAGAATGTAAATAATTTCCTTGTTAATTACGAGGTCTGTTATGTAAAAAGTGAAATAATTTATATACACATATATATGTATGCCCCAAATATATATCTGAACATTTTTTAACATCATGTGTATCACAGTTTCTACTATGCCTGAGTTCATGTGCATAATTCAAAGCAGATCTTACGAAAATAATGTCTTTGTATGAAGGAAAACAAGATGCAGAAGCAGCCAAATGAAGGCTCACGGAGGAAATAGAAAAGAAGGTATTACTTGCCAGGAGACTTGCTTTATGGCCTCAGCTAAGCTAGCCATGCTTACACTGGCCAGGTCTAAGCCCAGGATGAAGGGAATGACACCGTTGGGCTACCATGTTGAGGAGAAAGCAGCCACAGAAGGGCCACTGCCAGGGCCAGGCAGAGGAGCATCCTACAAAGGTCTGTTTTGTTTCTCTGGGCACACAGAATGTATTTGGGCTGAGTGGAATTGATCAAAAGTTGCCCAGAAGGGGTGAGAGCCAGTCACCTGAACTTTCTTACCCTTTCTCCATGAAATTTAGTGAACAAGTGCAGTTTTGGTTTGAAGAAGTTGCTTTACAGTCATTTTTTTGACTGATTAAAGTCGAGGCCCCACATATAAAAATACTTTACCGTGCCAAATGCAGCTGGTGAGATATGTGGGAAGCAGAGAGCTGGTGCAGAGGAAGTTGTGCCCAGGACACCCCACCCTGTGACAGACGTGAGGAGCACGGGTCCACAGAATCACAGAATCATCACAGAATGATCTCGGTTGGAAAAGCCCTTGAAGATCCTCCAGTCCAACCATGAACCTCACACTGACCGTTCTCAACTCCACCAGATACCTCAGCGCTGGGTCAACCCGACTCTTCAACCCCTCCAGGGATGGGGACTCCCCCCCTGCCCTGGGCAGCCCATTCCAACGCCCAACAACCCCTTCTGCAAAGAAATACTTCCTAAGAGCCAGTCTGACCCTGCCCTGGCGCAGCTTGAGGCCATTCCCTCTTGGCCTGGCGCTGGTTCCTTGGTTCAAGAGACTCATCCCCCCTCTCTGCACCCTCCTTTCAGGGAGTTGGAAAGGGCCATGAGGTCTCCCCTCAGCCTCCTCTTCTCCACACTAAACCCCCCCAGTTCCCTCAGCCGCTCCCCATCAGACCTGTGCTCCAGACCCTGCACCAGCTCCGTTGCCCTTCTCTAGCCACGCTCGAGTCATTCAATGGCCTTTTTGGAGTGAGGGGCTCAAAACCGAACCCAGTCATTGAGGTGTGGCCTGAAGCGGTCAAGCACATAGCATGCCCCTTGTCCCTCCTGCTCACCCCACCATGCCCTCCTCTGCAGCAAGTCCAGGGAACAGCGAGCCAACTTCACAGCCAGCCTGCCTCTTCACGTCAGTGAAGTTACAGTAGAGATTAATTTAAGTCACTATGTTTTGGTCTATTACTGCAGTAATTGTTAGGTTTTACTGAGTGATCTGTCACTCAGATTTGCTTGGATTGTATTCTCCTCTGCTCATACAGTTCCTGCTCAGTGATAGCCAGACTTAGAGCTCTGTTTGTGCCCTATCTCTTTTTTTCAGAAGAGCTACTTTTAAAACTTGGTGCTGACTGAATTTCTAATCCTTAAAACATTTGCAGAAATAGAGATTTCATCCCACACAATGGATTATCTGAAAGAAAAAGAAGTATTGGCACAAATATCACTCTGGCTGGGGTTTATTCTACAGCGAAGAAAATAATCTGAAAGCTCAGAAGAAGTCTGGTGGCCCAACTCCCGCGTGTAGGTAGCATTGATGAGTAACTTCAAATTTCTATCTGCAATACCTAACTGTAACTTCAGCTAGTCATCTTGTGCCTTAAATAGACCTGAAAGCTTTTCATTACAGTATGGAGATATGTCAGCTTTTGAAAGCTGAGCCTCCTTTCAGGAAACTGTAAGTAAATTTTACAGCCTTTCGCTTAATTATGGTCTGGCAAAATCTGACCATTTTCATGTACATCTCTTGTGTGTTTTGCACTTCTTCACCCCAGGTAAGCAAAGGTTTTTCCATGAAGTGCAGACACTCAGGTTTATCGTGCCCAGACATCATCCCTTGTGCTCACAGCCACAGGATCGGGTGCTTCATCCAGGACAACCACAGACCTCAGAATCGGCATCTCCGCCCAATGCTCTTTGGGCTCCGTGGAAGAAGCGGGGCAGCAGGCTTGGCTGGAGCCACGCCAGCCAGCGGTCATCCCGGCCCCAAACACACGGACTGCGTGAGGAGTTGTGTGTGCGAGAGGCAGGAAGCTTTGAGGGGCAGCAGAGTGTGATCCAGTGCGAAAGACAAGTTTGAAAGCACAGACCTGCTCTCGAGCCAAGGAACCAGGGATACCTGAACAAAAGAAGTCTTTAAAACATTCTTACGTGAATAAAAGGAGAGTACACCTGACCAGCATTGCCTATTATTAGAGTATTTGATTTAGCCAGGAAAAAACCAAACTTTGGGGCACAAAGAATTCGTACCATTTTGAAACAGAAGCAGGAAATTTCTGGATAAGTACGGATGGAACACTTGTGCAGAGTTCAGCTTAACGTGGTGTTCAATTAGCCAGTTGGAGAGAAAAATGTAATTAGCATCTGCTAAACAAAAAGGATTGTTAGCAAAGAAAGAGGCGGTAAGACCCTATGGGATATGATGCAGTTACGTATTGTGGTATTTTTATGTATTTATCCAAAAATACAAGTGCTTAGAATAGTAAAAGAAATTATGATTAATCTTATAATATAGAGGCAAAAGAGCACTAGTTATACCAGTCATTGCCACACTTACTTCAAGAAGAATTTAACACTTAGGTTCTAAATGTAAAGTATAAGCTCTAAAGTTAATTAAATTTTAGAAATTAAAATTTTGAAGTTTAATTTCTAAGAATTCTCTCAGTTGGCAACACCAGGACTAGAGGCTGATAAAAGTAATGCAGATCTCAAAGGCAGGTCTCCTAGCTCAAGTGTTGTGCTCTGAAGTTTTGTTTTTAATCTTCACAGGGAGCCCAATCTGAGCAACCGTGTCATACCTTACCAGTGTGTTACAGCTCAGGAGCGGGGATTTTCTATGCCACCCAGATATAAGGTAAAACTCGAAGACTGACAATTAAGGGGCAATTAACCTGTTTTCCAGATATGAAATAATTTGCCAGAGAAAGCCACAGCCTTATTACTGTAACAACATGGTATTGTTATCAATTTGAAAACTGAGAAACACACACACACACACACCCACACACACACACCTTGTTTGGAAAATCACTAAATAAAGCACAGTATCTGCCTTTCCTAACTTACACAAATAAAAATAATCTGAGTTTTTGGAAGCTTCAAACAACAGCACGTCACTGAAATTCTAAAGGTAATGCACTGACATGACAATGAAATGTAATTGCACGTTTCACTGCATCTCACAGAGAAAATGATCTCGAATGATCCCATGTTTTATATGCTGAATACATTACGATGTACACCACCATTGCACGTGGCTTACGTGCCCAGAACCTTGTTGTTCCCTAACAGCCATTGTTGACACTAACAGCCATCTTTCCATCTTCGTTGTCTTAAACGTTTCAGACTTTTCATTTGTACTGAGTGCTAGCAAAATCTCTTTCTTTGCCCTTGCAGGTCTGGGAAAGGCAAGGTGACATGGAAAGGTAGTATGTGTTTTTAATGCAGACAATGGGTAGAGTTGATAAAAAACCCACATATTTTTGAACAAAATCTCTTTATCACACGCCTTCCTTACAGATACACACTAAAGAAGGGAAGTGAAATGCCAGAGCTGGTGAAAGGACTGTGTTACTGGAAGCTGACAACTTTTCCCAGTTATCCGTTGGCCTAATAAAAGACACTGCGGTCTCCAGCCCCCGCAGTCCTGCTTCCCCTTTTCCCTGACACAGGCAGGGCTTCAGCACTGCTCTGAAATGGCATTACTCTTCTCATTTGTGGTATTTTAGCACTTCACTTGTTTATTGTCTTTTTCTACCTGTAGGAAAAAAATGTGATGGGTAGGCTACTGGAAAAGAAGATTTTCTCTAGTGACTCATGGCTAGGGTAAGCTTTTACAGGATGCTATCTGTTGTAGGCTGTCCAGAGCTGGGCACACGACAGCATGGTGAGCTTCTTGCTACATGTCTATCAAGGTTTGTGAGAGAGCTGTCTAATTACCTAGTGAAAATAGCTTGAACTTTCTGGAGACTCAGGGGGGTTTCCTTTCGATCACAGCTGAAGTTACTGCTGCCAAATAGAGCACGTCTGCAATCCACGAGGAGATAAAGAAAAATACATTTTGTCAGAGGAGGTTCTTTTAATACTGAAGTCATAGGAAGGAAAGAGGGCATAGTTCCTGAGGCAGAGCCTAAAAATAGCAATTTAGGTTTTGCCTCCAAAAGAGCACTAAATACATGTTTAATTTTGACCACATGTGTGTTCCCATCTTGATTCAACACAAAGTTTAAGCATGAAGCACATGCTTAACTGGGATTTAAAAATACACCCTTAGAGTTAAGCACATACGTGTGTGCTTAAAACCACAGAGATAAAACTGCTCGTGTCCCTACTTCGGAGCATATATTTAAGTGTCTTCTTGTCATTGTGCATAAGAAAATTGAGTGCTTTGTTACAGTAAAGGCTGCTCTACTGCCATGGAAAGCTCTGCAGTCGTCCAAAGACATCTGCTGAGAGCGCTTGTTTCATTGCAATCCTCTGAAGTAAAGCCTGGGGTGTGGAAAATAGATGGAAGGAAGTGAGCATCTGGTTTCATACTGAATGTGTTCCTACAAGAAGATAGATTTTTTTCCCAACTTCAGATCCTGAAAAGAAGGCCTATGAAAGAAAGAAACTCAACGCAAAAGCCAACTGTGAGAGCAAAGGGTTCAATGGAGCAGAGGAGACATTTTGTTAGGAAAAGAGAAGGAGGTAGGACATCCGCCCAGAACTTGTGGCTGTAAAACTAACACCTTGTTTGACGGGATCTTTGAGGATTTGGGGTGATTTTTTGCAGGGACAGTGGACACTAGGCAAAGCGTGAGAGAAAACTCTGCAAAGACCCATGGAGTCACTGTTTGGTCAGAAGGGATGGTGATATTGGTAACCGAGGATGAGTACATCGGATTTGACAGTGATAAGCTCCTGAGTGGATGTGAAATTGAAACAGAAAAGAGTTTGTAGAGTGAGGCTGCAGAGTGTATTCGCACCCTGTAGAGTGAGAATATAATCCTCCTGCCTTGCATATTCGTCCACATGACACAATAGTGGGAGAGCTTCCAAGGTACTTAGCCAAAAGTGTGAATGTTGGCCAGATGGTTTCTTTGGATTCTGAATAGTCAAGAGGATTAGACCTGTGATTTATTGTGGGTTCGGTAAGATATGCAGCTACAATAGGCCTTGCTGCTGTTGTTTGGTCAGCTATGGTTGCATGTTCGTGCTGCTCTTGCTTTACTAAATCCAGATGCCTTGGGTGAAATGGTGGGCTTACCAGAAGCCAGAAGAGCAGTAGCCAAAGACAGCTGAACAGATTGTCTTGCAGTTCTTTGAACTGTTGCACTGGTCATTTGAATATCTACTGCCAAATTCAATATAGCATCTTCCTTTATGTCATTAGCAAGAACAGTTCGTTTCAATTAAGAATCCAGAAAACAGCCCTAAATATATTTCCTGAAAGCTGGGGTGTGGACTTTGGGTAGTTCTTCCTTAAACGTTTGGCATCCATGGAAAGACTCCTTGAGAATTGTATTTTCTCTTTACATGAAGATTTTTAATTAACCGTACCAGAATGAAAAATCCTACTTTTGTAACGTATATCGCTGGTTTACATACGTGTTTAATGTTCAAAAACCACTTCCAAAGCTGACCGACAGAGTCCTTTTCTATTCTCAGTTCACTTTGCTGATTTACTCCCCACTACCTGCTTTTGCTGATCAAACTCTCTGAAATGTAGAATTCACTAAAATTTTCTGACCAGCTTCATAGTGGGAAACACACTAATGTTCAGCATCCATGAAGCGCTCCAGTTTTCCATCAAGTACTGAAAGATATTTTATTGCTTTTGATAATACTCATTATATGATGTGAAAGATGCACATACATTTACTCTTTCAACATATGCATTTCCTCCTCTGTATCTACTCTATGATTATTCAAACACTGCACAAATAAGTGCATGGAGAGTACATGCAGAGCTCTGAAATTCTAAATTGGCAGCATTTGCAAGCCAGCGGACACTCACATTTCACAGCTGTGGATTGCCACGTGCACTACAGGGCCCAAAAGAGCAGAAATTATCAGGGATAATTTACAGGAAACAAGGTACAAACCCAGCTAAATCCCACTGTGGTCAAAGTTAGATTGAATGCGGTGGTTTGCTGCAATAGTTTTTCAAACGATCTCCCCACAAAATCAGTTCACATTTCCTGAAATTCCGAGAAGAGTCCAGCCCTCCATGACAATGAGAAACTACTCCAGTAACATCAACAAGCTCAGTTTAAACTTTTTGCATGGTTGCAGAATCTTTACAACAACCTGTTTGAATAGTGCTTCTGTTTTTCTGTTTTTTCATTTCTGAAATAAAGTTTCTTTTAACAGGCTTTCTCTTACAATTCTATGAGAATTTACTTAATTTTTTTCCATAGCCATCTTTAATTTCCTGTGGTAGTCTCATGACAAACTGCTAATCTGTCACTGTAATGAACTTCCAGAAATCTTCCTGTCGCTTTCATCTATATTCTAAAATTTCTAGGGAAAATCTATTTATGATGAAGGAAAGCATGTTGCAGATAAATTCTTCTATTTTATTTGATATTTTTGTTGTACAACACAAAAATCTGACAGCCCTTGATCACCTAAATTTATTATGTGAACTGGAAAAAATGAATATTTTATGCAGTGGGTTCCCTGCTTCCAGCAGCAGCAGAACACTGTAATGATCATTCTAACGACTCTCACAATTTTTGTAAGGCAAAATAAAGTTTGTGACTGTTTATGTAATATTCATTATCACAACATTTTTATGGAGTTAATCTGTGAATGTGTTATCTCACATACCCCACCTGCAATTTCAGATGTGTTACTAATTTTGACTGGTTATAGATATCAACATATATATAACACGTACATATATATATATAAAAAATGTCCATATATATCTATCTCCATAAACATACGGTTAGATGTATCCAATGTCATGTTTCCACTTCCTGAATGGATGAACAAAGACCTACTTCCAACTTCAGTTTAATATGGAATTTGGTTCCCTCCAAAACATTGAAACTAGTTTGCCATGAAAATGAATTCTAGTAGAGTTTCCTTCTTCATATTCATCCCAAATAATCACCTTAATTTTGACCAAATGCTAACAGATTTTTTGGCAGTTTTCATGCAGGTATTCCCTTTGTCTTCCCCTGCTGATACGGCATTCCACTTAGCAAACCAGAGATAGATCGATATAATCAAACCTCTGATGGCCACGGCAGAGAAAACACTGGTAAAATTACGAGCTGATTGATGGCTAATGAATGATTGATAGCAGACCTTCTCCTAGATCTAGAAATAACATACCCGTGTCTCCAGTTCACAGTATTTAAATCAAATGTACAGTTTATGTTCAACCTCTTCATTAAGCACTAATACGTGGGTTTTTAAAAAAAGTTAGATTATGTCCTAGGCTGTTCTCAGAAAACTCTGCTACACTTGAAACAAAGGTTGAAATTTCTATCATACACTGTGTGGTTTAATAAAAGGAGCTTAATATGGAAATGAAACAAATCTAGCATTAGAAAAATAAGCAGAATCAAAATCCATTTAACTGAAACCTGAAGCTCTTTATATTTAAATCATAATACACTTACAGTAGCAGCTTCACTAAAAACTGTCCTTGTCAGAGATAGCCCCTTTATTCTTTCTTCTATATTGCTTGTCAAGTAGCTAATTGTGAAAAGAACTAATCCAACCACCATGTATTCCTTCAATTAGTTTCTTCTTCATCCCTTTTCTATTCTTATTTCCATGTATTTTTTACATCATCTTTTAATTAGATTATAAGGACAAGATCTCTGATGATCTTCTATGCGTCTGGGCTCAATAATAAAAATAATATATAATAACAACAATATGTTGTTAATATAGATATTATGATAATATATAATAATAACAACAACAATTTTCCGCCATCACTGTAGAGACTTCAAAGAACACTCAATATGTTAAATAATATCATCTGGTTGAATAGACTATTAAATCGCAGAGACTCTCTGAAATGGTCCATCCACATGATATACGAGCCCAGAAAATGCCATCTCTCTTGGCATTTTTTAAACAGGCTGTATAAAATGTTGTGAACTTTCCCCTTGGCCTATGAAAAAATAAGTTTTCGTGTAAAAACTGTGAGCGTGGAGACTCTTGTAGAAAAGAGGAATATTAGACAGGAAACAAATCTGATTGCCCTAGCCTGACTTCAGCTGGGCAAAACTGGATGTGAAAACTCTGGCAGACCTACTCAAAGCTATTTGGTGGTTTACTTCACATTAAGAAAAAAAAATAGGCTAAGCAGCTATTTTTATGATACTTGGCCTTGAGTGTAAACATATCACCTCCAATGAATTAGCCATCACTAAGGTTTTCAATCACTTAGTCATACAGCAGCTGCACGCTTGTATTCTTTCATGAAGAGTGTCACTTTGAAAGAAGTTTCCTATTTTTGCAAGTGAAGAACAAGCGTGTTTGATTTCAACAAAAAACAACTAACTAAGTTATTCTTGTTTGATTAAATTCTAGGAAGAAAGAATATAAAATCTCCAAGTGGATACATTTTCTTTAGCGTTCTTCCATTCTTGATTCAGCAAATCCGTTCCCTGGGAGTCGTGACACTGGTCCCATCTCTCGGAAGACGTTAGCTGCAGCCCGTCAGCACCACCCAGGAACGGTGCTCAGAGCTGCCCAGGCCCCATGTGCCAACTCTTCTTCCAGTTTCTTTAGAATAATTGTTCTTGATTGAAATTGTTCAGAAGACAGATACCCGTTCTCTAGACACTGAAAAAAACGGTAACTTTTTGAAATACTGAAATAAATTCACATGTTGTTTCCGGTGACATTTGGGAAATGAGTGTAGATACTCCCATTGACTATTGCCACCAGATGCTAAAACCTTCCATGGGACTCTGGCCTGCCTTAGAGGTCAGTAAGATACAAATTCCTAGTGCCTCTTAGAAAAAGGTCCCTAATATCTAATTCAGTGTCTGTTAGAATTAACTAAAGAACTTCCAAATCTTAAGTCTCTACTCAAATGTCACCATTTACACAAAAAAGATGTTTGAAACAACAGCAATATGACTTGTAGGATTTGCAGGCTTTGTCCTACCTTCGCACAGATAAAAATATTAGTTCCATGCCAAAAATACAGACAAAATTGCTAATGAGAATACAGTCATAGAAATGAAAATGATCACATCTGAGACGGAAGCAGTACTCAGAAACCTTAATGTGCTCAATCTGGGGATGATCTCCAGCCCAGATGACTTAAAGAGCTGGCACAGTAAATCATCAGTCTATCAAACGAGTAGCACAAACCCATTATTGAAGCATGGCACGTGTGGACATCTTTTAAGAAAAGCTTAGCAGCCACTGAACCATTAGCTAGACTTTAATATATGAAGTTTAAGAACAAGTTTTGAAGAAAACAATAACTAAACACATGGACATAAGTGGGAGAATGACTTATGAAAGATCGTGTTAGAGAAATCTAATGTTTTCCTCTGATAGGAAACCTTATGATTTAAGCAATCTAGAGCTAGTGTGATTGGACTTTGGAAGTATTCGATAATCTAACACAGAAAAAGTGTTAGTTAGCTTGAAAAAATATGCTATTTGTCTAACAAAAGAGGAGCTGACTAAGTTTTCTGAACGCACTGGTTGAATATAACCCATAATATTCATCAAGGATCATTGCTGGAGCTGCTCTTACTGCTTCTTTCAACAATGATCTCCTTTGTAAGGGGAGGAGTACGCTAATGACATGTTCCAGTGACAAATTAAGGGAGGTAAAGGCAATGACAGGAGCGTCACACTGGAAGATCTGCACAACGAAGACTGAAGCAATAGAAAGCCGATTAGGTTTAATAATACATAATGAATAATATACTTAGTGAGTGATTCACCTCATCTAACAGAGCCATCCAGAAGACAGGTCTCTAGTCAAACGCTAGATAGGGCACCCTCCAGAGAGTGGTTCTTCACAGCTTTTGCTGACACCTCTTTTTGAGCTGAGGATCCACACCCGGCCTGCTGAGATGAGGTAGGACGAGTCTACCAATTTGGTAATCATAACAAAATGGCTATAACCTGACAGACACCACTTGGAAATAAGACAGGAGAATGATCTGGACATAGTACTCAATTGCAAGATAAATATCAGCTATCGATATGATATGGTTGTAAGAAATTAAAGTGATCCTGGGATGTGATCGAGGTTATTTCTAGCAGACGTAGGCAACCATTAACTGCATTGTACAAGATGCTACAAGGGCCGTATGTGGAAGGCTGTATCCAATTCTAGCCAGCCTGTTCAGAAAAGATGGATTCAAGATGAAAAAAAGGCAGGGAAAGGCTACTTAGAAGAGAATGGGGAATCAATCGTGTAGGGAACTTAATGTTTATCCTATCATGATTAGTATTATTAGTCATAAACAAGCTCAAGAAGCAAACACAAGAGAGAAAGCGCTACGTAAGTTACAGGATGATACTACTAACAAAAATATTGTCATGCTTATGTTTACATGAGGAACTAAAAGACTTCTCTTTGATGAAAGAACTGAGTTTCTGAAGTGGATTTCCAAAGAGAGCAGTACAGTAAAATTCCAGGTAGTTTTCAGTTTTAAGACAATTCTCACACTTTATGGAAGAAATTACATGGTCTGCTTTTCTGACACAGTAAGAGGTGATCAAGAAATTTTATCTTCCATATTTAAGAACTTAAACTAGGATTAAAAAATCAGTTGAAGTTTTGACAGAAGAAAAATAAGGGCAGTAAACACTTCCCAAAACACATTCAGAGTTAAACTTTTCAAATACACCTTTCATGAAAAGTTATGACGTTATCTCACAGCTCAAAGCTTCTTCCTTTACTTGGAAAATAAGCCTTGTCTTCAAACATTACGGTGCGGTTGTATTTGAACTGGTAATTCTGATATCCATACAGTTATGACTCCTCACTAATTCCAAATTAGAAGGAAGAACAGAAAAGTCATAAAACCCAAAGGAAGAACAGTTTGTTTCGTACATCTACTACATTGATTCTATTCAGAATCTAAGGAGAAATAAATAATCTCTATTAGCTCAACAAAGGGGCTGGTCTTGCAAAACGACGGCACGTGCAACCTGTTGGTGATGACACTCATCGGCACGCCGAACTCCTCCGGAAGCCTAGACACTTCACACATATTTTTGTTTGTGTTCGTGTGAGATGTACATTTTAGGTGACACGTCTCATTCCAAACGTCTCCTGCCGTCATTTGTCAGCTTTGTGAGGAAAGCCATCAATTATATTATTGTGAGTAGAATATTTTACTGTACTGTAGTCAGCAACTAGATGACAAGCGGCAGACAAACAATAACAATAACGTTTGTTTGACTGGCTTTTCACTAAGTTAATCAGCTATGATACACCTCCAAATAACAATTCCCTATCATCGCAGGAAAAAAAAAAAAAATTAAAAATGTTTCCGGGGAAAAACATTTTTTCCAGATGCTGGTTCTTTAGGAAATATTAAAGATACCCGCTGAAATCTTTATAAGAAATTGCTTTATTGCACATTTTGTATTCTTAGCCAAGCTGTCATCACGACCTATGTATTTCCATAACTACCTACATATGCCCATTTACTTGACTGCAGTAAATGGACAGAACTAACTTCATTGTAGTTAAGACTCAAAATTTTTACATGACAAACTTAAATGGCAAAAAATTAAAATACATGGAAAACTTCTTTCGAATTAAAAAATCTGCATGTAGGATGATGCTTTGAATGGAGTACTTTTTTAAAAAATATTTTTGATGTTAAAATTCACTGGCGTGGCCTTTCCGCGCTTACAGAACATACTGTACGGTCTTACTAAGAACAAAATATCACCGATGCCACCGCTGCCAACGACTGCAGTGGCGGGTTACAGCACACAGCATTTCCAGCTGGGCCACGACTGCTCAGATCCACGAAGCTGATGATGAGGAGGAAGGATTTAGGAAATCCATCACCCTAAGCCCTGCAATTACCAAGGCTGCCCCCGCAGTGCTGCCACAGCACCCCTACCCATGTATTTTTACCGTGAATGCAAAGCATCCGCGGTACCTACTGGCCTTTTTCCAAATCCACTCTCTTCTCCCTGACGGACTAAGGTATTGCATCCCCGCTAAAACTATGCAGTATGTCCTAAAATGATGACATTTCATTTTAATTGAAATCAAACACACTCTTCCGCTAGGGAATAAGAAAGTAAACCAAATTTTAATAGGAATTCACAGAAGTACAGAAGAATATTTTTCTCCCTCCTATATTGTCTTTCCATGGAAATCTGAGGACAAATACTTTTGAGGCAATAGATGAAACCTATTAGTTAAACTGTACTGAAATTAGTGAAGTTATATTAAATGTTAATTTGGCTCCTTTGTGGAAATGAGACTGTACTGGATACATGTTTACTAAACTACATTACTTATCATAAACTTCACAGTATGTACCTATAGATTTAACCTCTAAAACCAAGTTTGTTGATAAAGGGAGTCTAAGTCTACTCTAGAATAACCTCATGGATATTATTATTCTGGAAGAAGAGCGCTATTTTCTAAATTTGCTTTATATGCTGTAAAAATTAGTTCAGATAAACCAGAAAGAGAGAAGCATCCCTGCAGAATGTGACTCTGGCACAATTCCTCTTTAGAGTCACATTCTGGTTTACTCTGAACAACGTTTCCTACTTAAATCCTAATACGCTCTCTCAGAATTTCCCTCCAAACTCTTAAGCCATCAGTTCCAAAACCGATCACATCTGAGAAGGGAAGCAAGGTGAAAGCACTATTTTTGTTTCTGTGGACAGGCTGGACATAACGAGACTGCCCAGGAGCTGCAAAAGGTCAGCCTTCTGCCAGCAGAGAGGCTGTGGCCAGTTAGGTGCTGGTATCGTAGCAGTGGTGATCTCTCAATTTTGTGGGCTTCAAAGAAATGCTGTGGACCCTGGTGAGTGGTAGTAATAGCCGGATGTGACAGCAACAGATATCCCATTGGTCAAACAACTCACGATCCTGCAAACGAGGAAATTGCCCATCTCTACGAGGCCTTCCTAAACCAGAAGAGGCAACACACTGACTACTGTTACATTGACAGACTGTGCCTTCAACTACTTCTTGCTAAGATGAAACTGTTTTACAGAAAAAAACGGTTCTGGGCCAATTAAGAGCTCAACTGCTACTTGTTAGATGTTAGAAAATAAATTGCACCGCTCACAACTGTAATTCTGACACTCAGAACTTCAGTTAGCAAGGTTAACTAAAAATGACATTTGGGTTTTTTTTCCCCTCTTTGTACCTCCCTTTCAGGAAAACACAAAATCCTGTGATATACCTACTGCTCTCGGCCAGCCCACGATATCCGCGTTTTACACTACGTTCCTGTCATGCACATTTTTCAATCCTCAGACCTATACAGGAGCGCAGATCTCTTGTGACAGAAAACGTGAGCATGAAATTCGATAGATTATGAATTTCTATAGTGACACAGTTTTCCAAAACTACTGACAGTGCAGCACTGACTTGTACAACCTCCTCTGATCGGAGCGCGCTGAACTCTTGCACACTCTGTTAGACCTGAGGAAGAGGTATAAATCCTCAGCTTAAAAGCCGTAAGGGCCAGACCTTGACAAATGTTTTATTCTTTGTTATTAAAGAACATTGATGAATATACAAGGAAAACCAATACATTTCAACTGAAAAAAACCAGCAGAATAACATTAAGGGAAAGAGCTGACAAAGAAATGTCAGCTGTAGAGTGCTGCAGTGTCGCAGAGCTTCAAACAAAGTGCCAGAGGTACAGGTGACGGAAGTGGCCTGTCCTCGCTCTCCTGAGAACCATGTGCTCTTCTCACTGGCTCACAGACTTTTCAGCTGAGATCCAGGTAAGATTTTAGTTGTTTAAATCCTATTTAATCCCAAAGTCAGCAGTAAAAATTTAAAATGATTAAAGCAGATTTCTCCCAGGGCACCTTGGACACCTCGCTCAGGAGGCATCATCAGTCCCACCCTCACTTCTAGGAAAGCCTCGCTGCTGACATGGGCACAGGTGAAGTGGGCAGCTGTCGTGACAAAAGGGCAGGGGGTTGGACACTCCAACCACTCCTCAAGACACCAGTAAAAGCGTTTCGATCAGAAAAGGCCAAATTTCTTCCTCTAGTCCATCCCTTCAGCCTTCTGCCATTGAAGTCTGCAGCAAGAATTTTGAGGTTGTTCTTAGGAAATTTCTCGGTTCCTCTTTCTTTGTCCCCCAGAAGTTTGACCATGGTGAATGTTTTCAGTCCTGACTTAAACCTCCCATTCGTTCTAACGAGAATTTAGCTCTAATGAGAATTTTGACGCAATGACAATGGGATTTAACTCCTAAAAATATTTACCATTTACATGATGTACTACAGATTCAAGGTCCCTTGCAAACGTGACTTAGCCCAAACATACTTGTGAAGCAGAAAAGACTTAAAAATGCCTATAATTATAAAATAAACTGCAAACTATAGAAAATATATATATTTAACTATATAATTAAGCCATAAAAATAGTGACTGATGTCACAAAGTCAAGTACTTCAACCATAGTTCTGTCCCCTTGTTTTTTGCCTTGTTTCCTGAATGAAGCAGAATATAACAAGGAAGCACAAAGGGATGTATTAGAGGTTGCATGGAAACTATAAAGGTTTATTTGTGCTTCATTTTGCCACTTTTCTGGGTGGGAGGAGAAGCAGACAGTTTAGTGGTTGGGGGGTTTATTCTATATAATTTATTAAGTTTAACTTTGTTCCACCCCTGCTTCATCACAAAAACTACCACAGCAGCTCTGGATCACAGCTCTTTAATCTACAAGATTAGCAGGAGGGAAAATAATGAGCCTACCACGGCCCAACCTTGTCATCTCAGTTGTCTCCACCTCTTCTCACAGGTGTGCCACGACAGCTGTGAGGACACGTACCGGTACGGTTGGGGAGGTCTGGAAACCTTTCATAAGCCTTTTTTTTCCCTTCCCACCCCCAGTTTGGTGTTGAGCAAGTTCCTACCTCATGGGAAGGCAGCAGGGTTTGGATGGTATGGCTCCAAGGGATGGCTGAGGAGACAAGCTTGGTCCTCTGCTGTGCTCCATCAGCTCTCCACGGTCTCCGAGCTGCGGCTCCACTCCCTGGCTCTGAGGGCAGCACGGGCACTGAGAATATTCTTGTGTATTTAAGCAGCTGCAAGTGAAAGAAGAGAAATAACACTTTTTACCAGTTTATAATTCACCCAACCTGAATCCTGACACATCTCAAACACTGAGGGTGTTAGACTTTCTCCCAAAAAAAGACCAGTAGTAACTTTCTCACAGGCATGTGTTATGTAGCCTAAAAATACATGCCACTACCATCTCTGTCTGGAACAAACACTTCTAAGGCTTTTTCTTAGAACTGTTCTGCAATACCTGGACTTCGTTTTGGTGAAGGGTCCCTAAATTTACTACTGCTAGCTCACTTTGGACTATCAGCATAGTTACACACAAGTGGTGAGTTTATATACGGTGCAGCTTCACGGGGCACAGGCTGCACGTCCTGGCCTTAGACTATTTTAAAGAAACTCAGCAGATCTCACCTTCTCATTTCTGACCTTGTGGAAATTATTGACCTGCTTTTCTATTCTGGTGGTTTAGCACTCAATATCTGAATCACCATTATGAATAAAGTCAAGTGTAGTATTTTATAGATAGATGAGTGTGGCTTACAGTCCTCTGCCCTTTTTCAGTCTTAAATAGCAAATAAGTGAATGGGAGGGAAACAACTGCAAGGTGTTATCTCTGCGCAAAACACTGATATGTTCTCGATTCAGTGGCAAAAACACCCAGTTTTTGAAAATTACCTCTCACTACACATTACTTAAAGCATATCCAAGCAAAGAAAGGCAACACCCATGGAAGGAGTTATTAGCAATAATGCTGTGGTTTCAGCCCCGTTCCTTTAAAAATGACTCACCAGGAAAAAAAGCTCAGAAAAGAGCTCTGTCTTCATTATTGTTCTGGTCCCGTGCGCGGAGCAGATCGTGCTCACTGAGCAAACTGCCACGCAGCCGCTTGCTTTGTCGCCGTCGTTCGGTGCGTGGCCCTAGGACTCGTTAACGGCTGTGCGTGCCATGCCACCAGAATTAGCACTTTCCACATGGGTTTCTTCCATGGCATTGGTTATTGTAGCAACACATCGATCCATTTATTTTCAAAATAGTCTGATAAAATTTCCAAAGAGTTTATCTGCAAATCCATAAAGAGTATCCACTGAACGTGTGCATGCTCAACTTTTTCACGGGTTTATGATAAAGCCCCATTTTGATGGATTTTTATAGGAATGAAAAGGCACAATCACAGCCCCAAACTGGAACAAAATGCAGTCCAGTACTTTGTTATCCTGTCATTAAAGCCTACAGACAGGGCGAAAAAATGTCTTTGAAGACACGTAGTTAACGGACACATTCAGGAACCTCAGGATGTGAATTTCTGTCTAATGCTTGTACTTGTCACGCCGCTAACCACGTTAACAGAGCACTTCAGCTAACATCGCGTGGTTCCAAACTGCTTCACATGTCTTCTGAGGTGGTAAAAGGCCCAACTGCCAGCAGCCCCTCTCGGTCAGCAGCAACATCTGCACTTGTGAATTGTCCGTAGAAAATTCTGTGGCACGCTGAAAACTGAACATATGGGGACAGTATAAAATACAGTGGATTAAAATTGCAAAATAAATAAAACTGGGGCCACTACGGCAGTTGTTATTCCTTTTTCTATTTAATTTAGAAACAAAACCCCATAGCCCATTATTAAGCATAGCTTCTGCATTAA
The DNA here is from genome assembly GCF_031877795.1 of Strix aluco. Taxonomy (NCBI): domain Eukaryota; kingdom Metazoa; phylum Chordata; class Aves; order Strigiformes; family Strigidae; genus Strix; species Strix aluco. Next base: position 95,874,613 of record NC_133971.1, on the reverse strand, counting down.
TTTTCAGTCTGCCAACCTAGTGTACTCCAGAAAGACAAGGTCTTGCTACAGAAACTAGCTTCACTTGCGTTACTATGTGTGAAGTCTTACGTGTCACCGTAAATTTACATTTTGTGGTTTATTAATATTTCACTGTTGTGAGGTGAATAATTATATTTACCTCTATTTTCCCTGAAAGTAGTGCATTTTTATATTACTTTAATACCACCAATGCTTCAGTTATTGCTAATATTAAAAATGGATTTAATTATGACTTGATTAATCCAGAACTAAAACATGGTTGATATCCGAACAGGCCAGGCACAAATCAGGTGTAATTTACATCCCTAATTATTACATTAACAATTTCTTTCTTCTGAAACACTGAAATGACACGCCCGGTATAATCATGATGAAGAGCAGCAGCAGGCCAGGAAATGTAGTAAGCTTAAACAAGGTACGCGCTGCACTGAAACACTGAAATAGCAAAGCACAACCAGCAGCAGTGATACCGAGGAAACATTGAGAAATTAGGAAAGGGGGCTGGGACAGCCCTGCACATGGTGTGGGCCCATGATTTCAGAGTCTCCTCGATCCTCAGGGGGAAACTGAGCCCCTCACCTGGGAAGGCTTGCTGCCAGAGCATCAGCAGCCCCGCTCTCCTCTTCCTCTCCATACGCCGGGAAGGAACGTTGTCCAAAGCGGGACTCACGAGGCCCGATTTTTCCCAGTCTAATCTCTGCTAATGCTTCGTTTCTTCAGTGGTATCTGGAGATCCCGGACGCATTACTGGGTTAAATAATTAAATAAAGCCTTGTCTCTCCTCTGTGGGCTCATACTATTTTTTTTTTCCTCTGTTTTTCTCTGTATTGATTCACTTTGAGGAAAAAAAAATAAATCTGCATTTTAAACAATAAGCAATTTGGCACCGGCCCTGTCTTTTCTTTGTACCACGTACAGCGCTAAGACCACTGTTGGTGCCAAGGGAATAATAACTCACAGATAAAAAAAACTTCAATAATAGAGGGAAATGGCCGTGCTTTGAGCCCTACCAGCCTGCCAGGCCCCCTGACACCCATTTCTGGGGTACAGCGAGCGAGGAGCTCCCGCCGCCACCACCTCCCCTCTCCCTGGTCCTGCGCCCGCCGCCATGCCGCAGACCCCGCTGGCCGGGGACGAGGGCACTGCGTACCTTTGTGTCGCCACCAGGCAGGGCCGCTTCGCTCTGGGGGGGCTTTGCAGCCTTTCACCCTCTAAAAGCCCCTGGGGGGACGGTGCCCTGGGGCTCACACACCCGCGCAGCCAGCCAGGGGCCTGGGCAAGGCGGCCGGAGCCAGGCCGCTGAGGGGCCGCCTCCTGAGGGGAGGGCAGGCCGTCACCCCGCCAGGCCAGCTCCAGGCAGCCCAAGCAGCCCTGAGCCGCCCCCGGGGCCTGTCCCCAGCCCCTGTCTGTGCCACAGGGGTTCCATTTTGGCCCTGAGCTGCCCTTGGGCCTGTCCCCAGCCCCTGTCTGTGGCACAGGGGCTCCATTTTGGCTCTGACCTGCCCTTGGGCCTGTCCCCAGCCCCTGTCTGTGGCACAGGGCCTCCATTTTGGCCCCACCCCGGGGGCTGTCCCCAGTCCCTGCCTGTGCCACAGGGTCTCCATTTTGGCCCTGAGCTGCCCTTGGGCCTGTCCCCAGTCCCTGTCTGTGGCACAGGGGCTCCATTTTAGCCCTGACCTGCCCTTGGGCCTGTCCCCAGCCCCTGTCTGTGGCACAGGGGCTCCATTTTGGCCCTGAGCTGCCCTTGGGCCTGTCCCCAGCCCCTGTCTGTGGCACAGGGGCTCCATTTTGGCCCCACCCCGGGGGCTGTCCCCAGTCCCTGCCTGTGCACAGGGTCTCCATTTTGGCCCTGAGCTGCCCTTGGGCCTGTCCCCAGTCCCTGTCTATGGCACAGGGGCTCCATTTTGGCCCTGAGCTGCCCTTGGGCCTGTCCCCAGCCCTTGTCTGTGGCACAGGACCTCCATTTTGGCCCCACCCCAGGGCCTGTCCCCAGCCCCTGTCTATGGCACAGGGACTTCATTTTGGCCTCACCCCGGGCCTGTCCGCAGTCCCTGCCTGTGGCACAGGGCCTCCATTTTGGCCCAGGCCTTCCAGGGGTACAGCGCAGCTCCCAGGCCCTTGTAGGACTTCCTGAGCGACCTCAGGCCTGGCTTGTGAGGTACCGACCTTCGCGTGAGGACAGCTGTGCTGGGGGTGGGCTGTGGCGGTCCTCACCCCGCTCTGCTCACCCGCCGGAGGCTGTGGGACTGCGCCCCATCATCCGCATCGGGGCCAGGTGACTTTGTGCCATCATCTGCCTCAGGGCTGCGGGTCTGTGCCCCACCAGTGGCAGCCAACAGCTCCCAGCTTGCCTTCACTCATGGGGCACCCCACTCTTGCTGCTTCCCCGCATCTACTCTTCATCAACAAGACGATCAAAGAAACATCTACAGCGGGGAGCGCGATGGAACACGCAGACGGGTCCCAGCGGCTGTTAACAGTTGTGCTTGGGAACAGTTCCAGCCTCAGAGCCTCACTGAACTCGGTACTCTGGCCATCAAGGCAGTCACTGAAGACAAATTGAAGCTGATATGCTAAAAGCAGTAAGTAATCTTGACTGTGCACAGTCCTCTAAATGTTCCCACAAGACTCCTGAGGCCAGAATCCTGACTGCCCACATCCTCCGTGCCTTGGACTTCTGCTGGCACCTGAAGCATCCCAGCGTGCCTGCGTTGCCTGGATGACTTACACCTGCAGAGACCATGGCAGCTCTGTGCACACACATCCCACACAGCGTCACCCATCTTATACACTCTCCCCTCACGTGCCAGCGCCTGTGAACAGGTCCCCTCATCCAACTGTCACGGCTGGGGCAGGTGACGGAGCCCTCGTGGCAGTGGGTGCCACCTCCTCCTGGGAGGACATCTGTGCCCTTCTTCCCCGCAGGCAGGACGCACAAAAGCTTTGCCAAGTTATTCTGAAATGGGTGCTTGGTAGCCTGCGGCACAGGCAAAATTACGGCAGCTCGTGCTTGAGGAAGAAGCACAGAGCTGTATGCGACACGGGATGGAGTCGTCGCTGGAGGCACCCAACTTGATGGTACTTTGGGACTTGACTTCCACGAGGGCCGGCAGCTCAGCTAGAAGTGTGATGAGCAGGTGAGTGCTCTCTCTGAACCATTACTTGGCGTGAGAAATGGGGGTGCTGGTGGCTTTGGGGGGTCCCGAGGAGCGCGGTGCCGGCAGTTCTGATTCCAAGAACAAACCCAGCCTCCAGCTGTGGAGGGAGTCCTCGTCTAGACCAGGTATCCCCACCCCTGTGTGACACAGCCACAGGAGACCTCCACGTTGGCGGGGGCACCCCCCTCCCAGGCGGCCATCTTAGCACCCGCTCGGCTTTAAGCCCGCGCTGGAAGATGGCCTTGTTCACATCAGCGCGGGGGATACTCCACGTTGGTAAGCGCTCAGCGGGAAGGCAGCTTCTGGAGCACTGCTGAGGGGCACCAGCACTGACCTGGTGATATTTCCGCAGTGAAGAGTGAGCAGTATTACACGGTGCGTCTGCACTCCGTGCCCTTTGGAAAGGCCCCTATCTTTTAAGTCCTTTCTGCGTTCCTCTCGCCGTGGGGCGCAAATGACGACGTGGCCTTATCCGAGAGTATCTCTGAGCGTATCGCAGCGTGTGCTCGGTGGAAGAGAGGACACTTCATTTTCCACTCCGGGAGAGGATCAGGGGGAAGATACAGAAAATGAGGCCTGCGATCTAGAAAGCTGAAAGTTTTATGGGGGGTGTAGGTGTGGCCGGTACCCCCATGCAGGCCCCAGGTGCCGCTTGCCCCACAGTGCCCGTTCCTCGCTCCGGGCCAGGACACCCTCCCCGGGCGCTTGCTTTGGTCGCCCAAGGTTGACATTATGGCACCTTTACTTTTCTGTTACTGCTTTTAGGTTTACGCTTTCGTGCCTAGGCCCGGCAGAGGAATGCGGGTGCGAGAACACCTCTTGTTCACCACAGAGCCTCTCACTGAGGCAAAGGGAGAGCCACGGGGAGCCCCATCCGTCCCCAGCAGCACCCCGCGTGTTATTTGTCACCCCTGCCCAGCCTGGGCCCCGCAGCTCGTCCCCCACCTGCGCCGCTTCCTCCCTTCCCCTCCTCCCTTTGCTCCCTCAGCCCTTTCCCATCCACTTCCACATCTGAATTTGCAGGAAGCCTTCAGCGCACCATCGCCAAAATAAAAAAAAAATAAAACCAAACTAACCCCGCTGCCCGCCGTGACGACGGCAGCCTGCGCACCCCCCTCCCCTCACCCTGCGCGGGGGGGAGCAATGAGACCCACCCCGCGCAAAACGCGCGGCGCAGGGCTACCTTCCCCCCGCGGGCGCGGCCGCTCCGCGCGCGTGTGTGTGGGGTGTGTGTGTATAGATGTGTGTGTGGGGGGCGGCGGGGCCCCTCCATCTTGGTGGCCCCGCGCCGCGCCGTCCCGCCCGCCTCCCTCCCTCCCTCGTCATTGTCTGCGAGCGGCGGCGCGGCGGCGGCGGCGGCGGCGTTTATAAGGCGGCGGGCATTGCCCGGATGTGAGCGGCTGGCGATGTGTCTTCCCGGGCAAGATGCTATTATCCGCGTCTCCGCGGGGGAGGCCGTGGTGGTGAGGAGGAGGAGGAGGAGAGCGCTGTAAACTTGGAACAAGTTTGGGACGGGCGGCTCCGCGCTCGCTCTGGGGGTTTTGCGCTTTTTTTTTTTTTTTTTTTTTTTTTTTTTTCCTCTCTCTCTCTCTCCCAAAGGAAGGACAGAGGGGAAAGTCCCCGAGCCGCCACGGCGCTCGCAGTTTGTCAGTCACCATGTGTTTGTAAAAACAATAGAGGGAAAAGTTGTCGGACCTTCTTTTTTCCTTTCTTTTTTTTTTTTTTTTAATTTTTTTTTTTTTTTTTTTTGGCTGGCTGGCGGCTCGGCTGTCTGGGTGGGGGAGCTGGTGGCGGGCGTTTGGTGGTCGGGAACCCCAAATCCCAACAAAGCCAGGTGTAGGGTGCCTGTAAAGCTGTGGAGTACCCCGGAGCAGGACTGACACTTACAGTACTTTTTCGTGGTTTTGGAGGGTCACACACGTGTGAGATAATAAAGCACTTTGGCAGAAGATTCCTCTCTTTTTTTTTTTTTATTATTTTTTATTTTTGTTCCTTTTTTTTCCCCCCTTGGAATATTTGTGAACATATTTGTGGCCATTTAAGGTAAAGTTCCAATTTGCTGTTAGAGTAACTTGTCTGTGTTTTTTTGTTTTTTTATTTTTATTTTTTCCTAAACTGTCGATCCCAATGTGTTATTTAAAAAGAGGTGCAAGTTATTCGGTGTGTAAATGCAAATAGAAACTATACCGCGTGTGTGCACACATAATTGCTCGCGTGTATAAATATACATATTATATATATATACACACGGTGTAATTACACGTGTGAGATACACACTAAGGTGCAAACGCCAAGCGTGGTAACTCGGTGCTTTATTTCCTACCGGAAAATGAAGTCGAACTAGTTTTTGTGGAGTGTGTCGGGCCTGCAATAGCAAAATGTAAAATAAAAAGTATAACATGCTGAGGGGGGAGGGGGGCCGCTGGCATCGTCCCCAGAAACTTGAGCGTAAAGCGAAGCAAAGGGCTGATTTTTGCGAAGTTTGCAGCAACGCGCTGTGTAAAGCGAAAAGCTCGGCTTTGAAATTTAGCTGTAGGGATTGGGGGGGGGGGGGGGGGGATGATCACAAACAAACCAAAACAAAGCAGAATAATAAAAAAAAAAAAAATATTGTTCCTCTTGGCAAAGTCCGCGCGTCACGTGTATTTGCAGCCTCGTATAAACTCGCTTTGCCATGTGGATGTGCGCGAGCTGGGGAAAATTTAAAGTATAATCCCTGCAAAAGTGCGGCGCGGGCGGGAGGCGGCGGCGGGCCGGGAGCTGCAGCTCCATGAGCGGCGGGTACGGAGGCGGCGGCGGCAGCGCCCGGCCCCGCGCTCCGCTCCGCGGGCGGCGACGGGGCACTTGCGCGGGCGGGCGCGGAGCCGCCGGCGCGGCGGTGGGTTACGCGGCTGCGGGGAGGCGAGGCGGCCGATGCGCCGGGCTCCGCGCGGCTCCGCGCCCCTTCCCCCCCCCCCCCGCGGCGGTCGGAGGAGCCGCTGCCTCCGCACAGGCCTGAGCCGCTCCCGGGTTGTTGTTATTGCCCCCCCCACCCCCCCTTCCGCAAATTAGAAATTGGGGCTAATTGTCAAAGGCTGCTCTCTGCTTCCCTCCCGGCCCCTCCACCCCCGCCCCGCGTCCCTCCGCACCGGCGCCTCCGTAGCCTGCGCGACTTTGCCTTTTTTTTTTTTTTTTTTTTTTTTTTTTCCCCCCTTGCTGTTATCGCTGTTTGCCGTTTCTGCCTCTAAACGCTACTTTGCGTGGAAGAAGGAGAAGGGGAAAAAGTTGGGAGCGGATGGCTGTAGTTTCTGCTCTGGGATCCTCATTCATTCCTCGCTGAACCTCCTGTTGCATAAATGATGCTCCGGGAGCGAGTCTTTTTCTTTTTTTTTCTCCTCCGGATTTGGGTTTAGAGTGGATGTTACCGGGTTTCGATCGCCTCTTTGGAAATACAAGATCGCTTTTTTGTTGTTGTTGTTTTTGCTGCCCCTCCATCTTTTTTCCCTCCCTTCTTCTCAACTACCCACCCCCCGACCCCCACCCCCCTGAAAAATCCGATTGTGTTTCCTGCAAGGCTCGGGACTGGGTTTCTGATTGCGGTTATTTCCATGTTTCTAGGTTTGTGTGATTTTGCTAAAATGCATCACCAACAGCGAATGGCTGCCTTAGGGACGGACAAAGAACTGAGTGATTTACTGGATTTCAGTGCGGTAAGAAACAACGGTGGAAATTAACAACAGCTGTAAAAAAAATATCTTCTAGCTGATCTGTTAAACTGAAAAAAAAAAAAACCAAACCAAAAACCAAACCAACAAAAACAAAACAAAACTGTGATCTAAGTACATTGGGCAATTTTTAATCAGCAGCTAGAACCATGGTAAATATCTTTTTGCTTTAAAAAAAAAAAAGAAAAACAAAAATTAGAGTCTTTTTATTATTTCTTATTGTATGTGATGGGAGATGCAATCGTGTTCGCAGCTTATTTTAATGTCTTGGATGTCTAAAATAATTCATACAAAAAGAGACGCCCCGAAAACCGAACATTTCTCATCATTAGTTAATAACAATATCTAGCACTTTTATTGTGCTTTATGTTTTATAGCGTTGTTGGCACATGAACTAATTAATTGCTAATTAGTTGCTTATATTCTATTTTCAGTTCTTCCCTTGTTTCATTTTTTGGCACATGGAAAGTGCAAAGAAATCCATGACTGTCTCAGTTTAAAGTTTTCACTGAAATCTCATATGGCTTCTGCTGTCATTAAAACTGCTCCAATCTTTTCCGAAGCCCCCCAGCTAGATGGTGCTTTTTTTTTTTTTTTAAAAAAAAAAAGAAAAAAAAAAAAGTACTTTTTGTCTCTTTGGGCTGGTTTGGAGGCCAAACGTTAATCCGGACGTGTGCACTTGTCTAGTTTTGTCAGGCTCCCCCTCCCCCTCCCAGCCCCTTCCTTCCTCTCCCCATCCCCTCCCTTCCCCCCAATATGTCAGGAGTATCTATCTATCCAGTTATTTATTTATTTCAGGGGAGAATCAGTTTGCTGCGAGATGCATGTCTGTTCCTAAAGACCAGCAACACCCCGCAAACCCCTGACCCCCCCTCCCCGTGTAAAATGAGGCTGCTTCAGGCTGGTGCTGCTGCTGCTGCTCCAGACTTGGCTTTGGAGGAATGGCTTGGGGAAGTTGGGCCAGGAAACGTAGCCTGAGGCAGCTTTGCAGCCCCCTCTTTGCTTGTTGCACTTTTTCCATTTGTTCCTTCGCTTTTTGCAGGCTCTGACTCAGGGAAGGTGCGTATTATCCACTAGACACGTCGAAGAAGAGAGAAACCAATTAGGGTCGAAATAAATGCTAGGGAGAGAGAGAGGGAGCGAGAGAGAGGGAGAGAGAGGGGGAGAGGGAGAGAGCCTTGCTTCAAATTGCTCTCGTGTTAGAGACGAAATGAGAATTTAGGGCAGGTGGCACTTTGCATTATTATTCTTTGGGTTCACATATGACAGGCAAATCCTAAAGCGGGATGGAAATGGACATTGCTACATTTATGGCCAAGGTTTCAGCAAAAAAAACTTTTTTCGCCTTTGTCAGCGTGAGAGTTGGAGAGGGGAGCGAGCCCCGCTTCCCAGCCTGGATAACGCTGCTGGGGACTGGGATTGCTCAGAGTCTTCGGGAAGCGAATATTGTTTGGGGAGCTAATGAGCCTAATAAAAACGTGATGATGGTGGCGAGGGGCTGGTGGGGGCTGTAAGAAATATTGACTCGTTTTCAGGTCTGTGGGGGATGATGTTTCGTGATAGACAAACTATGAACGTAGTTCACAGCGAATGTGGAAGGAACTTTTGACTAACAGTGGACTCGGGAATCTCTTGTTTTCCAGTAGTAATGCCTCTTTGTTTTTTTTAGATGTTTTCACCTCCTGTGAGCAGTGGGAAAAATGGACCAACTTCCTTGGCAAGTGGACATTTTACTGGCTCAAGTATGTAAAATTTTTGTTTCGTATGTAGTTAAAATGTTGTTAGTTATTTATCCATAGGCATTACCTTTGTTGTGGTTCTGTTAATCTCTTCTGGGGAGCAGATTCATTCAGATTTGAGCGGAATTATTCCTAAGCGCTGGCTGTTACTATTACTAATATTATTTCCACAAGGCTGGGATATTTTCACAGTATTTCCATACGTTTCTGATTTTTTTAAAAAAAGCCCTAAACTTCTCCTCAGTGTAATTGTTCAAGGTGAGCTAGTTTAAATCTTCTTTTTTAAACTGAGCGTTGGAGAATTTTATTTAGTTTCAGATGCTGTCTTTTGTATGTCAGAAATGCTAACCAAAACATCTTGTGTGAGAATTAATTTTGTGAATAAGAATTGAAGGCTGCTTAAATTAAATAAATAAATAAGCAAGGATCTGAGTATAAACACCAACCTCTTCCGGGAAAAGAACTCTTTAGTATTGGAGATCACTGTTTGCTGATGAAATATTTTTCGGGGAATTAAAATCTTCAGGCTGGTTTCTTTTCCTGGTGGAGGGCAGGTCATTTTCTTTCAAAATATTTGACTGCTTTTGAAGAGTCCCTGCAATTGAACTGGAGGATTTGTTTGTTTGTATGTTTGTTTATTTGGCTGCAGTAGTACTCTATGGGCAACTTCTGCATTCCATAAAAACAGGAGTCCTGTTTGATGACAAAAGAAATATCAGAGCTCTTTGCGGTAGAACATATGTGTACAATAATTGTCTGGCAACTAAAGTTTTATAATAGAGGCTTTTATATGCCTGACAAATTAGAAGTAAAACTAGCAAAGATACTTACGCATTTGAAATTTCCTTACTCTTCTATTAAGTTCGTTTAAGAGGGTTCCCTGCCTTGCGGATGTGGGGTTTTGGACAGGACACACACACATCTCCGGGTAGAGAGTTGCAGTGTTTTCAAAGCACAGGCAATTACACATACCAACACACTGTACGTAGTATTGTTATACACAGAGTACTGTTCTAAATCAGATGGTAAATTTGGACAAGTCTTCACTGCGAACTGCCAGTGGATATCTAGATATAAACACGTCATTGCATATAGTTTCATGCCTGGTATTTGCAGTTTGTACTCAATTAAAGGAACCTCTTCTGTGTGCTCAGTATAGCCATTTTTATTAAATGCACTAGTACCTCAATTAACTTTTTATTTTCAAAGAAGGGCTTCCTAATTTGCAGGTAGCCTGTAATATCCATTTTTAAGATACTAGATCAAATGCCACCTACAATTCTTAAGCACTCATTTGTGAATTTTATTCTGTTCAGACTTTCAAAATCAGAATGTGGTTTTGCTTTACCTTGACAAATTTGGTTATATTATGAATGTAGTGACTTGGAGAATTTTTCCTGTTAGGTTTGAATAACTTTCCAAAACATAATTTGCCTCATATCTCCCAAGCTAAAGATTTTAATCCTATTTTTTGTCATTTTTCTGAATTACATAATTTTAATAACTGATTTAACCAGATACATGATATTGACTATATTTGTTTTAACTGGAGAGAAGCAAAGAGTGTTTGTGCCAGACAAGTCAATTTGTCATGCTTATATACCAGTCAATGCAGCAACAAACACTTGGGCTAACAGCACTTGACTAGGTAGTGATATTTCATAAATGCATTGTAAAGCTCATCTATGAAGTCATTTTGGTCAGAAATACCGCAGGATGGCAAATCTGAAGAGTGAGTGAAAGCGAGGGGTTATCTTGGTTTTTATTGTCTCTAAAGCTGAAAGCATTAAAGTAACTTTGACGCATCATTTTAGACATACAGATAATTTAATGAGCTGAAGTGAGTTAGTAATATTAAGGTGTAGACAGTTTAAAATAACACCTGAACTCTCCCAACGTGTGGATGCTTGAATACACCAGTCTGATGGTGGAGGATGAAGTACCCTGCTTGATAAAGGAGCGTATACTGTGTGTTGGTAGACTGTTTGCAGGCTGTCAGGCAGCACAGGGTGCGCTCTTCTAAGGGAGAATCATTCTGAATTTACTGTATAAATATCTGTTGCTTGGTTATTAGTCGGGGAGTTTCGTAGTGAGTGATCAGTGATTTCAAAAAAGTTGTCAGAAGCTAGGTGCGAGGGACTTGTCCCTCGGTGGTGCTGGGGTGGGTGTGTGGCCTGAAGGTACAGCTGCGTGGAGGAGAAGCGTGGCTATTGTTTCCCTGGGCTCTTGCTGGCCAGCTAGCTGTGTGCGAGAGTCTGGCTGCTTCGCAATATTGGTGTGCGGTGGTGTCATGAGCCAGGACCTGAGAAATTTAGGTTTGGTATGATAGCGCCCAGACAACTGCTTCAAGAGCTGTTTTCTATAACTACATGGAAGGATTAAAGATAGCTCCATTAATGTGAGCACAGTTTATTATTCTAATTATGCATATGGGTAATATGGGATTTTAGGGATGCAGATGCAGCCTGTTCTTCCTCCTGGACAGATGCCCTTCTGAAGTTTGAGCTGACCTTCTCTTAACGGTCCTCTTTTAAAAATTATATTTACTGAGATGGGGAACCACAGATGTCACTCCTCTGAATTAACCTGAAACTTCTCTTATAGGGGGAGGGGAAAAAAAAAAAAAGACCCCAAAGAAAAGTAATTCCAAGCAGTGAAGTGAAACTAACTGTACTTTAAGAAGCGTGGTAATATTTCATGCTTAAAGTCATCTTAATAGCTTTTTACTCATCTAATATATGATGCTCTATTGTGATTTGTAATGTGTGAATGAAAATAAAGTAAAGCCACATTTCCTTTTAATCTTTAATTTCACAAACATGGCTTCTTACCATGTTAAGAACTGGTGAGGGCTGCAAGGGAGAAAGGAATGTAACCTGAGCCACAGCCGTGACATTCCCATGGAGCATTTTTCACATGAAAGGCTTTTGTCAACCCAGTAAAGGACCAGGAGTTTTTGTTTGATGTTTGCAGGTGTTCAGCAGAGAGCACTAAAACAATTCAGCCATGCTGGCTTAGAGACTCTGACCTTAACAGGGAGAATTGGTGAAGACTGAAATTATTTTTAAGAAAACTCCCCTGGAGTTACCTCAAATGTATATTGTATTTGTAAAGTGATTTAATACCTGTTACTTGAATTGAACAATACACATCTATTAGAATTACGCAGGGTTTTTCTTTTTTCTTTTTTTTTTTTCCCCTTTTTTTTTTTAGGACAGTTGCCAAAATAAAATGAATTTTCCCCGATCTTCTAAAATTTTCTGAATAGTTTACCTTAGCTTCTGCAGTAAAAGCATTTGTCATAATCTTAAGTGCGAGCCATTGTAAAATAAGGGAAAGATGATGATTGCTGGTGCTCGATTTTGGGAATGGATTTTGCAGCAGTTTTTCAACAATTGTGGTGCTGAAGGATTTGCTAGGTCTGTCACATTTGGCATATTTCAGGTTTTGAACTGTTAAATCAAAGCCCACATCTTCCTGATTATGTTCAATTTCTGCTTCTTCTATTTTCAGTATTTAATTTTACCTAAGTTTTCAAGCATCTGTTATAGATTGCCCACTGTGTATATGTTTGAATATTGTGTGGGTGTGAGCAGCAGTAGAATAACTGAATTCTTATGATTGGCCATTCCTATTGCTCACAAAAAAAAAAAAATTCTAAAATTTTTGCTAGCACAGACATCACTGGATAAAGTGAAGTCAGTTTAAAGGATTTAAAGGCTTGATTTTAATTTTGCCATTAGTTTGATTAGGGCTCGTCCTGCATTAGAATAACAGCGATTACAAATTAATACATCTTTAACTAGGGAATCACAAATTCAGCTTGGTTTTGAAGTCCTTTTTTTTTTTTTTTTTTAAATATATTGGATGTGTGAGTAAATCATAACCAAATACAGTTTTTAAGTACAGAACCAAATATAGTTTTTAAGTACAGTTCATTTTTGGAGTGTGGCCTTCTGGGAAAGGTACATAATTTTGCTATTATTGGTTGATCATCAGAAAAACCTGCATTAAATACAGTCTTTATCTTGAAAACATTTCGGTAGCCACTCAGGTTTGGCACATCTCCGGATGCGCGCACAGGTCTCACTGCTGTCAGTAGGGATAACGTGTGTGTGTGTGTGTGTGCTAGGGAAGTATACACCCTTTACCAGGGAGGATTTGGGAAGAATGGGATTTATTGTGGGGAAAAAAAAGTAACACATGAGAAATTTTAGGCATATGGATTAGAAACGTACTTTTAATAATGAAGGGAAAGAAGTGCAGTAGGTGCGCAGCTACCGCAATTACATAGGTGGCTCTGGAGGGTAGTCCACATTTGTAATGGTCTATGTCAGAAAACACAGAAAATGATGATTGAATTTGGGTGTTGGCTCTGCTTGCGTGTTGTACCACGTTCCTGCGTTTGCCAGGCGGCATTCCAGGTCTCCGGCGCGCGGGGCACGGCACCTCTGAGCCCCGGACCCTCCGGCCCCTCGCCCCGCCGGCCGCTGCTAGCCCCTGGCTGTGCTTTGTAATACTCCTCTCTTGTTCCGCCTGTTGAAAAATCCTTCAGACTTTAGCTACGTGGATACACAAAGGCAACTGCTTCCATATTTTTCATCCCTAATGTTTCGTAATTATGATTAAGAAGAAGAAGAATGCTAGTTACCTCCCATCCTTCCAGCTATGTTTACTTGTGAAGCGTTCGATCCTCCTCCCCTCCGAGTCCTATTAAAGAGAGTACTGTGGGGGCAGAAAAAGACCCACGCTATGGTATTTGAATTGGCCTGAGATACCGTAGTGCATACTTGGAGGAGCTAAATATTTAGTTACAAAGAAGAGAGGTTACTTCGGAGTTTGTATCTTGCTCGCAGTGGCAAACTGAGTGTATCCTGCAGAGGACGTTCCAGAGACACAGCCACCTACAATCACTCGCATATATTTAAATCTGGAAGCTAAGGTCCTATCTTGGTAATTAAAAAAGAAGACAAAAAAGAAGAAAAGAAAGAAAAAAGAGACAGAAATCCCTTTGATTTCTGAGGCTGGAAGAAAACTAGCCTTATTAAATGGAAGAGGGGCTAAACAAATACCCCGCAAAAAGGTTGCACTGGATGCGTTTTGTATCTGCAGCAGTTCAGTTGTGCCATTGGATGTTGTAGCATTTCTTTAAAATACTTTTTGTCAGAATTGTTGCGTGTCTACCTTGTCAAGACTCCTGAATATATTTAATAATTCAAAAACATACGCATTAGCTGTCTGAGAGGCTGAAATGCTTAGGGGCCAGATCCAGCCAAATGTCACTTGTTAGAGGAGATGTTTGTGCCTGCCATTGCCAAATTTAGCAGTAACAGAAATAATGTTTTAGATTATTCAGTGGATATGAGGTATCTGTGAACAAAGTGTATCTGTTAAACCAGTGAACTTAGGTCTGACTTGGAATTAGGTGGGAGTACAAAGCTTGTCTGACGTGTTCAGTAAGGGATGCAGGAAAAAAAGGCATTTGGGAGCATGTGAGGTACAATTTGGCTTCTTTCCATTAGATTTGTACTCGTGCCACTCCCAAATTCATATTGATTTTTGTCATAGGCAAATGCAGCTTCCATTGACTGAGTTCCCAAGAAACATTAAATAGGCACAAGTAATTGTCAGCCTGTGCATCTCCTGAACACCAGGTCACACAAATTTTAATCTTTCATCACTTACACTTATTTTTTTGGCTACTGCAGGAAGAACATGTGACTTAATTTATTATCTCCCCCCCCATGATTTAAACCATTACTGAATTTTGGAATCGCTTTGATATTTTACTTATCTAGTAAGTAAAAGGATTTAAGCACACGCTTTGGGATCCCAGGAATGTTGCAAATGAACTGCTTGACTTTTTTTGACAAGATCAGCAAATATCTTTACCATACTATTGTAATGAGGAAATCACTTAAATAACAGATGAACAACTAAGTCACATAAACATATATAATAGAACTATGTAATGAAAGTTTATGCTGTTAATTGCTTGAATCTCTCTTAAATGCACAGAATCATGGAGCACTAAAAGCTGTCATATAAACAGTTTTGTTTTGAGTTTAAAATTACTCCTTTTTTTTTTTTTTCATCTGCTATGATAAACAAAGTCATTTTGTAAGCTTTACAGATCAAACATTTACTTCTAATGGTAAACTACGTTTTGTATCTGGAAATGTGTGTCTTTGCAAGGCCCAGAAAGAGAGTAGAGCCCCGGTGGCCCCAGGCCTGTGGTTTTCAGTGTTTGATATCATGTATTTAGATCAGTTCCCATAAGCCAAGATAACAGATCTGCAATTGTTTAATAAGGAACAGGGTATGTGTTTGTAACGGTTTAAAGATCTTTTACCAAAATTTGCCCAGATAAATGATACCAGGGCGGTGGACATAATCAAAGTAGAACTAAAAAGGGATAAAAATTACATTTCAAGAAGTGGAATTTATTTTTTTATGTCCTGAATCGGAGGCAGCCTATTGTTTTGAAGCTTATGAAACGCAGCCTTACAAAAGTCAGGTGCCTGCATCTCCTAGGGCTCACTCCTCATAGCTGGTGGAGCAGAGGTTGCCCCAAGGCGTTTCAGATCAGCGCTGTGAATCCTTTTCTGGCGATGCCTATTCTCTACCAAAGGACCTCGCGCTTTGCCGAGGCGTAGGGCTAGGTGAGACGGATCCCCCCCAGCCAGATCACGCTGTCCTTGCTCAGACAAATTTCTAGTTCAAGTAATCTCACTGTGTGGTCATCGGAGAGAAGAGCCGGCAGAGCCTGGGAATGTTTTACATGTGCTGCTGGAGATGTAGCCATATAAAATTAATATACATGTAATCGTATGTACCATCTGCCAGTGCCTGTAGATAGTCCACAGAGTTCCTCTTGCACCTCGGAAGACAGGAGGAATAACAACAGTTAAAATGAGTCCCTTGAATAATTTAATTTGGTGTTATTTATTCTGTACTATTAACCGCTAAGTAAAAGTCACTACCAAATTTCCTCATCTGCCTTCGTGCAGCTGATGCTGCCCGTCAGGCTGAGGCAATGAGATGTTGAGGGGCCTCCACTCTTTTTTGTCATCTGGGAGGTATGGCGTGCCTCGTGGGATCTAGCCCAAATGCTGACATCTACCTCTTACCGTTTGTGCCACTCGGAGGTTTTCAAACCTGTGACTTTGGGCACAAATCCGTGGTCTTGTAACACTAGCCTGCTAAATTTTCTTCGTTAACCGGTTTGCAGTGAAAGCTTTCTGCCTGGTGCTTCTTGGCAAAGCAGAGGGGTGGCAATGACCAAATTCTGAGATAATTTTTCTGTTTTCAAAGGCTGTTGTGTAATTTCTTCCCTTTGCAAACCTACAGAAATAGGAAAAGTGTTGAGAAGGGTTGGCATATTTACTCTTTCTGCCAAGGTAAACACTAGTGCAGTTGATCTGCATATCAAACAACCAGGTGTATTTAAAAATGGGTTTATCTGGGTGGGTTTCAGAGCGGTGAGAAAGTATTTCATGGGAAGGTGCAGCAACAGCATTGTTCATGAGAGAGCTATTGTGACAGTCACCGTTTAACGATGTCTTTCAAGACTACTATTGGTAGTAATGACAGTACGTAGCTGCAATCCATTGTTGTCTGTGCTGGGTATTGATCTATTTTGGAAACAACACTTCACACGCGCTGCTGTATTTGCAGAGTACTCCTGTGGAATTTGTCTAATCCCCTAAGCCTTGATTTGTTGAATATAATGATTTTCTTTTCACCTGGTGAAAAGGCTTCCGAGGTTAAGATGGTGTATCTGGCACTTGGTGGTGCCTTCTGCTCCGCCGGCTCAGCGGGGTACCGGAGAGAGATGCCGGGTGCTGCGCTTGCGTGGTCGGTAGCTGCTTGGTCCTCTCCTCGCCGAAAGCCCACTCGCATTTTCAGCTGGCTTCGGTGGGCCTGGCATCTGGGCTGCATTTCCTTCATCCAGGGTTTTGCTCAAAATCCACGTCGCTACTGCAGAAGGGGACACGGACGGCCCTGGCACGGGCGCCCACGCGGCGCAGGGGCAGAGGAGCCGAGGCTCCCGCGCTCTCCGGCTGCCGGGAGAGGCGAAGTCGCTGGCGCTGGGGGCTCTGTGAGCAGTGGCAGGCTGTCATCCGCTGCCTGCGAGCTGGCATGCTGCCGGCAGCCTTCCCAGCAGCTCCGGCCCTTCCTGCCCTTTAACGCGCTTCCCACTGCCAGTGCCGCCCTTGGCACCCCGCTTCGGCGTGCGTGTGTGTGTAGAGCACCCTGCTTCGTGTGTGTGCACCCTGCTTCGTGTGTGTGTATGGCACCCTGCTTTGGCTTGTGTGCACCCTGCTTTGTGTGTGTGTGTACAGCACCCTGCTTTGTGTGTGTGTGTACAGCACCCTGCTTTGTGTGTGTGTGTACAGCACCCTGCTTTGTGTGTGTGTGTACAGCACCCTGCTTTGTGTGTGTGTGTACAGCACCCTGCTTTGTGTGTGTACAGCACCGTGCTTCGTGTGTGTGCACCCTGCTTCGTGTGTGTGTACGGCACCCTGCTTTGGCTTGTGTGCACCCTGCTTTGTGTGTGTGTGTACAGCACCCTGCTTCATGTGTGTGCACCCTGCTTTGTGTGTGTGTGTACAGCACCCTGCTTTGTGTGCGTACAGCACCCTGCTTTGGCTTGTGTGCACCCTGCTTCGTGTGTGTGTGTACAGCACCCTGCTTTGTGTGTGTGCACCCTGCTTTGTGTGTGTGTGTACAGCACCCTGCTTCATGTGTGTGCACCCTGCTTTGTGTGTGTGTGTACAGCACCCTGCTTTGTGTGTGTACAGCACCCTGCTTTGGCTTGTGTGCACCCTGCTTCATGTGTGTGTGTATGGCACCCTGCTTTGTGTGTGTGTGTGCGTACGGCACCCTGCTTTGTGTGTGTGCACCCTCATTTGGTGTGTGCAGCACCCTGCTTCGTGTGTGTGTGTGCAGCACCTTGCTTTGGCATGTGTGCACCCTCGTTTGGCGTGTGTGTGTGCGTGTGTACAGCACCTTGCTTTGCGTGTGCATGCGCGTGGAGCCGCAGAAGATGCTCTCCGGCCTGATGCAGAAGGGCTTCTTCCTTGGTCGGTGCTTCATTCACAGGAGTGCAGAACTGGGGAGGCTTCAAACGGGAGATTTGCCCTTTGGATTCGTAGCATTACAGCAGATCCTTCCAGGCCTGTGGGCTATTTCTGTGGGTGCCAGCAAAGTTTATTTTAAAAAAAACAAAACGGAACACCTATTATTGCATATTACATTCACTACGTGGTGATGGGTACCTCCGCCAGGATAATTTTAGGGGTCCAAAAATGGAAAAAAAAAAAAAATTGAAATCAATGAATTAATTCTTAGGCATGTGTGTAATCCCTAACAAAACAGGGACTCAGTTCTTTTTGTTCTGCAGTATATAAAAATTAGACTCTCTCCTGGTGCTGTTTTTCTTGAATAAAAAGCCTGTCTTCTTCCTGAAGATTTGGGATTGTCAGGTTAGCCTGGCACGATGCACATTTTCCTCTGACTGTACATTTAAATACGATCGACCTATTTGATAAATAACCGGTACAAAGGTTTTGTTATATTAAAAACAGCTAAGTATGACTCCTGATCAAATATCAAGACTGTAATTGAATCTCGGGGGTTCTGGTCCTGTTCATAAAGCATTTGAGTTGTTTTGTGCTTCGTGACGTCAGCCAAAAGCTTGATTGAATTATGTTCTTGTATTGTGGGAGCACCTGCCAGTGCCACTAGACTTAAGGGTCTGTCAGCATTTCCATTACAAACCTTTCTGATAAGTTTGTGACTTGGCTCGGAGCGTTTGTCCTGGGCATATAAACTTTCAGCTTGGAAGCAAGTTGTTCCGCCAACACAGCAAACCCAAATAAATTCCCCCAACTCTAAGACGATGCGCAGTGCTCCTCCCCGTGACTCTTGCCTGTCTCTTTAGGAAGCTCTGGTGCTGTTCCGTGGGCACGGTTCGATTTGAAATGACTGTGAGATCTGACAGAGCAGAGGCTGAAATACTGGTGTCTAACGAAGCTACGTGAAAGAGGGTTTCTTCAGTATTTTAGAAACAAAGACACGCAGGGATGAGGCCGGGATGCAGGCTGTCTCTGTAATTCCAGTGCCACGAGGCTCTTTGGGTGAACTTCCACGCGATAACGTAACTGGGGAGTACCCGTGAGCGCGGTCCATCCCTGCAGGGCACGGCGTAGGCTTCCTCATTTTCGAGGGGATTCTCGTTAAAGGGAGAAGTGACAGCAGTGAAGCCTGCGTGTGCAGTTATAATACAGAAATAACTATTAAATTATTTTTAGCTCCTTATAGATCTGCATACTTAATTATGGGGGCTACACGTAGCAGCTGATCCTGAAAGGCAGAGTAAATAGTGCCGCGCTGCGCGAGGTGCGCTGCATTGGGAGCAAATGCTCCTTATCCTTAGATGACTGCTGTCCATTAAGCCTTGTAACTGTTTAAACGCTGCAGATATTTTGAGAGAAGGGCAGGGATGAGACTGCTGCGCTCGTGATAAGGCAGATTCACTGTCAGACCTCCTGAAAGGAAAGAAAGTGGCCTAATAGCTTGATTAAGTTTCGCAGCCGTGAGAGCATCGTAGCGAGTCCTGGGTTCGCCCCGAAGCTCACCCTGCCGTGTGTGCGGGAGGATTCTGGTGCTTTGCCCCTCCTGCCTCTCCAGGATTAACTGTTTTCCTTGGGCTGTGCACAGGGGAGATGATTTGGACTCTCAAGCCTTCATACTGCAAAACCTCGTTCACACAGCATTCCATAGAGCATAAATCGCATCTACCTGAGATTTAGACAAGCATTCTGACGTAGCCTTTCTGAAATCTGCTCCTTTGCAAGGAACACTGTGTAGTCAGCCCGAGGTTGTGAATGCCCTCTCGACGAGAAATAGTACCAAATTTTGTGGTATGACTTCGTCTCACTCGGAGACATTATTTTATTTTTCAGACCTAGGGTACCTTTTTTGTAGTATCTGAATGTTTGTGGCAGAGGGTTGAATGAGAAATGGAAGCAAAGATTCAGAAAATGCTTTTTCCTCATCTTGTAAATATAAATAAATGTGTTTCCTGCTGTGACTAACCTGTCAGGCATGCTTTCATTTTGCTCCTATACCACTGATGCAGCTTTTCTAGTCAGACCTTACAAATTGATCTGCCCATGCTGTGACTAACTAGCGTCAGCTACTAGTTGCTGTCTGTTGCCAGAGCAGTTGGTTTTGGTTTGTCTTAAACTCGTATTGTTCGGAACCGCTTGTGTTCTTTGTGCTAATCTAAGCTCTCCTAAGCCAACTTTATTTAACAGTATTTTGTCCATTACAGTCCTTTGGGAAAAATTATGTGTTAAGTCCTGATTAGAGACTAGATAATGCTTTATTCTGCAGGGTCAGAGTTGTTAGCAAATGCATTGCTTAACTTTTGTTTTCTGTGTCTAATCACTTTGTTGATTTTATACTCTCCAGAAAGATTTACTTACTTAGGAAATACTGTGTCTTGTTGTATAAACAGAGGAAAATTCATGTTCCTAAAATTAGATATTTTGTAAACACCACAAATTAGAGCATTTAATTTATGAACTAGCTTATTAACTAATGGACACTGTCTTTCTCCCTCTCCTAATTTTCTCATTTATATTCCATATTTTTTCTTCTTTTATCTCTTTTAAAACTGAAGCGGTTAATTGGCACCGGTGGCAACATAGTGGTGAGAGCGCTTCAGGTTCATGCTCATGTCAAGATTTGATTAAGCGGTTTGGTCAGTGTGAAATACTGATGCTTCTTCACATCTCCCTGCCTGTGACTGAAGTGTACAACAGATACTGAAAATGCGTTGATACCCAATTAGGAAGTTAACATGGCGAAATTACCAATTATCAGAAAGTAAACACGCAGCTCAGGACGGCTTTCGTCGGCACACGGGCTCTCCGTCGCGTGCCTTGGTCGGGAGCTGCCTCCTTTCCAGGGGAGTGCTGGTTCCCTGGCTGGGGTGTAAATCCTAAAATTATTGGCAGCAAACTGTCATTTTTCTTTTTAACCACAAACCCCCTTGTGCTGAAGCACAAGGACAATGTCAAATTTAAAAAAAAATATTAAAAAATAATATAATGACCCCACGCTTTACTTCTTTTTGAGCCTCTCTTGAGAATTCAGTTGAATCCAGGTTATCTCAGTAGTATTGGATGAGCAGCATGGTCACCTCTTACCTTCACGTGGGTCCCAGCTTGTCCAGATGTTTGTCATCTCATTTTCTCTTATTTCTTCCCTTTACTGACTTGTTTTTATTCCTTCCTTGAACTTGGGAATGCAAGCTCTGTAGGACAGGAAAAACACTGCAGGTCATTAAACCTTCATTAGTTGAACACCGTGGGGCAAGATTTAGCCTTTTTGCAGTGCAAACCCAGGGTAGAGAGCTCTGCCGCTGCAATGTGAGTGTGGCGTGGGGCAGTAGGGAAACACCTCCCAAAAATAAGGGTTTTCCTGCGTCCAGAAAAAAATTACCACTGGACCACATGGCCATGTGGATCTGGCTAGTACAGTAACTCAAGCCCTTGATTCAAATTGTCCCCTTTAATTCTGATGATTCCTTGCTTTGGGTGCAGAAAAGGTTATCTATTTAAAAATTAGAAGTGAAGGAGTAGGAATGGAGGAAGGAACTGAAAACACTGTAAGCCAAAACTTAACAGATAAGGTGAATATTATTTGCATTTTTGTGCTTCTGGAGTCCCACTGCCTGTAAATGCCCAAGTGTTTTATGTGGCCATTGAACCCCTAGTATCCGACTACAGGGAGATGATATTTTAAAATTTAACGAATGTCTATCTGACTGGTTTTTAACATATTCATAAGTGTAAAAAAAAAAAAAAATAAATCCCCTGGCTCTGCCATTGGACAGAATTGTGGTGTGTTTGTAAACAGGGCAATGCCGAATGCCACGCCTAATGGAGAGAGTTGTTATTTTCTTAATCCAAAATAGAAAGAGCTTAAAGAGAAAGTGCAGGATTATAAAAGAAGCAGCTTTATTCTTTTTAATATAAGGTTGTTTCCTCTTATTCAGCTCAGTCCTATCCCCACTGATGGAAAAAATAAACTTCTGGTGTCCTCTGCAAGGGTGGGATGAAACCCCTTGTGCTGACAGGCCCTTTGCAGGGCACTTGTTAAGGGGTCACAAGCCCTGTGCGCTCTCTGGAGTCGCTTTGTCATTTTGGTTATATTTGTACAATCGTTATTTTTCTGCTTAAGCCTCTTCCCTGTCCGTTGCTGTCTAAAAGACTTAGTTCAACAGGAAATTAAAAGAAAAAAATGAAAATGGATGATCTGTAGAACGTTTTCATACTTGACTGTTGTATTTATCAGAAGTTGATTTGAAAAATATCAATGCTGAATACAAATAGAAGTGAATTTAAAAAAAAATAACAGGCATGACACTAAAAGATGGATCTGAGAAATAGCACTCTTCCTGGTCTCTCATTTGTGCTGATGGGAGAATTCCCGGCCGCGAGCGAGGGGCGTGCTGTGAGAGGGAAGGATGGGGCTGCTCGCTTGCTCGTGCCTTCACAGATGGCACCCATCTTGCCTACTGTGACTTTCGTCAAAGACTGGCATCTTAATCGAACGTAATCATCTAGGTGCCTCCAATGTCGGTGGAGAGAGATAGGTGTCTGTAAAGAGATAGGGAGGCTTATCCCTTTTTAAGATAAGGGTTTAAGATGGCTCTTTCAAGGTACCTGTCTCTTCGTACTGATTGTAAAGACAGCTCGGTGACTAGATGCCTGCTTTTTAGATGGCTGAAGTTAAATGAGATGAATCCCATCTTAAAGGTCCCCTGGGTCTACTTAAATCCCTCTTTTTTTAAAAAAAAAATTATTTTTTTTAGAACACAAAATCCTTCATTCTTATGTCTCTGAAGAATCAAGAGCCCCCATCATATGGACTGGAAAACTGTTCTCTCACTGCAGCATTCTATGTTATTATTTATGTATTTATTACATTTATTAAAGACTGCCACTGTGTTTGGTGTTGTGCTTTTTAGAGGGTTAATTGGTTCCAGTTGCAGAGTTAATTGATTTCAGTTGGCTCCCAAGGAGGAGATGTGAAATGGAGTCTCTTCTGAGGGTGACACTTCCCGGGAGAGGGAAACACCTCCTCTCCCCTTCCTGCGAGGTACAATTCTCCTTTGTACCTTAAGAGAGGAAATTTTCTCTGCATTGCCATTTCATCTCATTCTTAACAGCGCGTCCTATAAAATGCCTCCTTCCGAGTGGCAGGGTGTCTATGCAGTCATGAATGCACGTCTCCATTATTAGCATCTTTTGATTTTATTCCAACTCGGTGACTAATAGCAACAGATTCCAAATAGTTATTCTGAGACTTTTGACTCAGTCCAAATTCTGCCTTAAAATGGGTTTGCTTACATACAAGAGCTATTTTGCTCTCCTGCATTCATTGTAGCATTTTCAAATTATTTTCAACTTGAAAAGGGTTTTGATCTTTTCTAATTTAATCAGTTTCCTGAGAGGACTTCAAGGAAGAACATCTCATTTACTGATCGGTGAAACTGGAAAAGTTCCTTATAGAGAATCATCAAAAATTCTGGCTGCTTACTGTCTAATACTGGATTTGTGAACTGTGCTCAAACAGTTTTTTCTGGTGGGTATTCACACTTCTTGTGTCTGGCTCACTCAGAAATACTGCAAATATCGCACTTCTCTTTCTCATTAGAGGCAGCTAATTAATAAATATGAGAAATGTAACTGATGGGAAAATGTTATCTGGGCACTGTGACTTGGTAACCTTGACTTTCTTTTGAGTAATAAAAATAATAGATAACATGTGGAAGGAAGTGGTGGTGGATTTATATAATCTATCAGATCCACAACTGGAATAAATCAGCATAACTCTACCAACACCCACTGAGCTGTGCCATTTTGTGCTATCTGAGGATCCTGCGTTCTGCTAGGAAAGATAAAGTCTAAAATACCTTTATTTTAGTGAGGGCAGCAAGGAGAGTCGTTGCTTTCTGGGAAGAAGACGTGCTGCAGCTCCATAGGTACTTGCGAAGGTACCGCTTTGTACCCTTCCTTTTCATCCTTCATTGTAAAATTAAAGTACGCGTTTCCTGGTTGCTTATTTGGCTGAAGCCTCCTTCAAGCACACATTCAATAATTTGTCTTATTCATCTCCTCATCATGCTCGTGGTTATGTTACATTCACCTACAGTAAGGATTCAGTGATAGAGGAAGGATGAATATGGATGAATCGGTGAATACAAGTGCCGTAAGTGATTTTTAGAGCTTCTCATACTCAGTTCGACAGTCTCAGATGGAAGACTGGCAAGATCAGTCCCATGTTTTGAATCGTCAAGTGCACTTTATGTGCTTTTCCCCCTGAGCTGGAACCCAGTCTTTCAGATGCTGAAAGCAATGGGAATTTTCCTGCTGACTTTCCTGTGAGAAGGATTGGGCTCTTTGCCTGTATTCTGTGGATTTATACGTTTCATTGCCCTACGTGCCCATGCTAATGAAGGAGATGGGTACAGGCACGGAAAGGCATGATATAAATGAGTGGGCTTGGAAAAGGAGGGCTCCATTTACTTATTTATTCTTTTAGTCTTGCCCAGAAGAATTATTTTCTCTTACATTCTGCTTAAGATTTTGCTGGGAGAAGATGTTTGCAGGGATTGGAACAGCCTCTTGAAAAGTTGTTTCCTTTCAGCATTCTGAAGTGATTTAAAAATTATTTCTCTCTACCACCTTCACGTTAATTTGTAACGACAGCTTCCCTGTAAAAAATTCGCTGCCATCCTTATAACTAGTGTACACTTTGTATTTCCTTGTCCTACTGTTTGGGTTATAAACATATTAAAAAAAAATATATTCACATACACAACATTATCATGATTCGGCTTAAGCATCTGTGGTTATAAGTGCACTTCATTTCACCTAATTAAGTTATTTAGTCATTTACACATTAGCAATGTACTACATATTCCACTTTTACAGGAACTTATTTTAATTATACCCACAGTTCTGTTCTGCTCCATTATAGCCATAGATCAAGCTGAATAATAACCATTCTAAAAGCCATATGCTAAAAGAGATTATAGGTCATTAAGGCCAAATTAAGGTAACATTTCTGATGGTCACAAACAGAAGTCTAACCAACAATTATCTTCTTTCAGGTCTGTAGATAGAATCCTCTTTGAGCTT
This sequence comes from Strix aluco, assembly GCF_031877795.1. Classification (NCBI taxonomy): domain Eukaryota; kingdom Metazoa; phylum Chordata; class Aves; order Strigiformes; family Strigidae; genus Strix; species Strix aluco. The sequence continues at coordinate 95,849,768 of NC_133971.1, read as the reverse complement.
TTAAGATGACAACCAAAGGACAGTCTCTGATTCCTAATTGTTGGCGTTGGTTTCAGAGGTTATAATTTCTGAAATTAATAAGGTTTGCTGAGGCATAACAATATTTGTTTGTTTTTCACTCTCTGATTCTGGTGTTTGCCAGCGGGCCCCAGTGTAAACTCGATCTTCCGAACATGCAGCTCTCACAGAGTCCCTGCTCTGTGTAAGCATCCATTCATCCGCTTCCTTTGGTTGTACCGACCATCAGAGCTTATTTTCAGTGGTGTTGGGTTCTACAGCTTTGGGCTTAACTGTCTTCGGCTGAATAGGGTTGGATCTAATTGTCTCAAGATTAATTTTGGCTCGGAGCTTGCACCTAAGAAGCTTACCCGTAATTCCCTTTTGAGTGAGCCTTGGTGGTATTTTCCTCTGGAAAGAGCTGAGCTGTACGCAGGGTTTCTGTAGGGAGAGACCTGGGTGTCATACCTTTGCTATGTGCAAATAAATATTTGCAAATAAAAGTCTTCTGCTAGTTTCTAGCATTTCAAGTTAACTGTAAGTATCATTGATTTCACTGTCCAAACGCATCCACAAAATAAAAAAAATAAAAAATAAAGCCTCCACGTTTACTCTGTAGTCATTAGCAAGTGTCATATTACAAACAGAATTACTTTGCCCATCAAGTGGAATAAATATTCCCACTGCACGCGAGAATTCAGAAAAATCCGGAGGAAATGGCTCGTCCAGGTCGGCGATGATGGGCCCGGGTAGGGCTCTGCCAAGGCTCCTGGATGACTTCTGGCAGGAACATCGCAACGATCCCTTCTTGCCTTGAAGTCTGTTAGGCCCTGGGCAAAGACAGAGGCCTCTCTGGAGTGCTGCAGGTTGTCCAGCTTCAGCCATTTAAGGAGAAGGTTTCTGGGGTTTTTTTTGGAAGAAGTGCATATTTTAAACTAGAAAGGTTTCTTGGCTTACAGACAACACTTTGCAACAAAATAAACTGGAAACCATTGCTGTCTTTTAGACTCTTGAGGGTATTTAAGAAAGATGTTTACGATAGCTTTACTGGGGAAAACCAACTGTTCTAATAAATAAATACATGCAGGTATAACCAAAAAAGAGTCATTGGCGGTCATACTTACAATGGTTGGGTGGTGCTTGGTTCAAACCAAGCTCCGGTAGAAAGACAAAAGGAATTCTGCTCTTTTTCCTGCCCGGTGCCATGCCGGTGAGTACCGTAACGGCTGTTGTATCCCTTTGTGTTCCAGAGTAAATCACACGAATTGGGAGATACTGTAGGATGAGATCCCATGAACAGCTGGGATTCCTGTTGCATCTCACAAATAACAGCAGGAAAAAAAATACAAGCTTTTAACCAATGGATTTGTTAAAAACTGGTAATCCCATATTCCTGAGCAGTTTCTCCCTGTAGATAGCTGGCTGGCCACTTGCCGTTAATCGTTCTCATGTTCGTGTCTTCAGTCACCAGCCGTTGGACTTCATGAAAGACTTGTACTGCAAAGTATTTCCTTGGTGTTTATAGACATGGGGATGTGTATCCGTGCCATTTATTAGAGTATTTGAAAAGGAAGTTAGGACTGGGAGGGAGGTTTGGATTAGCAGGTCCAGGTGCCTGGTATTGCTTAGATTGTCATGCTCTGTCTTAAAATTGTTAAGGTTTTTGATCCAAAAATCATCTTGGAATAGTGTTCCAGCATCTCAGCCCTGATGGCCAGAAGTCTTATTGTAATGTTTTGACAAAATTTAAATATGGCCAGTTTATATTCACTTGTTCTTGTTCCAGCACTTAAATAGCATGTTTCCCTTCTCCATCTGTCCCCCTCCCCCAACGTGTGGCATGTCTCTACAGGAACGTGCCTTTTTTGATAGGAAAAGTCAACCAGACATTTGTGTTTCAGATGTGTGCGTGCACTTGCCCCAGTTGAGTTTGCTCTCTACTATTCCCAGGAGGGAGCAGAGCACCGTGGAGTGAGACCATGCTGGCAGGTGCCTTCTCCTTAGATGGAAGGGAGTCCTAGCCCACCACTGCTGCACCTGAAGCCTCCCCATGGTGCCTCCTGACCTACAGAGCTGGCCCTGGGTGGGGAGGCCATGCAGGTGTTGGTGGGCTGCCTAAGTGGAGTCATTTAACCTGAGCTCGTTAGGGCGGGGCTGTGGATAGAGGTGGAGATAGCTGGTGGGGTCTGTGGGACTTCATGCAGTCTGGCTGGGCCTTGGTGGTGGGATTGCTGCTTCTTCCCTGAGGTAAGGAGTGGGGGGCAGGGGATTTCCACCTGAACGTTTTGAAAGGGCATACAGAGAGGCTGGGGTACCTTGTCCTTCTTGCTCTTACCCTGTGGGCTTTTTCCTTGGGAAGTCTAGGTTTTTTTCTTAGAAAATCTTCCCTTGGAACTTGTGAGCTGGAACATGGAGGCTGTAGATGGAACTTGTGAGCTGGAACATGGAGGCTGTAGATGGAACTTGTGAGCTGGAACATGGAGGCTGTAGATGGAACTTGTGAGCTGGAACATGGAGGCTGTAGATGGAACTTGTGAGCTGGAACATGGAGGCTGTAGATGGAACTTGTGAGCTGGAACATGGAGGCTGTAGATGGAACTTGTGAGCTGGAACATGGAGGCTGTAGATGGAACTTGTGAGCTGGAACATGGAGGCTGTAGAAAGCAAGGTGGGGTGCCCTGGTGGAAATTTGTAGTGTGTATGTGTGTGCATGTGTCTGTGTAGCAGTTGTTTTCAAAACCTTGCTTAAATTAGTCAACCTGCTTGCCTTACCTATAGCTTTATGGGGCTTTGAAAGAACTTTATTCACAGGAGATAGAATCTGTTTCATTGTTCTAAGACTTTGTTAGGGCTGAAATCATTAAATCCCATCTCCTGGTCTGAAATAGAAATACCAACCCAAAATACAGCCCTGCTGCACGCCTGGACCCGGTAGCACAGAATCTGTTGCGTTTGAGTCGGGAGGATACCAGCACCTCTCTTTTGTGTGCCCCTTGTCTCTGCTGTTGGGTGTCTCTAAGGGGAGGAGGTAGATCCTCCAGTAGGTCACCCACCATGGAGGGGGCCTGTGTGGAGGTTAAAGCCATGAGGAAATTTGCCTGGGTAGCAGTGATGAGATATCTACCTTAAGTGTGTGGGGGTTGTTTTTTTTCCTCAAAATATTTTCCTTAAATTTTTTGCTGCTCTCCCAGTTTAGGAGACTGGTGTCATCTTTTCGCTTGCAAGCAAACGCTTGCGTTTTGACTTCCATCCGCATTGAATGCGCTCTTGGATACTGAGCTGAGCGTAGTTTGTGTTGCTGAAATTCCGTCTGAGTGATGGCAGAAGCAGCTCTTCTACTGTTAAACCTTCCCTGGTGTGTAGGGGTCAAAACGTAACCTATATGTAATTTTCCTCAAACTCTGATCCAAATCCCGGGGACTTCTACTCCAGGAAGAGTCCCGTTGACTCTGCTAGAGGAAGGGATCCCACCCATTAGCGCTGCGCTGAATTCCGCTTGCGTACAATGGTATGAATTGGATGTAACTTTACTAAATTCAGTGGATTCATGCCAGACTCGCGCTCGTGCAACTAAAAAACTTTTTTTGCATTTTGTCACAGAACCTGATAAGTAGTACCATGGAATCAAAAGTGCGCATAATGTGCAAAGTCAAACTATATTTAAAGCGCCTTATTCACAGAGGAACACCTCTAACCTTTCAATATGTGAATAAGATGTCAACCTAGTTCTGTAACTCCACCAGGTTTTGACATGATAATGCATTTGCAGTCACTTATATGCTTGCATTGGTGAAGTGCAATAATTTTGCCTATGTTTATTTAAATAGTGCAAACTTTGAACGTTATCACCTTTTTATTTGAGAGAGAAGAGACTACAAAGATGACATCATGGGAGCATCATGCAGAGTCGGTTACATTTTGAAGAGGCATGTATTTTAAGGTGTTCCCTGCTGCTTCGCCTCTCCTTTTTGAAATTGAACTGCAAGATCCCTGGAATGAAGACCAAATTTTCTTCCTTAAACTGAAATTTCTATATCTGTGTCAGTGTTTATAAAAGCAGTTCTAGCTTTCCTTGCTATATAATTAGTCATCGAAGTGAATGATCTGAATTTCACATTCTGTTATCAGTGAGTTGGAGGAAGACATTTGGTCCTGGAAACCTGGCCATCGATTTAGCTGTTCAAAATAAAGGTGTGAAAACCTCACTTTAAATCTGCCATTTTAAATAATGAGGGGTTTTGGTCAGTGGAACAAGCATAAAAATTGGTATTAAGCAGTGTACATTTTAATTTGAAATTTCGGGAAGACTCCATGGCAACTGTAATATGAAAGGAGTAGGGTCTTTCATGAATCTTTTGGTCTTTAGGTAATCAGGCTTTGGTTGCTTGCTTATTTGCTGGGTTTGGTTTGGCTTTTTTTTTTTTTTGAAAATAGGCCATTGGACTATCAACTTCAGTACAGTGGTGTTCAGTGTGTAAATTATTTTGAAATACGAATTTTGTTCTGAGGCAGTCTCAAAAATTCATAAATGCCTTTGCACTCTTTCATGAAAATACAGAATGTGCATTGTGCTGGCAATGCTTTTGTAACTCAAAGATTAAAGGGAGGGAATCGTAGTAAAATTTTTAATGGAACAGTAATTAATTGTGAAAATGGTAAGGAGACGGTAGACAGCTATATAAATATATTTTCTGTACTAAATGAAAAATAACTGTGGAGGGATAGGAAGACAATGTGAACAGTAATGTGGCTAAACCTGGTAGTTATTCAAGATTCTACTTTTTACTTCAGTCATTGTAGCACTATGTTATTAACGGTTATTTGAAGTATGAATGCAGGGAACAACTTTACCAGTTTGCTTGTCACACAAGTTGATATCTAAAGGGAAATATCACTGATGGAAAACCAGAGAGACTAAATAAATATATTTGGTCTCACAGGCAGTCCATTAATTTGCTCAAATTAAATATTATCTTTAAATATTGAAAGGTTAAATGTACACTGATAATGGATTTAGACAGCCATTAAGTCATAATTGCTCTCTAATGTAGTTAGCAAAAGACATTATTTGATATAACTTATTGAAAAGGGACTAAAAGCACCAGGATCTTTTTTTTTTTTTCACTTGCCCTTTTTTATATAAATGTATGAGATCAAATTCCATTTTCATTTAACGCTGTGGGACCTACTACACCCCGGGGCGCCTGCGCGGCTCTCGGTGAGCGGGCGGGTTGGGGGCTGTGCCCCTGGGTTGGGCTCCACGTTCTTGGGTGCTTGTGCCAAGTCCTTCGTGAAGGTGCCGAGATGGATCGCCTCTGCCCCCGCTTTGAGAGGGGAACAGCTCCCTGCACTTGCGCTGGGGAGTGTTAGAAGTGAGATCTGAACGCCCCAAAAGGGAGGAAAACCCCAGTATCATTGGTGTTGCCACCACGGCCAAGATGGTAGCCCAAAGGCTGTGACAGCGATGCGTCTCTAGCGAGAGGCGGGAGCATCCTCCCCTTCGGGGGCTGCTCCTGGAGCTGGTCCATCATCAGCTGTGAAATACAAGCCAGGGTGGACGGAACAAAGTCTGAGTTACAGGTGTGTTATGGTCACCAGGGCTTTATTTTGGTTGAAATTAAAAATATTTTTAAGCTTTCATAATATTTATCTGCAGCTGTATGTTGATGCAGCTCTCAGGGCTGAGCTCCTTCTGCAGGCCAGGATTGCTGACCTCTTCAAATTATTCTAGGGCTGCTAGTGCTCATGCTGCAAATCCCCTTCTGTTGAAGTTTTCCTGGGGTCCCTCGGGGTTAGATCGTTAGCAGGTATAAATTATCACAGGCACACTGAAACCCCAGAGCCAGGACAGTCGGAGGGAGGGGGGTTAAAAAGCCCTTGCTCAGCTGGGTTGGTGGTGGGGTAAGTCAGGGGTGGGTTGGGGTGATGAGATGGTTCAGCTGGGGGGGTCTTGAACTTTCTGATTTGATAATTTCATTTTTTATTTGTTTATTTATTTATTAAAGCTGACAACCCCCCTTTGCACTCTAAGCCGCCTTGCCCACAATCTGTTATCTGGGCAGTGGTAATCTACAGATGAAGGGCTCTCGTGAACGGGATAAAGGTGGTAATTTCTAAAGCTGCTCCGGTTTGACTCAGAGCACCATTTTGGTCTGTGGCCTGGGAAATCAGTGTTCAGAGATCTTACAGGGCTTTCTTTTATGTCAGGAAGAAAAAGATAAATATCAATACTTTCTTGGATAGTGTCTTTTGTTTAAAGCCTGGAAGGGCCTTAATCATAAGTAGATGTTATCCTGTAAATGGGTTGTTTCTCTTCAGCAATATTTAATGAGATAATATCAAATAGAAGAGTTACTTAAAATAAAGGAAAATGCTGTTCTCATCTATTAGAGCATTATATTAGAAGTCAGAAAAATCTCTAGAATTGTACTGCTTGTTTTTGCCTTTTTCATGCAATTCATGTAGGTAATGAATCAGGATGGAGTTTTCTTAATTTTCCTGTTCTGAATCTTAGGAGGTAAAATAACCAAATTGCTGTGGAATGATTCGCAGTGAAAAACTTTATATGAGTTCTAAATTAATTACCAATCACGAGAGGATGGTTTTGCAAAACAAAGGTTTTACTTTTATCTTTTTAAATCGTGGTGTAGGGTGTAATGCAGTGAGGCCAGCATTTGACCCTCCTTTGGCCAGCAGCAGCAGTAAGTGCATGGGGACACCCCGAACGGAGAGTACATTTTTAGTGGGTTAGGGGATGCCTATAATAAGAAACCTAACAGAGTTGTCAGTCTGCCGCTCTGTGAGTGAAATAATAGATTTGAACCACGGAGAAGTGCCTTGATTAGATACCTTTGAATGTATCTTGCACTCTGGCACGTGGAAGGAAATAGTTTACGTTTCTTACAAATGAAATGACTGAGACATATTTGTCTTAATGAAACAGATACTTCCTTAAAAATACATTCTGTGTTTTTTAATTCCTGATGCTTTATCCTTTGGCTAGTTTAATTTGGGCTCAGTTTGTAGAATGTAACCTTTGGCTCAGCACGCCTTTTTCTTTTTGAAGGAGAGAGAACTGTTTTGGGTAGATTTTGTCAGTCACAGATTTGTGAAGAGACCAAGACCGTGGTGAGATAACGCACTGTACGAGCAGGGCCTCCTTCCTTGTTGTGCTGCTTCCCTGCAGCATTTAAACAAAGTACTAGGATAAGTATATTTCCAGGGGGAGAAAAAAAAAATCCACATGCAGGAGGCTTAAAGAAATGGTTTTAGTTTGGATAACGGGGAAAAAAGAACTTACAGAGCAGTGCCTAGCCTTTGGTGTCTCTGGGTTAAGGCAATGTCACCTGGTGTGTACCTGGAGCCAGAGAACCTGTCTGGTGGCACCAAGAATGTGAGAAGTGACTCTGGATTTGCTTCCCCTCTGGCCTCCATCCGGGAAGATGCTGGAGATTTGCCTCTTCCCCTTCATTGTAAAGCTCTTTTGTTGAACCAGAAGAATACATGAAGCACATTTGGAAATTAAGTAACTATGTATGGTTAATTCTTCCCCTTGTGTTAGTTTTTGCAGTATTTGATGGCTTTACCATACTTACGGTATGCTATTTTTGTTATTTAAAATCAGCTTAATTATGAAAGGAAGGAAAGTAAACTGGCCTGTCTGTAAAATGGAGGAAAACCCAACAAACCTGCAAAAGTAATAGACCTCTAAAAAGGTTTTAATTCTATAGAGAGAGCAGTTTGGGGTTTTTTAGCACAAGATTTTTCACTCCTTGTCCATATAACTCTTTGATATTGTTGTATGGTTGCCATCATGGCTTGGGGGGAAAAAAATGAAGCATGGATATAGGGTTAGAAATTCCTAATTTCTTTGCAGTGGGTTTTCTGGCCGTGTTATACAGGTTTTGAAAAGGACAGTAAAAAAATGAACCTTTTAAAGTTGGGAATCATGAAGTCCCTCGCTGGGATTCTGAATTCAGGGGCTGTTTTGCTGAAGCTGGGGTGCCTCCCAAGTTCCCGTTACTGTCATTGGATGTACTTTGGTTGTCAGGCTTAACCTGGGGTTTCCTGCTTGCTCAAGACCTAAACGTAGACGTCGGGCTTCTGTGCACCTGCTTCCCCAAAATCCAGCCCCGATTTCCAGCGCCGGCACAAACGAAGTATTGTTGGCAGACAGATCTCCTGGGTGTCAGGCTGTGTACATCCAGGGTAACAAATGGGTTCCCGCTCCTCTAGAGCGTATTATTTCTCATGACTAGTAATCTGTGAAAGGAATGTACAAGGTACTTTTAAAGAGAGAATTTTTTTCCAAGCAATTGTCCTGAGCGGAAACTGAGAAAACAGTTTATTTTTAAGTCCTTTCACCTTGAGGGTCAGCCCGTCCCTTTCCCTATAGAACTGCTGCTTCAGCTGTTTCTGTACCTTTTACCTGATAATCTCCATTAATGTAGGGAGGTTTCCCAACATGTAGTAGGGGGAGAGCAAATCTGAAGGCACTGCAGTTTAAATACTTTGACAAGTGCTCGTCTCTCGCACTGAACTCTGCTCCAGTCACTCGGGGCCGGCTGGTGTCACCAGCCAACCCCGCTTGTCTGGAGAGCGGCGGGGATCAGAAGTGGGACAAGAAGCAAATCGGAAATCCTTCTCTTCCTTAACAAAAAAAATGTTGACAAACATCATTTTATCTTTGTTACATTTTCTTCAAAACTTTCTGAGAAAAAAAAATGAAAACCAGGAAGCAAAATATCATTGTTTTTCCATCTTTGTCCAAGACAAATCTTCTTGTTTGCTACCTTTTGTAATTGTTTGCTTCCCTCCAACCCTTTTTTAGACAGAATTTCCCTGGAATCAAAGTTGGTTCAATCTCAGGAAAACATTCCTGAGAAAATTGCTGCTCTGACTAAAAAGAGTTGTTATTGTTAAAAGGAAGATTTTTTTTTTAAACAAATTGAATCCAAGTAAAATCTGTGTTTTATTTATTTATTTGAAAAATCTCAACGCTGAGGTGGTCTAGCCCTGAACTGTAACCTTATTGTGACTGAGCAAGCCCTAAACAAAGAGGAGGATCCTTCCCCAGGAGCTTAAAATTGGAGTATAAAACAAGGGAGAACAGATGGATAGACAGATTGGGGAGCACGAGAAAACAAAGAGACAGTATTGTTCGGCATAAATAGCTGTGGTCGGCTCATCCCGGCAGCTGAACCAAACTGAGGGCTGGTGAATAATGTATGGCTGATGCGGTGGGGACTGGAAGACCACGAGAAGGATGCGAGGAGGGAGCACAGTCGAAGGTTTCAGATGTATTCTGAGTTGCGAGAGGGTAAAGCTGGAGGTGGAGAGGAGAGAAGATGGAGGTTTAGGATCAGAGCAGAGGAGGAGATGGTGAGATAGGCAATGACGAGACAGCGTGGACTGGATCGCTGGGGAAAAATAATAATGGGCTTAGAGAGAACGGAGAGGAACCTTCTGTTCTTGAGAGAGGATGAAGGAGAAGGCTGTAGGAGGGAGAGGGGAAGAACAGAGAGGAAGTCGTGTTTTATTTGATAAGTTATTCTTTGGAAGGAATTGGCAAAGCGCTGTGCTGAGGGAGAGCTAGAGCCAGGAGAATGAAAGGGAACGAAGACTGAGGAAAAGGCAGAGAAAAGGCAGCTGGGGTTGTGGGTGTACGATTCTGTGGAGTTGGACTAGCAGAGCTGTTTAGTAGGAAGGGCACCGAATTCAAGAAGAAAAGTCATCTGTGGTGGAGGGCATCTACCCAGTGTCATCACCTGGGATTTCCACCCAGACAACTCACGTTGCAAGAGGAGTGGTGACACGGGCGATCGCGGGTACTGCCGGCCAGGACTGAGAATCAGTGGGAACCTCTCTAATAGGAGGGAGGGACAAAAGGCTCAGAGGAGGAGAAGAGTTATGGTGGGAACCAGCAGTTGTATCTATGAGAAAAAGGAAAGAGTGGGTAGAAAGAAGAGGGATGAGAACAGGTCAGTCATCCACTGTTGGGTCAAAAAAAATCACAGAAAAGTGCATGGAAGGGAAGGAGAGGATGGCAGAGAGCTGGGAGGCAGGAGAGGTAACACTCCTGCTCTGAATTTGTGGTCTGGCTGGTCTGGAGACTGAATTGGGAAAGATGACACCTTGGTTTTAGGTGGGAAGGGATTGCCTAGGGAAGTTGGTGAACATTCAAATCAAATTAATAACTCTTTTTGGTGCACAGGAGTGAGTAGGTATTGCCTGTCAAATGCCTATTTATTGCTCTGTCAAATGGAGATAAAGTGCAAGGGTCTGATTTTGTGGAGTGTATTGATAAGAAAAAAACCTGAAGTCCCCAAAAGAGAGTGGAAATGCGGAGAAGAGCGGAAGAAAAACAGGAAAAGGAAGCATAAGTCAGTTGAAGAGGTGTGGAGGCAGGATCCAGAAATAACAAGGAAGAGTGTCTGTGCAATACTGTTGAAATTAGAAATGCAGGGAGGGGGTAACGATAGGGTTTGGAAGGGGCAAAAATGGGAGAAAATGTACCAGCTGGGTTGGAAAATGTTGAATAAGGAGAGGCCTCCAAGAAAGCAGCTTAGGGAAAGGTGTGTCTTTGCGATAGCTGGGAGGAGTATGGTATGGACAGGCTGCGACTGTTTTACACCTGTATGAAGGTCGCCCTTTCCCTGAATAAGGGTGCTGCTGGCAGCACGCTGGGATAGGGCCTTTCCCAGAGACACTCGTGGCAGGAACGGGGGGAAAACCAGTGCTGGAAGATGAGAGCACTAGTCGTTCAGGTGGGAGAATTGTGCCAGTCAATACCTCGTTCTTGAAATACACATCTTCCTCTGGATGTCAGTGGGATGGCTTGAAAAAGAATGGGAAATGCCTCTCTGTTGCTGCTTTCATTTTATGCTCAGCTCATATAAAACCGGTTGTTCTCTGGGAAAAGCGGACCTGCGGCAAGGACTGCTGTCAGGCTGGGTTTCATCCTGCAGGGATCTTGTTGCCGCTGTGGTGCTGTACACGAGACAAATAGTAGCCACGAACAAGATGCTAGCCATGAAGTTTAGCGCTCGGCGTTAGGTGTGCTGTGATTGCCTCTCTTGCTACTGTATGTCATTCATTTCAGATTTAAATGTCTAATGGCTCTCATCAAACAACATTTAAACTTTCTATGAAATCCTGCAAATGTTCCTTTAGATCATATTATAAGTAACAATGGATGAAATGAGCTTGAATGGGAGGGCTGTGTTGCAGTCTCGGGGGTTCTGCAGCTGCTGGTGATGACAGTGGAACACTTCAATTGAACTGCAGCCTGGTATTCAGCAGCACTCTGCCCATTAAACAACGTATAAAAACAGTATAAATGGTCCGGCACATTTCCTTTTCCACACTATTTTCATCTTAGTCACTGGAGTGTTTCTGTAGAAAATAATTTATTTACTGGGAAGCTAACAAGGAATGTTTTGGTCACTGTGAGCACCAGATGTGGTGTTCGGATTGTAGCATGAACAAACTCAATTCAACAAGGAAGTCTTTATGCATTGAAAAGGATCTCACGTGACTGCGCCGTTTGCTGCCGGTCCTGCTGGAACAGACCTGTCCTCGCAAGGGAAGCGGGAACGTGCCCCCCGCGTCTCGGGCGGCGAAACGAAGCCACGAGCTCTGGAGGTCTTGAGTGCCTTAACTGCTATTTATTAGTATTTGTTTATTTATTTGGATAGTGCTATATTTGTGTTAAGAATTTCATAGACTTGTAAGGAGACGTGTTCAGTCGCCCAAGGATATTGCAATCTCGTGTGGACAGATGTCACATTGAGGAAAGAAATCAAGCCGTGGGGGTCGGAGAGTAGCGATGTGATAGCACAGGGGGAGTTGAAGAAGTGTTGCTGGGAAAAAATAGGTTTATTATTAAGAGTGCTATTATGTAGAAGCTGAGTTTTGAATATAGTTGAAACCCTACTGTGAAGTGTATTTTAGTCAATAGCAATTGCATCCTTGGCCATAGGTAATTTCACTTCCCCCGGCCCCCTTTGCTGTTCAGCTGACTTTTAGGGGGTTTTTGCCTTCCAGAAATTCACACATCCACTCAAGCCAGTAGCATTAAACAGGGGAAAACAAAGAAAAAGGATCAAAGGCAATACCATACATTATCACCAGAAATCCCCAAATATCAGGAGCCATCAGGAAGCAAAAATGTCCTTGGACTCGTCATGTCTGGGTGCTCTGGCCAGCCTCGCTCTACTGAATCAGCCAAGAGGACCCGGCTGAGGAGCCTGGCAAAATGTCTGAAATCAAAATCCTGCTGTCCAGTTCTCCCCCAGCAAACCCCGGGGGCTGAGCTGGGTGGGAACCAGTGGAGGTGAGCGTCACAGAGAAGGTGCAGAGCCCACGGTGAAAATGCAGTAGCTGTCCCACCTCTTGCTTTGCAGTGCATAAAGTAGATTTAAAAAAAAAAAAAAAATTCTTGTTTTTATACTGTTTATCAAGCATTCAGCCAAGTTTTCTTAAACCTGTGACTTGAGCATGATGAGCTGTACAGAAATAATCCATCTCCTCAAACTCTAAATTTTTTTTATTCCAAGAATTTTCAGGAGGGCTTATACAGTGACATGACAACTTGAGGCACCTTTATCTCATTGCAGTGAGCTGTAATGTAATCCAAATCAGTAAAAACGAATTGGTACGTGTTTAAACTTTAAAGTTAAATATAAAAGCAATTGGTACCTCCAGTGCTCTTAAGAAGTTGTTGGTGGGGTCTTCGGAGCTGATCATAGTCTGGGTCTTTCGCTGCTGCCCTTGGCGAACACGGATGACTAGTGCACGTGTTTCTAGAAGTGGTCCGTGGCGAGCTGACTGGGGGCTCGGGGCCACCAGGGATCGACGGGGCTGGCCACGAGCTGGGGCGAGGGTGTCCCTCTGGCACCTGGGAGGCAGGTCCTCCGTGTCCCCCGCCGGGCCGGGCAGGGGGCTGCCTCTCCTTTTTCTTTACTTTCTCCCCCTTTCTTCCTCAACTTTGATTGATGGAAATGCTCACTGGGAGTTGTTTCTTGACATCCTTTAAAAAAACTGAAAGCATGAAATGTTATGATAGTGTTATGTCTATTTTTGAAAGTAAGGCTGTTAATGTAAAAATGGTGCTGATATGCTGGAGTGAATTATCGAGGCAAGATTATTAAATCCCTGAAAATTGCTAATTTATTATTTTTCTCACCTAATTTTGATTTATGGTGCATGATTATGGTGACACACGTCTTCAAAAACAACTGAATCGCTGAGAAATTATTTGCATATTGCAAAATTTTTTATGAGACTTTACATTTAACATTTGCCAAAAAAAAATCCACCCCTCTTGTTCTCTGCTTTCATTGGAAACCTTCTGAGCTAAAAGAAGATTCGAAGGGGTTTAACTTTCATAGCTTCCCCATACAAGCGAAAGGTGGTCTTATGCATAGTAAGGATTCTTACCCAGTTTGGCTGTTAAGTTTGCTCCCATGGGAAGCATATTTGGGTTCATGTTATGGCACATTGAAAACTCTAGTGCGTTGCTATATGGAATGATTTCACTAAAAATTAACTATCACAGACATGCATTGGAAAGAGCACTGAGCCCAGGATCTCACCTCGGTTTGTTTTAAGAAAACCGACTGAGTATGGCAGGGCTGATTCTGTCAGCTTTGAAGAAAATTGGGGCTGATTCTATAAACCTGATTCACAGGATTTATTTTGTTTTCTTTGAATGGGATTGCTCCCAGGCACTAGCGCTAGGAGGGAAGAGTTTACACCCTCTGATCCCTCCACCACGAGGGATTCTTTGAGAGGAGTGGTGACAGCAAGTCCTGAAGACCCAGTTCTGCTGGTGTTTGTGCTTCAGTTCTGGCCGGTGCAGTGGAAAATACCAGTGTGTATTTTGGGGAGAGTGTTTTTGACTGGTTTTTAAGAAGTGGTGGGAACCATCCTGGTACAGCGGTGCGTGGCTGAGGACAGTCAGGTGCTTGGCTCTTTGCAAGCACAGCGTGTACGTACTATGTACATACACATACATAAATCACCTTGTGTACAGTGACACTGTGTTTGCTTTGGTTGGACGTGCCCTGGGACGGCGTATGGGGACAAGCAGCTGCCTGCCCTTTGCGGTTGGCCATTGGTGTGTTGGATTAACTGAAGTTAGAGACAGGAGGAGATGTGCCGTCAGTGTAACAAGGAATGGAAGAGAAGGATCTGGGGGTTCTAACTGACAAGCAGCTGAACATGAGCCAGCAGTGTGCCCAGGTGGCCAAGAAAGCCAACGGCATCCTGGCTTGGATTAGAAATAGTGTGACCAGCAGAAGCAGGGAGGTGATAGTCCCCCTGTGCTCTGCACTGGTGAGGCCACACCTGGAGTGTTGTGTCCAGTTTTGGGCACCTCAATACGAGAGAGATCTCGAGGGGCTTGAGCGAGTGCAGAGGAGGGCAACGAGGCTGGGGAAGGGCCTGGAGAATAAATCCTGTGAGGAGCCATTGAAGGTGCTGGGACTGTTTAGTGTGAGGAGGAGAAGGCTGAGGGGAGACCTCATCACTCTCTACAGCTCCCTGAAAGGACGTTGTAGAGAGGTTGGTGCTGGTCTCTTCCCACAGGTGATTAGTGACAGAACAAGAGGGAACGGCTTTAAACTGCAACATGGGAGGTTCAGACTGGACATGAGGAAAAAAATTTTTCTTAGAAAGAGTGGTCAGAGAGTGGAATAGGCTGCCCAGGGAGGGGGTGGAGTCCCCATCCCTGGGTGTGTTTAAGGGTCGTTTGGATGAGCTGTTGGGGGATGTGGTGTAGGGGAGAACTTTGTAGAGTCGGGCTGAGGGTTGGACTCGATGATCCCAAGGGTCTTTTCCAACCTCAATGATTCTGTGATTCTATGAATCGCCAAACACTCATGGCCAGAGCTTTGCCTGCTCCCGCAAGGGGCTGATGAGGGCTCGCTGGTGCGGGCAAAAAACAGGGGACAAAAAGGAGGCGAAGCACCTCTGGGTGTGAAGGCTGCGTGCGGTCGAGGCTGAAGGCATCGCTTCAGGTCAGGACTGAGCTCCCTGTACCCAGGGACTTGCTCAGGAGCTCCTTGGTGGAGCGAGACAGTGTCTGTGAGGGGTTCCACAGCCCCCCTGCCTCAGCACAGCCACGTACGTCTGCGTGTTACCCTCCTTCCTTTCTGTGCAAATTCTGCTCTTCCTCCTACTGGCATTAACTGCGGGAACGTAAGCCTTGTTGGAGATGCTCCAGGCTTAAACAGATGTGAATAAGAGCCCAGATTAGTAATGTGGTTTTCTTTTTTCTTTCCTTTTTTTTTTTTTGGTTTTGTTAACACCCACCTAAGTGCACCTTGTTCTTTGTGTGCAAGAGATGATTTAATCAGAGTATTCATGTAGAGCTGGCTCCATCCTCCTCAAGTTGTGGAAAAGCTCCCGTTAACTGTAGCAGCACAGGATCGCGCTCGGAGGGCCGGGTTTGTACAGGCGTTGGGTGCCTGGACTCGCAGGCAGGTATCTAATAGGATTTTGGGAAGCACAGAGCCATCTATAAGTGTCGCCGAGAACCATGTATCCAGGCATGGGTGACAATCCTGCTAAGCACCTACCTGCACCTTTAAATGCCCTTTAGAAGTCTTGCTTTGGAAGTCAAATCCAGAAAAAAAACAAATGAAATCAGTGGCAAAACTGACCTTAGTGTGCAAGCAATAAAGCAGCTGAGGATAGAGGAAACTACGATCGCTTGGATTTTTATTCATATATGAAACAAGCTTGAGACTTGTTAATTTTGCTTAAGTGCCATGGCAACATACATATCTGTTTTGCAGCTTATGAAATGTATTTTTGGAACTACTGACTCACACACTTGAATATTTCTGCTGTACTAAGAGAATGTATTTCCTTTTGCTTTCGTGCAGCTATTCAGCATGAAAATAAAAGCGGTTCCCTTCTGGTTTGTATCAGGCTGCAGCTCGGGGCCGTGTTCTGGAGCAGTCCCACCTGGGCTGAGCGCGCCTGTCGGCATCGTGGTGGTGCCGGTGGGAGCTGCTGGCACGGCACCGTGCAGCACCTCGCGGGCCTAAAGCCTTAAGCTGGGCTCTGCACATCCGATACGGGCTGGGCGGTGGGTAACTGAGCCTGGCAGCGGAGAATATTCAAGTACCACGTGTTTTGTCAGTGCAGGCACCTTGCGTTTAAGACAGCACAAGTTACGGGGTTTTCAGGCGCTCTTGAGGCTGTAGCGAAATGGGGTGATGTCCAGGGGGTATTAAGAGTCTGTGGAGTGCCATAACCTCAAAGCAGGGTTGACATCGTTGTGGATTTGAAAAAGGCTTTGCTGAGGGTGGTGGTAGGTGTGCTGCTGTAGCGGGGTTGGGGAGGGAGGGAGGGACACAGTCCCAGGCGAGGTGCCTGCGGTGGCCGGATGCGCCTGGCTCGTTGGGTGAAGGTAGTGAGGGATGGAGCCGATGTCCCTGACCTCTGCACACACCGTGGCACTTCTGAAGAAATTTCCATTTTCAAATAACACAGCTGAGCTTTTACTGGGTGCTCTTGTAGTTCTTGCCCTACTTGATGCTAATCTGTGGGTCGAGGCACATGGCGACTTTCAGCTGGCAGGAGTAGAGCTTTCCTAACAAACCGCGCGTTCGGGGCATGCTGTGTTCCCACAAGAGCCTCTGCTGTCGGGGGTTTGTGACAAAGAAAAAATAATTTTTTCTTGACAGTAGGAAGCAAGCGGCGTACCCTGCTGCTGTGGCTGTCGGGTGATTTCCTCGGGCACCCTTTTGCGCAGATCGGGCCGCTGAGCCGGCGGTACCGAGGCGGGACCTGCTTTTTCTGCCTCCCCAGAGAAAGCTGTGCTGCGGGTTGTGTCATGGCGGGAGGGCTCGTAGCAGGCGCACCCGAAAGTGGGAAGAGGATGTTACGGTTCTAGAAGATTTTCTTTTTCTGGCTCCGTGTGAAACTGCATGGGTAGAGTTTCCAAAGACCTGCCCATGAGAAACCCCGGTGCCAGCGAGCAGGAAGGGGCCTGTTCCCCGCGGGATGTAGGCAGGGAGGCTGTGTGGCTCCCGCCACGCTGCTCTCTTCAGCACCCACCTGCCATATTTTGACTGGTTTTATTCTCTTTTTGTTTGTTCCACACAATGAGACTGTGATCCTAATGGAGAACTTTCATGGCTACTCTTGAATAAAAAGATAGGCCCGTCATTATTCACAAAACTGGAGAAACTCAATTTCTGGCTTGGACTTTGCCAGTATATAATAGTATCTACTTACCTCACAGGCGTATTGTGGGGCTTTTAAAATTAACATTTAAGTTTACACAGTGCAAGGTACTATGCAAATTAATTATTATTTAACTTCTAAGTGGTAAGTACATGTATGCCCTGCCATTTAGAGAGCATCAGAACCCAATTACTTAAAATATCTGCCTAGCAATTTTGATTATTGTACTGTGTTTAAATTAAAAAATAAATTGAACAATAGCAGTAGAAAAAACCTACTTAAAACGGGAGCTGGTTCTCTATACTAATTTTTGAGATAGTACAAAAGGCACTAGAGATGAGACTACGCTGTCTGTGACAGTTTCCAAGCAGGAATGTTAAGGAAAAACCCAGCCCTGCAGCGTGGAACTGTGCGACCAGGAGGCTCAGCCCCTGCGAGATGGAGCCTGCGCTCGGCCCCGTGCCTTTGGTCATGCTGGTGGAAGACCAGAGGGCAAGGCAAAGAGTGGGTGATGATTATGGAGGGCCAAAGGGGTGGATTTGTAAGATTTAACTAATAGCTGAAAAAGAGGTGATATTTCTAACGTCGCTAACTGGGATCAGGGAAGAGAGTGGCGGTATCTGCCCTTGGGGAAAGGGGAGCGTCAGGCCCCAGGTTTAGGGTAAGGTGAGAAGTGTATTAAATGTAAGAATGCGATGGTACGTGTGGCAGTGATGTGGAGCTGGCAGAGCACGGGGGGGGGGGGGGGGCTGTTCCTGGAGAGGATGAAGCCAAGGAATGGGGCGGTGGGCCCGGCACCTGGGCAGGCTGAGTCCTGGGACAGTGGCAATGCCGAGATCGGGCATGGGGCTCAGGCCATGCTGTTCGCAACACAGTGGGATAAGTTGGAGCCTCAACTCTTTGCCTGAACTGTCTGTGTGCTCAGAGAGCAGTAAAAGTGTCTTTAAGCTTCTTTCAACACCATCTCCTCGGATGAGCTGTGTCTCAGCCCCTGGTGAACATGCACTGACCTGCCCTTGTAATTCGCCTCACTTGAAGCCCCAGAGCAAAACCAGGAGATGGGAGAGAAGGGAGGGAGTTGTGGAAGTAGAGTTGAGAAAGGGGGGAGTTCTGGAAGGGGACAGGGGAGCAAAGCCCTGGGGGAGCTCAGCTCAGCATCTCCTTCCTGGGGTGGGAGCCTGTCCCCAGCCGGCACTGCCAAAAGGTGGGTCGTGGAGTGTAGCCCGGGAGCGGGGACGGTGGTGGCACATTGTGCCGCTGTGTTCTAGGCAAACGAGTGCAAAGATACAGCCCGGGGAAAGCCTTTTTATTACAGGAAAGAAGAATAGGGCTCCATCAGAGAGTTTAAGTACTTCTAGCTGGTTTGGAACAAGGTTGTCCTGGCAAATCGATGGGCTAGGTGACCCACCAGGGCTTTTTAAAGCTCTGCCTGTGTTTAATTGCATTTGTCACTGGACTATGTCTGAAGGTTTTAAAATATTATTTTACTAGAAAATGTTCTGGATTGTGCTATCAAGACCAGGTGGCAGCAGTTTTACAGCATGTATTTTCCCTTCCAATTTTCAACATTGAAACTTGTAGAATGTCTTTAACTGATAATTTAACTCCCTACCTACTAATTGGACCAAGACATAACTTTGTAGCTTTATCTCTTTCCTATTCCTCATTTTATTTCTGTTTCAATTAGTGAGTGTGCCTTTAGCAAGAGACTGAGATTGTTTTTCTATCTGTTATAAGATTTGCCTGCAAGAGAAATGCATTTTATTGCCTGTCTTCTCAAACGCTCAAATAGCATTCTCCCCTTTACAATCAGTGGAAAGACCAACAAGCTCATTTGCCTTCGGTCTGGCCTCGCTGTGCGGGGCTGCTTCCCTCTCACTGGAGCTCAGGAGGTGGTTTACCTGTGGTGATGCTTCCAGTGTAACAAAAACCTGCTTGAATCTCGCGTTTTGTGTCATATTTTAAAATTGGAAAGAGTAAGTGTGGGAACTTGACTTCATCAGAGATGTCCAAACGCTGGTGAAGGCTGGTGTCCCGCAGCAAGCTCTGAGAGCAGCAGCGCCTGTTCCCGTGAGCTGGTGGGCGAAGGGGCAGCGCCCGTCCGGTCCCCCAGCTGCCCCTCTCCGTTCCGAATCGCGAGATGGCGTGTGGGTTACTGAGCCTGATTCACAGCTTGCTCATCCCCGGGACAGGCGTTTGCAGTGAAGTCGCTGGCTTAGGATTGTTAGTTTTGGTCATTGGCTGAGTTGCAGAAGTGCTTAGGACCTACTGGAGAGTAGTCCGGGTCTCAGCTGTGTTCAAGGTGATACAAAACCTTGATTCCTGGGTTCAGTTTAGGGCCCCTCACTCCAAAAAGGCCATTGAATGACTCGAGCGTGTCCAGAGAAGGGCAACGGAGCTGGTGCAGGGTCTGGAGCACAGGTGTGATGGGGAGCGGCTGAGGGAACTGGGGGGGTTTAGTGTGGAGAAGAGGAGGCTGAGGGGAGACCTCATGGCCCTCTCCAACTCCCTGAAAGGAGGGTGCAGAGAGGGGGGATGAGTCTCTTGACCCAAGGAACCAGCGGCAGGACAAGAGGGAATGGCCTGAAGCTGCACCAGGGCAGGGTCAGACTGGCTCTTAGGAAGTATTTCTTTGCAGAAGGGGTTGTTGGGCGTTGGAATGGGCTGCCCAGGGCAGGGGGGGAGTCCCCATCCCTGGAGGGGTTGAAGAGTCGGGTTGACCCAGCGCTGAGGGATCTGGTGGAGTTGGGAATGGTCAGTGTGAGGTTCATGCTCGGACTGGAGGATCTTCAAGGGCTTTTTCAACCCAGATGATTCTGTGAAAACACTTGAGGCTTGACCAAAATACTTCAAATTTTGCTAAACAGAAAATCTCCATTCACTGACTTTAACATGATACTGAATAGGATTGAGAAAATAAAAACCCAATAGGTACTATTGTGTGCAGCGCTCCCAGAACTCATGTTCTTCTGTCACCAACTCCAAGAGTAGGCAGTTGTGCATTTCTTGGAGGCATCTGAGTATGACAACTTCGTGCACAGCTTCCCAGTGCCTAGAAAGTGTAGATTCTAATTGCCAGCCACAGTTAATTGGTTATTACTCTGTATTTATTTGACTTAATTCTCTGGTTGACCATGCACTCAACTTACTTAAAATTCTTTTAAGAAACAATTTGTCTGTAGGGATACTAATGAGCAAAATAGAAACCTGTGAAGTTTGAAACTTAAACTTTTGTTCAGCACTTGTGTGAAATAGCTCAGTGGACATAGGTTGTCTTTACAGATAGAGCTTTTTAAAAACCAGAAGACTGAAAGCACTGCGTTAAACTGCACTCGGTGGGTCTAGATGGGTAGTTTGTGGATGTAGGAAGAAATACTCCTCCTGGTTGGCGTGTTGGGGTTTCTGCTTGTGATCACTCTATCGCTGCGGGCTGGACAGTGTCGTTCTTTGTCCAGCTCCTTGGCCTTGTCTGTAACTTCCATTAGTTCTGCTCCTGGGGTGCCGTTGCACCTTGCCTTTGTCGTAGGTGAAAACGTTCCGTAAAAGTACTCTTCAAGTGCAAACATGTTACGTTTTGTTCTTACGTACCTTATTTTCCTAAGCAACAATAATCCACAAGAATTAAAATAGTTTGTTCTAAGACAGTTTCCAAACTACTTCTTTGCTGTTACTCAGACCTCTTCAGTGGCTGCAGTTGATCTTCAGGAGGTCGGGTCTGCTTAGCTTCGTGCTTTTTTTATTTCTCGGTCACCTGTGGGTCCTTGTTGAGTCTTACACCTGCATTGACAAGGGTTACATTTTGGGGATGAATTGCTAATTTTGTTTCTTGGAAGCTCAACCTCTTAACTTTTTTGGCCTTTCTTTTTTCATAATTTGCTCTAAATCGTCATTCAAATTTAAATAGATATTTCAGTTTTCATGCTTTTTGTTAATCTTGGCCTTTGCAAAAACTAATTATGAGCGAGTCCCTTCACCTGAGGTTTAGTGTCTTCACGTTAAATAACCAGCTTCCTCCAAGTAACTTCCTAATCTGCTAATTTCTCTTGATTTTCTTCTGTCGTGTTCTCCACCCTCCTCTTCCTGGCTTCATGATCCATGTTTATCACTTCATAATGTTATTTCCTTCCAACCCCGGCATCTGCCCGGGTGAGCACATCTTTCTGCGGTCGGCCAGCCGTGCTCCTCGCTTCCACCATCAATCCACAACCCATTGCAGCCTTTCACACACCGCAGCGCTCAAGTTTAGCTTATTCAAGTACTGTGCATCTCTGTACTTCTCTCTGGCCTGCAAAAGGACCTAATTTATTAGAGAAACTGAACACTCTGTAGTCAAGACTGTTGGTAGCTTATTTATAGCTTTAGTTGTGCTCGGTCCCACCCTTCCCCAGCAGCACCCTTTTCTAAAAAAACCCAACCAAACCACAACCCAACATCTCCCTTCTCCTTTTCTGAGGCTTTTGAAGAATAGTGAACTTGTGACATTTTCTGTAGGGACGAATACAAGATCCCCAGATAATGCAAATCTGTGCCCAAAATTCACGTGTAACCAAATGTTTTTTGCAAGTTGGTGGAAAAATGTTCTGATAGCATTTTTTTTCCAGTATTTTGCTCTTGAGCACGCCTCTGCACTTCCTGGGTTTGGCCAGGACCAGAAGTGGAAGTGCTGAAATACCATGAGACAGACTGTTCGTCTGTAGTTTCCCCCTCCCTTTTCCAGATCCTGGCAGTCCAGGCACTTCCGATCAACATCAGAAATTTCTGGATACTGATTGGAACCGAACCTCTGTACTTCTAATTCTGGGTTGCTCCGTGATGCCCTTTTTTACTAACGGGCTGTTGGTGCTGCTCGAAAGCAGAGATTTCTCCCATCTCTTGCCCAGTGACACTGGTTCCCCAAAGGAACCGCCTTCCGCACAGTTTACCAGATAATTCTGTTCATCTGCTGTCATCCCTCCACGTCTTGTCCCGCCAGGCCTCGAGACACCAGCCCTGCTTTAGTCTGGCACCACGCGAGTATCGCTTTTCTCTGATGGCCATTGAAGCCTTGTCTCTGCAGAGCACAAAAAAAAGAAAAAGTTTTCATCCAGGTAGAGGGATTAAATGGAGCGGGAGTTAAATCACCGATTGTAATCAGTCACTAGGAGATCCTCATTTAAACAGTGACCTTCAGCTCTCTTCTGCATTGGTACTGCTTACTGTTCTTTTGTAGAAATTAGGGTGAATCTGTACATGTCGCTTGCAATTATGGTGCTAATTCAGATAAATAATCTTTGTGTTACGTTAGAAAGAGTGAATGAAACTCTCCTTAGTTACTTGGTTTCCAGCAAGTTTTACATTTGGACGCAATTTAGAATTGAATTATAATAGGCAAAACCGAGCAGTTTAAATAATTTTTTCATAGTTTGACTATAAGCTTACAAAATTTTTCTGCGTTGAAACAAACAGCAGCACTAAAAATAGGAACCGTTAGTGATTTGTACTAGTGCGTTGAATTGGTTGTGTGTGTTTGGTGTCCTTCAGTGTTTTAGGAGTAGTAAATCTCACGCTTTCTGTTTTTATCGATAGAGTGGAAGAAAAAGATAAGCTATCCTATGTTTTTCAACTCCAGCCTTGAACACATTAGCCACTGGGCTGCACTGGCAGAACAAATGGAAATGGAGGAAATGTTGTGTATGTGTTCGGAGGAGGCTGGTGATGTCAAAAAATACTGTTGTTTTTCTGCACACCAGAGTGCTGGGAGTTTGGCTTGTTATTTCCGTTCGATAAGTGGCTTATATTTCTTTGAAATACAAACACCAAATTTGCAATGCTTGAATATTAACTTTTAGTTCACTTATATTGTTTAATTACCGCAAGTTTAGATCTTAAAAGAAGCCAAAGTTTTAAATATACAATGAGTTCTTTTGAAAAGAAAATTATATTTAATTCAAAATGTTTGAAGTTTGATTTCTGACTGATAAAAGTAATTGTTTTCCTTACCCTGGTATTAGTTTTCCCCTAGAGTCCTTAGTTTTCAGTTTTGTAGCACAGCCAAGGAAGTTGGGGGAGGCAGTGGCGGTGAAAAATCCTTTAAGATATTAAATGTTGAAAGATTAAATAAAAACAAAAACAGAACACCAAATAGACTGGAAAACTCCCCACCAAATTGACTGATGCTACATACGGTTTCTTTCAGAGCACGCAGCATTATATTGCAAATTAGACAAAAGTAAATGTCACCAAATTCAGTCCTGTGGAGGCTCACAGCTTGGAGCTTTCAGTTAGTGGTGTCCTAGAAATCTCATGTATGTATGTAAATACACATAGTATATATAGAAATATACATACATGTACACACATTTGTGGTTTTGCAAAATTAATTTGCAAAATTGGGCCCAGAATATTGTTTTATATATATTTATATGGCTTGATTCTGCATCCAGAACAGTTAATTGCCTGTATTTCAACTACACAGGTAGTTGTAGACCTTGTACAAGTTGGGTGAAATATGCACAGTTTCCCCAAATGAGAAACTGCCAATCTTATAAACAAAATTATTATTAAAAACCAGATTGATCTGTATATTTTGTCTGCTATCTTAAAGATTCTGACCTGGGGAATTCTAATTTTTTTTTTTTTCCCCAGTGGTCCTAGTAAATGCAGTCATAAGCATCTCAGTAGTAAGAGCTGCTTATTTCATGCTCCCTTTCTTTCTTTCTTAGTTCTTCCGCAAAGTGGTGCCTCTGAAATTTTAAGTGAAAAAGCATCTTGAGGAATGATGCATTTTGATGCAAGACAGACTGGCGATAAGCACTAAGTGCTTTTTCTGAAACAGTAGTGGGAAGGAGGTACTAAGCACAGCCAACATCATTTTATAGCGACTTACACTTTTATTTGTGAACAGCGTATTTAAATATGTTAATGTGACGCACATCCATTGGAACAGAACACAGGCTATAAACTTCACACTGCGAGCGTGAAACCTGGGGCTGCCTTGAGACATTTTTGCCAACTCCTATGATTAGTTTCATATAAAATCATAATGAACAAAGGTCAGAGAAGACTATATTGTAGATATGAAATGGGCTTATTTTGTACAGTCAGGATTATGCTCTGTATTGATTTTCAGTTTCCCTGGCTTCCTTGCAGTCCTTGCCCTTACAGAGCAGCCAGGGGAGACAAAAACTGTTGAAAATAGGAAAACTTAATTTGAAAAAGAAAAGCCGTTGCCAGCCGGTCCGTGATCAGGTGTCTTACCTTTCACTCTGCTGAATTTGCTTTCTGAAATTAATTTGGCTGTTTAAGAAGAACATTTGTGTTATCATAGCATAGAAATGTATCATCATTTTTATACGCGCTCATAAATCATACGGCTCAGCCGGTAATTTTAAAGCTTGTCCAAGAGTCATGTTTGTGCTGAAACTCTGCAGAAGACGTTTCAGCTCAAAAGAACAATTTTGGAAGGAAAGGCGGTATTTTGCAGGAGATGGAATGGCTCTTTCAGCATATGGCAATTATGATGTAGCTCGTTCTGGCAGGGGAGGCAGGAAGTCTGCAGCTCGGGGTCCTTTGCATTGCGGGGTGTTGACAATTACTCCTAATGTCGTTAAAAGTAACCAATAACAAATTTTATTTTTCTTTTTTTCTTTTTCTTTTCCTTTTCTGAGGTCCTAAAATTTTTATAGTTTTTACAGCTATTCTAGATGCAGCCAAACGGTTGCAAACGGCTTCTAGGCTGCGGCGCAGGCAGGATGCTGGGCGAAGCGCGGGCGCTCGCCGCGGGCTGGCACCGGGACGGGCGCCAGGCGGGGTGGCCTTAACCTCATATAGTTCAGTATTTCTCACAAGCTAAACGCTCTAGCGCAAGGGCAGCGTCCACGTAGCAAACTTTCTCTTCCCACCGGGCATGTAAGAGTATTTATTATTAATTTTGTAAAATAAAAAGCAAGTTAGCGCGACGCAGGAAGCGAAGGCGGCGGGTTGGACGCGCAGGTGAGGGAAGGGCCGGCTCCGCAGTCATCGTAAATCAGGACGACCCCGCTGGCTTCCCTGCAGCTTTGGTTCTCTGTACCAGCCCTCATTTTTTGGAATGATGAATTTGATGCATTATTCAGGTTTTTTTGGAACCGAGTCTAATTTTCCTCTCTCTGTCCTCATCATCTTGAAGTCAGGAGGGGTAACGAGATCACTGTGTGAAAATACCGCGGGTGGAGGGAAAGCCTCTGTTTGAAGGAAGTATTGGTCACAGAACAGAAATTGCAGGTCCGTTGCTGGAAAATGAAAATAAAGGTTGGTTTGTTCTCCCTGTCCTCCCTGTCCCCAGCATGCTGGGAAGGGGCCGTGGTAGAAGGATTGTGTTAGAAGGAAATAAAAAGCACTTGTGGTGTTTATTCTCTATAAGACACATTTCAAGCATTAAAACCTGTAGTCAGTATAAATTCTAAATGGGAAAGAACAGAGTGTATTAGAACTGTGAAGAGGAGATTATTAAAGGGTTGATTTAACTAGTCATGTTGCAGCCCATAAACCATATCTAAATCTCTGGAGCAAGCTTAAAAGACTACATTGAGGTCAATCTTTAGAATACCTGGATTTGAGGAAATTGAAAACAAATTTCTATGCAGAGGAGTTCAGGTTCAGAAACCTCCGGTTCATTCTGCAGGGCAAACTCCTCTTACGAACGTTATGAGGAATGAGCGCTTCAGCCAAAGGGTGATGCTGACATAAGCAAAAGCGGTGACTCATTAATTCAGCTTTGTTTGGTTGGGCAACCAAAGAGGGGAAAAAAAAATATAAATGTCCTAATCCTCTTACATGTAGGAGAGGTGCCTCTTCATGGTGCTGCTCCAAGCATCTCCTCCGCGCCCCAGTCGCAGCGTGCCGGTGGAGCGGGGGGCTGAGCCCGTGGCTGCGGCACCGCTGGCGTGGCCACCTCCTGCCCCTGCCTCCCCCAGCGCTTGCCGGCGGACAGATAAGTGTAGATTTGGTCACTCGCCTAAAGTCATAGAATAAAGCAGCAGCAGAGCTCTGAATTTGATAACTGATATAAATATTTATTACTGGTTTTACTCTGGCGGTGCTAGATAGCTGTGCTGCAGCTTGCACAGAGTTTCTGCCTCGGAAAGCGTGAGAGCTTTGCAGCTGCCTTTGCTTTTTCTTTTTTATAAATTTTTTTTTGTTTTACAGACAAAAATGGACAAAATTAAATACGTGAATTGTCTTTAATTTTACTGCAGGTTTGTTCTCTAAAAACCATTTCTTTCCCAGCCCAGTTTCTCTTCTAGTCTTTTCCTGTGCTGAAGTCATACCCTGGTGAATGACATCATCTCTCGACCAAGGAAACTACTCTGATGTAGTTCCTGTAATTTGAACAGTAACTCAGTTAATTCTAAATTAAAGGAGCTATTACTGCAAATACGTTTTTAGTGCAGGATCAGAGGATGGCTGGGAAGAGTTTTCCTTTATAGAAGGGGTAGGCTCCCTAATTAGTTAACTGTAAGGAAATATATGGAAGAACACGAAGGACAAGAGGAACTATATTTGTACTCTGATCAATTTGCAAACACTGTCTCCATTTGAAAATTACTTTATTAGACTATCTGGAGAATTCTGTAATGATCTGCCAATGCAAGTAGTGTGCCCAGACTTGTCACCCAATTATTTTACATGGCAATTAACAGCTAGGGGAGCTCCCTGGAAGCAGTTTGTCTGTGTTATAGGTGAATCCTTGCCTGTGCGCCCGCACCACGAGCGAGCGAGGAACACCAAATTTAATTTCATTTTGTCTGTGTATATGGGAGTAAGTAATTCATGTACTTGTTTATATATGCACGTAGGAAGCTCTGTGTATACTAGTTGATGTAAATCCCTGACTCAGAGACCCCACTGTGGTCAAATTTCATGCCTTTGCCCAACCCAGTAGTGGTTGCCACTAATTTTTGTGTGACCAAAACAACATGTATCTCCCTGGACTTGTTCTCAAGAGCGGCCAAAAGTATTTTCTTTGGGTGGGTTGGTTGGTTTTTCTTGCGATGAGCTGTGGAAGATGTCACCCGCCGGCCAGACCTCGGTGTTGCAGTAGATTACTGCAGAGAGGAGGAGTGCCGGGCAGCCTGCCCCTGGCACGGTGCTGTGGCCCCGTGGTGGTGGTCCTGTGGCCACATCTCCTGGCCGGGAGGAGCATGGAGCTCCCGGGGCTGGTGGCCTCTTGGGCTGCGTGCCGTGCTCTGCCCCTCAGGGTGTTCTCAGCCCCGGATGCCCTTCCCACGGCACAGATTTCTGCTAGTCGTGGTATGCTCAAGGACAGTGTCCATCCCTGGGTTTCTAAACCAGGTTTACTCCAGGTTTACTCCCAGGGAGGAGGGAATGTGCTCCGGCACTGCCGGGCTCTGCGGATTGGGGTGGAGGGGCTCACCCCCGGGCAAGAGGAGGTGGGGGGACGCTCCGGTTAGCCAGCGCAGCAGGGCAGGAGGGGATTTCTGTTTCACAGCTGGAGAACGTGGGAAGGGCACGTGGAGAGAAAGGAGAAGTGTGTGGAGGTAAAGGCTTGACTTGAACTCGGGGTGAGGTTTTCCTGTCTTTCCCCACAGTCTGTCGCTGGAAATGTCTGACGGAACAGCAGAGTTTGGTGCTTTATTTGGCATTGCATTTGTGTGCCTGGGCAAATGTATCTGGAAAATGTATAAATATATTAATTGGGAAGATACGTACAGGAAGTCTGTTAGTAAGTGCGTAGATTAGATCTTTTCTATCTTATACAGAGAATTTCCAATCCTGGTGTCTAGAAACAACCATGGATTTACCAGTCCCTCTTACAATCCCCACGCTCTTAAAGGCAATCGAGGGAGGAGTTAAGGTCACCACAAACTGCGTTTCACACATCATAAATATATGTGTTTTTCAACAAGTACAAATTTATACTCATCCCAGGAAGCCTGACCCAAGGGTATAACCGCTGTTTCTCCAGCCCTCATCTCCAAACCAACACGCAGAACAAATCCCTTGGACAAGAACCACAGGGAGAGCGCATCGTTCTCCGAGATGGGATGCTCGGGGAGTCGCTGGTGGAGGGACGGCGTGCGGGTAGGCCACAGCGGCAGACCCTTCCCACGCGGGCTGCAGGAGTTTATTCCAGCCCTGGAGTTTATCCGTTGGACAGACTCATTTTTGCAACTTCAGGATATTGTGACAGCACCTTAACTAAGGGAACAGGAGGGAACCTGAACCTTTAAAAATCGATTTAAAATACTTTTATGAGTATGCAACATCCATCACCTTCTCTACTGGTCTATGCAACATCTGTAAATTGAGCTGGCAAGGGAAATTAAGGGGTAGGTTGGTCTGGAATATCATAAGCGTAAAGAAGGCAGCAGTTAATTTTTTATTTTTTTATCAAACCTACATGGAGTAAGGTTTACAAATTCACAGCATCTGTGCGAGATTGAATTTGGCTTGCAGATTTTGCTCAGTAATGGCTCTCAATTTTTGGAGGCTGTGATGGGCTGACTCTTCTGAGCAAAGGTTTTACCTTGAAATCCTGGAGCGTGTCTAGGGCTGGAGTACTCGGGATTCCCTGTCTCTGATCCCCCTTCTCCAAGATTGCTGGATCCTGTGAGTTGCAGAAAGTGGAATTGGTAGTCAAGTGGGGGTAAATAGATTTTTTTTTTTTTTTTTTAACTGATACATATTTAGTGCAGGTCAGTAATACTGACTTTTGGAATTCACCTTCCACGTGAAACTCTTGAAAAATACCTGAGAGTTAATAGCATATTTATGGCAATAGAAGCAGATTGTTTTTTACAAAGTAAAGTGAGGACTGGGAAAGAACAAGGCCCAGCTTTGAGACGGTACTGGGAAATGGGGAAGGAATTATTAGGGAGTGGTGCGTGATTGCTTCAATGATGCTTTGCGTTTTCTTGTAATACCTGCTGCTGTCTGAGAATCTGAAACATAAACGAACAATAGCATGTATATAATGGGACATTCTGCTGTCTTTCAAAATACACTATAGAAATCAGGAGGTGTGATAAGCAGGTATGAATAAATAGAGTATTGTACATGGCCGAGAGGTGGCAAAGGGGAAAGACACAGGTTTATGGGAGGGATTTCTGGGAATCGTAGGTGTTACCAACATGGGCATAAAGGGAGGGAAGTCTGGGAAGGACTTCTGGGAATGGTGGGTGTTACCACCGTGGACATGCCGAAAGGGAAATATTTCTGTAAACACGTGCTGTATCCTACCCCCCTGGCTGGCTGGTATTTGTGAGCAGAGAGCGCTGTGCCTGCAGGAGTAAGTCAGGGAGGCTGATGGAGGGCCGAGTTTTACACGCACATCTATGGATTTCCTTTCATGAATAATGAAAATACGATACCTGTATAAATCTCCCTAAACTCAAGTTCACTTTAATGATGGTAAAATAAAATAACATGGAATCCCCTGGGAAAACTGCAAATGCAACTCTGGCTACTGAAGAAGTGCTACGCTAAGAGGCATGGACTAGTTATGGATGGAGAGAAAAGACTTTTTACTTAATCCTGGAAAGAAAGTTGAGACACACATTAGCGGCAAAGCAATTATAAAACGTTAGAGAAGAGACAGTGATTATTGGACTTTATGACAGGAAGTCATTGAGAATTTCCTGAAAGAAGTAAAAGAGGAGTGTATTTGCATTCTGCTCGGTGATTTGGGAGTACTTAGATATTTATAGGAAAATTCCAAGAGGTTGTGTGTGTTTTCCATTATACAGATTTCCTATGAAAAATAAATAAATGTTGCCACAGCAAACTAATGGCTGCATTTTCTGCTCTCTGCTGCAAAACTTACTCGTGTTAGATTATACTGGGCTTAAATTTTTACTGAATCATTGATTTACTTTGCACAATTGCAAAATTTTTTACGATACAAAATATGAAAGACCTTTACTAATGAAAAATATATAGAATTTAAAAAGTTCAGTACCATTTCTTTTTCTTAACTGTGGAGAAAACCACAAGCCCAAGACACCTGTCTCTTTGGATTTGGAGTCCATACTGCCTTCATGTTTCTCTTGTTTCTCTCTTTCATACAAAACCTCTTGTTTCGGGGGGTAACCTGGGGAGAAGTGGAAAGATCTGTGTGCTCTTACAACTGGTGTAGGGTTAAGCCTGGTGGGTGTGTTGGGCTGACTTGTGTGGGGCGGGTTTTACGTCAGCAGCCCCCCGAGGGCATTGGGGTGCTCAGGACACTCAGCGAGGTCCCTTTCTAACCAGTACCCCCCACTCCCCTCACTAAATCAGCTCTCCTTGTCTCGTACTTACCCTTCTGATTACAATTTATTCATCCCAGAAGTATGAATAATACACAGGAGGAGGAAGGGGGGATATAAAACAGGAGAGATATGCATATAAAGACACAGAACTTCACACCCCAGACTCTTCTGTTGCTCTCTGGAAACTATCTAAATGTCGGGTTATTTCTCCTCTCTCCTGATTGTATTTGAATGTATTCAAACAGCTAAAGAAATTTCCCATCATTTTTTTTTCTTTCATGCCTGCAGGATTAATAAGTAAATAGCTGGGTTTGCTCTTAAGGCTTTTGTTTGTGTTTGTAAGGGCGTAGGTGGCATCTGGATGTGAAAGTTTAATGAGGGCGAGCGGTGCCACGCTGGAGTGGGTTTTCCGTGGAGGTGATGGGGCTCGTGCTCCCCTGTGCCTCTGTCGGGGGGAGACCCCTGGTCCCTGCGCAGCCCCTTGCTCTGGGGTGTCGGTCCCGGGTTGCAGAGCCAGTACACCTCATGGGTTTGGGTCAGAGCAGCGTTTGAGCCATGGAGAGTTGTTATTTTGGGGTCTCTGCAGGCTTGGTGGTGGTCTGCAGGCATTGCTGGGAGCGTTGGTTTTGTGGGCTCCCGTGTGGCGGAGCTTCAGCCGGGGCCAACGTGACCCCTCAATTCCTAGTGATCTGCTCGTGTCCATCGAAGGAATTGAGATGGAAGGAGCCTTATGATTTAGGATCTTAAGTGCTCTGTTGAAACTGGGCATGGGAGCACTGGCATGCCGCAGGTCTGATCCAAGCATGTACATCTATTTATTATGTGCTTGTAGACAAGTCATTTAGCAGAAAGATGCTGACATTTATGTGGATGCCTAATTCCACAAGTAAATGCTGAAATATGTAGTTTTCAGAGAGATTGAGCAAGCGGGCCCACATTGTTCTTTGTGAAGCCACTCTTGATTAATTCCTGTATAAATAAAATCAGAATCAGACAGAATGAAAATAATTTCTGTTATTTGGTATGGGCGTTGGGGTGAAGAGGTCATAATTCCTCCAAATTGAGGGGTAATTCGATCCTATCAATTCCATTTTCCAGTAAATGTTTGTTTTGGTTGTTGTTTTTTTTTTCCGCTCGTATCTAAATCCTTCAAGTTCTGTGTTTTTTAACAATTAATCTAAAACATATTAATGCTCGTTACTGCTTCTCTCCACACAATGGCTTTTGTTTGGCTTTAAGTTATGGTGTGTGTGAACTTCCTCCCAAGCTCATATTCCACGCCTGGATTCATCTGAAGCTGTAAAACCCAGCATCGCCTTTGGGGACGTGGAGCCCGTTTCCCATCCCAGGGGAATTCCTCTGGCCCTGCCTATCCTGAGCTGCCGAAGGCCGCTGGGAGAAGAAGCCCGACTCGGCTTCTGAATGTCAGACGAGGTGATGCAGTTGGTCAATATTCTCTGCTCTTACCGACCAAGTTCATATTAGGGCTGACTGATTTTATTCAGGAGCTTTATTCTCCTTCATGAAATTCCAAGTCCACCATTATTTTTGGCTGCCTTGCTCTCTCTTTGGGCTCGATCCTCAGAGCTGATCAGCGGAAGAGAGTTACTGGTGTTGGGATTGTTCTTCTTAACTGATACGTGTGTGCCCAAAGGCGCATACGTTGGTTTTTTTTTAAGAAGTTGATCTGAGCAGACATCAACAGGATATTATTAGTCCCAAAAACTGACGACAGTTTGACAGCCTGATGTGTAGAGGAAGGAAGTTTACAAACATCTCGGAGAGAGCCATGTTGAGCAGTTGAAGGAAATGAGGCATGTCCTGCTGTTATTGTGCTTATAGCACTGGGATTCCCAAGGGGCAGAACAAGCCCATCTTGAGACCTCAGTCTGGCAAAGAGCAAGTTGACTCACATTTTATTTTTGTTGGTTTTGTTACTAGTCTGTTATTGTTCCAATTGTGATGTTGCTTGTAAACAAACTGCTGCTATAATTTTATTTGCAGCTATTGAATGATAGCTTAGGCACATACAGGAAAACAGGCATCAAAAGCAAGTCGTTATTTTTTTTAATACGTTTTTGATGTTGCAATGCATCAGTTATGGTATCTCCCAGAGTAATACGTGCAGGCTCTGAGTCTGATTTGTGCGCGGAGAGCTCTGAGCACGCTGAACGAGAGGTTTGGTGTGAAACGTGGTGCCCTGAGACTGACAGCCCCACGGTGGGGTCACCAGGAAGGCTGTCCCGTATGCTTGGGGACTCTATTGCTCAATTTGATTAACCATAATGCAGGACATTCAAAGTAGGAAGCTAGTGACAAATTGTCTATAAAATAGAAATATTTAGGTGACACACAATCATCCGGGCTGAAAGTCTAAACCTACTGTTTGTGCTGAATGGGAGGAGCACTGGCACCAGTGTCAGTTCTAGCTTCTAAAACTGAAGCAATAAAATTCTCAGAAATGAGATGTCCCATGTGCAGAAGGTGCTGGTGCATCCTTAGAGACATGCTTAACACGTGCATGCGTTTCCACTCCAAGACCGTAGCGCAAACTCTGTGTCTCTGACTTTTTCGTGGCTATCTGTAGGTGTTTCCAAAACTTCTTCCTGCATTCAAAAGTAATGGGAGTCCTCTGACTAAATTTGTGCCGTAACTGCTCTTTCCTAAGTTACAGTTGATCAGCTGAAGTGTGAAGTGACGCGAGCTGATCTGAACTCCTTTCTGAAGCACTCGTGGTGTGGCCAGTCAGTTTGGAAAGAAGACATGCAAAATTTTATTTTATTAAAAGGCAACATCTACAGCTGCTCAGGGAGCAGGTACAGGTACCCCAGTCTCGCAGTGATGTTGGGTGTTGTAACAGCAGAAACCTGTGACCGAGGAGGTTCAGGCTGGGTGCTGGAACCACCTCCCACGGGCAGGTTGCGGGTGCCAGTGTGGGCTGTCCGGGGCGTTGTGGGCTCCCAGTGCAGAGGCTTCCGAAAGCGCGTGGCTGACCTGATCCAGCCTTGGCCGCAGTCCCGCTTCTGGTGGGAGGTCGCATGAGACCCCTCCAGAGCCTCTTCCGAGTGACAGTGCCCTGGCGAAGCCAGCGGGATGGCTGCCATAAGCTCGGCTAAAGTTAACCACAGCGAGCCTGGGGAGAGGAGAACCACCACATGGAGCAAGCGCTCGGGTTAAGACCTTCCCTTTGACTGTGGTTGTGAATAAAACTTTCCCTTTAGTTGTGTTCTTTTTTTTTTTTAAGTATTTCCTTACTTGGAATTTTAATATCTCCTTTTTTATTTTCTCTTTCCCTGCTTTATGGCTGTTTTGCTGTTCTCTTCCCGCTTTTTAGTGTGACCCATGTTCAGAGCAAGTTCTTGGGCAGTAACAGCATACAGCATCTTCAGGACTCTTATTTTTAAGCTTGGACTAGATCTGGAGATCAGATGTCACGTGGCTAATCCAGCTGGGCAGCCACTACAGAGCTGCCCTAAACCTGGTCCCGGAGCCACCGGCTGGGGTAGCAGTGTTTCCTCCCTCCCAGGGAGGTGTGAGGGGAAGGGAAGGGCCACCTCTATGGCCACATACCGTGAAACCAGGGCCGGAGGGGTCCCATACTTGTGAGATTAAGATCTCATCAGGTACGGCTCACAGCCAGAAATCACTTGGTCTCAGAATAGTGAGTCAGCTACTGCTATTTCCAATGTTGTTTTGGGGTTTCTTGCGGTATTTCTTGTTTCAGTAGCTAAAGTGATTCGAGAATTAAACAGTTGTTCATGGCAGTGAAAGAAAATACACTTTTCAAATATATATATATATACTAAATAAAAGGCTTCATGTTGGCATGTTGATGAATATCTACAGGGTGTTTTTTAAAACCAGTAGATTATCACTTGTGTTGCAAAGGACAGGTTAAAAAAAAAAAAAAGCAAGGTTAAAGTGTGTCCTAACTCCCTTGCTTATGTTTATAGTACAGTTTTATTACTGAAGGTAAGACAGATAACTGGGCACTACTCCAAATTCCTGGCAGTTTTCCCTTTCCAAGGCACTAATATTGGGATTAGCGTGTTGTTTTAAAGCCGTTACCTTTCTTCACCTTCATAATTGCTTGTTCTTGGGGGAGAATACTGCAAACTTGGTTCTTATAGGGTGGACTTGTTATGCAACATATGCAAAGTTATATTTTGTTATCAGTTGGATTTACTTTAATCTGTGTGTTTTTGTATGAT
Source organism: Strix aluco (assembly GCF_031877795.1). Taxonomy (NCBI): domain Eukaryota; kingdom Metazoa; phylum Chordata; class Aves; order Strigiformes; family Strigidae; genus Strix; species Strix aluco. The sequence goes on along the minus strand of NC_133971.1, from coordinate 95,815,135 downwards.
CTGTATATAAATTTGTAGGTTCTTTGATTATTTAAGCGTATATATGGTACACAGGTAGTGGACCAAAACCAGAACTCAAGATCCTGGTGCTTTGACCTTCAAAAAGTTGGTATGTCACCTTGTGGTAGTAATTTGCCATATATATATTCATATTTGAACGCTGTTACCGTGCCCATTTGTGACATGACGGTGACACGGCCGGCTCTAGAAGCTGTGGAGGTATATAAAGGGATAATTTCCGTATATGCAAGTGGAGAAGACGTCATGTGGTGTAGGGCTATTTTCTCTGTCGGCTCAGAACTGAGCTCAGAAACAATTGCATTTCTTCTCTGGATGCTCGTTCCTCAGAAGACCCGGAGTGAAAGCATCCGGACTCCGGTCAGTGAATTGTTTCCCATCTGAACCCATGTGGAGAGTGGGGAAACAGCTAGAACGTGCATCAGTTCACGGTGCTGCTGCTAGTTGAGGGGAAAAGCCACCTCTCAGCAGCAAAGGTCTGGCTGGGAACGGAAAAACAGGGTCTTGGAATCGGAAGATGACAGGTAGTCAGTGGAGCAGCAACAACCTTCGCTGACTGCGGCTAGGAGAATCTGAAATGGGCTGACAGAGAGAGAGACAGCAGGAGAGAGCATTTACTGCTAACAATTGACTAGATCCCATGCCCTTGGGGAAGTTTTTGTTCTTTTCTTGGTAGGGGAAATAGCTTGGATGAAAGATATGAGGATATGAAATAAGTTGAACAGCAGGAAGTTGTGTAAACATGATTAATTCCATTAATGGAAACTTTCAAATTGAAGGTTGTCAGTCCTTGTGTATATACCTCTTGTTTTCTGGTGAAACGTCACGCAGAGTATTGAAATGCTATCGTAAGGGAAAACATTAAAAAAAAAAAAAGAGAGAAAAATATGCTTGGTTAGTTGCCTGGAAAGAGCAAGAAAATGCTGCTGCTTTGCCCAAGATTAGAGTAGATTTGGAAGGTTTTGTGTCATATTTTCCTGCCATGTTTTACTTGTCCTGTCTGAATAACAGTTCGTTTGCAAAGCTCGTCTGGGAAGAAGGATGCACGAGAGCACCAGAAAGGCAGCTTCGCCATGGCTGCCGGTGAGAAGATGACTCGAAACAGTGCAAGCAAGAGATTCTAAAATCGAGACGCTGATAGCATCACTCAGCAAAAGGACAGCTTGCAATTTTGAGTTCGAACGATGCTGTTAGAAAAACACCCAGTGGCATTTAGTCTGAATTCCGAGGTGCTAAGAGGCACGTATGCACCATCAGACTAACACGGGAGAAGTAACACCAAGTGACTCATCGCTCTCCAAAAAAAAAAAAAAAATCTCGTAGCAATGCTGAGATTGCAGAGCACAAGCGTGCAAGGTGCCGTTCCCCGTGGCTTGGAAGAGATAATGAACCTGCATTCCTTTTCCCTGTTATTTAATCAATTTTTCAAGGACTGTAACTATCCATTGGGGGGTGTGTGTACATATATACATATATGCGTGTGCGAACTCATATATGGGGCTGTGGAGGGGTTTGCTGACAACCCACAAAGCGTCTCATCCCCTGCCCCGTCCTGCACGGTTGAAATAAGATGCAGCTGACATCAGTCTCTTTGCCTTTTTATGATATGGGGATGCGGTGGTATCAAAGCAGGCAGGATGAAAGCACAAAAGCTTCCTGTTTCCAGCTGTTTTCCTCAGCAAAGATTTTTTTTTTTTTTCCAAAGATGATGCTTCCTTTTAAGGGGTTTTTAATCTGCAAACTGTTTCCTCAGTTTATTTCACCACAGTAAAATGTGTTCCCTTTAGGTCATATCTGTCTCTTTTAAAAACCAACCTGCCCTTTTCAGTAGTTTTATTTGCTACTCAAAAGAACAAACATGACTTTATAAAAAACCTTTAATGAAGTACAAAGACCAATAAACCTTTTGCCACTAGAGCTGAAAATTTATAGTGATTTTTTTTTTTTAAAGAGAAACCTTGAATAAATTAAGTGGGGAAAATATACTGACTTTGTAACACTTCAGAGTTTTTAATACTGAGATTCTTGCGTTGGTACCTGTGCTTAGTGTACCAAAAAAAAAAAGTTTAGGTTTATGTCATAGCTGAAAAATGCTTTATTTGGGGACATGAGTAACTGTAAGGAACTGAAGAAATAGCGATTGGGACACACAAAAACCCCTCTTCCAGCTGCTTCCATTATGTTAGTCTCTTTTCATTAAACAGATCTCTCTTTGTTTACTTTAGAAGAAAGTAAACATGTATAATTAAAATATATTGTGCCTCTCTACTGCTCTAATTCTGTATGTGGGCTTGTCGCAATGGGAAATACCCTAAAACGCTGCCAACCCCTCAGTGCAAGAGGGGCCCAACGTTTTATTAAGGCAAAACGTTTGTGGGGCAGCTCGATGGTGGATTTAAGCTGTCGCCCAGGCGGGGGTTGGCCCGCTGGTGTCACGGAGGTGTCCCCGCGGCTCGGCGCTGTCGGCCACGCCGCCGTTTCTGCGGAGCGAAGCGTTCCGGCGGGATCCTGCCCGCTCCCTCTGCCAGGTGGATGGCGAGCGAGCGGAGCCGGAGTGCCCCGGGCACGAGCGGTTGTACGGCGTCGCCGGAGGTACGTGGCAAGTCCTGAAACTGCAAGGGAAGCAGAAGCAGAAGGGAGAGAACCACCTCGTTTCGATGGAGCTTAAAGCTTTCTCCGACATATGTTTTGAATGGAGATGGTGTCCCAAATGCCAAGATGTGTTGAAGGATAGCTGGTTGTTTTTGGATGATTGTCCTATATTTACTGCTTACAAGTTTCATTGTTGTTGAAAGTCTGCTGTGGTCTGTAAATATGTTCTGGAGCTGTATAAAAATATCACAATTAACATATTCAGAAGGACAACAATTGTCATGGTTGAATGACTTAGAAAGTAGCACAGGCTGTAAACAGGATGTGCTGAAATGAACTAGCACACAGTTCCGCTGCAATGGTCTTTTCAACGAGCGTCTGCTTGTTATCAGCACTTCTGAAAATAATCTTTGGATCCTCTAAAGGACATAATGCTCTGGTTTTTAAATCAGTTCTTCTAAGATGAGAAGCTTAGCTGGCATTGCTACCATTAAAGATATCCAGGTTTGGGTTGGGAGTGATGTCTGGATTCTTGCTCTCTAGCTTAGCAAAATGCTATAAAGGGAAGAAGGGAGAGAGGGGGAGGAAGGATGAAAATTCTCCCCCAAATTCTGCTGGAAAAACCCTTCTATTAACAAATTCAATAGCTAAGAAGGAGGCAGGATGTCCTAAGAGGAACTCGTATCTAGACGTGGTGGGTGTAAAATTTCCATCTCTTGAGCTTGTTGTTTTTCACTCAGTAGTGTTAAGATACGTAACAGGAAAAAATATTTCATCGGAGTGGTATAACATACTCCAGTAAGACGTTGCTGAATATGTTTGTTTGGTGGAGGGATGTAATTTATTCAGTTTTGCATCTCTGCAGTTTTTAAATGCTGTAACTTCATTTCAAGGGATATCTTTAAGGACAATTTCTTTCTTAATGACCCAACAGATGAAAAAGTGCAGAGTTTCCTAAAAACACCTTTTAGAAAGGCATGGACTCTTTCCCAGGTTTAGTTCTCAGCAGCATCCTCCAAAGTCCTTGTCATTTAGAAAGATGACTTGAATGATGATCTAAAGACAGAGGATTTCCAACAATGCACTGAAACTTCTCCTTTTGGCATCTTTCCTTGTGGGAGCTTCTGCTTTCCCTGGTGCTTGGAGGAGCGGTTTCCCTTGGTGTGGGCAACTGCGCCTCAGGTCCAGCAACGAGGACGAGACGCTGAAATGGTTTCCATCCTTCACTTAGAAGTGGTTCTTAAATTTATTTTTTTTTAATGAGTTCCCTTGCAAAGAGATTGTGGCCTTCTTGAGAACAGTGAGAGTGTCGGAGCCCTGTGAGTTTCTTCCGAGCATATGGTCAGGCTGAAAAATAGCAGATGCTGCACGAGCAAAGGGCAGAGCCTTAGAAGGTGGGAGATGAAGAAGATTTCAAGAGACCCTCGCTCAGTGATCTTTCAGTTCAAAATCAAATGCTGCCATTATGTAAGTTATCCCTGGCAAAAACTTCAAGGTTTGCAGTCGTGCCTCAGCTGTTCGTGGAAGAGTGGAAGTTTTCCAAAAGTGACAAATAATTTCTCAGCCTTCCGTTTCATCAAATACAGTTGAGTTACGGTGTCTCGGAAGAGTCCAGTCAAAAGGCCTGAATGCATTTGGTACAAGAAGCTTTTCAGGGCAGATATTGAAGACTGAAGAGGTTTTGTAGATGTTTGGTGTTTGTTATTATCCTGTAAGAACAGCAAGGCTTGAGAAAATGGATGGAAATTATTAATGGAATGATCACGTTTGAAGAAAGGCGGTTTCATTAGTGGTTCCTCGCGTACCAGGGAAGCGAGCGTGCGTTGTGTGTTGAGGGTGGGCCCCGTTCCTCGGCTGGGGAGACCAGCCAGCCCTTGGTGTCAATGGTTAAGGCACGGGTGGATGGACACTCTGCGTGAGGGAAGGATTCCCAGAGAGCGAGCCGGCCATGCTGCCGGTCAGCCCTACCTCTGACCATGTACGTTGTATCTGCTGAGGAAGGCATCCTTTTCTTTTTAGTCAGGAAGTCTTAACGAGTGGGTAGTGCTTTGTGTATTCTACAGTGATGAATTAATTTGGTGTTCATTGTGGTAGCGCTGATCATAATGAATTAATTTGGCATTCATGTGGATGTCATGCTTTTTTTTTTAAGCTTTTCTATTACAATGCAGAATTAGTAGACACTTAAAGCGTTACACATCCGATTCAGTTGTCATCATAACCTGTTTGTACTGTTCCCTTGCCTGGATGTTGCTAGTGCAGTGTATTAATTTTCTGGAGAAAAGGCTTCCTGGGTGCCAGCAGGGAAGTTTCGGTTACGGTGATGGTGCAGCAGCCATATGAGGTTGTAAAGTTGCGGTTCCTCTTCTGCTTGCCTGTCTTCAAATACCTGAGCAAACTCCAAGGGTGTAATATATGATTGATTTTTACACAGCTTGGAATAAGAAAAAGGCATTTGCTTTTGCTACATAATGCCCAAATCTAAATGCATCATCAGTAATTTGTGGCATCGTTGAAGACAAACAGACTTTTTCTTGTGTAAATATTAAATAGTGAAAAAGCCATAAAATGTAGTTCTTTGCTCCTTCTCTTCTTTTTTTTTTTCCTCCCAAAATGTGCTCAGTTGATAAATATATATACACCTATGTTACTTATCCCTTCTTTTGAAGAGGGCATATGACTCAGCATGCATTTTCCTTTCCATTGGTAAAGTGTTTCAGTTTAACGGGGAGACATGCTGAGGAGCTGAAACAGTAAATGGTGCTCTAAAGCTGAGCTGTTGTGTTGTGATGTTGCAGGAAATGTTGAAAATGTGACTCTCGCATCAAGGGAGTGATTTTTAAAGCCTTGAAACAGATACTCTTTTTGTGTGGATGTTCTCTATTTTTTTCTACATATAATGTATACTAAGATTTTAGACAAAATATGTAATTCTGATTGGAGATGTTCTGTGATGCTTTATAGACACAGGGCATTTCCTGGAATTTCTTGTTCATTAAGTGCTTAATTATTGGTGTGATCCGGGCCTGAGAAGGTAGATACAGTGGAAAGGGAATAATGTTTTTTTTAAGCCAGAGAGCATTGCGATCCTCCTGCGCAGTGTTGCCAATTTGACATCGCACCACGAGACTCAATATTTGGTGTTTAATTTGACCAGGGGAAAAATGATGCAATTATCTTGGCATTTGTTTTTTTTTCCTCCATAACCAAAAGGAAATCTCTGACTTTTGCGTGCAGTGAAAAGCAAAAAAGCATGAGCCGAGCTTAATGCACTGTAAAAACTAAAGGAAACAGACAAAGCAAAGAAAGCAAGTTTCATTTTAAGCTCTTTGGGTTCAGCAATGTGGAATACGACCTAACTCTGGCATCATAGAATTGTTCAGGTTGGAAAAGACCTCTAAGACCATCGAGTCCAACCGTTAACCCAGCACTGCCAAGGCCACCACTAAACCATGTCCCCAAGGGCCACATCTACATGTCCTTTAAATCCCTCCAGGGATGGTGACTCCACCACTGCCCCGGGCAACCTGTTCCAGTGCTTAATAACCCTTTCAGTGAAGGAATTTTTCCTAATATCCAACCTAAACCTCCCCTGGGGCAACTTGAGGCCATTTCTTCTTGCCCTATTGCTTGTTACTTGGGAAAAGAGACCGACACTCTTGTTTGAAAAGCTTGGGACCACGCTAAGCAGGAGAGGTAGACCACCTTGTCGTAGAAGGAGATCAGGTTAGCCCATCACAACCTGCCTTTCATAAACCCATCCTGACCAGGCCTGGTCACCTGGTCGTGCTGTATGTGCTGTGTGATGGCACTCAGGGTGATCTGCTCCATAACCTTCCTCAGCACCAAGGTCAGGCTGACAGGCCTGGAGTTCCCTGGCTCCTCCCTCCAGCCCTTCTTGTAGATGGGTGTCACATTTGCTAACTGCAGTTACAGCTCCCTGCTTAGCCAGGAGTGCTGAGAAATGATGGAAGGTGGCTCGATGAGTGCTTCTGCCAGCTCCCTCAGCACCCTTGAGTGGGTCCCATCCGGCCCCACGAACTTGTGTGTGTCTCAGTGGTGTGGCAGGTCACTAATCATTTCCCCTTGGATTATGGGGGCTTCGCTCTGCTCCCTGTCTTCCAGCTCAGCAGGCTGGGTACCCCAAGAACAATTAGTCTTACTATTAAAGACTGAGGCAAAGAAGGCATAAAGTACCTCAGTCTTTTCCTCATCCTTTGTCACTGTTTCCCCCCACACCCAGTAAAGGATGGAGATTCTCCTTAGCCCTCCTTTTGCTGTTATAATGTATTTATAGAAATATTTTTTATTGTCTTCTATGGCAGTAGCCGGGTTAAGTTCTGGCTGGGCTTTGATTTTCTCCCTGCATAACCTCATGACAACCTCGTAGTCTTCCTGAGTTGCCTGCCCCTTCTTCCAAAGGTCATAAACTCTCCTTTTTTTCCCTGAGCTCCAGCCAGATCTCTCTGTTCAGCCAGGCCAGTGATCTTCCCTTTCGGCACGTGGGGACAGCTTGCTCCTACACTTTTAAGATTTCTTTTTGAAGAATGTCCAGCCTCCCTGGACTCCTTTGCGCTTCAGGACTGTCTCCCAAGGGACTCTGGCAACCAGGCCCCTAAACAGGCCAAAGTCTGCCCTCTGGAAGTCCAAGGTGGCCGTTCTGCTGACCCCCCTCCTTACTTCTCCAAGAATCGCAAACTATCGTTTTGTGATCGCTGGGCCCAAGGTGGCCTCCAACCATCCCATCACCCCCAAGTCCTTCTGTGTTCACAAACATCAGGTCCAGTGGGGCACCTGCTCTAGCTGCCTCACTCACCAGCTGTGTCAGGAAGGTCTCTTCCACGTGTTCCAGGAACCTCCTGGACTGTTTGCTCTCCGCTGTATTGTATTTCCAACAGACATCTGGTTAGTTGAAGTCCACCGTGAGAACAAGGGCTAGTGATTGTGAGTCTTCTCTCAGCTGCTTATAGAATATTTTATCTGCCTCTTCATCCTGATTTGGGTAGTCTGTAACAGACTCCCACCATGATATCTGCCTTCTTGGCCTTCCCCCTAATTCTTACTCATAAAGAGTCAACTCTACTATCACCATCATTAAACTCTGGATAATCAAAACCCTCCCTAACACACAGGGCTACCCACCGCCTCTCCTTCCCTGTCCATCCCTTCCGATGAGTTTGCAGCCACCCGTTGGAATGCTCCAGTTGCGTGAGTCATCCCACTGTGTTTCCATGATGACAACCACGTCCTGGTTTTCCTGCTGCACAATGGCTTCCAGCTCCTCCTGTTTGTTGGCCACGCTGCGTGCATTGGTGTAGAGGCACTTCAGTTAGGCTGCTGATCCAGCCACCTTTTGGGGGGAGAAGCCATAATTTCTCCGTTCTCAGGTGCTTCTGTGGTTTCTAATGTGTCAATAACTTGCAACATCAACTTTCGGTGGAACTTGAGGATGTATTTTAGGAAGGAGGGGTTTTCAGCCCAAGCAAAATCTAGTCCATGGCATCAGAGTGCAATAATAAAAGACAGAAAAGATGAGTCTTGACCAATGATGGAATGCTTTTGTTCAATCTTTTTTCAAGTCAGGTGCTTGAAATGCATTTTATTTAATGTATATTACTGGATGTCTGTGACTTTTCATAAGGGGTGTGTGAGCAGCTTCAAACCAAGTGCATGAGGAAGGGTAGGAGTCATTCCCTCAAAGATCAAGGGAAGCCCAAAAAGCTTTCATGGAAACTTTGGAAGTATTTTGGGGAAAAAAATACGGATTTGTGTTTTTAGTTGTATTGTAACGTGACAAATAATGCCAAATTTCAGAAGAGTGTTGAGTGTGAATACATTGTCTTTTGGGGCGTGGGGCTCCCATGTGTGTTCATCGCTTCCTCTCTGCTTTATTAGTGTTGAAGGACGTGATGCGTTGCGCTGAGCATGCGTGTGTGAATGTGGAGCCAGGGCAGGACAAAATGGGCTGGAGCACCAGGACCTCGAGAGGTTGGGATGGATCGGGGGGGGGAGCAACCGTGTCCTGCTGGGGACTCCAGCAGCAGGCCAGGCCCCCGGGAGCACAGGGGAGGGCAGCGTTGCAGCTGCTCCGCAGGAAACTTCGTGAAATGTTGAAGTTTAAGGTTTTTTTTATACGAGATATATCTGCACATACTGCAGTGAGGAGCTCTTTTATCCAGGACACTGAAATAATTGGGGCATGCAGATAATAGGCTTTTGGGGTTCGTGTTTTCCAGCTGTGAGAGTTGTGGAGAATTGAGAAACTGAAAATTAAATGTGAAATCTTGCACGCCGATGGCCATTGGAGAGAGGACACGCCTGGGGCTGACATGTCTCAATCCCTTTCTCCTTGTAAATTCAAGTCTGAGAGGGAGAGTACAGAAAGAAAATATACCCATGCTTAGGCGGGTTATTGGGGTAACTAGTGCTTCTTCTTGGCCGTCAAATTCATCTGATTCCACTTTACAGCTTTAATGAACTGGTGTCAAATGAATTTTAAAAAGCTTTGGGGATGGCAGAGTTGTTCCAAGCCCAAACCAGGGCACTAAAGCCAGTTGTTTGCCATCACTAACCTTTTACCAGTGGTTTGTCTTTACTACCAAAGGCTGCCCTGAACTGGGTGGGTTAAGCCAGGTGAAGTCACACCACGTCCTTGAAAACATGACAAACTCACTTGCTTTGCTTTAAAAACCCTTTTGCACCATAGTGTAATAGATCACTTAAAATTTCTGTCGAATTGATTTCTGGTAGATTTTTTTTTTTCCCTTGGTTGTTGATATTCTTTGCCTAGAAACATATGGATTGTCTTACGATAGCAAGTGTCCAGTAAATAGAAAGTGTTTGCTAAGGGCTGTCATAATACACTTTAAATGCAAATACATCTAGGGCAGTTTTAATGTAATTTTCATATAGATGAAGTAATTCTAAAGTAGGCTTAAATTAAAGTGCTGTTCTCCAAAGCCTACAAGTTTAGTAGAAAATGTCCTTTGGTTTCATTAGATATTTTTCTTCTGTTTACGTTTGATTTCCCTTTCATCAGATCTGCATGGTTTGCAATCAAGACAGTATCTTTTATTCACTGCCGTTGGTATAATTTGTGACTTTTGCAACAGCCAGTTGGAGGATGAGCTGGACTGGTGGGGGTTGTTTTTTGGTTGGTTTTTCTGCTGCTTTTTTTTTCTACCTCAACTTTTTCCAGTTACACATTCCTCGCTAATCTTTCTGTTTCCAAGAAACATAAATATTGGGAATTAACCAGTCATGTACTGGCCAGAGAGGTACAAAACCCAGCTGCTGGTGTGGTCTGTAAAAAATCTGGTTTAGATAACAGCATCGTATTGAAGTGTATACAGAACCAGCTCGAACAGATGCACTCCTGATTCTGGGCTGTCCATTCAAAGGGAACAAGCTGATCGCTGTATTTATTCCCCACTCAGAAGTGGAAAAGAAAAAAAAGTTTGCATTTTTTTAATGCTGGTTTTTTTGTTGTGTGTTTTTTTTTTTTTTTTAAACGAAGCAAGAAGCCAGCCTTCCCCCCGTGAGTCACACGGCAGAGCTCCTGCTGCAGAAGTGGTGATTCATAGTGGAGAGGGAAGCTGCAGAGACGGGTTAGAAGATGAGCAAAGCAGAGGAGGAAATTCCTGGGCTCTGGCTGGTGGGTTTGGTGCCACCACAGGGCACCGAGAACTTGCCCAGCTCTGTCCGGTGCCGCTGGCCGTGGCCCTGTGCCGATGGTGTGGTGGCAGCCGGGCACGGCCCGAGACCCTCCAGCCTTCCTGTTCGGAAGGGTGATGCGCCTGTGGCTTTGCAGCCAGCATGGAGGGGTGAAAAATTAACCCCTTTCCCCAAGGGTTTGACAGCCTGTTTAGAGCTGAATTCTGCTTTGAGGTTTTACAGGCAGAAAAGAGAAGAATTAAACCCACTGGATTGCTTCCATTAATTGCGAGTTTCATTTATTTGCTTTTACAACCTCAAAGCCACTAGTCACCTTTAACAGTTAGTAGTTACAGACAGTTTAAGTCAAAGCAAAGCTACACACAAGTGAAAACATATACTAACTTTACTATTTGTCACTCAAATACATAGAAAAAGCCTTGCTCTTGTGCTTTTACCATCAATCCTGTTTGCAGAGTTGGGTCTCCAGTTCAGTTACAGTTTCCATAACGTTGTCCCGCACTGAGCTCTTCCACGCCAGATTTCGTCCAGTCCTGTTTAGGTGCCAGGACCCTGGTTTTTATTGAAATTTCTGGTTTAAACTGAGGATGCCTAGATTAAGTTTTTAATGAGCTATTTCAGCACCTAAACATACTACCTAATTTTGAAAATGTCCATCTTCCTGCTGCTTCCCCTGGTTTCCACTGAAGGCAGTGGGTCTCCTCTGTATTTATATTTAAATATAATATTGCATGGTTAAATGGCCTACATCAAGTTTAAGAACATAGTTTTGGGCATTTTTTCCTTTTCAAATCAGGGCACGTGGATCTTAAGAGTACCTACCGTGTGCTGGATGTGCTGTTGACTACATGATGCTATAAATTATTGGACTGACTTATTCTGTGAAATAATCTTAATGTATATGAGCAGAGCATTAACCTGGTTGTTCTTTTCCCTTGCCTTGTGGGAGCCCTGGTGCCCTCCCCAGATTGTTGTGATATATTGCAGCGCTGCTGCCAACTGTTAATGAGATTACTAATGCAGTGTAACTGGGTAGCAAATTATTAAATACTATTCCATACCATTATTCAGCTTATTTTAGCAATTTGAGAGAGGGGCGCTCCTTGTAAATCAAACTCCTTGTATATTATTTTTGATAATTAAGAGTTAAATCCAACATTGCGTCACTGACAATACCGGACCACGTACTTCACAATAAGCTGCAGGAAAAACTCCTCCGCTGGAGCATGGAGGAAGGACTGAGTAAGTGCTGTGCTCTCGCCCACGTGTCGTGTCCAGACGTGGCGCGGCGCGGGCTGTGCCGCCGTCGCGCTCTCCGCTCGCGTCTTCCCTCTGCGTGTCTCTGCCTTGCCAAAAGGATTCGGGGACCTCGTGCGGGGAGTTGGTGTTCAGGATGCAGACCTTCGGAATGAGGGATCTCGCTTTCATTGCTGAAGCGCGGGGTTTCCTGAGATTTCATCACCCAGTAAACCATATATTGTGGTATTTCTGCTGCGCGGCTGAAGCGAAGGAAAGCCCAGACCCACCTGGTGCGGGCACTGCTCTGCCTCGCCGGGCTGGGGCCGGGGCTGCTGCAGCACCTTTCCACCCGGAAAACGCCCCAGTGACCGCTGCTACGGCTTTCGGGGACAGGAGAGGGGGTAGCCTGGAGTCTGGGACATCTGCACGTGCTGCTCCGCTGCCTGGAGCGTTTGAGTGCCTTATCTCGTGCGGCAGTATTTTCTCTAAATGTTCCCACAGCTGAAGTGTAGCGTTTCTCATTCATACGACACGCTTTTGGAGTGTTATTATATAAGTAGACATAACTTCTTAAAAAATTCCATCTGTATATCTGACTAGTGGCACTTGGTGTCTAAAGTGCTTAAAAATCATCGAAGGTGGTTAAATATGAAATCATTCAGATGGTGTTGGGTGCCTAAGTTGGATTTCTGTGATGATTTTTCTCTTCCACATGTAAACGTGTTTTGTAGTATGTCTTATGTGGTCGTGTCTCACAGAAAATCAGAATGTTCTAGCTGCATTCAGATTTTCCTTATAAAGCTTGTGTTTTCATAGACTACATAAACATGTGCACACACCGAAAAAAAAAAAAAAAAGAAAAAAAAAAAAGTCAGAATTTATTTATCTAGAAGCTCAATGCAGATTTCTCCCAGAAAGGGAACAAAGTGAATGTTAAAATAAGAAGGTAACCTTTGACTCTCGGTCTCAGAGCTACATAGCGGAGATGAGCATCCGAGCATTTCACGCTGGCCTTGGGAAGCAGAGGCCTTCCGAGATGCAGGGCGGGCGGGTGAGGCCCAGTTTAATTGCTGAGGTAATTATTTGCAAGACAAGCCAATGGACCGTCTAGTGGTGCTTACGGATGTGGATGCAGCCCCTCCATCCCCTCGCTTGAGGTCCTTTGAGATGGGAGCTGGAGCTGCGTGGGGCTGTAACCGGAGGGTGTCGGGGTGCTGCTGCGGGAGAAGCGGGGGAACACATGGTGTAGAAGTTAGTGATGGAGAAGACTGAGGTTATTTAATGAGCCCTCCTGGAAGTCAGCAGTTATTTCCAATCAGCCATCTTGTCGTTACTAGTGTGGCCTTAGGTAGGTTTTGGTTTTGGTAACTAGTTTGGAACCAAAATGTCCGTTTGCTTCCTACCAAGACCTTCCTAAACTGTTACACAAGGAGTGTTTAAGTAAATCTTGAATGAGTTTAAATCTTAAACAAGTTTAAGTAAATCTTAATTATTTTTAGGTTATGGTGCAGAATGTTTGCACTTTGCCTGGAGCAGCATGCTTAATTATCCTAACTTTGGAGTGCTCTAGGTTATTGGATTCAAGTGAAAATTAAGTACTTTAATATAGACTATATATGAATGCGCAGTAAATTAATTAGATAACCACAGTTTATAAACCAGATTCAATTCATAACTGAAAGAGTCCTAAGAAGCAGACACTTTCCTACTAAACTCTTACCCCTTCTCAGGTTAAAATAAATAAAGACTCATTTTGCTCAGGAAACCCTTTTCCCATAGCACTCCCTACCCCCAGATTGTCCAAAATCAGAACAAAATCGAACTTTCAGCAACCTGATAGGCTGGAAGGAGCAATAGAACTAGAACCTTAAACTTTTTCTTACCATCTGCTTACCGTTCCAGCAGATCTGCTAAAAACTGGTTAAATGCTGAAGTTACAAAATCGAATGGATATGTGGAAGTCATCTGTCTTTACAAGCACAAAGTCTATGTCATAAGTGTGTTAAAAAATAGCTTATGTAACTCTCCTAAACACAATGTGAGGTTTTATGACCTCATCCGACAGCAGGACAATGCAATTCTTTGTTACGAATATTAAGATTGAGAACAGTTTAGATTTGTTTACACTGTTGACGTTTTATAGCAAATGCTGTTGAGTGGAGCCTCAGACTGTCCGTGGATATTTGTGTAGACTTTGGAAATTCGGGCAGAAAATAAAATGACCATCTGATTCAAATGAATTTTCCAATTATTTGTGGCTTTAACAGAAGAGATTGAAGTGTATTGTATATATCTGGCAGCTGGTCCTACTTCTTTGAAAAAAAAAACCAAAACCCAAACCCTAAAGCTTTGTATCTAATCCCTTGAGCAAACCAATAGTAAATTGTTTATCAAATAAGTAGTAGAAATTTCCCATTTTGAATCTCTGCTTTCTTTACATTGCTGTCCCGGGAAGGATAATGATATGCAACTTCCCGGTGCGGGAGGTGCATGGATTCAGTTTGCCGATTCCTCTTCCCTTGTTCAAGCCCGAACTGTTGCCTGAACTTGGTGCAACTTCTCCCCGTCCTGTGCCTGCAGACTGTCAACATCCCCTCTATTGTCTGATTCTAAAACCACATTCGACTCCTCAGAAATCCCTTTATTGTCTCCCTGCTGTTTCCCATGTCATATTTAAGTTTTCTTCCCTGTTTCCATGGCCCTTCACAGTCTGTGCTTTTGTTCGTGACTCCATCTCCTGGCTCCTTTCTCTCCGTGAAGTCAGTCCTTGATGACTTCTGTCACCTTCAAGCTTCATGCTGCCCTTCTTCCAGATTTACCTCCCTATGTTTTTTATCATGTCCTGATGATATTTAGAGAAAAATCTTCAAAAAAGATTGCATCAGTGGATATGCATTTTAAATTTGCCAATCCTTCAGCTTACCAAATGTCCAGGTGACCAGCTTATTCTCCCCTTGATCTACTGCTCTTTAATCCTTCTTCTGTATTTTGCCACTTTTTGTTGAGCTTGTGTTTTTTATTTAGTTCTTAAAAAACCCCCATAATACTCTGAGAAAAAGTAATTCTTTTGAGAACAGCAGAAAAGATCCACAAAACGAGTGTGTTTAACTTAATTTGTATTAGCAGAATCTGATGTACTATTTGTAAGGTGCTTCACAGCACAAAGAGGGAATAGCAATCCCAAAGTATCTGTTTATCATACTTGTCTAAGTGTGATAATAATCGTAATTAGAGTCTAGGATTTTTCCCACCCTTCTCATTTTTGACACAACTGTAATTCATACAACGAGAAATGCTAATTGCATGTGAGTATGGTGCGTGTACAAAAAGTCTCTTTCCTGTAGAGATCTCGGTCGTTTTCCATCTTATTTAAGGATATTTTGAATGTTAAATCTCTTATAAAATTACTTTCATTGGTTAATATACTATTTAATATACTTTTTTTCCCCTTGAAGATAAAATTCACATCTGAAGATACTTGTCTTTCTCCATTTACTGTTCTATGTGTTTTGGATCACATCAGCAACTCGACCGCGTTGGCAGTCTCTTCTGGGGAGATGCTCAGGGTTAGCATCAAGGGGTTTGGGTAAAGACCGACCGACTGAATTACTGCAGAAGCAGAACGCCTGTTTTGCAAACACACCACTGCTTGCCCCACATGTTCAGTATTTTTGTAACTTTTTTTGTATTTTTAGTATTAAGATTATGATTCTCTGTGTTAAAATTATTTTTAAAAAGCAGCTGATGTTTTGTGATCCTCACCCTTTCCGTTATCTCTTTCTCCAAAGAACTTTCTTCAGAGACCTCAGTGTTGAGGCCCCCTCAGGGATCAGCCCCTATCTCGCACCCACCCCACGAACTCAGAGTCTGTCTGGGTCAGCGCAGGAGCACCCGGCGTGCCAGGAGCACAACAGCCATCAGCTTTTTTGAGCTAATTCGGTAGAAAAGAGGGTCTGGCTTTTACTTTGACACTAACTGCTTTTGTCATCTGCTGCTGGCAAGGGTGGCTGTATCCATTTGTTCTTCTCCATCACCCAACCTGGCCCTGTAAAAGCCAGTCCAGGGAGGGGTTTTCGTAGCTCTGAGCACCCTTTCCCCAGGAAACATGGACTTCCCCCTTCTGTCCATCTCAGTTGTCACCCCTGCTCCTCTTAGGTGGCTTGGTTACCCCTCTCTGTGCTCCTGTGCCACGTTTCTGCAGCTTCATTGCTGGGTTTTTCTTCTCAGTTTTGGTGTCTTCTGTGCCCTTTGATTGCCAGCTGGGGAGAGCACAGCGTGTAAAGTCAGAGTAACATGGTGTTATGGTGGTACAAATGAGCTGACGGTCGGAACCAGGAGCCCTTGCCAGAGCAGCCTTCTGGTGGACAAAGGCTTGGCCTTTGTTAGGTTTCTTCAGTTTCCTCTTCATTCGCTCTTCGGCTCTTCTGGAGAAGCTGAACTTTCCGTATCCTCCTCGGACCCGCCGCCCTCGGGGCGGGCGGGCGTGGATGGGGGAGATGTGTGTGCAGGGTGCGAGGGCTGGGAGGTTTGTAGGGGTTCGTAGGCCCCCCCTTGCGCTGGAGTGGAAGGGCTTGCCTGGCACGAGCACGACCTCCAGAAGACTCCCGCTCTTCGGCTGCAGGAGTCGAGTGCTGGGAAGGAACCACCATTTTCCTTGGCATCTCTTCCCAATGCAAACACATTACAGCATTTTTGGGGAGGTTAAGCAAATGTATTAATTTTTGACTGTGGTATATTACCTTTCTTCTTTGGAAAAGCATCTTAAATAATTTGACTTTGAGTTCACCAACAAGCATTTGGAAGATTTGCCTGTCACTCTGGTCTTCCAGAACCGGTTGCATTTGCTGTATAGGTAAATTCAGGAGCACAGCACTTGGCTTCTCCAAAATATATGTTCTAATTATTCACGAAAGAGGAAAAAGTCATCAATTTAAGCATTTTTATGCTCTTGTATGTTAACATTTTCAAAGTTTCTTACAGTATTTTGGAATTATAGTAATGCAATTCTATTTCAGAGCCACAAAGATGAATAATTATATCAATAAATATTATTTTGCACTTCTGCGCATGAAATTACCGTTCTTCAAGAATTATCTTTGGCTTGATATGTAGTTTATTCAGATCCTTTAGAAGAGTATGGCCTAGTGCTGAGTTAAAGTAAAGTTAAAGAAACATAATTCTGTATTTCTTGCTGTGAAGCTGATAGATAAAGGCCAGATTTTTCACAGGCACACTTCTGAGTACGGGCTGCTCGCTCAGCACCTATATTACTATATTTGTTAAATGTCATGATTTTGATTGTGCTGCATCTCTGAATGCTGCTGTCTTAAACATGAAATATTGTTTGTTCTGTATTAGAGTAACACAAATACTAAAGATGACATTTTACTCTTAATTGAAATGAAATGGAAAACTCCCACAGAAGTAGAATTTCACCCCTGTCTTTTCCGAGCAAGGAGGTTTAGCTGATGAAAACTGAATTTGCCTTTTCTGCTCAATTTACTATTTGAACATCTGAAAAAAAAAAGATATATATGCTTCTCATTCTGTTTACTCTCCTGAGCGTAGTGGTCAGGTTATTCCATCTGTGTATTTGTACATGTGCTGGGGTGATAGTGTTGGGAAGGGGGAGTGAAGCTTTGGTTCTTGGAGTGCACCATGAAACACCTTCACACCGTACAGAGCATCATATCGTAGGGCAAGGGGTTGTGAGTATGCTCTGGTTTTATGTGGTAAAACTGAGGTAGGGATCTGTGTGCTTCAATAAACATCCTCAGTTCCCCCCCTCGAAAAATACCATATTAAGTATAGCATGAGCTGAATGCCTGTTTTCCCACAAAATTGCTCCAAATAATGCTCAGACCGATGGTGGGAACCAGAAACACTCTCCTGGTGCAGACCCAAGCTCCCTCTCCCTCCGCTCCAGCAGGAAGCTTGCTCCAGGACGCCGCGTGGTTAAGCAGCACGTATCTATGAATGGCGGAGAAATCAATGGTCCTAATCAAATTTGCTATAAAATTAACAAGATCCACCACTGTGCTTTTTTTCTTCTATTATCTCACCTAGTTGCCAGACTACTGTTACTGTGTCTAACACCAGGTGCATACTTTTTACACTGTTTTTTTCCTACGTATCATCTTTCAAATGGCACTTCTGTTTTTGAACAGTTCTTAGTTACTTTTCCTAGTCTGTCGTCTTTTTTTCTTGTTTTTTTTTCCTCCGACTTTATGAGCAAAATGCCTGTGATACCCATGTTGCTGTTTATCAGAGTAAAGCATGAGAATATAATTTCCTAGCCTGTGATTTTATGTATGTGCACGAATTTGTTATTGGAGGTGGTGGGAGGTTCAAACAAAATTACATTCCAGAGTCATCTAGTTTATTGTCCTGTGTTATTGCTGCAGTCTTGGATGATTTCCCAAGTATTTGTTTGGATTATTTCTGCAAAGAGAAGTTTGTTTTGTGGGTTGTTTTTTTTTTTTTTTCCTGAGTTTGGGTGCTTTTCCAGGAAAAAAAATACTAATTTTCTAATTCTCAAGTTTCTGTTTGGCTGCACCTTAAGGAATTCAATGAAACTTTTACCAAATTCAAGGGACTGGGCATTATGACCAAGGTCAAGTATCCTTACAGCCTGGTGCCTCCAGCTTGTGCATCACAGCCCCTTAAAATAAAGTAGGTGTTGGCCTGAGAAAGTCACGCAGTGTGGCCTGCCATGAAAATAATGTGAAGTTACATTATATTAGGCAGTGAGTTGCCCTTTAGGTCATCGGATTCTGAACTTCTTTCCTTTTCTGGAGCTGAGAGGTGCGTGTTAAGCACCTTTATCCATGTCCTGAGCACAGAGGCCATTTGAAGACACCCAGTGATGAGGCTGATGCTTCTCTGAAGCAGAGGTGGTGGTGGTGGAGGTGTCACAGCGATCGCCCACATGCTGGAGGGCTCAGAGCTCCCCGTTTGTGGTGGACCGTGACGGTATCTGCTATAATTTTGCTGAACTCGGCTCTGTCTGTGTTTGCTGGGCACAGTTGGGGTGCACTTGGCTGGTGGGGAACACCTTGGGGGCTCCCCAGGCATCCCTCTTTCTCATGGAAGTCAAGAGAGACTCGGTGCAAGAAGCAGAACTCTGCAGGCTGCTGAAAAGTATTTTTAGGGTTTGGTGGCTGCTCGACTGGAGGCTTTCTGGAACTCGTTCCTCTGCATAAGTGCAGCTTTTGGCCCCAAAATCAGTGCTCTGGATTTCCCCCTGATCCTTAAGCATTAGCAGCCTCCCTGAAGTTGCGGTACCTTCCAACACGGGTGTAATCGATGTGGATTGCAATTCTTTTTCCCCAGATCGTTAATAGAGGTAATAAGACTTGAATCCAGCCAATATCTCTACAGCACTGAACATCTTTGCTGGATTCAGTTGAATATGCTTTTCCCAGGTTCTTTGCTTAAAATGCTCGGAGTGGTTTGATTCCATTCAAGTGCCAGTTTTACTTCTTTTAGATAGAACTTCTGAGATGCTGCGTGAAGCTTAAGTTATTTCAATCATTATAATTAATCACGTATGAATTGCGTTCTGAAAAACTGACCAAATCTGTCCGTGATGATTTGCTTTTTGTAACGTCGCGTTGCCTAATGCTTGTGATTAAGTGAGGTTAATTTACAGGAGCCAGATTCTGGAGAAAATTACATATGTGTTCAGGTTTATGCACTCTGGGATAAATCCAAGCTCTGAGAATAAGGCACTGGAGAATTTTGTATTGACTTTGGTGTCATTAGGGTTTCACTGTCCTAATTACCTAAGTGGCAGTACTTACAGGGTACATAATAAATTTCCGGAATTAGGTTTAGGAGCTTACAAACCTTCTTGCCATATCTGTCATACTAAATTATTAGTAAACTAGGCTAGATTAACTAGGTAGTAATTAGTGAGGCTTTTTTTCTTTTCTGCCGAGGGAGAAGTGCTGTTGATTTGAGGGCTGGTTAGAGGGGGACAGAAGTCAGCTGGCTTTTGACTCTTGCTGGATCACGCCATCGTAAAGAAGATGAAGAGAGACAGGGAGGTGCCCATCTGTTGTAGCCCACCACCCAAGCCCTTCACGGCCCCGGGCACGCGGAGCGGCTGAGGGCTCCGCACACGGCATAACCCGCGCCGGGGACGGGCCGAATCCGCTCGCGGGTCCGAGGAGAAGCTGAGCCGCTCAGCTGTAGGCAGTTGGTGCCACCTGCGTGGTGATAGTGGGGGAGAGCTGTGGCACCAACCCAGCGGCAGCAGGAAGGCTTTGCCCAGCTCCGCTTCCATTGAAAAAATACAGGGAAAAGTATTTTTCAGCAGATTCACAAATGCAATAAAACTGTATTTTATTATTTGCTCTTTATGACTGTTTATGTCCAAGAACAATTTTCATCTTGCTAAGCTCTCAGTTTCCCAGCTGAAGATGCAGGGGGTTCTTTTGAAAATGCATCTTTTTCCCTAGCTAGAGCTTGCATTTTTATAGAGCTTCATGATACGTGTTTCAGACTGAGTTCCTTCTTTTTGTCTGTAGCTGAGATAAAGAATTAGTAGTTTAAAACAATAACTACATGTTCCTCTGTGATCAAGGAATTAGATAATCTGGCATGTTTGCTTAAGGGGTCTGTATCTTGGGGCTTTTATAGGGCAGTATTAAAGCCCTGAGCCTTCTTATTATGCCAATACCCAGAAGATTGCTTTAATGAGAAGTAAAGGGCCTTTTTCCAATTACAAGGGAATAACTGTATTAAGTTCCTGTGTTATGTCAACCTGCTTTGATTTGATTACTGCGAAAGAAATGGATTTATCTGTCAGTGTTACTTAATTAAGCCTTCTCATTGATGTTTTGCAGAGTAATATAGTGTAGTTTGCACATTTAAGTCTAAATACAAAGAAAATTGGTCGAAAGCTAAGACGCGACCCCTGAAGATAAGGCACAAGAGCCATTGCTTGTCACTTTCTGATCAGAGTCCAGAACTTCTAACTTTGGTGGAAGACCTTGAGCATTATATTGGCTCAGACTAAAACAATGTAAAGGGCAAGGAGTTTTCAGCTGAAATTGAGATGGCTAAACGTTTTGGAGTCTAGGCAAATCTTACAGAATGTTTCTGTGAGGTTAGTCTCCTAATCTCCACCCAATGTAATATGCTTGAGTATGTAGAATGATGTTTGTGTGTCTTTACTCTCAGCCTTCCCCTGATGCATCCCCAAAAGCTGCCCCTCTCCCTGCCCAGGAGTGTTCTTCCCGCTCGGCCGTGCTTCCCCCTGCTTAGGCAGGACTTCCTAGGTTAGTCTCGGGTGTGCCCAGGGCCTTGGTCTGGGATGTTTGCGGAGATGAGGAATGCCCCAGCCCTGAGGTATGTGTTGTTCCCCTCTTATTTTAAGCATCTGATAATGCCCACTGCTCTTTGGCATGCTTGGCTTGAGGGAGAGGTAGGGATAACGCAGCAAAGATACCGGAAAGGACAGTGGGTGGGAATTCAGCTCGCCACAAAAGCATATGTTTAACTGTAAGCGTGTAAATAGTTCCTTTTGCGTCATTGGGACCGTCCAGAAGTTGGCCGTGAAGCTGGAATTTCCATGTGCTACTGGAAAGTACTGGACATCTTCAGGAGCGTGTGCCTGAAAAAAATGGTTTTTGAAGTACGTGACTCAAAAGAGGTGCCACGGGTGGGTTAAATCGAGTGTATCAGCCCAGCATCTGTAGGAGGGGTGACAGAAGACTCATCTGGAGCTGAGTGCTGGGCTCCCAAAGGGAAGGGCTTGGCAACCAAGTGTGCCCCTTGCCCGGGTGGGTGTGGGGATGCTCCCTTCCCTCTCTGCTGTCCCTCCTGGGCACCGAGCGCACGAGGATTACGGCTCAAAACACAGCCCTCCAAAGTGTTATTTTAGGTGGTGCGTTAGAGTGCCCAAGACCACAGCGTCTATATTCTTAAAATATAAATAAAAATGTAGAGTACAGCAGCCTGTAAATGTAAATCTTGCCATGAGCCAGTGTAAGGGGCCTTGACAACATAGCTAACCTAAAATAATATGTCTTTTACAAAAAATATTAATAAATGAAGTTTCTAACAGGGAGTTATGTGAATAACGCCTCTGTGTTCACAAAAGCAGGGCCCTTGGCTGGTGTGGCTCTGTCCTTTACCCTCTGTTTTCCACACCCGTGAGTGGGCTCATGGGTCTGCAGGGCTGGAGCCCAGCCTGTGGGTGCTGGGGATGTCTCACACACCCCCCACACCCCCCCCCCGGCGGTGGGCACCCGGTCCCCCAGGGGCTGTTCCCGAGGGCTGAGCTATTCTGTGCGCGGGCGGATTTTGGAAGCTACACTCGAGGGTGGGACGATGCCCATCACAGTCAACGGGATAATATCCACTGGTTTTTAGCAAGCAATGGATCGGGGCTCTACAGAGTTAATTGCCTGTTACATAACACAAATGATTTTTAAAAATATGCCTAATTAACCTAATAGAATGGTTGATCTGATCTGTCAGGTAAATGATACACATTTTCTTTCTTTTTCTGGAGCTTAATTAAATATTTACCTAAGAGTGTCTTGTGCTATTAACACATTCATCTGTTATTGAGATAATAGGAATTGTAATTGGGGGAAAGTATTAAACTATACAAATGTGTGGGCTTTTTGTGTTGTGGTGTGGTGTTTTTTTTTTCTTTTTTAAAAAAATCTTGGAAATCAACCAGATTTGGTCACAGCACCCGTATTTTAAAGTGCTAATGGCCGTATCTGCTTCTCAGACAACTGAAGTTCCCACCGATCCCCCAAGTCCGGATGACACGATGCGCAGGTGGAAAGGAGCCGCTCGCGTGCGTCGTCTTCGGCAGCACTCGGAGAAAGTTTCTCTAGCCAAATATGTATTTTTCCAGTTAAATTAATGCTACTGTTTGTGCATGGCAAAAGGCAAGCAGTAGTATTATTTCATTAGAATGCTGGTGGGTACACAGGAGTAAGTTGGAAAATAGCACTGAAATGTGCAATAATACTGTTATACATCAATGTCAGTCACATTTCCTGATGTTTAACATACTGTAAGTAAAAAAAGTAATGGATTTAAGCAGTATGGTCCAGTCCATCAATGTACTAAAGGATGTGCTTAACGTTAAGCATGAGTGATCTCATTTACTTGAATTAACACAAGAGCGGACTGTGATTTCAGTGGAATTATTCACCGGCTTCCATTAAACCTGCGCGTGAGTGCCTCGCTGAACGGGCGTTATGTTTAGCCATTAAGTTTTTAGCCGAGTGGAAAGTCTCAGGAGACTCCCAGCTCATTTCAGGAAAGGTTTTGTGATGGCAGCCGTTGCGCCAGCGCATCCCAGTATACTTGAGGGCACTGTGAGGATCTTTCGCGTTCGGTGTTGGTGATACCCCGCGGAGATGAGTTCAGGGGCTTCTCCCAGGCCTTGGTGTGACCTCAGAAGTAGCGTGGCCAGCCCAGGGCTGGGGGCACGTCACTGCTTGGGTGGGGGGGACCCGAGAGGGACAGCCCTGTGTGGTTGGGATGTCATTGGAAGAAGCTACTGTGTGGGTCTCTTTTTTTTTTTTTTTTTTTTATTTTTTTTTTTAGCCTCCACATTTGAAAGAGCTTTCAGCATCATGAGGAAGTTTTAACAATAAACTGGATTAATTGACAATACTGGGAAAGACTTGGGGAAAGTGGAATAAAAATAGTTGCATCAGAGAAGAAATACTGGGAATTGTGAAATGGGGAGAGCATTCATATGCAAAATGTGCCTGTGACCTGATTTTTGTCAAGGAAAATGCAGTGTTGCAGCCTAGCTGGCCTCTTGCATACGGAAGCCGTGGCTGGCTACCGATGGTCACCTCGCCCTCCCAGGGTGACTACCAGGCTGTCCCTTGGGTGCGCAGATCAACGCACCCAAGAATATGGCAGGCTGAGACCTCCCTGCGTGGTGTTGCAAAGTCAGGAGGAACTCGGAGGAGTGCTGGTGCTTTGGTCCGTACCCCGAGCAGCAGGTTCCACCACAGCCTAGCACGTGCGCCATGGGACACGTTGTTCCTAGAGGTGCCCTCGCAAACGGAGGGGGAAAAGGGTTCAAAACACCCCGAAATGGGCTGGCTGGAGTGTCTCCCACCCAGTAATTTTCTATCAAATGATAGAGGAAGAAGAGGGAAATACCCCCTCTGTGCTTGGCTTTTGGAATGGGCTTTTCTGGAGGTACAAGTCCGTGCGTAAATGCTTTTCTGCAGCAGAAGCCTAGATGAGGTGGTGAGAGGTACATTTACCTCAAACATGCCTTCCTTCTAGGTTTCGTCTGGTTTTATCATGTTTTATTTTTACTGATTGACAATACCTGGTTTTGTGCTGGAGATTTTGATGGGTTTTTAACTGGTGCAGTGCAGTCACTTTTTAAAGTGTCGAGAAACACTGAGCCGCTGAAGTAATTTTTATGTTCAAACCTCAGGTTCCTGAGGGTCCGGTTCATTTCTGCTGTGAATTTAAATGAGTTAATTTAAGCAGTGGGTCAGAAGCCACTACCATCGTAGTAGCCCTGTGCCTGATTCTTAATTAAAGGCAACAGGAGATTAATTTGAAACATTAATTTAAAAGTGCCTATACAAAAGGAAAGAATTATTGCAATAAAGCCTAAAGAACTTTTTTGTCCCTAGATGTAGAAGACAGAACTAGCTCAGGGTCCTGGGGGAATGCAGGACATCCTAGTCCATCCAGGGTAAGTATATCTAATCTTTTTCCCCAAACCAGACTTCCTACATATGTAAATTTACAATCTTAAATATGAGTTTTACACCTGATTGCATACAAAAATGGGCATGCAAAGTCGGCTGTAGCCTGTCTTCTCTTTAAAGTTCCTTTTTTTTTTTTTGAACATTTAAACCCAATTCTGTGATTGAATTTGGCACCTGTTCCGCTACTTCTAAAGGTAGCAAGAATATTAATTAACCATTTTTTCTTGCTAGGCCCTGTCAACCCCCGTCACTACTCAGAGTGCAGGTGGAGCAGAGATGATGTTACCGAATGTTTCATTTCCTGCAGTTAGATTTTTAGGGCTTGTGGGTGTCACAGAGCCTGAGGAGAGGGCCTCAACTCATCCCCGTGCCGGGGGCTTGCTGGCCACTCCACAGCCACCTGTGGCCACCCCAGGGCCTGAGCTCAGGGCAGCGAAGCTGGAGAGGGGCCACCGGCTCTGTCCCAGCGTGCCAGGGCTATCCCACCATGTCCCTGCCCTTGCCGCTCAGCTGCTCTGTGCCTCTAGCTGGGGGGTTTCAAGGTCCCCTCCTTGGACAGGGGAAGCTGGGTGTTTTCGACACGTGTCGTGTCCCCCCCCGCCCCCCCGACCGCTGGCACCATCCGCGCAAGAGTGGGCTCCCCCTCCGGGGACGGCCGGCACCCCGGCCCGGCGATGCTCGGCGTTGGCTGGGATTTGCAGGATAGCTGCACTCAGTCGTTCTGCTTGTGGCTGGGGACAGTTACCCAAATTCTTTAGACACCTCAGGAACGGGAAGCGGTTCCCTTGGGAAGGAGGAAACGCTGTTTCCAGCAGAGCAGCACGGGCCTCGCCGGCCCCGCTCCCCAGCCGGAGCATCCCCGGGGCTGGGCACGGCTGGTGCTTCAGCACCGGGATGATTATTTCTATTTACTTCCTGCAAACGCATGAAGTACACTTACGCTGGGCAAAAAGTGGCTTTGCTCTTACTTACGCCCTTATTTAAACAGTTTGTTTAAATTGCTTTTTAATTGTTTTCTAATTAACGTGAAGGATCGGGGCTCGTGAGCAGCGCTGCCGGGAGCTCCGTGTCCTCGAGTGTCTGTCTGGCGAGGAGAAATGCGCTTGCCCTGTTCATCCCAGGCCTGTCCTTTCCCCTCGGGGCAGGTCCTGCCCTCGGCGGATGGATGGGGGGTCCCCCACTTACAGCGTGGCGGGGGGACCCTGGCCCTGCCGCCAAGGGAGGGAAGCCCGACACCTTTTCTTATTCCATCCTGCTTAGCATCCATTACGTCATTACTGCTCACATCTGTCAGTTTTATTTTTATCCCTTTTTTTTACTTGACACTTGTATTGCTTCCGAGGGAAAAATGTTTTGAAAAGTAAATTCTAAATTTGCACACACAATTATTTATGCATGCAAAAACTTGAATGTGAGTGTACAATTAAGTTTTGAGATATAAAGAAAAGAGCACGAGCCTGGGAAGAATTCTGGAGTTTCAATCAAGCCTGTGCATTAACTTGCAGTGTTATTCTGCAAACAGCCTGACCTCCCTCTCTTTCCTCCTTTGTGAAATGATGATGGTATTTCCACGTTGGGAGAATTAGTTTCTCGTGAGTTCTTCTGAACCAAAGAAACAAAACATTACATAACCGCTGCGCTTGGGCAATATCTGTAGTTAAATTTAAGATTTTGCTGATCGAGTGACTGAAAGCAGAAGGTTACTCCAAGACTGTTTCAGAAATTAGGAGCCCGATCCTGGCAAGGATTTTACACGTCCTTGACTCCGTGGGTACCGCGCGATGCTGCTGAGCCCCGGAGGAGTACTGAGGGGGGTGACAGGGCAGGGCAGGAGGGGGTGGCTGCCCCTCGCTAGCCACGCGTGAATGGCACGCACAAAGGATGAGTGCTACGTGGGGTTGTTTTTGCAGTGAGAAGTAACTTCCACGCCCACTGTGAAAAAAAATCTAAATTTTTTTTTTATAGTCCAGTGCATGTATATAGCAGCGAGGTGATTAAGACAGCAAATTCCAACATAAAAATAGATTTAAAAAAACGTTAAAAGGAGCATTTTTTTGCTGTTCTTGCGCATGTTATGGGCAAGAAGACTTTTATGCTGCGAGGGCTTTATGTGGAATTGCCCAGCATGAAATTCCAGGGACCTCATCTCAGTCACCCATTCAGGATTATCCACGCAGCAAACTGGAGTCAATTACTAATGAAATAAAAATTTGAAACAGCTTTAAAAATGTTCTGGAACATATCGCTTCCAGCAGAATCAATAGGGGAAAACAATAAAGGAAATAATATTTCTTCTAGCTGGCTTAAAATTTAGGAGGGAAATATGGGCCTGTAGGTTTTGAGAAAATGCCATTTAAACTTGTAAAATTGTGTTTTTTCCTGATTTGTTAACAGAACTATGGAGATGGGACTCACTATGATCATATGGCGAGCAGAGACCTTGGGTCGCATGACAATCTCTCTCCTCCCTTTGTCAATTCCAGAATACAAAGTAAGAAATCGAATTTCCTAACTTGACTGCGTTGTTGAAAGTGGAATAAGTGAACCAGAAATAAAATTCTGAGGGCTTAAATCCCTCATCCTCATTTTTTGGGGTTGATTATACTCGGCGTAAGGGTGGGAACATGGATTTTTAGTTGTTTTTTTTTTTTTAAGCGATCATGCAAATCCACAAATGTACCTCAGTGATGTTTATTGAACAGACTCTGTGTTCTTGCTGTGAGGGGGGTAGGACTTTTGATGCAGGAACTGCCCTATTTGCTGAAAGAGTTAAATGGTTGTTTCCTAAGGCTCAGTCTTTCCTTTTCAAAGAAGCGGCCAGTTGGCAGAGAAAATAAGGACACGCTCTGAACAGGACTTTTAAAGTAGAAAAGGATTTCTGAAAATATGATAAATATACGTTCACAAAAGGGAACAGATAAATAACTGGTGAGGGACACTGGAGCCATTGTTTGTTTTGGAGCCTGATGGATCGCTGCCTGCTGGGACCTGTGAGCTGCAGGCTCCTGGATTTCAGGCGAGGGCACTTGCAGCCTCTTCTGCTTTAGAGGAGTGAGATTTTGCCCAGGGCGTTTGGCAGGGACCCTCCTTCCACCCCACACCCCATGATAGAAGGTTTTGACACCCCTGAATAATCATTTAGCTTAGCAGCAAAGAGCATAGCAGTATGAAGAGAGGCTGTAATTATTTGTAAGTGAATGATAGCTACTTTCTTTATTACGGTTGATAAATGAGTTTGGTTAAAGTAAATATATGATGTAAAAATATTAGTAATGCTTATGCTTGGCCAAGATCACACCCTTCTTCTGCAGTTGTCAATGAACTAACCAAATGCTTTGCTTTAAAGGGTTGAACGCGAGCCAAAAAAAACATGGAGCTGTAACTGCGATATATCATTCTTCAGCTCTAATATACGTCCCTAAAATATGCCTTGTCTTTTAATATTGGGAAATATCTGTGAGTTGTTTAACATATGGGACAATGTTGGAGCTTGTAGTCATTTGTATGTATTCACGTACAAAACATGGTTACAACAGTTTTAAAGGGTCTAATATAAGCCAAAAAAAGCATGGAAATTTCAACACTCCCTCCTTAACTCACGCCATGGGGCTTAGGTAGTGCGCAGAGACACTTTGCAAATAGCCACACACTTCTGTGAAACCCACTGGGCCGCGTGGTGCTTTCTAGTTTAACCTTTAATTTGAGTCTTTAGAACTTAAAAGTCTCTCTCTCTTCTGCCTGCCCTTGGGTTACAGAAAAATCTCTTTCCTGACTCTGATTGTTTTTGCCAGTCTTAGTGAAAATACAGGTTTCGCTTGGTTTAAGAAATAGTTGTTTTATAAAAACACATTCGGAGACACCCGGTTAAAGAATTAAGCCGTGGAATACTCTGATAAGGACCTTTGGAAACGCTGATGTTTCTGGGAGGTCCCACTTGTCACCGTCAGAGAGTTGGCCTGGCCCAGTCGCGGCCCCGCAGACCCGAGCGGGAGGCGTCCGCTCCAGCCCTGGGCAGCATCCTGCGCTGTCCGCTCCCGAAGCGCCCTGAAAGTTTGTGGTTTGAATGAGATTTGATAATTTGAGCTGCAAAGGAGACCGGTGATGTTCCTACACACGGAGATGAATGTGTGTGCAAGCGTATGGCGAGCGACCAACCGCCTTTGACAAGCGTGCTGTTGCGCAATAACGCGTGTGCCGTCGGCTGCCTCCCGCGACCCGCGGCGTTTTGCAATCATGCTTTAGTACAGTTCTCTGCTAATTAGAGTGGACTCTTCTTATCGGGGCAGCCCTTTAATCCCCGGTTTTGCTCCGGTCCTGGGCGCGGGGCGTTAGGCTGGAGGAGGAGGAGGGTTGGCTTTTGGCATGTGTGCACGTTTCCTTCCGCTCAACGCCTCGGAGGGCCTTGGCCGGGAGGGCTGTTTCGGTGCCATGTGGGAATGGAAACCCTTAACTGGCACCAACGGGGCATCCAGGGCGACTAGCGTGGCATGTGTGGCCACCAGTGTGGCGTCTGTCATTCCCAGGACCGCGCGTGTGAAGCCTTGCCCCAACAAAGACCGCTGGTCATGTCTGCATTTGTGATTTGAGGAGAAATCTTAATGTTGGGGTGATGAACAGTGCACGGTGCTGTCTCCTCGGGCTGCCAGCTCCCGACTCCTCTTACTCCACGTGTATTTTACCATTTCTCTTTCTCTGGCTGGTCTTCGGACTCTCCCAGGGAAAGGGCCCTCTAAACGCTGGTGTTACTCAGCTGGCACCTGCAGAGTCACACTGTAGTTTTCTTTCCATGCTCTTCTCTTGGCAACTGATACAGAGTCAGACAATTATCCGACCTGAACTGGTTTTATACTGGTGGATACTGTTGACTTGGGTGGAGTTGCTCCAGATTTGAGGCGGTTTTCCAGGCAAGGACTTTGTTGTTATTGGGGATAGATGTTACCGACCCTGTACCTGTAAGCCACAAATGTTTGCTTAAATGAGGGCTTCTGTTGCATTTTATTTTTCAGATATTTGTTTTTAAAATACATTTTTACGTGGCCAGTGTGTAGCAGGGAGCCTGTGCGTGTGGCTCTGGAGCAAGCCCTGCGGGGAGGAGCGGAGGGAAGGCACAGAGCTGCGTGCCTTACTCAGACTGCTCACGTGTATTCAAACACAGCTTGCTTTGTGTGCGTCCCGAGTCCCACTACCCTGCTAGGTGTTTTCTTAAGAGTATCTGACGAGTAGTTTTCTGGCCCAGCAATGACACGCGCAGGGGCAGATAGCTGTGGTGGGTATGGCCCATGGCGTGTCGCTTCTCATCTCCTCTCCCATTTCCAGGCGTGCTCTTTGGGAACGTCTCTTATCCTGCTACTTGGAGTATCATGCTAGTACATCAAATCACTTACCAACGCGCAGTAACTTGCTTCTCACCCCCCCTTATAGCTTGATGGAGCGTTTCACTGCAAGGATTAGATTGAGGTTTCAGGCGCTGCTGAAGAAAGCTGCCGGCTTATGTGGTGACCTTTGAATCTCATCTGGGTTAGTGGTTGATATTTTGATTTGGTTACTGTGGTCATATTGTGACAGCTGCTGGTTCATTAGAATTCAGTTCCTCTCCTCCGTTTGCCTACCAGGAATATTTAGGTTTGTGTTGCTTCAAAGTGCTCTAACTACCCTGAATTCAACCCGGCACGCCGCACAAGGTGAAGCATTGTGAAGGCTTTCGCTCCCCAGCCCGCCGGACAGGCAGGCACGGCGGAGGGGATGGTAGGGAGGAACTTGCTGCGGGAGAAAACTTTCCCTGAGGTTTACAAAGCTGATTTAACCCAGTTGGTTGAATGTAGTAAAAATGAGAATAGAAAAGATCAAAAGCGTTTTTCTTACGTTGTTGCATGGACAGTTTGTGTTCTCCTCCCCTCCACATGTAATATTTTTGCTGTTCACAGGAGTGATTTTATATATCTTAGTGAAAAAGTTCCTACACTACTAATTAGAAGGCAGCATTTAATTTCCGCCGTTGCTTTGAGACTCTCTTAAAAGGACCCAAGGTCACTGAACGTAGATCTCTTAACAGTTGTAGGAGTTGGTGGGTGATCTACTACGTGAAGACAAAAATCTTTGCTGGTGTTTATTTTCTCTTTCTATTGCTGAACACGAAGCGAAGAGCAGACCCAGTGCCTTACTCTCCCTTCCCTCCCGGCTGTCTGCTCCAGAGCGCTGCCGTGCTGCCCCAGCTTGGGCTCCTGCACGACCCCATCCCTGACACGCTTCTGGGAGGGCTGGCACGCGCCTTGCCACAGTCTGGCACTTGTATCGCAAACAAAACGTTTTCCCCTCCGGTTCCTTCCCTTTTCCTTTTAAAAATCTCCAAGCTGTAATTTTCCTCTTAGCATTGTTATTTTGGTGGCTGCTTCTCCCGGTTGGAGTGGCTGAGCAGTGCCCAGAGGCAGGGCTGGTGCCCGGGGTGTCTGGGGAGCCCGGCTCGGCTCTCGCTCTGTGGCAAGTTGGCTAACGTCTTGGTGATCCAACGTGCCTTCCTATTTATCTCTCTGAAGAGTGTACGCTGTGTATTTTGCAGGGATATTGTGAGATGTGATGAATTACTGTCTGGAAAACATCCTGAGTTCCTTGGATACCCCGTCTACGTGCCAATTTTTAATATTATTTTTAATGCTATGATAGCACTTGTCTCCGTACGAGTATTGCTGTGGCGTTTGCTTTTAATCCGTACAGCTTTGATTCTGTTACTGTTATTACAAGTAGAACTGGAATTTTTGCAGATTAGTTAAGTTTACCCAACACAGCATTATAAGGCCTTGCTTTCAATTGCTAAACTGTAAACATTTGGGATGAAATTTTCCATGCTGTGTATCTGACTCAGCCTGATTATTATTTTTTTAACCTTCTGCAGAAATGATTTCAACATTTCCTAAAATGAGATTACATTTCATCCTGGCACATTTTTGATTTTCTCAGTTAGTGTCTGGCACATCACGAACATTAATTCTTTTTCACACCACCTCTGTTATGTCAGGTGGCTTTGGTTCCCGTTTTGCAGCTGGAGAAGTGAAGGTACGTGAGGAACCATGAGGGAAATGTCAAAAACTGTCCAGTAATTTTTCAGCTGTAAATTTAAAATGCAAAAGGGTTTGATGGTCTCTCAGTTCTTGTGTTCAGTGGCGCCCAAAGATGCCAGCACTTGGGGAAATGGCAGTTGTGATGCTTCATGTGGGTCATCCACGTTGTGGGAACAAACACTCAGTAGCCACTTCCTTACCTTAGTGGTATCTGCTCTTTTAAAATTGTTTCTAAAGCCCTTTTCAGGGCAGCGCAGTGTGGAGGAGCCTGGCAACTTATGGTGGATAGAAAACAAAGAAACTACTATTATATTTGGAAAAAAAGTAAATTCTGTGTGATACACAGAAAGAAACACGTGACGACTTTTTAAAAAAGCAGCCAAAGGTGAATTTTCAGCAATCACAAGCAGAACTGTGTTTTCCAGAGAAATCTGTGACTGACTAGCTGCAGCATTAACTAAGATGAGTTTTAACAACAGAAAATCTGAGTGTAGCAACTAAAAAAGGTCAGGAAAGGCCTTCAGAAACCAAAGAACTGGAAATCCCAGTCTCCAGTTTTCATTTCAAGTGTTTTCCATTCGCGCAGCTGACACAACCCAGCACCTGAACGGACGGGGCGTGGCGGGAGAGCGTCATCTCTTCGAGCGCTCTCCCTGCGGCTGAGCACCCGGGTGCTCCCCAGCCTGCTGGACAATGGTAGGAGTGAGCTGCCCATCCTCATTTCTCCTGGAAATGAGGCCGTTTGGGGTGGATGCAGTAGGGCTCCAGCTCCAGGACTGCTGGGGGCGGGTTTAGGCTCTGGTATCCGAGCTCCTCGCTGAGCAGGGTGGCTGCCCCATCCCCAGAGGATACTCAGGTGTGGTGTGCCTGGGCTACAAGAAGACCTTTGACTTGGTCCTGTGGTTGTGGGTGGAAAAGGCACCGGGGCTGCGAGCAACGTTGGTATTTCTATAAATACCAGCTCTGAGCTGGAGAAGGTGAAGGGCCTGGAGAATAAATCCTGTGAGGAGCGATTGAAGGAGCTGGGACTGTTTAGTGCGAGGAGGAGAAGGCTGAGGGGAGACCTCATCACTCTCTACAGCTCCCTGAAAGGACATTGCAGAGAGGTTGGTGCTGGTCTCTTCTCACAGGGGATTAGTGACAGAACAAGAGGGAACGGCTTTAAACTGCAACAGGGGAGGTTCAGACTGGGCATGAGGAAAAAATCTTTCCCAGCAAGAGTGGTCAGAGAGTGGAATAGGCTGCCCAGGGAGGGGGTGGAGTCCCCATCCCTGGGTGTGTTTAAGGGTCGTTTGGATGAGCTGTTGGGGGATGTGGTGTAGGGGAGAACTTTGTAGAGTCGGGCTGAGGGTTGGACTCGATGATCCCAAGGGGCTTTTCCAACCTCAATGAATCTGTGAAGACAGGTCCCACCGCATGGAACTGCTTCCCATGGCTCCAGTGCTCTCTGGCTTATCGGGGGGAAGCTTCAGGGCTGCTTAGAAAAAGGACTAAATACCTGAGTTCAGCTGCCAAGGTTGAGCTGTTAGGCTGGTTTGGTGTCGTGCCTCCAAATCTGCACCTGGCATCCCGGCTTGTTTGGTTCTATGTTTTTATTCACCTCTAAACTCACTCACCTCCCCTTAAAACCGCCCTGCTGCGTGCTGCGTGGATATACATGCCCACCAACCTAACTTTTGTTCTTCCCATCCCTGTGTGAATCCAGAAGGGAAGATCTGAGACGGGGTTTTCAACCTTAATCCAGGAAAAGCAATCTGTTGAGTTGTTTTGCCAAATCTAGAATTGTTTCACCAACCAAAATACGTCATATTCGAAGTCTCCAAACTTTAAAAACGGCGCTAGTCTGGGAAATAAATGTGCTGCCTTGCATGTTCTGAGAGCTGGGCACTGTAAATGCATCTCCAAGAACTGAATTATAAAACAGCAACTGATTTCAGACACAGTCTATTCTGCTCAATGATGGACACATATCTACATTTACGTGTAAGTTAAGTTAAGGCTCCGTGTTCCTTCCTCCCCTTACCCAGGAACAGCTGGACGGGATTTCTTCCAGCCTTTCTTTTTTTTTTTTTTTTTTTTTTATTGCATTAGTTTTAGTCGTTTCTGCACAACAAAGCAGAAGTGCTTCTGGATAACCCTGAGCAGCAGTTTGAGTTGAACTGTGCAGGGTGTCAAGGCTGAGACCTGAGGAGCTTGGATGTCGCACTTTAGCTTTCTAAGATAACCACAATGAAAATCACACGATTTACTGTCAACTGGGGCCTTGAAAGGTGCCTTAAAAATGCTTTGTAGACGACGCTGGCTCACGTATCCCTTCTTGTTGTGGAACGTGTCTGCTGCTTCTCTCCCCTCGCTTGCCTCTGCACAAAACTAACAGAAAGAATCTGTGCTGAAATGCGTTTTGTAGATGTAGATATAAACATGTTACAGTTCCCAGTCAGGAGTTAATATATTTTGCAGCAAGTCAGTCTTGCAAGCGCTGCCAGTCAGGATTCTGAGCTTCAGCATTCAGCCCCAGCCTCTCGTACAGTCCTGAAGAAAAGAAATTGCAAGGACATTTCCATTTATTTGGGGAACGAGCCGCAGATGTATAAATAGAAACTGTAGACTGTGGCAATTAATGTCTGCAGACTGAGCAAAGAATTGAAATATTATTTTGTACTTCATAGTTTTCAGTGAAGTTTACATTCCATTGTGTTTTGTTCTTAAACAAGTCCTAGCGTTTTTAATAAGTTATTTTGCGCGACAGTTGTATTCTGCGTAGCGCGGCGGGGACTAAAGCTGTGTGGAAAAATACGCATTGAACTGCAAATGTATTTGCTCCGTATTTGGGGTACAAATTGGAAGTTTGCAAAATACTGCCGGAAGTTACCCTCCCCGGAGGCAAAAATAATCCTAATAATGCTAATAATCCAGCCCTCTCTTCCGCAGGGCCCTTCTGCAGACCCGGAGGTTTTCCAGCCTGTTGTTGGGGTGGCCTTGGCGCGGGAATCGGGGCGTGCAGGGGGGAGTCACTGGGTTCAAACTGGGCGGTGTTGGGTGATTGCTGCTCCGGGCGAAGCAGGCAGCCAAAAACCTCCCGTCGGGCTTCACCTACCCAAAGCACAGCCAGCACAGAGCTCCCAGGCTCTGGTTTTATCTGCTTGAGACTCACATTTTCTGCATTGCAAGCACATTAATAGAGAAACGGCTTTTAAAGTTACATCCAGAAGGTGCTTTAATGGTTAATGAGCTTCTGCCCTTTATATAGGTGAAGGTAGTTTGTCTTTCAAATCAGCCTTTGCTGCTGTTCTCCAGCTGAGCTGATATTAGTGGCAGAGGGAATTTGAGCTCACACCTGTTTGAGCATTAAAAGAAACCTCTAAGTGACATCCTTAAAATATTCATAGAGAGGAAAAAATTCAATTTCTAGAAAATCTTACCCCACCAGGAAAACCATTGATAGGCATTTTATTTAAAAAAAGCCCAAAAAACCCAAACCACCAAAAAAACCCCCACCCCTGGGTTTGCAAATTAGTTACAATCTTCCTATTTCCCCCCCTCCTCGAGTCGTTTGCAGGCCCGTAATCAGTGAGCACACACCTAAAGGTAGCGGCGTGCTGCTGGGGGACACGACTGGCCTGGATGTGGAATAGATTTGCATTACAGCTGGAAAGTATACATGTGGGAAAATCTGTGAAACAAAACAAATTTGTTGAATTACTAGGTCATTTACATAGCTGCTCCAGTCATGGTCCGTTAAACAGGCAAAAACAATGGTTTTGTTATGCTCTCTAGTTAAGGCACAGAATGTGTAAAACAATGCCGAGTTAGCTGGATAATTAATAATCATTTTGAGCCCGTACATACCTTAAGTCTGAACTTCCCAGCCTATAAAGATCCCAAGTCGAATGAGGCGTTAGCGAAATAAGATCAACTTATTTTGTTAGGTCTTGGTGTATTCTCCTACAAAAAAAATCCATAAAGCTGCAAGCGTTGGGCTCGGGGGTGGCCGAGCCTTTACGCCAGATTACATTCAGGCTCAGGCACAGGCTGGGCTTAGGCTGCATGTTGTTGGTCAGGATTAACTGCCGTCTGCG
Source organism: Strix aluco (assembly GCF_031877795.1). Lineage (NCBI taxonomy): Eukaryota > Metazoa > Chordata > Aves > Strigiformes > Strigidae > Strix > Strix aluco. Next base: position 95,779,756 of record NC_133971.1, on the reverse strand, counting down.
TTTCCCTAATGGGTTTCTTCTGAGGCTTTTCTCTCTATCTAAGGACATGTCTAGGAGAGAAGATGATCATTGCTTTCTGTAGGAAGATGTGAAAGCCTTAAAGGGAAAAATAACTCCTTTAGTTAAATTTTTAATTCTCTTTCTCAAGGCTAATTCTGACAGTTTCTGTAACGACTCCTCTATTCTTGTCCCCAGCCTTCAGCCTCTAGTACTGCTCTGGATTTAGCACATTTGGTCAGATGCACAGAATATACAAAATCAAATATAAAACAGTTCCAATGAAAATGATAAAAAGGGTATGACAGGAGGGTACAGTAATTCTCTACAGCATCATGCCAATAGATACATCTTACCAGATGGCCTGAATTAAGGGCAGCACCAGTTCTCACACTATACAAGGCTGATGGTATACTGGGTCCGTGCTTTGATCCTTGTACCATGTGAAATAAAAAGATATGGAGCATGCATTTAACAGGAACCATCAGTACTTTAATTAGATTATATTTCTTTTTAACTAAAATCAGAGTACTCCGATACATTTCTTCAGTCTTCAAACTTTTTACTATGTGATTGTGGTCTTGAGCATATTCCATAGTTCTAAAAAGAGTACAGAATGAGAAGTGATGGAGGGGGATCTTCTGGGAAACAAACGTGCTGACTAAATGTGATAAAGAAGAAATTAGGCCAACGATTAAATACTAAAGAGAGTAGCATTGCGTGTGTGTGTGTATATGCATGTGCGTGAATTATCTGGGAAAAGCAGTTTTGATTCATTCTTGGGTGAGGAAGCTATGTAAACAGATCAAGAATTCAGTTACAAGCATTTTGAATTTGTTTAAATACCTTTTAATTACAGTATCTGTATCAACTAGTTCATATCCTTTCTACTATTTATATTTTCCTTTTTACATGCCACTAGAATCGAAGATGCTTGGTTCTGGTTCACATTGCCAGCAAATTACATTTTTCCAAATATATGTTCTAGGAGAATATTTTTTGTCTTCCTAAATTTTAACTTTCATGTAAATCTCACAGCCAGCAAATTGATTCCAAAGCCAGTTTTGGCTGAGATTACAAATCTCCCTTGGGATGTGGAGCAGCACCCAGAAGGTAACTGAAAATCTGAAGAGAGACCTTGTTTTAGGATCTATTACATGGAGAAGCTTGCAGGCATCAGTAGAAGTTGGCCCAGTGGCTGTAATCTGCTTAATCATTCTTTATTTCAACTAGAAAAAACATAACAAAAAAAAGGGAGGAAAGAAGAAACATGAGCAAATTAGTGAAACTTTGGGAATGGAAAGGTGGTGCCATGTAATGCAACATTGAGGGGAATTGATACCTACTGAAAAATAAGTGTAGCAAGTATATTCTACACAGCCATGCTAAGAATAAATAATATGATGAAGAGCATACTTACATCCTAATGCAGAAGAACAAGCATAGCAAAAAGTAATCGTACGAAAGGAAGGCAAGAATATAAGATGTGAAACATCAAGTTCAGAGAACGTGTGGAATGAGGTTCAATGTTAAAAAATAATCTGAAAGCAAAGAGAGAAAGAAGGGAACAACTGTACATGAGGTTAAGATAAATAATCATGAAAGATTATTGCAATGCATAAAGAGGAGGAGGTCAGTAAAGTAGATTTTAGGACCTCTTAGAGATGGAAAGGGTAATTTATTGACAGATGATGTAGACACTGCTAAAAAATAAATGGATTTTTCGCCTCAGTGTTCACAAAAGAGGATGGGGAACAGATGCCAGAATCAGATATAAATTTCCCAGGAGAGAGGCAAGAAATATTGAAGGAAACAGGGATTATTCCAGAATGGGTGATCACACGGTGGGTGAGAACATCAGTAGATGGATTAAACTCTATAGAGGAGCAATCACAGAATTCTTAAATAAGAAAAGAGAAAGGACTATTTTATGTCTATGGGGAAAAAAACCAACCAACCAGCCAACTCCTCTCCATTCCTTGGTGTCCTCAGCTGCCCACAGGGATAACCAGGAGGGGAGCTCTGGGTTTCACCACGGCAGCACGACGCTTTTGTCCCGTAAGGACCTTATCGACAAGTTCTGTGCGTGACTCTCTTCTAGTTATTTGAAAATAATTTTAAATACTTACATTTTACAATGAGGAGTCCAGTCTCCACAAAACGTACAGTCCTGTGTGGCAGGGAGAGTGAACCTGGGGCCATCCATAAGCTCTGTTGGGTCAGGAGGAAATTTTCTTTGAGGAAACCATCGCAGATAGCAAACGCAGGTGAAGCGTTTCCGGGTGGTTTCTGCTATATGGTGTGTGAAAATCCTTGATATCTTCTAGTTCTGCCCGAATGAACTTACTCTTCATCTGATGGGAAGGTTGATACACATGGTCTGAGGTTCACATTTGAAGGCGAGATGCTTCAGGTGCCACAGCTGGAACGTTTTCATCTTGGTGGTCTGTAGGAGAATATAAGGCCAGGCCATATACGCCTCTGTTTTGTCGTTGCATTTACACTCAGATTCAGAGCTGATACTCAGCCAGTCTGGACCCAGGTCTATGAAGATCTAATATCCAAAGTTTTGATGCTCTTCTTTCTGAGCCTCTTAATGATCTGGAACAATCATGCTGTTGCTGGCAGAGTCTTCAGCCTGTGAACTTGAGCAAGCTTCACACTTTTATGAATGACTGAACTAAAGTGTTCAGTGTAACAATGGAGTTTCATCTCAGTTGTCTTCCCAGTCTCATCCTTGAGTCTCGTGTTTCTTCAGAGGCATTTTTGCTTTCACAAATTTGCTATCGGAGGTTCTCATGCCTCTTCCCAGTCCAGATTCATTAGTTTCTTGTACTCATTAGGCTTGGCTGTCTTCACAGGAGCGGTGTCTGAGTGACTGGCAGGCAGCGGCACTGGAGCTGGAGGCAAAATGAGATGCTTGATTTCCATCGAACAGGCAAACGTCAAAACTGAGGGAGGGAACGGGTAGAATATTTAACACAGAGCTAAGCTGTTGCCAGGGCTGTGGACTTAAGACTCATGGTCTTCTGCAGCCTATACATTAGAAGAACATCAATTAAAATTTACCAATATTTGGTGGGTTGTGAAAAAAGCAATGCAAACTGAAACTGAACTTAGGTTGTCCATCTGGCAGAGGAGATCTTTAACGTTCGGATACCAAGCTGACTCAGCAAAACACTTTATTTTTAAAACCTTGTAATACTTTAGAGGTAGAATCCAGATCAAACAAGATTTCATGTCCCCCAGGCAGAAGTTTCTCTCCAGTACTTTGGATGACTTTTGCAGAAGACCAAACCCTTTCTTCTGTCCCCCTCTTCCCAAATGCAGCTGCTGGCAGATTTTCTCTGCTGGTTTCTCATCTCTGCAGCTGCAGGGCAACTGTTCCAGCAGAGAGGCAGTTGTGCCTTCATCTCATCTTCCTCCCTTGACCTGCAGACTGGAAATGTGCTTTGCTCTTGCTGCTCATCCTGAGAGGACACACCTTCTGGTGCCTGCACCCATCCGCTTAGGTAGCATCCGAGATGATGAAGGCTAGTACCTAAGGAGTGGAAGTATGTTTGGTAGGCTGATGGAGCTCAGCCTAAATTTAACTAGACCTTCCTTTTAAGGATCTTCGCCCAACTTCTGCTGGAAAAGTAAAATAGCTCATAGATCCACTGTAACTTGGATAATACTTTGTCATGCCTGCTTATCGTGATGGGAGTCTGCTTTGGCTTCAGTAGCCTTCTGTTACACCACCCACCTGTGAAATAACATCTCTTGGGATGCAGGGGATTGCAGAGGAATCTCTGAATAGGTTATAAATTCTCTCATAATCCCTGTTTTTGTGGATGGAAACACCCAAATGCAACCAGAGGCTGAGCTGCTTGCCTGTAGCCCTCCCCTTGTCCATGTGTAAATTCCTGGAGCTCCCTGCCGCTCTCCTGGACATGACCAAATAGCATCCTTAGTGCTCAGTTTAGTCAGTGTCCTAAATCCACTCATGGTAATCCTGGTTTTCTGTTGATGGAAGCTGCAGAAAACCAAGCACTTTCAGAGCATGAATGGCTACAGAAATAAATCCCACATAAAATTATATCCTTTTTCCTACAGAGCATGCCCAGGTTACGTTGGTCTGATAGACTTACGGGTGTTCACTTGAGGATGAGTTTCATTATAGAGGCACTTTGGCCTCTGTTGTTAATACAAAAATCATCTCTCCATGCCCACAAGCAAGAATTCCCATATGTATAACACACCCAAAGTTCCAGCCGTCTTAACATATATTCTGTGCCTTTTTGTTGTGGTTGGATTCAAGGCAACGGAGCTCCAGCCTCTGCATCTTTGAGCTTCTCTCGACTACATTTTGAAAATTCACTATTGAGTTGTTTCTGCTGTTCTGCAGAACAGAGCAAGAGAGTTTTATTCCCTCCAGAGTACTTGGCTTACTCGCGCCAGTGTGCTTGTTGTTAGGTCAACCTGGGGAGTTCCCTTCCTCCCCCCCCTTTCTGGTGGTAAGCCGGGGAGGGGGTGGCAGGCTAGCGAGGCAAGAGTAAGGAGCTGTTGGGTAGGCTTATAAACGCTAGCGAAGCATGGCAGACTGAGCTGGGTCTTGTTTAACTCGATCATTTAAATAGCCAGTCCTCCTCAGTGTGTTTTGTTTGACTAGGTTTCACCTCTTTGTATGGCAGAACTATTCTTTGTCTAACTTTGATATTTTTTTTTTACATGTGAAATGGTTTTGATCACATTATATGGAGCTGTCATCACACCCCGAACAGTTGCAATTTCTGTGCCTGCTCATGTGGTGCACACCTGTAACATGTTGGGAACGGACTTGGCTTTGAAGCTAGACTTGTTCTCTCATAAGAGTCCACATATTTCTTCCATCATGTAATGAGATTTGCTGATGATACAAAACTGAGGGGAGCAAGCTGCACTTAAAAGAGAGGCAATATAAAATACAGCTTTGGCCACAGTCCTGCGCTTGGATCCGTGCAGGAGGAGTCCTGCCACAGCGCAGAGCCCTGTTGACTTGAGCACAGCTCTGGGTAGTAATAAAAATCTGCTCGCAAGCTATCGTTTGCTTTTTTAACACTTTCAAGATTTTAAAATGCAGAGTTAAATAATTACTTAAACAGAGAGTGAAAGTAAAACGGGAGGAAGGGAAAGATGTACTGGTGGAAGTGTTTGGAAAAAGCTGGTGGTTCAGATGCCAGGAGATTATTCCAAGGAGTGGCGAGTGGATGTCCCTCTTCTCCTGACTGGAGATGGAGAGCAGCTGGCCCGTGGTAGGAACAAGGGTGATGGGGGATCTTGGGAGGCTTTAAAAATGTTAAAAGGACTTTTCTCAGTCAGCTACTGAGATGAAAAAGGAGGGAAAGAGGGTAATGTGAACCTGCTGCTGCTCTGATGCGTTAAACAGAAGAGAAACTAGGCCGAGCACCAAAGGGAAGAGGAACCTGCAGTTGGCTTTCATGGCTGGGCCGGGGGTTGATCTGGAAAGCGGGCAGCAGAGCCGAGGGCCCGCTCTCATCGCCGTGTCCTGTTGAGGCTGAACGGGGCCGCAGGGTGAGGCCTTCCCATGTTCTGTGTAGCCTCGTGTTGCTGTTTAATGGGGAGAGACAGAGCTGAGGGTTGATGAAAAACAGTGCATTTAAACCTTCACCCAAATACAAAACAGGTCTGGTTTTTCTTTTGGGGGTTTTGTTGTTTTGGTTCCCCCCCCCCCCCCCACACACCCACCCTGAAGCTAATGGTCTGAGATTCATGAGCAAAGGTTGAATAAAAGTCAAAGGAAACTATTTTGGCACTTTATAAGGGATGAGTGAGGCCACATCCGTAATCCTGTGCACGGTTCTTGTCACCTTATTATTAGAGCTGTGTAAATCTGGCAAGGATTTGTATTTGCCAAATATACCTCTGGCCTAGATTTGGGCTTATATTTGGAATTCAGGCCAGTTTTAACGCCTGTGCAGTTTGTAATTTTTGCCAGTTTTAAGCAAAATAACAGGAAGGAGGATAATGAAGGACAGAAGAGTCAGGAAAGCAGAAAACTAAGAAAGGAAGGAACTAGAAAAAGAGAAGAAAAAAAAGGACAAAGGCATACGGAGCCCATTCCTTCTTTCCTACTTTTTCCATAGCCCTTCTTTAACACATCTTCTCTTTTTCCCTTTCATGCTTCGTTGTTGCCCTCTCTGAATTTAGAAGAATTAAATAAATTCAGCCACTCTTTTCTGCTCTGCTTGTGCTCTCACATTTGTTTTTTAATTTGCAAACTTCTCCCTTAACCTCTCTCTCATAAATTCCTCCCTGCCCCCCGCCTTCATTTCTTTTCCTGTGCCCCAGAGTCCCTTGGTGGATGTGCTGGCTGTGAAAATTTTCCTGGTCCGCATATCCTCTCCTGATGCACAGATGCTTTGATGTACATGCATACCAGGAAGATTAAAATTCTAAGGACTGAAATGTATTGCACTCGCATTCATGAAATAAGCCTGGCGAACACGCTGGTGAGACAGAGAGAAATTATTTGCTGATGTTATCTCGTCCCGTACGTAGGTCAGGTGAAACATGTCCCTGAGAGCCAAGAGCCCCCCAGGACCTGCCCTCTGAAGGTCTCCTCGCTGCGCTGTCGGGGTGAGGGTGCAGGAGCTGCTTTCCCCATGGGCTGCTCCGGGTGGAACGGGCTGGGCGGATTTTGCTAAATGAAGGGTAGAGAAGCTGCGACTTCCCCAAGGTCAATGGGAGAATCAAAGGCAGAACTGGAACAAAACCCAGGAACGAGGTGCAAGAAGCCCGGATTCTGGCTGTAGTAACACTGGTCTCCTGCTCAAGTTTGTGATTTTGTTAGTGGGAGCTCAGAGTTTTACCTGAAGGCCCTTAAATTGCAGGTTTTAAGTACAGTGTGAGCCTGCTGCTCCTCCTCCTCTGCCTTGCTGGCTGTCAGTACCCATCGCAGAGACCCCGGCAGAGGCAAGTGCTCTGCGTTGGTTCCCCCCCTGCCCTCAGCAGCTCACAGAATCATCTCAGTTGGAAAAACCCTTGAAGATCATCTAGTCCAACCATGAACCTCACACCGACTGTGAGGGGACCACGCTGGGGGCCTCGTCCCGCGGTGCTCAGCCGCTGGCGCGGAGGAGCGGGGCTGGAGGCGCTGCCTGCAGGTGTGGGTGTACAGAGAGTCCAGGTCTGCGCGGGCTTTCGTTAGAGATAATTATCTCTTTCGTATGGTTGCATTGGCTGGGTGGAGCCGGTTTATTGCATTATTTGGTTACCTTCTTCAGTGGTGATTCATTGATTATTAACACGTACAGATTTGGACGCGGCGTAGGAATTATACAGGAATACAGAAGGTGGAAGAGCGAGGAGCTAACGTGAGCCTCGACTTTGAGAACTCCCTGGCTTCGAGAGGGGGGAAAGGCAGGTTTGCCTCCCGCGGGGAGGGCGGGATTGCAGAGGGTCCCTTCGGAAGGTTGGGGGGATGTGGCAAGGCTATTTGATCTAGTGACAAATATGAAACTGGTCACAAGCGCTGAGCTGAGCAAAGGCCAGATGGGAAAGGAATTGCAGTAGTTCTCATACAGGGAAAATAATAAAGGGCCGCGTTAATGGCCAGCACTAGGACTGGATCCTATCAGAAGTTAAAAATAGAAACGTGTCGGTATTTGGAATCGATGTCCTGGTTAGTGGGTTGGTCACAAGCACAAACAGACCCGGGGAGGTTTGCCTTCATCCTGAAATTTCTTCTGTTGTACGCACCCCGGCCTCGCGCTCGCTGTACCACCCCACGCGGGCTCCGAGCGAGTGCTGTGGACAACAGCAGAGAGGGGTGGGGTATTTCATTGAAAAAGACCCTCTTTGGATATCCCTTGTGTGCTTTTGTGACTGTGCGCTTCCTTCTTCAGACGCATGTGGAAAACTGCTACGTTTTCATAACTTTTTGACACCTGAACTTGCAAGACTCCCTTGCCCTCCCTTGCCAGTTTGCGTTTTATCGGCGTTAAAAGCTTTGCTTCTCCCGTGCCCCCGGCCTCCTCCTGTCCTGCCGGAATACAGCGCGTGACCTGCTACGCTCCTCTCGGCAGCTCTGGCACGAGGCTCGTAAGGAAAAGCAATCTCCAGGAATAAAGCAGCTATTTCCCATCCCTGGGTAGCCGCAGCAGCAGGGGTGCGGCGCGGAGGTGCACCGCGGCACGCACCGGCTCTGCAGCAGCAACCCATCATTATTTTTCAGGTTTTGAGATTTACCTGTTGTGCTCAGCGTAACAAAAGAAATGAAATCTCTGTAATTATACTGGAAGGGGGAGGAGATGGTGTTTTAGTGCCTTTGATCTGGAGCTAGAATAGGCTCGGCTTTTGGAAATTTAATTTGAAAGAATTCAACATACACATCTGCTTTTTGTACCGCAATTTCTTTTGAGCCAGAAAACAGAAATTTATTAATGCAAATGTGTGGATTCTGTTCGTTGGAAGAGAAGGGAGCCCATTCAAAACATAACTTGACTCTTTTTCTTTATAGCACTAGAAAATCTTAATAGGTACGATGGGTGCGAGCGTTACGGAGTTTATAGGCAAAGTTTTGTGTGAGCAAGCAGACAGCATAAAATGGTAGGATACTTCTGGGAGCATACAAATTCCTGGGAAATAAAACATGTGAGTATTTCCAGGGTACTAATGAAAAGAACGGGGGGGAAAATTCTCTCAATAAGCAGTTTAACAACAACAAAACAAGCGTGTCATAAAACCGCTCTGTGAGCTCGCCTGGGGTGGGAGATGGAAGGAGCCCGCGCTGCCCGCAAGGAAGCCGAGGGTTTATTTCAGTTGCTTTGCTGATGCCCAACGTGCTGTAAAATTAGTTGTGCCTCGTAAATTGAACACGATCCAAAATTCAAGGTAGATACTTTCAAAACATTACTTAAGAGACGCGACTTGTGTTTTTCAGGGCTTTGCATAAAAACCGAGAAAAGACACGTTGGACAGAAAGCGTGCAGGAGATATACTTTGGCTCTAGTAGATGTTCCATCAGAATTTCCCCTATGCACCTTTTTTTCCTATTCCTTGTCAAAACCTGCCAAACAGGAGCTTGGTCAGTCTCTGAAATAACACCGTAGAAATGAAAATGTATATCTTAAAGCATATGTAAAGAAGCCCTGATCAGTCTGTGTGACAGCAGAGAGCTAAAATAAACCTGAAGGGTTTTGTTTGTTTATTTTTGAATTAACCTGTTTTCATGCCTTGTGACTGGAATGTATTTTCAGATTTTAAATGAAATTCATTAGGCATTTGCCTGGGCAAGACCTTTCATCAGGTGAGTGAGTTTGTGACCAGAACATCTTTCAGATCTACACCATCAAATAAGATGACCAGCTTTAGCTTGCTTTGGAGAACTGGGTGTTTTTATGTCAGCCACCTTTTATTTCTTCCTTGTGTCCTTTCAGAAATTGCACTTTTCTTCATCTTACGAACGCAGCAGAGTTCAGGCTGCTGCAGTTCAGGCAAGTTACAAAGGAATGGCAAATTCTGTCCCAACAATGGGGAAAAAATAAAAAAGGTTTTTGTTTCAAGTGGTGTAGCTGCAGGTTTGCGTACGGGAGTTTCTGGGTGGGGAGCAGGTAACCCCGCTAT